>NC_140663.1:149292358-151692358 GCF_054131305.1 Coturnix japonica | reverse complement strand
AAGCAGAACACATTCACCAGCATAGCGCAGCAAAGTTTAACCATTCAGTATGGGTTAATTAATGAAAGAAATCATACTGTGATTAGATGTGAAGAGAGTGAATAACAAAAGCGTTAATAAGTGCCAAATCCTTATTTTCCAAAATGATGATTACATGCATTAATTATGAGGATCCCATCTGGTTTATATTCTCAACTCAACCAACCTGTCTGATGTTGGAAAGGATAAATTCTCCTCATACATATCCCCTTCTAAACCAAGACTGCTCCAGCTACTGCTGTTACCATTACTGCCAGGAGAAGAAGAGAACACAGCTGAACTAGAAAAGAACAATAGCTCAAACTTGAACCTTGGTTTTCCTCAGAGCTGTTTTGTCAAGACATTTAACACAAGAATATTGAAACTTCCTAAACACACTTACTGGAATAGAGTACTAACAAGACTGTCAGTCATTCAGAGCAACAATCTGTGTTATAATGCAAAAGTGGCAAGTTTCTGTATACAGGTAAAAGTATTAATTTGTACTCATTAATTTTCCAGCTCAATGCTAACAGTAATTCTGTCCTCAGGCCAAACCAGATTATTTGTCACTTACACAAGCTCAAAAATTTCAGTGATTGCATGCTGGAATCTGGGCTACAAGTACAATAGTTGCTTAAATGCTAAAAGTTCATAAAACTATACGTTGTGGAGCATAAATTAATTCCTTTCCTCTCCTCCTAAAAGCACAGCAGTGAACTCCAACAGCTGGGTGAAAAAGAATTCTTGGGGGGGAAACTAAAATAAAGAGAAACTTTTTAAAAATGACTTTTGAATACTGATCTCCAAGTCGGTTTTTATTTTATAAGAGAAAATAAGACAAAAAGATTATCTCACAGTTCACAAACACACTGCATTTATTCCATGACTATATTCAGTGTGAAGAACTGAAACAAGCGAGGGTGTCCTTACACTGATATGTTTTAGGCACAACTGTTGGCAGTTTGTTAGCTTTGTGCTTGCATACAAGATTGAGCTACTCATTAAACCACCTGCTTTCCAATTTCACACCTTTCCCAGAGTATGTCTGGAAGCCTTCTAAGAATAGAATTTCAAGACAACCAGTGCTCTGAGAAGCCTAAATCACCTACCACAGATGGTAGGACAAGCCATGAGGCATTTCAGAGAAATACTACTTAGCTCTTCAACTAAGTTTTGTGTGGCTGCTAAAGCTCTTTTTCACAAGTTCTGCTGATGGCAAATAGTAAAATTTAAAACAATAAATGGTAAAAGGGAACATTTCAAGAGGCAGATATTGATCTTTTTCAAGAAGCTGTCAGTAACGGCACCACCTATTAGTGTCCTTTGCTTCCCAGTGCGGGTGCATTTAAGCACATGAAAGTATTTCCACATGGTGATGGCAGGTTAGCAAGCTTGCAATATGAACACATACTAACTGAAGGGGAAAAAAATAAAATTAAAGAGCAGAAGCTTTCAAATAAATCAAAGTGGCCCTAGAATTGCAAATAAACCTATTAAAATGCACAAGTCAAAAAATAAAAGCACTAAAGGCAGTTACCAAGATGTTGCAATTACCTGTTAGATTTACATAGGAGCTGCAAATCCGGTCAAGAACATTTTTCAAGCTACTGTTTGAGGCTATCATTCAACATAATAAATATAATATTAATCTTGGTTCTGAATCATATATATAGAAAAGAGATTTTAAACACAGTCCATTGGTATCAACACTCTGTGCTCAAACAGCCTCTTTCTTTGAGAACTGTAGCTGATTGACATAAGTGGAAGTTAAAGCTGCCCCAGTTCTCAGACTAAAGGAAAAAGTATTAACAAACTAATTGAATGGCCTCATGCATAGTACTGTTCTGGGGAGATACACTCATAGATTTTACAGGTCAGCCTGGGTCTGAAAATACAGTACACTAAACATAATTAACAATGTGATTACAACGTAATAGCAACATAACAGATGGTTTTGTTTGAGTTTTGTTTGCTTTGGTAATGTGACCTTTAGTTCAGCATCTTAAAGTCAGTCTCAAAAATAAAGATCTGCAATGACAGAACAAGCAATAAACAAAAAAAGGTATTATAAGTGCTTCTATAAGGCTTCATGCTGCTCCTCAACACAAATCACCATAATAATTACCAGAAAGAAAAGCTGTTTATACATATATATATTATATATATAGGAACTGTATCATCTGCTTCAAGATTTTGTATTACGTTCGTAATATAGTCAAAGGCAGGAGGCTTCTGTTCTGAAGTATAACCTCATCTGGATGCTCTGACCCATACTCTGGAAGACATAGAGTCTATACCTACAAATAGCCTATACCTACAAATGAACTAGAGAAAAAGCCTAATGCTACTGTGTGTCTAAACTTATGCTGCCAGCATTAGAAAATGTAAAGCAAACAATATGGAAATTCCCCTGAGTAACTAATTGTAGTGAGGCTAAAAAGAACTTTAATTGGCATTTCCATTCAAATGAAACTACACAGATTATGCTTTGATAATTCTTTCCAACATGTGTTGCTCCCCAGCTTACAGCTAGCTTAACTCTCTGTAAGTACTGAAGGACAGTTTTTATATTGACCTGAGATCATGAAGGAAAAAAGAGAGAGAGAATATACCTCTCTCTTATACGCCTACCTGTGCAACATGGTGTAGGGAACCTGCTTTGGCAGGGGGGTTGGACTCGATGATCTCTAGAGGTCCCTTCCAACCCCTACAATTCTGTGATTCTGTGAGTTGGAAGGGACCTCTGAAGGCCATCTAGTCTAACTCCCCTGCAGTGAACAGGAATGTACACAGATAGATCAGGTTACCCAGTGCCCCCAGGTTTCAGATTGGTATTGACATATTACATATAATTAGTGCAATATTTTTAAAACAGATAGCATCATGCAATTAAGATTGAATGCCATTTTCTTGTTATACTACACAGTTTATGCTAAATATATGTGTATGTGTGTGTAAAAGCAATAAATCCTCTGCACCACATAATTCCTTATTTCCTAGGATTAAGATACCACTTGTATACTACTATTACTGAAGCTTGTGCTATGATAGAACCTTCTTCTCCACAATGTCTTTTTGCTCAGAACCACAACCCCCGATCCTCTCACGTCCACCTGTTAGAACTCAGCAACACAAACACACACAGGTGATCTTAACAATCCACAGCTGGTCCTGTAAAGCCAGCTGAGCCATTTGTGCATGCCAGTTTCTTCTGCCAATACCTTGCTAAATTATGTCTCCCCTCCCCTGAGTTATATGCCAATTTAGGTCATTCCTCCTCTAATTAACAAAGTGCCTTTAAAATCGCACGAAGTAACATCCTTTCCACTTAAAGCTGCCTTGGGAACTACAGTAAAAACACCGTGAGCACAACAGGTCCAGACTTTACATCTTTTTTTTTTTCCCTGGTATCAATTATCTCATATTTTATTCACTGTTTGTAACTGTCAATATGCTGATTCCTCTTTCCTTACACTCTGAATTCCACCAGTAAGTCAAATTTATTTCCACTCATCCGACAGACGATGCATTATTAAAATATCTTTAAGGCAATATTTACTTTTATAGAAGTATTTCACTGTACGAGAGAGAAATTGTAGCATTGGTTTGATTAAAATATTTGCTTAAGCCAGACATGAGAAAAAAAAAAAAAAACCTACAGTTGTTGAATCAGTTTCAATTTGATACCAAATAATTTATGTGTACATTACATGGGTGTAAAATAAAAAGAAAACAGGCCCTCATTTCTGCTGTTCTTCATCAGAAGTGCTGAACATTCTACTGAAGTGATATATCCTTCATGCAAAACTAAGCTCACTCATTCCTCATATGTTGCCTATAAAGAAGCTAGGGCCACAACTCACTATAATTATCTCTGGCTACAGAAACGTTGCAGATGTTTAAAACCCCTGTATTAATTTAGCTGGCTATCAATCAGCAACTGGAATTGCAGCAAGAAGCTGTAGAAAAAGTTAATATCCTAAACAGGAAAGTTCCAGTACTGCACACCTGTAAGTTTCTGGTTAGTAACACATGAATACACAAGCAGTTAACAGTAAGAATAGCTGATAAATTCAACCCCTAAAAACAGCTGTTCAAAGCTCCTCGTGTAAACAGAGCACATTTGTTCCCCTCAAGAACAGATGAATTTACATAAAACGTATCAATTTTTAATTGGAGAGCTAAATAAACACTACTTCCAAACTGTATTTTACATATGCTGTTTTTAAATATCTGCATCTTTTACAAATATTTAAGTTATACATACACACTGCTATTTGATGCAACCCTAACACAAGTGACAATGTAAACTACCCATTTTACACTTAAGATATTGTAAATATTTGTGAACAAAATATTTGGGAGGAAAACATCAATTCAAAATAGAACATTAGAGCCAATTCAATATAAAACTCATTGCTTGCTGAAGACAAAATAACCTCCCTTCCCTCATCTCCCCAGAGAAAACACACACTTGATACCACATTTCTTCATGCCAAGGTAACAGCAGTAACTGTGCTAACATATTTATAGTTACCTGTCACTGAGATGAAGAAAACTGCTGCTCTCATCAGGATGTTCATCTTCGAAACTTAGATTTGACCAGCTGCCAGTGCTATCATCACCAATACTAAGGCTCATCTGCTGGCTAACAACAGATTCAACAGAGTGAAATCCTTCTCTTCCAACAGTGCTAAACAAAAAATGAAGACAAAAACCATCACTGCGTTTTGTGTCAAATCTGTTTAAATTCACTTACAACAATTTAACACTTATTTCAAGGATGATAATTTCCAATTTATCAAAAAAATACAAAATGGAGCAACCAAATGAATCTGACAGAGGGAATGGCACAAATAATTCTCTCATTCAGAAGACTGTGCTATAAAGCACAGAACAGTTTGAGCACCTATGTATTCTACTCTACAGACTAAACATCAAGGTACCCTTTTCGAGCAGAAGAATCAATGTTTTGAAACTGTTCAACACAGGACAGTTTGGCTATTTCCCTCCTTGCTTTCATTACTGACAACACTTCAAAAATCATAAGTTTTTTCAGGCAAAGATATAACTTAGAATAAATTTGAATCATGCTGTAGGCATTACGGAATCACACAGAATGGCCCAGGTTGGAAGAGACCTCAAGGATCATAAATCTCCAACACCCCCCGCCACAGGCAAGGCCACAAACCTCCACATTTAATACCAAACCAGTAAAAACATTAGAAGAATATAACCACGTTACTTTTTTGTTTGTTACGTACAGATTAAGGATCCAACTCCACTGTACAGAGACACAATATGCAAGTTACTACAGTCTCCACACAGCTGGGCATTTTTAGTAACATGCCATTATTGAAAGGCTGTACAAATTAAAATGGAGCTTATTGTTTTCTGCAGACGTCCTCCCCAACCACCATCTCCAAAACCAAAAAAGTTCCACTGATGTTTATGGAGCAGAAGCTAATCTGCATGTGACATCAAACCCTGAAAAAAAGATGTGGCCTTAAGCCACATTAAGGTCCGTTTTGTTATTTGCCATGATGCCCTTCTAGAAACCAGGAGAAAAAATGATTTGGCACTGCAAACAGTTGCTCCTTGTCCTGAAGTTACTGTGGCATTATTCCTCATCTACAGGCCTACTAAAAGAAACAGTAAAGTAGCCTTTGGTAAGTATACAAGAATCTGAATGTCTGTTTTTTGCCTACTGTATTACTTTTTTACAGAATAACTGCTTTCTTGTCAAGAGATTCTTTCCTTCTGATAATAAGGATGCTATCACAACATTCATAAGTAAAATATACCCTTCATACAATCAAATAATGGCCAGTCTGGACGCTACCAGATGTCCCTACTGATAATCAAAAATAAGTTACTTATATTTTTCAATACTGAAGACGAAATACAAGAAGGGAACAAATTAGAATTATTTCATGGGTCAAGCACGAATAAAACCTGAAGGGTCTCCTGTAGGTCAAAATAATAGTACTTCAAGTTGAAATAGTAAGCTCTGAATATTAAGCTGGAACACATGCATGCTGAAGTATGCAGAAATCTTTGTTTCAAGCTCCCACAGGTGGAAAACGTGTTTTTTTTCCCTTCTAGTTAAGAATCATTTGTATACCTGTATAAGAATAAAATTAAGTACTCAGAACATGCAATTTGTAATCCTAAAAGAAAACAACAATAACGAGAAACTTCTAAACGCATTAATGTTTGTATTAACAGTCCTTCTTCTTCTGGCACAGACTGCAACAAAAGAAAATTATTACCTTATATTAACTGCCTGACTGATATTAGTCATAGCTGATGTCATTATTTCAGTAGTAAGGCTTTCAGCAAAACTGACTCCATCTTGCCCAATACCACTGTCAGCAGCCACACTTGCGTAACTCAGCTCTCCCTCTGCTCTTTCAACAGGTGCAGCAACCACCTTATCAGAGGGCACTGTCTTCTGTTCTACATCAACATGAATTTTAGGAATTTCAAGCTGAAAGACTCTTGGCTTTTGGCAGACACTGTCCAGCCTGGAATGAAGAAAATGCCTCACTGGAATAGAGGAATCTTGCAGAGGTAAATGATGAGATACACTTTCTGTACAGTACTGATGTTCCTTCATACTGCAGCATCTACAGACAGTTCCAGAAAAAGGAGACAGTTTCTCAGTATACGAAAGCTTATCCCCATTTTTTCTGTTTTCAGCAACCTGGAGACCAGCAGATTCTAAACCCATTTCCAGAGTATCATCTGCTACTTTTCTAGCATACTGTTCTATAGCTTGAATTATGCTTTCACTGTAACCATTTTCATTCAAACTGCCCGTGCTGTGATACAGTTTATGATTTGGAGAAAAAGGCAGAAGTGTCCTAGGAAACCTTGTTTTAATAAGATCCCCTGCGATTTCCTCAAATTCAGTCTTTTTATATAGACAGGAATCTGTCAGAGATTTTGGTAAACACGCTCCTGATAGTTTCAGTTTCTTCCTGACATCATGTGTTATGCTGCAAGCAAGAGATTCTGAAAAGTGCAACAATTCCATGCATTCTGTTCTCTGTACGCTGTTACTTCTTTCGTGAGTTTGGTCTGCACAGTGATGAACGCTGCTTTTCACTTGCTGTACTGCATCTTTATTCACTGTTTTGATCAGTTCTAGTTTACCATTCACCAGTGTACTTTGCCCAGGAAATATGTTTCTGTTGCATCTCAATTTGGTTTTCCTAGCAGCCTGCCGTAGGCCTGATTTGATAGACCTGTAAGCAAGCCTGCTGGCGTATTGATCCATTAACAGTTCGGCGTTACCACCTTCTCTTTTCAAAACATGAATAATATGATCCGCATATTCATCAGTCACACTTTCACAACTAGGGTACTTGGAAGTCAAACCTATCAAGCCTGAACCTTGTGGTAAAGAAAGTACAGACAAATCTCTTTCACTAGGACACTGGTCCTGCACTGGGCCACATTCTTCTTTTGAACTATGATCTTTATCACCTTTTCTCAGATAAAGGCAATCCACTTGGCAGTTAACACGTTTCAACTTCAACAGTTTACAATGCCTTGATTTCATCATTTTTTTGGCTTCACTGATGACTTTTCCAGCCACGTCACCTGCGTAATTCCATAAAGAACTGCATGTCTCTTCCGGAGTACTTACAGATGCAGAGTACCCACAATTTTTGTTTGGCATACTCAACCAAACCTGTCTATCAGCTTCTCTTTCATTTGTTTTGGCATGTAAATGGGAAGCTGCCATTTCAGTTGCTATTGAAATTATATGACTAGATAAGTAATCTGCATACTGAACAGTTTTTTCTGAACGTTCCTCCTTCTCAGCGATCTTTTCAGAATGATCTTCATCTTCACTACTTTCAACTTCTTCAGAAAGTGATCGCATGAGTTTCAGCATAAATTCCTCGTTATCCAAAGAGTCACATTCAGTTTCAGATGAACCTGTAGCAGATGGATTGTAAGGTGTAGATGGTGGTGTTGCAGGTGCAAATTCCTTTGCTAATTCTCCCTTGAGTTTCTTAGACAGTTTTCTTAGGTTTCTCTCAGAACTAGCTTGACAGGGTACTAAAGGAGTTGGTGGGGGTGTATCAGGTGTTACACTGTTATTTCCATCTTTGATACTTGATTTATCAACCATCTGCAAAGCATCTTCACTGCCAGACATCACCGAAGAAAAGCTATTTGTGTGCAGAAAACAATCAGCTTGCCTGTAAGTCAAAGGTCCTGATGATGCTTTTTGATTATCAAGTTTTTTTGAGGGTTTGTTTAAGTACGTAATTGAGCAGCTTCCTGTGTCAGTCATATCCTCTGGAACACGCCTAGCTAAAGTCACAGTGGAGCAAGGTGGTGGTGATTTTGAAGAAAATCTGTATCCTTTTTGCTCCTGCCAACAATCTCTAGATTCTGAAAAACACTGAACAGAATTAGTTGGAGTAAGCAGTTTACATGGATTATTCAAAGGCATCTGTTGTTCAACAATTACAGAAACACTACTTTGTTTCTCAGCCTCTTGCTTCTTTATAACACATTGCTCTCTTCCATCGATATCCACATGAGTCTGTGACCCCACATGACATGATACATTTTCACTAGTGTTGCGTAGCATGGTTTTACTTTCATCTACAGATTGTTTGATGATATACTTGGACAGGTGATCCGCAAACACATTCTTGGGGAAATCTTCACTGCTATATTGCACATAAGGTTTCTTATCAACTACTTTTCTTGTTAAAAGGTCCGTATACTCTTCTACTGCTTTTGTTAGTCTAGATGAGGATATGGCTTCATAAGCTTCATTTACTATCATATCAACCATAGTTCCAGAGAAACTATTAATGTTTTTTGACCCACTTGTTAATTCCGAGTTACTCTTCATTCCAGATCTAGTAATTGTTTGTTTGGTATCATTCTGATTATGTAAGAGTGAAGGATTATTTTCTGCACTTTGACTGTGATCCGAAGTTAGGTATATATTCCTGAAAGAAGAGACTTCCTCCTCTCCTTTTCTGCTTGTAAAAAACGGATGATTGCAGTCTTTGTATACTTTCATACTTTCATCAGAATTTGTAGCAGTGCATACTTTTGTTTTACAAGCATCAGAAGAAGCCTGATATTGACAAAGAGCTCTTCCAGCTAAAGGAACAGGTATTGAACTTACAACACCGGAGGTACAAAATAGAGCTTGATGTACTGTATATTCCTTCTTGCAATCTTGGATTGGATTCTGCCCTGCCCTATCATTAAAATTAGGAAAAACTGTGGAAGTCCGCGTTGATTCTAGCATGCTTTCTGCACTCACGTACTTAACGTTGTCCATAGAAACACTAATGGCTGCTTGTGTTGTGAAGGTGACATCAACCTGGGACAGTTCAATAAACGCCTCTTGAATGACAGACTCAGACAGATCTCTGGCATATGATCTTACCACATTGTCTTCATAATAAAATGGAGAAAGCTGTGCAGCTGTAGGTGTCGATGGATACGAGAACTGGCATACTTCCATGATTCCTTCAAATACAAGTTCTTCAGCGAGGTCTGCTGCAAATCTAGCAACGGTGTTGTTAAATATTTGTTTCTTTACATGTCTCAGTTCTTTCAAAGCACCAGTAATAGCTTCACTCACCAACAAGTTTGCTAGCCCATTAATGGCACGCTCCTTCAGGGAGATTGCTCTGCGTCTTCCAATTTCATAGAAAGCCATCTGAAAGACTGAAGATGTCAACCTAGCAGCCAAATGACAAAGTGCATTGGTACATGAAGAAACACCTTTCTGCAGGTCCTTAAAAGCACTGCCCAAACTTCTTTCAACCAAGTCAGTTGCAAATTTTTGAATGCTATCCCTAATCATTGATGACTTATGTTGAGATTTTGTTTGTTTATCTGGTTCTTTGCCAGTTTTCTTTCTGAGGTCTGCAGCTTGGTCTTTTTCTTCTTTCAAAGCAATCCTCTTGCATTTGGAACCATTTCCTCCAAGTTTTGATGAAGAGTCAGATTGAAAAACAGAACCTAGTATTTCAAATGAAACACTATCAGCATATTCTGAGTAAGTATTATAAAGTGCATCATGGTGGTTTTGACTCGTCTCATCTCCACCAAGACTGATACGACATAAACATTCAGAAGAACTACAGCCCCCTAGTGGACTGAATGCCGATGACCTAATAGGGCTGAACAAGCCTCCATTCTCTTCCCCTGATGTGTTAACTGGGCGAGGGGAATCTGGGACATCAAAGACACTGCTATACGGTGATTCTGGTTTACGAGGAGTCGGTTTCATTACATTGGCTGGAAGAGTAGGACGATCAAATTTGAATTTCTGAGGATTCATTGTAACGCTTGAAGAACACAAATGTTCATGAGCAGTTCTCCTTTTCTGGCTGGGATTCCCTAAGATGGGATCCCTAATAACTTTAACTGATTTTTCTAGGGTTTGTTCTAGTTCATCAAACTGATCAAAACTATCAAAAAATTCACTAACTTCTGAGTCTGAATCCTCAATACCGTCTTTCACTACTGGAATTTTTGGCAGCTGGAGCTTTGCCTTCAAGCTTTTCTGATACCCTTCTTCATCTAAGAAGATAATGGGGCTTGGACTGGAACAATTTGATTCAGAAGATTCAGCCGGAGAGGAGGAAAACAGCGTTTTACATAAAAAATTAACACCTTGATCAGAAGGATTATATGGCTTATAGAAACTCCTTTGTATCCAAGGATCGGAAATTGAGGTTGTAACTGAATTTTTTACTGAGGACAGTTCCTTAAGTCTCAAAACATCAAACAAAGCAGAAGATCTAGCAGATGATGACTTTTGACATCCAGAACCCAGACGGATCTTTGAGTCCACAGCTTCTGAACATTGCCCAGGAATGGTCTGTGAAGCAGCATCTCGATGGCTTCGAGAAGTAGAGCTGCATGTCCCTGAGGAGGAAAAAATATTAACTGCTTTTAAAACAAGAACTTACAAAGAAACCACACTAGGGACAGGTTTTAACAGCAATGGCTGGATTTAATTTTACAATACAATAATTTACCTTTCTTAATTAAAGCAATGTTACATTTTTTCCCAAAACCCTATTATACTACTCACTGAAATTCATGAACCTGTGTACATTTTAAGCACATAAAGTAGAAGATTCTATCTGATTTGCATCTGACATGAAGATTAGAATCTTTGGTTTATGACTTAATAAGCTGCTGTAAAAAGAACAGCAACAAATTTCATTTAGAATTGTATAATATCACTTCATTAAACACAAACATTAAAAAACAACACTACTGATCACTCACACTTATTTTCTTATGAAATCCTGACAGCCTAAATATCAATTAAAAATTTCTACAAGTCTGCAAGTACTTACCAACACTTTGCATCTTTGAAGGCTCATCTTCATCTAACTGCTCAAAAGCAGTGACAAAATCATCTTCAATTGAAGAAACGGACTGATTAGTATCATCATCCTCTGCCCGGGATGTCTCTGTTCGATGTTTTTGCAGGGAGTTTATTTCAACTGTGTGTCTTACACCCAAGGTATACTTGCTCAGCAAGGTAAATACATAATCTGCTTTGATCTTTGGGAATGAAGGAGTCAGTCGCATCACACAAAGCACTTCAGGAAGTTGGTTCTTGAAAAAGAGAAAAAAGAAAACAAAGGAAGTCTTGGAACAATCTCAACTGTCAGGAATGACAAAGGATTCACAGAATCACAGAATGACCTGGGTTGGAAGGGACCTCAAGAATCACGAAGCTCCAATCCCCCTACATGGCAGGGCCACCAAACATCCATGTTTACTAGATCAGGTTGCCCAGGGCCCCATCCAACCTGGCCTTGAACACCTCCAGGGACGGGGCATCCACAATCTCTCTGTTCCAGCACCTCACCACTCTCGTAGTAAAGAACTTCCCCCTGACATCTAACCTAAATCTTCCTTCTTTCAACTTAAAACCATTTTCCCTTGTTCTGCAATTATCGGCACTTTCAAAGAGTTTACTCCCCTCCTGATTATAGGCTCCTTTCAGCTACTGAAAGGCTGCAATGAAGTCACCCCGCAGCCTTCTTTTCTCCAAGCTGAACATGCCCAGCTCATTCCTTCAATGTACTGTTGTATTTTAACCTGGCAGATGGCTAAGCACCATAGTTGCTTGCTCACTCCCCCTATTTCCCAGTGGGATAGAGGAGAGAATCAGGAGAAAACAAGTAGAACTCGTGGGTTGAAATAAAGCTATTTACTAAGATAGAGAAAAAGAAATGGATAATAGTTATGAATTTATATATAAAAGTATATATACATATAGATATACATATATGAACGCATATAACAAGTGATATGCAAGCAACTGTTCACCACCCCCTGCCTTATGCCCACCATGCCCAAGCAGCAGAAGTGCACAGAATAAACTCCTGCCCCCTTCAAAGCTCCTTCTGCTTGATTTTATATGGTATGGAATATCCTTTTGGCCTGTTTAAGTCAGCTGACCTAATTCTGTTCCCTCAGAACTCCTTGGACCCTTCACTGGGAATGGCCTTAGGTCTGTACAACACTGCTTAGCAGCAACTATAAATATCAATGTGTTATCAACACTGTTCTTCTCCTAGAACAAAAACATAGCATCATACCAGGCACTCTGAAGAAAACGGTTCTGTCCCAGATGAAACTGACACACATTTTAATCAACAGTAAAGAATTCAGAATTTTTTAAAAGAAAATAAATGTATAGAGCGATAGTTAAAATTACTTACCCATTTTAACAACTTCTTCATTTGAATAAATTCTTACAATAAACCAAAAAGACTGTACAGCACAATTCTGACAATACATACTCATGAAACTATTTGAAAAACAAAATTTCAAAGCCTGTTTGTATTGAGCAGTACTTCAGTTTATAGGATACTTGTTTCTTCAAGATTTTATAATGCCATTTGATTTAACGTGCAAGTCAACATAACTGAAAGTTTTTTGCTTTGACAACACTTGCAACTGGAAAAGAACCGACTGACTTTTATGAGGACCTGATATTCTCGTAATTTCTTGGCAGCTTTGTTTCAATGAAGACAGTCTGCAGAAGACAGAAGCCATATTTGAGCAGAGCTGAGATGGGCAATTTGACAGGTTTCATCTTCTTTCCAAATTGGCAGTGAAAGGGACAACGGTTGAGCAGAAGGATGCAATCAGCATCAAAGTATCTGCACTACTAGTATAGCTTTTAACTTGAAAGCAACAAGCTTAGGGATTTTCTAATATTCATTTTAAACAAAAAATGCAATACAGAACACTAATACTAGTGTAACCTCAAAATACAAGCAAATCAAGCTGCAGTATTACCAAACTCTTTAAGAGGCCAAATATAAAGCTTCTGTGCATCAGACACGTAACACAACAAAACAATTACCTGGTTTTTCATGACACGGGGTTTTGTCAAGGTTTTCTTTACATCTTTTAGAAAAATAACCTCATTTTCTTTTAGTCTGCACAACTGAAGTGATTTCAGAACATCTGGAAGTTCTACAGAAACAGCTGACAGCTCCTGGTTTTAACATAGGAACAGATTGAGAATACAAAGTGAGAGAAACAAAAGTGAATGAAAATGAACAGTTGCAGTTTGTTGCTTCATTTTACATCTCATATCCCTTCCAACAGCTGCTAATTTTGATAAAGTTTCTCTTTTATCCCTTATTTATTAACTCATCCACCACTTACTCTCTCGAACTCAACTATAAAGCTCATTTCCACTATCAATCTGCACATCTAACCTGCTCTTCCACCCAAAGAATGAGCATGATCTTAATCACAGAATCATAGATTATGGAAAATACAGAACAAGTTTGTGACATGATTTATTTATGTATTTAAATCCTAATGCTACAGATCTACACTGTACGGAGCAAGTCTTGATAAACCTGCTCAGCCTAATTTCACCTAACCATATGATCAAACTTAATATACCATATTAAGACCCATACTTAAAATAACTTTTAATACTATTACCATTTTGTTTATTAGCAACACTGATACAACGATGAGCACAAAGGGACTCAGTCTCCATTTCTTAATTTTTAAACATCAGTAATCTCTACCAAGATCATGACTACAAAGTGTTAAATAGCACTGTAAACACGTGAGTTATATGTAAACCTCACAAGAGAATTACAACCTTAACTTCTTTAAGTTATTTGACAACCCCATTAATGGGCTATGCTTCCCTTTTTAAATATTGCCTCATCCAACTCTTCAAAATAACAGCAATTTCACAGCTAGTAGTAAATGCAGCACTCTATTAATAAATACAACTATTAAGAAGGTAATGAAGAAAAAATATTGATATGTTTTAAGAAAACGGAGAAAAAAAAAATAAACCAAATGGGTTAAGTATGCAATGAGTACAAATACAAAGATAAATCTATGTAATACTTACAAAAAATAAATAGTGCTTAAGAATATTTTCCAATCTATATAGATATACTATACCTGCAGATGAGCAGTACCCATCTCTTCAGCAAAACCTATGAATGTAACCTGTAGAATAAAAACATGAACATACTGAAACTCAGAAAAGAATTTTGTAGTTTTCTGTAGAACTTCTAGCTCATAACATTTCTACCATAAATCTTCATTCTGCCACACAAAACTCACATATTAAGGTAGTACAGCTTCCCCAATAAATACTGCTTACACATATGCTCCATGGTATTTGACTTTTGAAAGACCAGATTAAGGTGCACATACAACTTATAAAACCCACTATGTTCTTTTTATAGGGATCTATTTGCTTGCTGAAATTTATCAACACACATACATCCCATTAAGTCTGTTAAAATAAACATGATTTTGCAAGGATCAATGCTTCAAGCTGGACATGCATAAACCCATCTGAAATCTGTCCGTGCTAACAAACTATGACACGTTTGGATATACTGAAGAGACCACAATGCTAACACAGACAATTTACCAAGTAAATTGATTAGCCTTAGGCCAAAACACAGCAGATGAAACTGCTGTCTGCATGCCATATCCAAGTAGACAGACCCCTAAAGTAAAAGGATTAGAGTATCCAGGCTCTAAGAAGGTCTTGTCAGGCTCGAGAACCTGCTATATGTCTGAAATGCCAACTATATTATGGGTTTGGGGACTTGTGGACAGGGTGGTATTTTATTGCTTTCTGCTATTCTATTTAGAGGCATCTCATTTCATTCAACACTAACAGATTAAAAACATTAAGTATTTTGTCTTATCACCATTCTTTGGCATCAGCTTATGATCTGCTTTACATTCAACTATTAAAACTTTGTTTCAGATGTCAGATCTCCTCATTTTCATTTAATATTCCCCTAATGACTAATCAGTAGGTTAACTGCACACTACTAAAAATACATGGCTTTTATTTTCAAAACAAGGTTGTAAGAACTGGAGCACAAATATTAAAACATCCATTGATGTGAGAAGAGTATAAGGAAGCTTCTAGGCTAAGTAAGGATGGGGTCAAGAAAGCCAAGGCTCATCATGAACTAAAATTCGCAAGAAGTGCCAAGAAGAAGGACGTCTTCAACAGGTACCTCAACCAGAAAAGAAAGGTCCGGGAGGACGTATACCCCCTAGTGAGTGACACAGGCAAGCTGGGTAACAACAGATGAGAAGGCTGAGGTACTTTTTGTCCTGGTCTTCTCTCATAACTGCTTGTCACACAGCCCTCAAATGTTTGGTTTGGAAGGAGGGGGACTGGGGACGCAAGATCCCTCCCACTGTTAGCAAAGATCATGTTTGTGACCACCTGAGGAACCTGAACATCCACAAGTCTATGTGTCCCAATGAGATGCATCCCAGAGTCCTGAGTGAATTAGCTGATGTAGTCACCAAGCCACTCTCAATGATATTTGAAAAACCACGGCAATGAGGTGAAGTCACTGGTGGGTAGAAAAAGGCAGCATCACACACATTTTTAAGAAGGGTAAAAAGGATGACCCCGGGAACTACCAACCTGTCAGTCTCACCTCTGTCCCAGGAAAGATCATGGAGCAAATCCTTCTAGAAGCCATGCTAAGGCATATGGAAGACAGGGAGGTGATATAGGAGAACCAGCATGGCTTCACCAAGTGTAATTCTGCTTGACCAAACTAATGGCCTTTCATGATGGTGCTATTGCATCAATAGGCAAGGGAAGTGCCACCAATGTCACCTGTTCAGACTTCAGTAAGGCCTCTGACACAGTACCCCACAACATCCCTCTCTGCAAATTGGAAAGATATGGATTTGATGTGTGGATTGTCCAATGGACAAAGAAGTGGTTGCAGGATCAAGTCCAGAGAGTGGTGGTCAACGGCTCAATGCCTGGATTGAGATCAGAGCTGAGTAGTGTCCCACAAGAGTCAGTGCTTCAACTGATGCTCTTTAATCTTGATCAGTGACAGTGGGGTTGAGTGCACCCTCAGCAAAGTTTGCTGATGACACCAGCCTGTGGGGTGCAGTCAATGAACTGGCTGCCCAGAAATGTGGTTGATACCCCATCCCTGGAGACACTCAAGGTCAAGGCTGGATGAGGTCTGAGCTTTTGATCTAGCTGTAAGTTTCCCTGTTCACTGCAGGGGAGCTGGCCAAGATGACCTTTAAAGGTCCCTTCCAACTCCACAGATCCTACAATTCTATGTTTGGAGTTAAAGTTGATATGTCTGGGATTCAATTATTTCAGAGCACTATGCAACTGAGTGAGTGTTTTTTAAGTATTCGGGTTACAGTTCACAGTAAGGCTGTGCTAGTGAGATGCTTCTCATGCCTAAAACCAGCAAAGAACACCTCTGTGTTTATATTCACTTACTAACTGGATCAGCAGCTCACCTGTGCATACAGAGAAACTAGGAAGGAGCTATAAAAACAAATGGCTGAAAAACAATTGTTTTGTACTGTACCTGAGTTTTGAATAAGCACATTTTTTTCTCCCACGCATGCAAACAAAAAACCTTTCAAACTGAAATCTTGCTAAAATATTAAAAATTCTGACTTCTTTCAGGTGGTACCACACAACTACTTTGGCTTCCACAAAATGTTTTCTTGTTTGCATCCATGATCTTTATTTCAATAACAACAAAATCCTAAATTAAACAAAATTTTTGCAGTAGCATTCTAAATGGCTCTTAGCAAATCACAGCTCTCCAGCATCATGTTCCCTGTTCTATTAAGTGATCCTTTTTCAGTGACATACCCTTAAGCTCCTACATCTTTTATGCATACAGTATCTGGAGACACCTTTCAATTCCAACACCTCATCTGCACAACACCTACTGTATGAAGAGAAGAGGCCTAATAGTTTAAAGACTTGGAGGAAAAACATTTCTTTGAAGAATGTTTTGGGAGGCTTTAGGGTATGTTGATGTTAGGATGTGTTTTTAGTGGGTGTATGCTCTTCCTACAGGTCCTTTCCTCTTCCTCAAATTAATGATTACCAACCTTTACCTCTCCGAAATAATATTTTGCCATCAAAGAAACTGATGAGGCTACTCATTTCAGTCTCAATTACAACATCTAGATTTCACAGTCTGCAGTTTTCACAAAAATAAAATACCTTTAAGACTTGAAACTAGTACAGACATTTAAATTGTTGGTGGTTGGGCTGATCAAACAGATCTAGTCATCTTCACAGTTCAAGATTGCCCAAGATACCCCTGAAATCTTTCTGGGTCTACTTTTCTTTTTCCCTCAGCAGATTTTCAGTTCAGCTTTTGGCCCATATGTATTCATGTCATAGAAGCCCTGATCTGCAATGCTGGAGCTTTACCTTTTAGTGCTGAGCACAAGGAAATACAAGCAGTCTATTAGCATTCATCTTCAGACTTAAGACCAAAATGTTCTACTAGTTAAGGTACTATCCATACAACTTGAACAGAGGAGTGCACACAAATGCTGAGCATCCAACTACGCAATTCCTACAAAATCATTTATCTACACATCTTGTTATTTAGTTTCACAATTCAACTAAGCAGAGAAACCTCATCTTGAACTGTTATGGTTTTTTTTCAGGACTTCAAGGACTGAATGCAAGAATGGCAACACAGGGCAATGAATTAACTGTCAGTAAGTTGCAACAGTGTTCACATTTACTATCCTGCCTGCTACAAGCTAAATCATCTTGCATCATAGCCAAAAAACATATACAAAAAAGTCAGGTTATGCCAAACCTCAATAAAACTATCTTGTTCTTCCTGACTTAAACATTCTTCTGCTGATACACTGCATAACTCTTTCCTGCTGTGCAGCAGTGACTTCATAGAGTGCAGTACGCCTTCACCAAAGCTCTGAAAAACAATGGGAAAAGACAAAAAGTTATTTTCAGTTTTGAATAAAGAGCCTATTCTAAGCCCCCTCCTTGATTTCCTTATTCTAAGTACAGTTTCAAACAAATCTGCACATCAATCACCAGGTTTAAAGACTAAATTCCGTGTTCTGAAGTAAACACATAAGCTATTTCCTTCAAGAAATAATATTTTTTTCCAAAGCAAGCTGACCATGCTGTACTTAAGAAAAAAAGACCGTAGAATCACAGAATGGCCTGGATTGGAAAGAACCACAATGATCATTTGGTTTCAACCCTCCTGCTATGTGCAGGGTCACCAACCACCAGACCAGGCTGCCCAGAGCCACATCCAGCCTGGCCTTGAATGTCTCCTCCAGGGATGGGGCATCCACAGCCTCCTTGGGCAACCTGTTCCAGTGTGTCACCGCCTCTGAGTGAAAAACTTCCTCCTAAAAGATCCTAAGATCTAAGAAAGTTCAGATTTGGGAAAAAAAGAAAGATGAATCCAAGAAGAAATTTAAAGGCCCACCCACTCTATGCATCAGAGCCTGCATATGGAACTTTTCCATCAGGTTTTCCTTAAAAAGCAAGAAAAGCTAATTTAGCCATGAAATGTTATTGAGGTGGCTTCAACAGTTACAGGGAAAGAAAACAAATCAAGGTGAAAAAAGAAATAAAAAATAATCAAACAAACAACCCTCTACATATCTTCTTTATCCATTCTATAAAAAAATAATAAAATAAAAATTAAAAAATTTAATTCCTTGTAATTATTTCTTGTAACATCTTCTCCTTTTGGTTTTTAAAATTGCTGTCCTCTACCAAGTGAAAAGGTTAAGAAGTATAAATGAAATTATGATTTGGTTACGCATTGTTAACCCAGTTATTTATTCTCCATCTGACTGCCCTGTAAAAAGTTAGGTGAGAAATGTATCAAACTTAAGTTATTTCAAATCTGCACATCTTCTTAAACAACAGCAGAAGCACCAGAAAACCAAATCTAGTCAGGGAAAGTTTTGCATTTCTCACAATCCCACAGCAAAAGTAATCCCTTTATGGTAAAAGCTGATCTTGCTTATCATAATTAGGGCTCTGGAAAGAGCTGTTTTTCTTAAAAACAATGGCAGTAAGTACTAACATATTGGAAGCCTAACTGGTACTATCAGCGTTATCACACTTGTGCTCGTAGCAATATAAAATTAAGAAAGCATTTTTAAAATAATAAGACCAAAAAAAAAAACTTAAGACCTCTGGAATTACCAAAACAAATCTCAGAATGTTAGCAAGCAAGGCTGGGATTACTAGATTTACAGCAAAGGCCAAGTAACACTGAAGCAGACAAAACAGCCATGTTTACAGATAAGAATGAACCAGTAACTGAAATAATCTGATGTACATTTAAAGCAGCCTGGAGGTCATTCAAATACTCCCTACCTTTGTCTATAACTTTCTCTCCACGTATTTAATTGCAGTTACTGTGTTACATATGTATCTTTATACTTCCCAAGGTATGCAAACAATGTTTCTGATCCTCCAGATCATCCAGACTTACCAGGTGGCTGCAATGCTTGATTAAAAGGAGAGCAGCATAAACAGGAAGCTCAAGGTGAGAGCAGTTTAAAATGCAAACATATGAAGTGCAAGGTTACAGCCTTAAAAACTAATAATGAAATAGAACTGTGAAGTCACATCCGGGAAACAAGAGATGTGACTTTGCTTCTTCATCATGATAGTGAAGCAAACAATCAGCACGATACAGCACTGAAAATAGCAAACGTGGCCCCATCCTTTAGCAGGATAACTGACATAACTGGAGTCGCTGAGTGCATCCTCTGTAATTGCACATACCATATCATCCACATGTGAAAAGAAGATTAACTTGCAACAAGCACAGAAAGGAGGACTATGAAGGATAATCACTGAACGCAGAGGCTTTCATACAAAAGCAGACTAAACCTTTGGCTTACCATTTTGTTTTCATTTCCCCACATAATGTGAGAGAAAACTTCCTATCCAATAGGCAATGAAAGCAATTCAACCACACTGAATTAAACTGAAAACCAAAAGGCAGCCAGTCCTCAAGATCAGCACACAGAATCACAGAATGACCCAGGTTGGAAGGGACCTCAGGGATCATGTAGTTCCAACCCCCCTGCCTGGCAGGGCCACCAAACATACACATTTACTAGATCAGGTTGCCCAGGGCCCCGTCCAACCTGGCCTTGAACACCTCCAAGGACGGGGCATCCACAACCTCCCTGGGCAGCCTGTTCCAGGGCTGAACCACTCTCCTAGTGAAGAACTTCCCCCTAACATCCAACCTAAATCTTCCCCCTTTCAACTTAAAACCATTTCCCCATGTCCTGGTATCGTCAGCCCTTTCGAAGAGTTTACTCCCCTCCTGGGTGTAGGTTCCCTTCAGGTATTGAAAGGCTGCAATGAGGTCACCCCGCAACCTTCTCTTCTCCAGGCTGAACAAACCCAACTCCCTCAGCCTGTCCTCATAGGGGAGGTGCTCCAGCCCCCTGATCATCTTCATGTCCCTCCTCTGGACCCTTTCCAAAATCTCCATGTCTTTTTTGTACTGAGGGCTCCACACCTGGACACAGTACAACAGATGGGGCCTCACAAGAGCCGAGTAGAGAGAGACAATCACCTCCCTATCCCTGCTGACCACCCCTCTCCTGACAGAGCCCAGGATCCCTTTTGCTTTTTTCTGCAAGACACCTAAGAGCTCGTGTTGCTAGAATCACACAGTTCAGAATGTTTAATGACAATTAACAGAGCAGTTCACAAAACCAGTGCTTTTAGGCAACCATTCAAATCAATAAAGAATCACTGTAATTATTAGAAAGATGTTTCTGCAATGCAAAAACCAATAAACCTACAGGATTTATGACTGACTTTGGTTTTGTTTAGTTATGTGTGGGCTTTTTTCTAATTGAAGGGGGAAATGGTGAGGTTGGATGTTAGGAAAAATCTATATGAAAGAGTGGTCAGGCAGTGGAATGGGCTGCACAGGGAGGTGGTGGAGTCACCGTCCTTGGAGGTCTTCAAGAAACATTTAAATGCTGTACTTATGAATGTGGTTTAGTCACAGAATCACAGAATTATCAAGGATGGAAAAGACCTAGAAGATCATCTAGTCCAACCATTACCAATACTCCCCAGCTAAATCATATTCATCAATACAACATCCAAACATTTCTTGAACACTCCCATGGTCGGTGACTCCACCACCTCTCTGGGCAGTGCATTCCAATGCCTGACTACCCTTTCTGAAAAGTAATACTTCCTAATGTTCAGCCTGAATCTCCCCTGGTGCAGCTTAAAACCATTCCCTCTAGTTCTATCATCAATTATACGAGAGAAGAGGCCAACCCCCAGCGCACTACAACCTCCCTTCAGGAAGTTATAGAGAGCTTTAAGGTCTCCCCTGAGCCTCCTCTTCTCCAGGCTGAACAATCCTAGCTCCCTCAGCCGCTCCTTGTAAGGCCTGTGCTCCAGACACTTAGTGGGGAAATACTGGTGATAGCTGGATGGTTGGACTGAATGATCTTTGAGGGCCTTTTCCAACCTTGGTGATTCTATGATAAAAACAAATAGGAGATTAATAACATCCTCTAAAATGCACTTTATGACAAAGCTAAGGATGTATGTTGTCAAACAACTACTTTAACTTTACATAAATCAATAAATAATTGTATATGTTGTGTCTTATAGCTAAAAGATAGCCTATAATTATAAACTGCCTAATGCAAAGAAATTATCATTCTGAATTTGAAACTGATGAACTGCCTGACACTCATATAATGCTCATCCTTACTCTCATGCTGTTTCTACAGGATCTATAGTGCATGTACCATCCCATAAGAAAGAAAAATGTGTTTTATGGAATAAAAGTAATGCAATTTCTAGGCAACAAAATTACTCCTTGCATAGTTTCTCCTCTTCAGTGCTGCACACACCTGTAAGTCAGGGAAGAATTAGAGAAGATCCAGAAAAACACTCACCTGCATTTCACTACTCTGAGAAATACAGAATAATGGAATAGTTTGAGTTGGAAGGGACCTTTAAGATTACCCAGTTCCAACCCCCTGCTATAGGCAGGGACACCTCCCTAAAGAGCAGGTTGCTCACAGCCCCATCCAGCCTGGCCTTGAGTGCTTCCAGGCATGGGGCATCCACAGCCTCTCTGGTAACTGGATAAATCAGTTTCTTACTTCAGGGTAAACTGCAATGTAATACTTTCACTGAGGAAGCTGTAGTTTATTCCTCCAAACCGAGGGGATAAAATTGAAAGGAACAAATAAACATATTTGGAAAAGAAAAATGATCCTTCACAAGTGCTTCAACAGACTATTTTTCAACAAAGCACTGCCCAGAAATTCACATAAACCTAAGAATAAGCCAGATTAAAAAGAAAAGATCTAAAAATAAACCTAAAAGTTTGCTTAGTTTTATTATCAGACTTGCTGCAGTAAGGATTCAAAAATCTATCAAATTATTATTATTTTTTTAATATAATTACCTTTTTCGTGGATATTCTCGGTTTCGTTCGACTGCTCTGAGCCCTTGTGTAGACATCCATGACTTTATCAATCTCAGTGTTCGATGAAACAAATCAGCTCAAAAATACCTACAAAAACATTCATAGATTAATTTTCTTCCCCCGATTTGTTAGCATGCATTCTGAAAACACAAAGAAAAACACAAAACAAAGCAAGAACTGATAAAAATGAAGCATTTTCAACCTAAGATTTAAGCAGCACATTGTCCAGACTGTTGTTGAAAGCAAAAAAAAACCACACAACCACACCAAGCCTTGTTAACCTTGGTGATTCTATGATTCTATTGTTGAGGGACATGGTTTAGTGGGAGCTATTAGTAACAGGTGAACGGTTGGTCTGGATGATCTTTTAGGTCTTTTCCAACCTTGGTGATACTATGATTCTAAGCCATCAGAGCACAGGTTTTCTTTGCAGAGCTGACCAGCTTGGTTTTCTTCATCTCATCTCAAGCACATCTTTAGTCTTTATACAGGAACAAGCACAGGTTTGTGCTTAAGGACATGTAATTTAAATGAGAGCAGCAATAATGACATGTGGCCATTATATTTTTCATCTTCTCTTCCCTGTCAACAACTGTAAGATACGAAGTCTCCTCAAGCATATAACAATGAAGAGCATGTGTATATATTCACATTTCACCTTAACTTCTGCTTTCCTTCATAAGGATGAACTTGCCAGAACCCTCAAAAAAAAAAAAAAAAAAAAAAAAAAAAAAGAAGTTACACTCAAACTGCAACACAATAACAAGAAAGAAGAAGGGAAAAAAAAAAAGCCAAACCACTTCACTTGTTCCTGCTGCTCTATCTTAGCTGGCTAATCTGTCTGGTTAATCTAATCACATCAGGGAAATACCCTTATAGACATCCTTGTCCTCAGAACAGCCATCTGTGGAAAAGCTGGTCTTACAGTGGGCTGAATACAAGTGCCCCAGCTCTGCCATATGAGGACTGAGTGGTGAGGTCCTGGAACAGGCTGCCCAGGGAGGTTGTGGATGCCCCGTCCTTGGAGGTGTTCAAGACCAGGTTGGATGGGGCCCTGGGCAACCTGATCTAGTAAATGTGTATGTTTGGTGGCCCTGCCAGGCAGGGGGGTTGAAACTACATGATCCTTGAGGTCCCTTCCAACCCAGGTCATTCTGTGAAGCTTACAACAGTTTTAACAAAACCCAACAGAAAAATCATGAGGATGACTCTATAACCATGCAGATTTCAGCAGTACCTACTCATGTAGAGCAGCTTACAGGTACACTATCTTTGGGCAACAGGTTAAGTATTTTCCTATGGCATCAGCTAGAAAATGCTAGAGATCCTAGCACACTGAGCTACCTGCAGTGTCATACACCTCATGGAAGCAACAGCCTTATAAGTTACAGCACTAAGATGCAGGAAGATGCTGAGGACCAACTGTAGCACTTGACCCCTGACACAACACCACAACCATTTCATCTTGTCTGCACCCTGTCCTTCAGTATCTGTACCATACAGGTTCTCCCCACCACATGGGGTACACTGCATTTCTGTGTCACTCATTTCCATTTGTCCAGCAATACAACACAGAAGAGACCTAAAGCTGAAGATGGATAAAATTATTTTGTTGGCTAAAATACCCAAACTTAAGAACTAACCAGAAAGCAAATGGGATCCTAGGCTCCATCAGGAGAGGGGAGGCTAGTAGGGATAAGGAGGTGATTATCCCTCTCTACTCTGCTCTTGTGAGGCCCCATCTGGAGTACTGTGTCCAGGTATGGAGCCCTCAGTACAAGAAAGACACAGAGATGTTGGAGAGGGTCCAGAGGAGGGCCACAAAGATGGTCAAGGGGCTGGAGCACCTCCCCTATGAGGACAGGCTGAGGGAGCTGGGCTTGTTCAGCCTGGAGAAAAGAAGGCTGTGGAGTGACCTCATTGCCTTTCAGTACCTGAAGGGTAGCTATAATCAGGAGGGGTGTAAACTCTTTGAAAGGGCCGATAATAGTAGGACAAGGGGAAACAGTTTTAAGTTGAAAGAGGGTAGATTTAGGTTAGATGTCAGGGGGAAGTCTACTAGGAGAGTGGTGAGAAACAGGCTGCCCAGGGACACTGTGGATGCCCCATCCCTGGAGGTATTCAATGCCAGGTTGGACAGGGCCCTGCGCAACCTGATCTAGTAAACATGGAAATTTGGTGGCCCTGCCATGAAGGGGGATTAGAGCTTCATGATCCTTGAAGTCCCTTCCAACCCGGGTCATTCTGTGCGATTCTGTGAAGGAAGTGAAAGCACTGACAGTCAAAATACCCTGGAAATAGATAGTATCTTGAGAAAACAAAATGCTACTTTCTTTTTTTCTAATGATTTATCACTGTCACTAACTGGGTTGGCAGTGTTGAAAAAGTCCATAAGAATGACAAGCTGTCTCAACCACAGCTATGTTCACACTAAGCAGAGGGAGGTAAATGAATCCATCAGGTTGAATAACATGTTCCATCACTACACTACTTCCACTAAAGAATCCATAGATAATGAGATATTACGAGGGATCAATCAAGATGGCAAAATTCAACCACCAGGCCTCAAAAAAATCACCCTGCCTGCCAATCAAGAAACTGACCTAAATGGAACCAATTCTCAATACACTTAATGCATGACCAGCAGGTCAAGGGAGGAGATTCTGCATCTCTACTCTGCGACCCTGCCTGGAGTACTGCATCCAGTTCTGGAGCCTCCAGCACAAGAAGGACATGGATGTGTCAGATGAGGTCCAGAGGAGAGCCATAAGGATGATCAGAGGGCTGGAACACCTCAGCAATGAGGACAGGCTGAGAGAGATTGGGCTGTTGAACCTGGAGAAGAAAAGGATAAAGGATCTAGAGTGACCCTATAATGGCCTTCCAGTACCTGAAGGGTCACAGAATCACAGAATGAGCCGGGTTGGAAGGGACCTCAAGGATCATGTAGTTCCAACCCCCCTGCCTGGCAGGGCCACCAAACATACACCTTTACTAGATCAGGTTGCCCAGGGCCCCGTCCAACCTGGTCTTGAACACCTCCAAGGACGGGGCATCCACAACCTCCCTGGGCAGCCTGTTCCAGGGCCTAACCACTCTCCTAGTGAAGAACTTCTCCAAAACCAAACAGACCTACAAAAACAAAATAAAAAAGAAGGGGGGGGGAGGAGGGAACAATTGACCTTTCTTATAAAGCCTCTCAAAAGAGCCAGGGAAGTAAACAAGCCGCGTCTGTCATAACACTCATGGTTAGGAAGAGTAGATCGGGGGTCCACTTTATGAAAGCCCACAGCGCAATCCCCATGAGAGGCAGAGCTGCCGCCGGGCCCCGCACCACCCCGCACCGCAGGCCTCCCCCTCGCACCCCGCTCTGTTTGCGGGCTCCGTGCCCGCCGCGCCGCCCCAGGCCACGCAGAGAGGAGCCAGCTCCCCTTCCTCCCTCAGGGCAGGGCCGGAGCATCCTCCGGGAGCGAAGGAACGAGCCACCTGTGGCGGCTGCCAAGCCAGGAGGCGGCGCCCCGGAGTCAGCGTTGACCCGCCGGAATCGACAGGCCCCCCGCTGTATTCTATACGAGAAGAAGAGTGAGCGGCCCAGTACCTGAACGCTTCACTCAGCGTCCTCCGCCCGCCGCCATTTCTCCTCCTGAAGCAGCGGAGCAGCCGCCTCCAGCCCCGTCACCGCCGCAGCGCCCGGTCGCTCTCGCGACGCTTCCCCCTCCACCTCCGGAGGCGGGCGGGGATCATGTGGTACCGCCCGCCCCGCCTCCTGTGTGGGGTTGTGTGCCGCCCCACAGGGTGGGAGGTGTAAACTCTTCAAAACGCTTCAGTTTTCATGAAAAAAAAAAGCCCTAAAATGTCTGTAAAGAGGCTTTTGTTGTTACATACCGACTTGCCCAAACGAAGTAGATCTGGAAGCAAATGTCAACATGACGAAGCATGCTTCAGAAACAATTCTGAGCCTATTTATTCTCTTTGTTCTGTAATTCCCTGTAGGCCGTTCAGAATAATGAGTTCCTATGGCTTCCTGCCAAAGCCATGGAAAAAGAAAAAAAGATATCAGATTTTAGCCTTTGTCAGGAAACTGTGTAACACAGCCCACAGCACGTCAAAAAACATGTTTGTACAATGACAAAGATGGAGATGGCTTTGAGGTTCTGAGGTGTTTTACATATCATTCTTTCACAAGTTTTAAGTATTGCGTATGCGCAAGAAACTTGGCTGGTCAGCCAACACAGCATAAAATGTGTATTAACGATGGAGAAATAAATAGAATATCTGTTTTGGGGCTCTAGAGTTTTGTGCTGTATATGACATGCTTTACACTGTGCAGTTCTGTATTTTTCAGGGCTGTGTCTCTGTCTGTGCCACTGGCCCAGCTGAGAAGAAGGATGGTGGCCTTCCAATACTTGGAGTACATAAACAGGAGGGGCAACAGCTGTTTACGAGGGTAGATATTGATAGGACAAGGGGGAATGGTTTTAAACTGAGTCGGGAGGTTTAGGTTAGAGATTAGGAGGAAGTTTTTCACTCAGAGGGTGGTAACACACTGGAACAGGTTGCCCAAGGAGGCTGTGGATGCCCCATCCCTGGAGGCATTCAAGGCCAGGCTGGATGTGGCTCTGGGCAGCCTGGTCTGGTGGCAGGGATGTCTGTATGTGGGGTCAGGGTGAGCAGAATCAGGGCCAGTCAGGATTTCAGCCCTCAGCTTAGGATCAGACCCCATCAAAACATCAGATGGAGCTGGCTGGAGATGGCTGTGCACTCACAATGAGCTTGGTGTTATTTTTTCTCAAAACAAACAAACAAACACCAAAAACTAAGGCTTATGTAATGAGAACTCATGATATAATTTCAGGAATGATTTTTGGTGCCTCATCCATTTATAACATCAGCTTCTGCCCCCCCAGCTCTGCTACCTGCTTTTACATCTGCACTGTTTCTGATCCGTGCCAGCGTGAACATTTGTGAAATCAAGCAGTAAATGAGATTGAACTGGGAAGACCAGAAAACAGCCTGCTTTCCTTCCCGTTTGCTGACCCAGTTCACTAACATAATACATGTGTCAGCGTGGCACTGGGGATAGCACAGAGACAACTGAGAACAGAAACAGCTCAAATTGGCTTTCTTTGCCACCAACCCCGTACCCATGTGTTGGCTTATGTTGCCATTTAAACCCTGCTCACTGTCTCCTTGAAAACACACTTGTCTCACCTACCCACAACAAAGCTGGAACTCTTCATCTGAGTGCATTCTTTCATTAGTCATCCTGACAGGAATCTTACACCTATGCTGAACTATGGCATTTGTCTCTGACAAGTGGCTTCAGCTTATGGCATTATGGTATAATGATTTCTTTGGACTATTTCTCTAACCTGCTGTTTCCAGTGGTATGCCTGAGCATCAATTTTCATTTGGGTGCTTGTGGATATTTTTAGGCTTTAAACAGTGAAACTAATTATCTTTGGACATATATAAAACTGTGTTGCTCTATTATTATTCTTCCTTTCCCAGGACTTTTATCTATAACCTACATAGATCGCTTTCCAAAACAATATGCTTAAAAAGTGTCATTCGCAGCCTATGTTCAGAATTGAACGCTCAGTTCCTCAGTTATGTCCTGCTGACAGATGTGTTCCTACAGGCAACTTATTAGGCCTTTTGATACAGGTTGGGAAGCATCACAAAATAAGTCTATAGAAAGGAGCTCTGTGCTGCACGGAGACTGTTTCAGATGCTCTGAGATTCTTATCCAACACCTTGGAACATGTTCTGGAGTCACATCCTTTCCGTGCATTGTGTTTACTTTGAAAGATGCGATAACACCGTCATTATGTTACACAAGAGCGTACAAATAATAACCAGAGCTAGCTAGGGAGTCAGATTTTTATTCTACAGGAAATTCCAACTTGTCAATATTTTGTTTCATCAAGCATAGGAACAAAATGCATTGGCTCTGAAGCCTTTCTGGCAAAAAAATGGAACAATCTATTTCTTTGCCAGCTGTCGTGCCTTGGGGAGCCAAGAAACCAACTGAGCTGTCGGCAGATTGCCAGGGAGAGGGAGGGAAGAGAGGGGGGGATCAGCTCCGCCAGTCAGCTGAGCTAAAGTAAACAGCCAGCTTGGTTGGATTGCTGGCCAGCTGCCACAGCCGTATCACAGCTTCAGCTTCTGTCAAAAGTTTTGATGGAACCACTACTAGCCAACATTTCCGCTGCCGATCTGCTCAATTGGAAACTGCTCAAACAGCCTCCAGATAACTGACTACTGTCAGGAAGGAGCGCGACTGTCCTTCACTTTGGATTACTTATGGATTTCTTCAGCTTTGTCTTGTGATTTATGCACCTTTCCCCCTCTCTGCCAATGAATAAAAATGAGCAATGAGTTTTTCCTTAGAGAACTGATGGCGCTCAGGCCTGTGGGGGATTATTCAGGGTGTTCATTGTTGCTACTTTTGTAGCTACAATTATTAGAATAATACTGGATGCTAGGAGTACTTATTAAAATCTGTTCTTGTATGCTTGCTAACCAGAAGATTTTGCTACTGTGGACAGCTCACAATGAGACTGAAATGAACTCTTACGACTGTTGTCAGATACGCACTGACTCATTGTCTTCTGTCGGCATTTATGGATGAAACTAAGTTAGGATGAACTTGCTAACATGCAATAATGAGGAAAATATATCTTCTGAACTAGGTAAAAGATCATGGTCTTTATGCTGTACTGCATAGCTGGTAATATTGAGGTCAGCACTAATACAGACAGACCCCTTCATCTTCAGAACTAGCAGTACTGAAGTGTTAGGTTTGCTGAGGATAATCATAGAATCAGAATGGTTTGGGTTGGAAGGGACCTTTAAGATCACATAGTTCCAACCCCCTGCTGTAGGCAGGGACACCTCCCTCTACACCAGGTTGCTCACAGCCCCATCCAGCCTGGCCTTGAATGCTTCCAGAGAGGGGCATCCACAGCCTCTCTGGGCAACCTGTTCCAGTGTCTCACCACCCTCACAGTAAAGAATTTCTTCCTACTTAATTTAGTCTAAATCTACCCTCTTCCATTTTAAAACCATTTGCTCTCATTCTGTCGCTACATGCCCTCATAAAATGCATGCTTCCAGCTTTCCTGTAGGCCCCTTCAGCTACTGGAAGGTCCCCAAGCCACCTATTTGAAACATCTCGATAATTTCTGTATTAGGATAAATCTTATTATTTTTACGTTTCTGCAAGAAATCTCTCAGTTGTTTCCAACCTGTTGCTGCACATGCTGATTAAAGCCCAAGGATGTCATATACCATTGTTAGTTCAGCTGTGCTAACTGTAGGGAATAGTGAATTCCCTTACAAAACTTAAGGGGTAATTAAATTTTCTGCATCTTCATCTGTTTAAGTAGTCTCTTACACTCCTGCTGTGAAATCAGAGGAAAAACGGATGCTTTGCTGAGCTACATTTTAAACCTTGTTCCTTCCGCTTGTAAATAAACCTGACTCTTACTTTTGAGTCCTCTCTCATTCATTCAACTGCAGTGTCAATGCTACAGCAATCTTGGTGAATCCCACTCTGTTACCATCTGGATTCCACATGACTTTTATTGTGATTGCTTTGCTTTACATTGACCTTTGTCTTTTATATGCGTGGCTCACTTTATTGCTGCTTTTAGAGCATATTTTTGAACTGGAAATAATTCGCACTGTGAACCTTTTCCCACAGTAAAAATAGTCTTAAGTGCAACCTGTGGGGTACTTTTTTTCTGCACTCCTGGTGGAGTTGTGCATTTTGCTGTGCACTGGTTGAATTGCCATCCCTGGGTGTGTTTAAGAGCTGTTTGGATGTGGTGCTCAGGGATATGATTTAGCAGAGGGTTGTTAGAGTTAGGGTACTATGGTTAGGCTGCGGTTGGACTTGATGATCTTCAAGGTCTTTTCCAACCAGGGTAATTCTATGATTCTCTGATTCTAAATACAGCCTTATTATATGCATTAACTGTGGGCTAAAACATGTATGGAATATGGGGTCTGCAGTCTGTTGGGCCAGTGGGCAGGGTAAATATAAACTATGCTCAACTCTAAATAAGAATGATTTTAAAAGTCTCTGCATCCAGAGACATCTGGATAATGATCACAGCAGTTTCTGTAATGTTCTATAGATAAGTTAAGCTGCAGCTTGTGCAAGAGCAAATCCAGCACTTTCTAGAAGAAGCAACTCCATCATTTGGGTTTGATAAGTAAAACTGTGGGGGAATGGAACAGACTGTGGCTTCTAAGAACAAGTCCCCATATTTTCATGTTGTGGATGCCCCATCCCTGGAGGCATTCAAGGCCAGGCTGGATGTGGCCGTGGGCAGCCTGGTCTGGTGGTTGGTGACCCTGCACATAGCAGGGGGGTTGAAACTGGATGATCATTGTGGTCCTTTTCAACCCAGGCCATTTTGTGATTCTATGATTCTATTTTTCTATGATACATCCTGGTAAGACCATTAGTTGCTTTATCAGACCATATTCTCATGATGTACTAGTCATGCTCCTAAGAAAATAGCTGTTCTATTAAGAAAAACAATTTCAAAGTTTGCTGAAAGAAAAATATCATCTTCTATGTAGTCACTGATGCTTTAAAACCATGACAGTGTTTAAAAAAAGGTTTGCCATTGATTGAAAGGGGAATGACACATTCTCTTCTTGGTTGTTTGCAAGAAAAGCCACGAGGAATATTTCAAAATGTGAATAATAATAGTAATAAGACTATATTAAAATTAATGTGTTTGAACTTAAACAATGTATCATCATTTACAATGGATGAGACGCTGTTCTCATCTATAAGCAAATAAAGAAGCAGAAATAACATTTGCTTTCAAATATCTGCGTGGGTCATGTGCTGCATGATAAAACAGATGTGCTATTGATAAGCCGCCATTTGATTCTGAGAGCTGTGCAGTAAAAATATAACATTGTTTTTCTTTTTCCTTGTCTACTACTACTACTACTACTGCTGCTACTACTACTACTACTAATAATAATAATAATAATCCCGAGTTGCCAGCAGCTTTTCATTTCATCAGCTTTGAAGATGTGGAAATACTGAGGCTTGTCCCTGTGAGATGGTTGTCTTGAAAGACTGTAGTGAGAAGGTTTCCTAAGCATTGCCCAGCCCTCAGAGGGCTGGATCACCTCCCCTGTGAAGACAGGTTGAGGGAGCTGGGCTTGATCAGCCTGGAGAAGGCTGTGGGGTGACCTCATTGCAGCCTTTCTGTACCTAAAGGGAGCCTATAAACAGGAAGGGAGTCATCTTTTTGAAAGGATAGATAACAGCAGGACAAGGGGAAATGGTTTTAAGTTGAAGGAGGAAAGATTTAGGCTGGATGTCAGGGGGAAGCTCGCTACCAAGAGAGTGGTGAGGTGCTGGCACAGGCTGCCCAGAGAGGCTGTGGATGCCCCATCCCTGGAGGTGTTCAAGGCCAGGTTGGATGGGGGCCTGGGCAGCCTGGTCTAGTATTAAATGTGGAGGTTGGTAGCCCTGCCTGTGTGGGGGTTGGAACTTGATTGATCCTTGAGGTCTCTCCCAACCCAGGCCATTCTATGATTCTGTGATTGTCCTGCTACTGACACTGAAGTGAGGGCTGGCAAACTGCAAATGTTCTGCTTTTCAGGGGCAATGAAGATGAGGTAGAGGAAAGAAATTCAGGGTGAAGCGCACAACTGAACTGTACAATCCTTTATGAGCTGAAGTTAATAGTGTAATAAAGTCACAGAAGGGTAAGTTATAATTACGTACAGATGATGGATTATGTAGCAATACAACATATAAAACACATCATACCAAAGGAGAAGAATGGAAGTGGATTGCATTTTCCCCTCTAGGCCTAACTTTACTGTTTTTATATCAGAAAACAAAGTTACATTAATCTGATTTAGGAACTTCATTGGCAAAATTACATTGTTTTTTTTTAGGGCTTTGGAAGCATTCTTTGAATTGATTGATAGGAATGGTTTGTGTGAGGAATACAAGAACTTCAAGGTTTCTAAAAGACCACTCCCACTAAAAGAAACTCTTTTAGTAGGGACAAGATATTCTGTCAATTTGACAAAAGGTATCTCCTTTGAATCACAGAATCACCAAGGTTGGAAAAGACCTACAAGATCATCCAGTCCAATCATCACCAATAGCTCCCACTAAATCATGTCCCTCAACCCAACATACAAACATTCCTTGAACACATCCAGGCTCAATGACTCCACCTCCCTGGGCAGCCCATTCCTATACCTGACCACTCTTGAAGTAGCTGATGAGCAGCTGCACAACATACACATACAGTAGTATATAGTACAAGTTCCGAAGTATTATAGTCTGAGATTCCTGTAGGTGTTACTGATATGGATCTGATCCCCCTAAACAGCATTACGACCTGTTTGGTTTTCTTTTAAGTGAAACTCCTGCAGTTCTTTGAAAGTCAACTATGGCAAACTACTGATGGAAGCAAAGCTGTAACTGAAAGGCTGGACCTGTGCAAAATAATAATAATAATAATAACAATAGATAAACAAAAGAGAGAAGATATTATGAAATGCCAAGTCAGCCATGCTGAGTTTGGCTGTGCTACACCATGGGCAGGGCTGAACAGTTCATACAGAATCACACAGAATCACAGAATGACCTGGGTTGGAAGGGACCTCAAGGATCATGTAGTTCCAACCCCCCTGCCTGGCAGGGCCACCAAACATACACATTTACTAGATCAGGTTGCCCAGGGCCCCATCCAACCTGGTCTTGAACACCTCCAAGGACGGGCATCCACAACCTCCCTGGGCAGCCTGTTCCAGGGCCTAACCACTCTCTCAATTCTGTATTTGCAGTTACTACATAGGCACCAAGCAAACAAACAAACAAACAAACAAACACCTCACCTCTCAACTGGGATGACAGGGAGAATTTAGCTAAGGTGGAGAACATCAGTCCAGTGTGAGATTCAGACAGGACTGACCATCACCAGAATTAAGGCACACTCTGAAAAGCCCCATAGACCTTGAATGGCTACAGCTGGTTGTTTTGTTCCGCTTTTGTCCCACTGGGAGGAGGAAGGAGAGCTCCCTTAGTAAGCTGGGATGCTGGTTACACCAATAGCTGTCACAAGGAACTAATCAGACAGCTACAAAATTAGCAAACACCATTTCAAGAGAGGCTTTTTTGGCTTGCTTTGGAGATGTCACGTTTCCAGTATGGAAACTGCTTAGCTCACGGGTTTTTAATAGCACTTGTTAAAGGAGTGGGGCTTTTCTCTACTGGTGGTGACATTCTAGAGAAAGAGAAGTTGCTGGTGTTTCTAACTTAAGCTGCTTTAGTTCAGTTAACCCATCACATCGATGCGGTCACTGCCTGTTCTTGCCCATGTTAGGGAGTTACAGGAGTTGGCAAAGAAGTCTGATAGAAAACAGTGCTGGAGCTGAGCAAGCTGCAGAGAGCAAGGCAAGGAATCAGCAAGATCAGCTGGTGTGAAGTCACAGTCTGAAATTTCTGCTCTTTAGCTTTCATTATAACGCAACTCATAGTATGGACTGAATAGTAGCGAGCAGATTCACGCTTTAAGGGGAGCGCAAATAAGGGGACACGTTGCTGGCTGTGGGTTTTTCCTTGTGATGTAGCTTTGTAAGCGCTAGATGGCCTACTTCGAAAGGAAACTGGAAAGCCCATCTGGATGGATGTGAGAGAGGATTAAAAGTGCGATTCGCTCGAAGTTATTTAAGTATTTTATAAATAGTGTTATTCTATGAAGAATTCGGGGAGTATCTATTGACATTTATTACAGTGCAGTGGAATCACAGAGCATTGTACTCACCTCATAAATAGTAGAGGTGATTTCTCAGATTGTTTAGACACCAGATCAAGTTAATAAATGAAAATATCTGCATGCAGGCTCTCGCTGTCCCTTAGTTTAAACTTCTTCCATACTTACTGTGACAGATGCAGAGTTACCATTGCTCAGCTGACATGGTATCCTATGTGATCATAAACACGAGCCATTTGGGGCCGTACTTTCAAGTCAACAGAAGACACAGCAGTTAAGGACAGATTCTGTATACTACGGTTCAGTCTGAGTTTCCAGAAGTGAACTGCCTCATTCCTGGGTTCCCTCCCACAAAAAGTCTTAAACTCTTCTGTAAAAACACAGTCATATACATATATGAGGATACAACCAATGTGGTGTTGGGTGCCCTCAAAGCTACTGAGGGGAAAGGGAGAATGGGAGGTAGTGTTACCAACGGCCTTTTTGATTCAGTGTTATTTTTTTCACTATCAAAAGGGGAAGATGATGAGAGAGAAAGTAAAGATGGGATTCAGCTGAAAAAAGGAACAAGTGAGTCTAACAGTCGCAGTGGGTACGTTAACAGCTAAGTAAAATGTCATGTAACACCTTTCCAGTGATGGTTCCTGTGTTGTTGTTCCAGGCAGATCCCCTCCACCAACCCAGAAACAACTTAAGGATCAGCCTCCTACAAGTCACAAAGCAACCTACTGAGGACCTTAAATTAATGAATATCTTCTCTCTATCCACTTCTCTGGGAGTTGGTTTGGATATCAAAAGCTGGATGCTAGGTTTATGTCAATAAAAGAAACACAAAGCTTGATGGTCCAGACTTTTCTCCACGTAATCCATCAAGAGAAAATATCTTTAATAAAATCCCAGATCAATTGGCCATCTCGGATCCCACAGGACATTGGATCATACTTTCAAAATATATACATTTCAAAAGGGAATTTACATTGACTAAAGCAGACATGACCTACTATTTACTTTGCTGGCAAATAATATGAGTTAATAATTTAGCCTCTATTTAAGAAATAGTGCTTCATCAAACCTTAGTTGAGCTTAGCCAGCCATTAGTTATGGCTCTTATTGACTGAGAAATAAATGATGATTGATCTTCCTAACATAATTAATAGTTATTGTATTTTGGGGGTATTTAGGCTCATTTGCTCATGCTGCTCTAACTACAATGTTAGGAAAAATTAATTAATATCCCTATCAATATTTTAAATAGGCTCAAGAACCTGAAATCTGGATCAAATGAAAACTGGAGCCTAGAATCCACCTGCCCCTCTCAGTGCTTTTAAAAGCTGGGAAAATCTATAAGGCACTACCTGGCTAGAAAGCATTACCTACCAAGCTCTTTCTGCAGATATTCTATAGTCACACGTGAAACTACTATGCCTAAATTTGCAGCTTCCCCCCACTCCAAACAAGCTGTGTTTGCCAAGCAGCTCCATGGCATCTTCAGCCACTCTTGGAATTTTCTTTCTATTTCACTCACCTGAAAATATTCGTCTAATGATTCTGATTGACCGAATCCACGCTTTTAGTCGAACAGCTGGGAAGTCATCAGGCATAAGTTTAAAAGCACATATTCTGGTCGTGCCAGGGCAGCAGCTGCTTGCAGGCTTCAATGCAAGAACTTGCTGACTTGACCTTCAGAGACCTGAATGCTTCCACAGAGTGATGGAGTTTTGGCAGCATGTGAGAAAACACGCTGCTTGTTAACGAGTTACAACATTAGCAGGCTTTTACCAGGGACAGCGTGTGACGATTCAGAGGTGTTAAATGTGTGATTTTTAATTAATGAACTGAGTAACTGAGAGGACAGCACAGTGATGCCATGGGCTCAGGGGGTATGTGCAGACACAGCTCTATGCTGCTGCCAGATATGGCGAATAACATGAAGTAAAGCCCCAGCAGAAATCCCGCTGCTTCAATGTGGAAGTGCATCTGCCACATTCCAGGATGTCCCATTTCATCACTGTGAAATCTATCCACCTCTCCCCCTATAAAAAGAAATATGCACTTCCTTGTAGATCCCCTCAGTTCCTGTTCGGAAGAAAAGGACACTGATCAGCTGCTGTTCTCACTCATGTGTTGTGCATTCTGATGGGAAAGAAAATATTGCACCTCCTTTGTGCTGTAACGCTTGGCATGCAAATCTGATCTGTGAAGCGTTCCTGCCATTAGGTGACTGGGGTGAACAAGGTCCTAGTTTGCTTATCATGGGTTATTTTATTTCCTAAGAGCATGCCAGCAAATGAGATCAGAACTGCAATCGTCTAGTTCAAAAAACACTCCAAAAGAATTGGAATCAGTAGTTAATTACTCGACCAGTTTGGGTTAATAGCACACTCTGTCATCTGTTTGCAAGACATGGGAACACAAACACAATAAACACAAACTTCCAGTGGCTTGAATGGCATCATCTTTAATTAGTTTCCTTCCCTGCTTTTTACCACATGCGTGTATGTGAAAGGCCAACAGGGCTAACACGAAGTGGGGGAGCTGCTTATAATGCTGCCAGTTTCACTTTTCCTCCTGTATTTTGTCTCTCCATGCTCACTAAACCTTTTTAAATAGAATCACTGAGGTTGGAAAAGACCTTAAAATCATGAAGTCCAACCATCAACTGACACTAACAAGAACACCACAAAACCACATCCCCACTTCAACATGTGTTAGGAATGGTGACTCTACCACTTCCTTGGGCTGCATGCTTTAATGTCTAAACATTCCTTCTGTGAAGAAAATCTTTCAGGTGTCTAATGTAATCCTCCCATGACAAACCTTGAGGCTGTTGCCCTGCATACTGTCACTCGTCAGGCCAACATTCTCCTCTCAGGTAGCTGTAGAGAGCGATGAGGCCTCCCCTCAGCCTCACATTTTCTCCAGGCTAAACCACCCTAGGTCACCCTCAGCCACTCCACAGAGATCTTAGTTCTTTCATCAGTTTTGTTGCTCTTTGCACTTACTCAAGCAAATCACTGTCCTTGTTGTGAATGGCCCCCAAATGAACACAGTACTCAAGGTGCGGCCTCACCAAGTGCTGTGTACAAGGCTTATTTCACTTCCCTGCTGCTGTTGGCACAACTATTTCTGATTCAGGCCAGGAAGACATTGGCCTTCTTTGCCACCAGTGTACGCTGTTGGCTCATGTTGGCTATTGACCAGTAGTATCCCCATCTCCTATTCTGCTGGGCAACCTTCCAGTCACTCTTCCTATACAACTGCACGGGATTGACCTGCATGCTGTGACCTAAGTTTTCCATTACATGATACATGATGGCAGTCATGATGATCTGCTTCACAACCTTTCCTGGCACTGAGGGAATCTCTGGTTTCTTCTCCTTCCTACATGACCCTTTCTGATAAACTGAACAGGCGAGAATGCCTGTAGACTTCCTTCTAGGGGTTTCATGCCTTTAGGAGATGGAATATAAACTCTGGGCTCCATCAAAAGAGGGATGGCCAGGGAGGGAGGGAATCCCCCTCTGTTCTGCCCTTGCGAGGCCCCATCTGGAGTCCTGCATCCAGGCTTGGGCCCCCCAGCACAAGATGGATGTAGATGGAGTGGGTCCTGAGGAGGTCGCACTGGTAATCAGAGGGCTGGAGCACCTCTCCTATGAAGAAAGGTTGTTCAGCTTGGAGAAAAGAAGGCTTTGGGGAGACCTCATTGCTTTCTTCTGGTACTTAAAGGGAGCTCATAAGCAGGAGGAAGACCAGCTTTTTACATGGTCTACATTAAGGAAATGGAATACACACAAAATGCACTCAGAATTAAAGTACAGGCTTCAAATGCTACAAGAGCTTGTAAGCACCTGGAATTCACTGTGCATTAAAACTTACAGCTCTGACCTTTAAACAATCTAGACTATCCATAAACATGCCTCTCACACACACACTCACATCAGGACAACAGGATCTCAGCTCCAGGACCAGCCCCAAACAACCGGCTTAAGCTCACCTAGGCTGTACTTTGTCTTCTGCCATACACCGTGACAATTACTCTCACATCACGCCTTGAGCTAAGTGCTAACCTAATAGCTCACTGACCCACAACGCGGTAGTTGATCGTTGCCTGCAGAATCGCCTTCTGTCTTCAGGTCTTGGCATGGAATAAACTCCAGCGACTGTTTACCTGGGTTGTTGTTACAGAGGTTCAGCATATACCGCTAGGGAAAATGTGTTTGTTTTACTGCTGCTGACCTTGGAGAAATGGGCACTACTGTATATTATGTTTTAACGGCTGTTGTTACTATGGATGCAAATGTAAGCCTATTTTTACATTTAATACGCTGTATGCCAGCAAGACCTAGCGGAAGATCCCTGCAAATGTAAACACCTACATGCAGGGTGACCTACTTACATGTGGCCTTGCACGTAGCCATATAAAGTGCTGCATTCAAAGCCTGCAATTTAACACAATTTCAGTGCAGTGTGTGGCAGACTGAACAGAAATGATGCTTGGTAGTCATTCATCCACATTTTATTTATAGTTTTAACATACATGGTTTTCTTTTAAGTTACAAAGGCTTACACTGTGCCAAGAAGTTACTGCTGTATTGATTTCAGGGGGGGAATTTGGTTTTAGATTTGGTGACGTCGCTGCCAGCACACGTTTTGAGTGGGTGACGTCTAAGATTCAGTGTAATGATCGAGGATCTCCATCCATTTCCAGACACAGAAAGAATTCAAAGACTTACGTACATTGAATGCATTCTGTTTATTTGAGAAGGAAGATCTCGTATGAGTGCCCGATACGGAAGGCATCTTTTATCATGTACAATAAAATCAACCATTGCTTCCAGCAGAATACAAAAATACACATCTCAGTGACTTCCATACAATAATAAATATGTAATCATGCATCCAACAATAAAAAGGCACGGAAAACTGGTCACTTAGTAGTCATAAAAATTACTAACTATATTAACAAAGCCACCCAAATTATCTGTACAAGGAAATGTAACAATATATTCCAAAGGTGAAAACACATAAAACATCTTTAAAATAGTATATGCAATAAATACCTCAATTGTTTTTATATATTAAAAATAAAACTGTGCCATTGTAAACAGTATGTAAACAAACAAAATTCACTGTTCCTTACCATTATTACAAGTAAATAAAGCTGAAAGTTACACCCCTGCTCTATTAGATAGACTTCATTGGCAAGTTTTGTCAGGCAGTTTAAAGTTTGACTCTTTTCTGCAGCAAACAGAGCCCGCTATGATGCGCGTAATAATTGCAGTACTGTAGCAATTGCTAAGCTTCAATACTGACTACTCAGGATGTAGAATGTCATTAAATAGCCAGAGCTGAAACCGGAATAAAAGCCATTTCTGCAGTGTTAAGGACCAAAGTTATTTATGCTACATAGAATAGTGTCAGTAGAACTTAGCCACTTGTGTATCACTGCTTTTCTATAGGGTCCCGGGGGCTGTACCAGGTGGTGAGCATCCTTCCTTCCCACAGGCAGAGAAAGAGAGGCACACAGAGGTAACCCACCTGTCCCGGTCCTCAGCACATGAAGCCAAAAGCAGAACCTGCGGCCCCCATCTGCCCACCTACCTCATTCCATCTGATATCCTGTACCCATCGCGGCCCTTCTGATAAATAACAGTGAGTCCTGAAGCCCATTCCTGATTAGAATTACAGAAAGACAAAGAGCAAGCAAAAGGAAAGCTGCCTGCTTGCTTGGGCACCCACCTGCTCCATCTAACGCCCATGTCAGATCGACATCAGCAGACCAGCGAGCCCAGTCTGAGCCCTGTGCATCCCCCAGGAGCTCACTGCTCGCCACCACTGCTCGCCATTTGGGATTTCTATAGCTAAAAAACTCCTGGCAAGTTCAACCAGCTGCTTCCTTCCTCGTTAGCAATGTGAAGAGCGCAAACTGGCATATTATCCTTTCTTAAACAAAAGTACAGCAAAAGATGCTTGGGGGTGGTGGGCGTGTTCTGTACAGAGGTCTTCAGAATGAGACTTAAAGGGTAGTATGGTAACATACTGACAGTATTGTTGATAAATACCTCATTTTTAAAAAGTCCTGCTGTGTCCCTGCGATGACTCCCTATAATGATAGGTAGAAGGAAATTTTAGAAGGAAGTTTTTCATACAGAGGGTGGTGATGCACTGGAACAGGTTGCCCAAGGAGGCTGTGGATGCCCCATCCCTGGAGGCATTCAAGGCCAGGCTGGATGTGGCTCTGGGCAGCCTGGTCTGGTGGTTGGCAGCTCTGCACATAGCAGGGGGGTTGAAACTGGATGATCATTGTGGTCCTTTCCAACCCAGGCCATTCTACGATTCCATGATTACAAACTTACTTATCCTGGACACACACTTTTCAAAGTGCACAACAGCTCTTGTTTGAAAACAATATTTTTAGCCTTAAATAAAGAAATGAATTTGTATTTATGCAGCTGTTTCTCATCCTTCTGCCTTTTTACAGGAAGAATAAACACGTAGCATCCACAATTAAAAGATACCCTGGAAAGGGATTTAGGAAGCACTGCATGACAGTAATTTTCCTCCCTGCTGCTACTGAGGAACTGATCCTTCTGCCTCTAAACAAACCATTTCTCTAATATCAAGCAGTTGTCTGGTTTACCCTCCCACTTAAACTTTGCATAATTTTATTCACTTGTGAAACATTACAAGGGTCATCCTTCAGACAAGCTCTGAAGTTACCTCCATGTCTTGAGATAGTTTAAAGCTGTATAGAATATAAAGGATGTTTTTAGGTAAGGTACTTTTGGATAAGGTACTTAAAAGTGACTCACTTCAGGTCCACAGAGCCAGGCAAGCTGTAGGAAATCAGTAGGTAAAGAAAAGAGAAGGGACATTTCTATTGGCCAATAAATAGTCCTTCATTTTCGCCTACCACACTACATGCCAACTGTGTAGAGAGGTGTGAAACGTGATCAATTTTTATAAGATTCTGTATTAAATCTCACAAAAAAAAAAAAAAAAAGGTCTTTTAGAAGCCATTTTCACAGACATATTCAAGGACCGGAACAATGAAAAAGTCTGTACATTCAACGAGGTGTATATTCCCACGGGTTGTATTTTGCAGGTTCTCTAGAAAAAAAAATCCAAACAGCGACTGCAAATTTCACATTGGGGAAAAATAAATACATTTCACTCGCTCCAAAACAAATAATAACAATATCACAGTAGGAAAACAGCCTTTAAACAACAGATTCAGAGGGGTTTCATCTTGGCCGCCATGAGGTCGATGGGAGTTTTGCCATGGATTTCCACAAAGCCAAAACTTCACCCAGAATCTTTCACAATTCTTTAGCTGACAACAACCATAAGACATCCTGCCACGCCGTTGTATAAGTTAAATAGTAACGAGCATCTGTAAACATCCTGCCATTCATCTCATATATAAAAAATATTATCATAAAAACAATGCAGCATCTCAAGCACTGTATATATGTAAGTTTTTTGGCTCTGCACACAAGCTGGTGTCCTTACATTGGGCAAAACCAGGGTGCATATATACATATATATATGTACAAGTGTGCATGCACACACACGCAACCGACTACATACTGCATATATACACGCATGCACACACAATACTGGCAAGAGAATAACACTCATAGGTACAGCATTCAGAAGCTCACCAATGATCGATCTGAAGACAACTTTCACATGAGGAACAACTTCTACCTACCCAAAACTTCTGGAGGCTCACGTATAAATGCTAAAACAAAGGACTAAAGTGCTGTTTGAAGCTAAGAGCGTGCATTAAGTGCCAACAGATCTGTGGCCTTACTCTGCATATTTGCAAAAACAACAGATCTGCCTGTAGGGTGAACAGGACCAAGTGAAAATGAACAGTAGAAGCTACAGAAGCTGGTTGGACCAGATGACCTCCACCGGTCCCTTCCAATCTAAACCACCCTGCGAGCCTGTGATTATTTTTTATTTACCTAAGAGAGAGCAAATCATGTTCAGTACTTCCCTTTCCTCATGGATATATATATATATATATATATGTTAATATATATATATTGAATGGTACACTTCAGCTTTTTGCTTCAAAACCTCATTCAAACCCAAAGATAGGAGTCGTGCATAAAATGACAGCGCCACATTTCTGAATGCAGTGCATTCTGCAGCACTTGCTTGTGTGCCTTATGCAGTCCCTCGTGCAAACAAGTGAATGCTACAGCATTGGTTCACACCTGTGTAATGAATACCAGCTGAATACTCACTGAAGAGATAAGCCTGGATAAAAAGAGCACCTCTGTAATATGATTAGATGAAATCAGCTCTTTTTTCTACATGCCAGAACACACACTGCCAACAAAATCATACCATTCTGTAGCACTCCTCATTTAAAGATACCTTCACTGTTCACAGTAGGGAAACTTTCTACCTTTCTGGAGCAAATAGTAATGGGCATAATAAAATAACCATCAGTGGAGAGATTTAAACAAGGGCTGACTTAGCTTCTGGATTTGACTGGTGTTTAAGATATTATTTATTAAGATAGTTGATATGTATCTGGTCTGGTGGTTGGCAACCCTGCACATAGCAGGAGGGTTGAAAGTGGGTGATCATTGTGGTCCTTTTCAACCCAGGCCATTCTATGATTCTATGACTCTAAGAACAGTCATGTTAATGTCACTGTCAGGTTATTAATTAAGAACTAAGCAGTTTTCCAACGTAATTAGTTGATTCAAAGTAGGACTCCCTGTATTAATTCCCTCTAAATATTCACTGTAGGTATTTGGGGCACTGTGGAGGTTTGTATTTATTAAAAAATAATCAGATGGCTTTGAGCTTGCAATTTGTCTGAGAATACTTTCAGGTCTATAGCTGCCAGAATGCTGCTGGTTTGCCAAACTGTTATCAGTACTAATATTTTATTACTATTATTATTGTTTTTACTGATAATAGTGGATGATACGACCCTGCTCATGGCAGGAGAGTTGGGCTAAATGAGGTCCCTTCCATCTCAAACAATTTTATGAGTCCACAATTCTATGATAGAATTTTTAGTTCCAAAGACTTCAAAAACACAACTTTCACAAACACTCCCTTAGCTTATCAACTTGAGGGCAATCATATCAAGCCTACGAAAGTCACTATGAACGCTGTCATTAGCCCCAAATGGCAGCAGGAATGGCTTCCTGGAACTCTCCAGATGGCTTCCAAATGGAATACACTTGGTGAGAAACAGTCTGGGCTTCCGTATGGCAGAAAATGAGCACTTCAAGTATATAAGCCAACCATCAGCAGAGATTTTTAACCTAATGCAACAGTGGTAGAAAAGAACTAGAAATCTTCTTCTCCTTTTGTAAAAAAAGATTGAGTTGCACACCAAGTTCTCAATATAAATACAGGAATTTATACAACCAGTAAAGTTTTTCAGCTGACAATTACCACGTGATGCTCTATCAATCCTGCTGACAGATGAAGAGGCAGCAGGAAGAGTTTAAGACCTGTCCAAACTCCTCGGTTTCCTCAAGTGATCAAAAACCTCTTTTGCTTAAGACAAACATACAGTCATGCACAGAACCTGCAAACATTAAATCTTAGTAGTGAGCGTAAGCAGCATCGAAATTGATGATATGAAAATCATACCGTGAAACACACAATCTAAGAGAACAACCAAAAAATGGGAGAGCCCGTGGCACAAATGTAACACTCAGGGCACTGCAGCTGAGAGGTACATTGGGGTGAAAAAACAGAACTTCATACAGTTTTCTGTGGCTCTCACTTACACAAGTGACCAGATGATCTCCTGGCTGTAAGCAGAATATACTCCTCCAGCACTGTTATCCTCAACAACATACACTGCTTGTAACATTAACGTTCACAAATAAACTTTACACTGCTAATTATTAAGTTACCAGAACTGTCAAACTTGCATTCAATAAATTAATAATTAGGGGCACGGGGAAAGCAAAGGGAAAAGAGCAGTAAACATTAGCAATGCAATCATTAATAGCAAGCATTGAGCAAAATGGAATCACTGGGGTCTGGAGGTTTTATTCCAACATATCCACTGTGGAATGACCTGTGAATAATATATCAATTTATATTTATTTTAAAAGCAATACTGCTGTATTTCCTCTCCTATTTATTTTATATATTACTTTTATATTACATGTGGAAAGGTTTTCTGCCAGTCTTCTACAAAAGAAAACGAGATGCAGTAAGAAAAATGGATTATTTTACGCCGTAATAAGATCTATGTGTTATCAAGGCTTTATTAATTTTTCATCATTAAGTGAATTAGTATTACTGAGTTCAATTAAAGAGTCAAAATGGGCAGGTTTTGTGTTTCTATACGAAGAGCACAGGAAAATACAAAATGGGCCATTATAAAACAAATCAATTCCTCCTGCCTGAATTACAGTCATACAGTGTTTCAGTCTGAATTTCTCTAGGCAGGGATGGAGAGAGAAGGATGTTTTCTATTTGTTATTAAGAGGACCCAAGGATATTTGCTCCAGTCCCAGAGTAAGGAATACTGAATTAACATGGTTTAGGAGGGTTTTTGAACACCTGCTTTCTATTTTACCATTCTTCAATAAGTTTAATACATTTTTCTTTGACAGAAATTGGTATTTGGGAGAAAAAACGTCTATGGGGAAATAGATAAAAATATATCATGAATAAAATTTTCAATTTTTTGCCATCATATGAAAAAAAATGCACTTTTTTTTTTCTGTAAAGAACTGTAGAAAAAACAAAACAAAACAAAACAAAACAAAACACCAAAACCCTAAGAACACACATTTGGATGATATGATCCAGTTTCTAAAAAGAAGGCATTATGTATCACAAAGGCAATATTTGCACCACCCAAATCAGAGGCTGCTACGACACCTGGATGTAGTCAGCTGGAAAAAAACTATACGAAAACGATGAAAAACAGAAGCATGTTGAGCAATGTACTGCCATTTTACAACCTGCTTCTCCTCTTCTTTTTGAAGTGCAGCACATTAATCTACATGAATACCATCCACTTCCAAAAAATGCTGGTTGCTTGGCATTGCTTTTGTGGACTTTAAGGTACAATGACAGACAGTAGAGTTAAGTATATAAAAAAATGAACCCGGTAAATCCTGTATAGTGAATTTCATCTTAATGAATCTAAAGCATTGAATTAGTCACCACAGAAGCTACTGGGATAACTAGTTTTCCAGAAAATTAACTACTTTAAGGGAATTTGATTACCTTCTTAGTGTTGAAAGGCTCCAAGAAGACCTCACTGTGGCCTTTCAATACTTGAAGGGAGCATATAAACAGGAGGGGAAACAGCTGTTTACAAGGGTGGATAGTGATAGGTTAAGGGGGAATGGTTTTAATCTGAGACAGGGGAGGTTTAGGTTGGAGATTAGGAGGAAGTTTTTCCACCACTGAAAGGGGAGACACACTGGAACAGGTTGCCCAAGGAGGCTGTGGATGCCCCATTCCTGGATGCATTCAAGGCCAGGCTGGATGTGGCTCTGGGCAGCCTGGTCTGGTAGTTGGTGATCCTGCACATAGCAAGGGGGTTGAAACGAGGTGATCACAGAATCATAGAATGGCCTGGGTTGAAAAGGCCCTCAAAGATCATCTACTTTCAACCCCTCTGCCACAGGCAGGATCGCCAACCACCAGACCAAGCTGCCCAGAGCCACATCATTATGGTCCTTTTCAACCCAGGCCATTCCATTATTCTATAATGATTCCATGAAATGTTAGAAAGCATAATTTGAAGTGATCTAAGCATCAAGATTAGAGGGTAAAGAATTCTGTGTGTTAAAAATGAAACTATGTGTGTCCTCAGTTCTGGGAGTTGGGACTTTGAGAGCAGTAGGGAAAAAAACAACGCTTGGAAATCTACAATAATCACAAGATAGTACCATTGTGTTTGAAAATCAATCTTGATGAAAGCCACATCTCGTAACACAGATACAAAACATCACCTCAATAGAGAAATTCTTTAAAATATTTTGAACCTCCTTGTCCAGCATGTTTGGAACTAATATTCAAAACCATTCTAAGGCAGAAAGTTGCATGAAACGCGCTCTCTTGGACGTTTACTAAGTATAACATAACTGTTGCCTAAAACACTTATTCTACTTGCACTTGTTTTTAAAAACCCTCTGCTTTAGGACAATAAAAATTGAAATCTTTGGTGGTCATTAAAAATAATGGAACTTTGTAAAAACAAGTTGTCCTATACTGAGGTAATTTGAAGATTGTCATGAGAAAGCTGCATTCCAAAACAACACTTGGTCATTCTCCCGGCCTAAAAGCATCTCTCATGTTTTTTTTATACTCAGTGTAGGCCTTTGTAGCTGTCATCACATGGCCTTATCTCGATCCTGCTCTAGAGCCTGTCTTACTGCAGTGCATACAGCAAGACTGAAAGCTGTGGTGAAAGTGAATCCTACAGTCAGGAAAGCAAAGAAAATGATGTCATGAATTATGTCCTCAACTTGACCAGGAGGTTTAACTACATCATCAACCACAACACTGATGTTTTAGAATCGTGCAACACATTAAAATATAGCTTAGCTTACAAGGAAACAAAAAGAAAAGGAAATATAACTTGTGAAGACTCGACAGAATGACATTTGGTCATCATTAAAGGGGTCAACGTCAAGTACATGGAAGAAAAACCTTTCCACTGTTTGCATATGCTTTTAATACAACAGCATGAAAATAATGTCACTTGGTGAACAGCTTCTGTTTTTTTCTGGACTGAAAAACTAATGGAACATTGCCTTTTACTTTTGTTTGTTGACCAGAACAATCAATTATGTCAACAAAGCTCTCAGAGCGCTGACGGTTTAACCTACAGCAGCAAGAACATGCAGTACTATAAATGGATATAAACAAAGCTTGCCTTCCTCCTTTTTAACGTTTCTTGCAATAGAACGATGAGGAGAGAACATCTGACTTCCCAAGGGATAAATCCCACCATCGTCCTGAGAAAGGGAGGACAAAACCTGGCTGTGGTACTTGGCGTTGTCCCCTTTAAGTAAGGAAAAGCTTTCGGCAACACAAATGAAACCTTACTCCGCTGTCTACTAGGAAAACACAAATAGATATTAACATGGTTGTTAACTTGTAAGAATCGACAAAGATACTCAATAATGCATAAATCAAGAGTTCCTGGGGTGGGAATGCTGCACTGATCAGAACAGCAAGACAAGCAAGTTCTCTGGCATGTGACACAGAATCATCTCATCTCAGCCACTGAAGTAGGTTCTGTGTGTCTTAACCCCTAGATATATGTATGCTGTTTTTCTACTAGATTAATACTTTGTGAGAAATTAACCAGGAAATTCAATTATGAAGCTATGTTTTGTTTAAGTAAATTGTAAATAGCCTTATAAACTCTAGTCTAATGCAATTACTAAACAAAGATGGTTTTCATTTTTAACCTTATAACACTCATAGATTACTAGTTTGCATGTGAATCATATTTGCATGCATAGTGTAAAACTTCAGAGTCTTAATTTTTTTTATGATTTACTGATGTAGGAGTGCTGACAAACAAATTGATGCCTCTGTAAAGAAACACATATATATAATTTTTTTAAATTAATAGTAAATAAGTGATGAGTATAAGCTGACCCCACAAAAATCAAATCAGCTGCTACATTTTAACACTTTCCTTATGTGCGATAAATAGATCGAATTTTCCTGTAAGAAATTTTCATTAATCTTTCCACCTGCTTTTTGCACAGCAGAATAAATAAAACCATTAGTTCCTAAAAGCTCCGATATGCTACAGATGTTTAAGATATCTGGATAACTACATTTAATGCACCGTGAGAAAATTCCTTATCGTTTTCCATGCAGGAAGCCAACTGATATTTTTGTGAGGTACTGGTCTTTCAAAAATACTCATAAGTTAAGTTACCTGATACACCTTCTGTACATGGTATATTTAAAAATCTAACTGTACAACGTCCCAATCATATATAATGCATATAACTTGCTGAATATGGCACAAATGCTTAAGTTTCCACACCCACACATCCTTTGCCATAGAACTCATTTAGGAATAACACAACACTGAAGAATAGAAAAGTGCCTGGAACTGAAAAAGGACACTCAAGTAGTAATAAATTAATTCTCATTCAAACCGATATAAAAGTTGTTCAAGTGTTTAAAGTATCAGAAGTGTCATGCAACGGAACGACAGACAAGTCAGGCAGGCACACCATGCATTATAGTTGGCATTCAGAGTACAAGAAGGTATCTTTCCCCATCCTGCGTGGCCCGTGAGCGCCTGGTACCTGAGGCATTGCCAGACCCGCGTGTGAAACCTTGGAAGCAGCCAACTCTCAGGCTCCTGCACAGGAAGCTGTAGGGAATCTGTGCCCAGGAAGGGCAACCAGACAACCTCGTGCTATACGGCGGCATCTTGCTGCGTTGTAAGAGAGGCATACTGAGCTGCATGTAAGCAAAGCGATCATTTCCTTGATATATTTTCCAGTCAATACAGTTCACCGTCAACTGATTTACCAAAATGTGCTTATCTGAACTGGCCAAGTGTGAACACCAAGAAAACTCCTTCACAGAATGTATAACCATTTCCTCTTTTCTCTCTTTTTTTTTTTTTTTTTTTTGGCACAAATTCTTTTATGCTCTTGCAACAAGCTCTTCGCCACACAAGTACTGGGCAACGCTAGCCTGCATGAACATGCTAGCACTTATTCTTCCATAATAAACTACAAAGACAGCCAAGTGCCTGCAACAGCTTTGCTTCTCCAGCAATGTTCCCTCTTTCTTCTGAGAGCACCAGCACAATTACACTTCAGACAAAGGGGTGTTCTTGCCGAGCTCCTTAATTCCCTGGAGAATTCGCTTCATATGACCCACTTTCGTTATCCCCAGGTCCTACAGAAACCAAGAAAAAAAGGGAGAGAAAAAGAAGAAAGGTTATTGATTTATTTATTAAAAGGCCACAGCTATGATTTAAACATCCAAAAGATGTCTAGAAATGTGCTTATTGCAATCAACGTTAACTTGAAAATAACCTATGGCTCTAGCAAGTGTCACCTAAAAAAATGCTTACAGCACACAGCGTATCTCTGTTGGAAAGTTACTTACCTGCAATAACCATGTTACCAAAAGTATTACAATCTATCAAAAACATCTTTTACTTGACTTGTAAGTACAAATCGTTTCGTAATTTCTAGAAAAGCGAACAATCTCCCTCTCCTCTCTAATGCAGCAATCAAATGCTTGGTAGGATAAGATGGATTAGAGCTTCAGTCCAGCTATGTTACTTGATCTGTGGCCCTATGATGTCTGTCTTCAGCAAATAGCACACATGTACCCAGTCTCTCAAGTGAAAGCGGACATAATGTCTATTGGCATGTAGGACAACTTCCCTTCAGAGAGCAACAGAAAATGTAAGCATTTGTTTTTTCATTCTAAAATGGTTCAGCTTCCTAACATGGATTGCCTTAATGATTACAGAGTTGGAAGAAATATTCTCATAGACATTACTGTCACATCCTGAGGGAAATGGTAGAAACACAAATGCAGAAGTCTTTTAGGCACCCCTGACACAAACATAGCAGTCAAAGTATTTCTAGTATCAGTTTCTTGGACCCATCTCTGTGTAAGTGACAACAGGCATGAAATTTTTGCAGCAAAACTCTTCCAGCGTTAACAATAGCCTAAAGAACATCATTTTCCTATTTTTGCTTGTCCAATGATCAGAGAAACAGAAGGGGATGCCCAGCTGTGTTAATCAACTCCAACTGCACTAATGAATTTTCATCTAATGTGGGTGGAAACCTGTTTCTGTTGTCTGTCAAACCCAGCTTTGAGAAACTCTTTGAAATCCTTGCTTTGGTCATGTTGACTAAGTGGTGGATTCCAATAGTATAGTAATTTGTAGAATAAACCTTATATAAACAGATGGTGATTAAATAAAAATCTTAACAAATTTCTATACCTATCCTCCTGAAATAAAAATCTTTTTGTTTTAGTAGGAGACTTTTCCATTATGAAGACATAAAAAGGAATGGAGTTGAATTAATGGCTTGAAATAATTGCTTTCATACGGAATGAAAAAAGAATCTAAATAGAACATTCTTTGAAACACTCACATAAAGGCTGCATCTAACCTTCTACAGCCACAGGAACCTCAGAAAACCTGCAGTGCACATTATTTAAAAGCATGCAATTCACTTTGCATTTGCATTTCATCAAAGCAAGAAAAGGTTGTCATGAATTAATTATTTGGGGCTAAATGCACAGATTAAACAGGTGCATTAATTTTCAGAGTCAAGGCTAAACTCTGGTTATATTAGAGATGAAAAAAACAAAACACCTGGTTGTTATTAAGTGTAAATAACCTCAATACAACAACATCCATTACAGCACTTTGGCATACAGGTGTCAATGTCAAAGAGTTCACAGTGTGCTCAGGTCCTCAAACTAAGTGCTGTTCACAAAGCTATCAGAAAAACAAAAAAAAAAAGAAAAAGAAAAACTTGATTTTTTCTGTGTTGCATACATTTGTATTTTGTTTCCACTAATGCATATTCACATCAGTTTGTGGAGAAAAATAAAATAAAATTAACAACAGACTATAAGGTAGCACTCATTTTTAAGTTAAAAATGTTGGCAAACTTGTTAAACTCATCCAACAATGATGTTATCCTTTTTCATTGTGAATTTGGTGCTGGAGAATGTTAATCTTAATTTTTCAACGAATCAGAACTACGTGAGCGCATTGAAACTACTGAAATTTCCCTGTTGCTCTGTGGCAGAAATTTTTAAACATAAGGAGAAACTTTTTCTCTCAGAGTGTGGTCAGGCACTGGAATGGCTGCCCAGGGTGGTGGTGGAGTCGCCACCCCTGGCAGTGTTCAAGAGCCATCTGGATGAGGAGCTATGAGAGATGGTTTAGTGGTTTGCTGTAGCTACGGGAATGGGAGGATGGTTGGACAAGATGATCTTGTAGGTCTTTTCCAACCTTGTGATTCTGTGATGCTATGATCCAGTGAAAAACCTGTAGGACACTTTCCAAACTGCAAGAAGCCACGTGTATGCAAGTTTAAGTACATACAAATCTTTCAAAACAGTACTCATGAGTAGAACTATTGGATAAGCAACATAGCAACATTATGTCACACTTCAAAGATCAGAAAAAAGATTTGATATTATGAAACTCCCAGAAAGCTAAGCCACTTTTTCCAACAGCTTTCTCAAAGTGTCATCACCAATGCCTATGCTACAATGACTAAAGATTTCAGTTTTGTTTCCATCTTAGTTGGACGTGCTATAACATAGATGAGACGATGAGCAAATCTCAAGAGATTTACCTCAATTTATGCTAAATAAAAAAAACAAAAACAAAAACAAATGAATAAACAAAACACCCCAATCTCTGAATTTCCACATCTGTGTAATAGGCTGGTTTGAAGGAAATTATGAGTTACTCATTCTTGATGCCAGATGCTATCTCAATTTACTACTGATCTGGGGAAGTCTGCAGAAATTCTCTCATCTCAGGCTAAAAAGGTCTGCTACAGAAGCCTTCCAAGCATCATTCCCAAAATGATCTCTAAAGATACCTAAACAGAGTATGAGGAAGAAACCAACCTGTTTTTTAATGTTTTCCTAGCTATGGCCTTAAAACTACAGGTAACCTCTCCATATGCTCTCCCTACCCACTTTAACCATCTCTAATCATCTCTATGTCTTCAACAGGGAAGCCTCAAAATATCATCAAAAAACCCCAAAAAACCCCCCCCACCACCAACAAAATACAAAAACAACGGGGATGAAAATTATTGCAACAGGTTCACGGAGTTTTTCATCTGCATTACATAATAGTGATTAGCACTGTCTGCTTAGCGAACAACAAGTTTATTCTAGATTTGCCCAACAAATATTGTTGGTAGAATATACAACCAGTGTAAAACTACCGAGCATTTTACATAAGCAGGGCTCAGGGCTTACTATTGATGCCTTCCAGATTAGAACCTAGTGGTGCTCCCATTGCTAAAGCACATCACGAGTTCCTACAGCCTAGTAAATCTTGCCAACCATTTTCCATGCAAGAAGTTTTCCTAAATGTGATACTGCAAAAGATGCAGGTGAGATGCCATAGTCCTTAGCATGTTCTTAGCCTTTGACTCCTCATTAAGATGACAATAAACATGGAAAACCTTCATGGAAGACAACATTGCTATGGAGGAGTTCTAAGGAAACTTCAACCTAGTCCTACCAAATGTGTTGCAATTCTGATTATTACTAAGTTGCACGTATAGAGACAGTGCTAGAGTCTAGTTTTCAATGAATTTAATCATGAAAGAAGGCTACAAAAATCACAACAAGCCTCTTTCTGTATTTTCTACAGCACATTTCACAGTTTCCAGCCTTTCCTCAGTGGAGAGCAAATCAAATGGTTGCAAAAGTCTAAGATTGCCCTAACTAAGATCAGGAATATGAGGCTAGAGAAAGGGTATTACTGGAGGTGACAGAGGGACAGAGGTATCTGTTTCCTCATGTAACATTTGCCATTTGCTACACATACAGCTAAACTGGAATAGGTCCACAAGCTGTGCAGGTATATAAAGACAGATATCCTACTCAATTCTTCAGTAAAAGTACTGATCTATTTCAGTGACACTTGCAAAGGGAGTTTCATCAAATCCATCCCCTTACAGCTTTTCATTTCTGCTTCTGACACACATAGAAAGGTGAGCCCAAGGGACTGAATTAATATGGGCACCTTTTTTTCCAGTTATAGACCTGAAAGGTCACCAGGATAAATGCACATGGATTTAGAGATTGTGAATTGATGACTGTGCCAATTACTTTGGCAAGAAAGCACAAGCCTTGCACTGGAGGAGTGGCTGTATGTAGAATATTGCTCACAGAGGAACCAAAGACTCATCTGCACATGTCAATAGACAAATAGAGAAAAATTTAGCAGGGCAGCTTGTGACATCTGGACCTGCTGTTCTACATATCACATTCTACCTTGACACTAGTTCAGGTCACTAGTCAGAAAAATGCAGTGCCCCAGAGCCACCCTTAATTATCTACCTGCAGAGATCAGGTCCCACATGTAATGAACAACATGAGTACCACATCCTGTTATTTAAGCTCAGCTCAGTTTAACACTGGTCTTCACCACTATCTTTGGCAGTTGAACTCAATTATCTTGGTACGTCCCTTCAAACTGAGCTATTCTACTCATGAAACACTTCAACAAACTTGACATTGTATTTTTATAAACATTCCATAACATTTTAGAACAATTTTGCATTGTATGATGCTAAATTTCCCAGTTAAACTTCAAATGTAACATCCATCACTGGAGCACTATGGTTGCTTGCCTGGAGGGACTGCCATGCAGTTTTCTGTGATGAGGGGGATAGGAGGGTTATCTTGTACAATCCTGAAAGAAAGGAATTTAACTCCCACAGAAAGCTTACATGTTCTAGAACCAACAGGTGAAATAATATACAACAACTGAACACATCATATCTAGACACATCTATCATCAGCAGCTACACTATTGCTAACTCCCATGAAATGCCAGCACTACCTTATAGGACTGCTAACTATGTAAGAAACTTTATGAAAAATGGCCCATCTGCATGAAGGTATTTCCCGTATCTGGAGACTACTGCACCATGGCTGGAGTGACGACCTGCACCCTAAAATGTAAATGTTTGCCTTTTATACTGTATCCTATTTCCTCTCTTACACGCTAAAAGCAGTTGCAAAACACATTACCAAGGACTCATTACTACTGAGTTCCTGGAAAAGCTAATGTAATGAATCCCCAAAGATATGGCCCCTATTACATATAATGGATGCACTTAAATCATTCTTGAAAAAGACCAGCAAGCTCAAATAACCATCTCAGACTGCTAGGTAATATTTATCTCTGCAAAACTTTAAGACAATCAGAAAGACAAAAGAAAACGTTCTTTTTTAAGCCTATATAGCTAAAAAGCAGGAAGAGATTGGTTGGGAATGAGAAATGCTACTGTGAAAGTCTACTCTGATGCACAAACATCAATTCCACGTATGTCCAGTGCTATCATTTATTAAGCTCCCTGTCTTTCCCACACCTACTTTATCTAGTTTATGCACAATAAATCACTTGAAGCAGGTCAGCTGCTTGCAGCTGCTGACCTTGTAGGAGATATATTCACAATCATCATACCAGCTTAAGAAACTGATCCATACTGATCCTGATTAGTGGAAACTGTGACCTCTTGAAGATAACATTGTATTACACTGATGTCAGTAAGATATCAACACACTTTTCCTGTGCCTTCTGACATAAATTATAATGCTGTCATTCTACATAAGGTGTAAAAAGGAAATTTCTCATTACACAGGTATTTCTGGTTGCAAACTACAATTCAGCACTAAGAAATTCAGGCCAAAGGACAGCGCATATTAGTTTATTGCATATTTGCACAGTGTAAGCCAAGCTAAAAGCATATAAAAAGTGCAGGGAAAGAAGAAAAGTTGGTTGTTGTTTTGTCAAAGAAAATGGTCAATAGCAGAAAAGTAGCACAAAGGAAATACCTTAAGATCTCGCCTTTCCAGATGTAAAAGCTCAGAGCCTCGGATGTCATGGCTGATGAAGATTTCTTTGTACTCTCCCAAACTGAGCAGATCCAGCCAAGCAGCAACTTCATCTGTGCCCCATTTTTGAACTACCAAAGTTAAGAGCAAAACCCCCTTAATTTCTACATGCTCAAATGCATTACAAGCAAAGGTTAGGCCAAAGAGAATGGAAAACAGAGTAGAATTGCCGTGCTAGCGAAGGGAAAGGTTAGAAGTGTCATTTCCAGAAAAAAACGACAATTTCCTTTTTACATGCAGGTTACAGGTTAGCAGTTAACATGAGAAAGTATCTAAACAAAGTTGGGGTTCTTTGCTTTGCAGCCATGCTTTCAGCTTTACTACAGTTTCTTCAGTAAAGCCTTTCAAACCTCATGTCTCTATAAATTCACCATCTTAGGATCAGTGACGCAAAGTCTAATGTTGTTCTCCTTTACGCCATTAATTTATTAGTAATCATCCAGGGAGAGGAGGAAGCCTTCAAAATCTAATCAACGGGTAAAATTAATACATAAACCATACTTCATATATAGCAATGGCAGCAAGCAAGTTCAGAAAAAAACAACATTTTCTTGTACTAAATAATACACAAGTATTCTTTAAGCTACTGTGTTACATAGGCCACAAATAAGCTCTCTGTAAAACATTGTTCTCTAAGGTTAGTTGCCCACATTAGTCCCAAAAAACAGCTATGCTACTTATTGGTACAGTTTTGCAACATCATCCAATGCTGATGTGAATTCACTTACAGTGAAGTGAATCTGAAGTCTAATCTGAAATCTAAAAGTTTAACCAACAATGGCAAAATTTTGCAGATTGTCCATTAAAAAGACAAAGATGCAGAAACAGTTTTAGGACCATTTGATCACTGATTAACTCCTGGACATAATATTAAGGAAGTAAGTTGATGGATAACAGAGGGAAGAGAGGAGAGTGGAGTTTGTTCAGCTACTCCTAATTAAAAGATCAATATTGACTATCATGGCTTTTAGTTTGACTTGCCCAACTTACTGAACTCAAACTCATCTGAAATTTAAGAATAACTGGTTAATTAAACCAGTGTGATAAAAGGATTACACAGTTCCTGAAACTAACCTGAAAAACCCGAATCAAAGGGACATGATGTGTTTATGTGTGGCTTGTATTACTACAGGTTAATCAATTGTAACCATCAGCGAAGACACAGGTCCTGTTTCTTGACCAAAAAAAAGTAGCAATCTAAATATCTGTGCAGTAGTTCTTTGGCTCATCTGAAAGTCTTAGGATGCTACTGAATGTTTTCTAAACTCACTGAAGGAAATCTTCATCCTAATGAAAATCCCAGTTATTTCAGCTGCCTTTCACTTTATCAGGGTCAAGAGCTTTCAGTTTGGTGGAATACATCATTTCAATTTTTATCAAAAAAAAAAAAAAAAAAAAAAAAAGGACGAAAAACTTCCATCTAAACACAAAATTACATACTGCTCAAATGCTACTATTTTTCTTGTACTTTCAAAACACATACCAGGCTGAGGGCTGGTCTTATGCTTCTGAACTTTTTCTTTTTTAAACTTTGGCACTATGCGGAACACTGTACTTCTGTTGTTTCTTTTAGCATAATCCAGAGGGGGATCCTGCATGAAAGAACAGAATCAGTTACTTTTAATTAACGTTTAACTTGAAATTGAGACAGGAAGTCAAAAGTTAATCTCAGAAACTAAGTCCAAATTTCACTTCTGTAAAGCATTATATCAGGATTTATTTCCATACCTGTTTAATTTCCTAAATAACCATTCAAAACACTTTCAAGGAGGGAGAAAAATATATAATAAAAATATGCCCTATGCTTAGAAACTTGCTCACAGCAGACAGCATCATTACTGAAACTGTATCTCTAGATTATCAGGAGTGTAATTTACTCTTTCCTCTTAACAGGAAAATAATTCTAATTAGAAACAGGAAGTATTAATCAAACTCACCTCATCATCATTTGGTTGAAAAACATAATAAAGCCAAGGTATCTCAGCAAGTTTTCTCAACTCTATTTCCACGCTGTGCAAAGCATCAGACAACAACTCTTCATGGGGAGCTTCCAACTGCTGTTTATAAGCAGGCCAGAAAAACAGTACTTTCAGTTTTGTTAATATGTAACATTTAAAGCTAGATAGGTTGATACTACTCACAAACCAATGCAAACAAACAATGAAATAGAAGACTTTGTATGAAAAAGGCTGCAGAAAAACTGAACACAGGGTAGTAGGCCCAAGTTGTTATTGGTGATCTCTGAGGTCTTTCCCAACCCTAGTAATTCTATGATTCTATGATTCGTTGTCCTCTTTTCATTTCACTGAGAATATTTTTTCTAGCTAATTTACTATTTGATGTTACCTAGGTAATAACACCGTATGCAATTTATTAACCTTAATAATTGCATTTATTATATATAAATATATATATATTAATATATATATTAATATAAATATATATATTAAATAATACAGTCACCTGTATTATTTATATAGACTGTATATGTATTTACACATACTCTTATATGCATTTACTCTTTAGAAGCCATAATGGAAAGACTTGGAGCTGGCAGCTGGCAACCAAAAACGCTTACCAGGTAATATAAGTAATGAAGGCATCAATTTACAGCTATAGGGAGCTCTGATCACACAAGAGAGTGATGAGGTAAAATTGAAGAGGCACAAAATTAAAAAGAGGAAATTTACAGAAAGAATGAAAGAATGTTTGGCAGAGGAAAAAGACTGGAGAACCATGTATGAAGGTAGCAGCTGACAGATCAATAAATGCCCTACGTTTCATATATCTCTGATTTAATAGTGTGATTTAATAGCACATAAGCAGCCACAGCAATTATAAAATAACGGCAATAAGGCTACCAAGATGCCTTGTTGTTGTGGACTGTGGGTACTATTCAAACTAAAAATGCTGACAAATGAGTGCAACAGGCATCTCAAAGAAAACATCTTCCAAGCAACCTTTTTATGACAAAAATATCTTTGACCCATGAAGACATATGCACAGCCTACAATGAGAAGCAGAACTACAGTACGTAAAAACAAGAGAAGGATAAATCAATTGAATTAAACTTATAAAGCCTGTACATGGGACAGTTTAACATGTTGAGAAGTAGTGTTTCAATTGAAAATTTTCCGTAATAATGTTATTTCTACTACCTTTCCTTTCTAATACGTCATAAAATAGATCATATGAACCCAAACTTTGACAGTCTTAATAAACTGAGACATGCTCTCAGATCATAACTCTCTGGAAAGACAAGAGACCTTGCAGAGGGATCTGGATAGATTGGAGCATTGGGTAATCACTGATGGCATGAAACTCAACTATGGAAAATGAAGTCTGTAATTACCATCAGAAGTTTCTTGAACACTTACCAGTTAAAGTTTACAGAATAATTCCTGCTAGGTATTAAAGTAAATCTGAGATTTACATGCCCAAATTAGATCTGTAGAAGTTAAATACATGTGTCTGAATAGCTCTCGCTCAAAGCTCTCTTTAAACTCCAAAGGTAATCACACAATAGTACTCTGAAATAGTACTCTGAAGTTCTCTGAAATATTAAACCTCCAGATGATGATTTATCTTTTCCTAAGATATGCCTCTTTGGCAGCAGGGGGCAAATGAGCCTCAACAGGGATATTATTTTTCTCCACTGACTAATAGAAAGGGCAGCCCAGGCACTGACTTACAGATATCTGGAGTGATGGAAGACGCACACTAACCTAGGACAAGAATTCATAACTCATCCTGATTCCAGGCATAAATGCAGTGTAAAATCTTCAACCTGGCCTTACAGAGCTGCTTACTGCACGTCATAAATTCTGTGCTACTATCCTAAATCAAAGAACAAATCACACCAAGTATGAGGGAATAAAATCATGTATTTTGTCAGCTTACCAAAGGAACTCTTCCTACTAGCAGAGATTCAGTTTCATTATGTAAGGCCTTCACGTTGACAGCTATCTCCATGGCAGTGTTTCTGGTAAGGCTCTGGAGAATAAGAAGCATAAAAACTATTTGATGGAATGCTAGTTGGACTGAGAGTAAGTACTTTGTGCTTACAGCATTCACCATGTATTCTTCTAGGAGAAATACATCAGTTTATAGTGCTACACTGACAACTTCTTCAGCACTGAGATGATAAAAAAGAAAATATATTATCTATTTACTGTCTTTCCCCAACTTTATTTACTATGACCTTATCCAATCATTAAGAGCCAGTAAGCAGCCCCTGTGAGATGAATTCATGATTTTCATGGATGGCAATGGACTATCGATCTGAATCACTCACCTTAGAATCACCTTCCGTAGATTAACTTAGCTTCTAGCCATATTGTAAGAACCAAAGGTTAACTACCATAGTTTCCATAAATAAACTTAGGTTAGTTAAAACTAAGTAGAAAGACTCTACCTAATTATTCATCTTTGGGTCCAACCCCTGAAAACTGCATTGCCAACTGTGAAGGAGACAGCCCTCTGCTCCCTTGGCATTCTGTGAATAACATTTGAATAACAATTAAGCATGAAAACTTCTATGAACACACCCACAAGAATTGACCTGTATGTGGTAATATAATTTGCCGAGCCTTTATCATGCCTTTAATTGTGTCTGCGGACTTGTCTAAACAACCGTCTGCAAGTAGATGTCAGCTTACTTTGCATACTGTTTTTGCTATTAGCTGATATGAGTCTGGTTTACTCCTGCTTAGAACTGTATTAGGACCATCACCTTGCTTGATCTAAAATGCACTGTTGCATAACTTCAGGATGAACCCCCTAGACTGTGTGTCTTCTCTGTAGATGGGCTGAATTCTTCACTGCTTCCAAAAGATAACGTATTTTCTTTGTGCCTCCAATCGAACCTTCCCTTTGGCTATTTCCCCACCACAACAAAACTCAGATGTTCCTCGTATTCAGCCATTCTAACATCCAACACTCACAAAAGGGAACATTAGCTGAGTGTGATAATGAAACTACATATTCTGCTTTCTAAGATACCATGTAGATCAGGAGGGGACTCTTCTCCCTCTTCTGTGGCACCCATCAACATTCACTGACACTTGCTGAATGTTTATGAAGACCTAACAGAGGATGAGAGCACAGTGAGGCAGTGGGTGACGTGTTTCAGTGGTGGCAACAGCAACAGTGGGTCACCTCCTCTGCTGCAGACTGTTATGAGCACGGCATGGAGGCTCTTGTTCATTGCTGGAGAAAATGCACAGCCATTGGTAGTAACTATGATAAAGAACAGTGTTTTGTAGCTGAGAATTTGCTCTATCAAAGTGTTATTCTATCTGTTTGTATCTGTTGTAGTTTCTATGGGAATAAATAGAAGAGGCAATACTTTATGAGTAATCTGTGTACATCTATCCCCCTTCACTTTCACCTTAGAAGAAGGGACAAAAACAAGAGGATACAGCATCCATTCATCTGTTAAGCAATTTCATTTTAAACATGACTATGGTGAGTGTATTTCTGAGCCTTGTTTATAAAAACGTCCTGAACTATCACCCAACACATTACAGTATGGGAATGGGGATTACAAACTGATCCTATGTCACAGCTTCACACATATCTTTACTTGTAATGCATTCACTTAAACACAATGAAAGCGTAATGGAAACTTTCGTTCTTCCTTTACCTCAGGAAACCTTGGGTTGGCTTTATTTAATGCATGCGAACATGCATTAACAGCATGGGCAAGCTCCTGCTCCAAGAGGCCATGTATTTTTGCTGCTTCACAGATTCTAGAAAAATAAACACAGGGAAAAGATACAAATATTTCTTACCTTCCTTCGAGAGTAATTCTTAAGAGTATACAATATTACTGTATGAAAATACACAAAATTCATGAAATACTTAAGAAATACAGTTCTTTATAACAGAAGTTCAATCACAAGTATCACTGGAAGCAGCTCATCATCTCACATAAATGACATCCATAAGACTGGAGATTTATTCTGCTCTGACATAGCAAAAATGTGGGGCTCTTAACTCAAATGAGACACAAAGGAAAACCGCCACATGAACTTATTTGAAAGTACCTTTAAAAGTACTAAATATACTTCATAAAGAGCACCCACCAATATTCCATTACATGCTGTTACCGTGTAACAGATGGCAGCAGAGGGGCAGTCTGACACAATGGCGTCTGACATGGAAGTGCATACATTGCACAGGGGTGACAGCGAATTCCTTCAAGAGGAATAAATGGAGCTCACTGACATTCACTGACATTTGCTGAAGGTTTATGGAGATCTAATAGTGGATATGGGCACAGTGAGGCAGTCAGTGGTGCATTTCAACAGTGGGGATGATGACAGTGGGTCACCTCTGCTGGTACAGATTGTTACGAGCACAACACGCAGGCTTGTGCTTGTTAATTACTGGTGAAAATGCCTAGCTAATGGTAGAAGAAGAGCATTTTAAGGATGAAATTTTGCTCTTTTGAATAGCATTATTGTTTTCTTTGTACCTGTTGTTGCTTCCATGGAAATAATTAGGAGGCATTACTTTCAGAGCAACTTAAGTAGATGCAGCTCTAGAGTATTCCTGTTCACTCACTGCAGCCCAGAGAAGCCAGAAAGCTGGAAAACTCATAATCTACACATTACTGACTCCTAATGTAGATTTCCAAGGTTTTCTTCTTCTCAGTAAATACATCTTTGTTTTTGATTAAAATGAAATGCTTCAATCAAAAGTCTCTCCATAAAGAAGCTTTCCATTTTTCTGTGTCTACTGATCCTTCAGAAAGTCAGTTTTCTCAAGACTGATAATTCTGTCCAATTACATACACAAACAATTTGAGCCTCAAAATTAACTAAAAAATAATAATAAAATACACAATACTAAGTATATGCCTGCACTTGTATGAATGATTCTATCTTGGCTATATGTGTTGCCAAATTGATTTTTCTTACTCTAGTGTACCTTGTAATAAGTTCTTCTGCAGCTTGTGAACACAGCTGGACCTGTGTGACTTCTTCTTCCGTAGCCAACTCAACAGCCTGCTGAGGGTACAGGGGAGATCGAATGACAGATTTGCAGGAATCATACTTCTGTTTGTCTTCCCAAGACTTCAGGGTGTTTTCAAATGCCTGATCAAAACAAATTACACATTCAGTTCACAGCATTTGCAGCACTTTTGTTTATATATGTAAAAGCATGTGGAATTGCACACAATTTTATATAAGGAACACAAGCTCTCTAACTCCTTAGATTACTTTTCTTTTTAAACTTAGTACAGAGAATAAGTCACTTCTGAAAGCATCGCTTCTCCTCCTCTCCCTCTCATATCAATAAGTGTCTTCCAAAGATGTAAGAACGCAAAGGCCATAACCGAAATACATTCTGTGAGGACAGTAAAGTCAAATCTGAAAGTAAAGCAAGGTTCAAATCTAAAGAAAAAAGTTAACATTTTAATAATTTTAATAATAATCGGAATGCAGTTTCAGTGCCATTAATTCCATGCTAAGTTCAACATTCAACATTCAATTAGAGGACAGTGAACTGAGGGACAGTTAAGCCTTTAGCATGTTAATCCTAGATAAGTATGAACGTTAGTGCTTTTGTGACACTGCTTGTATCACTCCTTTCTGAACTGTCATGCGGGATGTAGGGTTAGTAGAATGGAGAGAGAAAAGTCTGCAAAAGCTATAATGAAAAACAGACATTATACAACCCTTGCTAAACTTCCAGTATGTGACTGTCTGTACACCTACTGCCTCAAAAGGAAAATACATAAAATTTTGACTTTTCTTAGTATATATTAATAAGAAAACAGGAATAGCACTAACTTAACTGATAAAGGCCCACAAAGAGCTGTGTCCCTCATAGAAAAGAACTATTATCTGTCTGGGTTATTATGGAAGTGATATAACTACAAGTAACTATATAAGTTATATAAATAGTTACAAAACATTCTTATAAGCACTGTTTTTTCCTATTATAACTAAATCAAATTACTATGGAAAATAATGTCAGCGAAGGTATATCATAACACACTTTCTGCCACATACTCTGTCTCTTGTTAGCATCTGAGCTCTGTTTTTATGTACAATTTTAATAACTCCTGGGGGCTGGATCCATGCCTCTCCATCGACTTGCACTGGAACCCCTTCATCTCCAAGTATGGTGATCTTTACTGACCGACACTGGAAAAGAACAAACATGTTATTTTACAGAGCCATAAATATTAATCAGGCTGACAGGCCACCTGAAATATGTTGATTACTAGGAGCTGTGGAATCTCTCCAGATTGGATTCAAGGGTGTAGCATTTTCATACTTCATCCATCATTTAAGACAATTTGTTATCCACTAAAATTAAAACACTGTCAGTGCTTTATTAATGTGTGGGGCAGTGGTCATCCAGAGTACCCCCACACTTCAGCATCCCAAACTGATGACAACTATGTTATGTGCTTTCAAGTAAGAAACAGACCTGAGCTATCCGGTGGTGCTGCAGTTTGATAACTCTTGAAACTGCCATCTGCATGCTGCCAAATACAGCCACAACTTCAAGGATTTTATCATCAAAAGATGGGGCCCCGAATATCTGAAAGGAAAAGAAAATATTCCATTTTCCATGGTTAACCCAGTGCATGTTAAACGATAAACAAACTCAGCCTTCTTTTCTGTAGGTTCACTTACAGATTCAATTTCGACATTTAAATTCATTTAAATGTCTTAGAATAACTACACCATCCTTACAAATGCCACACAAGTGAAATATCGTAGGCAGAAGGCAACTACTATCTTAAAGCTGTGATGACAACAACATTTCAAGTATCTGAATGACATCCCTTTATACAAAGGACAGCACAGTTCAGTATGCAGTCTAAGGAATGTTTTTCAACACAAGAGGAAGGGCTAGTTCAAACCTCCACTCAGCTAAGGTATTTAATATCTAAGAGGTTCTTGAAGTTAAGATGAGCAATGATGGTGTGGTTTTTTTTCCTCAGAAATGCTTATATTCCCATAGTCTGTATTCTCTGGAAACCAGTGTTTGAGCCCACTCTCATCTTTGATAAATGCTGCTTTAACAGTGAGAAGAATCTTGTTTTCAGCATAAATAATTATCTGCTGTAAATGTGAAAACTGCTTTTGTGTAGAACAAACATCCTGATCCAGTCAAGGCTCTGAATTTCCCTGAGTTTACAAAAATGCACAAAGCCAAGTGTGTGCCACTGGCAGCTGATGTACTGCAGCAAAACTCAGACATGTTGGAGGGGTATCCCAAGCTGGAGTTCAATTTGCTCAAGTGCGATAGGGTCTAAGCCCACCACTAAGGCCCTTGAAGACTGACCATTTCATATTGATACAGAATAGGGAGCAATAAGGGAGAAAAATGAGCACATGTAACTCCAGTAAGATTACAGTGGGTAAAGAGAACATTTCTCTGAGTGGTACTCAGGCAAACTCAATTGTCACTATGCATAAAGTAAACTGCTTCAATGACATCAGACACCATACAAGAGAAAAGCTTCCAAAGAAGCCCAAAGCCAAAACTAGTCAGATCCTGCTCCTTGAACGTGGATTTCCTGGAGGTGAAAAATAAATGAATGAAGATCCGGGACTGCTTAAACCATTCAATCACTGCAGCAATGTCTGAGGGAGGGTGAGGATGGGAAATGAGGAAGAACTTTGGTCACTGCTGCTCCTCTGGCCAATGGGAGTCTTCACCCCAGTGCAGTGAGGTGGTTTTGGCCCAGGAACTGAGGAAATCCTCTCAGGCAAAAGGCTGCACAGTTGCCAACATTTACTACCCCATCCAGGTAGCAACTGTTCTCAGAGCATCTCAGGATGGCACTGAGGTAAGTCTTGAACAGACAAGTGTCAAAGAATGAAAATGCAACTGTACTGGGCCTGGAATCACAGCCATCAAGGCAACATCTTCCTTTTGTCCAGATAAGCAGAACCGAAGCTTTTCAGATCATCACCATCAATGACATCAGTCACTCAGGATTGCAGTAAAGCAGTGAATTACGTTCCTAACATTGTCCAGAATAAACATGTCAGTTTTCTGGCAACATACAACCACAAATACCAATAAAACTGCTCTAAGATATATACACTTGCTGTACACCAGTATGACAGCTAGGACAGATCTCTCTCAGTGAAGCGGCCCAGGGAGAAAAAGATCTCCCGAACAGGAGCTAAGCAGATGTTAGAGATGCTTCAAGGTTATGAACGTGAACATGACAAATATAAAAACATTAAATATCCAAAGCCAAATATAAACCTAACTGCCATTCTCTGACATATACCAAAAGTAAGAAAAGGATAATGAAACACGTTCAGGATTGGGTTTTTGTGTGTGTGTGTGTGACTTTTATGTATGTATTAACCAGAGAATCGTTAAGTCAAAAGAACGCAAAGCATTCTGGTGAAAAAAGGCCTGGATTGTTGATATTAAAACCACACTCTAATTTGCCAGTACAGTTTTAGGTGAGTCAGAGCTCGCAGTAAATTGGGACATTCAGAACTGAGATAATCTGCTAGCAATTACAACGGCTGCACTGGGCATGAAGCAGAGAGCAGCAGTCAGGCTGCTTCACATTGTAAAACATTCAGGTATCTGCGTCTTGCAATGTTTCTTAACAGATCTGAGGCAGAAAGGAAAAAAGCTCAATGAAAATAGTATTTAAAAAGCAGATTATTATCCCAATTTAATTAACAATCAGTAAACGTATCTGTCCTTATTTCTGAATGACCATCCATTAGCCCAAAGCTGTTTGACAAGCAGGAGGAAAATTGGGATATAAACTGTGTGATTATCTTTGCCCGTTTTCATTACTGTTAGAATGTAACAGAGGAATATTTGCATTGAGAAACCTCATTTACAGCAGAATGTGACAAAAAACAATGCAAAATCACAGCATATATACTCTCAATTAAAAAATCAAACACAAGAAGATACGGTTTAAACTCAAGTAGACTCCCTAAAACGTTACTTCTGTTCAGTATTACTCACATCATCTTCCTTGGTTCCTCCCCAGAAATTGGTCCCACCAGCATAGCTGGGAATGTTTAGCACAGCTATGCCCTGCAGACTTGGAAGAGGGATGTACTGTCCATCACACTGTAATGGATAAAAGCTCGTTCAGTATATAAATAACATGATAACAGTTGGCTGTTTTAATACATGAAGAATCACTAGAGCTGTTGGGGAGGACAGACTCATTAATAGGTTGACAGAAGCCTATTCCACCCACGCCGCAAAGCAGCTCTAATAATCTTTCCCTCGCCAATTTCAGCAACAATTTTTGCAGAGATGATGAGTGTCTACAGCAGTCGTGTTCTATGATTCTTCCAAGAAGCATTTTAACACTCCTAACTGCTAAATCCCTCATACATTTTAACCACGCGCTGTCTATCAAGGATTACAAACCTCTGTGCAATGAGGGACAGCTAATTCTTTGAGTGTACACAGTAAGACGGTCATGCCCATTGACATTACAAAAGCTTGATTCACCCACCCAGTATCTGCACTGCCAAAATTGCAATTTGCTTGTTATTTAGGTAACCCCATTAAGTGGACAAAATAAACCAAAAGTCCAACACAAAATGAATTATAAAATATAAAAACATATTGTGACATGGCCACAAACATGTTAAACATGTACACTGTTAGGACTTGGAGTATGTGGTTTCCTGCACAAATAACTCATTCTCCTCCCAAAAGTGCAGAGACAAATCTAGGACTGGCTCCAGATTTGTCACCTTGGCTGTGTGCAGGAGTTTGGTGGGGAGGGGTTGCAGGTAAGAGGTTGGTCCTCTTTACAGAATCACAGAATGGATGGGCTGGAAGGGACCTCAAGGATTATCAGTCTCCAACCTTTACATCTAATACTAGACCAGGCTGCCCAGGGCCCCATCCAAACTGGCCTTGTACATCTCCAGGGATGGAGCATCCACAAACTCACTAGGCACAAACTCACTGTAAAGTGAACAGGACATCTAAGAACCTACATGCTGTATTCAAGGTCACTTTGGAGATAATTCATTTGCAGGTAAAGTTTCTTTTAAAGAAGACTGCTGAATTACCAAGTTTCTAGTGTTGTGGAAATAGGATTATACAAATGAAGTAGAAATCCCTAGAAAATAAGGAGGAAATCTTCAGCAATTGTATCAAGAGGAGAAAGAGATGCAGAATACTTCCAGAATATGATTAGCATTTTCTTTCTATGTTTTAATGTCAGTAGCAAGACACAGTTTAACATTTCCATCAAAATGTGTCAGTAGCCAACATATGCTCTGATATTAACAGATGCTGCATAGCCGTTTGTATTGCAGTAGAGGTTTGCCTCCAATTCCTGAAATGGATATGTTTAATTTTCCAAAGCTGAGCACCTCATCACAAGTTTTAACATAAGGCTGATATTATGCAAGGCAATAGGAAATATGAATTTTCTACTTGCTGTTTTACTTGCAGATATATTCGAAGATAATTATGGAGAGGTCAGACATGAATACCTTTTTGAATCTTATTTGAATCTGATTCAAATATCATTAAATTAGGATTCTATCTGCAGCATATATAACGCCCTTTGCTGTCATTACATTCACTAACTACAGCATAATTCCATGATAATTATTCAATTGTTAGATAACAACAAACTGATTCTACCATACAGTATCCTCCTACAGCTCAGTGAGAGAAAGAGCTCCAAGGTGTTCAAGAAACATGGAGGTGTACTGAGGGACATAGTTTAGTGGGGAAATATGGGTGTAGGTGGATGGTTGGACTGGATGATCTTGGAGGTCATTACCAACCTTGATGGTTCTATGAACTTACAATGATATATAACATAACATAAATTTATGATGTTTCTCTTCATATAAACATCATAAAATTCCACTTAGAATAATTAGCATGAAGAAAAAAAAAAAGACACTATTTTATTTCTCTGTCAACCTCCAGCCTAAATATTCTCTGAGTGAATACAACCATGACTGTCGCACAGCCATTTTGTGTGCTTGGTAACTATTTCTATCATCCCCTGTAAAGTCCCAGTATTGTGAATAACACTTAGATTTGGTGCTAGAACTGAATTATATTCAGATAATTTATACCGCACTTGTTGATGCTGTGATAATACCTTTCTCTGTCTCTGTGTCACTATCTCAAACACCTATTTGAGTAAGACTCTGTAGGTATAACTGTGCTTCTTGAGATTCTCACTCAGAATCTCCCCTCTTCTGTTAGGATGTTTTTTTTCCTAAGGCCATCTGTGTGCTCTCTCTATATGTGTAACCAAGCTGTCAGATAGTTTAAAATGAACCTGAAGGATTAAAATTTGGTAACCTTTTCCTTCTGTTAGAGTATCTACATTTCTGTTATTGTCCTTAAAACCCGATCTTTCAATCTAAGGCAGTGCACATTAAAGAACATCCTTTATATATTATCTATGCAACACATTTCAAACATTGTCTAAAAAGCATTTACAACAAATATGAAACCAGATATCTTGAGATATTTAAATACTGACATTCAACTCCAACAAATCACCTGGGGAATCACCTCTTACATACAGTTTTTTCAGACAGGACATTTGAGGGAAGGATTTTACAAGCCTGGGCTGACACAGGAACTCGAATAGTTTTCAAGGGGAATCATATTCATCACTACATGTTGCAGAAGCAAAAAGTTAATTCTACCTATGAACAAAAATTACCTCGAGTTGAACTTTTTGTTCCAAGTTCTTGTACGTTCTCTGCAGTAGCTCTTTTGTGCCAAGAACTCCATACCACATCATGTTTTTTGTCCGACTTCTGCAAACAGGTAAAATAACACACTGAAATACAAACATTATGTCTTGTATTTGTAGGAGAAAGAAAAAGTGATGAACATGATTAAAGAGAGAAGGAAAATAAGATGTATAGAAATGTCTCAGCTCTGTTACTGACAATTACCTGCATTTTTCAGGGTGCTCTTCTCTCTTGTTATTAAATTCAAGTGAAATTTTTGCATCTAACCCAATTCCAAAATAGTTGTTCATGACACATTTTTCTGAATATCCCTCCCTTTTAGAAGAAAAGAGATGGTTAGTTGTACATTTTTACAGTTCCTAGGCACACAGAACTACGACCAAGATGCTGGATACTCTCAGAACAGACACATTAACAGGATACATCACAAGACCATCCTCTGAACCTTCCTGAGGAAGCCTAATGGTTGTCAAGGAGACAGATTGGCTGCTGTCTCCTTTGCAAGTGCAAGTAGTTTCTGGTAGGGCAAAGAAGAAACTGTAAAATACCTCAGTATCTCCACCAAACCCAAAATAACAGTGGAATAGGAGGTAAGATCTGCCTTGTACACAGCTCTGAGACAGCAGCACCGAAGTGGGCTGAGCACCAAGGCTGCATTTAGACATGCTGGTGGTACTGGCACAGCAGTGCTTTGTTTTAGAGTCTCCACACAGGGCCACAGCCCACAACCCAGATGCCATCTGTAAGTCTCTGTCAATGCTACATCCAGTTATGAGAAGCAGAGACACTTTAGAAGACAAAATATCTGCCTTACTGCCCCAACCCTTAGGCAGACCCTTCTTCCCCCACCCCAAGGCCCTGTTTCAATGTTTTCCTGGCAGCTTAGCTTGCGTGCAAACCAGCACTTCAGGCAAGGGAATCCAGTTCTGATATACTGATGTTCTCTCAGAGACTTTCAATGGGTAAGTGAGCAAATGTTTCCCATTACTTCTGCTGCTACAAGACAATCCTGGGCTACTCATAACTAAGGGCTTATTCTAAAATGGCACAATCCAATGTGTTTCCAGATCTTGAGGTCTACAGAAAATAGATAGCAAAACAGAATTTCATAGTAAAAAGCTTAAGCAAAGCTAAGTGAAGTGAAACAGTAAATTATGGAAAAGGAATTCGCTTACAGTGAATCTGGATCCGGGTCAATAAATGGTGTAGCACCAAATGGATCAATGTTAGCTAGTAACATTTTGCTAATAATTGAACTTCCTGCAATAGAAGCAGCTAGGCCAGCCCTTAAACCTGATAAAAAGAAACAAAACCAGCAAGAAAATAACTAAACAGTTCTGATAAATAGAGAAACATCATTAGAGTTTTTACTCAGCCTAATTTTCATCTCTAAACTCATCGCAATTTTCTTTTCATCCTGTGCTTTGGAAATCAACTGTCGTAAGATCAATATTCAAGTGGTTGGTCCTGGAACTAGCAACTATCCCAACTATCCTTCAGTGAATGCTTATATATTTAGCTTGGTAAGCATGAGCTGATGAGAGGCTCCTGAAGACCTGATGAACTCTCCAGGCCTACTTTGACCATGGAGCACAACACAAAATACTATGTAATGCAAGTAAATAGGGAAAAGTACTTTTTAAAAGCTTTCGCTTAAATTGACCTGAAGAAAAATGTAAACTCATATCCATCATTCATTAAATGTATTAACTAAGTTAGTCAAAACTTAGTTAGTGCCCTCTACTATTAATTGCATTTGGATAGGAACAGATTTGTTTCAGCTGTACAGCAGCTCAGAGCCTTAAGAGCCTCCAATGGTTAGAATGAATGATAGAAGACCCTGCATTCTAATTTTTCATCATTCAGAATCAAATGCAACACTTTCGCTACAACTGGTGTTGTACCAAATGACCAGCAGTATTCTACATTCCTTTGCACTTCCTACTACATGATACAACATGAAGGTAGGTTTGTCAGTTCAGATGATTTTGGAGGGTTCTATTTCCACGTAGAGCACCAGGCATGAAGTGTTATTTGACAGAATGAAGGAGAACAGAAGGCAATGTTAACAGAGTGTGATGAACACCAGATTTTAAAATCACAATTACCTGGGCAGATAATCCTAGTGTTAAGGACAGGGAGGTTCTCTTTGCTGGCAGCCAAAGCTGGAGCAGAGAAAGAGCCTGTCTGAGAATGGATACCTCGACTTGTACGTCGATCAGGAGATCTCGGTGCAGTTTTACCTGTTCAGAAGTAAAAGAGAGAGAACTCACTAGAGCTATTGTGGTGAATACACTGTTTATACAGCCTTGAAAGTATTTCAAAAGCATCTGTTAAGCTTCAGTGAAAAACATCTTTGTCCCTCACACAACATATTTTCTTCTAAAAACAAGGAAGAAAACTCAGAACAGGATGGGGGACAACTGTTTACATGGATGGACAGTGACAGGACAAGGGGGGAAAGTTTTAAACTGAGACAGAGGAGGTTTAGGTTAGATATTAGGAGCAAATTTTTCACTCAGAGGGTGGTGATGCACTGGAACATGTTGCCCAAGGAGGCTGTGGATGCCCCATCCCTGCAGGCATTCAAGGCCAGGCTGGATGTGGCTCTGGGCAGCCTGGTCTGGTGGTTGACGACCCTTTTTGTAGCAGGGGGGTTGAAGCTAGATGACCATTGTGGTCCTTCTCAACCCAGGCCATTCTATGATTCTATGGTCAAGTTTCACAAAAATGCAGACTTCAGAAAGCAAAAAAAAATAATAAAAAAAAAAAAAATCAATTATTATTAAAGGATAAATGTTAATGAATTAATACAAATTTGAACTTAAATTTAAGAAGCATTTAGTTATAAATATACCTACATTATATATTAAATATAATAGAAACCAAAGTATTATATGTTTATAGTAATTTTGTTATAAATAGCTATTATAAAATCCAGGCTGAAATTAGGCCACCTTATGGACAGCCATAATCCTTGCTCTAAGCAGCTAAAATTGACCTCCTGCCTGCAGCAGGTTTCTGAAAACATCAACCAAAACTCTGATATCTTTATCTACAACCAAACTGAAAACTGCAAGGGAAGAGAAAGCCACATTCAGATATTTTTATCTTCTGCACAGATCACAAAGGAGATCAGTTTGCCATCATTTCTTTTTCACAAATAAAAGGAATTCCCTGAATAGTTGAAAACATTTATGTGTTAAAAATTGTACAGAATATGGATGAAGAAAATCTTGCAACATGTCAATTTGGCAGCTGGTCAAACTATTGTTGACAAAGGCAAGTAATAGCCCAGGAAAAAGGGAAGAAAGTCAAGGAGAAAGTGAAGATATGATAAGAATAGGAGCCAGCCCTATGCCCAGGTGTCCAAGAAGGCCAATAATACAGTACAACTACTTTGTACATGGGAATGATAAAACACTGTACTGTAACATTAAAAAAGTGAAACAAAAATGGCAAACTACATCCAGCAGGAGTTATGAAATATTCAAATGATGTTAATTAATATACTGAATAATATTACCTTCATCAAGTGACCAGAAATAATCTCGGAGGGTAAAATGTAATATTCAGGACACATTCAGCTTATATTTTTCTTTACACTACTGAAAAATTCACAGTGCTATTCATACAGTCTGTTCTCTCTGTACATGGGAACCAGGCAGTTACATTAAACAGGAAAATCAACAGAACAGCTGCTCTTTATTTGACAGATGAGGCTCGTGGGGATAACTACAATAAAGATAAACTTTTGCTGTTCATGCTTTGATAAAAACAACAGAGCTCTAATGAGTATAACTGATGTTTCATTGCAGATAATTGAATCCATGTTTCATGCTCTCTCCCTCAGCAGCTATCTCCCACTGACAACATTAATATGCACTCTATTTCACATATTTCAGATGTATGAAGAATAACACATCCTGCAACAGGCACAGAAATTGTGCTACTGAGAAACCAGGGGCTTATATATATATATAAACACACGTGAGCATGTGTTTAATTTTATTTTACATCAGTGGCATTAGGACCAGGTCATTCTTAGTGCCAGCATCCTCTGTGTGCTGGATCTGTTGAAAGTGGACATCACCAATCTAATGATGTATTTCTAAGGTAGGAAACACTGACACAGATGCCAGCTTTAATGCAGAACCTCAGGAGTACAGCATCTCTGAAGATTTGTCACGGCTTGGGGTAAGTGAGGGCCCCTCACAGACAGACGTTCTTTCACTGCAGCCACTTGCTGCCAGATTTTGTAATGGACACATGAAGGAGAGATTTTACCCTATCATTTGAACATGTGAATTAGTACTATTACTTTACAGAAAGGGTAGTCAAGTACTGGAATAGGCTCCCCAGGGAGGTGGTTGAATTGCCATCCCTGGTTGTGTTTAAGAGCCGTTTGGATGTGGTGCTCAGGGATATGATTTAGCAGAGGGTTGTTAGAGTTAGGGTACTGGTTAGGCTGAGGTTGGACTCGATGATCTTCAAGGTCTTTTTCAACCTGGGTAATTCTATGGTTCTATTATTCTATTCTGTGTCAGGACATAAGTTATCAACACTATTCCATAAATACTAATTTACACACAGAAATCAAGCACTTGATTAGCCATATGAAACATTATAGACAAAGATGTTTCTCAGAGAGTAGAAAAAGCAATGCAAATAATAAACCATTTTAAACTATGCAACCGACTATGTAAGGAGACTGTACACTTGAATATGATTTTATTGCTATTTTACTCACTTGACTGGGATTCAAATTCCTTTGTATCTTCCTCTTTTTCCTCTTCTTTGGATTCGTCCAACTCCTTGCTATATTCTACTGGGGACTGGTTCACTTGTTCTTCACTATGAGCATTCTGCTCATCCACAACTGCTTATTTAAAAAAAAAATAAAAATAAATAAAAATAAGAAAAAAGTTTAAAGATCTCTACAGAAAAGACACACAAAAAGAAAACCAGCATTAGGGTTGTTCTTTTTCTGTAGCTTTAAGTTTTAAAATATTCATGAGAGATTTCTATTGCCTCTCTGATGAAAATGATTCTATAGCAGTCCTTTGCCCATCAATATAATTCCATCACAAACTGTCATTTTCTGAAGGTTAATAATTACAAAGGACACACACATGCATAAATATGTATTCATATGTGCAAACAGACCACCACCAACTTCTAAACATGCTGCATTTCTGTCCTTGCAGTTCATAATAACCTCATGCACTGTAAGAATACAGATTTCAAGCTTCAATGTCAAAATTTATGCTAGCTCTAAGGAAAAATAAAAAGCATCCTTATCCATAAAGATGAACGTGCACCTTTTTCTGCTTGTTCAATGATCTGCCTCACAGCCTTTTTTAAGCTGTTTGCCCGGAGCATCAACTGTTCTCTTGGTTTGAAGAGTTTCTGGGTGGAAGACTTTGCAACACACTCCGCTAACTGCTCTTTACTTTCGGACAAGGATTCCTCACTTGAAAACTCCTCTCCTTCTTCTTCAACAATGGGGGGAGTGATGCCTGGGAGAATAGGAGCAGCCTGGGCTTCTGTGTGAAGCGCTTGGAGCAACAGGTCAAGCTTCTCATTTAGCTCTGAACACTAAGAAAAGGGGGAAAGAATACACATATGCTAAGAAGAAATGAAGGTGAACATCTTGAGGAAATTAAGCATGATATTACAGAGAGAGATCTACATTCTCCATTTGGTATGAACACAATGTATGATTGTGCCTACATCTCTATGGAATTATCTATGTAAAATCCAAACGTGGATTCAACATTTTGCACTATCAGATTATGAGTAGGTTTGTACCGCCTGTTGGTAGACAGACCCTTCAGAAAAGCTGTGGATGTCCCATCCCTGAAAGTGTTCAAGGCCAGCTTGATCTGGTGGATGGCAGCCCTGCCTATAGCAAGGGAGCTGGAAGTAGATGATCTTTAAAGTCCCCTCCAAACTAAACCACTCAGTGATTCCATGAACCATGAATCATGAAGTAATTGCCATTTGTTAATCTCTGAACTCTGGGATTGTTAGTTATTTGTTATTTTATTTACTTCTTTTGAGTTCATGAAATATTTTTCATCAATCAAAACCCTCCTGTCTTCTTCAGTGTTTCTGCAACTTGATCTCTACAATTTGTAGCTTAAACTTTTATTTTTAACGCTGTAATTTCTCTTCCATTCATTCTTCCATCATAACTCTCCCACTAGTTGGTTGTTTTCCTGTAGCTAACGCAACCACCTTCAGACAAAAGTATAAATACGAATGCAAACAAACTCCATCTCTTCGTACATTCAGTGTTTTATCTTTTGTAAAGGCAAAAAATATGTAGAGTTTGTAGAGACCTCACAGTGCAAAGATGGTCTAAGCACTCAGAAGAATAGAATTCTAAAGTTATTGCGTGAAATGGGAGCCAAAATGGGCATCCTAAAGCCATTTGAAAATTAAACACGCCCACGTGCCAGAAACTAAAGAAAAAGAAAAGAAAAAAGAAGAAAATCTTAACTCAGAAAATAGTCACAGTCTTACTTTAATGGCCATGGCATCAGCTTCATCTGCATTTTCCACTGGTTTTTCGTAAGTCTTCCCTATTTTGGCAACAAAGTCCTTTACAGTTTCACACAGTATTCTTGGTAATAATAGAAAGGGGGAGAAATAAAATAAAATAAGCACGTTTTGAATAGAAAAATCTTATGGCAAGTGATTTATGTGTATACAGTCACAGACTATTTTTGTGGGTTTTTTTTGTCAAATAAGATTTGCAAATAATATTTTTCTCTGTGGTTTGCAAAATTCAAGTGAAAATCTATTAAAAGAAGGTCTCCTTCTTCTTTTATTTAAACCTTAGTATGCATCTTATTTCTAAGAACTTACATTAACATGACCAGTATTAATTTATTTTATGTGAACTAAATATATTTAACAAGATATGGATACAATTTAGAATTTGGAGTGATAATCAAATTCTGCAGTTTAACTTTCAACACGGTCTATATGAATACTTATTTCAGAGACGCCCATGATGTGCAGAGCAATTCTTTTGCTTTTAAGCTTCTGTTTGCAGAAAGAGAAAATACCCGGTTGTCGGAGACCACTGATTATAGAACTGCCACAAACTGCTGTAACAAAGCTACTGATTTGAAATTCTGCTTCACAGCAGTGAAGCTCTTTGCCCTCTTAATGATGTAGGAATGCATAAGACAAAACAGAATCAATGTGATGTGAAGTAGGTCACATCTTTATGTTAGCGACTGTATGTTTCATATGTAATCTGTGTGAATTTTGAGTGAATTAAAAGCATTTTATATTATGTGATTTGTTTTAAAATGCTAATGCTTTCATTATTATCTATTTCCAATTGTACTACATAAAACCTTTGCAGAACAAACATCTGTTCCAAGGTATTAAGTCAGACCAGCTGGGCCTGCGATAACCAAACTGGGCTTAGACAGAAGGTTATCATGATTGTAACATCACACAGAGGATTTATCCTACACAGTACATAAAAATGACCAACTCACTTGGCAGAAGATATGACAACTGAGTGCTGATCAGAATTGAGAATTTTTGCAAGATGAGCAGCAACTGAATCCTCATAAGCAGATATCTGAAAACAGAGAGGAAAGAAGACTTCAATTGCCACCTTTTTCAGCATTTTAACACCAACTTGTGTGTCAAAACACCTTAAACATAGCAGGATTTCCACGGCAGACCTACTGCAAGGTCAAGCAGCTGGGAATGCTGCTCCTATCTACACACTAAATTTCACATAACAAGTTTTTAATATTCAAAGTAAAACTGTATCTGAGAACTTGATCCAGAGCTCTTTTCCTCCGTTCTCTAAAAAAAGGTAAAAGTAGCCCATCAGGTAGAAACAATCTACCAACTTTTCGGGTTTGTTACATACTAAACAATCATAATCTAATTTCTTTTATTTCCAAAACAAGCAAAGCTTCCATGAAGCCAAGCAGCTTGACTAAGAATAAGTCAAATGTCTGTGGTTATTATATTGAATTTTCTTTTTGCTGTCAAATGGTATCTTACTCCCCAAGCACTCCCACCGACAAAGGCTGTAAAACGTGGTATAATGTTATCAAAGAAAATTCTTTGTGATTCACCCCTATTTAGATTTCATAAAAAGTTTTTGGAAGAAAAGTGTGTGCATTTTCCTACTTTCCCTGCCAAGAGGAATTCCTGAGTGTTACAAGAGTTACAAAAGATTGAGAAGAGATCAGAATCATGTTCACACACTGTCCTGCCTCAAAACAGGCATGGATCCAGATCTCCTTTTAAACAGCAAATTCTAACCACATTCCAGAGTTAAAGCTAAAAAGTAACTGCAGTTTGAAACTTTCTAATGGCTTCCTGTAGGAATCTCTTAAGATGTCTCAATGTGTTTTTGTCATGGACATGTACCTATAACTCTTTTTCTAATATTCACTTTAATACTTAATATTTACCAGATATATCAATTTTTAACTTCTAAAACCCAATCTTAATTGTAGAGCTCTGATGATAAATCAATTGTGTGTACTGGTAATGCAGAAGTCATCAAGAGAAGTGTGACCAGCAGGTTGAGCAATCTGGTCTAGAGGGAGGTGTCCCTGCCTACAGCAGCGGGTTGGAACTACGTGATCTTAAATGTCCCTTCCAACCCAAATTATTCTGTGAATTTTAATTTCAAGGGAGGAAAACAATACCTACATTTAATCTCTAAGAATGAACAACTGTATGAAGTTGAATAGTAAAGTCTTCAGGGACCAAACCAAGTGAAATAGTTCTCTTGAAACTCAAAGAATGAGCTATGTACTTACAGTTAATTTTGGCACTGCACTTGAACACATTAATTACATGTAAGGTTAGTTATCTGTTCCAAAATATCTTATCTCAATAAATTAAAGACAAAGAGATTAAACAGCATGCTCAAAAGAAAATGGCTTTCTCCAAATCAGAGTAATAGGCTGCAGAATTGATTTTCCAAAGAAGAGGTTTTATATAACTATTCAGTTATATTTTCAGGAGAGGCTAAACATAATTTCAGAGCCAGAACAAACAAGAAGAAAATGTATTTACAAGGTGAAGATAAACCAGAAAATCTTAAATCTTGCAAAATTAGAGAAGAAAAAACCTCAAATTTGCACTGCTGACACTGGAAACAACTACATTAGAATTACAGTCAGAGCAGCCCCAGTCTCTCTGTATCTCCATATCCAACAAGCTGCCAAAGGTTACAACCTCCCTGCAGATTAAGACAGCCTGAATCATTAAATCATTCAAGAACCCCCTGATTAATTATTGCTTCTCAAGTACTTTTGAGCTAAAGTTGACATGCATTAAGTTCCTCAGGAATAAATTACTTTGTCATCTTAATCAATCTTTTTATGTCAATTGATTTGATCTAAGCATCTCATTCTCCAAACGAAATTGAATCCTCATCAGACAGCACAAACACAAATCTAGTTTTAAAGACAGACTACACTTTCCTTTTTCTGAAGTCACTAATGATTTCAAGCTCTCTAAAAGGACAACAGCAGGTGGTATCACCCAATGTAGCTGACTTCTACAAGCTCCAACAACTTCTCTCTTTCAGAAAACAACCATCACCTTTAAAGTGTTCTTCTCAGTGCTTATTCCAAATTCTCTTGTATTTCTAGAACCAATTTACTTCTACAGCTCTGCTGAAGATTCTTTAGCTTCATTCATTTTTTGTAAGTAACACAGAACATGAAACCGTGACTGCTTGATATCCACACAGTGAGAAGGTATTAACTGTCCTGAGTTAGCAGATCAGAAAACATCTGTTTCTATTATGCACAGAAGTGTTGTAATGATATTTCAAACTCTGTCATATCAGCGACTCAAAGTTAAACCCATGAAAAAGAAATCGAAACGTCACCTGGCATTCCTCTGACTCCTCTTCTACAGTGACTGAAGGAATAGAAGGCTTTGCTGGTAATTTTAGTTCATATGACATTATACTCCACCTAAAAGAAACATAATGGCTTTTGTGTTTCCAGATTATTAGAGATATTATTCTTTTTGTGAAGAAATTCTGGGACATTTAATGAAGCTAACGAGGACAGTTGGGGGTTGAGGACAGGCTCTGCACCAGATGGTGGTGGGCATGGAACAGCCTGCCCAGGGCAGAGGGTACAGCTCCAAGATGCCAGAGTTCAAGGAGTGTTTTGACAGTGCTCTCAGATATACAGTCTAGTTTTTGGGTTTTCCTTTGTGGAGCCAGGAATTGGAATCTACTATCATTATGGGTTCCTTCAGGATATTCTGTGACTGTGACTCTACAAAAAAGCTCTAGCATCACAATTTCATGGATGGAGGCAGGAAAACAAAGCAAATTCTGAAGTAAGTTCATTTTCATTGACTTAGATATATATATTTTCCCCTGGTAAAGGACAGTATAGCATAGGAAGTATGAAATTGCTAATATCAACACCCTTCACACCTGCTGAAAAGAGCAAGAGATCACTGAAGATGGTATTGAGAGCAACTCCATTGAAGTTAGAGCACAAAGTGAACTATGTTCTTTTCAGTACAGAAGAAGAATGTATGAATTAATCTGCGAATATTTCAGAAAGCCCAGGTCAGCAATTATTTCTAAAGATCAGTAACAAGTACCTCTATATACATTTTTCTGTAGAGTGATCTCATAGTTAGCAATTATGACTGTTCATTTGCTTTATGTATAAAAAAATCTGGCCAGCAACTTAGCATAGAAAATCAGGGGTCCAGTTCGCCTGGCATCTTGCCTACAGCTGCTGATGCGTCAGGCATGCAAGAGCAAAGGCACAACACGCAAATTCTCCCCACTCTTGAAGATACAGAACTCAGGTATTTCTTAAATAACGACGCTACCTGTAATGCTATTTAGTAGCACACAGGGAGTCTGTGAAATTGCCCAGAATGGTTTTGAATCTATGAAATTTCTTAATATTTATAACTTCTAACAAACAGCTCCATCAGTTCATCATCTTTGTGTAAAACAACAATTCTCATCAACCACCCTCCCCTCTGACCCTTTGGTTTGAAGCAGACAGTGGATATTTGTCTCAGTTACTGTTTTGACTTTCCTCATGAATAGGGTCTGTACCCTTCTACAGACAGACATTTCAACATGGTCCAAGGCACCCTTTTGTGGGTATCACTGCTGCAGCAAGGGCTGGACCAGATGGACCAAGAGGTCCCCGCCAACTTCAATCATACCATGATTCTGTAATTAAGTTTCTATGATGGGTTCAGACCACAAGAAACCCAAATACAATTCGAATCTCATGATAAATCAGGCATATATACACATCAGTTTACCTGTCTAACATTTTTGTGCTGGCTCGTTCCAATTTTTCCAAAATCTGAGGAAGTTGCGTATCGTCATCACAGGATCCTCCCCAGCCAAGGACACGAGCAAGGTCATTTCCAGTACCAAGGGGTAACACCCCTAACTGACACTGAAACACAACACAGGAGCAAATCTACTATTGAAAACTAGAAGGAGAAAGTAAATCTATTACAAATACTTGTTAGTTCAATAACGTGAGTTATTCAGCTGGTGTCAAAAGCTTGTAAATCAAACAGTGTAATTATGGTGCATTAAAAAAAATGTCATTTAACAGAGTTTTGACTATATACACATAGATGAGAAAGAACCAAACTGAGGAAGAATAAGCTTACAAAAGCACAGTGAATATAGCAAAGGAAAATAAATATACACACTTGCCTGTTTGTGCAAGCTGAGCTTATCGATTTCTGACAGCACCCAACCCACGCTTCCATCTCCACCACATACAAGAATCCGGAAGTTGTCAAACTTCTGAAATAGCCGCAAACTGGGGAGAAAATGGAACCTGTTAGAGCCAGTCACGTTCACCACTAAGACACCAGTTATACTTGTGAGCAAACATGACATGAATACGCGGTATCCAGCACCTCAATGGCAAGTCTTTTATTATTATGAGGTATGTGGATGCAACCAGCTACTGTAGTAAAGCTATCTGCATATCTCATTTGTTGCCGTATATTTAACTTATACTGGCATTTCCAATAAATAACATGCAGAGTTTTATTTTAAAAGAATTCCCTTGATATTGTTTTCAGGATTTTATTATCATTATTATTCAAAAAAAAAAATAAAAATTCTAAGCTTCAAAATTACAGCTGTTCTGTGCTTCCCGCTAAGGTCAGAAGCATAGGGAATTTTTTTACCAGAAGCTGTTAAGATGTAACAACAGGATATCCTCCACAACACCACTGGGTTTTCGCCAATTTGTGGCTGATTAAACGTAAGGACAGTTGTAGGCAATTATTACAGGCAAGGTGATGACAACAGAAAACAAATAATGTATTTCATATTACATACTCAAAGCAATATCCTGCTTTTACTTCTTATAGCTCTACACAATATGCTACCCTTCACCAGAACAGAAAAGAAGAGGAAGAAATAATAAGCAGAACAATTGACAGAACAGGGGGCAATGGGTACACACTGGAACCCAAGTTCCATATGAACATGAGGAAAAGCTTATTTACTTATTTACTTGGTGGGCTACAGAGCACTGGAACAGGCTGCCCAGAGAGGTCTTGGAGTCTCATTCTCTGGAGACATTCAAAACCCGCCTGGACTCATTTCTGTGCAAACTACTGCAGAGAACCTGCTTTAGCATGGGGCTTGGGCTAGTGGTCTATAGAGGTCCCTTCCAACCCCTACAGTTCTGTGGCTCTGTGTGATTCTGTGAAATATGAGACAGAGAGGAAAGGGGAATGAGATATGGAGAAACAACCAAGAGGTAAGAACAACAGGGATTTAAAAGCAAAATAAGTAAATCTAAAATGAATGAATTTTAAAAATGCTAGCTTTTAAAATAACAGAAATAAATATGTTTATCTTAATGCATGTTATTTTCCAGAATATGTATAATTTGAGAACTGTTTCTAAAAAGCAACATATTAGGATCACAGTTTTTTGAAGCTTTTATATTTTGTCAAGTAAATAATGTCATTTGTACATGATAGGCAGTCTGAGAACAAAAGATACATTTATCTGAGGAAAGAATGCAACTAAGCTTTTTAGATGGACTAGAAAAAAGTAGACATCGTTACTACCGGATAGAATAACTGCTAAGGACCTCTGTTTGGAATCTGTTTGAGGAAGAATGTTTAAAAGCAACCAATCTGACCTACGATTACTGTGCAAAATGCAAAGTGAACCTCTTGGATCATGGTGTTGATATATAAAAGCACAAGAGGAAAGAGAGCCTTCAAACAGGTGTATTTTTCAGATTGTCTCAAAATTCTCTCCAGTTAAAATGAGCCTTCCTTACTTTCATCCGTTATGATAATTACATGGACAAAATGTTAGCTGAAAGTGACATAGATTAAAAAGATTATAATAAAAGATACTACAAGTTAAAGAGCTAGTATAATTTAAAAACACAGCACTAACTATAAAGATACAAGTTGTACTCCGTTGCATTTGTGTTATTTGCTCATTGTTAAGTTTGTCATTTGCTTGGGTTTGAATCTTATCACGCAAGCATAATTCTCCATCTTTAAGACTACAAAAAATAATGTTCCCAGTGGCCTTAACTGATCTTAGTATGCCACTGAACCACAGGTCTACAACTGAGCAGAATTAGGTTACACAACAGAAAAGTGTGCATGAATTTAATCTTTACGAATGTCCAAAGATGCTGGGGTTGTGGCCTCCAGTATTCAAACCCCACCTCTAGCACTCCAATAATTAACCTTTAGATTTTGTTGGATGCCTGGTGGTTTTAATTGTGGGCTGACTCCAAATTTATGTGAGATGCTCATTTTCATGTCCTCTTGCATTTGTTATCTAAATCACACTTTGAACATACTTCTACAGTGATGGAAGTCTTTGAGTACTTGATCACCTGCTGCAGATGAGGCTTCCTAAAAGGAAAATATTAACCTGCAATCCCTTCACCCACCAGAATTCATACAGAAACTCTGTCATCTACTGTTAATTTTAAATAGGAAGTCACATGCTAGATATTGGTGATAGAATTATTGCAATGAGGGGACAACACAATACTATGCTTTGCACTAAATTCCCTCACAGAAAGGATGGCTCAAGATTTCCAAGGTCATTACCCTAAGTGAGGTCCTCCATTCATTAAATCGAACACCTGAGCTGGATTTAACGACTGTTTGAATCGACGAAGAAACTTTACTCCCTGATTGTCTCCACTCTTTGAGTTAACAAAAACTAAAAGAGGACTGGCACAGGATGGCGGGCATGTGGCTTTCCAGAAACCTGTGAACATAGTTAGAAAGAATGAAATAAATAAGGCTTTCTAATATGAACAACACAAAAAGAAATCATGGAAAAGAGGAAGAAAGGAATGAAAGACAAAAGAAGTACATTTTATCATGCATTGTGTAAATGCTAAACTGAATATCAGCCCTTCAAGGAAAATGTAATTGCTCGAGATTTACCAGCTCATTTTTTCTCTCCAATACTTTCAGTGTCTATATTTAGTAAAATCCTGAAGACAATAGCTTTATTTTCTTCCACAGTAAACAAGGTTGACTTTTTAGCATATTGCTCAAATCTCTTTACAGATTATCACAGAATTAAATACATATTTCAGCTGGAAGTGTTTGGTTTCTCATCTGATTTTTCTTTACTAGGTTGAACTGGATCATCCAAGCCTGAATTTTCTAAGAATACTCACAGATTTTAAAAGTTCTCATATTCAGTTTTTCTTCACATGAGAACTTTTTGGGGGGCTGAAGTCAGAGTATTAATTATATTAAACTCACTGAACAAGAGACCTTCAGTTGTGATTAAAGGTTATTAATATCAACACAGGTCTTAAATGATTACAGCAAGCTCTCAGTAAGAGTCTCAATAGGCACTAATGGACACTTCTTGTTACCAACATAAATATTCCATGGACATAGTGCTTTCTCAGCATCACTTCAAAATCAGATATCACAGGCGTGGGTGTTGACATGTATTTCATGCAATATTAAAATAACTGTGCCATTTTTACTGCCTAAAACAAATGCTAAAGCTATAACATAAAAAAAAAAGCCATTAAAGGATGCTACTATAATTCCACATTATCATAATGCATAATTTTAAATAAAATTTCTTTAATTTATTGTAGTGCCAATCAAAGTCATTTCAAATATAGAACAATCTTGTTATCATGAATAATAGGTAGTAGAACAGTGCTCTGATCTGGAGACCAAAGAGCAAATAAATAGCAGAGTGTTTATAGAAAGTATAAACAAGGACTTATATTATCTTCATACAATAAAAATCATTAAACTGTGTTAAATTTGCTGGTCTACATTCAGTATCAACATGAACTATAGAAAGAAAACTGCTGGATCATGATAGTCTGTATTCATTCGATTCCCTGCCTTCAAGTACAGTCTGCTTACATATCTCTATTCTGAGACATCAAGGAGCACCTCTGAGTTTGGAATATTTGCTGAGTGTCTTTATCAGTGTGTTGCATGATTCTTAATTTTATTTGAAAGATATTTGAAGAAACCACATGAGCCATTCTGCTCTTTAGCCTGAAAAGGCAGCTGCTGAATTAGAGCCATTCGGCCAGCTTACATTCAGTAGCATGTAATATGAAGCAGTTATCTGACTTTGAGAGCTCATTCTACGAAGGGATGTATGTCAGGCAGGCATTGGGCTACTTTAACTAATTACTGAGGTTTATTCAGTTAAAAATTTTTAAGAGTTATAAACAAAAAATGGAGAACATTTCTAGCAGGGTAACTTTTAAAAATGTTCTGGAATAGATAACCCTATAAAAAGCTACATGGAAAACTGCACTTTTCTCTAACTGTGAAGACAACATTCACCTGTTCAAGTGAAGGATTTTAGCCTTGCTTAGTCATACAGAATTCAATAGTCATTGCAAGTCCAGAACTGCCACTGAACATGCTACAATACTACGTACCATCAGAGTCTATACTGTTTAGTGCTGTTGGAGGTATGATCGATACCTTACATTGGCCAAGTGGACATTTACGAGGGTACAGATCCTTACACGCAGTATGAACCTAGAAAATAAAGAAAAAATTATTTCCCTAATCTGCAGTGGTGGAACTACAACAGATAGAGTATCTGTGGAACAAAAGCAGACTAAAATATAACGTTTAGGCATAGAGGGACTGTACAAAAATATATGTGTTTAACCACAAAAGCTGGTTACACATTCTACAAAATGTAAGTTTGGAGAACTTCATCTCTGACTACCCCTATGGCAGGTATGAATTGTCCTTTCAATTGAATGGCTTACCTCCATCCCTTAGCAAGTTAGGACCAAATTCCCAGCAGCCAGCATCTATGCTGAGCAGAGCAGGCACACTCTGCACATGCAAAGCTATTGCTCCATACTTGCAGTTCACTTGGATATTCTGGAAGATGAACAAGCCAGCCAAAACAGCTGAAAACATATCCAATGTCCCATAAAATATGTGCTATATTATCTTCTTCCATAGCTATTGGAATATCAGGCACACATATGGAAGGAGATGTAGTTTATCTAATTTCAAATAACCTCTTGAGATGCCAGTCACTTTCCACAGCCAACACACAAAGCCTTAGAAATCTATATACTGAGAGCTTCAAGAATAAAAAGCTGCTGACTTCTTAGTTCTATAATTTAGCATATGTGTATATATATGTATATATTCTAACATACATTCTAGCATTCTTTTTAGAAAAACTAAAAAAACAATAAGTAAAAAATTATATTCTGAGGGGGAAAGCAATTGCACTGTCAATCAGCTGTTGACAAAGTATACTAAAGAAGAGAACGTCAAGAGTCTTGCAGTAATATTGTTAAAGATGAATGCAAGTTAACTGTTATGAAAGAGACAAAAATGTTAACATATGTTTATTACGCATACAGAACAGGCATCTGAACCTCCACAGCTATCAGTTAGGAGAAAGCAGAGAAATCACATTGGGTAACACCTATTAGAGAAAACTGCATTTGTGGGCGTATTAAATATTAAGTGAAAGAAGTAGGACAGTGATGAGAAATGTTGAACGTTAGAAAGACCTGAGTTTGCATAAGCTGCCTCTCCCTACTTAATCTAAAAGCACAGTTATGAAATGAAAAACTAAAAATAATGGCAAGCAATGGAGCTGGCAAAATCTTAGGCACTTGGATGTGGCACCTACCATAGCTTTACACCAAAGGCACTTCCAATCTTGTAGGCGTAAAACACTGCCGCAGGTCTTGTCGCAGACTGCGCATTTGGCACTGACGGGCAAATTACCCTCTAACCACTGGTGAGGCATAGCTATCTGTGAAAAAGTAGCCATAGAAGTTAAACACCCAGATACAGAAATCATACCATTTGTCTCTCAATTACAGGTGGACTATAACTACTTCCATAGCTCTATCTTTTCATCCAAAAAATGGCAAAGTGAAGTGACGCTGATTCTTGGTAGGCAACTGCTATAAAAATGGACTGTGGTGCTGTTTCATATGCTGGGTAGAAAGTGTGGCAGCTGAATCATAGAATCACAAGACTGGAAAGGACCTACAAGATCATCTAGTCCAACCATTCTCCTATCACCATCACTACCACTGAGCTACTCAAACATATCTCATAGTAAAAGAAGGGATATACTTCTCACTCAACCATTCATGACACTGTGCAACCATCACAAAACAATGAGGTAGTTAAATCTAGAGATTCCCTAAAACAAATTTGTACCCAGTCACTTAATACATACTACATAGCACAAACCCATCACAACAATTAAATTCAGAAGAACAGCCAGAAGAGAAGAGTTCATCTGTGGTTTTATGTACCACCTCAGTCATCCAAGATTGATAATTCACCGCTCTATAAGTGCGCTCACTGTCCCATTAATAATAACTTGTGCATTAAAAGAAATTCGTAGGTGTGCAATTTAGTATTAATTCCTAACATGCCTTCTGGGGAACAGCTATCAGTAAGGAGGACACAAAATAGAATGCCAAAACAGCTTGGTAATGCTGCAAAATACCACCCTTGCTTAAGAGCAGTAGGAAATTCTCAGAGCAATTATTCACCTTCAGTTTCTCTGCATGTGGTCTTTAAAATCTCGCACCACGCACACAATCTAGTGTCCACAGACATTAAGCTTGTCTTGTAAGAAAGAAATATAACATTTTGTTTTAAATACCATGATAATCTTTGAAAACTGTTTGGGAATGCTGCCATGTACCATTAGTTCAATGGGTCTCATGATAACATTTCTATGCTTAGCCATTTTTTCCATTAAGAACCAGCTATTGGAAAGTACTGTAAATAAGAATAGTACTTACACCATCTTCATCTTCTATGATATCTTTTCCAATGGAGGCTAATGTAGTCCATTTGCAGTTATTTGTTGCTCTGACAGCACATCTTTTATGTGCTTTAAACTTACACACTGCAAGACACACATGAACACGTAAACTGTGTTATTTGTTGCATTTCAGTGATACATGTTCTAAAAGATTAAACAGACATATTCCATAAAACAGCCAACAACATGCCACTTACTGTTGCACACATGACACAAACTAACACAAAGAAAATTCACTTTATAATCACGCCAGCTGTAACATGCTAAATTGGATTTAAGGACAACATATCTTTTATGCAGCCTTGGTAGTTTTTTCATAAACTCTTTGAAAGAGTTCAACATATCATAGAATCATAGCATGGCCTGGGTTGAAAAGGACCACAGTGATGATCTCGTTTCAACCCCCCTGCTATGTGCAGGGTCACCAACCACCAGACCAGGCTGCCCAGAGCCACATCCAGCCTGGCCTTGAATGCCTCCAGGGATGGGGCATCCACAACCTCCTTGAGCAACCTGTTCCAGTGTTCAAAAGCATTGCCTCTTGTCCTGTCATTATCCACCCATGTAAACAGCCATTCTCCCTCCTGTTAATATGCTCCCTTCAAGTACTGGAAGGCCACAATGAGGTCTCTCTGGAGCCTTCTCTTCTCTGAGCTAAACAAGCCCAGTTCCCTCAACCTTTCCTCACACGAGAGGTGCTCCAGCCCTCTAATCATCTTAGTGTCCCTCCTCTGAACCCACTCCAAGAGCTCTATGTCCTTCCTGTACTGGGGGCCCCAGGCCTGGACTCAGTACTGCAGATGGGGCCTCACAAGAGCTGAGTAGAGGGGGACAATCACCTCCCTCTCTCTGTTGGTCACCCCTCTTTTAATGCAGCCCAGAACACAGTTGGCCTTCTGGGCTGCAAGCACACACTGCTGGCTCAGGTATATCTTCAAACCTCCACAACATGAACGAGTGGCCAAGCTCAAAGGCTCTAATGGAAGGATGGTGAGAAAGCTCAGCAGCTGAGAATTACTGTGCTTTGATTCCTTAGCCGTAGCCCATGTTAACTGTGTCCTCAAATTCACACCAATGCCCGTTTTTCGCATACAGTGCAATGCACTGAGTCACTAACATACTTCTAACACACCTCCATGTTTTTGCCTATTGTTATAGAGGCACAAATCATATTGGTGTTTTAAATCTTTAAGATGTAGTGGGAGAGTGTCTGGTAGAAGAGTGTTTCTTCAGAAGCTCAGTTTCTTTGGTTAAAGGATTCCTTTTACACACTGCACCACGCTGGCTTTCCCAGAAGCTGAGAAGGGGAAGAATGAAGTGATGATATATTTATTCAGGCAAGAAGTGGTTACAGTATTTTCTAAGAGGTTACAGTAAGAGACACCTGACTTCTTAATGGATTATTTATAAGAAATGCACTAACTGTCATAACTCAGCACAGACATCTAGTACAGTCAGACAAACTAATAACTATTTGTATCTCATTACGCTTAATTAGTATCACTAGCTAACGATATCACTCTACCCCAAACACTGTGATGCATGCAACCGTGGGTATTTCTTCTTACTGGAAGCATATGAGATCATTCTGTTTAGAGTGCATTATATAAATTATTTTAGCAAAGACCATTAAAGGTTTATGAGAACTAGCCAGCAGACCAAAAGAAGTAGTCTCTTTGGAACAAATATTTGACAGGAAACAATCAAAAGGTTTGGCCCATCACTTGTCCACCATTAAAAACATTAAGCCACAGTACAAAAGGTCTTGTGAATCATACATTTCTCATTTTCATTTCACTGATCTATTGCCAGATCAATTTTAAAAGTGGATGGAAACTAGGTAAGCAACACTTGAGTTTGGAAGCCAACATCCCTGTGCTGGGAGATGTGTGACAGTATGTGTTTAGATCAAAGAAAGAAATGGAAACAGAAGAAGTTTTGTTGCTTTACAGCAGCTCCCCTGGCCATTTCAAAAAGCAGCATTCAAAGCTCCCAACCAACAGGATAGGCTTGCATTTTCAGAACAGCTCAGCATCATACTGTGCATTTGCCAATGCAGACTGGTTCCACTTGCCTCAAATCTCATCTGTCAGACAAGTGCAGAAACAAAGACTGTGTTTCCAGCATGTTGGGCCTTAGCAGTTTTGCCTCTTGAATATTTTGGAGAAGACGTGCCACTAAATTCAGCTTCTAACTCACAAATGACATGTATTTGTCTTTGCTGTGAGGTACAACAAGGTACAACACATCAGGGATGAGGGGCAGTAGGAAATTCCAAATGCCTAAGGCATAGGAAAGTAACAATTTTCAAACCCTATTCATCTACCACCTAGATCTCAGAGCTCTGTATTCACCCTCTCTCAACCAAGCAGGAACAAATTCAAACCAAGAATTTGAAGAGCTGCAGAAAGCCACACCATGGACAATATTCCGGCAAGCTACAACTGGATTACTAGCGCAACGACACATCAGTAGGGTAAAACTAACCTGTCTCACGACGGCCTAAGTTTGATTTGTGGGCACGATATAATTCAAATCTGAGACCATATTTTCTGCAAATCACTCCACTGCAGACCCAATATCATCAAACAAATATTATTGCTCATTTGAGCATGGAACAAACATTTCTAGAAACAGTGATCCTAAGGCCCAGATGGAAATTCCAAGACAAACACATCACTGTGCAGAAGAGGGGAAGGGACATTTCAAATCAAATCTCAAGCACTACCCCCTAATTTCTTTTATCTCGGGCGATACTGCATTACATTCATGGATTAATCTGATATCTGAAATCTTCTGGAAACATGCAGGCATGTTGCTAAGCATCAATTGCCATTACTTTGCCACTGAAATTTAAATGATGAGTAAAGGAGAAAAATAGCCCATCAAAATCAAGACTATTTGTAGAACAACATTTCACATTTTAATTTCCTGTGTAAATATTTCTAGCTGGAACATGAAGCTGATCTCTCTGAAAACCAACCAAGAGAACCACTTAATTAGCGAACAGTTGTCACAGTTGCACCAACATCTGCTCTCAGACAGTGATTAAATCTGCAGCTATTATTATCTATAATGAAGAAAAGTCAACATTACTGAATGTCATCACAGAATCTCTTACATTCAAAATAGAGATTTTTGCAATGAAACAAACACTTCTGCCTCAAAGGCCTTCCATTCTATCCACCCATCAATTAATTCAGCTACACTGAAGAAAAGGCATGGAGTGTCCTGCCAAAGATAGCACTCTATCACTAGTTTATGATGAGTTTTCTAATCTGTATTCTTTGAAAACCAAAAAACTCTGACTGTACTTTTCCAGCTTCAAAAGCCAAAGCTGAAGTCTTGAAACTGAAGAACCCTGAGCCGATAGTTGTATGTTGTCTACATGGGATTTATATTGGAGAACAGTCCATGAAACCTGATGTTTTGTTTCCAAAACCACAATCACATGGAGGACTGAAAAACCTCAGTGAAAATGGAGTGACTCACGTGAGAACAGCAACCTAACTTCACTCCTAGTTGCAGACTATGCTTATGTTATGAAGGATAAAATTCAGTAGGTTCTTGATAGCTTTTACTATTTTCATTCCGGTAACTAAGTTAATTTATTTTACAAAGACAGCACTAAAAGAATGTTCATATTAAAAAGTCAAGGACCACAAAATTCAGTTAGTCATGCAACTTAAATTTAGCTTCCATATGCAGGTGGTAAGTCTTCGGTTACATAATTATACTCTTTTTGAGAAGAGGACCGTCATTCACTTCATGGACTATATGATTCTTGTCAAGTATGCAGCTGCACCACAGTCTCGTTCATAGCAGTCTTCAACAAGTATTTGTCTCACTTAACAAAAGCTAATTAAATACTGCTTTTTAGACACAAACATTCATTTCTTTCTAGCCCTTCTATTTAATTATTATGTTTAGTACTACACTGAATACAATAAATCAGAGGCGGAATTGACTGACTATGTATCCAATCTGTGATATAGGTCTTCAACTGAGGTATCCAGAAAATAAAAACAACATCTAGCTACTGATTTGATCCAAAATATCATTTAGGTGATTTCCCCAGGATTACAGAGGGATGCAGTATGATACAAAGGCACAAAATACTGTTATTTATTGTAGCTTAGTTCTTTATTAATGTCCTTTCCCTTATGGGTAGCTTCACTCACTATTCACTCTCCAGTCTTTAGAAAATGTGGCAAAAATCCTGGAAATGATGAACATCCAAAGAGCATATGTGCAATGCCCTGTGCAGTGGGTAAGAAGATGAGTTCTGCGGGGAAAAAAAGCAATCAACAAAAAAAGAACAAGTGCATGAAGAGAAATTACTGAGATAATTTAATCCCAGTGTTTTCTTATTGCTTGAGTCATGATTGTAAAGTGTTCTTTTAACATTGCTTTGTCCATGCAATTCATCATAGTAGAAAGCATCTCATTTAAACTGTAATCTTCAGCTTATTACATATGTTCTGCAATCAAGATTCAGTCATAACAAAAACACTACAAAGAAAATAAATTAAAAAAAAAAAAAAAACAGAAAACACCTGCATTCCACTGTCAAAGACTTGGACAGAAAATTGGTGTTAATACAGAGTAATTGAGGCTAAAGAGCTTTGAGAGAGTGTCTGTAGGTAGTGATCAAGATCTATAGGCTGAAGCATTACGTATATTCCTATCTTTACCTGATAGCCTCTTAGACTCCTAAGTCTACAAGTAAGCTATGCTCTGAATAACAGAAACATTTGAGGAGCATAAAGAACAGAAGCCTTACTTGATTCAGATTCTTTGGGACAACTTCCAAAGAAAATATTTAATCTCCTTGTCCTAGTAAAGACTGTGGATGAATGTAGAGGAAGATCATCCCTTTAGATAGCTAGAGGAAAATATCTGTTCATCAACAGCACACACAGACAACACTTAAGAAGTACATAATCTTTGAGAAGACACAAAAAAAGAAATTGGTGGGCAAAACATCCCTGTACAACTGCACAAATACATTTAAATTTATTGTTTTTAGCAGTTAAAGGAATGCAGCCCAGTTTGATAGTTTGATATGAATTTACATCTTCAGCTTGACAGAAGTATCAGTTCTTTGACTTCTGAAGTGATGTAAGTTCACACTATATTCAATCACCCACTAAAGGCATTAACACACTCTGCTTCCCAACCATGGCTTACAACAAACTTACAGGGGCATCCTCAGAGTAGCCTGCAATTAATTTGGCCAACTTCTGCCAAAGGTTATTGGAAGGGAAGAGGTGCTGAAAAAAGAAGGCACCTGCCTTACTTGCAAAAGAAACGAGGCTTGTGCAGTCAGGCAGGAACAAACATTTGGGTAGTACTGCTGGAGACCAGCAGATCTAAGAGAATAAAATATGTGAGGACTAATCTTTCAATGTATTGTAAACTGCAAAACATTAGAATGAAACTGGTTTTTATATTTACCTATAGCTAGTAGTCAAGAGTCAGATCAAAAGAGCACAAAGTAGCTCTCCAAGCTACTCTCAAGATAGCTTGGTGTGCCAGTAACCCAGACCACTGGAAAGGAGGAAGAGTTTCAATATCTCTCAAGAAGAAGCCTCTCATGCTTTTCAACACATAAGATAATATAGAGAATCTCGAGATCAATGACCACACATATAATTGAATTTAGTATAGATATAAATGGATTCTCAGAGTAAAGTAGCACTAGAGGCTTCAGACATCAGGCATGAATATTTAAACAGGTTTATTTCCAAAACGCAATGAGAAAAAGTAGAAGAGAACACGTCCAGGGAATATTAAGTCTCAGTACCTACTATATCATCTTTTCAAACAATATATATTGCTAGCACGGGGTAAGTAGGAAATAGATGGTCAACTGCATCAGAAGTGCACATGACAGAAGCAAGTAAACATGAACTCAAGTCACATAACAGTTTCAGAGGAAGAACTAGCATCAAACCAAAGTATATTTTTGCATGAGGAGGTTTTCATGGAACTGGAGGAGAATTATGAGTATTTCCAGACCAAAGCCAACCATCAACTGATTTAGATTAGACGGATAATTAAGGTACTCCTTTTACTTTTTAAAATACTGGGGGGAAAGAAAGATAAAATAGATACTAACTCGTACCAAAGAAGAAAGCAGAGGTTCTTAACAGACAGATGGGTACCACAATATATATATTTAAACCAATCCAGGCCATAAATGCTTACGAAACTGAGGGCAAAGGAGAAGCCAATCCAGTCTTTGGTAAGAATTGATGAAAGATCAATTGGCACCAGAAAAGTGAATAAAGGTAGTAATAGTTTGTAGTAAGTTATGCAGACAGGTGACAAAGTCCAAATGTGGAAATTTCCTTCAAGTTAACATAAGCCCCTTGGAAAAAAGAACTGTACTTGGAAGCACTAAAACCACACTTAGAAAACACTTAGAAAAATGATGAGCTACGACCATTAATATCAATGATCTTATAAGAATAACTCCCACTAATCAACCTTTTAAAATAGCCATATTAACTTACAAAAGGATAAATACATTATGAAGGGAAAGGAGCCTTTCTTTTCCTTTTCCTGATTAAATATAGCTGTATCCGCACATAGAGGCAGTACAACTGCATTTTAGTTAAGCATATGATTCTTCCATCTGCCAATATCAGACATGGGAAATACCAAACTTGCTTTAAAATTGCCCAAATGACTTACACACAGCAGAAAACATATACCAGAGAAGCTGGATGTAACTATGCTACTTCTACTTTCTATGAAATGGATCTGTACGGTTCCTTGTCAACTGCACCATTAACTACCTAAAGGTATTGATAACACACATAATCATACGCAGACCTTCAGTATTATAACAGATAAAAGAAATGCATTTGCAGCATGCTGACATGCATCCAAAAATGAAGTCTTGAATGCAGTGATAACCGTTACTCCTTTCTGGATAGTTAGCTATTTGTGATTAAGTATTTCACATATAGCAAGAAACTGACACTAAAACTTGTCTCTACACTTCATACACATCATAAGGTCACAATTACACTTTATTTTCTGCTGTATTTTAACACTGACAGACTTGCCACAGCTCTTTAAGACTACTCGCAGCAGGAAATACATAAGCTGTTGCAGGTTTATGACAAATACTTGTTTGCAAAAGATCATTTCTCCAGAGCTTAATTCCGAAGTTTTAGTCACACCTCCTTTTTGTTTCTACTGGATTTGTTTAACCAGAAACTGCAAAGACATTTACAGCCCTTCCCCCCTCACTGCATGACAGAACTTTTAAAGCAATAAATCCCTCCTCAGTGCAGAACAAAAAGCGTTAATCATTTTTATAGACGTGGGGTAGAAAGTACCGTTATGACTTCTTTTTTTCTTTCCTGAGGAATGCTGATTCTGCACACCAGCAAGACTATTTTGTTACACATCTGTGTTTTTCAAGTGCAAATCAAATAAATTCTATCTTTCCTTGCAAACCATCCACCCAGGCAAGCACATTCCAAACTGGTAGCTGCAGCAGAAGGAAATATTTTATTGAAATGAGTTAGAAAAAGGCACCTGGAGCACAAAGAGGGTGAGCCATATCATTAGTAGCTGGTATCCCCAAGAGAAAGCCACACTAGTGAATAGATCTCTCCCATATGGCTTTTTGCTTACTCATTATTTTCAGAATCACTATTTGTCTTAAGCTGTTGGTAATTTATATGTGTACACAGCATTGTAAATGGAGGGAAGAAAGCATTCATTTTACCTTCGCAGGACAGGCCATGAGAAGTGACTCCAGAGAGGCTCTCTCTGCACACGTTGCAGAAGGTGGGTCGGGCATGGGAGCAGGCGTACCAGTTATGCATCCCTGAGAAATGTTCCACATTAAACTGTGCCGTCTAGTAAAGGAGAAGTTAAGACAAATTTGCAAGTACAGAACACAGCTACGGTGACTGAAATTACCTACTGTTCCACATTACAGGGGAGAGTGCGATGTTAGCAACAAATATTTTCACAAGGATACTTAGCTCGCTCTACCTCCAGACTTCTAAAGGAAACTATCACAAGAATCCAGTAGCAAGCTCTTAATTGAAGCTTTATCCTGACACTATTAGACTTTTCATACTAATAACAGTCAGCTACTCTATTTCTGTGTCCTGTTGCTTGATCTGTTCAGCTGGAGCAGGTAGAACCAACAGGGAGCTCAACTTACCTCATAGTGTTCCCGGGACTGTACAGACTTCAGAGAGCTTATCCAGTCCTCCATTTCTTTTCTGTTCTCAGCACACAATATCAGCCTCCTGAACGGAGTGATTATCTGAAAAAGATTTGCATTCTGTTGATTCTAGACGGCAAAACTCATGACAGAATATAGTACCCAATGCAATATTTTCCACGAGATGATGCAAAAGGAAGATACGCCCTAGACCACAAGACATTCAGCACTTAACAGTAATATGTTTGTTACTACACTACCAACCATGAAAGAGTTTGCTTTTCCTTCTGCAGCTCCTAAGACTCTAATCAGGCTTCAATATAAGCTTTCACAATGCCTATTGATCGTGCCTCCTTCTCAGCTCTTTGTGCACCGAGGCTTAAGTACTCAAACAGAAGGCACCGAAACCACTAAAAGAACTGTTCTAGAAATCAGTAATTGATAAAAATTGCAATCCTAGTTCATAACAGAGTTACAGAAACTGCAAGGTCCATTCAGATTACAAGAATCCAAATACATAAATACATACTTAAAAACCAAAAGCCCAGAAGCGTTAAAACAACAACAATAATTTCACTGTATTTCCCTACATTGTATATTGACAATAAACTTACTCAGTTTTATGCATACAAACAGTTAAACCAGAACTTTTAAATATAAAGTCTAGGAACACATACAAATCTTCATATAGAGACACAGAGAACAAACATCTGAAATCAAAATCCTACAATCCTACTGGAGCAGTCGAATGAATTCCTGGAGCAAGTTGATGCTGAGGAGATTGCAGTGGTCTGGCTTTAGATACTAGAATTCTGAAAATGCTCTATCTAGGAGGTTTATTCAGAGCAGAAGCTGTTTCTCCCTTTCCCTCACCAGTAGGAAAATAATTAAAATACCAGCAAGGCATCAGAAACTATCATCAGCTAACTCCCACTGAAATTATTTTGAGCAATGCACAAAAGCAGACGAAGCAGTTCCTTTCACAGCAAAGAATTTAAAACAAAACAGGTACGTGAAATTAGAGGGAAGTTATTAATAGTCGGCTTTTTGTTTTGTTTTGTTTTGTTTCTGCAGGAAGTCTGAAAAAATTAAGTGTAATCTCTATCACTCACACCTAAATCCACTGCGTAGCACCTACAAACCACACTTGCAAATTACTTAAATAAAACAAAGAAAGGACCACCAAAAAATGCCATCCCTGAGCATTGCTTGAATTGCTACAGGCTATGGATAATAACATTGGCACAACATCAGCAAGCACTCACCTACATCTGCATTTACTTACCCAGTCTCTGCTGCAAATAGTCTCTAGCCTTGATTTGTCCTACCCGCTCCTTCATTAAACTGAGATGCACTTAACGTATCTCAGAGGCAATGCAACTGAAGTGCAGCAAGCTGCAAGTCACATGGAAGAGAGGCAAAACCCTTTGGGTTTGCTTTCTTCTCCTCTTTTTTTTTTTCTTTTTTTTTTTTTTTTTTAAACGTATACACTTCAAATGGAAGGGAACAGTTTCTCTGTTTTCTATTTCCTTCAGTCTTGCTTAAGCTTTTTAATAAGGTTTAATAGTAGCTATCTGTGACTCTTCCTAAAGAACAGTTAATGCAAAGAGCAATGCTTCTCTCATTAGTTTGGAGCCAAACAGACGCTTTATTACTTCAAAATGTTTTTCTAGGCCAGGTCATCAAATGAAGCCCAGAAAAGCTATTAAATCATAATATAACCCTGGCTCCAACAACAATCAGCATTCTTCAGGAATTTCCAGGTTTCAGCAGACTCAGAAATCTTATTTGTGCAAATTCTGCCACCAGATTATTTCTTATTATCTAGTTTGACATTATATACAGATTAAACAAGGACAAAGCCCACCCAAAATGCTGCACTTCAAATCTGTGCTCATTCCTACTTCAGCCCTGTAACCAGATGTTGTAGAACACCATTAAGCAACAGTAACTGAATTTGTTGCTGAAGATTACTAAAAATCTTTATATTTTCAAGTATCATCTATTTATACTGCTCATGTCTTTTAACAGTATCTATTGTGGAAACCCCCTGGGTATTCTCTCAATTTCTTCTCCCAAAATCAAGACCTCAGTTCAGCTTCTCACTCAGAATTATCTACTGCCAGTTCAGATCAGAGAATCACAGAATCATACAATGGCCTAGGTTGGAAGAGACCTCAAGGATCACCAGGCTCCAACCTCCCTGGTGCAGGCAGGGCCGACAACCTCCACATTTAATACTAGACCAGGCTGCCCAGAGGCCCATTCAACCTGGCCTTGAACACCTCCAGGGATGGGGCATCCACAGCCTCTCTGGGAAGCCTGTTCCTGGACCCTCTCCAACAGCTCCCTGTCTTTCTCGTACTGGGGCCCCAGACCTGAACAGTGTACTCCAAATGGAGCCTCAAGAGGGAGAGAGGCACAATCACTTCCCTGTCCCTCCCTACCCCTACCAAGATGCCCTTTGGTAAACCAATGTGCATCAGCACAGAGCTGGTAAATATGACAGAGGACAACAGCAGCTGCAGAAGAAAGGAGTTTGGTGGGCACACAAATGTCCTGGCAACCAAATTATGGCACCAAACCTCACTAACTAATGCAAACCAACAGCAGAAATTCCTGTATCCCAAGTTCTTATTAAGTATCCACTCAGAGTACTTCAAGATCCAAAAAATTAATTTATATACTCATTTATACACTTTGCTTCATACGCACTTCCATATCAGATACCATTCTGTCAGACTGCCCCTCTGCTGCCATCTGTCACACAGCAACAGAATGGAACAAGATACTGGTGGGAAGGTTTGGCTTCTACTGCCGTACCACCAACATCCACCTCTGTTGTCATGGGCCAACAATAAAATAGGAAGCATTACTTTCAGAGCAGTTCTCATAATTTACGTAATATAACAACTTGAGGAACCAAGGAAATGACTGTCAAACAAAAAGTGGTGGTGGTTGGGTTTTTTTTGTAACTCGTCGTTAAGACTTGAAAAAGTATTTCCAAAGGCAGTGTAGGAGACTAAAGGTTTAAATGTCTAAAAATCTGACAATTTCATCAAGAATAGATGTGTCATGTACTGTAAAACACAATATCTCCATTCCTCCATCTTAGGAAGTCCATAAAGTCCAAAAATTTCTAAACTTTACAAAGTTATGCAGGAAAAACCACTGAATATGTCCTGCTTCTTAAAGTCCCATGAACAACTGCTACTGCTGTTATATTACTCTGACTCAGTAGTTTAATGAACTTTCCAATGACTCAGTATCTTGCTTGTCCTAAACTGAGAATGATTTCCTAGGCCATCTTATATGCATTTATACAAAAGAAGTGCTTTCTCATAAAGGCTTGTGGAACACTATGATAAACTAACCTCAGTAGGATGCAGGCATAATCAAAATTAAAATGGTCGTAATCATCTACAAAGTTAATTTGTGACCATGTAAACTTGGTAATCTCACCTTATTTCATGCAGCCACATTCACACGCCTGTTCTCTGTATCATTCTTCTATTACATATACAATTTTTTTCATGATTAATGTTCATTACCCCAAATATTATTATGTATGATTATTCATTTATTATTTTTAATATTATATGTATATTATATTTTATATTACTGGAGAAAAGAATTAATTGTATAATACAATGGCAAAGGAAGCACCACAGAAACCACTGGAAGATCGGTAAAGGAACAAAATAGTAAAATGATTCTTAAATCTTGGGGGAATTCAAGTGCTAATGGTTCACTTGCTGACAAAGCAGCAAACGAATCAAGAAGAATGAAGAAAGACAGACAATGGGCTTTAGAATAAGCAGATTTAATTTAGAAGATTAAGTTGCTTTGAAAATTTTCACCCTTGTCAGATAGCCAGGAAGAAGTCATTGCTGGTTTGGGGAGAGAAAATTACCAAAGCCAGATTCTTCAGTATATTGGGAAGTAATGAAATTGAGGTAGTGGGAATAAAGTAGATGTTTAATGCAGAAGGTATAGGAAAAAGAGAGGATGTACTGTCTGAAAAGCCAAAAGGAAACAAAACAAATCCTGAAGAATCAGAAGGAATAAAGAATGTCTGTATAGAAAGAAAAATGGCCCACTGTTGTCACAACATCACTGTTCTGTTCAGAAAAATAAGGGGCTTTTTCACTGGAAATAAAGGACAGATGAAGAGGACATTTCTCAGACTGTAACCATATAAGACTTGCCATACATTTGGATTTTCTGACATACTGAAGCTAAGACAATTTAGCTTCTAAAAGAGTATGCATATTCATACATCATCTAGAAACTGTTTTGATGGTAATGACAAAATCAAGTTCTGCCCCACTACTGCAACTTTTATTTCAAACAGCACTTATTAGGAAAAAGCTTAACACTCAGAAAGAGATAAAGTTACCATTACATGCACAGCAGATCTGAAATAACAATTTGCTCTCAAGAGGGCTAACTTTACCAGTAACACTCTGTATGACTTCAAATCCATGGGCTTATATCTGGGGAGCGACTGTTTATGAGGGTGGATATGACAGGACAAGGAGGAATGATTTTAAACTGAGACAGGGGAGATTTAGGTTAGGTTTTACTTGTGCATGTGTGAATGTCCCTAGAATCACAAATTCACTTTTAATTATTTGGAAAAGCTGGTATTTCACAAGTGCTGAACAATACTGTAATCTGCTATCAAAACTCAAGCCAAAACACCAATTCAAAGAAAACGAACACATTACATTTTCTAATCAAGAAAATAATGGTTCGCATCTCATCAGCAACGGCAAAGTACCCTACTTCCTGCAACATGATATTTGCATTAGAGCACCTTGTGCTGCTCTGAACTATTATCAAGCATTAGACTAATAGCACTTTGTATAACAGGTCTTGAATTGGCTTAGTAATGTAGAAACATCACTTAGAACAAGAAGCAGGTGGGAGAATAGTTTTCCTCTTCTTCGAACAGATATATTAAAAATATATTTCTGGAACCAACAAAGAGAAGGCAATTTAACAAGAGAGCACACCCACACCTTTCCACTCAGGGACAGCACCTAATGGGGCATGAACATAAGAGAATAGATGCTTTGTCATTTCTCTGTCCTACAAAGTGTTGGGGAGTGAGTTCTGGGAAATACCACCATGTCAGGGCAATGGTTCTTTCCTGATCTCTGTCTGCCCCTCAGTTTCTCCTATGAGGAAAGGTGGAGGGAACCAGGCTTGCTTAGCTTGGAGAAGGCTCTGAGTAGACATCATTGTGGCCTTCCAATACTTGAAGGGAACACAGAAACAGGAGGGGGGGATGACTGTTTACAAGGGTGGATAGCGATAGGACAAGGGGGAAGGGTTTTAAACTGAGATAGGGGAGGTTTAGGTTTGATATTTAGGAGAAAGCTTTTCACACAGAGGGTGGTGACACACTGGAACAGGTTGCCCAAGGAGGTTGTAGATGCCCCATCCCTGGAGGCATTCAAGGCCAGGCTGGATGTGGCTCTGGGCAGCCTGGTCTGGTGGCTAGCGACCCTGCACATAGCAGGGGGGTTGATACTAGATGATCTTAGAGATCCCTTTCAACCCAGGACATTCTATGATTCTGTGATTCAATGAGTCTATGATTTCCCTGTTCTCATGGAAATGAGGACCACATCACTTTCACATGGGCCTTCTAGGATGAATGAATGCATCTCTGTCATAGGCATTAGGGTAGGCTGCTGCGGTCATTGATGCATATCAATCTACCAGAGCTTGTCTGCAATCACAATGATAACTACACATGATAAGCTCCTCATATGGAAGTTGATGAAGTTACAACTGTAAGTATGGGCTGGATAAACACACAGTTTAGTGGACTGTAAACAGCACGAATGGCTGCATCTGTGATGCAAAGTTTAGCTGGAGGCCAATAACAAGCAGTGCACCACAGGGGGTCAATGCAGGGTGCAGTACTGTTTAATATCTTAATGACCTAGATGATGGGGCATAGCATACCCTTAGCAAGTCTGCAGATGACATAAAACTGAGAGTAGTGGCCAATGCACCAGAAGGCTGACTGTGACAAACCAAAGAAATGGACTGATGGGGAACCACACATTACAGCAGGTCAGTTACAAGACCCGGTGTAGGAAAGACTTGTGAATTTGGACTGAAGAGTTAGAAATTTACATTAAATCAATGCTGAAGTACAATAAAGGCAAATGTTTTGTAAATGTAGATTGGGAACCACTCCACATTGTCCAAAGTCTGCGCATTTCTTTAAGATTCTCATGTAAAGCTTTGTGTTGTATCTCACTTAGCATGCTACACTCATAGTGCCTGCTTCACAAGCTCATTACACAACAGCAGGTGGGATGGCTTCAGTGCTTAAAGGAAAACACTGTGTTATGCATTCGATGGCATTAGGTGCAAGTTACATAAAACAGAAGAGCAGCTATCCTCTTCTTCTTTCATAACAGATTCCTGTCTAAACATAATCCGGCTGTTTGAAGTTAAGGATCCTAGCTCAGGAGAAGCAGGAAATTTATTCAGAAAAATAAAAGAAACCTTCCATTTATTTGGTCATTTTGTTGTGTTTCAATAATAATAATAATAGTACTAAAAACCTCTTAGAAAACTACAGGAAGAAAAAGTAACTTGTGCTTCCCTGAATGACTTAAGAAAAAGTTCTGCTTTTTCTGTGGGAAACAACCTCCAGGTAAACATAGCCAGAACCAAAATATACAACACAGGCCACAGTGTTCACATTTTAATCATCCCGTTTTTTTCTCTTCTGAAAATTGTTCAGCTTTATCGTAATAGCTCAATCCCAAGTGATTTATCTATGGATTTCAGCCACGTAGCTGAAATGCTTTATTGCTTTTTCATAATGAAACATAAAGCTTCAATGTCTCCAGATACTCTTGGGAAAGGGAGACAGTGCATCATTCAGAAATGAGGAGCTTCAAACTTGAAAGTCACACCCAAAGCTTCCCAAAGAGCTCTCGGCTTCATTAGCTCTTCTTGTCACTGTCAGAGGGTGGGAGAAAATGAGCAAATGCTAAATGGAGGAAAAAATCTAAGTGCATTACAACTGCACACTAATTGCTTTTGTCTCTCCATTTATTTTTTTTTTCCACAGCATAATTAATTTGCTATATCAGTATTTGTTTTGTTTCTGAGCTGCCTGAATATAGAAAAAAAAAAAAAATGGACTAGAAAATTGAACAAAATGGAATAAAAAGCACTTTCCCTCTGTTTCTGTGGTTTGAATATTGCTTAGGCTCGGTGCATCAAAAAGCCTTCTGTCATTTAGAGGCTAATCAGTATCTGTGTGGAACAGCAGATAGCTCACAACTGGGGAAAAGCTGAATCCATCCAAATAGTTAGCTGACCATTGAAGGCTGAGTCACTCTGGGGAGGCCAGCAACACAAGAACCTGAACTGTTTCCAGCCACATTGCCCCTTCCTGAGACATCAAGCGGATAGGAGATACTTAAGGATGTTGCTCCAGGACTTCTGTCTACCTTGCTCTAGACTGCAAACAGAGCATGGCGAATGCCTGCATGTACCATCCATGTCTGGAAATTGTACCCTGCACTTCTCCTTCTGATAACACCAAGTGCAACATTGAAAACACAGTGTTGCTGGGAGGAAGATTCAGCTTAAGCAAAAGCATTTTAAGTAAAGGCACATACAAATGCGTTTGAGCTCCCAGCGTGTGCTGTTAAGATGTTGTAACCGAACTTGAACTCAAAGGAAACACAAGTCTGCCCAAACCCAGGAAATTGTTACAAAACCATTACTATTTATTTTAAATGATTATGCAACTGACATGGGAGGATACAATGAAGATAAAGTCAGGTTCTTTTCACTGGTGCCAGGCATTAGGAAGAGCACTGGCACAGGCTGCCCAGCGGTTGTGGGGTCTCCTCCTTGGGGATCTCCCAGAGCCGCCTGGACGTGGCCCTGGGCACCCTGCTCTGGGTGTCCCTGCTGGGGCAGGGGCTGGAGCAGCAGGACCCAGAGGGCCCTGACAACCTCAGCCATGCTGGGGTTCTGAGTTGAGATACACCGATAGAGATTCAAGCACTCTAGGGAGTATTCATACAAGACTGCATTCAGTAAGGTTAATGTGAAAACTACTACTCTGGAGTATCCCTACAGAGTTCAAAGGTTAATCATCCAGCTAAGAACAAGGCAGTGATACAGAATTCTTTCATTTCTTCACATCTTAAAAGCACTGAGAGCAGCTACCCTAAATCTCACTACTATGGAAACTCTCCAGCCAGATCCACAAAGAGAAGCAAACAGACAATGGCAAATGAGGGAAGTCAAATGGAAGGACAGCACATCCCATCACTGGAAGTGTTCAAAGTCACGTTTGATGGAATTTTAATCAAACTGATCTACTGAAAGATGTCTCTGCACACATCAGGAAAAGAGAAGCAGCAGAAAGACCAGAAAAGGTCAACACACCCTCTAAGTCACTGGACAGAAGAAAAAGCCTAAAAAAATTACTGAAGTAAAGTCTGTCTGAAAGAGGCTTGAGGCTATGATCAAAGAAACAATCTAATGTTCATTGAGACTGAACTGCAGCAAATTGAATTTTGTAAGCAACAAAGACAGCATCCAAGACATAACTCCACTGTCATCCATAAGCACTTCTGCACTTTACAAATATATAAAGCCTCCAACCCAAGCCATTCTATGATTCTATGGCCCTAAACTTTGAGCTAATCACTTGCAATGATTTCCAATAAAAACATCAAACTTGGGTCAGACTATCCAAACAGGAAAAGAAACAATACAAGGATGATTATATCATCATAGAATGGCCTGGGCTGAAAAGGACCACAATGATCATCCAGTTTCAACCCCCCTGCTGTGTGCAGGGTCACCAACGACCAGACCAGGCTGCCCAGAGCCACATCCAGCCTGGCCTTGAATGCCTCCAGGGATGGGGCATCCACAACCTCCTTGGGCAACCTGTTCTACTACATCATCTTAGTGGCCCTTCTCTGGACATGTTCCAAAACCTCTAAGTCTTTCTTGTACTGGAGACCCCAGGACTGGACGCAGTACTCCAGATGGGGCCTCGCAAGAGCTGAGCAGAGGGGGACAATCACCTCCCTCTCTCTGCTGGCCATTCCTCTTTTAATGCAGCCCAGAACACAGGTGGCCTTCTGGGCTGCAAGTGCACACTGCTGGCTCAGGTTCAGCTTATCATCCACCAGGACCCCCAAGTCCTTCTCCACTGGGCTGCTCTCAAGGGGTTCTTCACCCAGTCCGTATAAACACCTGGGATTGCCCTAGCCCAGCTTGGAGATTCTGTGTTTATCTCTGATATTCAAAGGCTACAGTGCCCAAACGTAAAGAAAAGGTTTGAAAATCCTTTGGGAAAACACTCTTCTCATTTCCCCTTGATACAGCTTAGGAAAAGTTAAGCATTTCTCCTGTTCCCTGAAGAATTCCCTGAAGCTTTCCATCCCTGAAAAAAAGCCTCATTTGGAACCCAGTCTGGGTGATAAGACAGGAAGCAAAACCTGTCCAAGTCTCAAAGAAATTTTCACACCGTCTACTCAACATATTGCAAAGGTCTGGCAACACATCGTTTTAAAAGCCCATAGATAATATTAAAATTTAATCTTCTAAAATCAATTAGAATCAGCTAATCACGACAATGGGCACAGAGCTGACAGATGAAGCAGCGGTGAAATAAACTGCTAAAAAGCAATATGCCTTCAAGCCCCTGTTATAATACTCAACTTTAAATTCTGCTGAATGTCCTGAATCAACTAGCACAACTGGGCAATCTCCCATTGAAACCAGCAAGTGTACAGGAAGACGACGAGATGCGTTGAACTATTTTATACTTATATCTGGTTCCACGCAATTTATACACTGTTAAATTTTACACCTATGGTCAAGATGAAGGATCAAAAATATAGATAAAAAATAATAGGGTAATCAGAATTCTAGAGGAAAACAAGATAAACTTCAACCAATGAAGTTGTTGCAATGGATTATTTGGTCTCTCTATTCTATGTAGATAGCTCTTAAAGTAATGCCTTCTATTTATTTCCATGGAAACTACAACAGACACAAAGAACACAATACCACTGGTTCATAGAAGAACTTCGTAAAACAAAACAAAACAAAACAAAACAAAACAAAACCAAGAGTAATACAGAAAAATAATAAGTATATCTGAATTACAGAGAGCATCAAATTAACAGGAAAAGGGACCTTGGTGTTGTACTCACTGGGCAAAAAATACATAACATGTGGCTGCTGCTGCAAACAGGCAGAATGTGCAATCCAACAGGAATGCAAGGGAGAATCATCATAGAAAATATTATCAACCTCACATGTTTTTGACTTGTATTCACCTGAAACCCTTAGTGTCAAACTGGCACTTTATTTACAAAACAACTACAGAAAAAGAGGCAGAAGAGCAAGAATGAGTAAGAGTACAAAAGAATATTTATAAAGATTATTTATCTTAGAAAATGGGCAAGTCCAAAGGAGGCAACAAAAAGGATACAACAAAGAAGAGTTTATGGGCTTCTACTGGCTTTGCTTAGCACTAGGTGGGAATACTTAAAGCCCAGGTTTCTACCTAAGGAAATATTTTTTCACAGAATGGAAAATTAAACTCCCACATGGTCTTCAGCATTACTAAAACAAATAAATCAGCAGAAAGAAAGAAAGAAAGAAAAATAAGATATTGGACATTTCTGCAAGCATACCCAGAATCACCATAATCAAAGTAATTGGCTGGAATACAAATCTTCATTTCCAGACAGTTTCTGATTATTAAGAACTGCAATAGGTTTTCCAGGGCAGCCAATCTGTCTACTGTAGCTTCCATCCCCTCAAAATGACCATTCTCTGAAGCTGCATATTCAATCAATGGATTTGATTCAGAAAGCTGAAAGTCGGAGTCTACATTTTCGGTTGCCTGGATGACAAAGCTCTTATCGCAGCTACTAGAGATTTAGTTAATTATCAGTGGAGTCTTTATTTAATTGAGCAAATATTGGAATCTTCTTTAAACAGATGTTAATCTTATTGTTGTCGCATAGATTTGAGGGTCTCTAAACCCATCACTGAATCCCAGTTTGAAGATATGGCAAGCTGAATCCCTAATTCAAGTATTATCCGGTACATTAATTACCATATTCCTAGAGGGCACCTTCCAGAAAAACAGAGAAATTATTTCCTCTGTTACTGCCAGATACAATTTGATAAAGGTTTAATCCCATCAGAATTTTCACAGTTCAGAATATAAGAAATAAAACATAAGTAAAAAATTGAGCATCCATTGTTTTGTGTAAGAGTCTTATACAAACTAGAAGTTGCTTAACTTAAATGCATGAAGGCCACTGTACAATGTACTACCTCAAAGCTAGAAATTTTACCCTGAAATTATTGTTTGCCATCATATTTATCACAGAGGAGAATAATTAAATGTCTTAAACAATACAGATGCAGCCACAGAATGCCCGTGTATTTTACATGAAACTAAGCTGCATTTATAATTACAAAGGGCATTTAAACCATGAATGTGGCTCAGCCATTGAAAGGAGGCATGGTTAACATCTACAAATTTCTTTTCTTGCTGATGCTCTTTAAAAGTTCTTAAAGATACCTAGACCAAAAATTAGCCTGTCAAGACCTATTTAGGAAGAAATTATTTGCTCAGAGAGCAGTGAGGCACTGGCATAGGCTGCTCAGAGAACCTGTGGTTGCCCCATCTCTGGAGGCATTCAAGGTCAGGTTGGATGGTGCCCTCAGCAGTCTGAGCTGGTGGCTGCCAGTGGGTTACAACTGGATGGTCTTTAAGGCTTATTCCAACCCAAGTCATTCTGTGATTCTCAGGTGCTTCATAATTGCCTTTCTTTCCCTGAAGAATTTCATTAATCATATAAACCTGTTCAAGAATCATTATATAGTTTAAAAAATCCAATTTCTTATACCTACTAGAATATAAGCATACCACGAAATTGCACTTGCCTAAGTCTCCATGCTTATGTGTTGGAGACCATTCTTCAGTCTCATTCAGTCTCAGTCTTGTTTAGTGAACAATGAAGATACTTTCCTAAAGGCACTAAAATATTAGCAATTCATCTGCCATCCCTACAAACCAAAACATGTGAGGAATGAGAGCTCTGGGCAAAATTGGTCACTGCCCCATTTGTTTTCATGCAATAATAGAGGACACTGATTCATCCTAATAGTGTCCCCAAGAGGTAATATGCTGTGCATCTACGCTCCTCAGGATGTTCAGAGAGAAGATAAACAATCCATAGAGGCAGAAGCAAAGCAAAGTGGAAAAAACATTCAGCAGAGCACTCGAAAACATCAGCATACATCAGTCCCACCAAGCTGTAGGCACAGGCAGACCAGAAACCCCAGTAGACTCCTATGTTGCTGATGGAGAAGGAAACATAAGTCTTTGATTCGTTGAATCAACTCCTTCAACTGGTTTTCTCTCTTACTATGGACTAAGATGGATGTAAGAATCCAGCCCTAAGGGTCTGATTCAAAGCCTGCTGAAACCACAGGACATCATTTCCTCTGTGTGTGAGGGCAGACAGAAATACGAAATGCCTGTAGTCTATTAGAAGCTAGTCTAATGCAAGCTTGTTCACTGAAAAGCAATAAAGAAAAAAGTAATAAAGAAAAAGTAAATGCAAAAGATAAGCTGTTCTAAGTAGCTCCTGATTTTCATTAGCATCTATTTATTTACATTAACTTTCCCCTTAGCCTCAATTTGTTTGTTGCAAGACAGGAGAGGTAATTCTGGTGTATAAACACTGATATTTAGTTACATAAAATATTTTATGAGCACACACATCACAAACAAACTCAACCTTAAACGTGTGTTTAATGGCTAATTTTAGGACTTGAGTTTCATCCAAAAAAGAGCATGGAAAATCTTGACAAGCTCACTTCAGTCCCCAAATAGACAAACTGGAAAGGGCAAAGGAAGGCAAAACTGTAGCTTCCACAAGCCATGGAATAAGAGCTTAAAGTACATTTCTTATAACTGTGTTTTTTCTTTAAATACCACTGTATGTCCTATGGTGGATATTAATCATTGAATCACAGAATCACAAGGTTGGAAATGACCTTCAAGATCACCTAGTCCAACCATATTCCATCTAATGAAGTCTATGTTAAAAATATACGCTACTAGGCCAAAGAAAAAGGAGGAATATATCAACTACAGAAGGCAAGAGTTCAGGTTTGTTTTTTTTTTTACTTTTTTAACACACACACACACACACACACACACACACACACACAAATGCTAATAGATTTATGCTTTTAAAGATAGAAGAACAAAATGTTCGTTTTTATTTATAAGGAGTAGTGCAGGAAAGCTACCACCACCTCCCCCTCAAAACCATTGCAGGCAGGGCCAGAGGCACCTTACTTTACCAAGTCATGTTGCTGGGAGACCGAGTTCAGCAAACACAAAGGAAGAAGCCAAAAGATTAAGCAAGATGATGACTATTACCATCTTTCACAGTCAAATCAGATGGCACTTCAGTCCTCAATTCAACACACCAGTAATTTTTCAAAATGAATTCTAGCACTCCTTAGAGAAAGCCCTGTTTGCTCCAAATTACACAGGATGTGAAAATAAATTGGTTTCTGAATCTATTAAAGCTGTAGGCCCTAAGATTTCTTTTTCACTGCTGTTTTCCCCAGAAACCTTGAAGCTAGTTACAAAGCACAACTTTGGTGAACAGTGGATGGATTTAAAGGACTCTACGTGAACTTAAAACACAAACACTTGCTTTAAGAAATAGCAAGGAAAAAAATCATAACACCTGACTCTGTCAAAATTTCACCAAGATGAAAGTCTTACTTCTCAATTCAGTAACCTCAGTGCCAAAGACCATTAAAGAAATGACAGTGAGGGAAGTTTAGAACATCAGGGCTTGCTGAGTCCTACATGCCGAGTCTCCCCGAATAACAAGTTACAGTCATAGTTACTGGGATTCTCAACTCATCATCTTTGCACATCTCTTGATTTCTCAAGCTTTCCTGATGCCTGCCTGACAGCTGTAAACTTCCCAGCACCAAGAAGGACCTTTCTGGAAGGCAAGCCAGTATCGCACCATCACCCCCCATCGGAGACCTCCAGGCAAATTAAGCTTTTTAATTAAAATTAAATTAGTATTTTAATTGTCAGCAAAGAAACTTATACTGACATAACACAGTTTTGTCTGAATTTCAGAATGTCCTCTCATTGCCCAGGGAGGTGATGGATGCCATGTCCCTGGAAACACTCCAGGTCAGGCTGGATGGGGCTCTGAGCAACCTGATCAAGCTGTAGATGTCCCTGTTCATTGCAGGGGACTTGGACTACACGGCCTTTAAAGGTTCCTTCCCACTCAAACAGTTCTATGATTCTATAACATTCTGGGCTGCTCAGGCCAATGTGAACATAAAGTTGAAGTTTTCTGAATGCTTCTGTGACTGTCAGGTAAGTACTAGCACAGGGAAGAGCTGACAAATCTTCGATGAGGCCTCCATTGGACTACCCTGAATTATAGTCTTGACAGCTCAGACCATCTGTGATGACAGAAATCATCAGGAAAATAGAAAATCTGCATTTTTGTAGAGAATAAGGACATGTAGTATAAGAGAAATTACACTGTTGCAGTTAGTGAGATGATTTGTGACCTTTAGAAGGACAACATGACCCACAGTCTTCCCCAATGCTTTTTCTTGTTCAAAAAATTTACTTTTCCAGCATAGGAAGTGTGTCCAATGCTTCCAGACATGTAATCAAACAGTAGATGGCAAAACCTCCTTGGAAAACACACTCGTAAACTTGCAAGACCCTTATTCCTTATACCACTATCGGATTCAAGGCACAGTTGTGAGGCCAGTTTTTCACATAACTTAGAAATTGTTAAAATAAGGATATGATCCGCAATTAAAAAAATATAGACTTTCATATGACAGAATAGCAAAAATATTGTTATAGGAAATTAAAGCAATTACGTAATTACATTTGAATCAATCTAGCATGCCACTTCAAAGACAAACTACAGGATAAAACCAAAAGTACCAATATCAAAGCTTGCTAAATTTTTAATGTCTTGTGTCAGCATCTTTTGAAGTAAATGTTACCTAATAGGTAGTTATCTAACCTTCCAAATTCCATTTAAAAAAATCATCTACAAAACTACCAATATAGCTGATGAGATATGCCATTTCCAAATATGGGGAGTTTCATTTCCAAACAGAAGACAGTGAGAAGGCATTCAAAGGATTACTGTTTTTCTTCATAATATGTTCTACCTACAGCTTTCAAGACCAATATTATACTGGTTCCATACCGTGAAGCTGTTGTTGACATTTTTTGTGCTCGATTCAGCTACGCTGGCATCAGACAGGTCAACTTCATCAAATATTAGAGACTGTGAATGGAAAAGAACACAAAAACATTAAATATAGCCTGTGTCCAATGTGAAGCATGCTTACACTCCCTGCTTTCATTTCCTCATGTCCACTCTAACTGGAAGATAAAAATAAAGTAAAAACAAGAAAGTAAAAGCAGGAAACACTAGTGAGGTGATAGAACTTCCTTCTTCACCATCAAAGACATTTCTTATTTGCTAACTGAGAGAATGCAAAACATTGGCTCCCAAAATACATACTGCACTTAGGTTTGAGACAATTCTAAATATCAGTGCAGACTGCGAGAAGAAATCATTGAGAACAGCCCTGAAGAGACGTTGTGGATGCCCCATTCCAGGAGCCATTTGAAGGCCAGGTTGGATGGGGCCCTGGACAGCCTGAGATACTGGGTGGCCACCCTTTCCATGGTAGGAGGTTGGAGCTAGGTATCTTTAAGGTCCCCTCCAATTTAAATAACTCTGTGATTCTATGATATTTCTTTAAAGCTAGATAGATACAACTTCAGGGTATCTGCAGTGTACCTTAAATGCGGTATCAGAGGCGAAAGATTCACATACAGTAAGATAAAATTTGACCAGTCATACAATGAAATTCTCAATTCATGAAAGAGAATCTATGATATGGTATCAGTAAGGTGGGAAAACAGAGCTCAAGAGCCACAATGGGTCACGAAGCATAAGAAAGTCTAACAGAATCACCTTGCTCCTTCTTAGCCATATTTCACTCTTTCTCTTTTATGCTATAGGAAGGAGAAATAAAATAACTGCTTACTGTATGATCGAGCATGCAACCACTGTTTGGTGAGACTTAGCAAGTCTGGGGAGTCAGTGCTGCAGGGTATTCGTGCAACTGCCTACTCACTACTCCTCCTTGTCTCATCTTTATGACACAGATAACATTGTCGTTCTCACAGCTCATATCTGTAGTGTTTTTAAGACTTAAAAACTGCTTGGGGTAGCAACAAGTGCACAAAAGTGTAATAGCACAGGTAATTCAGTGCTGGACTCCCTGTTGAGACTATGTCTTCTTCGATTCATCACAGCTGTACAAGTTTGTACTATGCAGCCAAGGGTCAGAAAGAGGTTTTAGAGCCTCAGCAATAGAACATTGTTAAGAGGGTCGGATGGAGATAATGATGGAGATCTGAAGAATGTCACCTACATCTCCAGACAGTTGCTGCAACACCACATGATACAGAAAAGTAATGATCATTGAAATGGAACGGTGCAATCTGAGTCTTTTCAGCATTAAGTATGCATTAAGTACATGGCATTAGATGCTAATACCATTGAATTACCTTGGAATCCTTAGCATAGTAAAGGGTACGACCTCGAAGCTTGAAGTAACGCTTTTTCCACCTCTGAAAAGAACTGGTTTGCTTCAGTAGTAATCCTTCTTTAATACTTGTCTGAAAAATATTAAAATACAGTAGATGAAGTCAATATGTATCTAAACAGCTAAGCATACAGCTCAAACTTATTAGGGTGTGGTTTTTGTTTTTTTTTCTATTAGTTATGTTACATGTATGGTATAGATTTCTAACTATTCACATTCAATTGAGACCAACTCTCTGGGCAACCAAATGGCACAGCTGTTTTTCAACAATGCCAATGCTGACAAAATGCTAATCTTGCATGAAAAACAGGCAATCAAGAGGTATATAACTGGTGTAAAGATTACCACAACACAATTCAAGTGTTTGAACAGCTATGAAACCACAAATATTAAAGCAAGAGCCAACTGGTGGCGACACAACGCAGACAAATGCTAAAACCAGCCTATGTGAGGTCAGTTCTCAGTGCCAGAGTCTGATTACATTGAGCAGAAAAATTATCACCGCGTAGGCCGTAATGCAACAAGGTGCTTGAAAGTGTCTCAATCAAGCATAGGAATTATGCAAATTGTGCACGACTCCAAGTACGTTGCTGAACTAAGGTCTTCAGCATGCAACCAGCATACAACTACAGAATCACAGATTGACAAAGGCTGGAAAAGATCTCCAACATCACCCAGCCCAACAATAATTGGAATCATTATGTTATGGCAAGTGTGAGAGCTGTGATCTCTTTAGTCAATAAATGTTCTGCTGATCCAAACTATTCCACTGCAAACTGAACCCTGCGCATTTACAGCCCATTCCTTGGAATTCAGAGGGTGCAAATTAGTGTATTTTAAATGCTTGCGTAGCTTTAGCCAGCATGTGTGAGATTCATCAACCCGATGACATAAATTCTCCACTTAATCAGACAAAATGACACCACACAGCTAGCTAATTGCATGAATCCTGCAATCCATTTTCTTCAGCTTTCAAGCTTGCAAAGAGTATGAGAAAATGTAAGTGCATTTGGATATTATATTCCAAAATGGTCTCTAATGCATAAGATTTCCAATTTGTATTGCAGTAAAGCGATGCAAATCTTGTAATACAATTTCTAGACAGCATGATATAAATATCATCTGAAGTTATTCTAGACTTTTCGAGGCTTAATCACACCTGATTTAAAGTTTGCACGCATTTTAAAAGATACTAAATTGCCCTTAAATTCAATGCAAGTAATAAAAGTAGAGAAAAATCAGAAAGCACTTAAATGTTCCTACCATTCCCTTTAAATGAGAGGCATCATTGCTATGAACATAGCACCCTTCATTTAGATATTCCTAATGCAATGAAGTCCGATTACAGCCCAATGACCACAAAGCAATAGAATTAACGCTCTCTAAAAGGCTGTCCTCTCAGATGAGATCCTGTGGATGAAACCTTTGCTGCATCTCACTTTACATGTCAATGGTTCAGAGCATGGCATCCCCTCAGCCACTCTGCTCTAGCTAAAGAGTAGCAATTCCCAACTGAAAAGGAATGGAGAGCATGCTTGACACACACAACTTCATGACTGCCTGCAATTTTCTGACCAGGCCTTATGATATTCAAAAGAGTTGATATCATAGTATCAACTCTTTTATGGCTTTTTATCACTTAGAAAAGGTGTAAAAAATAAGGAGAAATGTCTATTTCTCCTTATTTCTGTTCATCTCTTAGAATACTTCTATCCCTAAATTAAAACCAAGAGCTTCTACATTTTCAATTCAGCTCCTTAAAATGAACTCACTGCCATCAAATAACTGTGAAGGCTCTGCAGAATGTATTTTTGTACCAAAATGCTACAAAAATACTAGATTGATAAATATTTCCCCAAGGAATGTAAGCACTTCATGAAACATACATCTGAAGTCTACATTTTACCACAAATATGTATTCTGGACTGAGATCTAAGTATGTCAGATAGCCAATTCCACAGCTGCAGAGTCCAAATTTGAGTGTAAAACTTTGGACAATTATCTTTAATTAACTTCATTTTGCCTTTAAAATGTGCAGAAAACCCCCAGCTTCTGACTGAGTCGTCAGTTAATCTGCTAATAACGCTTTCCTGAATCTACATACAAGTCTCAGCACATACAGGAATTTAAGATTAGATGGAACCTCCCGGGGGACTGAATTTGGGTTCCCATTAATTACATCATGTAATTAGGTCATGTAAGGTTTTTTCAAAGCATTCACCAGGATATACATACACCAGAAGAAAGCATTCAGTACCTTTTCTCTCGCAATTGCAGGTAGAACAGTGCTACAAGATCCCACTGTTCTGAGAGACCTTCTCCTAATGAATCTCAGCTGGACATTAAATCTGAAGCATAAGCAATAATCATTGCCAATTACATTAACTGCTTGCCTACTGCAATTCAGAAGAAACAAAAAGATGCATATCCCACAGTTCTATGCTATTTATCACATTTAGAGAATCGCTGCTCATCTCTGCTTGCCAGTCTCCAACTTCCCCATCTGGCCAGTTGTACAACCCAGTTGTATATAACATCCCTCCAGAGGTATGCAAAGGCAAATGGTTAATGGGTACAACAAAGACTCATAGTTAATATGAATGGTTCCACAGTAAGCGTGACGCTTCCCATTTATAGGACCTCACAAAGTTAGGTACTGAAATAAAACCATCCTTCTCCCTTTCAGTATCATGGAGGATTTGGTACACTCACACAATCTGCCTGGGTTTGGCTGCAGGCTGACAGAACCGTTGTTATGTTGCAAGCTCCAGTTTACTCAGAGCCCCTTAAAATATTCCAAGTGTTCAGTAAATCAAAAAATGGCTTCCATTGTTATCAAAATTTGATGATCAGACTCTTAATTTTGATTTAAATTACGACTTGATTATTCTAGGCTTTTGGTTTTCCTGACAATCTCAGCACAGCAGCTTCCATTACTGTCATTTATCCTGACACATATTTCATTAATTGTGTCAAAATAAAGACAAAATTCATCTACGGAGAACAAAAACTTAATCAGCTGCTCAGCTCAAGGTTGCATTTTTATTGAGGACTGCCTATCATGCAATCTGACACACGAAAATTAGAACCAAACCAAGAACTATGTAATGGTTGTGAATATGTACAAATAAAAACGACCAAAGTAAAAATGAAATTGAAAACTAATATAATCGTATTGACTACAAAACACTACTTCAATTTCAAGAGTATCTTGACTTAATAAGCATCATCAAGAACTGAATGGTAATGACTGATCAAGCAAATGTAATTAGTAACTGAGAAACCACAAAGTGTCAAGTTGCATACGGTCAACCCAACATTGTAGATGAATTCTCCCAGCAGAATGTCTGGATACCTTTGAGAAACCATATCTCCAAAAGCTTCAAAGGAGCGCTGGTCACACTCCCCCCCCCCACTCCCTTCCACAAGACCAGTATGTGATTAAGCAGCACAATTTTTTGTCTAACAACAAAACAGGATGTTCTTCCAAAGTTATTTTATATAACGTATTTCTGGGGTTCCTTTATGTGAATGGATTCTAGCCTAAGTGAAACTGTAATACAAATGAACGCAATTATGCAGCTCATGCAGTTCCTCAACCTTGTTATTCCCCCACGTTCCCTTCCAACCTACGCTGAGGACACAGATTTTGCATTACTGTTAAACTAAATATATATATATATGACTTTCAGATTCCTCTATTTCTCACTGCAACAGAACATGAACCAGCATCAAACTGTGGATAAACTGACACTGCAAAAATATATTGGTAACAACATGAAGTTGAATTAGCAAACTGTCTTAAAAATAGTGGTTGGAGAATGTATCAAAAATTAACAAGATATTGCCATGCCAGGATGAATAACTACACTGAGAATTAAAATAAATAAATATCTTAGTTATAAAACATATCAGACTGAAAATCAGAGAACAAACTTCAGCTGCTGTGCAAGTGTTAAGCTCGTAATTTCCATCCCTATACAACTTGTTGATCTCAGCCTCTGTACTCATTAATCAGGGAATGAAAAAGCTATAATATTCTGAGGAAGGATTAAACAATTCATAGGATCGTGGCTTGGGGGCAAATATCTAAGGATCTGGGTTTTATTTCACAACAGAGCTAAGAGAGTCATATTTTACAGCTACTGCGTGGAGCTTCAATAGGCATTCCTTTTTAAGCACACATGCTCTGGGGGGAAAGATTTAAAGCAGCTATGTTTCAATGGTTTTGAGACAAAAGAATATAAATGGTATATTTCTTACAGGAAAAGACAGGAAAAATACCAAACATAACAAACAGTCAAAGCATTCAGCTGGCAAGATCTTCTTCTTCACCACGGTTATTTACATATTGCTCTTGGTTTCAGCTAAATAGGAGTAGCGATCAACGCACTGGCCAGTCTGTAAAGTCAGTGCAGAATATGTCCAAAATAGACCATTAGAAATGGATTTCTCTATGGAAATGCTTTATTTCCATAGAGAAAACTCTTCCTCTAGTTCTGTCGAGTGCCAGTATGCAAATAGCAGTTGATCAGTCACTTGAGGAAATCACAGAAGCATCATATAACAAAAATATATTAAACGTTGCTACAAACCTCAAGTGATCCTTTCTTGCAAACAACTCAGAAGTTAAACCTGTCATAACAAACCCTCCGTGTTTTACTTATTGCAGTTTTAATTTTTTTTTTCCCCTTGCAGAATGTTTAAACAAATTCCAGTGATGAGGTCAGACTTCCTACGAGCTCCATTTGGTAGGGGAGAGCCTACAAAGAACAAGTTAAAGCTTGTGCCTCCGCAGGGAAAGCTGGGGAGCAATTCACACCAAGTCACAAAGCTGTAAACATACATTTTTGGGAAATATCAGCATTACATAAACGTGTTCACAAAGAGCAGGTTCTCAGAATCCTTACATTTATCCTTTTCTTCAAGTAGAGGAAAAATCTAAAGTTGCCACTCCCTCCATTCTTAAACTCCTTCTAAACAACCCGTTATTTTAGACAGTGATCGGTCATTGCATAAATACTCAAGTCTATACAGACGTATAGCCAACAAATTCACATATTCTACATAGTTTAGCATTATAAACCTAGAAGCTTATTAAATGAATATCCAAGCATTCCTGAATTTTTATAGTGTTTCCTATTGCTGCAGATATATTGAGAGTACATGCTTTAATCTAATTCAGTAGTTGCACTACATTTCAAGTTTATATTGGCCTCAATTTTGTTTTACTGGATGGCAAATAAAATCCTGGATACACATTAATCATGTTTTGGATTACATTTTCTAGGGCTGTTTTTCTTTTTTCTTTAATGGTCCTATTTTAACCATCTATTTCTAGAACAGTTAACAAAACCTTTAATTTCATAATAACTCAGAAGTAAGGATCTCTTGCTTACCTGCAGATCTTTCGAGGCTTAGGGAGAAAATAAAGTAATACACTCTCAATTACTGAGAAAGCCATCTTTAAGTAAGTAGACTGGGAGGCTCACTTGAACAACCACAGTACAATACATGGGTAAGGATCACCACCCTACATCTGCTGGCAAGTCTTTGTAATACAGCTGGGAAAGCTGCAGGCATTCTTTGCTGCAAGGGCATTTGAGGATTCATCATCAGCCTGCTAAGGTTGTTTCTCCTCAGGGGCACAACCTGGCAATTGCCTTTGCTGAACTATCAGGTTATTCAGGGATTACTACCCCTTCATAAATCCATGCTGATTACTCCCAATCACCCTTTGGCCCTTCACATGTTTGGAAATCATTTCCAGGATTATTTGCTCCATCACCTTCCCAATGACCAAGGTAAGACTAACTGGCCAGATCCTCCTTCTTGTTCTTCATGAAAATGACTTTCTCCTTTCTCCCAGGCCTTAGTAGTTGCGATCTTTGAAATGGAGAATGGCTTTGCAGTACCACCAACCCAAAAATATGTAACACATCACCTCCAGTGAATATCCATGCTATTTATACCAAAATGGATCTTTCTCTACTTAAGGGAGGTCTTCCTTGCTCCTAACTTTCCCATTGCTCTCAGGGACTCGGGTTTGCTAAAGAATTCTCTTACCAATAAAGACTAAGGTGAAGAAGGCACTGACTCTTCATCACCAGGTCCCCCACTTCAGCCCACAGCAGACATGCATATGCCCTGTTCTTCCTTTTGTTGCTGATATACTTGAAGGAGACCTTCTTGTTAGCTTTCAAATCCCTTGCTAGATTCAGCTTAGGCATTGACTTTCCTAAGCCCATCCCTACATGACGGAATTTCTCCTGGGTCACTTGCCCCAGGCTCCACCTTCTGTATGCCTCCTTCTTACGTCTGAAATGTTTCAATAGCATCTTGATGCAGTAGAGTGCTCTGAAAGTTGTAGGACTACCACAGACAGACAGATTCTCACTCTCTTTCATTCTACTTTTCTGTTTTTCTAAGTTTAATTTATAATTCTTTACAAATGTTACTGTGTTATCCTTGCACCATTTCGACCAATCAAGAATTATACACAACTCCAGCAGTCTAGACAATGTCTGGAGTTCAAACTGGCATCAGAACGCCCAGTTTCAGTTACTATATTTTATACAATGCAGAGTTATTCTTTTAGTGCGTAAGTATTTTATGGTTTGGTATATTTTGGAAGAAAATAAAGAACAGTCTGCATTGGAACACAGAACAAGTGCCAAATAGATCTGAAGTTTATTGTTTGGGCAAAGACAATCCTCTGTATAGTCTGGTAGGCTGCTTATTCGTTGCTTCTTGACTTTAAGTATGCAGAAAGGAGTAATATTTTCTTTCATGTCAGAGAGAGGCTATGTTGATACATTCACTTGTTTGCATTTTTGCAGCCACGTCTAACACATGTGTACCTACTGGATGTGTATTTAGTGCAGGAGTACTGCTGAATTCCCCAGAGCAACAAAACACTTTGTAAAGGACAAGGTCTGAAGCACTTCTAGCTTTTTGTAGCATTTCCTACAGTAAAATTATAATTTACTCAGCAGCCCTTAGCAGAAGCCACAGTGGAAGCAGAACTCTCATATTACAACCAAAGGAGGAAACTCTCACTTGAGCCCATGAGACTGGAAAGCAGAAGAATAACATACAATGGATCCTCCCTTCCCTTCTGTTTACCAATGGGAAATACGGGCCTGTAATTACTTGTGAATCCACATTCCCTCAATGCTGAGGCTCATTCATGTACGCGCTATTTTCTCTCATTCAGAAAACACAATAAGGCAGCTTCTCCAAAAGCACACATCTCTGGAAAGGGACAGATCGCTACTTTGCAGAGCTATGTACAGCACAGCCTTACTCATCTGTCCAACACAGAACACAAGCTCATGTTCTTACTCTGTGTCGAACCCTTGGGTCGTGAAACACAACCCAATGCCTCCTTCAGGCACACAGAAAATCAGGGGGAGTCCTCTTGAAACATATTCCTGGGCACACAAAGGAGTAGGTGGTGACTTTGAATCACTGGTACGGACTTATCAAAGGCAAATCGTGCCTAAACACAAGGGAATCTTTCCTAAACACCCTTGCATCAGAAAATCACATAGCACCCCCTGCTTGATATTTAACAGCTATAGTGGCTAAAATATATCAACAGCAATCACTCACTCACTTTTTTTTCCTTTCAACGAGTTAAGCAGTTAAATATGGATTTTGCCTTTTCAGTTTTTAACAGCTCAGTGGTCATTTTTTCCACTTAATTCAAACCGCTATTGAAAATAGCCCTAGCATAAAAGCAAATGAAACTACAAACATGGAAATGCGTGCACTAGAATAAAACAAGATTAAACTTCAACTTCAATACATGCGTTCGTTTCGGTTTTGCTTTTTCATTCTGTTCTTATTATAATTATTATTGAGGAAAGTGCTTCCAGATAAATAAGTTTTAGAAAACTTGTCACTTTGCATATCCATTGTGTAAGAGGACTTGGAGCTTTCAAGGTAAGAGCACGGATGCATTTCACATTGTGCTTGCTTGCAGAACGTTATGCAAAAGCTGCTTTTCAAGGAAGCTAAAAAAGGCAAAGTCTATTTCAGCTTTAATAAAACCTCAAACATGTTCTTAAATCTTAATTTAACAGCACATGCACTAACAAAATAAGACTCATAAAAGGCCTGGCAGAGGCACAATAAAGATCTTTTAGTCCCTATTCTTCTCAAAGTCAAGACAGACCACGTACAGATTTGCAAAAACAGGTAACCTATCATTTTATTTGGGGGCCCCATTTTCTCACTTGGCTCAAAAGCAATTCCTTTTTCATAATACCTCATGAGATAAAGAACAGGGAAAACAACAACCCCTTTGATGATTGCTATTACACTTGCATGGCATGTCCTGATTATCTTTTGTTCAAATCACAAAGTTTTCAACAAGAGATAATCCTACATACATGCAGTTATTAAACGAGTCACAAGGTTGCTTTGCTTTCCTGTCCAAATTAATAAATTTACACCTAGGTGTATTTTTAAACCAAACAAAAACAGATAATTGCAGATGGTTTTCCTCTGAGAATGTAGGTTGTGAAAGTCTTGCCATGCACCAGGCTTAGCATGCTGCCCATGCAGTATGAAACCTCTCAATGAAGAGTCCTCTTCAAGAGCTTTCTCTATGAGAAGCTCTGCTCTCCTCCAGGATGTGAAATGAGTATGCCCTATTTTTTTTTCACTGGCCTTTCACACAAAAGAGGAAAGCATGGAAAATGTTTTTAAAATATATGTGGTTTCTTCTTATGTTTCCTCATCGCGTTTTTCTGCTATTGACTTCCTTCTCCTTAAAGTATTTTTCTTCTCATTATTGGTTACCATTGGCTTTCTTGGCCGCCTGGGTACACTGCTGGCTCATATTGGTTTTTCATACATAATATGAGCATACAGCAAAAGCATGGGGTATTTTAATTACAAATCAAAAATGCACCAGGCTTTCCTCTCTAAACTACAGATCAGAATTGCTGAACCCTCACAAAGGCTTTCGCTCGTACATCAAAACACTGCTCCCCTACTCTCAGAAGTGGCAGAATACATACGAAGGACTGGGCCTACGCTTCCTTTCATTAGCTAACATGGTAAATGGACAGTGAACATATGTGCTGTCAGCACAATGTATGAGGTGCAGACACAGCATCCTTAAGCCCCTTTATTGTTCACGGGCAGTCAGTTTAATTTATATACCTGTTAGTTAATCTAGGTCTTAAACTTGCAAGAGAAACCTGCAGGGGAGAAAGCACAGACAGCCCCTGACAAGGTAATACACAACAAGAGCAGCAGGGAGTCTTGAATAGGTTGGTGACAGAGGCCTAATGGGCTTCTCCATCCTCCCTATGACCACGTCATCCATCTTCAGAGCAGCACCAAGCCACAGAAACCCACTTGATTAATGGGTCCTGCTAGGCAACAGGCTTTTTGCTTTTCATCTGCATTAGGGGCTTGATGGGTTATGATCAGAAGCAGGTGGTCTCTTCATTCTTTAATTTTATTTTAAGACTGATGGGATCACAATATTTATTTTCTATACATAAATAAAGAAAATCTGTCCAAGTATGAGACGCAGTCAGGGATGCCTTTCTTACATTCCCAGGGCAGACAGTCTTTTTATTCTATACTCTTTCATTTTAATACTTGGCTTCGATGGAGTAGAAGGTCAATGAAAAGCGTAACAACAATAAATATTCTGACACAGAAAGCACAGCAACTGGAGGGGGGAAAGTGCTTTATTTGTGGGTTTTGAGGTTTTTCTGAAAAAGTTTTAGGGTAATTTTACTTTCTGCTTCCTTAATCACATGTTGAACCTGCTGTGCCCTGGAGAATCCCTTTGGTGCTATTTTTATTTGGCCCAAAAGTGGGTTGGATATGGCCCAAGGTACAAAACAAGAAGTTACTGCCTCAAGGAGCCTGCATCTATAAACACTGAAATGCAAAATGGAACACTAAGGAAGAAATGCATCAGTTTTTAACTAAGCAAAATTATATTGCTATTTGAATATCAAAAGGAGATGAGATAATTTTGGTGAATAGAGATAAGTGGCACACATGAAATGAGAAGGAAGGTCATTATAGAAGCACTGAAACAGAAGAAAGGACAAGACCAGAGAAAAAAAGAGACAGGATTATAAATTCTAACATGCTGGGAAAAGCCATACACAAATCAACAAGTCTCCTGTAGTGTGAGCATACAGCTTATGATTTACAGTAACCATTCACATGTTTTATGAATGATCAAGCACTGAGAAACAACTACACTTGGGAGCTTCAGCTTATATTTGTTAATAACATTTACTGCCATTTCATACGCTGTGCCATTGATACCATACAATTGAGTTTAGCTGCCTAATTCACCTATCTGGAAACCAGCTCAATGAGCAAACAGAATCAACACTTGACGCATAAACCTATGAGGGAAGAACGCGCATCAATATTGCTATCAAGAGACGAGAAATCTTTCTGGGTAAGAAAACCCCAGCAGTATTAAAAAGAAGAATGATATCAAATACACGTCCACATCTGTCAATACACAAAGTCAAATACTGCTGTTTGTGAAGCTGGTTCTCACCACCTGCCTGAAAACGAGCCACAACAAAGTAAATAAATATAAATAGAATCAATTTTAAAACTGCACTAACACTTGTCTGGTATGGAAGAGAAATGAAGAGAGCCCAATGAGAATATAATTGGATACTATTCCAGAAGGGAATGTTAATACAGATTTCTCGTGGCTTATAAGAAAAATTAATGTATTATGATTTGAATAATAAATTACAACCACTAACTTCTGTGCATTTAGAGAAGACTGAGGCAAGTGGAAGAAAAAGCCCTCTTCATCACAAACCATGCCAGCACATCCCATGGTGCTAAATTACAGATGCCAGGTGTAGCAGGAGTACTCTGGGCCTTGAAAGCTGGGAAGTACCGCCGTTAAGCAACCCCAGAAATGATGTGCTATAGTTGCACCAAGGGTGAGGAGGAAGATGATACAGGAACTAACTGTATGCAGGAATCATATACACAGAAACCCCAAGTGTATACAACCCTATATCCAAGTGAGTTAGTTTGCAAGGGAAGATGCAGAGACAGCTCTACTGCCAACTTGATACTAATTATAAGGAAATGTGATGAAATTGATTAATGGTAGTGATAATTTTGACTTTAAAGATATATCATTAACCTGTATTAATGAAGTTCAATCCTCTGTAAATTCTAAGAGAGATAATTATGAAGCAGTAAATCATCAAGAGTCAAAAGTTTCGTTCAGTGTTTCAAATAATACATTGTAATTATTCCTACAAATTAATTACATACTGAAATGATTAAATAAAATAGGTAAAAGTAAGAATGACTTTTTAATCTAGTGTGAGCATTTTATACTCATATACTCAATATAATTAATACCAATCTATTATGTCCTAGGAAGAGATAGGAAACTTGTAACTACTAATTCTGCTTTCTACAATGAACAGAGAATTCACACAAACAAACAGCATCTGCACACCTTCTTAGAGGTTATCCTTCCTTTTGAAAAATCTAATATTTTATTAATGTCTCATCTATATTCCTCTGAGCACACCCGTTCTTTGCATTGCTCTTTTACACTGTGGGACGTCATGGGCATTTCTAATGGGTGCACTGCTTCTGGGTGTAAAAACTACCTTGGAGGTACAAACTGCACCTAATATTTTAGTGCAGTAAGATAGCTGTTGCCAGTGAAATCTCATGTCAAATGCCTTCATTTCATTTCATTTCATTTCATTTCATTTCATTTCATTTCATTTTCTTATGGTTTATTAAGATGCTTTTAGAAATTCTGTATCTGAAATCTGTAGATGTATTTCTCTAATCAATTCCTATTGCAGCTTCATAAGTAACATTGACTCTGTGACAAAATGATGTGAAACTAAGAGTTATAGAATCGTAGAATCACAGAATGGCCTGGATTGAAAGGGACCACAATGATCATTTGATTTCAACCCCTCTGCTATGAGCAAGGTCACCAACCACCAGACCAGGCTGCCCAAAGCCACATCCATCCACGCTGATTTTGATCACCTCCCATTAATCTCCATCTAATGTCTTAAACAAATAGTAAAGTAAAAACACAAGCAGCATCCTTCGAAAAACATTAGCCCCTAAATGAAAAGGATCCACAGCTGGAGTTTTCATTCTCTTTTATACAATGGAATGCCCACTCCTGGCCACAGGGGGGTAGCAGCGTGATGGCAACGTTCATGCACAGTGAACAAGCTTTTGCTTGGGAATGCGTTTCTGCTGCAGGTTTTGGACATCTCGGATTCGTTATAGCACATGTACTTTACTTACAAGACATACTTGCATGTGGCTGACTTGCATGTGCATTATCAAAATACAAAATTTGGGAGAATCAGGGGAGAAATGGTGTAAGTTATCCCTACCTTCTATAGAGAAGTTACTATGGAAAAATAGAGCAGTCATAAACTTACGTTAAGTGAGGAAATGTATAAAGGAGTACTTGGCCATCACGTCACTGACATTTTCAATCACCAAGTAACGAAAGGGTAAACATCTTTTGCTAAGACAAATCGATAAGTTATCAGTGGTTAACTACTTATGGACCTAAATATTGATTTAAGTCTTCTGTATATAATAGAGCGTGCTTGTGTTTTACTCTCATCAAAATAAAGGTTAATTACAATTCTCTTTCAGTGTAAATAGGGTCAGTCTGTTTTTCTCTTAGGTATATTAGCCCTTATCATATATAATACACATAGAAGAGTCAGTCTTGTGAAAACCACTAAAGATTTTAAGACAAGTATATAAATATTTATTAGATTCATATTGCAACCAAAGAAGAGAGGAAGAAAGGAAAAAGTGGTGACCTCCTAAATAAACAGCTATAAGTACATGCAAGATCATACAAGTGTAACTAAGGACTGTAATAAATTGGTTGTGCATTATGAATTGTCCTTATCCAGCTATGATGATTCACGCTTTGTATTATTTGACTCCATGATTCTGTATTGTAGTTTATATTGTTATACGTACAAATACAGATTATTTTTACTAGCATGATAATCCAAAATTCATTTAGTAGTATTGCCATACATGGTTAGAGACAGACTGTCAAGGATATAGAGGTAAGAAAATAAAGAAGCCTTTCAGTTGGCAAACCAGGCTGAGCCACCATGTACTGATTTGTTCCTCTCCAATGTTTCTTTCCTTATGCTACTGCACATAATCCGTTGCAAAGTCAATAAACACCAGCCCTGCTATAAGCTATGTACAGGCAGTGTTAGTACTCAAATCTAAATAGGTATTGTTAGGGGCTTGCCCAGGCTTGAAAGTGAATGCAGATTACGGGAGTGCTTGACACTAATGCGCAATAGCTGCTTCGTAACCCAACGTGCAGTCATTCCTACCCACAAGCAAAGGCATCACATTCCTGTTTTGCCTAATCCCCAGCTCAAGAACAACTTCTTTCCTGACAGGATGATTCAGTAAATCAACAGCTACATCTGAAATATTTCCTCCTCAAAAGAGATTCAGCTCTGACAACCCATGAAAAAAAAAAAGGGCAAGGCATTTTGTGGTAAAAGCAGAAAAAGACAATGATGGACAAGTGAGGGCTGTATCATCGCCAGCAGTTACTGCAAAACCTGACACAGTTCAAGAGCACACAACTTCCTTCACAATGCCACTGCTGCCTAGAGAAGATGAAGTTGCTTTCGAATAGGAATTTCAACTGCCTGGTTCAGCACGGTGTCATCCTGCTTTATCTGAATGATTTTACCTTTCATTGCAATACTTCCAGGCAACATTTGGTAGTCGATGTCCTTTACCCCGAGCCAGACAAGGTTGAACAATTTGTGCCAGCAAAACTACTTTGGCAATTAAAATGCCTTCTTTAATTGGGCTTAAAATGTCCATAATCAAAGAAGATTAGAAAAGCCATTCTTGTTTTTACTTTTCATGTTTGCTAAATCTTTTATAAAACTGTCACTTGGATTCAGTTCTTCTCCTTTGTAAGGCTTTCCACAGAGAAGCAGTGAAAGAGATTGCAAAACAGCAATAAAATTGGGGGAAAGCCACTTCAACTAAAAAAGGGGAATGTGTTAAGAATATGACATGCATTGAAATTTTGTTAAGAGTGTAATTCTGCCCTTCAAATTGCAACAATCAAAGCCATCGGGCAGAAAAGAACGTAGGAAGAGTAGTGTATTTCTAGGCTGAGCTGCTGATACTGTAGAAAACCAAAAAGACTTGCGTAAGGTTGTAGTGAGTCAGCACCAACAGAACAGCAAACCTAAATCCTAATCCCATTCTCAAACTACTGGATTGACTCATTTCCCACATCTAAGTTACTCTGCTTTTACTTTATGCAGTGCATCACTCAGACCACGAAGTTGCTTTTGTAAATGGAATTTTTCATGTTGCAGTCCCCCCACGTAAATCGAAGAAACGCTTCAGTACTTTTCAATGAACTCTTGTGATCTCACTTCCCATGTCATGCTGTATATCCTTGCTTTATCGCTCGACAAATGAGTCAAGTTCAGCATTCCAGATGACTGATTTTAAATACTTTTGAGGCATCTTCTTAAGAATGTGTGCAGGAATATGTCTCTGCAAAACCCCCTGATGACAAACTGATTGAGCTATGACCTAAACGTCATAACATCTGTAAATCAACGCAGAATAGTCTTCAGAAATCAACCATTCTGGGCTAGAGAAAGAATTAAGATGAGATAACTTAATGATCTCCAAATGCCAAAACATCTTAATGAAGCATCCCAAGAAAGTAACCTGCAGCTGATCACTGAACTTCTAGAGCTATCTGCTGAAAAATGAGCAGCGTGTAACTCTCACACTGTCTCCAACTGTTATGGACAACATGGATAAAATTCTGTGTAAATACCAAGGGCTTTTTCTTTGCACTTCATCCATACCTGTAAGCCTGCAGTTTTCATTGGCAAGAGTAAAAGCTACTTTCCTTGTCAAAAGTGAAAGCTTTGATGGAGTCGAAGAACTTGTCATAACTGCATTTAATCTATTCCTATACAGCAGAAATCCCATAGGTCTCAGGACTAAGTGAACACAGCTCAAACTGGTTGTTGGGTACCCACGGTATTTCACCAGCCACATTAAAGAACCCAAAACTTCACCCTGAAGTGTTAAGTGGAATCAGAATTACTTTTGATGTTGGCATTTTCCAGCTTCATACCAACTTCAAAATTGCCTTTCATTTCTTCATTTGCTAGCAAACCAAAAGGAACTTGGTTGTTGTTATATTAAACTATTGCACATAGGAAATAGTTGAATTTCTTATCACTCTGTTGCAATTTCCCCATACCTTTCAAGTTTGCAGCAGCACAGCCTATCAGTCACATTATGGGAAGTGGGAAAGATGTGACATCCTGCCCAGAGACTGTCATCACACAAGAATTCCCTTAGGCCATGTGTGCTATTTCCAGAGCAAAACTTGGATGCATGATACACCTGGTTGTGTAAAGCTGTCTAGATACTACCAGGTAGTTCACTGACCCAATTTATAGAGCATCCCTGTCAATGTGAAGCCTTCTGAAGTACCTGAGAGATGACAATAAGATGTTTGTTACACATATTTTTAAACACCCTGCAAAAAAATTTAAGGCAAAGGTAACTGAGAACATTCTAACATAGAAATACATAAAGGTAAAGAAGACGAACTTTCAAAGAGAAAAGAGTAGACTGGTTATGGAGCCACTGCAACATGCATTTCTTGCTCATCATCTTTTAAATGAAACTTTCTGTTACCAGTTGTTCAAGAGTTGAAAGATGATGCATTAGCTGCACACGAGGTATCATGGACTACTCGTACTCACAAGGCTGCAAACACATGCTACTGCTTTAGAAGAAAACCACAGAGGTATAGAATCATTAAGGTTGGAAAAGACCTCTAACATCTAGTCCAAATGTCAACCTATCACCACCATGTTCACTGACCATGTCCCTACAGGCTGCATCCACACATTTCTTGAACACCTCCAGGGACAATGACTCCACCACCTCCCTGGGCAGCCCGTAACAATACTTCACCACTCTTTCCAAGAGGAACTTTTTTTCCCTAATATCCAACTTGAGCCTCCTTGGCGCGACTTATGGCCATTTCTTCTCATCCTATCACTACTCACATGGGAAAAATGGCCATCCCCCACACTGCTACAACCTCTTTTCAGGTCGAGTTGGAGGTAGGGTCCACATTCAGGACCTTTACGTTCAATTTCTGTTTAAGTATCAGCCAGCCCCAAATTTTACCAAACTCCATGTACGTAAGATGAGAAGGTGAAAACAACAAACTCAGTAGAATTCCAGTACAGACTGCACTCTCCCATGCTGCATGCTGACACACAGACAGAAAACATTTCTGAATTAAACAGGAAAACTTGAAAATGTCAAGATCACAACAGCAAATAAAGAAAGCTCCTCTGGTCAGTATCACACTTGTAGAAATAAAGTCAAGTTCACAAAGACTGTCATTATTTAATATACTGCTAAGAGCACTGCCATCCATCAGAAAATATCTGTTTTAAAAAATGAAGTGCACAAAATACTGTAATAGATCAGTACTGCACCATAATATAACAGTGACTGTTTTTGATTGAAACCTTCCCTACTGCTTGGACAGGTGTAATTTTGAAACAAAGCTAAAAAAATAAACCAAAGCCTTACTTCCAAATATTTATCTTGGAGTAAAGAAATAGTATTTTTAGACAAACAAGACTGGGATTAAGTTTTCCAGATTCAAAACCCCTCCCTTCTGACTCATTAAATAACCTTGGGAAGCCTGTACTGTTTTCTAGCACTCCAGATTCCCAGGATATGAAGTGCATGCCTCTGCCATCAGAGAAGATGAAGAATTACTTTGTCTTTGGATGCATTTTGATCTCCAAGTATCTTACAGATCCGCAGGTTAACAAATCAGGAGCACCATCCATGCTGGTTAGAACTATTTATGATAAAATGTTTCAAAATTTGGACTATTATTTACTGTGAGTGTGGTGAGACAATGGAACAGGTTGCCAGCGAGGCTGTGGATGCCCCCTCCCTGGAGACATTCAATACTAGGATGGATGGGGCTGTGAGCAACCTGGTCTAGAGGGAAGTGCCCCTGCCTATAGCAGGGGGTTGGAACTACATGATCTTAAAGGTCCCTTCCAACCCAAACCATTCTGTGATTCTATGATGATATGAATCTAACCACAAGACTGTTTCACAAACGTCAATGGAAAATCACTTTCATGTGTAGAAAAGATCTGAAAACATTATGAGAAGCCTGTTTGTTTTTCTTTTAATCTGAGAAGTAATAATTTGCAGAAGGCAGAGGTACAACACAGTCAACACTGGATAATTTCAGTATGCCACTTGTACAAAATCTGTATGTTCTGGCACATCTGAAGGAGCAGTATTTTGCACAGTATTTTTTCCCCTACTACCTAATAAACAGGGGCTGGTCAAAGCTTTTAAACATGTAGAGAACAGGTGTTTTTCCACTAATGTGTCATATCTCTACTGGTGGAATATACAAATCTGCCTATTCTAGTTACTGCCATCAGAAATTTGCATCTCCAAGGCCGCAACAAATATAGGGGTGCAACAACTTCTCTCCCCAGTAAGCTACATCACTTTATTCTGCTTTTCTGCAGTGCTGCTTATAAAGTAGGTACCATTTTATTATGCTACTCATAATAAAACTCTTCCAATAATTTGGAAGAATTCCTCTCTAAGGCTGTTTTTTTAGGTTTATACAAAAGGATGATCAGAGGGCTGGAGATTGTCTCCTATAAGGAAAGGTTGAAGGAACTGGGCTTGGTTAGCTTGCAGAAGAAAAGGCTCCGGCGAGGCCTCATTGTGGCCTTCCAGAACTTGAAGAGAACATATAAACAGGTGGGGGAACAGCTGTTTATGAAGGTGGATAGTGACAGAGCAAGGGGGAATGGTTTTAAGCTGAGATAGGAGAGGTTTAGGTTAGATATTATGAGGAAGTTTTTCACACAGAGGGTGGTGATGCACTGGAACAGGTTGCCCAAGGAGGCTGTGGATGCCTCATCCCTGGAGGCATTCAAGGCCAGGCTGGATGTGGCTCTGGGCAGCCTGGTCTGGTGGTTGGTGACCCTGTACATAGCAGAGGGTTGGAACTGGATGATCACTGGGATCCTTTTCAACCCAGGCCATTCTATGATTCTATGAACTGTATACATATGATCTTTGCTCACCTCCGTGCCTATAGTACAGGAGAAACCTGAAGAAAACCTCTACAGTTACCTATAAATTACAATCACCGTGATGCAAAATCCTCTCAGCCATCACATCCTCTGAGCCTTCTTTCATTGCCCAAAATTAAAAAAGAAAACATGTAAGCAGTCCCTTTCCTGATGCAAAATGTCACAGGGAACCCCTCCTTGTTCTACAAACATTTTTTTTCTGCTTAGTTGAGACAGAGTACACCCGGAGCAGCCGCTCTCCCCGCAGCATGACCTCCCACAACCTTCCTGTCAGGCTTATGCAACTAGGAAACCAAAAGCAGTTCTCTGCAACTTGGCTAATTGCAACCAATCAAGCCCTTTTAAATTTAAAAAAAGTTGCTGGTAAAAGATGCCAGGTGGATGTTTCTGCGACAATTTCAAATGTACCTCCCACCCTAAGCCTGCATTAGTCATATGATTTATGCCAATGTTTTACTGTAATAAAAACTCCATACGTTGCATTTCATTAGTTTTGCTTCAGCTTAACAACACCTTACTCCAGAAGACCATTTAAAAATAAACCATACAGTTGCTTTCTAGGGAAATAATACAGACTCTCTGAACATTTACACTCATTCTAAAAGGCGAATATAAATTTATACATACGTATGAACAGAGAGAATATTGTCCACTGTTACCAAACCATGGAAGAAGTATGTATGGGTACATGGATACATGAGTGTGATCAACCGTAATGCACAGAATGCTAACAGAAATTTTGTCCACTACAGGCATGTCTGCATACAGAGATACCTGCATACCCCAAGCTTCTTTGAGTAGGCTCAGGGAAGATCTTATTGCTCTGAAAGGAGGTTGTAGCGAGGTGGGGTTGGCCTCTTCTCCCAGGTAACAGCAATAGAAATGAGAGGGAATGGCCTCAAGCTGTACCAGAGGAGGCTCAGGTTGAGTATTAGGAAAAGATTCTTCTCAGACAGAGCACTGGCACAGGCTGCCCAGGGAGGTGGTGGAGTCACCATCCCTGGAAGTCTTCAAGATACGTGTATATGCTTAACTGAGGGACACAGTTTGTGGGGATGGCTGTGATGGTCTGACAGTTGGACCAGACGATGCTGGAGGTCTCTTTCAACTTTAATTATTCTATCATTCTCTTGTGTAGGTGAGACCAAGCTACTGGATTTTTCCTGTTGTGCCAACAGAGTATCTTCTGGTGAAAGAGGATATTCCTCCTGGTCACTACATTCAAACCAATGAACAATAAAGGTAGCTTAGTGGGAAGTTTATGGAACTACAAACGTGGACACCCCACTTCTCAAAGAGATTCTTAGGGAAGGGGTAAAGGCAAAACCAGAGACAGAACAGTCCTCATTGCATCCCACACTGATCCACCCTCACTGGATCCCTCTTCCAAAAATGTGGCTGAAGTCGCAGGCAAGGACAATGTGTCTTCTACTCTTCCACTCAGAGAGGATGAGCACACACCATCATCTAATTGATTCTAACTAAGTGATCTCACCACAGCAGAAGATCAGACCCCTAGCAAACAGCTACGTTGTGCTGCAGCTTGAAAAATAGCTGCTCCTCTGAAACAGTGGCCAGATGAAAATGAGAAAATACTGGTTTTTTAAGGGTAGGTGACTCCAGATGTAAGAAACTTAGCTTCCAGTTATCAGCAAAATTACAGCTGGAAGCTGGAGATAAACCAAGACTACCAAAAGTTTCACCTCTCCAACCACATCCAACTTCACACTGAATAGGACAGACAACAACGGATGGACAGCAGCTGAAACAAATACAGCGTCCAAGTAACTCATTTTTATCACATTTAAATAATGATTTACTTTAAAAAAAAAGAGTAATGAATACTATTTCCTTTGGACTTAAGAAAATCCTTCCATTTCACCATCACTATTAGACTCTGCTCTTTTTCTCATTTAGCTAGAAATGACCTCAAGAAAATCCTCAAGTTTATACACGGAATTTTCAAATAATAACAAACTTTTACACACGTGTGTAAAGTGACCGTTCAAAAGAGTGATTATAAAGTGCTACTGCTCACCTCTTTCCCATCGCTTCAGTACTGAAGGACAAACAGAAATGATGGGCTGATCCTGAAATTGGTCTATACTCCCACTCAAAGCATTTCAAGATAAAACCCAGGTCATAAACCTGCTCATAAGCTCCTGATTATGTTACATTAACCCTAGGCTCATTGCCTCACTCAGTTTACCAAGTACCTATTTTCATCACGACCACACTTGTAATAATAATAGGTTACGGGAGGACAACACAGCACGGTAAAAAAAAAGGAAAATCAATATGCTCAATAGATACATATTAATATATCCACAGTGGCCAGTGGAAGAGATCCCAGCTTGCCATAACCTTTCAGTTGAAGCTGCAACCACAAAGTTACTAAAACTAATTTTTTTCCTTCAGAAGAATTGATTTTCATTTGCAAGGCAGACATTGCACTTCTGCATTAATCCAGTCGTTTCAGTTCAAATTACTGAAAGTCAACATGAGAGGGATAACTGTTGGGAAACAGATAGGAAGCTCGGCAATTTGTGCTTAATATAGTGAAATAATTGCAAATTAAAAAGAAATAATTTATCAAAATTTGCTCTATCTATATTCTGCTTCTTGCTGGGGTGTAAGACTCGGTTCAGTGCTCTTTGTGTTAAAAAAGAACTGCTGAGAGGGAAAGAAGTTTTAAAAGCCTCCACCATCCTTTTAAAGTAAAAAGAAACATCTGGTAAAGACGATTACACATAATCACTTCTAACAACACTAAGTAACAAACAAACTAACAAATACTGACTCTGTGATCCTGACAGAACAAGTAAAGCATCCCTTTTTATATTCTAGACCATAATGCTTAATTTTAGCTTCTCTTCAAACACCTGGCAAAAGGTGAAGCCTTTGGAAAGCTCAAATACATTTCCTAGCGTGGATTCTTCTCAAAGAACCCAAGGCCAAAGAGAGAAGGACGTGAAGAACGGGTTTCTACTGTCATTTAATAGCATTTTTAAAGAAAATACATTTCTTAGCTGTCTGGTTGTCCTCACCTTGTAAGACTGAACACCATGAGAAAGCAATGGGTTGCAGCCGCCTCTGCCCAATGTCAGCAAATCACAGACTCATAGAGAGGTTTGGGTTGGAAGGAATATTAAAGCCTGTTCCAACTCCTTGCCATGAGCAGGGCTGCCACCCACCAGGGCAGGCTATCCAAAGCTCCATCCAACCTGGTTTCACAAGTAGAAGCCATTTTACCGAATTTTTGCAATGTACAATTTTTCATTTCAGTTCTACAAACCTGGGAAAATATAACCCCTATGGAAATGATGGAGGTACCACCACATTTATACAGCCTTCAGCATTCACATCAGACAGCCAGCAGCCTTGCACCATTCTGCATGTGATGGGAAACGCGTCACCTGCTTCTCTCTACTTCTCAATACAGCGCTCTTTGCTTAGTGTGAGCTAGAAAAAAAAATGTGCTATAAGAAAAAATATAACATAGGAAGGAGCAATGTTCCATCAGTTCCTACCCATCTCACATATGTTCCCCTTGGTAGTTCTACATTACAAATGAGTGATGCCAGGACACACATAGAACCTATGCAATGTTTCAAACCCCAACTTCTTTGGCTGATATATCTGAGAGCACAGAAAAAACACATTTTTTTCATGACTGCATTATTATAGAGACAAAAATGTGAGGCTTATTCTCTGTTTAAAAGCAGATAATTAAAGCACCAGACACTGAGAGGCTCGAGGGAAAATGCAAAAAATTTCAAGCAATTTCTGAAGAGATTCTCCAAAGCACAAACACTGGAAAATAAAGCACTATCCCTGAGTAAGCATAATGACTTGGTAAATTACTTTCCCTTTTAACCCGTTAATCATCTGGCTTTCACTCTGGAGGGGGAGCGGAGTTTCATCTGCTTTTGTACTGCAACATTAAACCAAGAAAATGGCCAGTGGCAAAACAAACATCATAATGCTTCATGTAAGGGTTCCAAGATCCTGGTGGGAGCTCTGCACAGAAGTATTTCTGTGCTCTGGGTTACGACATTCTGTTATTTCAGTATTAATAAAACAGTGATGTAAACCACATTAGAAAAGAAAACAAATCTTTTCAATTAAGCTTTATTTTTAGAACGGGTCCCAGGATTCTGAATGCAGCAGCGTTTTCTGAACACAGTGTTTTTCCCTTAAGATTTCTAACTGGCAAGGTTCCATAATCTGCTCAGTGATGGGAGGGAGAACTTCTGTAGGCAGAACAGAGGCAGTTGAAAGGGCACCTCCGTACACTTCCAAATGGACGGGCAGCGCACAGAATAGCTGCCGCGAGGGTTAAACACTCCATTCAGGTGAGTACTTAAAGTAAACTTCAAGTTTTTAGTGGAAGAAAATGCCTAGTTGGGAGAATGCTTTTCCAAGAGAAGTCAGCAAACTGAACCCTGACAGATTCAAGAGAGAAACACAAGTGGAACAGGGCGAAGAAATGCTACAACAAACCTAATTTATTCACCGGACTGATGCAATTTGGCCTCGACCAGATTGTATTGTCACATCTTCACGTGGAAAAAATATACATATATTTCAAAAGCTGTTATTTTTAGGAAGAAAAAACAATATTTCTTTAATGTTGCTGGACAAAAGCCAGCAGCACAGGGCCATGTCAAGATGATGGAATAACTCAGCCGTACAACTCTAAGCATCATGGTCACAGGAAACAGAGGCCAAGGCTAAAATGTGACCTGTGGTGGGAGGATTTAGTTAATCTCAGGCTTTAAGGAGAGTGATTTCTTACCAAGGAAAAAAAAAAAAAAAAAAAAGAGGGAAAAAAAATACCTAAATAGATAAGTACCCAGGTCATGCCACATTTGTTTAGCAACCATAAAATAACCACTTGCACTCTCCATGAAACACTTCCATGACGGAGACAACAGACAACATGCAACTCTACGTCCTCTCAAAGGGTCAGCCAGAAACAAGACACCAAGCTTCTCAGCAGAAGACCTGAATGGCTCCCCTTATGCACATGCACAAATGTATGCTGTGACACAAGGGAGCAGGAACCCCACTGTGTATTTAGGAGAAATAGCAGAGTCCATGCCTAGCATGAAGATAGAGGGAAGCTGACAGCCAAGTGCCAGAACTACCAGTCAACTACCATACACTTAAGAAAACTATTTCTCCTGGCCCCTGCTTGTTGAGTGTGCATCTGTGAGCAAGCACAAACAGAACAGAACACAGTGGTTGGTCAAGTGAGTCATATATATTGCCCTTGCAAAGAATGTACAGCATTTGTAAATACAAGCAGTCAGTAACTCTTTCAGTAAACCCCCAATGCATATTGTCCCATACAAACTATACGGAAGCATCACATCAGTAAATAGCCAAGGCATTTCACCATAAGTACGGCAGTGACAGTAAGATTTACTAAAGATCAAAGGCATGGATAATGTCAAAAATAATTATAATAAAGTCTTAGCTTTCAATCATGGAAACTGAAATAGTAGCAATAGGATACAGACTTCACACTTTACATATTTAAATGCATGCACCTCTCAAAGAGAAAGAGAGATAGAAGCAGATGTGATACCATACTTCATTATAGGTCTGGAAGATAATCGTAACCCTCCTGTTAGGAGCAAAGTTTTTCATGCAGAGGGTGGTGACACCCTGGAACATGTTGCCCAAGGAGGTTGTGGATGCCCCATCCCTGGAGGCATTCAAGGCCAGGCTGGATGTGGCTCTGGGCAGCCTGGGCTGGTGGTTGGTGACCCTGCACATAGCAGGGGGGTTGAAACTCCATGATCATTGTGGTCCTTTTCAACCCAGGACATTCTATGATTCTACGATTAGTGAACAACTAGGAGTCATGTACACATGCATGATGGAAAGAAAAGTAATTAAATATATAAATAAATTGCCCAAAAGCAAGAGCACACTAAGAGAAAGCTCATTTCGGCCATAAGCCAACCTCAAAACATCCCCACAGTAACTTTCTGCATAACAGTACCTCAGAAATTAACATATCAAAACTGCCAGTGTGGATCTGTCCCTGTGTCAGTTGAGCAAGCCTGTGAAATGTGAAAAGCTTCCAGAGGAGTGGAGAAAAGAAGCAGAGAAGGCTTTAAGTACACTGTAAAGGTCTCTACTGCTGCCTGATACGGTGATGCCTCATTGCTCACTACAGTCTGAGAACAGTTAATGGGGTCATGAAAAACCAGCAGTCTCATAACAAACTTGGGAACCATCCTGTAAGGCAAAGAGGTTATGTTCCAAAAGTTTTATCTATGTGTTGTTCTTTTTACAGTCCATGAAAGTGTACGGACCACCTTGTTTTTAAGCACCAGGGCTGATGTAGTTTTATGCTTGGTTCTTTTCAAAGTACCCTGATTAATTTCAATTCACGCCTTCAGTCAGCCCTGAGGATAACTAACTACAAGTTTTTAATCTTTGCATCCTGTGTACCGTGCATTTCTAAAGTTTATATTCATTAAAATACATTATCCAAAGTGTTTTTAATGCCAGCCATGGAGAGCGCCATAAAAAAGCACACTTTTCTCAACAGAAACTATGCTATATCCTCTCTTACTCTGTAACACGGTTGGGATTCTCAGCATACCCCAGCGGTATCTGATCCAGCAGGTGTTGTCAACATAAACGTGCACAGAACACACACAGAGAAAGAGGTTTGCACAAAAGAGCAATCACAATCACTTCCATTCAGAGGCGTACAAAAGGACTGATGGTCCAGTAGCTTCCAATTTAGCTTAAGGCTCCACGAAATCTGATTGCACTCCATTCTTCAGATGAGGAGTCTCAAACCCCTGTGTCCTTTTTGAAGACAATAACTCCGCTAGAAGCTGTCTAGCTCTGAAGCAGTGTCACACTCATTCTGCTGAAACCGTGCCACTTCACGAAGAATAATTAGCAACATTCAAAGGGCTTCCAAAAAGCGGCATGGCTCCATGCGCTGACAGATCCTTCCCCACAAAGCAGAAAACCCATCTTCTGACCTCAGCTCCAACGACTGTTGGTGCAGCACATCTTACACAGTCACTGGAAACCCAAGTTGTAAACTGCGGAGTTTTTCACTTGGATCCATCACCGTAGGGTTTTAATCCTGTGATTTTTCATCCATAAAGTCACGATGATGTCTTTGCAACTCAGATCTTGAGAAACGTATATAATATCAAAATCAAAACGGGGGTGATATCCTAACTATCTCTGAAGAATGCCAACGCTTTCTGCTTGCTTTACCTCTTCCTTTTTTTTCCTTCTATTTCTATGGTTTCTACCTTGGAATGCATTTCATATCCAGAAGTGGTAGGTATTGTACATCCAGAAATGGTACTTGACCCATAGAGAGTCCACAAACTTTGACTGAATCTACAAAAATGAAATAAAATAAAGAGCACGGCTTTATTTCCAGAGTGAAACAATAAACATCTAGTTTCACGGGTGTATTTAGACCACAGAAAGTTGTAAATATTTAGATTCCCATCTCAGTTTTACGTCTGTAACTTTTCAAGTCCCCTGACAATAAGGTTCTTTTCTATCAGCAAGTCAATTACTTCAATCACCTGTACCTCAAAATAGCTCCTTTGGAATGTGATCCGCTATATTTGACACTCCTCTGACGATTAATACTCTGGTTTACCAAGTGAGGCTGCAACTTGCTACGTCTATTTTAATCTCTATGAATACTTTGGTTGCTGAAATTTCCATTTGTTTAAAATGAACATGACAGGAAAAAAAAAACCCAACACCCTTCTACCACATTAACACCGTAATGTCTAAGCCTGTGGATAATCACCAAATGGATGTTTTCAAGAGTTACTGAGCCATTTAGAGTGAAGGCAGGTGATCGGATTAAATTTAAGGCACAAGAAAAATACATGATTTCCTGTTCTTCACATACTGGTAGCACTAGCATGAGTGACTTGTAAAGGGAAGTACTTCTGAATACTGGCTGCTAATTGCTTTTCTTCCAGCACGCTCTCTCAACGGGGAACACAGCTTCTTCCTTTTTGAGTTGATTCAGGCAGTCCCAGGGGCAGACTTGGCAATCTGCAATGTGTGGGTCTGATTCAAGGTCCCCTCAAAGTCAACAGCAGAAGTTGTTTAGTTTTCTATAAGGAAAGAATTATTTTCTCCAAGAACTCACAGCTCAGAAACTCTTGCAAGTACCTTCACATCCTGGGCCCTGTGTGGATTTTCACTGCATCTTCCCTATCCTCAGCTCAGCTGCACAAACAGAAAATCTCCATGCATGCTTGTAATCAAATAAGATGCATATTTCATTTAGATGCAGATTTCAGAGCACTCCAGAACTTAATGCTAACTCAGACACGCGTCTGTGCCGTCCCATCTGTTCCTGCTGTACTTTAGATCAGTCTACAGCATAGTTTGGCACGTTTTCTTTTCTTGACACCTGAAGTCAGAAGGATTTTTTGTTACAAAACAGAACACATTAGACTAAAATCATACAACTTCCACTACTTTGGGACTGCTATTTCAAGCAACATTACAAACATTTTCTTTTGCAACTTACTGGTTTGCTATTCATGTTCATTAAAGTATATGCAGCAACCAAGACTGCAGCGCCAATTGTAAATAAGTAGTATACACAATCACACATTATGTTATTTCATTAACATTTCTGTCAGAGAAAGTAAATAAGCACCTAACTGTGGGAATACCAAGTCTTGGCTTGCATTTATACTACAGATAATGAAATATTGATGCATTTACAGAAAATTTATCCTCAATTGAATCAGATCTGCTCCAAGAACCCTTGTGAATTTCAACTGTTGATTTTCTATGACATTTAGTCTTAAAGAACAAGAAAAATTTCAGAACCAGCCTGTGCAATCTACATCAAGATTTGAAATTTTACACCAAAAAAAAAACCAACTGCGAGTACAAGAAAAATACCTTCTGCATTCTGCATCTTGAAATCAACACCTCTTACAAACGCTCAAATGGGCAAACGTGTTAAGAGTCAGCTTATAGGTCTGATGGTGCCTCTTTTCTCATGTAAGCTCAGAAGAGAGGAGCCTCGGAGACACAGGGGATGGAAATACACTTTGTATCCCTTCCAGTTCCATGTTACACCTAAAAGTAAATTTTCAAGTACAGATTTCTGGTGGAATATAGACAGTACTGAGAATTTAGTTTTACCAAACACTATAAGAAGCCCTGGAAAAACAGCGTGGCAAAGGCATTACTTGTGAACCAGGGATCGAGACTCAATTTCCACCTGTCTCAGGCTTCCTTATTACTTCCTTATTCCTTATTGCATGAGGCAACCTTTCGCTTTTCTTTTTTACCTTCATTTCACAGTTGGAAATAGCAAAAATACTTTCTTATTCATGGAAGAAGGAAAAGATAAATTTAGCTATTTTTATGATTCATTCAGACACAATAGCAATGGAAGTCATTCTAATACCCAGAATAAGAAAGGCAGGCATTACTGACAGAAGTTTCAAATAATCCTTACGCAATGTGATATTATACTGCAGTCTATCCAACATGCAGAAGTGAACCCTCTATTATACTAAAAACCATTCATACAAGATTTCCAGAGAAGCAAAAAGACTGTACAGCCTGATTAATTTAACACAGTATTAAAGCAGTCTTAAATAGTAGTTTGTCCTATTAAGTGGTTTTTGATATTCGTAGGTCATTCCAAAAGTGATGCCTCCTATTTATTTCCATGGAAACTACAACATATACAAACAAGACAATTACACAACTTTATAGAGCAAATTCTCAACTATAAAACACTGTTTTTTTTCAACACCACCACAGCTAGGCATCTTAGCTAGTGATGAACAAAAGCCTGCATGCTGTGCTCGTAAAAATCTGCACCAGTAGTGATCCGCTGTTTCACAGCCACCATGATGGCATCACTGCTAGGAAAATGTTGTCCATACTGTCCATCTTCCATCAGAACAGACGGAAGTCAGAAGGTGCCAAATTTGGACTATACAGTGCGTGTGGCAGCAGAGTGCTGCCAAGATTGCCACTGTGCTCCCCAGTCTTCAAATCAGTATGGGGCCTGACATCATTGTGTTGCAAAAGCAAGGTTGTCTTCTTCTCCGGCCTCAGTCTGGTAGTTCAACCTCTACTGCCAAACCACCAAGATACATTAATGACTTCATGGATCAACATAATAAAACAGGAGGCATTACTTTCAGAGCAGCCCCTGTGCATCTTCTAAGGCAGCAGCTTTGTAACTATATTTTCCGGCAGCATCTGCAGTCAGTCCAGTCCCTGCATAGACTGTAACAGCTCCTTAATTTACTTCAGAAGCCTATTTGAAAGCGCTGCTTACCTTTACACAAGGAAGAAAGTTTGACTCTAACTGGGGACCTTCTAGAGTAGAATACACAACTTATTTCTAAATATAAAACATTTCTCCCTGCATGTTTAAAAATCTTTACACAAAGCAGACAATTTTTATCTGAAGTGTTTAGACGAAGAGGATGATTTTAGCTGCAGGAATCCTAGGAAGAATGTTTTGAGAGCGTTTAGATTAATATCCGCAAAGTTGTTAAAATCTAGTCAGAAATTAAAAACAGTAATAAGGTCAGATGTGCTAACCTAAACACCAGATAGAATGAATTTCAGGCAGACAGAATATCAAAACTGCTTTTTCATCCAGATCAATGTATCAAGGTAGGTATCCAACTTAGAGATATTCCCAGTACTACTTAATGTCTTAAGTTATAGCCATATATTCACTTTAAGAAGTGAAATAACTTGAGTTAAACTGAAAAACAGAGATCTAAATCCCACCCTGGTAATGCCCGATCTTGTCTGATCAATGCCTAGCCCAGAACAATATCTGAAATTAGCTGGGGCCTCTTTGTATACTTAATTTATCACAACTTTGAAATGTCAGAACACAGTAGCCATGATACATAAATCTATCCACCCCAAACCCAAATCTAGTAAGTGAACCGTGAAAATGTGTGTCAGATGTACACTACCAACAACTCCTTCTTGCTACTCAGAGCCAATTTCAAGGCTCTGTTTGGAGTCTACACAATGACATAATCGAGAACTTCATGTAAAGAAGTGTGATAATTTCAGAGTTCAGCATCATCAACACAAAATCAATTATAAGAGAGGCATTCCATGTATATTGAAGTCATTTGTTCCAAACTCAATTAAGCTACCAGTATCTCCATTTTCAAATATTTGCCTGTCATTACCCTTTATTTTTTCTAATGTACTTCTGAGGACAATCTATTTTAGTGATATTTATCCTAGCTAAAAATAAGTGAGCACTTATTTCTCAGCTATCTCAACCTCTAATTAAAACCAGTTCAACAGCCAGACACAGACACTATGCTAAAAAGAAACAGCCTTAAGTAATGCAATTTTCATTGTTAAAGAAAGTGGCTCATAAGCAATTATATCTTGTCAGCTCTAACAGTTAACCTAACCTCTTCAGCGACACCCAGTTATTTTCACACTCAACATCCTGCCACAAACCAGTAATTATAGCCCATACTTGCTGGCTCTGCTGACACTGATTTCCAGACTACACAGATATAGGCAAACGAGCTTATAACCTTAAGATAACCAAAGGACACTGAAGAGGTTATTTTTTGCAACATGACATTTATTCCTGAAATTGTTTGACCATTAAACAACAATCGTCTCATCGTTTAATCTGATTCTAACAGGCTGCTACAAATGGAAAGCTTTTCCACCGTATCATTTTTTACACTTGCAGCAAGTCATTAAAACAAAATTCATACAGGATGAATATAGCGTAATAAAGGGAAAAAAATTCTGTAGGTCTTATACTTCCAGAAGACTGAGATTTCTTTGCTGGACAAGGGTAAGAAGGGAGAATGAATGCTGTCAAGCAGCAGTTGCAGAAGCAGAGACTCTAACTTCCTTCTCACACCTTCCCAGAAATGACTGGCAAAATACATCAATTCTCAGCACTTGTTTGCATCTGACAGAAGAGATGTCAGAACATCAGCAATAACCTTTGAGAAGTCTTGGAGCCAGGGAAGTATGGCTCAGGAAGACCAAAGAGAAAAATGCTGCCTTCTTCTTAAAAAAAAAAAAAAGAAAGAGAGAGAATAAAAGACAAAAGATAATTGCTGAAATATTTTCCTACAAAAATGATGAGAAATATGTTAAACTGATTTTCTCATATGATAATAAACCTGTGCATATAGCAAAAAAACCCATCACTTTCTATACCTTTACACCCACAAGAATTTGACAATCTCTGACATTCTCAATGAAAGATATGAAGTTAGTCTTGGGTGGTTGCTAAAGTGCCTTGGGCAGCTTCATTTGGGGAAAACAAATATAGAAGCAAAACATTTCAAAAGGTAATGCGGGTTATTTTCAGACTTCATGAGCTTCAAGGCCATAAAGGAATAGATTTTACAGTTAAACACTGTAATGTTAATAGTAAGCATAAGCAAAATAGACTATAGGCTATCTTTCTACATATCGGCCTGAGAACGCAAAGTATAAGCTGTTCCTGTAGAGTTTGCAAACCAATATAAGGGTATTAAGCACTAAAAAGAAGGAACTGAAGAGATGACGTGATCTTATTCCCCTGCTATGAACAGCTGCTTCTTAAAATGCAGAGGCACTGTGTTACACCAACAAAACATGATGCATTGTCTGTGATTTACACCGTTTTCTTCAGTGTCCTCTCTCATTTACACCTGATAACCAAAGCTATAATACAACTGATGTTAAAACAAACTATCCTTTCGATTGTGGAACAGACCTTCCAGATCTGACTGGAAATTAATTTTCTGATACAGACTACACAAGGGGTCAAGTCTTTAAGGAAAGGATGAAAACACAGAATATTACTGAATAAAAGGAAGCCATCGTGTTACCCAAGACATACTAATATACTTCATTTTCTCTGGCTCTGTGTTCATATTATCAAAAGTTCCATCTCAAAGAACCAGCTTTCCTGGTTACTGAACTGAAGTATACATTATACTATACATTCTTGTATAACAAGTTACCAAATTGTCGATACATAAATTTGGTCTCATCAAACAGTAAATGATGATTGAACAGCCAAATGGGTTTGGACATCCATATACAGCTTCACTGACTTGAGGGAACATTCCTTCACAGTACAGCATCCCACACACAGATATTTCAATGCAAGAGCAGATACTAACTGAAACTGAAGCAGTATTTTAACATATTTTCTCTTCCATGTAATTATTTTATTTTGTTCAGCATAAGACTTATTTCTAAGATTGAACTAAGAACTAAGTAAAAAAAGATGGCAGCACAACCCTCTGGTGAGTCATCCACTCCCCCCATTTTCATGCCATCCATGAATCTCCTGAGGGTGCATTCCATCATTAATGAAGATATTAAACAAGACTAGATCCACTCTTAGTGCCCTCCAACCTGCTGTTGAACCAGTGACCCCCTGGGTCCAGCCATTCAGCCAGTTTTCAATCAGCCTCAATGCCTGCTCATCCAAGCCATATTTCAACAGCTTCTCTATGAGGATATTATGGAATATAGTAGCAAAAGCCTTAATGAAGTCCAGAAAGACAATATTCACTGCTCTTCACTCATCCATTGGGTTGGCAATTCCATTACAGATGATTACTGGGTTGGTCAGGCATGACTTTGCCAGACAAATCCATGCTGACTGCTCCTGATGGTTTTCTTCTCCTTAAGGTACCTCAATAATGTTTCCAGAATTAGCTGCTTCATCATCTTCCCAGAGACTGAGATGAGGTGAACTGGTCTGTAGTTCTTTTATCCTCTTTCTTTCACTTTGTGAAGATAGGAGCAACATTTGCTTTCCTCCAGTCTGTAGGCACCTCTCTCAGCTCTGTCAGCGCCCATGGTTGCATCCCATCAGAGTCCATGGATTGAGAATGTTCACCTTGCACAAGTATTCCCTGACTTGGTCCTCTTCCACCAAAAGGTGGCATCTGGGACCTGAGGGCAGTTTTGCTGGTAAATACTGCAGCAAAGAGAGATTCCATACCTTGCCCTTTCCACTGCCCCCACGTAACCCAGTCTTCTTTTTCCTCCTGGAGAGGGCCCAAATTTTCCCCAGTCTTCCTTTTGTCTCTGAGGTACTTGTTGAAGTCCTTCTCACTGTCCTTGTCCAGATTCAATTCTACCAGGGCTTCAGCTTTCCTAGCTTAATTCCCAGCTGCTCAGATAATGCGTGTGTATTTTAATATTAAATACTAATATTAATTAATAACTAATGCTAATCCAACTATTTTAATGCTAACTACGGATACAAAACTTATGACACAAGTCACATTCTCAATAGAAATAAGAGTAGCTAAGTCATGAATTTGTAACTAGAAACTAACAACAGACAGTGCTTTTTCCTGCTGCCTTCTTGGCTCAGAACAGGTAATGTCAAGTTCTCAAAACACACAGGAGGCAAGAAATCTGTTTAAACATTCCCCATATTGTATGCAGCACATTAATAATCTCGTATAAGGAATACTTTAGTAAATGTACTTTCTTTTGTTCCTACGGCACTCTAGGAACATAACAACAAAAACCACAGGAGTACAAGCAGAGAGCTGAGCTATAAATAGACTTTTTTTCCAACTAAAATTATTATTAGAATTTCTTGGTAAACAGTTTTAGTTGAAAGAAGCCTGAGAGAAAGTCTCATAAGGTCCCCTTGCAATCCGCAACATTTCTAGCTTGAATTTATACTAAACCGAATAGTGAAGATACAGCCTGGAATAAGACAGGCCATCAGGGACATCTAATTATACTGCACAACGCTCCGCTATTTACATAAAGCAGCAACAAGCAAAATAAAAACCACTCCCATTTTTCATACAGCAAATTAAAACCCCTAATTATACAATCATCATTATTAACTCAAACGTTACTATTTGGAGCCACAGAAGCATTTTACAATCACTGGAAAGAACAGAAACAAAGAAACAAATATTTATACAGGCTCTATCTTTATTTCAAAGAGTATTAAAAACCTTTTTACATGACAAAGATAAGCACTCGGAAACTGACTAAATCCTGATTAATTTGGTTCAGCAGTCATAACTTAGACCTGTGAAGAACATATGTATGTATTTACAGTCCTGTAATTACAAAGTGACATGCTCTTTCTTCCCACTGGAGCCTCACTCAAGTCAGGCAGCTTTATGTCAAGAACAGCCTACCTTCCTTGTAATCATAGAATCACAGAGTGCTTTGGGCTGGAAGGGACCTCAAGGATCATGAAGCTCCAAACCCCTGCCACAGGCAGGGCCACCAACCTCCACATTTAATACCAGACCAGGCTGCCAAGGGCCCCAGAGGTGGACAATCACCTCCATTTCCCTGCTGGCCACCCCTCTTCTGATGGAATCTCCAACTTCATTCCCCACTCACATAGAACCACACAACCACAGAATCATTGATGTTGGAGAAGACCACTAAGATCATCCAGTTCAACCATCTAATCCACATGATATATCAGGTGAGACACGGGACCTACAGACTTCAGTCCCAATAGCCAGCTCCCACACTTGCTGAGCAACCTGAGCATCATCCATCTTCTCTTAGCCATTTCTTATTGAGTAAAGACCTATTACTCTCGCAGTTTCTTCTTTCCAGTGTTACCATTTCCTCCCTCCCTCCCAGTAACATACCATGTGCTGCTGACAGCAGAGTGGGACTAGATTTTGATAAGAATTATTTGTGCTCAGCCATTATTTTGACAAGCTGCCAAAATTCTTCAGGCAACAAAAGCAACAAGAGAAAAAAGACTCTGTTTTCAATCTTTTGTAACTGAGCTAAAATAACACTATAGGATTTCAGGCAACAAAGAAAAAGTACTTTTCTGGCTTTGTGGTTATCTGTGCTGAATTCCAAAGACCTACAATAAATAACACAGTTAATAGAACACTCTTCTAAAAAATAGCAAAGCACATAAAGCTTTTATAATGAAAAGTGTGAGACAACCTAACCTGGAATAAAAGGACATCAACAGCAGAATACTGGCGTCCCTGAAAGATAATTAAAAGTGTAGTTCATCAGAAAGCAGCAGTAGCCAAGGGCCAGATAAATGTGCAAATCTCAAGTTTACCTCAGTGAGATGATAATTCCACATCCGTGCAATGCTGACCTCAACTCTTCCTTCTCTGTCCCACACAATTCCTGGTCTAACATCTATGTGCAAGCAAAATAACATTGCCTGAGGCTGTATCACTCCTTTCATAGTTATTTCTTTTTCCAAGTATATAGAGTGGAAATCAGGGTGATCCAGTGAGGAGCTGGAAAAGAGAGGGTGAACCTCTGAATCGATAGCTACCAAAAACACAGGCCTCTGTTACAAAAAACCATCCCAATTTCAATGTTAAGTACTGAACTACAAAGCAAACTGTACCAAGAAATCTTCACAGAGGTTTCTACAGAAAATGTGCTACAATGCAGCTTTAAACAGCCACGGGGGTAAAATGTTCCCATGCTATGTAACTTGCAGCATGGTCCTAGTACTCGAAATACTAAACTCAGTGAAAAAGCAGCCCTCCTTCTTCCACAGTATAACATCAAGAGTGTTTTGAAAGTCTAAAATACGGGCTGCACAGGATTATGACTAAGTTTTTCATAGCTGTGTGAATGATTTCGTTTTCAGCGATCTTGCCAAATCATCCTTTTAGCATTCATAAAACATCCACACAGAGGCATATTTCTTCAAAACATTCATTGTTTGAATGCATTCAACAGGTCTGATTTGAGTCTTAATTGTAGCAGATTAATTGCTCTGAAACATCAATACGCCATTAGATTGCCCTAAAACATCCAGTGCTGTATTGTTAACGACTCAACAAGGAATGTGTTTGTCTTCTCTTTGAACCAGGACAAAATGCACACTCTAAGCCTAGAAAGTCCTGCTTGAAACTGAAGCACTTTTCCCCCAGTATCCCATCAGCTACAGGAATGAAATCGTTTTTCTAAGGACAGACAGAAGGCAGTCACTGATACAGCTATGTCTTGCTCCACTAATGCCTTTGAAAACAGCAATTAAGCTCTTAGTTGTCACTAAAAAGCAAGCTGGGATGTAATAAAGTGCACATCTGACACATCTGGATGCAGATTCAGTGTGGAGATACAGCACTGCTACACAGCTGATCCCCTGTATGTGCTAATAAGGACAAGACAGGGAACTAGGATGTATATTGTCCTCCTCATAAACCTGCCCCAGCACAGCTGAATGCTGTGCAAGAGTAAACCACCTCCTGGCTTTCAAATCCAGCACGATTTGATCATGGGAAAAGTGTGGGATCTTTCTTGTAACACACACACAAGAAAAAAACTGCTTGAAGTTGAACTGTGCTTTCAGCACAGACTTGGTAAACACATGGAAGAGTACAGCTGGATCCTCTTCTGGACAGATGGAATGAACTCTATGAACAAGATGAAGTTGGAAAATGTTATTTCACCCTCTGTCATCACTTCATTAGGTTTCTCCCTATTGTTGGAGGCTAGAAGACTTTTTCCCCTAATGAGTTTCGTTTTGTGAGTCATTGGGCTGCTTCCTTCGTAATTCAGAGTCCTATCTGCAATTATACAAGCTCGACTTCAGCAACACAGTAAAAATCCTCCATGAGCAAAGCATCTTTTCTAACACCCTTCTGTTATCCTTGAAGGCTGATGCAGGTAGCAGACACCGAGGGACTCCTCTCACCAGTTCCTTGCACACCCATGCAGACAGTGGAGAAAAGGCTCTTTTTACTAGTCAGTGTATTTTATCTTCAAGTAGGCACCAAACACAGGCCAGACATCACACTACAGGTGTTTGCTTCTCTCCATTTTAAAGTGCAAAAGACCAGTTCAATATTAGGTAAGACGAATATTACCTCTCTAAAACACATTTTCCACTAGTGCAGGCTCACTTTTAACCAAGTTCCAGGTTAATTTTCTGCATGCAAAACTTTTCACACTCCTGGTATTTCTGCATATGTACATTAGTATATCAATATAGCCATTTCTCCTTTGCTTCTAACTTTCACAGCTGGTTTCTTCCCTATGGACAAGAATAAGGAATGTACTCTGTAGTCTAAATAAGGAACAGCAGGCTTGAATCACTTAATTTCTCACATTCTGCTTCTTTAATAAAGTGCTTTAAGATTGGGACTCAAGCTGCTGAAAGAGTACTCATTTATATCTCAGCAGAAAGGTCTAAGCAGGTGGCCAACAACAACTATAAGTTGCTTTTTCTGCGCTTTGGTGCTTAAATCAATTAATTCTGAATTATATTTAAGGAAAAAAGCATTGTTAGCATTTATCTAGCGCCTATAAAAATGTCAACATTGACAACAACTCTGAAGAGCTGGAAATCTCAGATTAACTTAGTCAACAGCAACAAGAACAGATCTGTGATTTCACAGAATTATAGAATGGCCTGGATCGAAAAGGATCCCAGTGATCATCCAGTTTCAACCCCCTGCTATGTGGCCACCAACCACCAGACCAGGCTGCCCAGAGCCACATCCAGCCTGGCCTTGAATGCCTCCAGGGATGGGGCATCCACAGCCTCCTTGGGCAACCTGTTCCAGTGCCTCATCACACTCTGAGTGAAAAACTTCCTCCTAACATCTAACTTAAACCTCCCCTGTCTCAGTTTAAAACCATCCCACCTTGTCCTATCACTATCCACCCTTGTAAAAAGGTATTCCTCCTCCTGTTTATACACTCCCTTCAAGTCCTGGGAGGACACAATGAGGCCTCCCCAGAGCCTCCTCTTCTCCAAGCTAAACAAGCCCAGTTTCCTCAACCTTTCTTCAAAGGAGAGGTGCTCCAGCCCTCTCACCATCTTAGTGGCTAGTGCTTTCATGAGAAATATGACACAGGCAGAACAAGTAATTTGATGGATCAACTATTTAAAGCAGCACAATTTTAAAATCTTTTCAAAATGTAAAGTCTTCAGTCATACATCTAACGAAGCCAAGAAAGTCAAATGCATGCATATGTCTCTCTGTATCTACACGCAGATCCTCTACCCAAACTTCTTTTAGACAAAACACACGCATCAAAAGAATAATGTGTAAAATGATCACTGATCATCAGTGAGAAGCAATGGATCTTTAAAAAGAAGCCCGCTTAAACAGATTAGTTCAGCAATTTAAACATGCACTTCTTCTAAGGAAAAAAAAAAAAAAGTCACATTAATATTGTACGGGTGGTTTTCCTGCAGATGTTACCATTTGTTAGAATGGAGTATTGGGAGCTGATATAAATGTAGCATAAATGACCAGATGAAAATTTATAAATGAAGAGATTTATGAAGAACATTTTAGTTGTCTTTAATTCTGTTGTTTTTTTTTTAATAGTAAATTCTGGTAACAACTCAAATTTCCAGAGCTGTTAAATATCTACAAATCCTATGAATTAGAATTGAGATTGTGGGTCCCAATGATTCTGGGGGAGAACGTGAGATCTACGACATTACGTATTGACAGCATGTTAACCAGAGCTTTCCTCAAGTAATCACAGTACTTAGTACCAAATAGCTGTACTGCTCTCAACTCATTTCCACTGGGAAAAATGAAGATAACTAACAATATAGCCCCATGTTTTAAAAAGTCACTGAGACAGGAGGCTGAACAGGAACAAGAGTCACTTTAATTAACATCTGCTAATTAATAACAAGAAGAAATTTTACACTGAACATGTCTGGTTTTGATGAGCTGGTTTTCCTTCTATACAGAAGTGAGAATGTTAAGGGAGACATTAATGCTCTGTTTTTAGTTCATTGTCTACAGGCTTTGGCATATGTCCTGTGATAAAGGAGAAGAGGTAACAGACTGAACTACTGCATTAATGTATCCTAAAGCCCGGCTCAAGTGGTGTAACCACCCGATAATAAAACATTCAATTCCTAGATACAGGAATTTTAGTTACATTCCAGCAACACACAAATAAGGGAGTCAACTGAAAAACAAATAACAGGACGGAACATCATTTCAAGATTTATGGTTATTAAAGACACTACTCTTTTTTACTTAAGACTAATATGCCTTAATTGCAGTCTCAGTTTATAAAGATCTTCCAACAAGCTAAACAAAGAATTATACAACTCCATTTGCTTTCCAGCAGAAACTTAAATCAAATACAGGTCAGATATAAGTTGCAAAAGTAAGGTGAACCACCTCTGACAACTGCTAAAACCCTACAATTCCTAACACGGTACCACCAACATCAAATGTAAACATGCACATACGAAACAGTGAATTTGTTGTTTTTTCTCTCGATAAATGATCAGTGCAACAGTTCAGTAAATTATGAGCAAAACGCAATTAAATGAGACGATGGGAAACATACAACAGAAATCATCAGCAATTTTCAATCAATCAATCAATAAATAAATAAGTGTGTCCCCCCAAAGAAAATGATTGCAACAATCAGATCACATTTTTTTGCATGCTTTTTCACTTTGCACACAACCAGTGTTGGAAAGGACCGAGGGCTGGAGGTAAAGGCATTTTAGATGGAAAGTAAGCACAACACAAATCTATGAAGAATAGCCAAGTTGGATGGCTTACTGTGGAACACTGCACTGACAACCAGTCAAATACACTATATTTAAGACTTCTAACATCATATGCCATTAAATGGTTTGAGAGACCTAATCAGTAGCTATATGAATAGGAAATACCCTCTTAACAGTCTGATTATTCCACTGACTCCTTCGCTGGATCCTGTTTAGGCATTTACCAGCAGTTTGTTTAAGAAAAGGTATTTGCTCTCAGAACCTCTTCTGTGGTTTTAATATGGCCTCACAGTGAATTGATAACATTGTGCTTCTCACAATAACATCACTTAGATTCATTATTCTGTTTACACTTTCCCTACCAGACTCGAGGGAAGAGTTATCCCTGTGCTCTCATACTACCATTAAGTAACTAGCTATACCCCCACACACAAATAACATAAAATAAAATGGGAGGTAGGAGTAGTTATTAAGTAGAAGAATAATGACTAAAACACATGCATCTCCAAGCAAAACTAAGAAACTTAGGGGACAGCCATATTGCTAATAACTCAGCCCTAACCACACACACAAAAAAGATAAATTAAATTAAATGAGAAGATGCTGGAAATGGATAATTAGAAAACAACTATGATGCAGATGATACTGCCAGCTAGCAGCTGGAGTGACTAACAGAGTATTGACAGAAAGCAGCCAGCCCCATCCACCAATTACACGGCTGTTTACAACCTTCAGTGAACACATGGTCTTTAAAACCAACGTTAATGTCCAAACAATTTTCTCCACTTTGAAATAAAGCAGGGTTTCCACTGCATGTTGATTCACATCAGTGGCTTCGGGGGTGAATAGGAGGAATGGGGAAAACACAAAGTGAAAGCTCCAACTCTGTATGCCCCCCTGAAGAGGAAAACGTGTCCAAAATCACTAAAAACTTCCATAGGAGATACATATATGTAGCATTTACAGCTACACATGTATTCATATATGTCCAAAAAAGGTCCACAAAGGAGGGCCACAGTGGGAAGTCTGAAAGGAAAGACATACAAGGAGTGGCTGAGGCCCTTTGGTTTGTTCAAAAATAACGCCTCCTATTTTATTAAGTTGGCCCACAATGTCAGAAGCAGATGATGGAGGCATGGCAGTAGAGGCTGAACCTTCCCACAGTGTTCTGATACATTTTGTTGCTGTGTGATAGAGGGCAGGGAAATGCATACAAAGCACAGGTGTGTCCCTGAACTCCTCCATGTGGAAAACATGGCGCCCACTGACATTCGCTGGCGCTTGCTGAAGGTTTATGGAAACCAAACAGTGGATGTGAGCACAGTGAGGCAGTGTGTGGTGCATTTCAGTAGTGATGACAGTGACTTGAAAGACAAGCCAAGTTCCAGAGAGCCATGCACATTCTTACAAGCACAGCATGCACTCTTTTGTTCATCACTGGCAAAAACCCATAGCTAATGGTGTTGACTACGTAGAAAAAAGTGTTTTATAGCTGAGAATTTGATCTAAGAGTGTTATTGTACTCTTTGTATCTGTTGCAGTTTGGCTGCGCTGGGACTTAAAAATGCTGAGCAAAAAAAACTGCAAGAGAACCAGCAAAACATAACAATGGGTTATTTCTCCCATCTTAACATCTGTTGTGTGAATTAACATGGAAACAGTCAATTATTAAACCAGAGTAATCACAACAAATAGCAGGAGCTCCCTGCGTCTGACTTGACTGCTAAAGTTATTGTTTATTGCTAGCATCCACTTAGCTCATTTATTACAAACAGTAAACACTCTCAATTCTATCCCAAGTAGTTTCTCTCCCATTTTTTTAACATGTATTTATTATTGATCGGTGCTATCAATGACTTGAGTTAAGTCTATTAGGATCTGATCAAGTGGAAAATGCCATGACACAGTGCAAATTTTAACATACAGTTATAATATATAAGGTGCTGTGCAGGAGTTCTCCTTCTGGATGAATAAGCAAACAGTTCTTGGTAATCTGGTTAGCAGTGATTTCAAGTATAAGTAATACAAAACAACAGCAACAACAAAAAAGACTATTAGATGTAAAACACCCCTGTGCTCAACGTGTAACAGCTTTCTAATCTGCAGGTTTTTTTGTCTCAGTTTACAAATTACATTTCTCCGTATACTTTATGTCCCATATGCTTTATGTTATGTACAAACTGAAAATGCTCCACTGAAAATATGCGAATATGGAAAATGGAGGAAGGAAAACTTCAAGAATAGGTTTCTGTTAGAATCAGATACTGCAGCTGTCAGCAAAAAACTTGTATCCCTTGTATTTTCAAAACTATCTCATCGGTACTTGCAAAAAACAGACCAAACCTAGTGATGAAAACTGCTTGCACAGTTAAGAGACTCAAAATAAGGAGCCATGCTTATTAAATCATGTCTTAAATTAACAACAAAATTCAAGATATTGGAATCTGCGTAAACACTGTGCCGTTCTGATGGAAATTTTAACCTCATCCTTGCTCAAGTGACAGAATAGTTAAACCAGGCCTTTGTGCAGATCTCAGTGCATGGAATAAATGAAGCAGAAAGATTGGACTTTACTCCTCTTCCCACACAATTCATGCTCTCCAAATAATAGTTTGTAACTTCCTGGTGCGCTGTGTTTCTGTCAGCACTCGCTCAGCTGCAATAACCAACAGCGGTAGGTCAGCCCATGCCTTTCCCCTCTTCCTTCTTACTCATTTTAAGCAGGACCCTGCCTTTTTAACACTGTTTGTCCACTCACACCTACTCTGTTCCACAATCTCATTTCAAAACAGATTTCTTGATCTCCATATCTAATTAAACTTAATAACCCCAAAATTACTCCTTCACATGAGCAGGCCCCCCATGCCAAAATAAAGGCTATACGCAGGTGAAAATATGTAGACCTGAAAAATAAGAGGAAACAAAAAAGTGTATAAATCTTAAGAAGGGAAATTAAAGTATTTGTTCTGATGATACAGTTGTACAGGCATTGTGAAATCTCCTAGTTCTTTCTCATGTGCCAGTATCCCAAATTCCAGTCACTCAACTGGTGACACACTACGTGAGCTACACACTTTGAGCTAAGACATCATGAAAAAGAGAGAGAGTTCATCACAGAATCATTAGAATGGCTTGGGTTGGAAAGGACCTCAAAGATCATCAAGCCCCAACCCCCTGCCACAGGCAGGGCTGCCAACCTCCACTTTCGGTACTAAACCAGGAGTTATAGAGAGTTACACACAAACAGCCAACAGGGCTTACAAAATCCGCCAGTGGAACATCATGCACTTTATTTTCTCACTTCTTTCTGTTTTTCCAAACTTTCCCAGATCAGTTTTGAGCCAGATCAAGCTCACCACGCGGGCTGCACAAACCTCCCTTTTCCTTTCCTGATTTCCTTTCTAGTTTTAGGACGAACAGGCTGACGTCTCTCCCCTCCTCAGTTAAAAGGTTGTGTTTATCCCCAATTTAACTTCTTCTTATTTTATTCTTTTTTTTATTTTTTTTTAAGTAATATTAATCTCCAGCATGTTCAACGGAAGTTTTCCACATGTTCTATTTGGAGGAGCGTGTATTAGTTAGTCGTTCCTATTTTTAGCTGTTTTGCCTTACTTTACAGTTTATCTCCTTAAATAGCAATCTGGATATCGACACAGAACTGTGCAGATAAAAAATAAAACATATTCCCTGTTTCGCATACATTTAGGGACATGGAATTTGTAGTTTATAAATAGGGATATCTAAGTTTGAGAAGCGGTGAAATACAGCATCATACTATCGAACTAGATATTCTTATTTAATTTTTAAGGATTTGGTACCTCATATCAATTTTTCATAGGAAATGGATTCACTTAATTTTAGACACTTTTTTGTTTGTTTGTTTGTTTTAAGTGATAGAGCTGTAGCTACAAAATCCAATGGCAATCCTGCTTGTATTATAAGCTTTATTTTGAATTCCCTTTAAAGTTGAGGTACCTAAACGTAGGTGGGTAGTATCTCCCTCTGGAGGCCTTCAGAGGCATCTTCCTCTTTCTCCTGCCAAGACAGGGAACTTCCCACTCACAGCAGGTTGGCTTCAGCATGCCAGCTCAGAGTAAGACGCTCATCTCCCCTTCCCAACCACCCATCTCAATCACTGTTCTGTATTATACCCTCCCGTCAACTATGCTGACAATTCCTTGTATCAATGAAATTATTCAGGTCAGATTATTCTTATGTTATTTTGAAAGCAGTTATTTTCAGCTGAGAGGTCTTTTAAAATCTTGCCTACACCACCACAAGTAAGATGAGCAAATGGCAACATAAAACCAAAGAGCCACTGAAAGGACCTTGATGGGAGGTGTACATTTCTCAATGGAAATTCATCAATGAATGGCAGTATGACTGGTGAACACCATCAGAATGGGTTCATCATAGTGGCAGCTTGGGTGCAAAAAACTGCAATAAAAACACAAGCACAAAAAAAAAATAGCTAGCAAAATCTCACTACAAATCAGAGGAAGGTGCAATTCCTAACAGCTTTACAAAGCTCTGTCCACTGCAGGGAAAAATTAAAGCTTTCGGTTCAACAAAGCCAAGAAGAAGGAAAACCAGATGTATTTTCAAACATGGTAACGAGTCACATAATCAGGTTAGTTAGCAACAGTGGAGCAGGCACTTTTAAACAGCAGACATACCAAACACAGGAGCAGGAGGGGGAAGAAGGGCTTCCTTTTCATACAATGCTGTTTTTACTAACATTGATTTGGAATTTGAATTAACCCAAATCCCCTCCTGCAAGTAATGCGGTGTGTTTACCAATGACCTTTTTTGGCTGCCCCTTTTCTGGCTTTTCCTCTTCTTTGCTTTAACTGCATGTTCACTGAACACCCTAACCACATAGGCAGCTTAGTGACAACCTTTGTGTTTCATCTACCTCAGACTTGGAGAAATCAGTCACACCATCCATATGGCAACATAGAACATTATATGCTAATATATAATAACCTCTTCCTCCTCTGGGGGTACTTCTGTGCTGCCAGCAACTTGAGAACATAGTTACTGACTCCAAATTTTTATATTACATTTTATAATACCAAAGTTGGAAACTCATTTAGTCATGACTAAGATTGGAATTTTTTCATACTTATTTTTAGCATTTTACAGCTTTTCATTAAAACAATGCAATGAAAGGAACAGTTTAAAGCAGATATTTTTGTGATGATGATCTTACCACAGCACACCTCTGTTCCATAGCAACGCAGGCAGTGCAATACAGATGATAACAGAAACATCAATAAAATAAGTAAATGAAATTGTTTAATACTACGCAACGCTAAAAGTTGTCATTTTGCAAGTAACCGAAGTACAAAGAAGAAAGCAGCCGTGTTCAAAGGCAAACATTACCTCCCTTCTCTGTGCTTTGGAAGTAAAGCAGTTTAAAATGCCAGTTTATCAACTAATACACATTGGTAAGCATGCAGCAGCACAGTATAATGCTCTCCTTGATAGGTTCTAAATACCTGTGTTCCTTCAGTGCCAGGTATGTGCTTATTTCAATAAAGTAAGAAGACAGATACTTTGGAATCTAAGTAAAAAGCTTCAAGAGGAAGCTGATCAGTCAGCCCCGACAAAACATGTCTTTCAAAACTGACATGATTATTAAGAAAATTAGTATGAAGGCAGTCACAAACTGCTGAGCATTTCTATTGTAGTGACTCATTCATTATGCAGTGTTTTACACCGAACCTTCATAACTAATCGGTTTCATCTTCACAGCAATGTGGATCAAAATAAACCTAGCATAATATTTTTGTACCTCCAGCAGCAGTACAAAGCCACTGTTTCGATTCCTGCACAACAACACTTCAGTTCCTTGTTATCGTCAATGTACGTGAAAATCTTGAGGGGGAAAAGGTTATGAGAAATAGATACAGTTTCATGTAAGTGAAATGTATACACCCCAAACTGAAGGAAATGTAAAAAAGAGAAATGCTGCACAGAAGATCTGTGGATCCTCTGCATGTTACTAAGTTAAACCACATAACATTGCAAAGAGAAAGGAAGGTAGCTGTAGATGAATAAAATCATAATTAAAATGGAAATGAAACAGCAGAGACACACACAGATGCAGGATAGAGAAGATCTAAGACATACTGCAACCAACCTGATTTCTTCCAGTACACTGATGATTGTAACACAAATCTATTTTAGAAGAAACAGTGCTCAGCCTGCAAGTTTACCGAAGGTAACTACGACTACTGAAATTAGCTCAGTCAAAATACGCTATCCTTAGTCTGCTTTTCCACATACACGCTTGCAATTTCAGACTTAATTTCCTTGCAATACTTACTGCTTCACAGATTCCCTAGAACCATGTCCTCTACAACACCAGGGGTCTAGCACAAGCCTGCTTGCCAGGAGTAACCTTACAAACCTGCTAAACACGAGATGTCCAGTACGTGCTGTGGATCCTATGTCTCTCAAGGTTTTATACGCCACCACCCTCAGTTATATTTATTACTCCCAACATAATCTAATATAGAAAGAATTCATCCGATTGGCTAAAGCGCACAGCTGGGCTGGGAGTGGAATGCTTCTATATAAAGCAATATTTTGAGCTTCCAGTTTTGGACGTTCCATGAGCACAAAACTTTGAAGGAAAAGAAAATTCCCATCTACAAGTAAATAAGAAGCTGCACTCAAAACGTTTCAAGCTATTTAAGATATTTTTAAACATCTGCATTTCTTATCAGAGCCCGTTGCTTTCAATTTGGAGAGCAATGGGAGGCTGCAGCAGAGCACGGCTCGAAGCACAGCGCAGACACTCCTTCCACCCCTCTGTGCCACACTGCTTCCCAAGATACAGGGAAGACATAGGGGCTAGAAGATAGGAAACAGAAAGAGGGGAACGCTCATCTTCCAGTGCAATTTGTGTTCCCACAAAAGCTTCCTCACATGGAATGGCCTCACTCCTACAGGTAAATTAAGGTCTGAAATATGAAAAGCACAAGTGATGCAGGCAGGAGCTCAGAATAAAGAGATGGAGGCAGAAATAAAGGGAGGTGGACAAAGTGGCACTGGAGGCCTGAGTGTGAAATAAGTGTAACGAGATTTGGGGGAGAGCAAGCATGAAAAGCACACTAAGAAGTGCCAATATCGCAACTTCCACTAAACCAAAGCCCCCTGCCTTCCAAGGTCACCTCATCAGTTGACACCCTGATTAGTCTACACACTGTAAAACCTTATATTAACATCTTTCAACTCTTTCTTAAAATCCTTTTGAGGTAGCAGCTGGTTAAAGCAGCGTTCTAATAAAGTGGAAGCTGTTATTTATATTCCAGTAGAATTTGTTCTCATGAAATGTGCCTGATCCACACATATCATCTACTTACTTATCTATAAAGAAAGTCAAAACGTTAGGTGCCCATTACAAGAAGCATTTCTCCTGTTTTTTACAAGCATCCTTTTGAAATGCTCATTATGCAGCATTTGCAGTACAGTACAAGCTCTGAAGCCCTGTGCAAATTCAATCCACCAACATACTCAGTGAATTAAAATACAATTCAATTTCCCATGCTATTTTGATTCGTATTTTCCATAAAGATATTAACACAATCAATCACAAAACACTTGACACTTTGTACTTCTACAGAGCAGTCTTAAACTGGTAGGACTGCCCTATCGAAAGTCATTTTCATGCAGTGGAAAAGGGCATGGGAAAGATTAGATCTGTGCAGCCTAGATTTGCCTTGAACAGCAAGTGAAATCATCAGCGGGAGCACTGAGAAAGTTATTTGTGAGTGAATTGTTCCTGCTACCCCGACACTGCTACCTTGTTCAGGTTTCTCATTTATCCTGCTCTTTGAGGGTAACTAGTAGAGCTTCTCACAGATGACCTAAGTGCTGGCTGTGACTTGTAACTCCATCCCTGCCAAGCCCCAACACAGCTGCCTCTTTGGGATCCCAGCACCACACCTTAACCTATCCAGATGAATTACGTACAGTACAGAGGAAGAGAATTAACATACCTGAGAATGGCTAATGCAGAGATGAAAAATGAATTACTGGGAAGATGGAGGCAAAGGAAAGAAGTAGCACTCTACAGAAATATCTGGCATCAACTCCAAACTGCTCCATTGTTGCCCAAGGAGGTTGTGGATGCCCCATCCCTGGAGGCATTCAAGGCCAGGCTGGATGTGGCTCTGGGCAGCCTGGGCTGGTGGTTGGTGACCCTGCACATAACAGGTGGGTTGAAACTGGATAATTATTGTGGTCCTTTTCAATCCAGACCATTCTATGATTAGGCTCTGTGTTAGAAAATGCCACTGTACAGACACTACAGGGACAAAGTAAAATCTGACTGCATAACAGCAATGAAAAGGGACACATAAAGGACAAGGGGAAATGGGATAAATGTTTTAATAGAGGCAATCTTTTCTTTCTGTTAATCAACAAATAGAAATAGATGGTATCAGTGAAAAACAAAGTGAAATTAATTCTATCTTACATGCTCCTCTTAGAGTCCATAAAGGAAAGGTTCTATATTTGTTATCTGTATGCTCAATTTCCCTCTGTCTCCCCGATAGCTATGCTTATTTCATATTATTTTGGTAAAACAGTTTAGTTGTGCAAAGTGGTTTTTTTTAATCAATTTTTCATATTGCTTTTCCTACTTAATCTATTTTCACTTGAAAAAGCACTACGGTCACATACAAACAGATGGTGGAATGTATTTCTGACGGCAGATATCATCTATATTTACCTGCATCATGAAGAGGTTTCTTGAAGGCAAGGAACGACGAAGGGAATAAGAAATCTCTAATGAGAGAGATACTAATATTTGAATTTGTGAAATTGTGAGTATTTAAAAGTACTCAAAGATTTCTTGAGAAATATTATATGAACATTCTGTGTGGATGATGTTAACCTGAATGAAAAGACACAGCTGAAAGATCATATGGATGTTAACAAAAAAGATGCCTTTTCCTCACAAAAAAAAACCAAAAATAAATTGGTTTAGACTCTTCCAACGTTGTCTGTAACACAACAGATGAAGATCGGCCCATTATAACCAGACACTATTCCAGATACATCTGCTGTACCTCAGCTTTGAAGTTTATTAGTTCGTGACTTTATTAGAGGGGCCTAGGAGTAAGCAGGTAAATGGAACGTAGTTCATTAGCAGCTACGAACAAAATACACCCTAATTCAGTGTCGCAACATGCAAAGTGAATGGAATTAGGGAAAGCAATTTTAGATAATGAAATTTCAAATACTTTTTATTCTATTAAGTTGCTTCCAGACTCCGTCAGACAAAAGACAGACAGACAGAATCGGTAACAGAGTTAATTATCCCTCTTTCAGATCTCTCCAACGCAACAGCCTGTTCTATTGATAAACTGATTCTCCAAACTAATACTGAGGTTTAAAACAAAGAAGTTTATTGAGCTGCTAACTTATGGCTTCACGCAGGTTTCATTTTCAAAGACAACTTATTACATTGGCTTTGGTAAAACCGCTGCACCTAACAGCTGCAACGTGTGACAAACAAATGTGGTGCAACTGTTAAAAACAAGCATCATATTTAGAGATCATACATGAGGGTTTTTTCTTTATTTCCACCCACCCTCCGCAACTATTGACATGTTCACTGGAAAAAAGTGCTCAGCGCTGCCAAGGTATATTGTTTATTGGCAGAGAAACCAAGCACTCCAATGAGTAGTTCCATCAGGTATGCATTCAGCATAAACCAAACATCACTCCCAGTGAGATGATGCAACAAATTGAAAACTAAAGGAGAAAAAAAAAATAATAAAAGAAGCTGTGAAAGAGAAGCGAGTGTGATGTTCCCAGCAACCCTGCAATGGGCACTAAGGCAGGACAAGGCAATAAAGTACTGATTGTGAGCAGGCTGCCGCTCCTGGAGTCATTATTTTTTGACACTGTGGAAGGTTGGCTGACAGATGCCATTAACAGGTGCAGGGCTGCAACAGATGCCAGCCGAGCCCTGCTGACACATTGTGGCAGGTGCTGCCCATCAATTCACCCGGAGGGGGGGAGCTGGGGGGCACGGGAAGGTGACCCCTCCAGCCGTGCCACCTAGAACCCAAAAACAGAGTAAAACAGTGAGAGACAACCCAGACAATGGCCTGTATCCAAAGGCTGTTTTCTCTGGGCTCACCTTCCTGAGCACAGCGTTCCTCCTCTTCTCATTAAACAGAGGTAGGAGGAGGTGCCTGTGGATGCATAACCGGGACTGCCAGCAATTCACAAACCCCATGGTAAAGATCTGCTTCAGAAACCGAAAATAAGCTTGGAAACAGGATGGCGAGTTCCTACTCTGGTTCAATAAAATGTCTAATTCTACCAGCCTTGCTTGTAAAATCAAAGTTCTCTCAGAGGTAGTTGCACTCATATAATAGATATGACCTTTTTTTATTGGTTGCTAAGGCTTTCCCCATTTCCTGCTTGTGTAAAAGGGCCATAATCTCTAACCCTGCATTAACTCTCCAGAATTTGCATAGTTTGAAATCATTGCTTGCACTTTGCTTGGAACAAGAACTCCCTTTTACTCCATTCACCAAACCCAAGAGAAGCTGTTTCCGAGCAAGGATGAAAGTTTCATAATTGGAATCACAGAGGTAGATCCCCTGAGGTCTCTCACCAAGAGCTTGGGAGCTCAAAACAGAACAGGAATCACCCTGACACCTTTCCCAGCAGGAAGCCATTTCATCTCCCTTTGGTGGAGCAGCTCAAGGCAGAGGGGACTTCTGTTTATTCCACTCCAAAACGCATATACTTTTGGCTACCTCTCATCATCCCAAGGGCTTCTAGCCTGCCTCTAGCATTCTTCACAAGCCATCAGACAAGACAGTCTTGTCCACGCACTTCTTCCATGTAATGACTTCGTAACAGCCTCTCCAAACACATTACTCTTGTTTTGGAGAATGCATTTCTCTCTAGAAGAAGATCCAAGTGGTCCTTAGGAGCTCCCAGGTCTGTCACAGATGCTTCCTTTTGTCTGGAAACAGTGAAGCCTTCATCTCAGCCTTCATAGCTATAAACTGAGGCTGGGTGGTGTGACGGAGCCATTAGCCAGCAAGCCTCCACACTCTTTCACTTTATGTACACACAGCAAAAGACAACGAACAGTTCCAGCCCTGTAGCTAACACTTTGTGACAACAAATAATTAATAATCTATACCACTTCTATCAATAGCAAACATTCAGAACTGCAAAGTGAATCACAGAATCATAGAATGGCCTGGGTCAAAAAAGACCTCAAAGATCATCCAGTTTCAACCCCATTCATAGTCAGGGTCACCAACCACATCCAGACAGGTCCTGAATGCCTCCAGGGATGTAAAACATCTATCAACAAGTGAAATATTTAACAACTGCGAGCAAAGTCTCCTTGACTACCCATGGAAATACCCCCTTCCCACACTTGTGTTTCTCTGAACAAAATCTACACAACTTGTACAGTTAACTGTGAATAAATCAGTTTAAATCATCTGTTAGGGTCAGTGGTTTTTTTTCCTACATTGAAACCTAGTAAGAAGTAAAGCTGGATGTCCTGGGAAGTCCAAGAATCACTCATGAGGTCCAAAAAGAGAGCAGGAAGAAGAGGCATTAACATGGATATTAAACCTCTCAAAGCAATAGGCCTCATACTTCTACCATCACAATCATCAAAACCTCAGCTCCTAAGGAACTGCTGGGTTTTGACAGCCTGTATATTAGCAGGATGAATACACTGGCTTCATCTTTGAATTCAGATTTCTGTGCCCTTTGTTTTCATGCTCTTACTTCAGCTATATTCCTAACGGAATGCCTTAAGTATCATCTGGTTTTCAAGAATATTCATTATTAATGACTCTAGTTTAGACACGTAAGTCACACTGGATTTTCTGGGTGCTTAGTGCTCCATAAGAGCTGCCCCATCTATTGCTTCATTACCACTCCATGCACCATCCACTGTGTTTGAAAACAGACAGCACACTACTCAGAAGTAACTTCTTTTTGCTCACAAGGAGGATGGTTCTGTTGTGTTACAGAACTGAATCTCCTAACAATATGCTACTCCTTACATCTCTGACCTTAAAACACTTTAAATTACATACTCGGTACAGATGTTAACACTGCAAATAAAAGGAACTTCCCAAGCACTTCACTTGGCGAACACTTGCACAATTCACACTAGGTTGTAGCAGCTGACCATGAAACAAAGGCTCACTCACTCTTCTCCCGCTACACGTGGATACATGCATTTTAGTTTTGTTCTTTTGCTACTTCCATACTAAAGCACCTGAGAGAGCCCATTATTTAATGGTTGAAAGGAAACCTGCTCGATTAAAACCGCACAGCTTTTTCTTCCAGGCATTTCATCAGGAAGGTAAGAATCCATCTCCTTCTGAAAACTAAAAGGAAGCATGGACATTCCCAGTTGTTGTCATGGATACAGCTGCTGAGAAAAATGTCATTGTACCCCTGCAGATAAACGCATGTGCCAACTGCTTTGAATATGTGGGGGTAAAACCGCTGCAGATGTTAAACATTCTCACATGGTGATCGGCTTCCTCTCAAAACACGCACTAAACACTAAGAAAAATAAGTTATTTTTAAGCATAAAGGTTATGGCACGAAGGCTAGGCAGCTTGAAAAAAGAAATGTTGGCACTTTCATAGTTCATGATGTCATGGAGGAAAAAATATTATGGAACAATAGTATGAGTAAAGGATCAAGTGTCAGCCCAACTTCGAGTTATCTGGATTTTGTCAGCGCGTGTTATAACAGTATTGTTAACTACAATAACTATATTTCTTAGGTCAATGAACGATTTAAAAACCCAAACAAATAAGGAAAGCAACAAACACAACATTGGAAAATTCTGATCCTGATTAGAGCACCTCACCGTGTAGGTATTTTTATTTGGTCTAGGGCAGATCCAATCTCTCTCTGCCTCAGCTTTACGTAACCCTACACTGGGAAAAAAAAATGAAGGTGCTGAAAACATGAGACAGTTCTTCCTCGTGCCATTTTCTATATACTCTAACCTAGGTCCTTATATGAAGATAGCAACCAAGGGCCTCCATTACCTTGAGCAGGTGAAGCAGTGAGGGCTGTTCGAGGAGCAGAGTGGTGAGTTTAGTGATGAGCCACACAAAGACAAAAAGGAAAAGAGAGAGAAGAATTGTTCCCTCTGTGCAAAAAGATCTTCAGCAGAATGGAAGAAGTCACCCCAAATTGAGGAGCTAATTCACCACAGTACAAAGAACGAAGAAATAAGGAAGTAGGATTGAGCTCTCTGCCATAAATCTCTCCTCGTATTTTGGGATATGCCTGAACAATACAATGCAGTGTTTTGCAGAGATATGTGAGCTATCGCTAAATGAAGTACATTGGAACTGGAAGCAAGATAACCACTGTAGCATGATGTAACACCCCAGCTAATTAGCTCCTTTGGGAACAAAGCACAACATGGCTATGCTGGAACCAGAAGGCAAGCAAGTTCATTTGGGGCTGGTGAGGGCATCTATATGCAGCATCATCATCTTTCAGACAGACACGTCATCAGTATGACAACTGAAAATAAAGCTGATAAAGAAGGGAAAAAAAAACCACCAACAACAAAAAAAGAATAAAAAGAAAGAAAACACCTCACAGGAAGAAGCACATTACATGTATTTTTCTGATAAAGTACCTCTGAAGTACACACTGTGAAAAAGAAAGCTCAGAACATGTAATTATACCCCAACATTTTGACTGTTTTTCTAAATCACAAGAGGTCTCCTACGTTTGACCCGTGGACAAGCAGTGCATAGGCCCCACTTCAGCACAAATCCATGGAATTATAGAATCCTTATTGTTGGAAGGGATCTTCAAAGGTCATCTAGTTGAACTCCCCTGCAATGCACAGAGACACCTACAGCACAACCAGGTGCTTTAGTCTGAAAACATTTCTCCTTATCCTATCACAATGGATCCTGCTACAGAGTCCATCCCCTTCCTTCTTGCAGCCCCCCCCCCTCTTTAGATGCTGAAAGTCCGTTCTCAGGTCTCCCTGGAGCCTTCTCTTCTCCAGGCTGAACAGCCCCAGCTCTCTCAGCCTGTCCTTGTAGGGTTGTCAGCTTCATCCCTTGGATCATTTTTGTGGACCTCCTCTGGAGGCACTCCAACAGGTCCACATCTCTCCTGTGCTGAGGACTCCACATCTAGATGTGGACTCCAGGCAAAGTCTTAACAGCGCAGAGCAGGGGGGCAGGATCACCTCCCTTTCCCTGCTGGCTGCACTTCTTTTTGATACAGCGCAGGATTCCTATAGGGCTGCTATCACAGTAGGTGTTTATATGTAATCTAGCCAAGAATACAGCTGCTGACCGTTGTTCTGACATATCTGATTGACGCTACAGGCCCAAATACCAAATAATAGGCCCAAAACCCTATTCCAAGGTCCACTGATACACTTAAGTCCTTTGAACCCATTCAGTCATTTTAGAAAAGAAAAACACACAAGAACAGAAAATGACTTAAACTGAAAGAGTTCATTTGTGGCCATTCCCCCCTTCTCTCCAGAGCAACCAACAGACCTCACAGACACGCCACAACAGCTCAGAAGAACACAGTTCAACTAAAGAGAGAATTAAAAGCCTTTCTAAACAAACGTTCAATAAATTCTATAGTATTTGTCTCAGCTTAGGAGTTGTAACTTTCTCCTCGGAAATCAAAATGCTTTCTTAAGAATCCCCACTCTGGGGAGCGGGGCTGAGAGGGAGCAGAATATGACCTGTCTAGCTTGACAGATAGGCTTTAAAATAAATATATCATAGTATATCACAGGTACCTTCATCAGTCTCACAGGCAACTACAGCAAGGGAATACCCATTTCAGAAGACACACATGCCTGTGAAATTAGAAGTTTATACGTACAGGAAGGTTTCCAATACTGACAACAGCATCCCAGTCCTTTGATCCCACTAGCCTACCCCACCTTCCCAGCTGTCTAGCACCAACCAAGAAAATCAAACTGTCCTCAAATTAGAATGGGTTCTTATCCTCAGAAGACACAAAAGGCTTCAGAAATCATCATTTTCGCTCCATAAAAAGGGAACGGGTTGGCTGCATTTCTAAGAAGACAGCCAAATCATGTTGTTACTATTTGGGCTCAGATAACAGCAATTAAAAACACACTCTTAACTGAAAGAACATCACAAATTCATGGGTAGGGACCCACCTGAGGAGAAGTAAGGATAAAAAACAAAAATAAAATTTAAAAAAAAAAAAAAATGCCTCAGGAGCTACAGATTGCTGAAAAATAATGAGCACTTTCATAAGCTGAATATGCCCTCCAGGCAACATCTTTCCTTTTAAGATCCACCCACAGAATTAAGCTTGTCCCACAAGCACCATGTAGTCACATCCAAAAATTCGTGGGAGAAAAGCTGTTAAAAGCCACTACTACACACAGTACCTGATATGGTGCTACAGATTTAGGGCCCTCAGATCACCTCACTGACCAAGCTGCCCCATGGTAATTTTAGGGGCACACGTGATGTAGCAAGCACAATCTACAGGCATTTAAATCCTGTTTCTTGTTTGCTACAGACTTCCTCACTGTGAACTGAGAAAGTAAGGTGTGTGGGAAGCACAGTGCACAAAGTACCAAGTCACACACACTCACACCTGCTGCAGTGTTACTCCATATTTCTTTATATATGGTTCAAGTAGATGGAGTACTACACCCTCCTGACTGACGCACTGCACTCACTCTCCTCCACCAAGCTTCCATTCTAGCTTCTGTTGGCCATGATAACAAGGGAAGACACGCTAAAAGCTTAAAGAAAATAAAGAAATAATCCATCCATCAGCAACATTACGTCTATATTTAGGCCAAAAAAAAAAAAAAAGAAGAAAAAGGAATATAAAAGAGAGAGAGAGAGACTAACAGGTCACTGAATGAGACAGTCAAGTCAAGCACTTGCTGTGATTTGATAGTTCCATGTGTCCAAAACAGCACAGATCCCAAGTTTGCATGCAAACAGCAAAGTATCTTCTACCTATGCTTTCATCTTGTTTCTCCCACCAATGCTACAGCAGCCGCTTGCCTGTGTGCAGTGAACCCAGCCTGGGTTGCCAAGAGAGACTGCAATCAGGAGCAACACTTATTGTTGAATACTCTCAAATGGCCTTTCACCATATATTAACTCTAAGTAATAAAACATCGAGACTACATTCTTGTTTCAGTTTAGAATTAGTTTTTATAGCCAACATATAAAAGGCAGAAGTTGTAATAGACGTGCTATGATGTTCTTAACTAGAGCAATATAAACAGCGTTTCTATAATGGGCACTACTCTGAACTTTGTCAGGGAACTGCCTGAACTTCAGACTGGCACTGCTTTTCTCAAATGCTAAACCCGAAAGAAACATCTGTAAAGAGAACAGTCAAGCTATACACAGTGCTTAACTACGTATACAATATATACACAGAGACACACGTAGGTTGCCCTGAAAGTAATGCCTCCTATTCATTTCCATGGAAAATACAGCAGGTATAAGGAGCACAATAACAGTAATAATAGAGCAAATTCTCTGCCACAAAGTACTATTTTTCAACACAATCACCACTGTCAGCTGTGCATTTTCACCTACGAAGAACAAGAGCCTGCACGTCATACTCATAAAAACCTGCACTGACGGACGTTAATGGATGCAATTCTTTTTGGCATGGAGGAATTCAGTGTCACACCTTTGCTTCATCCACACTTCCACGTCAGATGCCCCTCAGCTACCACCTGTCACATGGCAAAAGAATGGAACAAGATACTGGTGGGAAGGTTCAACCTCTACTGCTGTACCACCAACACCCACCTCTGATGTCATGGGCCAACCTAATAAAATAAGAGGCATTACTTTTGGAGCAGTTCTCATGTATATTGTAAACATTTTCACACAGAATGCATAGGAATTCTCACTGTAAGCCCCATTTGCTTGGGTAAAAATTAAGCGCAGATTTAGTCGCATTTCCAGTGTAACCAACTCTAGGGAACCTGCTTTAGCATGGGGGTTGGACTAGATGGTCCCGTACAGCCTCTACAGTTCTGCCATTCTGTGATAAAGAAAACCTCAGGCTATTATACAATTTAATAAGATACTGTTCAGGATTTTCAATCTCTCCACTAAAAAATTAAGGCAATTTTGCAATTAAAACAAAGGCCATCATTAAATACCACTGTGGATATTGTGTATTAATTTTGTCATAGAGGTTAGTATCGTTCATTTTTCTATAAACTACACTGCATACCTCTCCAATGAAAGAAAACATAAATGGTTTTTCATGTGCTACAGAATTGGGCACACAAAGAATCAGAAGTTGAGCCTCGCTTGGGGGACAAGAGCTGACATTGGTATTCTTCTATAACCATATGTCTTAGCATGACTGATCAGTGGTATTAACAAGTAAAGACCCACAAAGTTTAAGTGGTTCAAGGTCAAGTAGAAGGGAAGATCAAGTTGAGACTCAAAGAGGAGACAGACAGCCTTGCTGCTAAATTACACTATCAGAGATGTTTTACGTTTTATAATCGCAAAGTGTTTAGCAGAGAGAAAACACTAAGCATACCCAGGACACAAAAAGGGTCAGAGAACCCACTGTTACCAAGGCTCCACATTGAGCACCTCTTTGCTGTCTTTGATGGGTCCTATTCTGTGCCACACTCGTGATCTCTGAGTCATCCTTCAGCACCTGCAAGAGGTGCACAGTTACCTCTGCTGGTAGAACTGTGATGTGAGAGGAAATGTGGAGATGGTGCACAATGAAATCAGCCACTCTCAGTGGCACTGTTCTGCCTCTTGGTCAAAACCTGGGTCATCCAAAGCGATGCAGAACAACAACGCAGAAATAACTTCAGTTTTTGTCATTTCTTTTGTCATGGAGCAGTTTAGTTCCCAGCTCCCAGGAGCGTCCATTCAAATTTTAATTTGAATCAGTCTCATGGCAAATCAGCCAGTGCTAAAATAGCACTAAAATAGACAGAAATCTGTCTAGAGAGGTTTAGAGAGATGGGAAAGGTTTTAGAGCTTGACAGGACATGACAAGATTCCATACCACTGATCTGCATTCACACACTTATCTGTAATGCAAACAGAAAGCTATTTAAAGCACTCCAAATTAGGTACGCTAAGTGTACTCTGGCACCTTACACAACAGACAGAACATCACTCCTGTTTCATGCTGTAAGGCAGTGGAGAGAGGGAAGTAAAGGTGCTTTTTACCTTCTACAATCTTTCCTGAACTTGTACCATTGAAAAGAAGTCTCTTTTTTTTTTTTTCACTTCTTCTGAAGGGATCTAAACAAGCCTTTACCTGCCGACAAATCTTCCTTAGCAGACACAGGTTATCCTTAACATGTATGAAGAAAACAGAGAATACCTAATATAAAGTGGGTCAGGAGCCAAACACATCCTGGTGATGTGGAAAAATCTTATTTGCAAATAATGGCTCTGAGCAACCTTATGTTGCTTTGAAAGCGTCCCTTCTCTAAGCATGGAGGTGGCCAGAAGTCCTGTCCAACCCAAATAATTATTATGCTTCTGTACCAATCCCCATAAATACTTTTTACCTACAAAAAGCCCCCTTCTATATTCTCTCACACCTACACATGGTAATTTCAACTGCGGATGAGCTATAAATAACCCTAGTGAGTATTTCAAAGAAAAGGTGTAATCATCCTTAGCATAAAACCCAGCAGAAGCTCATTTACCTCTTTCTCTGGCTGCAGGGTTTTGGGGTTTTTTTTAGCTCAAATATAAAAATTCCCACTCATTTCCAATTGCTCGCTGTGAGGCAGCCTCCCAGGGACACAGGTTTATCACAGGCTCAAAGGGTAATCTGAAATAGCAGCCCTTTGTAAAACTGCTGAGGAAGGGTGGGGAAGGAGCAGAACCTGCCATGTTAACTCCTTTCATCTCCTCCCCTCACCAACCAAGTGCAAAACTAACTCGATGTATTGGGGTTTTTTTTCTGCCCTAAATAATGCAAGGAAAAAGGATTTAAAAAGAAAAATTTAACACTCATACTTATTCATACACACACACGGACTGAAGTGCTGATCGCTTTATGCAAGAATTAAGATTGTCTGAAATGTACATGTAATCAGAGCCACACAAAGGTTAAAGAAACTGGAACAGAGATTAGGTATTCTTTTCAAACCCACAGCTATGCACTGCTATCACGTTCACCTGGGAACGCCAGGTAACACGAGATAATATGCAAAAGCACCGATGGGATTTAACCATGCAGCTTGATGTCAACCAGCACATTTAATAGCTTGCTTTTGACAAGAGCTCATCAGAAGTTCTGCATTTCTTGTTATCTTCTTTTCCTTTGAAACGCTGAGGAAGCAGCAGAACACGGTTTTTCAATGAAGCATCAGGGACATGGGTACAAAACTGACAACCTTCTGAAGCCCAGAGCACTTTTATTTAGGGATTTTATAACATTAGCAAGCGGGGCAAGGAAGGAAGCTTGCCATCTAGCAGAGAGGATGCAAGCACAGGCCCTAACATGGTAACCAATACAGGCAAAGTCCCCTTCTTTTCCAGAAGCAGACAAGAAATGGCATACAGGTATTCACATTAGCCCAGGATTCATGCGTAGTTAACTGAGCTACATAAGAAACCTATCTCAAGTTCCCTTTTCCCTCCACAAAAGCATTATAATGCAAACTTCCAGACTACATGCAGTTTGCTTCAGCAAGTTAACTCATTTGAAAGAAAAACAGGTTAACAGCATCGGATAGGAGCTCGGGGTTCACAGCTCTTTTTGTTTGTTTTGCCTTTAATGAGAAGTTGTGTAAACAATAAAAGCATTTTGTATTTCTTTAAAAGCTGTGGTTTAATCAGAACCATTTGCTCTTCATCTCAGACCCAAGTAATTTGGTTGTACCAGGTTCCCCACTGCAGACCTATACCCTCTCAGTATTCCTCACAGGAAGAATTACACCAAGAAATACACCAAATTAATGTGAAGGAATTTATGTAGGCACCATGAACAACATCGTACAGGAGCTGGACTCCACAATTGTTATGGGTCCCTTTCAAGTCAGGGTATTCTATGCTATTATTTCAGTGATGGGATGCTTGAATCACCACAACCACTTTTTGGACTCTCTTTTACACAAAGGCAATCAATGTTTGTCAATACATGATTACTCATGTGAAGCTTTCCAAGATATCAGGTAAAAAAAAAAAAAGACAAATCAGCTGAAAACTCATCAAAAAAGGTACACTGGTTTTCAAGCCAACAATTCCTCAGTGAATGTCTGCTCCCATAGCAGATCAGTGTCTTCAAAACAGGCAGCATGGTGCGAAGCCATCCAGAGGTGCAACCTCATAGACCTACACCTTCTTTGAGACTCCACACCCAGCCTAAGATTAGGGTTTGGAAACTCCTCTCTTCATTGTCATTACTGGGAGGGAGAAACCTTGCAGAGTTGCAGGCTGAAGGAGAAAGGGATGCTGCCCTTTCTCAGCTGCAGCTCCGGTAGAAACAGGGACAGCAGCAGGAAGGAAAAGAAGGGATGATCAGCAAGATGTCTCTATGGGAGCATTAAAACAAACACAGAAGCGTGTGCCTGTTTTCACAACCAACACAAAGTGCACACAGCGAGGGAAGAAGTCTGCCTGTTGGCTCCTGGTGAGCTTCATGGATGTCCTGAGCCTCTTATGCCATCAGGAGCTGGGAGGCCGCTGACCTCCCTCCTGCTCCCCAGCACTACAGCAGCTCGCAGGACTACCAGCTGTCAGACCAAAGACAGCCAAACAGAGTTGCTAAATTTAAGCAGCCACACAACAGGACATAACTGACCAGAGCAGCATGACGGCCCTTTAGATCCACTTAATTCACCACAGGCACGAAAGACCAAGGCAGATCTTCCCAGCACGAAGCTGTGCCAGAAGCGCAAAGCGACTCCAGCGGCACGGCTGGCTTCCTTCAGCAGGGACATCTCTAAAAGCCCTGCAATCGGCTGCAAGCATCCTCTGGCAGCTACCACTGAGGGGTTCATCCTCCTTCCCAGCCAGCAAAAGCATGAGGAGGCTCACCAGCAACGTGCTTCAAAACCCTATTAAGGTTGCTAAGTGACAACAACGCAGAGCTCTCTCACACCATTTACAAGATCCAAACATTTAAAGGCAAGGAAATGAATGGTTCAGATCATCATGAATCTCACACCGCTCCTGTAATAAACAAATCAATTCTCATCAATTAGGAAGCCTTGCCGATTTCATTACAATAATCTTAAATGTCCCAGGAGCACAGACCAGTTATCGTGCCTTCAGTATCTAAGCACTGAAATATTTCCAAGCAAGAACATTAGTCAAATGAGAAAAAAAAAATAATAACAGCTGAAGAAAAATTATTTGCTATTTCTTCATAATTGTGCAATATATCAGGATAATTCCTACACAGTAAAACTTTTAAGTCAACCATGTTCTGACTTTGAGTACAAAATTTCTATGGCCCGCATCCAGCAAGCACTTAAGCACCAGCTTAATTTTAAGAAGTAATTAATCATGTAAAAGTGTACAGGACAACTGAAGTGTTTCAGCATCTGCTTAACTGTTTTACTAGAATAAATCTCTTCTTGCATTTTAAGTACCCCTTAATTCAGTGTTCTTAATTTTAGCATATCAGTGAAATAGTATTTGTTTGGTGTCAGTGTTAAGCTCATTTGTAAATGCTGTATTTATCATAAAATTAAGAAAGAATGGCACTTCATTTCGTTGTAACATGGAATCATAGAATCACCAAGGTTGGAAAAGACCTAAAAGATCATCTAGTTCAACCGTTCACCTATTGCCAATAGCTCCCGCTAAACCATGTCCCTCAACACAACATCCAGTCTTTTGTTGAACACCCCCATGGTCGGTGACTCCACCACCTCCCTGGGCAGTGCATTCCAGTGCCTGACCACCCTTTCTGAGAAGTAATACTTCCTAATGTCCAGCCTGAATCTCCCCTGCCGTAGCTTGAAACCATTCCCTCTGGTCCTATCACTAATGACACGAGAGAAGAGGCCGACCCCAACATGGCGGACATAAGTTATGGATACCAACCAGCTTGGCTTCTATGCCGTTGCTATTAAACTGAGCATTGTAGTATGAGCTCAGTTTAACAGAGCTATGGCTACTGCACTGTTATTTGGTAGCCTACCCTCGGTTTTTAAAGATTTTGGAGAATGCAACTTATGCTGTGAAGACACCATGAGAAAGGAAAAAATGGTTATGTAAGAAGGTGGGAAATGCGAAGTTTAAAGGAAGAGTGTTTTGGTTTTTTAAGACAAGATCCAAGCATCAGCACAAAACTGAAAGAAGTGTCCAAAGCTAGACATGCTGTCAGCAGCTTTCTAACATCACATCCACATGTATTAGAAATAACAACAGGGAACACCATGTGGAAAAAAATTAAAAATAAAAAAGAATCTCAAAAAGAAATAATAGAAATAATAATGGCCAAGCAGAACAAAATGCATTTCCTGTGGTTCCTCTGCTACCACAGAAGCATGATCTGACACTTGAAACTCTGTATTCCAAGCTTCAATGAATCCACAAATAAACACGCAACACAATATTATCTTCTTGTTGAGCTTAGGTTTTGAAGCCTGTAGAATATACACGCTGCTTATAGAACCCTTACCAGAAGGACAAGTTGGTCAGAGTTCAAAGAAAATGAAACATAATTAAAAAGAAAACCCTTGGCCCTTTGTAATGTTCCAGAGCAGGAGCACTGGTCTAAGCTGCCTTTTATCATCTTCAGCTAGTCAAGAGGATTTGATACTTCCCTTCAGATAAAGGCTCTGTGATAGCCAGACAAACTATTCTTTTGATCATTACTTCAATTACAAAAATCACTGTCATTCTGTGTGTTCTGTTACACATACAAAGCTAAGCTGGATAGCCCAGCTAGTCATACAGTAGTCATACAGCAGGCACAGTGGCATCTTGGATCCTAATGTAGCTGCTGGAAACAAATCTAAATGTCCACAAATTATCTATATAGCCTCATATGGATTAAGATCCAGCTACAGAATCGTCCTTTCTTGAGCTCTGACATGACTGTTACGTGTCTTCAGGACTGTGCACATGAAGCTCACAAGTAAAGACACCACAGAAGAGACTCCCAGTTGTCATTTGTTCTTGAAATGGTCTCTATTACAAACTCCTCCTATCTGGTACTTCACTAGCAATTTAACCTTTGCCAATACATTCATCACTAAAATGCCTTAGCAGATTTCATTTCAGTTTTATACAAACATGTGTCAGAATTTGGAGAGGTAATGACCACTCTGCCTTAAACAGTGTAACTCTTTCCAGACTAACCCTACTCCCTTCTATATAGAGCACATTCAGTCATTTTTAACTTCCCAGAACTACTGTGTTTCTTACTGAAATTTTCCATTGATGGACTCTTGTTTTTTGAATGAGTACATGGAGACGCATCAGGTAGGAAAAGCAAGGAATATTACACACTATTACATGCTAAGAATCATTTTGCTTCTCTCGGATGTGCTCTAAAACCCTCAGAGAAGCTATGGGTACCTCATCCAACCTGAAGGCCAGGTTGGATGGGGCCCTGGGCAGCCTGAGCTGCTGGGTGGCACTGCCCATGGCAGGGGGCTGGGACTGGGTGGGCTTTAAGGTCCCTTCCAGCCAAGCCATTCTGTGATTGTATGAATATATGCATCCGTATAGAAGACTGATAACTGATTCTGAACATGTAACTTAGAAATGACGTTAAAGCCTCCACATAAAACGATGAGGGAATCAAAAGGTGGTTGCTATGCAATGGGTCACTCCAGTTCTGCCCCATGCTGTATAAACATAACGATATAGTTTAGCAACACTACTTCTGATAATGCAGTTGCAAAATAAATTGCAAATTGCAATGCATTTTGAAGCCATGCAGATTCAGACAATTCTAATGCACATACAGAACCCAGATTAAGGTTACACTTCCTACCGTGGCAACAACTTCTGGTACCTAAACCACATTTCCTTAATCAGAAAGAAACCGACCACAACTTAGCTGAGTAAATCAGCACCTACCAGATAATAAAAGCTAAATAAAGCAGATGACATTGCAGAGAATGACGTTCATGAGGTCTAGCACCAATACCAACAATAGCACATTATGTTTAGGAGAATTAACAAGCTATAGTAATCGAAGAGAAACATATACCAGAAACAAACAGGAAGTGACTACTGGGATTTGGCACTGTGAAATGTCGCCATATGGAAGAGTTTAGAAACTTTCTAAAGGCTCAGTTCCTAAATGGTTGGTGTTATTCACGAAGACCAATAAAAACACAGTGGGAATTTAATTAATTTGCTTTTATTGCTCCATAATGATTTAAGATATCTATAAGAAATGTATGTTAAGACCTCAGGCAATTCTGATAATAACTCCTGCAATTTAGTCAAATAATACTATCACCTCCCCTAATTCTAACACAGCCATAATTCAGAAAATCTCCCACACTATAGTAATTCCATTACTTAAAAAGTAAATAAACAACACCAAACATCTGGGGTGGAGGGAGTGAAGAAAGCATTCTCCCTGATGTGTTACAGGTGTGTTTCTCTCAAGAACTAAACCCTATTTTCCTGCATTTCCAAATTCACACTCCCCGCTCCAGAATGTCTGCTTTAGAATTAGAATCATAGAATTACCCAGGTTGGAAAAGACCTTGAAGATCATCAAGTCCGACCACAGCCTAACCAGTACCCTAACTCTAAAAACCCTACACTAAATCATATACCTAAGTACCACATCCAAACAGCCCTTAAGCACAACCAGGGATGGCGATCCAACCACCTCCCTGGGGAGCCTATTCAAGTCCCTAACTACCCTTTCTGTAAAGAAGTTCTTCCTGATATCCAACCTAAACTTGCCCTGGTGCAACTTGAGGCCATTTATCCAAGAACAAGCACAGGTGAGATACCCAATAGCAGACTGAAGAGCAAAACGCATATCCAACAGAGCTTTCCCATTAACAGTACATGGAACCATTACAGTGGGAAGCCAGGTCAGCAATGATAATGCTATTTTCCATATCCATTTTCTAGCAGAGAGTACTCAAGACAAGAGCAGCAACTACCACCATGCTCATTTAACTATTCTGCTTCCTAGCATCCAGGCACCACTTCATCTATTTTCTCATGCTTGCCCCCAAGATGCACAGGAAAAAAACAGCAGTGTCAGTTCTAAACTGAGCCTTCCTTTCTCAACAGGTTCCAGCTATAAAGGACTAAAACAAGACCATCTTTGTGAGGAATGTACTTTGCACTACGGCAATTAACTTGAAAGAAAGTAGGACTCAGCTGATGACAGGCAGAGTTTTCATACTGCAGCCCTGAAGAAATGAAATCATCTGTTTTGTTTAAAAAAGGCACGAGCACTGGCTGTCTTAACCAGCATCTTTGAAAGTGAAGAAGCTGAATTTGATGCAGATGCAAGGAGAACTTTGCATGATTTAATTCCCCAGTACAACACTGCTGGTAGATCGTCATCGTCATACGCACTGCTTCAAAACTGAATACAGATTTCAAATTTCTGCACCAAAAATAAATAAATAAAACACATATATTCATAGAATCATAGAATGGCCTGGGTTGAAAAGGACCACGATGATCAACCAGTTTCAACTCCCCTGCTATGTGCAGGGTCACCAACCACCAGACCAGGCTGCCCGGAGCCACATCCAGCCTGGCCTTTGTACATACTAAATAATGAAGTCTCAGTGACAGGGAGAAACTGCCAGTAAATATCATGAAGTCAGGAATGGTTTCAGCACTCTCCATTTGGGATTCCAGCCCTGAGCCACTCAGACTTCACAGGGTACTTGCCACCTGTTTGTTCTACTGTGTTTCCTCCGGGAACACATATGTGCTCCACAAATGCAACAGCTTCCAGGATAAGGATCAAAGATGCTGTCTTTAGTCTCATTGAAGTGCTAAATAATTTCGATCCTGGCTCCTCTACTGCCACAGCATCACCTTATAAACAAGTGTGCAGCTTGAGTGAACAGCTCCTAGATACAGGCAAGGTGCTGTCCTGCTGAATACTTCTCTCCTCAGTTTTGCAGAAACTTGAGCGTGCTGATCTTCAGGTTTTCTATACCAGAGATATAAACAGTGGCCATATTTCAGCACATATTTCGGCCTTCCACATACTCTAAAAACATGAGAAATAAGCACGTGTAATTTACAAGGATATCAAAAAGAAAAGTTACAGGGACGTTCAGCCCTATCACCCATCCATCCACTTCAAGTATCATAGTGCTGTAAAAGCAGTTCCACTGAACTCAGCCAAGTCGTCCACAGAGGAAATTACTACTCGATGTGAGTAAGCAAAACTGGACTACAGATTTCTAAGCAGAGCACTGAGCATGTGATCAGCATATCATAAAGAAGCAATGAACTTCAGTGTAATTACATCTTCCAGTATCGTATACTTTCCTTTCACTTTCCCAGTCTGATTTTCACCCTTGGTCAAGTAATCAATTGTTTATGCGTAGGAGGAAGAGGACGAGGCTTAAAAACACACTCTGAGCACTTCAGGTGTTAGAAATCAGCAAAACTATGTTTATAGCACGGAAAAGGTTTTGCTATTATACATATGTTTGCTAAATCTCATTATAAAGACGCAAGAAAAATCCACCGCTGAAGGGTTCTGTCTGCACAGAATCACCATATGGGAGCTTTCACAAATGATCAACTGTACCAAAACATCTAAAAATAACATCTTCCTTAAGTAAAATAAAAACAATTGCCAGCAGAGACTTTTGGGTGCAGCTGCCTGCTAAGGCATCAACACCGCGCTGCTACAATGTCTCGGGTAAGTATATAAGCAACCTCCACAGTGTTAAATGGCCCAGGAACATCAATGATAAATGTAACAGACGTGTTTCGGGTTCTTTCAAAAGTCTATTCTTAGCTGTAAGGCAAACCCCATCCACTTAATTAAAACCTTAGCTTACAAACACATTCATGTAGTAAGCGAAGCTTAACAAATCTAATTTGAATGAAAGGGACTGGCTGGGCGAAAGAGCAGCTCCCTGATGTTCCTTGCTCTCGTGGTTTCGTGTAACCACTGATCACCAACTACTACAACAGCAAACATGCAACACCCTCAAACTAAATGGGAGTTGTCAGCCTAAATACAGCTACTTTTAAATAATGCATCCTGAGTTACAAAATAAAGTGCTTCTGAATTATTGAATCATGGTCTCATCTTTAACACAGATAGATCGCTTTTAATTAAATGGAAATGTATTTATATTCTCAGTTGCACGTTACTGTAAATTGTAACAAGTAAAGCAGTGTTTTATCATAGAATGACCTGGGTTGAAAAGGACCACAATGATCACCCAGTTTCAACCCCCCTGCTATGTGCAGGGTTGTCAACCACCAGACCAGGCTGCCCAGAGCCACATCCAGCCTGGCCTTGAATGCCTCCAGGGATGGGGCATCCACAGCCTCCTTGGGCAACCTGTTCCAGTGCATCACCACCCTCTGAGTGAAAAACTTCCTCCTAATATCTAACCTAAACCTCCCCTGTCTCAGTTTAAAACCATTCCCCCTTGTAGTCAGTGTTTCCCATATAAATCCAATTCAGAGAAATATAACTAGGATGCAGACTAAGATAAATGAAAGCATCACTTCCAGAGTCGCCTTAAAAGACCATCTTGCCATTCGTTGCCATTCTTAGTGTTGCCACAACACTAAGAACTCACCAGGATCCCATGCCCACAAAGCTGTTCCAACAGAACAGAATCCCCACGTTTTCTTTACACAAGTGTCAGCCGGTGGGACAGCAAAGCCTTGCACACACCCAGCACCAGCAGAGAGAACACAGCATCACTTCTGCCCTTTCAAAATCACCGTAGAGGAGTGATGTTAAAGCTGGAAGTTTGCATGCAACTTATAGAGCAGCGTAACAGCAGTTAGGCCTGGCTGAAGGGTTATTTTAGCAGGTAACATAAATCACAACTGCAAAGTTACATTTAGAAACAAAAGGCGGTGACAACTGCCGCTCAGGAAGGTTCTTGGGGAACAAATGGCTTAGCACCTTACACATAAGCAGGATAATGTCAACGCTAAGCAACAAACGCTTCTTGCTGAGAGGCACTTTGGCTGTTGTGTGTGGATCTGAAGGGACGAGGAGCACAAACCCACACAAACACACGAGCAGATCCTCGCTAACTTTACTAGGCAATGTGAGCCGTGGTGCAGAACCCAAGCCCTACGTGCCATCCGCCTGAGGATGACCTCAGCTGGCTTTTGTGCATCCATGGAACTTGGACCGTGCTTTGCAAGAGATTACGGGATCCTTCTGCTTGGGTTACGTCTCTATAGAAAAGCAACCTTAAACACGTGCTGGCCGAAGTTAATTTCACAAGAAAAAACAGTGATGCAAAAGCACCATCCATCACAAAGTAAAGCCAACAATCCCACCGGGGCGGCAAAACGCGTTGCCCCGAAACTTTGACAGCTGCTTTACATACACCGACTCTCCGCGGGGCTCCTCGGGGCCGGAGCGGGATGCGGCTGAGGAAGAGGAGCAGAGGGAGGCTGCTTCCCCCACACCCAGGACGTGGGCAGGGCAGGGCGGCTGCCGGCTACGGGCAGGCGGCTTCCCCTCCGGCCCCGCCGCCCCGGGGGGCTTCCTGCCAGCGGGGACAGATGTGGACGCAGCAGCAGCTGGCCGGGAGGAGGGGAGGGGAGAGGAGGAAGGAAGAGGCACGGCTGGCTCCCCTCAGCCGGGGGGCAGCGGGATGCGGCCGCGGGCCACGCCGTCGGGCGCCGGGGCGGGGAGGAGGCGGCGGGCTCCGGTCCCCTCCTCGTCTCTTACCTTGCTGCGGATCTGGCCCGAGGTGGACACTTTCCGGATGAGTTTTTGGGGGCCCTCGTGTTCCCCTTCGCTGTCCGACGACTCGTCCGCCGCCGGGTGCTGGGGCTGCTGCTGGGGCTGCTGCTGAATCCCGGCTCCGCTCATCCCCGCCTCGGCCCCGGCCATCTTCCCGGACTCCTACCGAGAGAGAACACACGAGCCCGGCTCAGCCCGGGCAGCCGCTGCCGCTCCCCTCCCCGGGGAGGAGGGAGGAGACGGCAGAGAGGGAGGGTGGGGAAAGGGGCGGTGCGGGGGGGAGGGACGGAGCCGAGGAAGAGCCGGGCGATGGTGGGGCCGAACGCTTGGCCGCCATCTTCCGCCGACCCCTCCGACGGTCCGGCCCGGCTCAGCAAGGAGCGGGTGGGCATGGCCGGCCACTGAGCCCTCACCACTGCGGGAACCGCCGAGCTTGGATAAGGATGCAGCGGGAGGGCGGCGAGACACTGAGGGGCCGAGAGGGCGGCGCACCCAGGGACACACAGAATCACAGAATGAGCCGGGTTGGAAGGGACCTCAAGGATCATGTAGTTCCAACCCCCCTGCCTGGCAGGGCCACCAAACATACACCTTTACTAGATCAGGTTGCCCAGGACACGGAGGGGAACAGGCCCATGTACGGCCTGGTACGACGAGTGGGGCACCTGTGCAGGTGTAATGGAGAGGTGTGAGGCTGAGCTCCGTGCGTCACCGAAAAGCAAGAAGGCGGCGTGTCCAATGGGATGCATCGGCTCAAAACGGGACGTGGTTGTTCTCCCACATCCGTTTAATTTGTGTGTTCCTTTGCTCGCTGTTGTTGTCTTCGCATAAGAGTGGTCCCCTGGAGTGGGGAGCGAAGGGTCGCTATTCCCTTCTCATGGCAGATCTGGCAGCTCCCAGGACTTGGAAATGTCACCACATGTTCTGAATTGTGGGGCTCTGAAATGACTGTGGCTTTGCTTGTAGTCAGTGTTCCAAATAAGCATTCGGTCTCTGCATATATTCGGTCTCATACCAAATAAAACACACGGGTCCCAACTGCATGGAGTGGATTAAAAGATGAGAAAGCAACCAATACTTGTGGCTTCTCTGCTCCCGCAGTTCTATTTATACATCTCGAAAGGGAACTGCCATCTCTCAGTGAGCTAATACAAGTGCCGCAGTACCTAAATACAGAGCAACAAAGGAGAAACAAAAGCGAAACCATAACACAGCGCCCATCCTATGCTGCGAACGCCGTGCCAGGAGCTGGATTTCTTACATGGGAATCTCCCATTTCCTTCACTGGGACTTCTGTTTGCAATAGGTGAAATGAAAGACTGGCATGAAGCCACGCAGGTGTTGTATCCCACAGAGGTGTCACCGTATCAAGTGCTTCTGTGAGGTTCTACTGCCCTTCTCTATGTAGGATCGCATCTTTGAAGGTACTGTGAGGACCTGTGTTTCTTATTACAGTAATAACTGGGCCTAAGGCCCACCACTGATACCACATCTAAAACTAAATGAACTTCTAACATTGTTTCTTCTCCTCACCCAACTCATTCTTCCCCTAAGAGAGTTCTTCTTTCTTCAGAATATGAGAAAACTTGGGCAAGAGCAAGCGTGCACTGAATTCACTTAGGACACACATAAGGAGAAAGGGTAGGAGAGAAGCTTACAGACACTTAGTCACCCCAGCTGCCTTCCTTCCTCTTCCTTCTCCCCAGCAACTTCAGAACAGCAAATTACCCCAGAACTTGTCTCTCTCACTGCATCTAACAGCCTTCTGAAGGTACATGACAACTGAACACTGCAACTAGGTGACAAGACGGTGTGCTAATTAATGCTAATGCAGTTTGCATTGGGCTGGGACTGCGATTTGAGGAACACTGGTTGCTAACAGAATATGACGCTCACTGACTCCATTTAATTCAACCGAATTAAGCAGCGCTTAGATGAACAACACTATTACTGTTACATTTGTTCCCATGCTAAAAAAGCATTCAAAATACCCGTACATGTGACAGCTGTGTCTCCACCACATGACTGGGATCCTGTGCAACGCTGAGTGCAAAACTGTTTACAAGCAGCCATTTCACCCACCTTCCAGAATTAAGGTGAAAAGGAGAAACCTTATCCATATCATAATGCCTTTGAATTTAGGGAGGTCACAAAGTTGGTTCAGTTGGTGACCTAAAGTTTGTACCAGTGGGAGATTGGGGTTTTTTTAAAGCATAAAATGTAACTTGCTTGCTGCAGTCTCCTTAGGTATCTGCATAGACAGCTCAGCTTTCCTTCACTACACTGCCTTTCAAATGCATAAAAGCTGTTGAATGAATGTCTGAAGGGCAAGGCAAATAGGCAAGAAATATGGCTCTCCAGCTTCTGTTTGCATTCAGAGCCTAACTATGAGCTCCTGCACAGTGCAAAGGGGGTCATCCATCCCCACATGGACGACTCAATATGAGAAGCACCATATAGTGGATTTCATCTCGGGGAACACAGGTGTGGATGCTGTGCTATGAGTGGCAACACTGAAATCCAACAGACTTCTACAAGCTCCGAGTCAGGCTCCCAAAGAGCACATGTGATACGTGCATGAATTATGTCTTTCATCTCACATACTCAACTTCACACTAATTAATAATTCCCTGAAATTTCCTTGATAAAGGAAACTGGTGAAAAGAGTAAAGAAAAGTTGGTACTTAAAGAGAGATTCTCAGCTAACACCAAACAGCCCCGCTGACATCATTTGTGTCACAGCAATTGATATCAGCTGACGATCTGCCCTTTATATTCAAAGAACTTATATTCAAAGTGCTGGGTAGATACGTGCACTGTGAGAATCTCACTACCAAACAGCTTCCAGTGATGATAATAGAATACGCATCACTAAAAAGCATATGCGATGTACCAAAAAAACCCAAATACACACTCCAGCTGCTCTGGAGATTATGCTTTATAATGCAGATTAAAGCATCATTTGATTCCAGGAACAGAAATGATTCCAGCTCTAATGTTGATTCCCACCATAATAGGCGTATTTACCTCTTTTTCTCTAGGTCACTTTGGTATCTGCAAGCTGGAGGATAATAAGGTGGGGTTTTTTCTCCACCTCAAAAGGTGAAGGTAAGGCCAGGGTTCCATATGAGATGTGGAAATAGGGTTTAAGACTTCGTAGCCTAAATTGCATCTGGAATACAGAGCCCCTGAATCTCCCTTTGAAGAGCAGATGAACCTGACACTTTCTGTTACTTCTGTTGGCTCTTACTGAGGTGGGAAGATGTTCTCCATTCAACAATGAGCTGGGAATTAAGGGCAGGATTTTATAGATATCCTAAATTTCACATGGACATGCTCCATCCTGACATTTTCAAGGAGAAACTGTGGCTTCATGTGATGTCAGCCAGTTGCTCCCCAGAACAGCCATAGGAACAGCACACCTGACAACTCACAGAGGTCATCGCTGTGCACAGATTCCAAACCTGCAATGGTTTCCCTCACCCTGTTACTCTTTTTCTATATCAAAAGAGAGAAAGAGAGTTCTGGGCATGTTTTTTTCTACCCCATGCAGTTCTTCACCTAAATCTCCTTTGTCCCCATTTCAAGACAAAGCCCACATCAAAGAAGAAGAATGATGTGGTTCTGCCTCAAAGATGCTTTTTACCAGCAGGTTACCAGGTAAAGGACTGAGTACGTGGACTGAAATTGGAGGCTTGTAAAAGGAAACGAGTGCAGCGGTTAACCTTAAAACTGCATTCAAGTGTGTACCTTGAACAAATGCAGCAACGGAACGATAAACATGACCCAAATCCTCTCCTTTATCGGGGGAAGGGAAGACTGAGGGGGGTAAAAACAGAAAGGAAGTGCTCTGTCTGTGTTTATCCGCACCCAGAAGGGAGCAGGCTGGGGTGCTTCAGCCATACGGAGGGGCTGCCATCCGTCTGCCTCCTGACTTTCAGCAGAGTTTTGGCTGACGGCAGCCAATGTAAATGTCACTGCTCAGTAGGACAACACGTTCAGGGGAATGGGATTCGCTGTTTTCCTCCCACGGCATTTTCATCTCTCCAGGCAAAATCGAAGGTCTGCCTTTGCGCGCTGCTGTGGATGTCAGCTCCATGTTGCTGGAACGTATCGCATCCAGCTGTTCTCCCTATCACAGCTGCATCTCCGTCCGCAGCTTCAGCGGCTCAGAACCACAGAGGGCGGCAAAGGGGGGTTGTTCAACTTCACTAAAAAACGTGGCCGGCCAAAATGTATTTGGGAGGGCACGGGGTTGCAAATCCAGGTGGGTCACGGCGGGTATCTCCAGGGAGATTCCCGGGAGTGTGAAGACCGGGACAAGCAAAGCGTGGCTCTCCCACTCCGCTGTTACTGAGTGCCTTTAGAAATAGAACCGGCGGCTGGACCCGTGTAGGCTGGCAAAATCAAAAAGGCACAGCCACCTCAAGGGAAGAAGCGTGGCCGTGTTAGGGGTGCACGCTTCCGTCTCCCCATAGAGTTCATGGCCAGGGACAGCCCAGCCCTGACCTCTCGGGCAGCCCGAGACCTCCCGAGCAGCGACCCAAGGGTTATTAATAGCCCTCCCCGCCCGCCGTGCGTGTGCGTGTGTTTGCACAATAGAGAAAAGCCCAACGGCGGGACGCCGACAAGGGGAAATCAGATGTTATCGCCGGCGGAGGATGCCGGTGACACGATTTCCTTCGCTGGGAGGAGGGTCTCGGAGCGGCTTCAGCACAGCGAAGCGGCAGCCTCCATGGGGAACCCCCTCTGGGAGGCACCCGTGCCCCCCGCTCCCTGCGGGCACCCCATCCCCGGCTCGGCTCCGCCGTAGGGAGAGCTGGGGGCGATTCCCAGCCCGGCTGAAGAAATCAAATAGGAATAGACAACAATAGGAAGAGTGTATCTCCCTGGCAGAGTATCCCTCTCGTTGGCTGGACGCGGTGCTACGGCGGTGCTCCGTACCCCCATCCCGCTCCGCTCCTCCCGGCAAAGTTGGCGGCGGGGCTCCGGGTACCGCTCGGGGCAGGACGCCCAACTCCGGCCCCGGGGACGCACGTCGGGATGACAACCCGGACCGCACCGCAGGGAGCACGAAGGAACGGAGGAAATGCCCGCACGCGGCGAGGCACGCATTTACCTACCAGCTCCTCCCAGGCGGGGCTCCGGCCGCTGTAGGACGGCTCCCCGTGCTCCTCCATCCCCCGACCTTCGGCCCAGGGAGCCCAGCTCGTTCCACCGCCTCCTTCTTCTCTCCCTCCCTCCCTCCACCGCTCGGGAGCGTAGCGCTTCCCCACGCCGCTCTTCCTTCCCTCCACCCCCCCGCCGCTCCTCCCTTTTCTCCCCCGTCCCTCTCCGGGCCCCCTCCTCCCTCCCCGCCTGGCCCCGCTCCCTCCCCCGGCTCCCGGGGGTCCTCCCGGGCACGGTGCGGAGCTGTTCCCACCACCCCCAACCCGGGCACCGCGCCCCTTTGCCGGGCTGTGCCGCGGATTACGCGCAAATCGCCTCGGCCTTAAGCCTGTTTGCGGCCGCTCGGGCTGTCGGGGAGAGCCCGGGGCTTGTGGACGGCCCTTCACACCGCCTCCCCGCTACCCCGGACCGGACAGGTCCGGAGACCCCCAGCCCTCATTGAGGGCAGCGAACTCCGAGCTCCGCGCCCTCTGCCCACTCAGGAGGGCGTGAGAGCATAGGGGGCAGCCCTATGGATCAGCCCCTTGTCCCTGCTGGGGGGATCTGGGCTCAGCAGCTGGTCCCACCTGTAGGACGAGCACTGCGACGTGAGCTGGGACGTGGTCCTTTGAGGGATGGGTGGATATATGTGATCCCTGGCTGGGACATGGGCTGGGACGTGAGCCCTGTATTAGAGGCAGCCCAGAGATGGACACCGTGCACATCCATTTGTGGGGCCACAGCGCCTTAAGGAGCAGCACATTGCCCACCACCAAGCCTTTTATTAACATGCAGAGTATTTACTCGGAGGCTTCTCAGTTTACGACTTACCAGCGTACCCTTGAACACCAGACAACGTCTCGTGGCTCTACAAGTGGATCATGTATCTCCTACAAACTCAACACTTCCACTGATTTCAGTGGAGCTGGGAAATGAAGCTCCATCACCATGTGAAGCCACATTGTCCTTTTCTCCAGTTTTTCTGTTACTTTCATTCCATCCTGCCCTTTTGAGTTCGCAGCTGCCAGGTAATCTCTGGGTCACCTACTTGGTAAGTGTAAACATCAGGAAAGCAGTTGGAATTCACAAGAATAAAATAAAGGAAATTGCATTTCTGGTATTTAAAGATATATTATAAGTGGTGCACCACTAACCCAAGCCCAAAGAAGTGCTGCACTGGTATAGCTCATCTGAGGGCTGAAATTGATGCCTGTCTTCCATCAGTAGAATAAGGAATTATTTTTGTTGATTGTGAGTTTGGGAGTGCTCTGTTAATGAATTGCTTTTGTTGTAGGGCTGTAACCTCAGAAGGGAGCAAACGAGATGACTGACAGCAGGTTACTTTTTTAATGATGGTGAGAAATTGTGCACCATTGTCCAAGGATGTTTGGTCTCCTTCCCTTGACCCCCAGGTGACAGATACTGCTAAGGAATGCCATCCTACAGAGGGCTGTAGACTGAGAATTGGTGTCAGAGTCGTATTAGGGCCTCTACTTACTACTACATGATGCACTGGAGGATCACACGTGATGGCTGTTTGTACCCTTTGACATCATCCAGCCTCTTTAGCCATGGCCGTGCTTTGTGGCAGAAGTGGTCTGCTATTAAATATTTGTCATCCTTGCACCCTGCTGAACCACAAGAACAGAAAACAAGAAACAAGACTCGTTAAGCTACTTCTTCAGCTCCAGCCCTATACATGTTGTACTACCTTGAAGTTCAAACAGTTCTTGGTGTCCCTTTAGCCCCACTTTTTGTTTCATGTGCCCTAAATCTTACACCTGTGACTAGATAGATGGACAATTTTGTTCACCTCATTTCATCCCCTAGAGTTCAAAGCTTGGTTTCCATTAGTGGAAAGCTAGCATAGGCCCCTGAAGACTACATCAACCTACTTAAGCTTAAGGTATGTTTCAAGGTCATGTTGGATAAGGAGGAAGGAAATCAGCTCCTACTAGCTAATGAAAACTGCAATGTCATTTCAGATCAGGCCTGCCAGTTTGGGCTCCAAAATGCCACATTTGTTTTTTCACTTCCTCTTTTTTCAGGGGATGGATTCAAACCTACCCTTAATGATTTCTCTTCACGTGAGCTTTGCTCACCACGTCTGAGAGCCCCATTTTACAGAGACCAAGGTCCGTGTGCTGCTTGAAAGAACTAATTGAAAATCACAGGCCAAGTACTTGTCCAAAAAATGTAGTTCTGTCAAAGCAGACATGGAATTTGAGGAAAAAACACAGGATTTTTAAACTTTATTTTATTTTATTTTATTTAGGGGCATGCTGCTGTGTTTTCACAGGGGCAAGGGGACGGAAGGCAAAAGGGATCTTAGGTTGAGCAGGTGCTGCCCACTAAAATAAACCATGGCACCTGTCCTCTGGAGGAAAGGGGTGGTGGTTTGGGAGGAAACCTTCCCAGAGGTCTGCAGTTGAACCAGGTGGTATTAATGGCCTTTTCCAACCTTGACCATTCTATGAGTCCGTAATTGAGAGAGCAGTCTTTACAGCTGGCCTGGGAGCAGGAAGTGAGCCTATAGCTGGTCTGCCAAACTGCATCAAAACATCTCCTACACAGCCTGGGGGTTTGGTTCATTTCATCCTGTTGTTTTGACTCGGTTCCAAGTCGTGTTTTTGTGTGTTGTTTTTCTTGTCTTTTCCTTCAAGTTTTTCCACTTAGTCTAGACGTTTGGGTTTGAATTTTCTCAGTAGTCCGCTGTATATGCTGCGTTCAAAGATGTCTCATATCCTTCTGTCTCTTCTGTTCCCTGCCCTTAATGACTCAGTGAGAACTGGATCAACAAAGTGAACGCTTTCATTATTGACATTTTTTGTACATGAAACGCATTGAAAATAGTAACACACGGGTGCCTTCTCTAAGCAAAATATTTTGGCTGTGTTGGACACGCTGAAACATACAGATTTTCAAATCGATGCAAATGTTTTGTTTAGCCATTCACAAGCAAACCCCCATCTCTTGAAGTATTGCCATTCTTCGTGGAAATAAAGAAAAGATTCCATTGAAGAACCTGCCATTTTCTTTCCCTATGTTGAGGCAGAAAGACCTTAAAACAGTGATTTTTTCATATTATTTTTCTGTGTTTAAGAGCCGTTTGGATGTGGCGCTCAGAGATATGATTTAGCAGAGGGTTGTTAGAGTTAGGGTACTATGGTTAGGCTGCGGTTGGACTTGATGATCTTTGAGGTCTTTTCCAACCTGGGTAATTCTATGATTCTATGGTTCTATGTAGCATATAAAGAATATATGCTAATGTTCATCAACTGATCCTAACATCAAATTTCCTTCTTTTCTTGGCACGTAATACACACGCCTACTTTGAGTAAATTCTTCAAGGAAATGTTGCTCATTCTCCTCATAGTAGATATGCCAGTTGGATTCTTTTCTGTTAAGTAATTTTGGATAACATCCAAAGGCAAGGTTTGATCAACGTGGTAACTGGGTAGTTCCTGCCAGACAGATAGGTGGTAACAACCCACAGGAAATGTCTAACAGGCAGAGAAAAACACACTTAGTTTTCAATGGAGATAGAGCCAAAGTAACACGATGGGTTAAGAAAAACACTTAAAACTAAAGGTATATTTTGTTATTGGTGAAATCCTGATACCTGTCTTGAAGCCCACTCCTTTCTCTTTGCGAGGGCGTTCAGGCAAGATGTAGTAGAAGTTCTGAATTTCTCCCACTTCACAATGTCTGTTGCTTGGGAATATTTCATGCAAGGAACCTGAAAAAAAATGCTTTCGCCCACACTTTCTTCACAGACTTTTTCCACCTTGTGCTTTTCTTGTCATTATTATTCCTCTTGTTACTGTAATTGCTGCTTCTGTGTGTATCTGTATGAGACAGGACGCTTTTAAACAGTTCCCCAGTGTTTTCAGTGTCACAAGGTGGAAGTTATTTCTGCAGCTGGCAGGAATGTGTCTGTGGCCTTAGGGAACGGCAGCAGGAAGCAAGAAATCACAGTCAGAAGAAAGCCCTGCCCTCAGAAAAGCATTTTAGTGAAGGACCAGCAGAGGTATGGAGGGGCAATCCACCTGCCACCTCATTGCCTTCTCGTTTTATTTCCCCTTCTCAGTACTTTTTCTCACATGTTAGCATCTCCTACTTGCTTTGTTTTTCTATTGACTTTATTCAGAGATATCTAGCAGAAGGTTGACGTGTTTCTCATTCAGTACTGTCAGGCGCATTAGGAAAAGTATGAACAGCAGGTTCCGTGTTTATGGCCAAAATTTGTGCCAGGAGATATTCAGGTTGGACATTATGTGGTCAGATGGTGGAATGGGATGCTCAAAGAGGTGGTGGAGTCACCTTCCCTGAAGGTGTACAGAAAACATTTAGATGTCGTACTGAGGGACATGGTTTAGTGGGGAAATACTGGTGGTAGGTAGATGGTTGGACTGGATGATCTTGGAGGTCTTTTCCAACCCTGGTGATTCAATGATTCTGTGATTCAAGAGAGACAATCCTTCCTCTCTAGTCAGCATGAGGATACACATGGAGAGCTGGGGCCTTCCAGTTCAGGGCCCTTCAGTGGGCAGGTGTAATGAACACAAATTATGGCTGGTCATCCTCACTGCTAATAGGGATGCTGAAACATTCCTCCAGTTTGCACATGAGCCAGGACTAACCCCAGTCAGTTTTCATCTGCTCTGTGAGTTCCTGGGAATACTTCAGCTGAAACATGGGTTCCTAGGAAAATGGAACATCAGTATCAAAAGCTTTCATAAATTGATGCGCATGGTGAGTAGCCTATCTAGAATTGTAGAATCTACTGGTCAGTTCGGCCATCATAGGAAGAAGTTGGTTTAGGCTGACTATATTTGTCCTTCAAGAAACAATGTTCGTTTTTCCTATCCATGTTATAAGTACTCACAAACATTTCATTTCATTTCAAAGAGTGACGAAATTTATTTAATGGATCAGTAATTCCTCAGTTCTTCCTTTCACTCCTTTTCTTTAAGTTTCACTTCACAATACAAGAACAACAACTTGAAAGGAGGTTTTAGCGAGGTGGGAGTTGGCCTCTTCTCCGAGGTAACAGCAATAGAAAGAGAAAACAGAAACAAACAGCAAATCATACAAGTTGACAAAGGTGATACTTTAAAGTCATATCTAAATTAATAGAGAATTTTATTGCTTCTGAAACATTCCAAACAAAAATAAACATTTAATTTAAACAACCTATAAAATACAAATGGTTTATAGAGGAAAAACTGGGGAGGAGGAAAAGAGCTTTGCCTCCCTCATAACACTTGAAAAGGAGAAAACAGGTGGCAAACTGATTTGTTTTGAAAATGGAAAGAATTTAGCCCACCCAACAACTTGGCACCGAGCAGAGCCATTCCTTTTATCTTTTTATGTGTTCTACTAAACGCAACATTTAGGAGCTTTCTAATTGCAGCAAATCAATATGCAAAATTCCTATTTTGGTCAGTTGGCTTTTTGCAGTCTATCTTGGTATACGTTCAGACAAATATTAAAGCAGGTCTTTTTGTTTTGTTTTGTTTTGTTTTGTTTTCTAGAAGCAAACAAACTATAAACCTTCTCTGGCTATTGAACAGAGGAAACATATGGAGACAGAATTATCCCAGCAGAGTTTTCTTTGCTAGCAGAAGTGAGAGGAAGAAGCCACGAGGTGAGCGGTGTGTAAAAACAGCCATAGGGTCATCTAGAACAAGTAAAAGGAACTCGTAGCCAGGGTTCTGATTTCTTTCAAGGAAAGATAGAGCATATTGAACCAAACACTGTTGTCATAGAAAAAAGTAAGCTTTCACAGAGGTCATGGCACTGTATACTGTGAGGTGTGTTCTTACTTCTAAGCACACCATTTGTCCCATTTATTTCACTTCCAGTGCCTGCTGAAAGCATATACTCTCAGTGGGGAACCCTGCAAAATGTCAGATTTGAGAAGAGAAATGTTTGATGTATAGAGAAAGCATGGAAGGAAGGGAGAGGGACAGCTATGTGAAACAGAGAAGAATGAAGGATGTATCTGTTTGCTTTTCTCAGATACATTTTTTCTGACACCAGCAAATGACACGTCATAACCCCAGAAATACCAACTTTAAGCAAAACCCACCTTCTAAGTGACTTAGAGAAGTAGAACAAGATTAAGTTCAACTGATAATATAATTCCTGTGATTTCAATTCAGTCATTTCAGGGACAAAGTGGCCTTTGGTAGATTTTTTTAACTTACTTAATGAGGAGTTGAAATTCTGTCATTGCTTTAATAGTGTCACCTCCTTACTTTCAAGGGACCCCATCGGATGGCTTGTACAGCTATTTTTACTTTTTAATAAAGAGAGGATGTCACATAATTTGCTAGAAAAAGCAAATATATTATTGATGCTTTAACCTTGTTTAATTTAAATTAAATTTACTTAATTTGCATTCAGAATTTAAAGAAACAGCCTCAAACCACGGAATGACCAGAGTGTATTTGAGAGTGCCCCATTTAAATTGGCTAGACATAGGCAAGCCTGGTTCAGAGGAGCAAGAAAGCAAGTAGAAGTGTCATTGCTTCTGTACATTTCACATCGATAAAGCAGAACAGTGCATAGGTGACCTTTAGAAACACTTTTATGAAATACCCATTGAACGTGCACAAATGTTTTCATCTTTGTTTACAGAAGATTTGCTGAGTTAGTTAAACTTCTGATACTGTTAGTATTTCAGTAAGGTGTGATGAATGCGAATGGGGCTTGTAGATATAAGTAGTTGATGACCTGAATTTATCTATCTGTACTAGCGCTGCCAAATAAAAACACATCTGGGCATGCAAACCTCTCCCTTTTCCTTGCTATTTTGGGAAGAATTGAATTCTAAGAAAATGTATCCAGAAGGCCTCTCCTCCATCCCAAGTTTTGCACTTCTATAATATTTATCTGCTCTGCCCTTGTGAGGCTCTATCTGGAGTACTGTGTCCAAGTCTGGAGCCCCCAGTACAAGAAAGACAGGGAGCTGCTGGAGAGGGTCCAGAGGAGAGCCATAAAGATGATCAGGGGACTGGAGCACCTCCCCTGTGAAGACAGGCTGAGGGAGCTGGACTTGTTCAGCCTAGAGAAAAGAAGGCTGCAGGGTGACCTCATTGCAGCTTCTCATTACCCAATGGGATCCTATAAACAGGAGGGGAGTGAACTCTTTGCAAGGGTAGATAATATCAGGACAAAGTGAAATGGTTTTAAGTTGAAGGGGAGAAGACTTAGGTTGGATATCAAGGGGAAGTTCTTCACTGTGAGAGTGGTGAGGTGCTGGCACAGGCTGCCCAGAGAGGCTGTGGATACCCCATCCATCCCTGGAGATGTTCAAGGCCAGGTTGGAAGGGGCCCTGGGCAGCCTGGTCTAGTATTAGATATGGAGGTTGGTGGCCCTGCACGTGGTGGAGGGGTTGGAGCTTCATGATCCTTGAGGTCCTTTCCAACCTAGGCCATTCTGTAATTCTGTGATAAAAGCAGCTGAATCCCATGGAAACAAGCAGGAGAGAAACCAGAGAGACAGACAGTCTTTAACTGGCAATATTTACAGGTGTCAGGAAGACCAAGGGAAAAGTTTTAATTCAAACTCTCTCTGCTTGCAGTGTATCTTACAACTTGCTCTATTCAGGACTAAATAATCAACTACCAATATTCAGTGGATGTAAAATTATGTATAGTATATATATGCCATGTAGTTTCTACTGACTAGATAATCTCTAGGGAACCTTACGAATTTATAATCACAGAACTTTGGTACATCTGCAGACAAGAGGAAATACTGATTTGATTAGAGGAAATAGGGACATACCAATACACTAACCCTGCCCCAAAAGCAGTATTTTTTTTGTCACTAGAGGAGGTCCAGGTCACTATAAAAATGACATTAAGAATCCTAGAGCTGAGGCACGTCATCTTCATCTTCCATCCTGTGCTTCTGTTGACATCCAAGATGGTAATGATTGAAACAGTCTATTTATTAGATATGACGGTTTCCACAGTTGGGGGTGTTTCTAATTCTAAGAGCAGAGCAGATGCTATGATGAAATGTCTTTAATCTTCTAACCACAGAGTTGTTGCTTTGGTAGACTACCAAGACAGTGGTTCTGTAATCACTTAATACAAGTTCTGTGCGGTTATACATCATGTTGTGGTACAAATTTGATCAAAATCAGGCAAGAGCATATCATCTCATTTCTGTTGGTTTAGCCAGAGCATACAGTGTGGTATTCATGTTCTCTCTGCAGTTTTGTTATGCCTTTTTTGCTGACTTCAGGAAGACAACATGGAGTTAGAGGTGCCTAGGCAAAGAATTCTTGCTCTATATTAAATCTACTAGGACAAAACATCTTCAAAACATTGTTCAAATATTTGAATAATTGGAGGGACTCTTTTGCTAGTGTATATTCTTATTATCACAGTACCTTTGGCATCCTGTCACTAAATGGACTAAAACACAGACTCTGTCTTCTCAAACCACAGTCTGAGAGTCAAGCTGAGCTTAGAACAGAAACAGCGACCCCAAAGAGTAATCTCACTGTGCCTGCTCTCCAACCACAACTGGCAGTACTGTCAAGCTCTGTGAAACCTTTGAGAAGAAAAAGCAACTAAAGTCTCCAGCCAAAACAGGAACGCTTTCAGTAAAATAGCTGGAGGAAAGGGTGGTTGACTTTGAAACTCCTATTTCAAAATCAAGTTTCATCTGTTTTGTTGTAGTCCATTATTTGGAAGAGGTTAAATTCCCTCATATTTGACCTACATTGAGTTCTGGAATTTGGGAAGATGCTGTATGAGGTGGACATGGCAATTACTTTTAAGCATGGTAATAGTAGTAGTAAATGAATGCTCTGCAAGAGTAAATTGCTTCTTTGACAAAAGAATGATTCATTTTGGAAACCATAAAGGTGGATTGGCCATAAAGGAGGTTATGTCACAATGGTTACGTTTTTCGAAGATGGAAGGAGGCATAGTGACAAAGAACTTTGACATTAGCTTGGAAGCAAATATTCCATTTAAAAAAAAAAAAACACAACACAATAATACAGGCATCGCTATGGTCATTATAGGAAGGAACTGTGGTGGACTAAATTTTAAGGATTAATGCAGAAATCTGGAATGACTCCACTGATCTTCACGCTGGTAAATGAATTTGCCTGTGAGAAAGCACCATCAGGATCTACTTCATTACTCTACACTTTAGGGCATGGAACAGCCAACATTCAAGGCAAGGGTCACCTTCTGATCTGCTCAATTTCATACGACTTTTCTTATGTGAAAAGAAAAACACCCTCTAACATTCTTTAACCCATATGGCATTCAGTGTTTCCAATGACAGAATATCCCTTCATAAATAAGCTGTGTAAGTTCCTAGTATGTGCTGTGCATTGCGTACAGTGGAATAATTGCCTTCAAACTGTGTTACTCATTATTTTCCATTTATAGGCACTTAAAAGTATAGCAGTCATTCAGCCTGAGTGTTGCTTAGTTGAACAATTACGTGTACTCCGGTCCTCTGAACTTCTCTGCATACCTTCCATCCCTGGCATGGCAAACCTGTGTTCAGGACGTCAAGGGACAGGTCATACTCATGTACATGAATTAACTCATCTCTATTTTAGGACATTTCCCTGTTGTGTTTCCAAACACCTCCTTTCAAACAACAAGAGCCCAATATCCCTAATAATGGCAAGTGTTATGCAAGCCAAGCCTTGAGATTGCTGTCAGCACTTTTTCCAACTCCAAACTGCCAGAGAAAGGGAGAATTTGTCCATATGTCAGCAGTATCTGTTTAAGAGCCTTATACCATTGAACTACCGCATGGAGTTATTTTCTCAAGGGAAGTATGAAGTCAAGCTTCCCTATTCACAGTAGCACTTCAGTGAGAATCCCTCCTTCCATTGTCCTTGGTTTCTCAAGACTGAATCCCATAGCACTGTTTCCAGGGAGAGGCAGACTTTCAGCCAGCTGCGAGATCTGCATTTTCTCCATGAGCAACCATCTATCCATACCAGGCTGCAGGTAAAATTCCCAACACCTGAAGTCTCTGAGCATGGAAAACAACTCTTTCTGTTTAGCATTGCTGTAGCTAATTATGATGCAGTGATTAAGGATGTCAAGTATTTGACATACAGTTAATCACTTTCATAAGGTGATCTCTAGATATCTAAGTAGAACCCGTAATTTTCACAAGGTCTGACCTCTTTTTAAGAGCCACACAAATATCCTATTTTGCACTGAGTTACAACAACAGATTCAGGGATAAATAGGATGCTGACATGCAGAACTTTGCAGAACTTCCCTTACCTCCTAGTAAAAAAACAAAACAAAGCGAAACAAAACCACCACACCTTGCTAAGCTAATGGGAACAAACAAAGCACCATACCTCAGAGCAGCCCTCAGGCACTCTGCTTGGCTGCAGAAATCTTTCTGACAAGCCTGTTTGGCCTCTGGGGAGGACATGGGAGCACTTACACCTTCCAGGAAGGAATGAAGGAAACAAGCCCTAGCAGGTTTCTCCAAATCCAGTGCCTCAAAGAGTGAGAGGGAAGGAGAACAGCCACCTTTGCCCTGAGCCAATGTTTTCTATACCATGGTATCAACAGAGCCTCAGTAATCCTTGTCTCCAGGGATGTGATCGATTCCCTCCTAGATCATGGAATGAAAGTGTGCACAGCCTGCCTAGTGCTGATAGCAATTTTACACATTGATTTGTTGAAGGTGAGGAAACTGCAGCTGACAGAAAAATGGGAACGTTTTTAAATTAAGGTACCACATGGGCCAGGGAAAATTCTTGTTTAGGAAATGAACTGAGGACTAACTGCGAGAGAGGCACTTCATTACTAATTTTGACAGATGACTTTTCCTCAAGGGTGCATTAAAACTTCAGTCTTCCTTTCAAAGCTGGTTCACACCACAGGTGTACATGGAGAGATTAGCCCAAGCACAGTAAAAACTGTGGTGATCCCCCCAAACCCTCCCATCCCGATCCCTATTTTGCTGTGGGAAAGCAGATTTTGGCAGTTCTTCACCTGCTGTACTTGAGCAGAGTGGCACCTCCTTTCACACCTCCCATTGACTACATGTAGACAGTGGTTCCCAAACGCAAAGTCTATGTCGAAGCCAGTGAGACTTCTCACAGAGGGTGGAACTACAGTGTTATTCAGCTATATTTATCTGTTATGGGGAAGGAAGTGGAATAATAAAGTGGTGGAGCAGAGCAGCAGAACGGAGATGACATTTCAAAGGAGTGAAAATGCAAATAGGAATCTAACGAAGGCTAGTTATAGGGTTGAAGAGAGGAGGAGTGCATTTTCTGTAGTCATCACGCTGTCTACTCACATTAGAGTTGTAGCTATTTTCTATACGCTTGTGTATAGCTTTCCCATCAGCAAAGAAATGAAAAAAGTATATGGGTTTCTTTTGCGCATATACCTTCCAAATTCCCGCAGCCCCACCAATTACTTATTCCTTTCCACCTCATGTAAGCGAAGGGATACGAGAAGACAGAAATAAATGATGATGTTAAGACACACTCTTTCATACTCTTCTGATCATCAGACTAAATGTATAATTTCTGCAGCTCCACAGAAGGCAGCGAAGCTGAAATTAGTTCTTCATGCATGGATTATGATACTGCATAGTGATTTTTAGGCATCCAGAAAGCTCAGTGTAAATAGTTTGTGTTCATCCCTAAGGGCAAGGTGTTCCATTGTTTACTTCTGTTAGGTCAAGATATACCAAAAGCTGAAGGCAATGTTTCAATTTTAGTTCAAACGAGAGAATTATTATGAAAAAGGTTTGAAAAAGAGTCAAAAGGTGCCAACCTTTAAGAAAGGAGAAGTGTCGAAAATCTAGTAGGGGTGAGCAAGCCTGAAAACTACAGTTGTCACGGGTTACTTAGATTTACCTATGCCCGTGACAGGGGAAGCCACCCCACGCCCCCCCCGGGGCCCGGAAAGGAGGGGGAAAAGGGGAGTGGGATAAAACAGCGACAATCTAAGGAGGAAAAACTTATTTTACTAAATATGATATCGAAATACAAGATAACACAATATAATATAATTAAGGCTAACAAAATCGAACGAAACAGAGAGAGAGAGTCTCCGAAAACCGAGAGGCCTACTGTGAACTCTAGGCGACACGGCTGGAACGCTTCCCACTCTCCGAGAAGTTCGAGAGAAGAAGGAGGGCACTCCAGCCTGGGAACGAGATTATATAAAGTCCTGGTCCCGTGACTTATTGTTACTCCTGTTGTTCTCTGGGATATGTAGTCTTCTTCTGTGGACTGCACATTCAACAGAAGTATCCATACTTGACATGATGTTATGATGTGGAATACTGATAGCAAAATTACAAAATTACAAAACCATGACATTCCACCCCTTATTCTACATTATTACATCATGGTTAATATATACATATATATATACATATATATACACGTATGTAAAATTGTGATAGCTAAATAGTAGAATTGCATGTAACATAACTAAATGTACAACTATAATAACTAAAATACACTACACATGCAAACATATATATATATAGATAGATACATAAAATTATTGACTGCATTCCCCCAGCATCAAATTCCCTTGTGGCACACATTGAACATCCCCATCCTTCTGCATTACCCACCAAGTGCACCCAGGTCCCTGGGCAAAGACAGTTCCACGGATAGGTTTGCCCTTTCCAGAAGCTGGAAGGACCCAAACAGCTTTTCCCAACATGTTCTTTACATGTATAACAGGGACCTTATCTCCTTCTACAGTGTGTAGGGGGCTAGATTGACTAGGACCATCACGATTGACAGATCCTCTAGTATTGACCAACCAAGTGGCTTCTGCCAGATTCTTCTCCCAGTGCTTAAATGTTCCACCACCCATTGCTTTCAACATAGTTTTCAACAACCCATTATATCGTTCAATTTTACCAGAAGCTGGTGCATGGTAGGGAATATGATAAATCCACTCAATGCCATGATCTTTGGCCCAAGTATTTATAAGAGAATTTTTGAAATGTGTCCCATTATCAGATTCAATTCTTTCTGGGGTGCCATGTCGCCACAGGACTTGTTTCTCAAGACCTAATATGGTGTTTCGAGCAGTAGCATGGGGTACTGCGTATGTTTCAAGCCACCCAGTGGTTGCCTCTACCATAGTGAGTACATAACACTTACCACTGCGAGATCGTGGCAAGGTGATATAATCAACCTGCCACGCCTCCCCATATTTATACTTTTGCCATCGCCCTTCCTCCCAGAGAGGTTTCATCCTTCTGGCTTGTTTAATTATGGCACATGTTTCACAATCATGAATAATCTGCGCAATAGCGTCCATGGTTAAGTCCACCCCTCGGTCTCTGGCCCACTTATATGTTGCGTCTCTTCCTTGATGGCCTGAGGTCTCATGAGCCCATCGAGCTAGAAATAATTCACCCTTATTCTGCCAGTCCAAGTCAATTTGAGCCACCTCAATTTTGGCAGCTTTATCTACCTGATGGTTGTTTTGTTGTTCTTCAGTAGCCCGACTTTTGGGCACATGTGCATCCACATGACGCACCTTTACAACCATATTCTTTGTTCGGGAAGCAATGTCCTTCCATAGTTCAGCGGCCCAAACAGATTTTCCCCTCCGTTGCCAGTTATTTTGTTCCCACCGCTGTAACCACCCCCATAAGGCATTTGCCACCATCCATGAGTCAGTATAAAGATACAGCATTGGCCACCTCTCCCGTTCAGCAACATCTAAGGCCAGCTGGACAGCTTTTACCTCTGCAAACTGACTTGATTCTCCCTTACCTTCAGTGGCCTCTGCAACCTGTCGTGTGGGGCTCCACACAGCAGCTTTCCATTTGCGATGCTTCCCTACAATGCGACATGATCCGTCAGTGAATAGGGCATATTTCTTTTCATTTTCTGGTAATTCATTGTATGGTGGGGCCTCTTTAGCACGTGATACCTCTTCTGCTGGTGATGTTCCAAACTTTTTATCTTCAGGCCAGTCCATGATTACCTCTAGGATTCCTGGACGATTGAGGTTTCCCATTCGCGCTCGCTGTGTAATCAGCGTAATCCACTTGCTCCAGGTGACATCGGTAGCATGATGGGTGGAGGGAACCTGTCCTTTGAACATCCAGTTCAGCACTGGTAGTCGAGGTGCCAAAAGGAGCTGTGTTTCAGTCCCGACTACTTCGGAAGCAGCCCGAACCCCCTCATACGCGGCTAAGATCTCCTTCTCAGTTGGAGTGTAGCACTCTTCAGACCCCTTATATGATCGACTCCAGAATCCCAGGGGTCGGCCTCGGGTCTCTCCTGAGGCTCTTTGCCACAAACTCCAAGTGGGGCCTTTCTCTCCAGCAGCAGTATAGAGGATGTTCTTTACATCCTGTCCAGTCCGTACTGGCCCCAGGGCTACAGCACGGGCTATCTCTTGTTTAATCTGTTCAAAAGCCTGCTGCTGCTCAGGGCCCCATGCAAAATCATTCTTCTTCCGCGTTACCTGATAAAGGGGGCTTACAATGAGGCTGTAGTTTGGAATGTGCATCCTCCAAAAGCCTACTGCACCCAGGAAAGATTGTGTCTCTTTCTTGCTAGTTGGTGGAGACATGGCAGTGATTTTGTCGATCACATCTGCTGGGATGTGACGACGTCCATCCTGCCACTTTATACCTAAGAACTGAATTTCCTGGGCAGGTCCTTTTACTTTGCTTCGCTTAATAGCAAAGCCAGCTTGTAGAAGAATCCGGATTATCTGCTCTCCTTTTGTGAAAACTTCTTCTGCTGTATCGCCCCACACAACAATGTCATCAATGTACTGCAGGTGTTCAGGAGCACCGCCCTGTTCCAGTACAGTTTGGACCAACCCATGGCAAATGGTTGGGCTGTGTTTCCACCCCTGGGGCAAACGGTTCCAAGTATACTGAATGCCCCTCCAGGTGAAGGCAAACTGTGGCTTGCATTCTGCGGCCAAAGGAATAGAGAAGAAGGCATTGGCAATGTCAATGGTGGCATACCATTTGGCTGCTTTTGACTCCAGCTCGTACTGGAGTTCCAACATGTCCGGCACAGCAGCGCTCAATGGGGGTGTGACCTCATTCAGGCCACGGTAGTCTACTGTCAGCCTCCATTCTCCACTGGCTTTACGCACTGGCCATATGGGACTGTTAAAAGGTGAGTGAGTTTTACTGATCACTCCCTGATTCTCCAACTGGCGAATCAAATCATGAATGGGGAGCAAGGAATCCCTGTTGGTGCGATACTGCCGTCTGTGCACTGTCTTTGTAGCAATCGGTACCTGCTGCTCTTTTACTCGTAGCAGCCCCACAACAGACGGGTCCTCTGACAGGCCAGGCAAAACAGACAGCTGCTTAATGTTGTCCATGTCTACAGCAGCTATCCCAAAGGCCCATCGATACCCCTTAGGATCCTTGAAATGCCCCCTTCTGAGGTAATCAATACCCAGTATACATGGAGCCCCTGGGCCAGTCACAATAGGATGTTTTTGCCAGTCTTTGCCAGTGAGGCTTATTTCAGCCTCCAGCACAGTCAATTCTTGAGAGCCCCCAGTCACTCCAGAAATATGGATTGATTCTGTCCCTTCATGACTGGAGGGCATTAGGGTGCACTGTGCACCGGTATCCACCAGTGCCTTATATTTCTGTGGTTCTGATGTGCCAGGCCATCGAATCCACACAGTCCAATAAACTCTATTATCCCTTTCCCTCCCCTGACTGAGGGCAGGGCCCCTCTATTGGTTACCTGTGATGACTGGAGCAACTCCACTGGTGGTTGGTATGTCTAGTAGTTCTTTCACCCGTGCTCGTAGTGCAGACGTGGGCTGATCATGCCACTTCCTCATGTCTTCTCCACGGTCACGTAGGTAGCGCCACATGGAAACACGCGGTGCAATCGTACTGTTGTTCTTTGCTCGAGCTGGGAAGCGTGTGCGTTTAACAGCTGAGACTTTTGATGATGCAGGTGGGGAGTAGGACTGGACTAGTTTGATCAGATCCTTCATTAGACCTGGTGGCCCGTACGAGGATTGACCTTCATCAGTTGTTCCTGATACTGTTACGGGATCATTACAATTAGTTGATGGAAACAATTTCTTGCACATTTCATCTACTCGGTTTTCTAGCCGTGAGATGGCAGAAACTGCGGCATGCAGTTGGGGGAGCTGCTGATCGATGGTTTGAAGCATTATAATCAGCTCAACAACTCGGGGCCATCTGTCCACGAATCCTTTAGATCCTGATACCAATGACTGTGCAATTCTCTCTGGTGCTGTACTTGTGATTTTCTGCCACATGTCAGGATCGGCCCTCACTCTCTCTGGGTCAAGTTCGCTTGGATCAGGGCTGTACAACATTTTCGCCATGGCCAATTCCCTCAGGCGCTGAATACCTTTTTGGACGGTATTCCAACTATCAAATTTAGGCTTCAAAGCATCCTTATAGGGGTACCTTTCTCTCACGGCTTCTAACAGCCGCAACCAGAGAGTAGCAGCTCCATCCGAACATCTGCTAATCCCTCTGTCGATACCTGCATCTTGGGCAATGCTTCCTAGTTGGCGAGCTTCATTACCATCTAGAGACAAGCTGTTGGCCCCGTTGTCCCAGCAGCGAAGCAACCAAGCAAGGATACCTTCATCTTGACGCCGTGTGAACTCCTTTCTTGAGCCTTGGATTTCAGTCAGCTTCAGAGGTCGACAATAGGTGATTTCCTCCTCATCATCAGTCTCTTCTTCATGCCTCTTGGTTTTTGCCTTTGCTTTTTTCGGTACTGCTCCATGCCCGGCACCTGGGTCTTCTGCTGCCCCCCCCTGTGCTTCTCCTTCTTTTCGTTCTAGACGCATGGACACCCGTTTCCATTTCTTGCCTTCCACAGGGGCAACTGATATTGCTACTGATGCCTCCTGTGACTGATCAGAATTAACTTGGGCTTGAATCTCAGATCGGAAACTCTCTCTCTCCAGAATAGTATGATACAAAGCACGGTATGCATAAGCCAAACCCCACATAAGGTTTACCTCCTTAGATCTCTGACCCAAATACTCACTTAATTTCTTAGGGTCCCTTAGGTGTTCAAGAGTGAAATCCCATGACACTGCGGGTCCCCATGCTTCTAAGACTTTTCCTAAACCTTTCCATATTCCCTGCCAGTCATCATTCTCTGGTTCTGGAGGAGACTTCCGCATAGAACGAATGCATAGGAACATGTATGCATGCATTGATAGTGATAACATGAATGCAAGTATGAACCCTATCTCAGTTATTGAAAAGCGTGTGGAAATCTGAGAGTACAACCTAAATAAAAAGGGTTTTTTTAGCCTGTACAATGAATTAAACATGGTGGTGTTTGTAAAATTGCCTGTTCCATCTGGGATGCAAGTATTTGTAAAATTGCCTGTTCCATCTGGGATGCAAGTGTTTGTAAGATTCACAATTCCATCTGGGGTGTAGATGCCAAAATTCTGACCATACCACATCTCGTAAAAGTACCAGGCAGGTGTCTCCATCAGTATCCACCTTATTAGGCTATATATCTGCACAATTCCACAACACCAAATTATGGTGTTAATAGTTGACCAATACTTTAAGAAGATCATAATTGCTTTCAATCCCTTAAACAGAGCAACTGGGATGAAGAGTGGATTCATAGCTGGCAGGCTCTGTAAAAGTCAGAGCTAGCTAGCTTTGCTCTAAGAGAGAAAGAAATCCCTTTGTTTTCTACACAAAAGTTAGATAGCAGTGCTGAGAATGTGCAGCAGCCCTTAATGTTGACAATTTGTCTGGTATTTCAAGGTCACGTTCTCCCTGAGCAGCTACGGAAAGATAACACTCCCAACACTCCCGTAACGAAGCTCTTTAAGAGCAAAGAGAGAGTTGTTCTAAAAGCTAAAAAGCTCTATGCCCGCATTCTCCACCAACAATCTGTCACGGGTTACTTAGATTTACCTATGCCCGTGACAGGGGAAGCCACCCCACGCCCCCCCCGGGGCCCGGAAAGGAGGGGGAAAAGGGGAGTGGGATAAAACAGCGACAATCTAAGGAGGAAAAACTTATTTTACTAAATATGATATCGAAATACAAGATAACACAATATAATATAATTAAGGCTAACAAAATCGAACGAAACAGAGAGAGAGAGTCTCCGAAAACCGAGAGGCCTACTGTGAACTCTAGGCGACACGGCTGGAACGCTTCCCACTCTCCGAGAAGTTCGAGAGAAGAAGGAGGGCACTCCAGCCTGGGAACGAGATTATATAGAGTCCTGGTCCCGTGACTTATTGTTACTCCTGTTGTTCTCTGGGATATGTAGTCTTCTTCTGTGGACTGCACATTCAACAGAAGTATCCATACTTGACATGATGTTATGATGTGGAATACTGATAGCAAAATTACAAAATTACAAAACCATGACAACAGTAAAAGAAACAAACAGAAAACAATGGAACAAACAAACAAAATACAAACACACACACACAAAAACATCAAGAACCCTAAAGCAAATTAATTATATCTATTTTTATTTGTTAAAACCAGGAGGAAATGAGATATGAAAGGCAGTAGAGGCACCTTTCGGGTGGACAGGGGCCAATCCCAGCTTGCTGAATGGTGTCCTTTGCTCATGCACAAGCATTCATCCAGTTGTCTGTGCTGTACTTCACGTCATCACGTATCTTCACGTATCTTAAACACAAACTCAGGTGGGCTGAATTCTTAGATTTTCTTCTTGATGGAATAGAATGTTCTGTGAGGTGGAGGAGAACTGGGAGTAATCTTTAATATAGAGCAGACTCCAAATTCAGGTGGTTTCATTAAAGAGGAAACAAAGCAAACAGATCTGAAAAATTGGATTAGCGGGATAGAAACACAAACATTGAAACACTGTAATAACTTATTTAAATTAAACACAGGTACCTAACTGGGCTAAGCTTTTCAACCACAAATCTGTTGTATCAGCACCCAGATCCGCAGACCAGAGAATTCTCCTGGTTCTGGTTCTTAAGGAATAAATGTCACTTTGTGTCTGCTGACTGCATCTGAAGTCAATAAATCCATCTGCTGCCTTTCATGCATGTAGAATGCATTTACATCCCCTCCACGCCATGCTCATTGGCCAGCTTGATATAATTAAATGGCTGCATGACACATAGCTATATAGCTATACACCTTTATTAAATGGCAATATGTTAGCTTGTCAAAAGTCATCATTCTCATGCTACACAAAAAAAACATTCCTTAATGTAATGCAACTAGGTTGTTATATAGCTTACCTAGAAGGAAGACTCCACATAAACTGTTTGATGCCATTTGTCGCTTTGCCTCAGCAAGTCTTCCCTTTATAAAATAAACCTTGAGAGAGATGTTTAGCACTATCTTTGGAAAAAGTCATAGAGTCATAGAATTGTTATGACTGAAAAAGACCACCAAGATTATCTAGACCAACCATCAGCCCTTCCCCACCATGCCCACTTACCCAAAGCATGTCTTCTTTTTTTCTCTTTTTTGGGGGAACAGAGGGGGGGCAAAACTTGAATTTCCTTATGATTTTGGGAGGAATGCAGTCAACCAGCTGTCATTAATGATGTCTCATCTTCATAGAGATCAAAACTAAACATAATCAGCAGCCTTTGATTGTGTTCCAACAAATACTACAGTTTCTTTTCATTGCTGAGTCCACACTCAGCAATTGGACACGAATCCTTTCTATTAGTAACTCCACTGCAGAAGTATCTGCACAACCACACTTCCGACATGCTGATCCATAACTTCTGTCAGGTTGTTTGGGGTAGCAGTAGGATGAAATCTTTGGAAGAGGGAATGTTTTTGTTTTTTTTTTAGAGAAAAGGAATTTTTCTCAATCAGACACATAAAAGCAGCATTTGTACTACATGGCTGAAGTTTTGTCTCATAGTTCACAGTTGGTTGGGTGGGTTTTGGGTTTTTTTTGCTGGATTTGACATGATTCTCACAAGAAACTGTGTTTTGAGAGAAAAGGGGAAGATATTGCAACTTACTGCTCACCCGGATATTACAAAATTATCCTTCATGTGTCAAAGGGCAGAATGTGGGTGGTATAGTTTAGTATTATCTCGCATTGCTACTGATCTACTGCCACACTTCTTAAATACTCTTTCTGCCATTGGTATGGTGTCTAGACACAAAGTGCCCTTTATACCTTGGTGTAAAAACAGATTTCCAGACACCAGTAGCTTACTGATATTTATAAACCATTATATATATTCCCATTTAAAACATGATTTCTAAGTTTTGGTTTTCTACAAGAAGGAGGCATTTCTATTTTACAGGGTTTCTTTTGTTACTCAAAATAATGAGATTGCAACCCTTTGGAACAAGGATTTAAAGCAAAACCATGCACTAACACATAGCTGAATTCTGGAGGTTAGATTGGATTATCAGCACAATTACTTCACAGTCCACTTGGGAAAGTAGTAGGCAAAAAGCTTTCACTGCATTTCATCTTTACATGACTGATGTGGCAATCTGGGTTCTGATGATGTGGGCAACTGACCAACCATCTCATGCTGGCCATAAAAGCAATGCTGGAAAGAGATAACAAAAAAGGAAAACGCAAAGGAAAGTGGTAATTTGAATAGAAAAAGAACAACATCTAGAACCATGAGCAGGGAACTAGTTTTAGGACTTTATTGCTAAGTACAAGAAAAAGAAAAGCTGAGTGTTGGCCAGCCATTGATTCTTACGTTGTGATAGTACAAAGTTAGGTGGCATGTAGACAAGAAATGGAACAAACAATTTCAGAGAAATTTCAAAGAAAACTTGTACAATATTACAGCTGTTTCCAGATGAGACGTGTTTTGTGGAGTGGTAAATAATGAAGAACACAGATGACCAGGCCCTCTCCATCATTTGATAAGCTAACTATGAAACTTTTAGGGCACCCATAGATAAAAGACTTTGATGAAGAACAAGGAGTGGTCAGGAGCTCTCCTCTGCTCTCAGAACACAGAAGTTACTCTGAACTCCTCCAGTTCTGAGTGAGAAGGAACGCAGACAGTTCCTAAAATCTGGGACAAAAAAAGTTACAGCCTATTGCTGAAAATACCATTTATCTCCATTGAAAATACTGGCATTAACATTTAAAAGCATTCAGTATCTCCATGAGTTTTATCCCTTCTGCGAAGACCAGTTAGGAAGTTTCTCTTCATTTTTCCTATTTGTTTTGTTCAATTTACAGCTAATTTGCACCTAAGCAGTGAAGACAAACATCATTCCTTTGAGGAGTCCAAAGCATGGAGTTTATTTCTCTTGATCGCAGTTATGAAGCTGAAATAACTTCATGGTATGGACAGAAAGCATTTTCATCTTCAAGCTCACCTGCAGGATTCTCTCTCCTATGCTTAATACTGTGGGAGAAATAAGGACAATTGTGTTGTTATTTTTTTACATGAAGTTTATAATCATTGGAGTTCAGTAACTGAGTTTTTGTGGGATACAGCAAGATAGAATTACAACCTTACTTGAAGTCTGTCTTACAAATCAGCATCATGCTGCTACTCTTTAAAAGTCTGTGCTGTTGAACATCAACAAAACACAGGAAATATATCCTTTTTCAGGAAATGCTTGCAGAATTGAGTCAATAAAACTATTTCTGTTGAAGAGAATCAGATTTACATGCTGCACACAAACACGTGTAACATCTTATAGCAGCAATAAACGTGATGGGTATATTAAATGACCACTTAAATTCAGAAATTAGCAGATGAACTAAGTATGCTATTTTCCTTCTTCCATAAAATAACATAACAGCTTGATGGAGCATTTGCTGCTACAAAAACTTCTGAGAAGATTTTCAAGAAATGCACTTTCTGTTCAATACACCAAGTTTGAGCCTTGTGCCATATTGCAGAGAATACTGCTATTTTCCTTATAAATTGAATATACAAATTGTTAGTCAAAAGATGGGAAATGGAGATTACTGGGCTTCTTTATAGTGGGCATAAATGCTGCTTTTACTCATTCACCAACAGAATTGCTGCTATACAATTTTGAATCCTAAAACACTTCATTTTAAATTTAAGTCAGAAGATACACATTGTCACTAAACTGATGAAGCTTTCAGTCATAATGTTATATTTCCTCTTTTTTCCTCATTTCCTCTCTTCTCTTATCATATAATTGAGTACAAGCTATAAGATGCAGGCTGGATTCTTCAGCCTTGATGAAGGGAAGAAGATAAAGTGGACGTCACGCTTCTAGCTCCTGTTGTTAAGCCTGTGTGTTATTTACTGTAGCTGCTCTTCTTTGTCTTTCTTGCCTTGTTCTGAAGGATGATTCTGGTCCCACTTACCACTGCCTCCACTCAGTTCATTTATTCATAGCAAGCTATGAGAAAATGAAACAGTGAGTAAAGGCATTGGATCTGTGGCAGCCAGGGAGCTTTCCTTTTGCTTCAACTACACTTTGGTGATCAGCGCAATCACCTGTACTGCCCCAGCAGGGCTTTTACAAAGCTAACCCCAGACATCCTTCTCTTGCTTTGGAGAACCTCAACTTCCAAACAATATTTTCTGTTTGCATCTGTCTTCGGTTTTGCCTCTCTCTCTTTCACTCTGTTTTACGTATTCTGACACAACCCAAGAAAACAACAGATGGCAACTTCATCCATGTGGGTGTTATCCACTAGGGACTGCAAAACAAGTTAGTAACTTCCTGCCTTTCAGGTTAAAAGTTCCAGATGAACCTACTACTCTGACCAACACCAGTCTCAAAAGTGAGTTAGAACAGAGTGGCTGGTTTATTCATGGGAAGACCTGCCTTTCACTTCAGTAAATTTGGATTGATGTCTGCCCTTAAACAAAATTTCAGTTCTGACCTTTATTGTCTAGATTTGAATTTGGGATTTCTAACATGCAATGTATGAGTAGTAGCAGTGATAATATGCTCTACCATGAGAAACACAGAGTGTGTAAAAGAAAAGCAGCTGAAGGAGAAGGTAGGAAACATCTGGTAAAAAAACAGTTCATGGATTCAAAGGCTTGGGAAAGAGGAAGGGAAGAATTAAGGTCAGAAAGTGAGGGTAAGGAGGAAGAAAGGAGAGTAAAGAGAAGGAAGGAAGGAGGAAGGAAGGGTACGGAATGTAGAAGGGAGTACTTGGTTGGTTGTGATGAGTTTCTATTCCTAATACCATTTGCATTCCTTAAAATGACAGAGCTTCCAATTCTACAGGAAAAAGAAAAGAAAAAAAGAAATGCTGTAAAAGAGTAACAATCAAAAGCACAGAACTTTGAGCAGAAGTGGGGCAATTTCAGTACACTGTCCTTACAAGAATGTAGGAGAAACTCCTTTCATTCTTCATCAAGAAATAACCTTTTAATGAGTGAAGAATGAGAAGCATAAGTACTTCAGGAGAAATGAGGTAATTAGCAGTGAAATGGGGGAAGTAAGCACATGAAGCACCTGAAAATTTAGCATATGTTACTAATGATGTTTCAACCTTTTCCTTTTTTGTTAGACCCGCTCAGCCTGCAGCTTTATCAGTACAGCATGTTACAACTAATGTAATGAATGGCTGTTACTGAAGAAAGGGGTACATACTATTAGAAACACCATCAGAACACAGTAGAAATGCTGACATGAAAGCAAAAGTAAATGATCATGCAGGGATAAAGAGGAAACTCAACTGAACTGCAACACAGAACATTTATGTTGACTCCACTGAAGAGGTATCACAAGCCATACAAAAAGGAACAATTCATATCAGATCAAGAAGTAAGTAGATGTCTGAGTCTGAAAGGACTGTGTTGGGTTGACCCCAGCCAACAGCCAAACATGTTGGTCAACCTTGTTGAAGCAGAACTTTTCTAAACAATTGTTTGTAAACCCCTGGAGATTCAAAAGCAATCTCAAATACTTCTGCAATTGAACTTATTTTGCACTGCACATTCTTTCTGTCAAGAAACAGTCAGAATCTATATGATGGCTCTTTCACATTGACTTGTTAATACCGAGGAATGCTTCCAGACCCAAGAAATAGGCTTCATGAAGTACAGGTGTCATACTTTCAGCACAATCGTTTTGCTTAATATAACCAGCAAGAAATTAAAAAAATTAAAAGAGATATCTGGTATTCTTGATAATGGCAAGAAAGAAAGATAAGTAAGAAAGATGAGTAAATTAATGATAATATATATATATAAATTACTGTGTTTAATTTTACACGATTCATTCTTCCTCTTCATTTTTTTCCTGTTATTTCAGTGCAATGGTTTCTTCAGTTTGTCTCCCTCTGGTGGATTACCTTTTCTGTGTGTCAGCAGGACCTTTAATCTCTAATTTTTCTTTTTCTCCCTCATTTTTATCATGGTGCTACGTAGTTATCATTATAATTCAACAATCTCTATATATTAACGCCCCTATTCCAGCCCTAATTACTTCATTATTTAAGCTTGTGTTTGTTCCTATTCCCCTGCGTATCAGCTGTCTGGGCTACAAGTCATGCAGTGCTCTGAGTCATCCTCACTGGAAATAAATATCCATATATATACCATATTGTTTTTCATTGTTTCTTCTGCCTCCCAGATAAGCTCAGGGAGCAGTTTAGCATGGGGTCAATGTACAGAAGGCTGTTTGGTGGTCTGATTTGGGATCTGGTTGAAAAAAGTAGGATGAGTAGACTTAAAGCCAGGCAGGGTAAAATCGTGTCACAAATTTGGAACACCTTTTCTGAGCGAGTATAATCTTTTAGTGGCACGGATATATTCTAGTGGTTGATGGATAAAAGATAATGTGGCCTACTCTATTTTTTAAAATGATCCCTCTGTAATTTAGGTAAAAATAAATACATATTAAATTATAGCAATGGAATCTCACCTAAACCTGGCTGCTGAATATTATTAGTATTAATGCCAAGCGTATTTGTGGCTGTATTTTATAGGCAAGGGAAAGTTTTCAGGTTTCAGTTTTCAAGATCTAAAGGAGGAAAAAACCATCGCTAAAGTGGTGTTTTGGCACTTCCACAGCACAAGTTTTTTTCTAGGGAAAACATGAAAACTGTACTGTTTATTTTCCTTACTTTTGTGCTATTCGAGTAGGACATTAAATAGATTCTCTTCTAATTAAGCAATTAGTTGCACAGTGAAGTCTTTAAGTTAGATAAATGCTGTGAGCTGTACTCAATAACTGCTGTTGAAGTGACATTCAGGTCACTTGTTTCCTATTCACTAAGACCCCACCTTCTCTTCTTCAAATGCCCTCTACTACAAATGGGAATCATAATGAAGAGTAACAACTAAAACTCACTGTTGAGTTCCTGCACACTGAGTGACTGAGACAAAGTCCTTTACCTTGGGCATTTTGGTTTCCAAGGCAGTAGGCTGCTTCATATCCCGCCAGTTCAAAGCAGATAGAGGGGCTCACCTGTGTTGACCTAAGAAGGGATTTCAGATCTTCATTTACTGTGAGGAATGATGTAAGAGGGCATTACCACTACCTATCATGCGATCTTCTCCCATACAACACAAATTAACTGGCTAGGCCGTCAAACACACCTTATGCAATATGTATCAAGGCCAAACGCTCTCAGTTCTTACAAAACAAATCCTTCTTCCCATCAGTTGATTTGCTGTGCTGCATGGACCAGTTCTGCCTACTCACATGAGTAATCGTATTTATTCTTTGAAATCAAAGTTTGACTGACTAGTTGTAAGCAAACTGGGTTAAGCTCTTGAATTCTGAGTTTTTGAAGGCACAACTGCATTTGACATGCTTTCCAATGCTCTTGAACTACTTTGATGAACTGTGAAGTGAGAAAATAAATGAAGGTAAGGCTTTAGAGAAGTCCTTAAAATGACCTCTGGGCAAAATTAGTGCTGAACACTAAGAAAGGAATGGTGACTGAAGAATAGTGTCCCCAGTGTGAATGAAAGCTCCACAATCCCATTTAAGCACCCTTAGAGCATTAAGCCATTTAAGATATTAGGACAGCAAAACACCATTGTTCAGAAGAGCAAGTGAAAGCTGAGATGGGCTGGGTTACTCCTTCCAATGTAGAGAGATGCTGTATTTCAATTTTGAAGATTTATTTAGAGAAACTTGAGATCTTCTATTATTTAGGAGGCTCCATTGGGGACTTTAAAAGTATTTGTTTTAAAAGGAGAATAATCCTACAGCCACTTACAAAAGAAAGAAAAAATCCAGCCCAGTAGGAGCTGAACTTCTGCTGCATTACTTTAATCCCCTCATAATTACTGTTTTCACATTTCTTTCCCTTTTCATAAATCTGAATCTTCCCAGACTTTCTGATAAAATGACATAATTAGCTACAGTACATCAGAAGACAGCAGGTGAAAGCAAGTTGCATATTCACGGAGTATAACTCTGGTTGACCTAAATAGAAAGAGGTCTTTGTACTTCCTGCCTTTTCTTTTGGAAGGTATCCTCACTTCACAGAATCACAGAACTGTGGAAGATGGGAAGGGACCTCAAGAGATCATTGAGTCCAACCCCCTGCTAAAGCAGGTACCCTATGATAGGTCACATGGGTAGGTGTCCAGGTGTGTCTTGAATATCTCCATAGAAGGAGGCTCCACCACCTCTCTGGTCAGCTTGTTCCAGTGCTCCATCATCCTCACTGTGAAGGTAACCACAGTTAATGTGGATAATATTTCTAGTTCTTAATTTTAAAGGTTGCACTTGAACATAACTGAGAAGCACTTCCAATAGGTGAAACAATCAGTTTCTGTAAGGTTTGTCTAGTTTTAAGTGGCATTACCGCATTACTGCAAGCACGAAGAGATTCCAATCAACTCAGAGTTTCCCTGGAGGATCTGTGTTAAATAGTCTTGTCTAGAGAATGGAAAGATTGGACTTCCCTTCAGATATGGACTTTATTAGTATAAAATGTGGAGGCTGGTGGCCCTGCCTGCTGTGGGCAGGGTTGGAGCTTGATGATCCTTGGGTTCCCTTCTAACCCAAGCCATTCTATGTTTCTATGCCCATCTCTATGAGAGATCATTATCAAACTTAAGACCTTTTCTTTTAGAAAGAAAATCCCACTACAGCCTCATGACAGCTGGTTTTGTATTATTTTGTTTGTTCATTTATTTTCCTAAAGTTGATTCTTTAAATACAGATTTAATCAATTTTCTGTTTAAAATTCCTGGAAAAAAGGATAATCTCATCCATCTTAATTTATATTAAAAACAAGAGATTTACATTCAAATGTGATTATATCAGTGCAGTTCTGTGCAGCATTTCAAATCTCAGACTAGGGCAGTAGGAGATGTCTTAAATCTGTCCTGTACATGCACAGCCTGAAGATTTCCATTTAGTGTTTATGCAGTGTTAATGCAGTGGTGATGTGCAGGCTCTTCCCAGATGACAGCACAGTAGGCATAATTCTGTGAATTTTTTTTTACTTTGACAAGGTCAAGAGGTTGGGCAGCTGATTACAAGCTCTCCTGTTGGATGGATCCAGAACATATGTCAGCGGGGTATTTGCTGGCAGCTCCTTCTAGCAAAGATTTAGGATATTTGAGTGGAAATTGAGTAGTTGGGTGCTCACCTCAGCCTTCGTTCAGGCTAACCCTCATTCAGTACAGTTGGAGCCTCTCCCAGATACAAAATAAAATACTAACTACAAATCAGTGAGGTTTATTTAGCTGATATTTTGCATTGATGTTTGAAGCCAGCTGTTAGAAAAGTTGGTTTATGTTAAGAAGGTGAGATGAAGGACATGAGGGAGGACACTGGAAATGTTTGCCAATGAGCATATGTTCGATAGAAGTGCAGCTAAACAGATTAAGCCACAAATGATCTGATACCCTACGTCGGTGATTAACACTCACATCACTGAGTTCCCTGAGGTGTAGTACTCAGTGCTTAGGTTGCTCTTCAACAGGAGAGACAGGATCTTGATGAGTGGTTCTTCCAGCTCTCACTTTTTTAAGTGGCCATTGCCTTTTCCCATATTAGCCCTGTGCTACATGCTCACTCACTCCATCAGCTCACACACACCCACACTGGGAATGCGTGCTAGACTTTCCCAGGGTACATATATCTGTGAAGACAAAGAAATAAAGATTTCTGATCATCTCACTAATTTTGTATGAAAGCCTTCATATCAACAGCAGCTTAATTTCAATTGCTAACAATATACTTCAATACTACGTGTCAGCAAGAGATTTGCACCTAGCTGCAACTGCCAAAAAAGGAAAAGCTTTAAATAACAGATAAATAATGAGGAATTTGTGCAGTATCTATCAGTAGCAGAGTACTGAAGGCTCCAGTACCTGCAGAGTGTAATGGCCATGGTGCTTTCAGACTGTTTTAACCTCATCCTTCATGACTTTAATTCATGTCCCTTTTTGCTCTCGGCCTACCTGTGCTTAACATTTTCTATTGCTTTCACATGCTCTTTTCCCCTTTAGGGTTCCTTGTGCTCAATTCACCACTCTTTAACAGTCCCTTCAGGCCTGGCTTCTCATCCCTTTGCCTCCCCAGCCTAGGGAGAGAAGGAAGAAGACCACTGAAAGCATGAATCTCTGTCTGCAGTGCTCTGTGGCTATTTTCACATAGGTAAAACCAGATGCAGATTTATCAGCTAGGATGGAGATTTTATTCTTCCCTAGTCTGTTCCTTACCGCTTAATAGGATCAGGATAGTTTGTATGCGTTTCCTTCAAGTGATGGGGCTGCTGAGTTGTGCAGCCTTCCCAGTAATATAGGGGCTACAGCTACTATTGAGAAAAATGTATTTTTTTTCCTCTCCTGAAAAGTGGCTAAGCTATTTTTGTTCAGATTTTCAAAAGAAGTCTTCAGCCCGAGGCAGAAATTCAGCATGAGAAATTTCTGTGCAAATTATTAAAGAATGGTGGAGTTATAAACGACTGAAAACAGATGGAGTTTGGCATAAGAAATTACAGATGCCTTCACTCATGGCCTTCATACCCTGAGTGTTTGTGGATATGGATATATGGATGCGAATATTCAGTACCATTCAACATGGTACTTGCTTTTCTTACCTCCTTTGCTGCTTTTAAAAATGCGAGCAGGTTTTATGAGTGCAGTAATGATCTCTGAGAAATGCAGTTATATATTGCTCGAGGCTGCTAGGTCAAACTTAGGTGTTCTCGTGAGCAATCAGATGGCAAGAAGCTCCTCACCTCGATGTCTTAATAAAAAGAAAGATAAGAAAGAAAGAAATCAATGATGCCCTTCTCCTTACTGTCTGTTTTAGTTCAGTGCAGCAGTGCAAACAGCATAGTGTAATGCGCAGAGAGATGGCTCTGAACAGATACTGAGAAAACTAATGGAGTGAATGTTAATTTCTTGAGAGATGTTGTCATACAGAGAGCAAAAATCTTTCAACACTTAACTGAAGAGGTGGTAATTATGCATTCTTTGTCAGTGGAAAATCTGTTATAAACACTATTTGTAGTACATAACCTAGCTTTCACTCATGCCTTTTTTATAATACTGCAGAAGAGAAAGGTTAATGTACTAATCAGCAAGAGATGCACAGAAAGAAATTGCCAGTGAAAGCCGGTTTAGCAAGAATCAGGAGATAAGAAATGAGTTTACAATAGAGTCTTAGTATCTCAATGTTGATCCATTCTTGAAACCAACTTAGATTAAAACAGAGGACAAATTCAGGGTTCAAGTCAACACAGGAACAGCTGTGTAATACCATTCTGATCTGATTTATATTGTTCCAAATTGATTCCATACAAGAGAAGCACCTTCTGGTATTAGAAATACTCTCATTATTGTAAATTAAAGTGGCTCCATGGAAATTGGTACTTCAATTTGTTCAAAACTGATATAAGCCAAAAGAAAACAAGCCAGCCTCTATCTGCTATCTAACACAAGCCAACAATGATTGAACACAGCTTGGGAAAACAGCTACAAGTTTTAAACTAAGGAAATGGATTCTGCCTGACTAAAAAGAGATACAAGGTAATCTCTTGAGCTAGGGAAGGAAAATCATCAGTCAGCGAGGCCTATCTCTAGGGTTTGTCTCTCTCTCAGCATTACCAGATGGAGTCCACAGCACTGGTGAATGGTATGAACTCTTATAGACTTCTTTCTTTGCCTCTTTCTGGTCATTGTTTTCAATGAGATTAATGACAGAGCTACATTCTAGACCAAGAGGTAACTAAATGAAGACTGACTGACCTACTCGTGTTACTTGGGTAAAAATCAGGCCTCACAACCTAAAGATTTCCTACAAACTTTGGAGAAAACCAGGATTTCATCTCACTTGTTTCCTATCCTGTTGTGTAGGAGAAGTGACTACAAGTAGGAAGAGATGATGCATTGTTCTTTATAGTCTGCCCCTGTGTCTAATCGTGTCTTGCAGCTAGAGATCTGCACCAAAGTAGATGACAGCTACTACAGAGAAGAGTCTGGAAGCTGTCAGTTCATAGAGATACCTCCTGAGCTCTCAGTCTTTGGAATAAGTTCTTTTCTGTTTAATCAAAGGAAAAGTATTTTTGTTCAGAAACTTCACGTTCCAAATAAGAATGCTGTTAAGCCAGGGAATGAAAATATGAAATAGCTGTTTGTTACCAGTATTGTAAATCATCTGGGAAAGCCTTGCCAGCACACCAGATGCAGGCTGCTAAATCCTTCCACTTCATGACAGGACTGAACTACTTATGGAATCATGCTTTCAGTAAAAAGGAGGGAGCAAGTGCCATGTATGTAAAGCATATACACTTCACTGAACATTCAGTTATGGTTTGCAAGTGAAGCAGATGCTACGATCAATCAATAAGCACTGTGGAGCTAGATAAAATTTTGCATGTGGACATATACACATCTATAAAAGAAAAGGCAGGTTCCATAGTCTGATTTCATTAAATTGTGCTCATTTTTTAGTGGTTAAAACTGACAACATAGCATAGAAACAGTGCAACATTGAAGTTACACATCTGATTGCTTGCGTGTATAAGTATATATACATACATATATGTATACACATATACACACATATATTCAGTAAAATGCCTGCTCATCATTATGCAGAGAGATGGCAATGTTTCCATTATAACTTGTTCAGCAATAGCTTGAAAATTGGTAAAAATACCTTTCTTATGCTAGAAATGGAGAATTGAGGCTGTACTTAAAGCTGAATTTGAAGTTTTGGAAAAGCTGACTAACTTAGAATTTTAAGATAATGTTTTAAAAGGCAATAACTTTTATAGATGCATGACTCAGAAAGAGCTGGAATTTAAAGCATTTAGCTTGACAGGTGTATATAGCTACACATACAATGAAGATTTTTAAAAAGGCTTTTTTTATGGTGTTAAAGTACCTGTACAAAATCTTATTGCTTCATAGAATCAAGGAAAGGACCCTTAAGAGGCAGTTAGTTGAACTCTCCTGCGATGAACAGGGATACCTACAGCCCAGTCAGGTTGCTCAGAGCCCTGTCCAGCCTGGCCTTGAGTGTCTCCAGTGATGGGGCATCCACCACCTCTTTGGGCAACCTGTGCCAGTGCCTCACCACCCTTAGCGTAAAAAACAAACCCACAAAACAAAGGGCATTGATGAGATGCCCTGGGTCTCCTCCATCAGATCAGGCTGGGCTCTCCCAGCCTCTCACCACATAAGGGGTGCTCCAGGCCCTTCATCATCTTGGTGGCCCTCTATTGGACTCTTTCCCATATGTACTCATCTCTCCTGTCCTGGGGGCCTCAGAACTGAACACAGTACTTCAGATGCAACCTCTAGCCTCCAGCATTCAAGATGTCAGTTTACAAGAAATTAGGGCAATGTCTATTATAAAAGGATGTTTCAATTTAGTTTACCGTGCCTTAGACCCAGAAAGCAGGTTCATAAACCTACACTGGGTACTAAGAAAAGAATTTACACAGGCAACGTGCTAGCCGATGGGGAACACTGAAGATCATTAAATCTCACCATTCTGAAGTGTTTAGAGCACAATGTTGAGCTGCAGAAATGCGTATAGGACTAAATATTGATAACTAAGATCTTCACCTCAAATGTGAAGAGAGGCTGAGTGAGCCAGGATTGCTCAGCTGGAGAAGCGGAGGCTGAGGGGGGTCTCATCAATGCTCATAAACTCATGATGGAGGGTGTCCGAGGCTGCAGCCAGGCTGTCAGTGTTGCCCAGTGTCAGCACCAGAGGCCATGGGCACAAACTGGAGCACAGGAGGTTCCCTCTGAACACCGGGAGCCCTTCTGTGCTGTGCAGTGATGGAGCACAGGCTGCCCAGAGGTGTGTGATCTCCTCCTTGGACGTGGCCCTGTGCACCCTGCTCTGGGTGTCCTTACTGGGGCAGGGGCTGGAGCAGAGGGACCCAGAGGGCCCTGCCGTGCCGAGGGGAGGGGAAGGACGGTGATCGCGAAGCTCCCCCATCCGCTCAGCTCCCCGCAGTCTCTGCCCGCCCCGGCCGCCGCTCGGCTGGGCTGCAGTTTCCGGTGGGACTTTGTACGGCAGCGCTTCCCTTCCCTGGCTCGGGCCGGCTCTGCCCGCGGCCATGCAGTCTCGGTTGCTGTGCCTTGGCGGTGGGGCCGGGGCTCCGGCTGCTCGCAGGGTCCGCCTGCTCCTGCGGCAGGTGCTGGCCGGCGGACCGGCAGCGGCTCGGCCCGGCCGCCTGGAGGTGCGGGCGCTGCACGGCTCAGGTAACCACCCCGCCGCCAAACGTCCCCGGCTCCCCTCGGCCTTCTCCATCAGCGGTAGCTGTGAGCGTGGGGCTGACCTTGAATATGTGTGTGTGTGTGTGTGTGTGTATGCAGGGAAGATGACCCGGGCTGCCCCAGAGTGTCCTCTGATGCCCTTTGGGCCTGAGCGGAGCAGAACTGCCTCTCGGAAGTGGTGACATATGCCTATGGTTGCTGGCACTTGTTGGGATGAAAGCCAGAAGCATGAAACTGCTAAATATAGAGTCTGCAGCGAGCGGCTGTGAATTAAGGAAACAGAATACTGCCAAAAGGGGGTTCTGGTGAGGGGTGCTTTCTGAATTAGTGCCATTCACCTCCATATGTACTGTTTGTTTATGGTTGACTTCATGTCTGATGTATGGTTCCTTCACGAGGAGCCTTTGAACAATAGATAACTATAAAATTCTTGAAACAATTCTCGAGTAATAATAATTTTTCTTTTTAATTTTATTTTAAATACGCCCGCCTGTCATCTTGTAGGCCCTGCTGCTCCTTTTGGGCTTACTGAGGTCTGAAGAGGTGATCTGAACTCTTGGATGCAATATGGATTTCTGTTGTTTCTATGGGGCTGCACTAATAGCAAGCCTCGATGTTGCACGTCTCTTCGCTACTGACAAGGGAGCTATTTCTGTAAGGGCTGGAAGCTGTTAACAGTCAGGCAAAGAGCAAATTGTAGAGCACGCAGTAATTTGGATCTGACATCCCTGCCAGATCTGATTTACTCTCTATGATGGTAGTTTTTAAGCGTAAGGGAGGAACTGTTGTCTGTTTTGACCTGTTTTATGTGAAGGAGTCGTGCTCAGCAGCTTTAACTCTGTCTTTATAGAGCAGATTTGTCTCGCTGGTGCACAGAAGGCCATATAAGAGCTACTAGATCTATTCAGTGGTAAAGTTTGAGAGAAATCTGAAAGGCAACGTTCATGTTGTTGTTGGTTGCATCCTTAATTGTATTTATGGGCTTTGTGATTGCTGCAATTACTCCCGTGATCTAATTTACTGCAAGGCCTTATGCCTGTTGCATCAGCACAGCTGAGAAGGCAGGAAAAGTAGATGGGAACTTTCAAAGCCAATTGTCCCTGGAAGTGTGTGGAGTTATTTCACATTATTCTAACGTTTAAGAAAGAAAAGTGGCAAAAACCCCAGTGTCTTTTATTAGACTCACTGATACAGCTGGAAGAAAGGGATGAGCTGTCAGGTAGATAAGCTTCTGAGTATTTGTGGTCTTCAGGAGGGTTTCACAGTTGTTCCCATGAGTAAATGTCAGTAAATAGCTTCCAAATTTCTATGTTTGGCAGTTGTTCAAAATTGAACTTTTCCTGTTTAGTAGCTGTTACAGTCAGGGCACCTGTTGGTGAGTTGTGCAAGCCTTGCCCGTTGTAATCCATAAGGCTGAAGTCAAACCTGTACTTTAAGCATCTTCATACAGCTTTAAAGCATTGTGAGCTGGTGGTAAGAGCATACAGAAATGAAATAAGGGCATGCAACAGAAGATAAGTACTATTTGCTATGCAGGAACAAAATCACTGCGCTCTGTCAACTGCAGGTCTTAAGTCCAGAAAGGCCTTAATAAACTTGAGGTTTGGGTCCAGAGGAACCTCAGGAAGTACAAGGAGTAGTGTGAAGTTCTGCCAGTTCTACTTTTACTATGTTAGAGTGCTACGGGCTGGGAAGGGACTGGCTGAGGAGCAGCTTTGCTGAAAAGATTGAAGGGTTGTGGTGGATGTGTGGTTGAATGTGAGCCAACAGTGCTCTCATAGCATAAAGCAAACTACAGGCTTGGCTAGATCAGGAGGAGCAAGGGAGGGTTCATCTCTAGAACGCTCTGCTGAGGTTCCACCTGGAATGCTTTGTCCAACTGTGGGTGGACACAACTTGGGTGCTGTGATCTAGTTTTGTTTATAAGTTGAAGTTGAGCAAGAAGCTGGAGAAGGTTATATTGCCCTGTACTCAGCACTGGTGAGGCCGCACCTCAAGTACTGCATCCAGTTTTGGGCCTCTTGCTGCAAGAAGGACATTGAGGCCCTGGAATGTGTTCAGAGGAGGGCTACGAAGCTGGTGAGGGGTCTGGAGCACAGGCCGTATGAGGAGAGGCTGAAGGAGCTGGGAATGTTCAGCCTGGAGAAGAGGAGGCTCAGGGGAGACCTTATTGCTCTCTATAACTTCCTGAAGGGAGGTTGTAGTGAGCTGGGGATCGGCCTCTTCTCTCGTGTCATTAGTAATAGGACCAGAGGGAATGGTTTCAAGCTACAGCAGGGGAGATTCAGGCTGGACATTAGGAAGCATTACTTCTCAGAAAGAGTGGTCAGGCACTGGAATGGACTGCCCAGGGAGGTGGTGGAGTCACCAACCCTGGGGGTATTCAACGAACGACTGGATGTTGTTTTGAGGGACATGGTTTAGTGGGAGCTATTGGTCATAGGTGAACAGTTGAACTAGATGATCTTTTAGGTCTTTTCCAACCTTGGTGATTCTATAATTCTATGATTTTTCATTTGTTTCCTTTCTTTTTTCCTTTGTAATGTATTGAAATTAAAACCTGGAAATAAGCAGTTGAATATCATTTAGAAATCAAGCTTTTTTTTTTCTTTTATTCTAACAGATGTGATCTAATCCCATGAAAATTAATGTTAGTGGAGCTTAGCACCTTCATGGTTTTAATGTGCTTTGGCTGTTTTTGGCTTTTGAGACCAGATGGATGGTCTGCGTACCGAGTGAATGTGTAATACGTTAAGACTGCTGTTGGACTGTGGTAATCTCACATATGTTCAGGGCTAAAGAGGCCAAAAGGCAATCATCTTAGCTGCCTAAAAACTCAGCAGGGACATAAAACTGTTACAGAGTGTCTGAAGGAGGGCAACAAGTATAGTGAAGGGTCTACAGTGCAGTAGATATGAGGAGATGTGGATGTTCTTGGTTTATTCAGTGTGGAGGAAGCAGAGGGGAGGCCTGATGGCAGCTTCAGCTCCTCACAGGGAGCGGAGGGGCAGCGCTGAGCTCTGCTCTGTGGGACAGCAACAGGTCCTGAGGGCAATGGCATGGAGCTGTGTCAGCGGAAGGGCAGGTTGGGCTTTAAGGAAAGGTTCTTCACTAGAGGGTGGTGGGTATGGAACAGCCCACCCAGGGCAGTGGGCATGGCCATGAGCTGCCGGAGTTCAAGGAGCATCTGGGCAATGCTCTCAGATAAAGAATTTTGGGTGGAGCCAAGAGTTGGACTCTGTGATCTTTTGGGATGCTTCCCAATATGGGATGTTCCGTGATTTTGTGATTCTGCTTTTGTGTGCCTGGCTGCAGTCAGTAGGAGGATAAAAAGCACAGGGCATTTGTCAGTGGTGCTCTACCAAAGTTCTTGGCCAGCCATCAGCTGCATGGCGGGGCTTGGAGCAAGAGCTGCTACCCTTCAGAAGTCCTCAGTGCACTGAGTGGAAGACACAAGCCTGCTCACATGAAGAGCTTTAGTCTTTTTTTATGCGAGAAAGCAGATGTGCATATTAATATCTGCAGTGTGGCTCTGAAGAAGAACCAGTCATCAGATGAGGTGTATTGTGGTTACTGGCTAGCTGGATATGCGCATGTGAACTCCTGTCTCACAGCAGTGCAGATCTATCCAAGCCGTATGTTCTAGGAAGAGTTCACTGCATGTATTGAGGGTGTTTTCATATCTCTCTTTCAGGGAGTCTCTTCCAGTTCCTATTATTGGGTCACTGTATTTATGTGCCCTGAATTTCTGACCCGTATTGCATGGGGCTCTATCTTCTGCCTCTGTATATTGACCAGCCCCTGAATGGGATGTTCCACTTACCTTTAGACTCTGGCTTATTTGGCAACTGCTTTATGTTACAGGCATAGCTCTTTGTACACCAGACACTGATTGTATCCCACTGTTTTCCCCAAAGATCGTGACAGCTAAGATTGCCGTTTTCTGTGTGAGAGATAAGAAACCAGGGCACATCTCCACCTCTTCACCTCTGTAGCTTTTGTGCATGGTAGTAGAGCAGTAGCTTGTGAACTGAAATATTTATAGAGTATTCTATAATTTGCAGTGGAGAAAAATTGTTTGAGATGCATGTTCTCAAATGACAAGCCCAGCTGATTTAACACCACATTTCTACCAGGCAGGCTGTTGTCAGTTCCTTGCCAGCTGGTTTAACATTGGATAGAGCCTATCTGGGCTGACAACTCTGCTCAAAGAGTTTGGAAATGCAGTGGAGATGGCATAACCAAACACGAGATTTTAAATGAATGGAGGAGAAACAAATTAGACAAGAAAATATAGCCCAGGTGGAAGTGCGTGATAAGATTAGAGCACTAATCCTTCTTGTGCTCATTTAGCTAGGAAAACAGACGGTGCTGTTTTGGTTTGATATTGCTTGTAGTTCTATTAAACATGGCTAATATTTTTGCTTTGTGGACAGATGGGAGTTTGAGGCAATGTTTGTCTCCAGGCAGTAACAAAACCTAAAAGACAAATGTGTTTAGCTTGTGTTAGGGATTTGGTGTGCTTAGCTCTCTCCATCGCTTTCTTATAGTTCCCTCCTACCTTACTTTGCAGGGCCCATTTCTGGCTGGAATACTTGCTGAATTTTTGGCAATGGTAAGATCAAGTGTTACCATCTTAGGATTTGAAGTGAATTCTGCCAGAAGAGATGCATTCCCTATTTTTTTACCTAGAGAAAATTAACTTACGCTTTGTTTTTTTTTCCTTTAATTTTATTTTCAGTCTTAATTTTAGATTCCGGGCAATCAACTGAGGTTTTCAGTGCCAATAAAATAGGTAATTAAAGCATTCTTTGTGATGATATCATCATTCCAACGCGCTAAAAGAAGTCTGACACCTTGTTGTTTCAGCATCTGGCATCTTGTCCCTGCTGTGTTTTGGAAGACTGTCTATGCATGGAAGAGTGTTTACAACTTGAGCTGAGGTGATTTCAGCTAGGAGCTAATTAGTCATGTACTCTTGTCTCTTTGCATGTTGGCTGAGGAACGGTGAGGGAAAAAAAAAACCAAAACCTGGCAGTGGTTTCCTAAGGATATATCAGGCAACCTGCTCTTTTTAGAATGTTCAAATTCTTCCTAGCTGAGCAAATGAGAGAGGTGTCAATTTTTTTGCAGGAAGCAGTGGGCCTGCGGGATGTTTTCATCAACTTGGAGGCATTTTGGTAAACCCTTTAGCTGTTCCCCGGTGTGAAGGAGTGGTTGGAGTTACTGCGGAGGAAAGGGAATAGGAGACAACAGCTGTACAGTAAAATAGTTCTTGTTTTAAACTCAAAGAAGTGGGCAAAATCCTGGGAGCATCAAAGCCTGCAGTGTCTTACTTCTGTAAGTGGATGTGTTTGTTTGTATTTGGCAGCTCTTTAATTTAAAAATACATAACAGTTCTCAGAACCAGGTACGATACTCTTGAACTGTTGCAGGACTTTTGGAGTGACTGAACACGTCATGCTGAAAAGGGCATAGTACTCTGATTTGCAGACTGCAAATAGCATTTGTTGTGCAGTTCAAGGAGGGTCAGGAAATGAGCTGAAGCCTTGGACTGCTGCTTAATAGTTAGCTTAGCCCCTGTTGTTTTGGACCATTGTGCTTCCTGGCTCCTGTATGAGTCTGGAAGTGAGGGGTGCTCAGCTCTAGGTAGGGAGAGTGGGAGCTGCTTGGTGACACTTGGCCTCAGGACCAGGAATGAACCCTGGGTCACTTTCCATATAGCAGTATTGCTATTGTCTCCCACCTTCTGGGAAGCCATTTAAGCGCTGTATTGTTGCATAAAATGCAGGAGCAACCATCATCATATGTCATCCACCAGTATTTTAAGGAAAAAGGTTTTGGGGTGATTATTTGTATTTCAAGAGCAACATGGAGATCCACGAGTGGGCATATATGTGAGGCTGGGAATCCCAGGTCAGGGCATTGTTAAGCACTTCAGTTTGGAAGGAAATGATCTGTAAGCCTTTCATCATTGCCTCCTGTTTATTGCTGTAGGTGATTCTTCACTGGCTGCTGTGAATCCAGTTCTAAATGTTACATATTTCCAGTGGTTCATTTGAATAACGTTAGAATTAGTGCATTCTCAGACAAGACAGGCAGGTCCTAGGAAGTAACCGGTAAATTACATGGCAGGTGCTTTAATTTTACTGAAACCAAGAGCAAGAAATGTCTGAGATTTCTCCAACCTTGATAAGGTGCCAAATTCTTCAGCTGCACAGCTGGAGCGTGCAGGTAGAGTGAATTGGCATGGATATAATGTTTTGTACCTCCAAGAGACTCCATTTCAGGCTGCCTGAAAATGAAAAAATCATCATCACTACAAGTATTTCTCACTGCTGTATCTGCAGTCAAACAAGCTAAGGATTTCATTTGAAGAAACTAGCAGCGGTATCTGGAACAGGGTTCTATAGTGAGCTTGACTTCCATAGCTCCCAATGCAGTAAGCATTCATAAATAAAGAAGTTGAGGAATATGAATTAGATATAAATTCTGCTGATACCTGACCTATTGAAAAGCAACAGAGCCTGACTGGTAAACTAATGGCTCTCAATTACCACAGCAGGCCTGTGATGTAAACCTAATATGAACGTATTGTACACATCAAAAGTGTACAAGGAACTAAATGACTTCTTTTCTCTTTTTTTTTCAGGTGATACTGTCACTATTGGAGATGTGTCATTTAAACTCAAAACACCGAAGAACCCAGAGTTTGTTCCACAGAACTACAGTAAGAATCTGTTTTCCTTGTGAACTGACATTGAGTTTTTGCATTAAAAACTTGAATCTGATTCTTCCATGCAGAAAAAATTTCAGATTAAAACCAAGCACATATGCTGTTCTTAAAGGGTATATAGTCCTTAGACTATGCTTAGATGCGAATGTGCATTCCATACTATTCTGGAGAGGCTGGCAGCTCATGGCTTGGATAATTGTACTCTTACCTGGGTAGAAATAAACTAGCTGGAGACCTGGGCCCGGACAGTGCTCTTGAGTGGCTCAGGAAGGCGATGAAGTCACCGTCCCTGGAAGTTTTCAAGCAGCATGTAGATACAGCACTGAGGGACATGTTTTAGTGGGAATGATGGTCGTGGTCTGATGATTGGACTAGGTGATCTTAAAGGTCTTTTCCAACCTTAATCTTTCTGTTTCTTTTTGGTTTGCAGAGGTAGTGTTGGTAATACCAAGAGTAGACTTGCCACTGTGTAGCTGGCAGGATGGCAGGTAACTGCTGTGAGAGGTGCTGCATAAGTGAGTTACAGGCATACAGTATTGGAAAAGGCAGAAACTGCTGTGTGAAGGTTTATCATGTTGCATCTTGAGGCAATAGAACTCAGGTTTCTCAGACATTCTTTAGTTTAGTTTAGTGGAATAGTAGACCTGTTTTACAATTGCCATATATAAGTTTCTTAACCCTCCTTTTTTGAAATGCAGCCTTACTTCTGTGGTATAAGACGCTTCTGCAACTTCTTTGCATTTAATATAAACATTAGATGCATAAAAAATTAACATGTATTGATCTGTTTGTCCTTCAAGAGATGTAGCAGGAACAGAGAAAGGGAGATTTTGTTTGCTTTCGGCCAGTGATCAGTTTTGAGGTTGGTATGCCAGGCTGATGCTCAGCATCTGGATTATGGACTGCTTAATTCCCATGCCCCATCAAGCATGAGACTGTGACACCTTTCTTCAAGGTGATGGAAGTTACCAACTCTATCCAATGTCATGTGTCAGTCTTTGCTGTTATGGGGTAGCCCATTGAGAAAGGATTCCCGTTTCTGAGCGTAACAGCACTTCCCACACCTTGTGAGCTCTCTGGGAATGGGGCCAAACAGTTGAGAAATGCTGCTCTGTGTTATTTCTTTATATAGCTTCTCAGAGGATAGATTTTTGTGTTTCGCTGTTTCCTATGCTGACTTTCTCATTTGATCGTGAGGTGCATTAGTTGTCTGTATCCATGACTAATGTGATCAATTTCACTTCTTTGAGTTTCTTGTAGATGGATTTGTTTTCTCCTTTTTTGTGCTGTACCAAAAGCTTTAATATTAACAATGTCTCCATACCTTCCATTTCTCCTAACCATGGAAGACACTATTACAAGTTTTGGTACATATGCACTTTTCAGCAACATTTATATTAACTCTGTTGCAGCAACAGAATGTCTTTCAGTTCTTTGGACTGAGAAGGTAAGAGAGTATGAAAATGCTTGATAAAATCAGAGAAGGATGTTGTTTTAGTTAGTGATTTTAAAAGGAAGAAGTAGCTAAAAACTAGTGAAAATAGGTATTAAAGCAGAACTGTACAGAGCTGTGGGATCATAGAATCATAGAATTACCCAGGTTGGAAAAGACCTTGAAGATCATCAGGTCCAACCGCAGCCTAACCAGTACCCTAACTCTAAAAGCCCTACACTAAATCATATCCCTAAGTATCTTAAACACAACCAGGGATGGCGATAATCTTAGCTAGAATCTGATTCTACAACTAAAAATAGAATTTCTTAGCAATTATTACCTTGCTAATAATTACATATTATTACATCTTATTAGTTGCTTCTCTTTTTGAATGGTCATAGCTGGCATGCTTGTGATACTGCTGCTCATTATTATTCACTTATTGAACAGTAGGGTCATTTAAGGTATGTGATTTTTGCTTTTGAACCTAAATAGTAAATTAGTCTTAATTAATAAGGTAGAATATTCATGTGCTTAATAGCAGAAAATCTCTCTCTAATACTTGAAAACATATTTTGTCATATAGTCCTAATGTAGGAAATTTTTATTGATTTTTAAGTTCTATGGTCATTTGTAGAGTACAGACATCACTTACTGAATGCATTTGTTCTTAAGAGAGTTTTTGTTTTGCAGTATGAAAGACTGTGCTGTAGATACAAGATGTCTTGGTGTGAAGTTACAGTGTTGGTGTAAAGTTCCAGTTAAGTACCGGAATAGGCTCCCCAGGGAAGTGGTTGAATCGCCATCCCTGGGTGTGTTTAAGAGCCGTTTGGATGTGGTGCTCAGGGATATGATTTAGTAGAGTGTTGTTAGAGTTAGGGTACTATGGTTAGGCTGCGGTTGGACTCGATGATCTTCAAGGTCTTTTCCAACCTGGGTAATTCTATGAAAATATATGAACGAAATTGCATGCTTACACTCATCTGTAAACTCAGATGTCATATCTTCTAAAATGTTACTATAGTGACTAATACTGCATTTAAATTTTTTCGAGGTTCTCGCCTCATTTCCTTTAAGCTAAGACTATAAACAGTTTGATCACCCAGTTCAGTGGGAAATGCTTTTGAGGTCTGGAGTCACTTAGCCATTGTGATGTTTGCAATGGAGTAAGAGCTAAGAGAAAGGAATTAAAGCAGCTACAGTTCATTTGCCAGAACTGCAAATAATGTGGTTTTCTAGCTTACCACCTACATAAGATAGAATGCTTCTGCTCTTGTTAGTCTGCCAGATAACAGCTGTGGTAAAATGCAATAATATTGAAAGTGCACGCCTATAATGTACATAAAAATTTAGGGAAGTTATAACTTCTTCTAAAAACTACGTTATTATTCTAGACTTAAAAATAGCCTTAGGAATCTAGAGGGAAAATTACAGAATCAGAGAATGACCTGGGTTGGAAGGGACCTCAAGGATCATGTAGTTCCAACCCCCCTGCCTGGCAGGGCCACCAAACATACACATTTACTAGATCAGGTTGCCCAGGGTCCCGTCCAACCTGGTCTTGAACACCTCCAAGGACGGGGCATCCACAACCTCCCTGGGCAGCCTGTTCCAGGGCCTAAGCACTCTCCTAGTGAAGAACTTCCCCCTAACATCCAACCTAAATCTTCCCTCTTTCAACTTAAATCCATTTCCCCTTGTCCTGCTATTATCAGCCCTTTCAAAGAGTTTACTCCCCTCCTGGATATAGGTTCCCTTCGGGTACTGAAAATTGTAATACAATAAAGAATGTAAATGTATTAAGTACCTACAAAACCTTGGCTTTGTCATTTTATCTTTAATTAATACCAAGTAACTGCATTCTTTCTATTACTACATTAAACTGATCGAATTTTAAGTCTTTGAATGCTATGTTCTGCTGAAACACACAGGATATGTGCTGCTGGTTACCTGCTGATTTGATGTTTTGCTTTTTGGCTTTTTGCTAGCTATGTAGCAACCTCACTATGAAACACTCCATTTTGTGTGCTAATATAAAATACCGTCTTGCTGTTGTTGGCAAATGGCTTTTTCTTGGAAGACGATAATTAAAGGTACATAAAATCTGAATTGTTCTAAATTTTTCTAAGTGACAAGTAAAAATGAGTCATACGCAAGGGAATTTTGTTAATGGGGTTTCTGTCATAACTACGTCTGACACGTTCTGGAAGGAAGGCACTTAGTTATGCACTGCTTGTTCTTTTATCGGTTAAAAACAAAACCTACATGTTTAAAATCCCACCGTGCCTGAAAAGCATGATCTTATCTGGAATTATTCTTTGGAGAAACTTTGTATGGCTTTTTGTGTTACTTAGTGTTTACTGATCTTGAGCAAAAAATTCCTAACGTAGCTCTTCCAGAAGGCGTTGTATAATGGCAGGGAATCCTCATTAAGGCAGGAAATGTGACATTCAGTGGCAATGCCACGTAGGTGCTGCTGTGTGAAGCTGCAAATGCATTTGGGAATTTGCCTGTATTCCTATTACAGATAACTGTAGCATTTGGAAAAATTAGTTTCATACAGTTCGTGGCTTTATAGCATCATAGAATCACAAGGTTGGAAAGGACCTACAAGATCTTCTCATCCAACCATCCTCCCATTACTGTAGCTACAACAAACCACTAAACCATGTGTCATAGCTCCTCATCCAGACACCTCTTGAACACTGCCAGGGATGGCAACTCCACCACCTCCTTATGCCACCCTCCTCTCAGAAGTGAAACACAAATATACCTTCTGGGGTTCAGTTTGCCCATGTTAAGTCATACAAGTTGTTAGTTATTTCAGGTGAGATATATGGGAATGAAATAGAGAAAGAAAACAGCACTAAATGGAATTATGTTGTTGAAGGGGAATTCTTTTAATGTGGGGGAAATCAGAGTTATTTCTGTGTAGTGGGATCAGTGGTGTCAGCAGCTTTTTTTTTTCTTATTAATCAGTATTGCCCTATCAGGAAGATGCCTCTGTGTTCTAGTCCTGGAATAGTATGCACCATTTGCAGAAGAGGAGAACAAGTGTGTGTGTTCAGTTCTTGCTCAAAGTGGGTTCAGATTTGTGCTGGAATGTGTGCTCCTTCTTTTTGGTTTACATTAAATCCACAAGTTAACTGAATGCAACACACTACTGAGACTGGTTGGATTGCGAGATGACTGTAATTTCATGTTAACAAAGGTTTTTGTCATTACATTTCTTCTAGCATAAAGGGAGATGTCTCTTGTCAGAATTTGTGATTATTTCAGCACTCAGTGTTCTTGTAGCCTTGCTGCTGCTTGGCTGTTATCTCCTAACCAAGAATTTTCAGTAGTGTTTCTTTTTCTGTAAGGCTCTCAGCATTTTACATCATTATCCCCATTATTTTATTTATACCAAGTCTGGAGCAGAAGGTGTTTCATTGTCACAGAAGTCTTCAGGAAAAGTCTGGGTGATGAAGACTGTGCCTCGTAGCAGAGTCAGCTGAATCCTAACTAAAAATAATGGTAGATATTTACCCTCTGTGTTCTTAAAATGTGTCAGTGAAGTAGATTCCAGACCAATCTACTCAGTTTGTTCCAGTAATTAATGATTATTTTGTGTGTGTTGGGGGGGGGAAGGGGAGAAGGAAGCTTTACAAATTGGTTTGCTTTTCTTTTTTTAACTGTAATTGTGTCTTGCATGTTGCCATATTGTTTTTAAGATTATAACAAGATTTTAAGGCTCAGGGGTGACCTTATCGCTCTCTGCAGCTACCTGAAAGGAGGCTGTGGTGAGGTGCAGATTGGCCTCTTTTCTCATGTAACTAGCAATTAGAGAGAATGACTCAAGTTGCACCAAGGGAATTTCAGGTTGGATGCTAGGAAATACCTTCTCCTTTGAGAGAGTGGTTGTCCAGAGACACTGGAATGGGCTGCCCAGAGGGGTGGTGGAGTCACTGTCCCTGGAGGTGTTCAAGAAACGTTTAGATGTTGTACTGAGGGACATGGTTTAGTAGCAAATATTGGTGGTAGGTGAATGGTTGGACTGGATGATCTTAAAAGTCTTTTTCAACCTTGGCAATTCTGTGATTCTATGATTCTATAATTCATTTCTTCTCCAGTCTGAATTCCAATATCTCTTCATTTTCCATGTCTTCTAGATTTTTGATCATTCTTCTTGGTCATTTCTTGAATCTCATGAACGTGTTTGTACTGGATGCATCTCTTGTGCTCAAAAGCAGACAAAGTATGGCCCACCAGTTGGACACTGATCTAACCACCCTGGCTATGAGTTACACATCCAGCTAATAACAGCTTCATTTAACCCATATTTGTAGGTTAGTAAGAGAATCTTAGTCTCTTGAATCCCATTCAGTGTTCCTCCCAGAAAGCTGTTTGGTTTGACACGATTCCTTTGTGTTCTCTTTTCATTTATATTCAAATGGAGTCAGTGACCTACCTATGTAGATCTTATCCCTTCCTGTGAAGCAGTTGGTTTGGAGGAATTAATGATAAATAGATTTACAGCTTAATCCAAGGAGGTAACTTCCCCCTTTCTAAGCCCCTGCAAAGATTCACCACTTGCAGTGGTAGGGCAACAAGAACAGAAAGTGTTGGAATGAAGACCGTTTCCATGAAAAGTTTATGAGGAAAAATAGTGTTCCAATGAAAACTGAATGTGATGCAACCACATTGTCAGTCTTTGAAAGCTCCTTGGGTTCCATGCATCAGTGTAAAATTGGAAGAGCAACAGATTTTTCCTTGTAAAACGCTAAATGAAAGCAGCTGAAAGCAGGCTGCACATAAGGGCCTTCCTCTTCAGCTCAGCTGTCCTGCCTCCCCCCTGACACACAAAAGCTGTGAAATATGTCTTGGTGAGCTCAGTTGTTTTGAACATTTTCCTTTTTAAAGATACGTTTGTGTCTATAGGCAAAGGCCTCTCTTCTTGTCCCCTCCTTCCTGTTATAGAGTAGCCACCCCTACACTGGATGTGCAGCAAATTATGTGCAAAGCTGAAGGAGCCCTTGGTCGCTGTACAAAAGGGAGATCATTTTTGTGGAGAGTGTTTATGCAGAATGGCTTCATGAGAAAGGACATGAAGAGATTCCACTAGTTAAATTGTAAAAGAATGAACGTGATTAAAGACAAAGACGGTTTATCCTAGGGACGGTCACGGGCTAGGCAGCTGAGAAGAAATCAGTATGTGAAAAGACAGGGTATGTAGCTAAAGAAGAAATATGTATCTAGAGGCAAGGACGGCCTAAGGGAAAAGCAAGATGTGTAGCAAGGTGTAGACAAAGCTGCAAAGAAAAAGTATCCATAAGACTAACCACAAAGGTCAGATGAAGTAATGCCTAATTCACCAATCCTGAGCTTAACTTTTGCAATATGCATGAACTTATTACTGATTGTATAAATGAGATGCTGTAACACCTAATAAACGAGGCTTGTTGACCATGATAGCATGAGACTTGTCTCCCGCGGTTACTTCCAACAAATGGTGACCCTCGACGTGATAAGGAAAAAAAGGGCGCCACGGGTGAAGAACTGCGTTGGGTTCGGGTCCGGATTTCACAGCCCGACGGACGACGAAAAGAGCTAAAATTGGAGCTCCGCGTCTCGAGCGACCACGACAGGTGGGCTCGACCGACACGTGCTGCCGAAGCCTGGAGGGCTGCAACGGTACCGACGTGAGTAAAAATGGACAGGCAAGCAGCATATAATTTATTTTCCGCTTTTCTTAGGCGGAGACAGTTTAAGGGGGTAGACTTGGAAAAGGAACTCCCTAAGTTATTAGTGTATGGGTATGCTAAAGGGTTATTTCAGAATCCGCATTTAGTGCATGATCTTGCTGAGTGGCGTAAATTTGGAGATGCAATTTTTCAGGGAATATTAGATGGGGAGAAAATGGTTAAAAAATGCGAGAAGTGGTGGCGTGTGGTTTATAATGATTTGTTGCAATATCAGGCAGAAAAGGAAGCGGTAGAGAAAGCTAGTGCTGTGCAGGGGAGGAATAAGAATTATAATGAATGGTCAGATTGCCCGGGGCCCCCTGCAGTGTCCACCGTAAAGTTGCCGCCGGCCGCCGAGCCTGCGTTGCCGGTGGCTGCGGAGCCGAGTGCCCCGTCTCCGTCTCCCTGCACGTCTGTATCAGACGAGCCGCCTGCATCGACCATGGCGCTACAGCCGGCCCCCTTGACCCCCCTTTGCAATGAGCCGCTCCCTGGGGCACAGAGTGACCTGGCGGAGGCCATCGCGCGGGAGCGGGGGGAGGCTTGGGCTGCGCTGGCGCGGGCTTGTTTAGAGGCGGGAGACGGTGAGGCGTTGGAAGCGGTGCAACAGACGGTGCTGTCGGTGGGGTATTCGCCTAATGCTGCAGGCGGGACACAGGCTGCTATCAGTGCTTTAGATTGGAAGTTGTTGTTACAATTGCGGTCTACGGTCAGTCAGTTGGGAGTAAAAAGTGAGCCAGTGAGACAGATACTGGATTATATCTGGAGTACTCAGGTTTTGTTGCCATCTGATTGTCGGGCTATAGCTAGGTTGATTTTTTCGCAGCACCAACAACTGCTATTTAATGCTTATTGGGAAGAGATGTGCCAACAGAGAGTTGCGATAGTTAGGCAGCCTGGAGATCCCTTGTATAATGTCACTGTTGAAGAACTTTTAGGGGTGTGTCCTTTCATCTGGACGGAGGCCCAGGCTTTATTAGGACCAGTTAAATGTAGAGAGTCAATGTATCTGGCCAGGCAGGCTATGGATAAGATCAAGGCACCAGGTGGGTTGTTGTCTTATATGGGAATCCGGCAAGGAAGAAATGAGGATTTTGGAGCGTTCATAGATAAGGTAGCTGGAGCCATAGAGAAGGCTGGAGTACCAGAGTACATGAGGGAAATAATGCTAAAACATTGTGCACTTCAGAATTGTAATGCTACAGCTCGTGGCATTCTAAGTACTTTGAGGAGTAACTGGACAATAGAGGAGGCGTTAGACAGACTATCGAGCGTGCCCACGGGGGCTCAGGCTTTCATAGTTGAGGCTATTAAAGAGTTAGGGGCAGGATTAAAGGCACAGGCTGAGGCTTCTCAGAATCAAGTGTCAGCAGCCCTTGCACCCCTCCAAGCTGCAGTCGCTACAAGCCCACGCTCGCAGATCAGCTCCCTCATGAAATGTTTCCGTTGTGAAAAAACTGGCCACATCCGTCACGAGTGCCAAGCCACTGGGATTTGGCGCAGCAAGTGTCAATCCAACACCCACAACGCTGCTGTATGCTATAGGAAGTCGGGAAACGTGAGAAGCAGCGCACGAAAGAACAGCGGCCGCGCTCCGATACAAGCTGCCGTTCCCAGCCAGCGGCCGCCTGCCCCCCCGCACACGTCGCTCGCCGCGTTGTCGGTCTCTACAGCACCCCCGCCCTCTGCTTCGCCCACGTCGTTCTCTGCGCCTCGCCATGCCGCCCCTCCCTCGTCCTGCGCGGCTGTGTCTCTGCAGCCCGTGTGTAACGTGGTTAAAGACACGGATGGACTGAAACCAGGGGATTGTTGTGACCCAGGTCCAGTAGATCCAGAAAGCGAATCGGACGCATTTCTTCCTGATGATACTTTGAAGGAAGCAGGAATGACAATTTTCCCTACAGCGTACTGTGATGTCTTAGAGCAATGCAGAAAAGAAACAATATTAAGGGGTGATGCTGACACGTTGCAAACCTTTCCTAATCAGGTCCCCCATTTGGAATCCCTGCCTTATGAGTCAGTGAAGGAGCTAAGGGAGTCAGTGAGAACATACAGAGTTCAGTCAGCCTTTACATACAATCTTTTGGTTACAAACAGTGACAGTTACGCTATGACCCCTCATGACTGGAAAACTGCGTTAAGAATGATCCTCTCTCCTATGCAATATGCTGTGTTTATGATTGAATACCGGCTACATAATTTGACTGATACCTCTTTGCCTCAGACTCGGACAAATCCCTGTGACACAGCACCTCTTCAACTGTGTCAGACAAATGTCACTCACATTCCTGAATTTGGCCGTCTAAAATATGCACATGTAACAATAGATATTCATTCTTCTTACATATTTGCCACAGCACATACAGGTGAACTCAGTCATGACACCCGTAAACACTGGTTATCTGCTTATGCTGCTATGGGAATCCCACATACTACAAAAACAGATAATGGGCCTGTGTATACCTCTAAGGCCACTCAAACTTTCCTCCAAGAAGGGTGTGTTAAACATACTACAGCCATTGCTCATTCTCCCACTGAACAAGCTATCACTGATCACATTTATCAAACACTGAAATCCATTCTTATTATTAAACAAAAAAGGGGGAATATGGGAGACACTCTGCAAGAAATATTATGTAAGGTTTTGCGTGTTTTGTTTGTGCTGAATTTTTTGAATCATGTTCATAGAGATACAGCTTATGTGGATCGTCATTTTGAGGCTTCCCCGGTGCTAAAGGAACAGCCTATGGTTAATGTTTGGAATATGGCCACAGGACTTTGGGACTGTTCCCTACCACTGACAACTTGGGGTCATGAATATGCTCGTATTTCCACAGGGACTGGCCCTATGTGGGTTCCAGCATGATATCTTCGGTCTCATCTGAAGGCAGAAAATAGCATCCAGCCTTTGTAGTAATTGTAATTGTGTGTTTATTACTTAGTGGTATTGCTTTGTAACTTGCTGTGTTATAGATAATATTAGTAATAGTTTGACATAGTGTGTGATTTTCTGTTTTACCAATGCAGTCTCAAGATTTAGAGTTTAAAGCATTAGCTAGGATGTTGTGTGCTTCTTCTATTTTAGTAATAGATCAGATGTGTATTAAACAGGATTTGATGTAATCAGTGCTAGAATCTACAGGAATAGATCTTTTAATGTTTTAGTACTGTTTGGTTATGATATTATTAGCCTATTAATTAGCTTTTCTTAATTTGCAAAGACAAAACCTGGAAAGGAATTCCAGACAAAGAGATGACCCTGTATCATAGAACGGATACCTATTTTACATCCAATTAATTGGGATCTGAAAATATAACCATGCATCATTTTAGACAAAAGTGCACGCTAATTTGATGGTTTATTCTGTTTTCCAAGCAGGTGTTCCACTTGGGCTCTATATCACGCACTGGCCATGCGGATATGGTGTACAACTGGAAGAAATCCTTCAGACCCTGAATGCAGGAGAGAATCTGTGATGGGTGAGAGAGGAAAGGTGCACCTTGAAGCAGGGGACGCCCTGCTGGCACTACCTGTCGCATCCACCACCAACACAGCTTGCTGTTTCTCAAGGATCAATAAGTATTAATGCCCCTAGTGATACTCTAGTACATTTGTCCTCTAAAATTGGTTCTATTTGACATGCTACTTCATTAAATTGCACGATCATTAATCAATTATTAGCCTGGATAACTCAGTTGGTAGAGCATGGTTATGAACATCTTAAAAGCATTTATTGCACAAATTTTAGTGGTCATTAAAATCAATATATCAGAGTATATAAAAATTGAAGACTTTTCCTGATCAGTTACAGATTAACACAATGGAACCCTTTATTTTCAGGTTGCAGAAACTTAGGTTGCAGTACAAACATGTTTGTTCTTTTTAGTAGGTTTAACAGTAATGTTGTTGTGTTGTATTTGACTTGTCTCTTTTTTCACTTTTAGAGTATTGTCAATCGAGGTCTTGACTGAGTTATAATAGTTATGTCATTAATATAAGTAGTGTTGTTATTCTATAGGCAGTATCTTGGAATTGTTGTAATACAAGAAGAATTCTACGGAGCAGCAGCCATGGATCGAGATAAGGAGTTCACAGAGCAGCAGCGATGGAGCAGGATAAAACTACATGAGAACTGATTGAACAATTGAACTGAACTGCTTGTTAAATATTATTAATCGGTCGTTAAACTGAGCCTTTTCATTTTAAAAGAAAACGGGGGAAATGTGGAGAGTGTTTATGCAGAATGGCTTCATGAGAAAGGACATGAAGAGATTCCACTAGTTAAATTGTAAAAGAATGAACGTGATTAAAGACAAAGACGGTTTATCCTAGGGACGGTCACGGGCTAGGCAGCTGAGAAGAAATCAGTATGTGAAAAGACAGGGTATGTAGCTAAAGAAGAAATATGTATCTAGAGGCAAGGACGGCCTAAGGGAAAAGCAAGATGTGTAGCAAGGTGTAGACAAAGCTGCAAAGAAAAAGTATCCATAAGACTAACCACAAAGGTCAGATGAAGTAATGCCTAATTCACCAATCCTGAGCTTAACTTTTGCAATATGCATGAACTTATTACTGATTGTATAAATGAGATGCTGTAACACCTAATAAACGAGGCTTGTTGACCATGATAGCATGAGACTTGTCTCCCGCGGTTACTTCCAACACATTTTTCCCTCACAAATTTTCACCTTACCTGGAAAAATGGAGCAGTTCTCGAACTCTAAACAAGTGCTGTTGCAAAGATGTGAGTATGCAGTAGGCTTTTTTTTGTTCCAGTGACACACAGTGGTATCTCCTAAGTGGCTTTAGTGGGCATGAAAGTGGTAGGTTGGCAGTTGGACTAGATGATCTTAGAGGTCTTTTCCAACCTTATTGATTCAATAATTTTAAGTGCCTGCTGGTTATTGTTTCATTGGCCAAATCAGAGTTCTCCAGGGACTTGAGCTGTGGTATGTTTTATACCGCATCTGGATTAGATATTCTTGGCAATTGGTTTATTTGTCTGTTTGCATCTGAACAGTGGGAAGAGGCATCTCTGTCATTTATGGGATTTCTTCTGTAGGTGGGATACAACGTCTTGCCAGCAGATACTGTCTGCTGTCTCCACTGAATTGTACAGCATTGATGAGCATTGCATATGCCAAGAATTCAAGTGTGAGTGAACTGGAAAATTTCATAGGCTAACATATCCATTTCAGTCTTGGTTTTATCAAAAGCTGATTTGTGGATCAAATAGCTGCTGCATTTGCTTCCAAATCAATCTACAACGTTTTCTTCTTTTCTTATTTGAGGATTTCTCCATTCTGCTTTAACTGCTCAATTTACAAAATGTTTGCACAGGTTCTGCTAGGTGTTTTGCCAATTAGAACATATTAAAAGGTGATCTAATGCAATTTCTTTCTCTGGCTGCCGTCAATAAACAGGAACAGCAAACTGTAGCACTGACTACTCTCTGCATGTGCCATACAGTATCTTTGCAAATACACTGTGGAGGCTCCCAATGCACCACGCTGCAGATTAAGAATATTGGGCCAGCTTCTCAACTAGTGCAATTCAGCAGAGTGCCACTGAACAGCTTGTGCAAACCCAGTTTGCATTACGTGTTATGTGACTCACGGGATAATTAATAAAAACTGCTGCATTATACATGCTGATGCTTTTGCGGCTATTTTGCCTTGTCTTCTAAATGTCACAGAGAACAATTATGTGCCTCTTGGAGTAAAGTTATTATATAATACTTGAATAGAAAGGAATTTTTTCAAGCTGTGATAGACAGAAGTAGTTTGCTGTGCAGATACCACAGTAAAAAGTCTTCATATATAGAAGTAATATACAAGATACTGCATATGCACATCTGAAGTTTCTTCTGAAAAGTGTAATGTGCTGCGGTTGCAGTTTATGCAGTGTAGCCTTCATATGCAAAGAAAAATGTATATTTGTCTGATTTTAGAAGGGAACTGAAACAAGTTTCATACATGGAAAGATGTACAAGTATTACACATTAAAACAGAAGGAACTGAAAAGTGGAAGCTGTTGTCATGACAGTTCACCTTAGGGAGCTCTTTCTTTGAATTCTCAGCATTATTTATAACGGGCTTCCTTTGAGTGAGACTGCAGATGGTCAGTGTAGTGACTGTGTGATTTGAAAATGCATTATAATTGATCCAGCTGTAACCTGTATGTGGGAAGAATTATTTGAGTGGTGAAACAATGGTGAAGCACTTTCCAGTAACTTTAAATCAATAAGAAATGGTGTCTTTTTGTGACCATAAGAAATGGTGTCTTTTTGTGTCTCCAAAAGCAAAGTTTGGAAATCAGAGGAACACAAAGCATCCAGAAATGCCTTAAGGTTTGCAGGGGAGAGGGGGAGGTCATGTTCCAAAGACTGTTAGATTTCAGATGCTGTGAGCTTATGTTCCCATTTACATGACAGTCTTACAGATGCTGCTGAAGATTCTAAAATCCTGTTTCTATTTATGGTGCTGCTTTTAAGTCTGATCTGAGTTGTGATTTTTTTTTCTTGAGGCCATCCTAAAAATAAAAAAGAAAGCTACACATGTTAAGTGAAATACACCAGAGGCGCCTGCAATCATGCTGTGCCGATGCTTCAAATGTGTGACTTTTGATGTGCAAAGAATTCAGTGTTCCTGCAAGATTAACAAGGTTATTTATCCAATTTAGGGAATGTACCTGTTTATTTTTGTTCACTCAGAGGATGGTGATGCACTGGAACAGGTTGCTCAAGGAGGCTGTGGATGCCCCATCCCTGGAGGCATTCAAGGCCAGGCTGAATGTGGCTCTGGGCAGCCTGGTCTGGTGGTTGGTGACCCTGCACATAGCAGGGGGGTTTAAACTGAATGATCATTGTGGTCTTTTTCAACTCAGGCCATTCTATGATTATTTATGTCTGCCAGTTATTCCTGCTCATATTGGTGGTGAGGTTATAGCAGATTTCACTGAAAGTGGGAGATTTCTGATTGTTTTCCTGAGTGATAGATCTAATTCTTCACTTAAAATTTTAATGAAGTTCTCCTTAGTCACCCTTATACCATCTTACTAGAATCCCACAGGATCATTTTCTGCTATTTCTTTTGTTTTACGAGACGGAATTGTATTTCTGATATGCAAAGATACAAAGGCAAATTGGAAGCCCTGAGAATTGAGGGATACTACTGCTTGATCTCCTTGAACTCTGTCCTTTCCTCAGCCTCAAAAGAGCTGAAGTAAAACCAAGGCTTGTCTCTTAAAATTTTGGTTTCTAATTGAAACCACTGAACATGCTAAAAAAAGGTAATCAAGTCATAATGCGAGGATTTCATCTTCTCCCACTCCTTTCTTACTGCACTTTAGCTGCATCTCTAGCATCACAGGCACCACCCTCGAGGCCCTTGCTTCAAACCTTATCGTTGGTCTTGTCACATCGTTCTGAAACCAACCATATACACACATGCATAAATAAACATCCCTCCTGGCTTGCTTGTGCTCTTGCTCTCCTCATGTGCTAGTTAATGCTTTTTGCTCATCTCTGAGGAAGGGCTGTGTTGTGCTGAGGGCTACATGAAGGTACGGGGAGAGAGTGATGTATGGAAGCAGGAATGGTGCCCCCCTCTCAGAGTGCACAGAGCTCTCTAGTACTGCCAGCAGTTGAATGAATGTGGTAAATATTAAATACAATCAACGGTATTACAGTGTGCATCTGCTTTGATTTGGTTTTCATTATGATTTTAGAAGCTACATAGTATTGATGAGTCCATGTAGCATTACTATGAGTCTTGCTTTTCTGTGATAGTTGGTGTGTTCTACTGTATGAAAATGTAGGCAGGAATGTAGTTGGCTTTTAAGAAAGTACCAAATAAAATATATTCTGAAAATGAATGAATCTTATGGTGATGCAAACCTAGTATTTAGTTATTTAAAGTTCATGATTCACAGAAGGATTGGGATGTAGGTTGGATGGTTCTTTTAGGAATGGTAATCAACTGGTCTTTCCTGTATCAAACTGATGCTGAGAAGTCTTTCCATTAATGAACTCAGTGTGAAATTAAGATCAACAACCTTTTTCTGTTTTTGCTTTGTTTTCCTTCTTTTAAAAGAGGAAGTTTCACAGAGGGAAAGGCAGTGGGTAAGAGTATGTAAAGTAAACAGCCTAAGAGAAACTGTGTGGAATTCTCTGCACTTCTGTTATCTGGCTTTAGGATAACATATCCTTATGTCTTTGTTTTAGTTTTTGAGAAAAGAACAAAAAAATCCATGGATGACCAGGTCTCTCTAAGGCTCTTAATCTCTTAAATAATATTTTCTTGCCTTTATTTTCTTTCCAAGTGACAGATTCTTTGGCCCAGTCTGTAGTACAGCATTTAAGATGGATAATGCAGAAAGACCTTCTCGGCCAGGATGTCTTTCTTATTGGACCTCCTGGGCCCTTGCGACGATCCATTGCCATGCAGTATCTGGTACGTATGCTAATTTAAGTTATTGGAGAAATAGCCTTTAATGTCACTTAGATATTTCGCTACTAGCCAAACTGAGGGAAGTATTACTATAACATTTCACAGCAAGCAACTTGTGGAAGTAAAGTTTTTCCATAAATGCTCTTTCCAGAGTTCAGTTTGTTTTAGACGAATAAAAAGTGCAGACATTTTAATACGTTCTTCTGCCTAAACTCCAGGGAAAAAGAAAGTTGGAAGACTATGTTGCCATATGCTATCACAAATGGAGAAACAGTTTGTTCTAGGCATTATGTATGTTGGAAGATTAACAGATCTGCCTACTGTTACAGACAACAAATCCTTTTTGCTTCTTTTTACAGAAAAAGATATGAAGTAAAGGATTTGGGAAAGTATTTTAAATAACATTTAGGGACAGTTATCATGAGTGATCAGAAAGTGGAGATGTGTGTGTGATCCACACTTGGAATGTGGGAAGAACTTGCCCACATCCATCTGCATGAACCACGGCAGCACTGTGTGCAAGATTTTACATTAGATTCATTTGTGCTCTTAAACGATCAGGATGGGGGGTGGGTGGCTGCAAATGTGCACAAGGCTTTGTCTGCCATGAATTCTACCCAGGATCTGGTTGTGCAGAAGGATCACAAATGGAGGTGTATAACAATTGTCATGAAGATCAGCCATTTCTCTTCAAATCAAAAGACATGAATTCAAAGATTAGCTCTCACAGGTAAAACACAGAGGAGAAAGCTGTATTTTAATGTCGTCTAAGACAAATGCATGAGGACCGATCTTTGCTGTGAGGTACTACGAGCTCTGGGGAACTATCTGCTACACAAGGCTAATTGTTAAAGAAAACTCTTGTATTCTCTCTTTTGTTCTTTTTTTCTATGAGTCACACTAAAACAAAGATTATGCCTACATGCATCATAGAGAAACTGGTGGCTTTTTAATAAAGCGTTAGATCTCAGATAAAGAAGTAGCAGGAGAATCGGGTAGAAGTACATTTGTTTTTTGTTTTGTTTTTTGCTTTAAGATGGAAATTTCTAAGTAGAGCTCTTACTGAGTTAACATTAAAAAAAATAATAATAAAAAATCAAACCTTAAAGATTTTTCTTTTTGAAGTAGTCTATAATTGTACAGAAGTAAACTGCAACTTGTGTGAATAGAGGCAGAGGTGGTGAGAAAAATATAGTTCACCAGTATATTGACGAAGTATATGCAGGTAATCATTACAGCTGTGTCACAGTGTGTTACTGAGCAGTGACAGAATTGAAGCTTTGAAATAATTTATGGAAAACTTGGATTTCTGTTCATGATCTGTGGATGTTGATTGTTTCTGGGTGTCCAGAACCAGAAAATTAGCCATAAATAAGACTTTATGGAAGCTCAGTTGAACATCTGGTTATTATGTTTTTAGAACAGATTTGGGGAAAATAAAACTTTATTGAGCGGAAATTCAAACTATTTTGTTTGAGGCAGAACACACTGTAAACATCTCAAAAATAAGATATATTAGATCTTGTTTAGAGTTCTTTCAGATCGCTGTGCTGTTGTCTGGAGCTCTTTTGTATAATTATATTATTGGACTTACTGTTAAAAGTTGACTTACTTGGAGTTGTGGTTTTATTTTTGTGATAATCTGTTTGTTGTCCGCAGGAACTGACAAAGAGAGAGGTTGAATATATTGCACTCTCAAGGGACACCACTGAGACAGACCTCAAACAGCGACGAGAGATCCGAGATGGCAGTGCTTTTTATCTTGATCAGGCAAGTTACAGTCACACACCACCTCATTGTCGTTTATAACTTTGAAGGAAATCATAGTTTAAATGATGAAAACTCAATACATGGGATACAGAATGACTGGTGTGTTTCTGGTGGTTAGGAAATTTCATAGAACACTCCTGATTTTGTTATTACTGAAAATGTTATCTTTTCCCAAATCTGAGATTGCTCCCTCTATGACAAGTACCACAGGGTTTTACCCTTTTATTTAGGCTCAATGAGGGAGACAGTTTATTATGTTTATCATAACGATGAGAAGTGAAATTCATTCAGTGCAGGTAGACTGCAGTTTCACAAGCACTCTCTAGATATTGCTCTTGCCTAACCACTGTAGCACTTTAGATGTACTTTGTGATGAGCCCTTTGATCTAACATCACTGAAAAAGAGTATTTATGTTAGTACTGCTCTGTGTATGTAAACCCAAGCACAGTAAATGGAGACAACTGGAAGATTTGGTTCAGAAGATCACTTCTGATCAGAATTAGAATAATGATTTAAACACTCCCGTCATCAGTACTTTTCCCAACAACATTAGTTGTTTAAGTAAAACTGTAGAGTGACTTAGGTTAGGAAAAATTTCTTTGTAAGGTATCAAAGGCATGTCCACAGGTAAAACATACTCTTGGTTTAGAATGTCTGTTCTAATTTGTTTACAAATTAGATGCCTAAAGAAATAGAGTGGGTCAGTTTTTCTGATGTAGTATGAGTTTACATGTGCTATCTAAAGCAGTTTTCAGTTGTTAGCATGAAAGAGGTTAATGATAGCACCATCCTATGAGTAATTTGTGGGTGGAAAGTAGAATGGGTAGAAGTAGTAGAAGTAGTAACTTTGTAAAGTTACTTCTCAGATTTGAAATTACTTAATGGTTATCCGTAAAAATGGGAGTTGCATAATCAGATAATTTTAAACACTGTACTGTGGATTAGGGCTATAAATGACTTCTCGTTTACCAGAGGATGAAAGCATTTGTGCAGGCTATAGAGCTAACATTAACTCATGATCTCCATTGCTAACTGTTGTTATAGACAGTCTTATCCTTGTGTTTACTGCAAGTACTTAAAATAAATTCTCTCTCAGTGTAAAAGCATTAGTTAATTAACATCTATAAAACCAAAGTATTAGGGACTGTATGAATCTCAACAAGATGTGAGAATAATCTGTTCATTGTATTTGTGAGAAGACTGTGATCCGAGTATAATTACGAAGCGTCTTGCTTCGCTTTTACAAGCTATTTTGAATGATCTCACATCAGTAAGAACACTGTGTGAAGATTGCCTTTCTAAGGTAAAGGTCTAAGATTACCTGTCTTCTTCCATCTGTTGGAAATTTTCAGTTGAAAGATTTTTACCAGGGTCTAACATGGCAGTATTTCAGACCAGTGTTCTCCCTTAGTAGGATATCCAAGTAAATCATATTCAAGTTGACTATATATTTTTAAGTTTTGTGGGAAAGATGATAAAATGAATAATTGCTGTTTAGATGCGTACTGAAAACATGAAAGATTAACCTGTTAGATAGTGGTGTTCTACCCAAAGTTTTCTTGCCCTGCATTTTAATTATATACACTTGAAGTATGATAGATAGCTACTTTTAGAACCACCTCAGAGCTAGTTATATCTTGGTAATAAAAGGAATAAAGTTTTACAGGTTACGCAGGAGTCTGAATTAGTTTGTTCAATAGTTCTGTTGTTTTTAGAAGGGCATATCAATGCAAAACATTACAAAAGCTAGATCCTACTCTTCTTTAAACCGTTTTGAAACTGAACATTATTCTGATTAGTTGAGTTGTATCTTCTTAAAAGTATAACCTGAGAAAATTGCAAGTTTTAGTCAATATCCTTCTTCTTCCCCAGTAAAGTGAGGAGGAAAACCTCAGTGCAAACTCCATTATGCATCTCTTCCATTTCTTTTTATGTTATTGTAGAATCATAGAATGATTTGGGTTGGAAAGCCCACAATTTCCAGCCCCCTGAAGGACTGCCACCCAGCAGTTCAGGCTGCCCAGGGCCCCATCCAACCTGGCGTTCTGATCATCCTCTTAGCCCTCTGGACCTGCTCCCAAGAGCCCCATGTCTTTCTTGTGCTGGGGGCTGTAGTCCAGAACTCCAGATAGGGCCTCATGAGAGCAGAGGGGAACAGTCACATCCCTTGACCTGCTGGCCAATCCTTTTTCCTTTACCTGCTGGTTAGGTTAATGATTTACATTTGGAGAAATCGATTCTACTTGACCCATGGAAAGTAATTGAGAAATTAGCAATTTCATCTGAGTTTTGTGACATTTCATGTCTTGGTGGACTACAGGGACTCAAGTTATTGTCGTCCTCCCCTGCCCCCAAGTCGCTGCACTGTGAGTTTACTTTTAAGTTCTGTTATCCTCTTGCAGGCACACATGACTTTGTTAACTCAAAAACAGCCAACGTTTTGTGCTATCATTACCAGATGATTTCTGAAGATCTCTTTTTAGCATAAGAGATGCCTGCACATGTCAGTGCTGGAAGGTTTTTGAGATACAGCAAAGACTCTGGTGAATGAGTTTGTGTGGGATATTGTGCAGGTGGAGGAAACAAGTTTCTACTGTGGAAGGGACATCTGAAACGTAGCCTGCAGATGCAGGGAAACTTTACTTCATTAGTTCTCTTGTTCACTGAGCTGCTTGCTCTGTTGTTTTTTCATGTTGTAATTTTGGTTGTTGTGCTTGAGATGTCATTACAGGGATCCAGTTCACAGAGCAAGGGTGCTCGTCTTCATGACAAAAACAGGCAAACATTAAATTAATGTTCAGCCATTATTTGGAGCATTTTTTACAGTCTGGAAACAGCCTGTACTCATGATACTCATGAGTAAGGTTTTATGTTTTTTGTAGCTGTTGTGCTTTGCACTACTCAAGCAGAGGAGCTCAGTTGTGCAAAAGACTGTGGAAGCCTTTTTTGTGTTGTTTAGTTTCTCAGGTGTTTCTGCCTTTAAAGAGAGAAATATACTTTTGTAGGTGCATTATGAAAGCAGAGTAAGCATTCCACATCACATATTTATTGCCTAAGTCTATTGCTATGGGACTAATAATGTGTTAAGGGTTTCTGCTCTTGGGGAAGAAACTCAGCCTGTTTTAAGTTCATGTATTTCCTGGAGCAGGTATCCAGGTAACCATTCTTTCAGATCTGTGGGAGCACAGGTGGGAGGCAGTGAGCTTGGTTCTGCATTCAAAGAGCAAAATAGTCTCTAGCTACAGTTAAAATAAACCTGAAGATAAACATTTAACAAATCCCTCTTTGCTTTTTAATAAGAATTGATACCTTTAATCTCAGGTTTACCATCAAGGTTGCATAATAGAACACCCTCTGTCAAATTATATTTTATATTAAACACTTCGAACAAATGAGGCTGGTGAGAGAGTGAGGCAGCACAGCTATTTTTGGGTTTTCATTATAGAATTATGAAGATGAGTTTCTTGGAAGCATCTTTTAAACAATTATTTTCAGTGACAGATTGCAAACTTGCTTGCTTTCCTCTTTATTTGTTGCGCATTTTAGTTTCCAAAACAACCCATCAATGCACAGATATGACTGAAATAATGATTCAGAAGGTACCTTGTAGTGTGTAAAGCTTATTGCAGAAATTTATTACTCGTTACCAAACAGGCTGCATAAATACCACAGTTCAGCCAGGGATACGCAGCTGTTTAAGAGCAGACTTGATGCTGTCCGATGTTAGTACTTTTCCCAGGCTTTGGAGTCAGATGAGTTGTGTGTGTATTTCATTATATTTTGGAGAACAGTTTATTGTATTTCAAAAATGCTTTAAAAATATCCAAGGAGCACAATTTGTATAAAGAAAAGAAAAAGTAAAAAAGAGAAGCCAATCAGAGTAAATTAACACCCGATGCTGTTTTTATTGTTGTTATGGGGATTGCTTGGTTAAGCGTAGCTGAGCACTCAGACATTCCAGAAGCTGATCATCTTTGGCTACCTATATATACTTCTTATAATCTGTAACATTCATTTTGAGGTATTGTACTGAGTAACACAACCTTGAATAAAAATTTTGAACAGTTTTCAAGCTCAGAAAATTGCTTTCTTTTTAAGTTGCGATCTTCTGAATTGGTCTGTGTGCTTTAATAGGCGATTCGCAAGACTGAATTGCTAGGAGAGAACATCTTTTTGAAGTTCATGACTGCCACAGGCTGCCCAGAGGCTGTGGGGTCTCCTCCTTGGGGACCTCCCCTGCTCTGGCTGTCCCTGCTGGGGCTGAGGCTGGAACAGAGGGACCCAGAGGGCCCTGCCAGCCTCAGCCATGTTGTGACTGTAATACTGGAAGACTGTTAATTCATCAGGCTTTCATTCATAGTGTGCATGTCTCAACATGAGTCAACAAGATTCTATGGATACTGAAAATATTTTGACACCATATGAACAAGATGTGTATTTTCCTCTGGCTAGTAAAACTTGGTCATAAAGTCTTCTTAGACATATAATATGCAGAATCCGACCAACTTGGCAAATAAAATGTTTGTCAAAACGTATTCTGGCTGAATCCCCAAAGTACATTTGGAGAATATAGCATTTTGTTCATTCCAGGTATTGAACTGGTTGCTGGAGACTCAGGTTTTCTATTTAAACAGGTTGAAGCAGATTTTTTACTTAACTAGTGACCTTCCTAGAGAAGAACGTTAGTACAAAATTTGCCTTTCAGACAAATTTTCTGGAATGGAGAGAGTGAAAATTTTTATTGCTTGTTAAAGCATAGTATTTTGAATTAGCCTATAAAATCAATTTACTTGCTGATTACTTTTGGAAGGAATTAGTGATTCAGTGGAAGGGAAATAGTCTTAGGACTGTACTTGGTTAATGGGATTATTATGAGTAACTCAGATATTGATTATGAGGCTAGATCCTAAAAATGTCAGAGGAGGGAAATTAATGCACAGATGCGTACTGGGATTTGTGAGCTTAGGTACAGCAGTTATCGCTGTTTTAATAAAGATGTTAAAATCTTACATTATGGCTTATTTTCCCATAATTGTTTATACTTCTACTTCATTATAGAAGTATAGAAGTATACTTCTACAGTGTGCATAAGAAGCAGCTAAATTAGTTAAGGTCCCATTTAGTGTTATCTTTAGGGTTACCAGATGGATCTCTGATTCTATCATATGCTGTGTGCCATGCATCAGTTTGGTTGCACTGAACTGTTCTTTGTCTCTAGCTTAGATTTATCCAGCTGTCCTTTGTACATCTTTATTTTATTTTTTTCTTTTTCCATTGAAAATATTATTTTACTCTTTTCTCTCCCCACATTTTTTCATTATTCTTTCTCATTCCTTCCTTCTTTCTCTCTGTCCCAGTCTTTGATGTCTGTTATATTCATCAGAGATTTCCATCTAGTATCATATGAATGTTCGTCTGTAGGAGTTTGTAGGAGACATGCTGGGAATAGATTTCAATCATATTCCCTTTGTCACTGTGCTTGTGTCTAAAATTGTTCAAATGCAATCGGAATGGAAAGCAAATCTCTCTGGTGCCTGTTGATATTGGGCACATCTATGCATTCCCTGTTATTATCTGGTTAAGCCTTTTTGATTTGGAAATAGACAAGAAAGCATTAAATTTCAGAATCTTTCCTTGAGCAGTAATTGTGAATAATAGTTATGAAGTGGATTTAGTTAATTTCCCTAAGCCCACAACATTGACTGCGAAGAAACTGCACAAAATTACCAACACCAGAACTTAGTTTTATGTTTTGGATAAATACTAGGCACATATAAACAGTAAGAATTCACAAATAATTAATGAAGTGAAATATAGAAAAGAAATAACTTCATATCCCAAGTGCTCCAAAGTATCCACAAGTGAGAGTCTGTGCTTTTATTCTGTTCTTAAAGAAGACCACGTTCAGCCTGGGAATATAATTACAAACAGTTTTAATTTTATCATATTGTTAACATCTGATTATTGATAGCATTGTTTTGTTTTTATCTCCCACACCTGGTTTCAACAGATTGTTGTTCTCATCAGGTCAAACTAGAACACTGTAGTGGTAATGGAATTACACTGGTGCATAGCCAGAGTAATCCCAAGGGATATATGACCTTTGGTTTCTAAATATTTTAATATGGTTGTAAACGCGTACAACCACTTCTATACACTCTTTGTAGAATCGAATCATAGAATGGCCTGGGATGAAAGGGACCACAATGATCATTGAGCTTAAAGCTCCCTGCTATGTGCAGGGTCACCAGCCACCAGACCAGGCTGCCCAGAGCCACATCCAGCTGGGCCTTGAATCCCTCCAGGGATGGGGCATCCACAGCCTCCCTGGGCAACCTGTTCCAATCTTACTGATTATTATGGAAATAAATACTGCTTTGGAAAGCATCTGTGGATTCTTTTTCAGCAGGATTTCATGAGATATGTGATGTTTATTTCTCTTGCAATATTGCTTTTTACTTTTGAAAAGTGTGCAGTTCGTGCAGCTACAGAAGGACGAATCCTTGTGTTGGAAGGCTTGGAGAAGGCTGAGCGCAATGTCTTACCCGTGTTAAACAATTTGCTGGAGAACAGGGAAATGCAACTTGAAGATGGACGTTTTCTCATGTCGGCGGAACGTTATGATAAACTTCTGCAGGTAGGGAAATACCATTAGGATTTTCAATTCTTGTTTTCCTGTTCTTGGTAGCGCTTGAATACTGGTATGAAGATTGGTGATATATTATTTCTCAGTGCTGCCTCAGCTTTAGTTTATTAAAATATGTGTGAGTAGCTAATCCAAATGATAAGAAGTGGCTCGCAAATTTACTCTTGATAGGCAATAGGATTGTAGCGTCTGCTACTGCTACTACTTTCATTTTCATCAAGGCTCAAGTCCCACTGCTTACATTTGAGTAGATACTCTTCGGCCTTTTAGGGACCTTTGTAAATTTAATCACCGTTCCTACCAGTACTCTGTTTCATACACTCATGTGCTGTAGTGTCCACTCACATACCTGTTGGTCTTTTGTCTGATCTCACTCATGTTTCTGTCTACCATACCTAACTGTAGTTAAGTATATGATTTGGAACTGTATGGTTGAAATATTACAAGTATGGTGTACAGTTGGAATAATACAAATACAGTTGGAAAAAAAAATAGCCAGTGGGTATCTAAGGAAAAGGACTCACCAACTCTAAGGCTTTCAGTCAAGGTGGTTGCTTGCCAATGTCAAGGCTCACCAAAAGAACTCCACAAAGGAGCAATCTCCAGAAAGTGGTGCTACCTTAGTGGTGGTCAGCCCTTAAATGGGATCTAGGAGAGGTGGAGTTAAGCTCCACCCCTTCTGGGAGCACAGCTGAATTACCTTCACCTGTGCTCCCACAGCTGACTCATTGCTTGCCTCAGATGGTTAATCAGAGGTTCAGGCTTTGATCAGTAGTGTCCCTTACAGAAACCATGTGAAAAAAGGAAATGTGCATTAAGCCTTCTAGTTGATCCCAATTAAATGAGCTTGCCTCCTATGTTGTTAGCACCATAGCAGATTTCTGAAAATATATTGATATTTCTTCAGTTTCTTATCCCTGGTTTGAAATCTGCTGATTTGTGCCTTTTCCAAAAACCTTTTAGTGGTAGTTAATTAGAAGATAAAATTGATGGGAGAATTATTGATGACTTTGAAAAATAAGCTTTTAAATTGTGATTGTATTTAAAAACTGAAGATGAGAATTCGGACTCAGACAAGATTTGGTTGCAGTTAAGTAAAGTATCCTCTTTTCTATATTCCTTCTTAAGAGTGTTCTAATGATAAAGTGCTTCAGAATGAGTGCCTCGGGTGCACTCTTAATAGTTGATGAATTAAATAAATCTCCTGCTATAATACTAAATCTAATATTGTCGTTTGACAGTTATTACATTATATAAGCTAATGTTCATTTTCTCTTCTTCTGTGTGAATAATTGTGTACTATATAACTAGGTCAAGAAAGGCAGAGCTGTGATGTGTGAAGACTTAAGAGTGTACTGCTGTGTATGCATTGAATCCTTTACAAGACAGCAACTGAAAAACACAACATAGGTGTTCTTGTAAAGGAGTCCAGTGATAGTTCTGTTCTGGTATTGCTTGTGATAAAGCATATTTTGTAAATGAAAATTTTAGAGCAATAATAGTCTCCTTTACAGTTACAAGAAGAAGGGAGAAGAAGGAAAAATAATGTACTCAAAGTACCACACTTCTAGTGCTTCAGGTTAAAATACATTTTGTCATCTGTTTACTTTCTGTTCTTTTTGAGAAGCAAGGTTCTGAACACACGGTTCTGAACCGTGACCGTCTGTGGGGTCTCTAATCAAATTGCATGACAGCTGCACATAATCAAATGTTCTGTGTTCATTTTGGAAAACCTTGCCTTTATGATCCGCAAATTAGAATAGTTTGATGTTTTTTTCATTTCATTTCTGAATGAAAGATGGGAACAATCCCATATTTACAGCTTGACAAACAAGGACTGTTAGTTTATCTGCAGCTTAGTCTGGAGGAATATTTAATGACGTAACTTCTTTTTTCTGCTTTATGTTGGTTAATTTAGGATCATACAAAATCAGAGCTGGATGCATGGAGGATTGTTCGGGTTAGTGAAGATTTTCGTGTAATAGCATTGGGCCTGCCAGTACCTAAATACTCTGGTAACCCTTTGGATCCTCCCCTTCGCTCTAGATTTCAAGCCAGAGATATTTATCACCTGCCTTTTAAGGTAAGCACCTTAACAGAGGAGTTGGACTATCTGTACTGAGTAGAGCTAATACTTTGATGTTGTTTTACTTAGCTCACCACTGAAATCAATGCCTAAATAATACATTTATCTTAAATGGCATTTTTTCATACTGCTCTTTAATAAATTCCTGAAAGGCAGACTTAGAGTTGCCAAAGAATGCTGCAGCAGAAAAATAACTTCCATTAGATAATATAGCCCTAGAAGAAAGATTTGATAATATTTCCTTCCTTTCATAAAATAAAATCTGTGTTCAGGAGTGAATAGACTTTTCATGTCTAAATTAGGGGAAAAAAATAAAAAGTATCTCTACATCATGTGCTATGACCCTCAGCATGACCCAAAAATGAATTTACCATATGATTTTATGTTCTGTTTTCAGGACCATCTTCAGCTATTATATTCAATTGGATCAAACATTTCTGCAGAGAGGTAATTTTTCATAATTAAAAGAAAAATCAAAATTAATGAAGAAATATGGTGCCATTTCAGGTTTCCTTTCTATTTTTATATCTTGTGTCGCTACTTGGAGACCAGAACTGAAGAAGCTTTTAATATGTGTGGGTGTATGCTCAGACAGCTTTTTATATGCAACCTTCATAGTGAATCTTTAATGCTTTAGAACTTCAATCACAGATAACTTTTTTTTCTGCTCAGATAGAGCTTCAGCATCTTACACTGATCTTAAACCATCATTAACTATTTAAGCTTTAGTATTTTAAGTATAGATGGCATATGTAAAACTCTGTACTTATTTTTTCCTGTGCAGAATTTCTCAGATCCTGTCTTTTGCTACAACTCTCTGCTCTCAAGAATCCTCTACACTGGGACTTCCAGATTTTCCCTTAGACAGCTTATCTGCTGCAGTTCAGATTTTGGTATGTGAATACACATGTGCTGTGAAACTGTACAAGCTTAAAATTTCTTAGAATTAGATTCATGTTTTTCATGTGTTGGAAGAAGATGAACGAGAACATCTTAAAGAAATAACTTAAAAAAACCTGAGGATGGTTTGAAGAACAGTAGTTCAACCAAGCATGATATGGAAGGGCAAAGAATGGCGCAATACAGTATTTCTAAAGAGTTGAATGTATCCTGTATGTTTTCCAAATAATGTTCCTGTTCTGCTTAATCAACTTGTGTGTCTTCAGATACAGTATATATGATGACAGTGAGGTTGTCATGGAGCAATTTGCATTTGTCAGAAAAGAGAAATAAACATTTTTGTAGGTTGTGATATTTCTGTTTTAATGCTGTAGTTGTAAAACAGATTGGCTGCATTACAAAAACACTTACTACTCTCCTTTAACAACAAAAAGTTCAAATTGCACCTGTGTCAGAGACTGCTAATGAGATGAGTCCCATATTAGGTCTTCGGGATGGATGGTGAGTTTAGAATAAACTTAGATAGGAGAGTTATCAGGAGATGCAGGCTAAGCATATTTGAAGGTACAATAGTTCCTACAGCTACAATCCATAGTGGAGAAGTCTACTAGAATAATACTCTATTGTACCTTCCATGCAATCATCTTACCAGTGGTATTGCTCAGTGGCAGATTATGCCTATGTTTTATTGGGTGTGCGTATTAAAAGGTGCAAGTTATTTTTGTCACTGTAGTGTTCAGTCCCCTTACCTGTAAGCTAGCAAATCATTGTGCCTGGTACTTACAGATGTAACTTTGGTCTGAATTAGTGGTATTGCGTCAGATAGTATAAAGTGATTAAGATTCAGGTTTAGAGAACTGAAAAAGCATATGAAGGGCTTTGGAAAGAAATACATGTTGGATTTAAAAATAAATTACAACTTCTTATTCTTTGAGCCCTATGATGAAAAATTATTTTTAAATGGACACCAGATAGCTTTCAGAGAGATGGAAAGAAAATGAGTTGTAAGCCATTATCTAAACTATGGAATGAAAGAAGTGTTTTATTTTACATTAGAGAACGTGAAAATGTTACCACTGTATGACAGTGTCTTTTTTGGATAGATCAGAACTGTTTCTTTTAGAATTAGTTTTAATCGCTCAGTTTCCTATGCCAACTGTTCTCACTGATTCCAGCTAGAGTGTTTCTCCTTCACACTCTGGGTCACCATCCTCTACTTTATTTAACCATAAGTTGATATAGAATCATAGAATCCTTAGAGTTAAAAAGGACCTTTTAAGGTCATCTTGTCCAGCTCCCCTGCAATGAACAGGAACAGCTACAGATAGATCAGGTTGCCCAGGGTCTGATCCTGCCTTGCCATGAAAGTCTTCAGGAACAGAGCATCTGCTCTATCTCTGGGCAACCTCTTCTTGTGCCTCAATGCAGAAGGCTTTTTTATTTTATATCCAACCTAGATCTACCCTCTTTAAGCTTGTAACCATTTCCCCTTGTTCTGTTACCACAGACCCTTCTACAGAGTCTGTCCCCTTTTTTCCTGGAGCTCCCCTTTAGATATTGAAAGGCTGCTATCAGGTCACCTTACAGCCTTCTCTACTCCAGGCAGAGCAGCCCCAGCTCTCTCAGTCTGTCCTTGTAGGAAAGGTGTTCCATCCCTCAGATCATTTTTGTGGCCCTCTTTTGTACATGTTCTATGTCACTCCTGTATTGAGGACTCCACATCCGAATGCAGTTCTCCAGGTAAGGTCTTACCAGCACAGAGCAGGGGGGCAGGATCACCTCCTTTGCCCTGCTGGCTGCACTTCTTTAGATGCAGCCTGAAATGTGCTTGGCTTTCTGGGCTGCAAGGGCACTCTGCTGGGTCATGTCCAGCTTCCCACCCACCAGTACACCCAAACCATATAGCAGTGTATAGCGAATATATCATAAAGACTGTCTCCCTGTCTTCTGTATAGATTAATGTAATTCCAAAAATGTATTTCTTAGTTTGAAAACTCCTTTCTCCAAATTTTTTTTTGTAGATTGCTGTTCTGAAGAGGCTAATTTTGGATATGCCACTGTAATTTTTATTAATTTGAGATAATGTGGGCAAATTATATGTTACAGCTTTATTTATAGACATAGGGCTTTTAAAATGCAATAATGGGTTTTGTGATCCTTTGGGCAGCATATTTACTACAGTGCTCTTAAATTGTTTATTTTTACTGATGCTTTTTTAATATGGAACATTATAAATAGTACTACTGATTATAAGTACGAATTGAATTATGCATTTCATAAAATATGCATCTCCTGATCTCATTTCTGAGCAACTCTTGTCTTTAGTTGGATGTCTGTGTAATCCAAGACTGTAATTGAAAACCGATCCATTTTATTTAAATTATATTAGAGCACATAAAAAAAAGTAGTAGCAGTCTACTAATTGTTGTTTCACTAATATTACTTGGGATCAATCCTTAATAATGTGCATGTAAAGCAATTGAGCTTTACTTGAGGATTTTTTTAAACACTTTTTTTTTTCTGTCATGGAGAAAGTTGTGTGTATGTTTCTTAGCTGTTCTGAAAAGTACTCCTATTTCTTTCTCTATTGCTGTGGCACAATAACTGGAATCGTGGCTAGTTCAGATAACATCTGACAGAATAATTATTACTTACAGTTAGCAGGGAGGTATAAAATATCGTTTACAGTTTTGTTTGGAAAGTGCAAACACATTTCAAAGCAAAACAAATTTTGTTCATCTGTTCCAAATTTTCTAGAAATGTGTTAAGTGGAACCTGTACACTATAATAGAATTAGAAGTAAATATTAGAAATTGCTATGAAATAGTATGCCATTATTGTACAGATTCTTGTCATACTGTGAAACGCAGTTACCATTGGTGGGATTTGTCTCATCTAACCTCAAGTGATGTTAAGATTCTGAGCCGGTCCCTGGAGCTTCCATTTATGCACAGGAAAAAATGTGCTTGTTTTTGGCGTAATTATCTAACCTCTTTAAGATATTTTCATTGTAATGAATTGCACAGTCAAAATGCCTGTTTTGACATCTGACCAACTGCTGGATAAGGTGGGCATTTGTTTATTGCCATTAAATTTTTTATTTTAAGTTTAGCACTATTTTGGATTTAACACCTGGTGAAGAATGAGCCAATCTTTTTCTTTCATTTGTATTTTTAATTTCAATTAGGATTCATTTCCTACGATGTCAGTCGAGCATGTTATTGATCGGCTTTACCCCTATAATGTTTTCCTTGGAAAGGAAGGCAGAACTGCAGTCAAAGATGCTTTAAAAGTAAGTATTGCATGTTGTAATTCGGAGCAATGGATGTTGACTAATGCTGCTACATCATTATTTCAGTTTTTAAAAAGAATTAAAAAAAAGGTAAGTAAAGTGAAATGGTTACGTTAGTGCTGGTACTAAAACAGTATTTCAAAGACACTTTAAAAGCTCATAGATTCCCTTAGAATGAAAAGAGAAACCTCTGTTTTCTATAGAATGTTTAGACCTTAGTTCAAGACTGCATAAAACCCATTACTATAGAAAGGCTTGTGTGAGAACAGCTTCTTCTGTGGCTAATGTAGTAAAATACTTAAAAATACCTTTGGCACATGACCTTTTAGAGGAGATACTAAAATAAAACCAGATCATGTGGCACAAGATGCATTTGATAAAGTATACCTAAAGAATGTATTAATTTTCTGGCTTTAGTTTGTATTAGCCTTTTCTAGTTTGTTTTTGGCCAGATCTATTCTGTTGTTATATTTGTGTTTAATAACAGCTTATCAAGCTTGTAATTGTACTGGGTTATTCTCTTCTTCCTTTTAAAACTTTAGCACAGTATTAGCTTTCTTTCATCTTCGAGGGTTAACAGATTAACATTTGCAGCCTAAACCATCTTACCCAGCTCTTTCAGTCCTGAAAAGTGGAAGTCATTTGTACCTCCCTATTTAGGAGTACTCAGCGTAGTGGCTAGTGAATGGTCTTGAACCATGTCTATGTGTCAGGGAAATTGCTGTTGTCTGTCCCTGCTTCCCTTCCCAAATACTGTCTTTTGGTATAGGAACTTAGTCCTGAACTTCCCTAATTTAGCTATGCTGATGAGCTTGTTTTCATGAGTTTTTGCTTTTGAAAGAGGTCCTGCTAGTGTTCGCAGGCCTTCAGAACTGCCTCCTGTGGGATCCTGTCTGTTACCTCTCTGAATGAGCCACTCTGGTCCCGTGAAGTGCAAGATCTGTACTCTGTTATTTGGTTTCATTGCTCCTCAGAATTTTGACCTCCATTATTTCATGGTTGCTGTGACCGAGGCTGCTGTCTGGTGCCGCATCCCCAACTGATTGTTCCTTGTTTGTGAACAGCAAAGCCATCTGTGCATCGCTTCAGCACAGCACCTGTGTTAAGAGTTTATTCCAGACAACCTTCCAAAAAAAGTAGCTTGATTGTGTCACGCTGTTTCCCTTCCAGCACGCATCAGGGTGATTGAAATTGCCTGTAAGGATCAAGATGGAAACACAAATCTCTGGCAATTAACAAAGTAGAAACAGTCACTTCTTAATGCGCTTTTATTGTTATCTTTTTTGTCATTTGTTTTTGCTATCAGTTAAACATAGTATAAATCTTTACACTCTATACCATTAACTTCCTTCATTTTCCATTTCTTTTAATACATTCTCTGCTATATGTGCCTTTTCTTCTTATATAAGAGGGTTGATTTAACTTCTACAACTTTCCTTCATAGTGACTGTCTACTTCTGAATCTTCTTTATCATTTAAACTTTGCTGTGTTAATTTTACTTATTTCCATATTCTTCATCATTATGACTTTTATAAGCTTGTCTCTCTAGGTAATGAGGTATGTATAATCTTATTAGGAGTTTTATTCTGTTTTGTTTTATTCTGTTAGTAGTGGCATGGCCAGAACTGAATAAGATGATTTTTGCCATCCCACAAGAAATGTGAAGGAGTCTTGCAGAAGGAAGGTGGTTTATTATTCTGCCCTTCTCCAGACATCAAGAGAACATCCAACTATGTTTGCCAATGAGAACTATGTAACAGAATATGGTTAAGGAATATTGATTTCAACTAGGAAAGATTGAGAGTTGAAAGAAGGTATACCTGACGTATCTTTGGAGTTGATTAATTAATTTGTGAGGATCAAATCACCATTTAACACTGTCTGATGTTTAAAGAAAACAGAAACATATTTCTTGTCATAAATGTGAAGTTTCACGATTAGAGTTGGAGACAGACATGGCAAGTAGTGCTCTTGCTGTTAATGTATCTTACTTTCATGAGCTGTTTCAGTCAGCTGTTAGAACTGAGAAATGAGGTAGATAGCAGGCTAAACAGCTCATTTCAGCAGCGGTTAGAACATGCATATATTTCTAGAGGACATCGCATCTACTGGATACTGTCCCAAGCATAATCCTCAGCTTGGGTAAATCTTTTCCATATATGCCTTCTTGCTCAATAGGACTCCACTATCTCTTAGGTATCCCTCTTAAGTCTTGCTCTTGATAGTCAGTTAAACAAACTACTAACTAACCTTACCTTCAAATAAAATTGTTACAATTGTGTTAGGCTTAGATGTGTAAAGATGCTTTGAAGTGCAGATCTCATTTTGAGTGGATCTAGTGAATCTAACCTGTCTTACTTTTATCTCTATCTGTCTGAGAACTTTTGTGTTGGGGATAAATGCGGTTCCTTGTGTTAACCTAGCCAGCATTGAATAAAGTGTTCCTTGGTTGCACACCTAATCATTGTTGATGCTTGATTAGAGAGATGGATATTGTACAGGACATAGGTACAAGGAATGCAGTTTCCAGTATTCATTACATCATTAGCTTGCAACAGACAGAACAAAAGTACCAACAGAAAACTTTCTGTTCTGAATCTTAATGATTTTAAAGTAAGAGGTCTTGCAAAGCAGGGTATGGCTTGGTGTGAATTCTGGCCTTTATTCTGTATGGATTCTATATGGATTAAATATTTGCATGAGAAATTATTTTTGATTGGCAGATGAACATTTGAAATACGCTTGTAAAAAATTATTTAACTTAAACATTTCCTTTAGGCAATTTAGATGTTGACAAATGATTGCTTTCAAGGAAAACAGTCCCTGGTGAAACATTTCCAAACAATTAGCTTAAATATGTATGATGTCTTCCACAATAATGAAGTTTCCTTTCGTCTGTACTGTTGATAGGCATTTATAAAACTGGCCATTGATACTCAGTTGAGTTTGTGGCTCACAAGAGACTGCAGCTAATTCCTTCATTGTTCCGTAAGCTTTCAGTATGTTGTTTCAGATTCATTGCAGATTTGGGCTTTGCTTTTTAAGTTTTCACACACCATTTGCATGCTTGTGGTTTGTTTTTTTTAATGGTATTGGAAACATCCACTGTTTCTATTTGTTGTTTACTTATTTTTTTGAGAATATTTGCATGTCCTCTTTAATGTTGCCTGACCTCTTCCTCTGACCTCCTCCTCTATTTCCCTGCTTCTCAGTAGGAAGCCTCTTTGAACCACAGAAGCACTCTCTTACAGAGTAGTCTAATATTTCAGAAAATTGAATTCATCTTTCTTGTTTAGACAGAATTCTGCTTACTTCTGATATCTTTCTATTGCAAACTGTAGTCTAAGGCAGACTTTGCTTCTCTTTCATCCCTCTCCCTTTTTTTTTTTTTTCACTAATGAATACTCCTAGAGCAATTTTCAGTTCTTATGTTGCTCCTTGTAGAAGTTTAATCCTCTTATTCCATGTAAAATTATCTTTCCCTTCTGTACAGAGAATCAGAAACTCTTAGAATGGCCTGGGTTGAAAAGGTCAGCAAAGATCATCTAGCTTGACATCCCCCTGCTATATATAGGGTCACCAACCACCAGACCAGGCTGCCCAGAGCCACATCCAGTCTGGCCTTGAATGTCTGCAGGGGTGGGGCATCCACAGCCTCTTTGAGCAAGATGTTCCAGTGTGTAACATCCCTCTGTGTGAAAAACTTCCTCCTCATATCTAACCTAAACCTCCCCTGTCTCAGTTTAAAGCCATTCCTCCTTGTCCTATCACTGTCCACCCTCATAAACAGCCGTTCCCCCTCATGTTTGTACTCTCCTTTCAAGGACTGGAAGGCCACAATGAGGTCTACACAGAGCCTTTTTTTATCCAAGCCCAGTTCCCTCAACCTTTTACTCCTTTTTCTCTTGATAACTCAGCTTTCAATTCTGATGAATAAAAAATTACTGTGGCTTAAGCCCCTTTGATAATGACTTCTCTTTCTATGACAAAACAGTCATTTTCATGCTATCTGTATAAATTAGAATATAATGCTCAAAAGTGGATTGGGTATACAGAAGACGTTTACTTTTTGATACATCCTGAATGTGCTGAAGACTTGATAGGTAGAAGTCTTCCTCAGTTTTCATTGTGTGGTAGGACTGTGGAGCTACATAAACATAACGTTCGATGGTTATTTTTATCCAGATGTTTAAATCTGCAGTTGTTTATAATATCCTGCAAAGATAGGTGGTCTATTATTACACTGCTAAAGGTGGTCACCCATTTATTTTGTTATTTCAGCCTGTCTGAGTAAGTATGTGCAAAGTAAGAATATGCCACTTTAAATTGCATTTGTCATTACAGTTGGAATAAATAAATAGTTGGTCTTTTTGGTTTGGGTTTAAATGACTATATAAAGTATACAGGCCATTGAGAATGCGAACATAGGTGTGTAAAGTGAAGTAAAGTTTAAATAAAGGAAAAGATTTTAAGACTTCACAAGTAATTAATCTTGGATACACTTCTGGTCCTGTTATCAGAACAAACAGTTCTAAGAAAGAAATCTGTATTTAATAAATAATTCCCCCAACCCGTCTAATTTTACAGCGTTTTGAGCTCCAAGACTCAAACAAACAATTGCGCCCCAGACGGATTACAAAAGTAGAAAGTGTACCAGGAAACAAACCCTTCAAGGCTGATGTAACCGTACAGATTGGTGAAAGTGAAGTGACATTCCAGGTAATCGCGTATTCTTAAAACTAGATGTAGTTATTGTTAAGTTACTTTCATGGAATCAAGAATTTGATGCTTGTCTTTGATTCTGAAACATGTTTGTGTTGAATACTTGATTTTTTTGTTATTTTTTTTCAAAAAGCATGTAGATAACGGGATTACTGGATTATGATATATTGATTTCTGCATGATCAGTCTCAAGTTCTTTAATTTCTTTCCATACCCCAGATCTGTAATTGAATTGATTCCCATGTCTTTTTTTTTTTTTTTTTTTCATTAAGAATGGGAGAAGAAAGTGTGGAGGAAGCTGTCTATTAAAAAATCATAGAATCATAGAATATCTTGGATTGAAGGGGACCCTAAGGATCATCAAGTTCCAACCCCACAGCCACAGGCAGGGACACCAACCTCTAGATCTGATACTAGACCAGGTTGCCCAGGGCTCCATCCAACCAGGTCTTGAATTCCTCCAGGAACAGATTATACAGTGTTAATTTTGTTCAGTGTAAGATTTGGGTTTGATAATTAGAGGCATCCACAAAATAGTACACTATTATTCGGAGAAGTGTAACCCAGTCCATACAAAGCCTAGAGCTATCACAGTATATCTTATTAAGCATTTTGTTTTGCTTTCTTTTGTCTTGTTTCCTTTTAGGTTCCAGCTGGGACTGGGCTATTAAAACAGCATTCTCAATCAGATAAATTCATAAGAACTTCCAGTCATGATCAGCTGTTGGCAGAAATGATGCAGTCTCATATGGTTAAAGATATGTGTTTGATTGGAGGAAAAGTAAGAATTAAAATTTCTCTTTTCCCTCCTTCCCCATGTTCCTTACAGTGTAATCTAGTTAAATTTTTTTAACTTTTTAGGGCTGTGGAAAAACAGTTATTGCTAAGGAGTTTGCTGATATACTAGGATACAGCATAGAACCTATCATGCTATATCAGGTAAGTAAACAATCTGCTGATGGTCGTGCTTTAAATATGATCCAAAATACAACACACAGGCAGGTCCTCTGTGTAAGGCAGTCTTTATATACAGCTGCAGCTTCTGTAATCAGGAATAATAATCACCAATATATGTTTTAAAATAAAGGATAGTAAAAATAGCTTTATGGTAAATATAGAGTGCTTTTTACTTTCTGTTATACTCATCTAAAATCTTGTCCTACTGCAGACCTGAACAGAGGGGGTAGTATGCAGCAATATAGATAGTTGGGTGTTATTACTTATAAGTTAGTCCTGGTAGTGCTTTACTTTCATTTTATTGGATTCACTGAGAATGTAGAAGAAAGATAGATAACTTAAATAAGCAAAATATAAGGAGAAGCATTCACTGTCTCTTTCTGTTAGCAACAGAGAATTGGCAAGTTGTTCTGTGATTTGACACAACTGAGTACCATAAAGAAAACAATGTCTTTCATAACTTCTCAGACTTTTCCTCTCCTGCCTTTTGGTCCTTCTGGCTTGTAATTGGTGCATTTTGTAGACCTTTTGTTTGTTTATCCCTATGCTTTTTGGTTAAGTTCTATATTCAAGAAGTTGGATCCTAGAAATATAGAATGAGGATTGGTATTCATATGTGATAAGTGCATATTACATTCAATTGCTATTAATGCTTCTCTTTTTTTTTTAGGTGCTATCAATCTTAGCCCAACTGTTGCTAATGTATTTAAATTTTGGCTGGGATCTTAGTATAGATGTGGCTTTAAAAATGAAACTGGGGAGACCTGTATGGTTTTTGTGAAGCTCGTAGGCAGCTGACCTAGCTGTCTTAGAATGACATTTAGAGATAAAATGAAAGGAAGAACTAGAGAAGTCATAAGGGCTTCCATGGGTTTTGCAGGTGGGAAGGGCTTTAAACTAGGTCTGAAGGGGGATGGGTGACAGTGAGCCTTCCCATGATAAGGTGTGGGATGGCATGGCTGTATTAGGACAGGGTGCTAGCAGGGATCTTGAAAGACCCGCTTCCTTGAGAGGTGCTGGCAACACTGCAGCAAGATCCTGTGATGATAAGGCAGTGGCTGCTGGGAAAGATGTTGGAACAGATCCTTGTGGAGACTATGCCAAGGCACATGGAAAACAGGGAGGTGATAGGGGAGAATTAGGGTAGCTTCACCAAGGGAAAATCCTGCTGACCAACCTTATGACCTTTTATGGTGGTGTCAGTGCATCAGTGGGCAAGAGAAGTCACTGATGTCATCTATCTGGACTTCAGTAAGGACATGACACCCCACAACATCCATACTGTAAGGGTATGGATTTGATTAGTGGACTGTTCAATGGACAAACAACTGGCTGCAGAATTGAACCCGGAGAGTGGTGGTCAGTGGCTCAGTGTCTGGATGGAGATCAGTGATGAGTAGTGTACCGCAGGAGCTGGTGCTGGGACTGATACTCTTTATTCATAAATTACATTGACGGTAAGGTTGAGTATATCCTCAACAAGTTTGCTGATAACACCAAGCTGTGTGATGCAGTCAATACAACAGAGTTAAGGGATGCCATCCAGAGGGATCTAGACAGGCTTATGCAGTGGGCCCAGGGTTTAACAAGTCCAAGTGCAAGGTCTTGCACCTGGGCTGAGACAGCATCCACTACCAGTACAAGCTGGGGGATGACAGGATTGAATGCAGCCCTGCCAAAAAAAAGGACCTGGGAATTCTGGTGGATGGGAAACTGGACATGAGTCAGCAATGCGCCCTCACAGCACAGAAAGTCAACTGTATCCTGGGCTGCATCAAAAGTAGAGTAGCCAGCAGGGAGGTGATCCTGCACCTCTGCTCTGCGCTGGTGAGGCCTCACCTGGAATACTGTGTCCAGATGTGGAGTTCTCAGTACAGGAGAGACATAGATCTGTCCCATAGAGGGCCACAAAATTGATTCAAGGGATGGGACACCTCTCCTATGAGGACAGGCTGAGAGAAAAAGGAGCATGGAGAAGGCTGCGAAGTAACCTGATAGCAGCCTTTCAGTATCCAAAAGGGAGCTACAGGAAAGAAGGGGACAGAATCTTTTGCAGGATCTGTGGTGACAAATGGTTTCAGGCATAAAGAGGGTGGATTTAGGTTATATATAAGGAAAAGATCTTTACAGTGAGGGTGGTGTGACACTGCGACAGGTTGTGCATGTCTCTGTTCATTGCAAAGTAGTTGGAGTAGATGACCTTTAAAGGTTCCTTCCAACTCTAAGGTTTCTCTGATTCTGTATTTCACATGTAAAATGTCTCAGAACATCTTAAAAGCCCTTGCAGGAAGCAAGACATAAAAAATGATTGAATGCAGCTGATCTATGCATCTTTTGATATATTTTAAGAATTCATTTGGTTTTTTTACACATCAGAAGCTTTGCACAGCAAAGTGATAACATAGTTTAATGACTGGAAAAATGTTAAATATTAATTCATGCAGTAATTGGGCAATGGAAGCTCTGAGAAGTTTGATAATGTATATTTAATAGATTTCACTATTTTTCTTTAAAAAGTATATATTTTATTTCCTGGGAGAGAGATCATGTTGTCCTAAATCCATTTCTAAAACGAAAGAGGTTCATGTAGTTCATGTTATTTTTTCCAGTCATTTCTACAGGCACACAGAAATTACATGGAGCACTTCTCTTTGGTCTGAAGAAGCAGCAATATTTTTCTTCAGGCCCTGTGAATAATTGTGTTCTTGGATGTTTACATATCGTGTTTACTTTTATTTTAAATATTTGCTTCATCCTTGTTTCCATTTGAAGTTGATATAAGGGCTTGAATAGTGTGAAGTCCTTAGCTCCCTATATTGTTTTCATGGAAATAAACTCTACAAGCTTTTATGTTGTGAGCTGAAAATCAAACATATCCAAATCAAAGGTTCCCAGACTTTTTAAGCGTATAGATAATTTCTTATGGTTTCTTGCTTCACGGAATGATTGCGGTTTACTTTGTGATCTCTGACATTTTTCATATTTCTGACTATATTCAGCACTAAGTAGGCAGATTCTTGATATTGGAAACTTAGATCCTGATTAGGAAAGGATTTGTTTTACAGTTTTCTTTGTGCATTTAAAGAGCAACAAATGAGCATCACAGTGTCCTAGGAATGGGAAGGACCCTCTGAAGGTCATGTAGTCCAGTCTCATATCTAAAGCAGGTTCCCTGGAGTAAATCCAGATGGGTTTTAAATATGTCCAGAGAAGGAGACATGACCATCTCTCTGGGTAGCCTGTTCCAGTGCTGTCATCTCAAAGTAAAGATGTACTTTTTCATGCTGTGAGGGGACTTCCTGGGTTCCAGTTTGTGCCAATTGCCTCTCATCCTGTGTCTGGGTACCACCAAAAGGAGCCTGGTTCCATCCTCTTGACACTCACCCTTCAGATATTTATAAGAGTTACAGTGGAATTTGGCATTGGCTGTAGCAAATTGCTATGTCCACAACAAGTGGCAAGGTGATTTAAATCATTTTAGGTGATATAATAAATGTGAATTTCTTTCTGTGCCCTGTGGCGCATGGATTAAGTTCGTACAATATTGTTGTGTCTACTTCTTCATGTTGATATTGTATCTAAAACATCTGCATGCATCCTAATATGATGTTAATTTTGGTCCTGGTAGGGAAAAAAGACCAAAATCAATACGTAGCATCTCTTGTGAGAAAGCTTCTGCAGGGGAAACAGAATGTGCACCTTTTTGTCCAATTTAGGATAAAAAATAGAACACTTCAGAAGGAAGTACTCAGCTTTAGCAATAAAATTAAAAGATGTAACCATTAGGCATGGTAAAAACTAACTGAAAGAGCCTGGCCCCATATAGCTGACACCCACCCTTTAGATATTTACACATGTTGATAAGATCCCCTCTCAGTCTTCTCTTCTGCAGGAAGCAGCAGCCAGCTGGTTTTTGTGTACCGTAGCTAGGGAACTTTTGCTTTTGATTGTTCAAAATAAAACATTTCACTTCTATTTTTATCTTTCCCTGTAAATTTTCAGGTGAAATAAAAAAAAGCAATATTCAAAGTGACGTTACAACAAATTTCCTGCAACTCGTTCCTCCTTCTCCTCATGCACAGCAAAACCAATCTTTTAAACACATCACTACCGTTTGTGTACCGTGTTGTTTTTGTTTCTAGGATTTCTTTTTTTATTTATTCATTTTTTTGCATGACCTCATGCTTCTTTCTAAACTCCTTCCAGTTCTTTGAGAATGATTAACAAAACGCAGGTCCAAATTGGCATGAATGCAGGAAGCATAGATTTTTCACCTTGTAGTTGCCAAGAACACGATTCGTGCAGAGAACCATAAAAACGGCTGATTTGGAGACTCTTATTGCTGTGGCTGCAAAGGGGAGGAAACAAGCATAGGGATTAATTCGTACCTTTCAGTTGTCCCCCCTCCAAAAGGAGGAATTTTTAGTGACAAGAGTATTATCATCATGGGACAGTCTGCCCAGGGGGGTTGTGGATTCTCCTTCTCTGGAGATATACAAGAGCTGCCTAAATGCCTACCTGTGCAGCCTGCTGTAGGAGGCCTGTTTTGCATGGGGGGTTGGACTCTATGATCTCTGGAGGTCCCTTCCAGCTCCTACAATTCTGTGATTCTGTGATCATGCATCTCATAACATTATACTTTTAATATTACATATTAGAAAATGATTTAGAGTAACGAAATAGAAGCAGTAAATCACTAAGCAGGAACTTTGCCATAGCAAACCTCATACTGAATTTGGGTAGGTGTTAATAAATGATGCTTCATTTGAACGTATCACTAAATGAACACAATTCAGTTGTTTAAATTATGTTATGAAGTTCATTTTTTAAGTGAAGTGTATTTTTTTTTCCTCATGTAAACAAAAGCTTATTTCTTAAATTGCTGGAACTACAGCTGTATAACATTATATACAACCTGCTGGACTCCTGATTAATTCCTGTTCTATATCATTTCACTCCTATAGGTGTGAAGTGTCCGAAGGCGTGTTAGGTGAATGCATTTGCTAACTACACAGTGCACAGTTCTGATGCAAGTCCTGAAAATACTTTCCTTTTATCTTTATGACCTTGCTTACAAATTGTTTTAGGCTGATTCTTTTATAGAGTACTAGAAGTGAGCAAACTGCATTAAAAAGCAGAAGGACGACAATAAAAATAATGGCAGTTGTTCTACATCTGAATGTGAGGTTTGGGTTATAAAATGGGGAAGCACTGAACGAACCGGACTTTGTCCTGTTATTTTAAGGCTTTTAAGGAAATTTAGAAAGAGGAAATGATTCAGGCCATATGACATAATGTGTTCTATTTTTATTCTTGAAAGTTCAAAAGGCTTATAGCTGTGAAGAGGACATATGCAAAAGCTGCAGCTACAATAGGAAATATTTTTTGTTGTCTGATTTTAGGTTAAGTTCTGTTCGCAGCGCAGCCTAAAGATAGAATTTCTTCTTTCAGGTCACAAAATAGCCATTATGTCTTTGTTGCCCCAGTGTGCATCTGTTGTAATGGAACAAAATACGTTGTTTTTGGAGGCTGTACTACATTTTGCCTTTGGTTGTGTTTTATTCCCTGTGTAGTACTTCGTGATACTCTGTGTACTTTTGATGTAACCAACAACAACCAGACTTTTGGTTTAGTTTCCCAGAGGTTATACTGGCAAGTCTGGTACTTGCACAGGCTGTGTGACACAGTGTCTATCTGTGTCGGTGTTATTTATAGGTTGCTCCAAAAGCGATGCCTCCTATTTATTTTTATGGAAGCTACAGTAGACACAAAGAGTACAATAACACTATTTGATAGAGCAAACTCTCAGCTAGAAAACTCTGTTTTTCAAAGTTGTTCCCACTGTTAGCAGAAATGCACCACCCACTGCCTCACTGTGCTGACATCTACTGTTCGGTCTCTATAAAGTTCAACAAGCATCAGTGAATGTTAGTGGGTGCCATTTTTTTCCATGTGAAGGAATTCAGTGATACACCTTTGTTTCATATGTACTTCCATGTCAGATGCCATTTTGTCAGACCATCTCTCAGCTGCTTTCTGTCACACAGCAACATAATCTAACAGAAATTGGGTGGGAAGGTTCAGTTTCTACTGTTGTGCCACCAACATTTGCTTCTGATATATGCGGCAACATAATAAAATAGAGGCATTACTTTCAGAGCAGTCCTCATAGTACTCTTTCATAGAATCATAGAATTACTCAGGTTGGAAAAGACCTCAAAGATCATCGAGTCCAACCGTAGCCTAACCATAGTACCCTAACTCTAACAACCCTCTGCTAAATCATATCCCTGAGCACCACATCCAAACGGCTCTTAAACACATCCAGGGATGGCGATTCAGCCACCTCCCCGGGGGAGCCTATTCCAGTGTTTAACTGCCCTTTCTGTGTTTCCTAACGTCCAACCTAAACTTGCCGTGGCTCAACTTGAGGCCATTTCCCCTTGTCCTGTCACCAGTGAGAAGAGACTTGCCCTGCTCTCACTGTAAGGACCTTTCAGGTACTGGAAGAGGTCGATAAGGTCTCCCCTCAGCCTCCTTTTCCCCAGACTAAACAGCCCCAGCTCCCTCAGCCTCTCCCAATAGGGTTGATTTTCCAAGCCCTTCACAGGCCTCGTTGCCCTTCTCTGGACCTGCTCCAAGTGCTTTCAAATAGTAATTGAAAAATTTCTTCTAATTTTCTTTGAGTGTAGTCCCAGGAAAAACAGAATGGAGTTTTCTAAGGAGAAAGCAGATACTTGTAGATGGATAAAATGCAGCATAACTATATTCTGATGAATTGGCACTTACAGGACATGACAGCTAGAGACCTGCTGCAGCAGAGGTATACTCTTCCTAATGGAGACACTGCATGGAGACCATCACCCCTTGTTACTGCGGCCCTGGAAGGAAAACTTGTTATTCTTGATGGCATTCATCGAATTAACCCTGGCACTCTAGCTGTATTGCAAAGGTCAGGATATGAGCACAGTTGTGTTGCATGCATGTGATCTGTTTGCTGAGCACATAAGTACTGATAAACTAAGGTTTTTCTGGTGAATATGACTTTGTAACTTCAACAGTACTGTAAAGATTAAGCTGGGTGTTGAAGCTCTGTGGAACATGTATCAGTCAATCTTTACATACTTGAAAGCAGAAGCAATTCTTTCAAGTTCTTTAGAAGTCTTTAATAGCACAGGAAATTTCAGTTCTTTGTAAAGACAGTGTGTAAGCCTGAACTGAGGAATGAATGAGATTTTACAGTAAACTTATGAAATCTGTACTTTAGTAATATTTGAAGAATGATCTGAAAATGCAAGATGCTGGAAAATAGTTTAAATATTTCTCATTATTTTCTATTGAAAGTAAGTAGGTTGACTAAGTGTCTTTATGCTGAAACTATTTACTTAGGCAAATTGCATAACCTTCACACCTGGAGTGCTATAACTTTTTCCAATGGACTGTACTGACTGAGTTACCTTTTTAAAAGAAAAGCATTAGTTGAAATAAGTGCTGCAAAAAGAAATCAGAGGCTGAATAAAGCTCGTTTGTTTTTACTTTCAAACAGGCTAATACATGACAGAGAACTGACCCTCTATGACGGCACCAGATTACTGAGGGCGGATAGGTATCAGAACTTAAAAGAGGAATTGAAGATCCCTGATGAGAAACTACAGGAAAGGTAAAGTGTTCACTTCGACTGCAGAATGCAAACACTACTTCATCCTGTAAAGCACTTAATGTCCTTTATTTTATTATTTTTTTAATGAAGATATCATGCAATTTCTGGTAGGGATGCATTTGCAATGTGCCACCTCTCCATATGTACCATTCACTCCCCTTTCTCTCAAGGGTCTTGCTAAATATGTTTTTTGTTCATTTGTTTTCCTTTAACCTCCTTCATAGTCAGTACTTTCAAAAAGTTGTTTATCTGGTTTTGTTCATTCTGTGTTGTTGTAGCTGTTGTTTTTTTTTTTTCCTCGTTCCCTTTTTTATCTAAAATACTACACCAATATTTTTGTTGTTATTGTCTATAAGATTTCATTTTAAGCCTTCCGTAGCATTTACTTATTTGAAAATAAGGTGTAGTCTAAGACTGCTTGCTGCTAGTTATCTACAGGCTGTTGAGTCTGTGCAGCCAGCTAGATGGGCATTTCCTGCATTTATATTGTCTGAGTAAAGAACAAAGAAATGTTTATAAGGATTTTATAAGTATTTTAAGCCCAGAATTTGTGAAGAGACTTCACATTCAATTTTGTACTTCAGTATAAAGTCTAGTTAATCACATTGTGCCATTTGTGTCTGCTTTAGAAGCACCAAAAGTCTTTTTTTGGGTGTTCCTCAGAAGAGTGTCCCTTTTGCCTTAGAATTACAGTGCATTGCTTTAATCTAGCTGACCTTTATTTTGCAATAGAATGCTTATTGTAAATTTTAAGCACTAAACGTTCTATTGGATTGATAATAGATTTTACCCTAAATAAAAGGTGTCTCTCATAACAATCCTGACCAGTATTTGATCTTACAAAAAGTAAAAAAAAATAAAAATCCCATCTCACTACATGGGTTCTCTCATATCTGGATGCTCAGTGTTCATCTAGCACCATCTTGGATACAGCTGAAACTCTTTGCCTCTTAATTAGCAAGGGACCTTTCTGCTGAGACATCCGCCTTCTGGTTGAAATGTTTCAACTTTATGCTGCATTGGCTCGGTCAGAGGGAATTAAGGTAAAGAAGTGCAAAAACCTGCCAGCTTCTTTGGTTTTGATATGGTCTTCTTCAGTGTCAGTGGGCCACTCATCTGTTCACAGGGTGCTGTTTGGGTCAGCCCTTAAAGAGATGGAGATGTTCCAGGACCTCATCTTGAACTTTTTGGTTTACCTTTCATCGACTCCCAGCTATTATGTCATTAGTTATTCTTTGATTCCAGTACTGCATTCCCTACTTCTCTTCTTCCTTTTCAACAGCAGTGACCTGTCACTGTAATCTCCGGTACCTTACAGTATTGCAGAGTGGCTATGCAGAACTAGGTGTTCTTTCCAGGCAGCTTCTCATCTAATGTTATTTTACTACTGACAGCTGGTTTAATCACAATGTAGATGCAAGCCATCCATCATTCACCTGTGTAGACTGTTTTGTGAAGGGAGCACATAGTACACTGTACCTTGAGTTTTATTTTAACAGATCATCTAGGACAGTTCTTGCTTCTAAATCATGTCGAGGAGATACTTTCCATTTTGATGAGAAATAGTGTGTATTTTGCTGTGCGTCAGGGGCCTCGTAGTGTCAGCTGATTCTGATGCAAAAGCCAGGCAAGGAGCTTTATTTATCCTGATTTTCTGAATTTAACTAAGATAATTTCAGTATAGTTGCTCTTTGAAATACACATTGTCATTCTTATTTCTACAGGGACTTAATCTGGGGTGTTTGCTGAGTGACATGTGAAGGCTACTGTTACTTTTCCAAAACAAAAGTTCCCTATGGAAAGCAGTGTCAAGTTTTATTTAAAACAGGATTATTTTCCTTTTTATTTTTTCTCCTAAATCTCACTCATTTAGTCCGAGGCTTCAGTTCTCATTTGTGTATTGGAAATCAATATACATTAAACTCGGAACCTAAAATTCATATTATACAGTTAATGAAATAAAATTTTTGCTTTGTTCTTAGCTTTTTAATTATCTACCCAATCTCACATATTAATGTAGTTCTTATGGGAAATCTTGGAAGAGGAAAACACATATTGAGAGGCATATCAGTGATACAGTGGGAAGCACATGACAGTTTTAAGTCTCTAAACAGTCAAATGGGGCCTGAATGAAACATCTGAAAGGAGATGAAAGAACAAGATAAAAGGAATATTTCCAAAGGACCAGAATTTGAAGGGAAGAAACCAAATGCTTCATTAGGAAATTATTAGACTGAGAGAGGGAAAAACCAGAATGTGAAGAACATGAGATGGAGACTAGAAGGGGGCTGTGGTGAAGAACTGATAGCTTACTCCTGTCTAGGAAAAACAGAGTCGTTGGGGTACATACTCTCTTTACTGTTCATGAGTGTTCTTGATTGTGGTGACTACTCATAATATGGCTTCGAGTTTCTCCTGTAGTACTTCTAGTCATTCATTAAATATAAAAACACCCTAAATGTTGCTCTCTAATGCCTCAATTTAAAACTCACTAATGAGGTGGATGGTGCTGTTGTACATATAAAATGTATAGAATCATATAGTAGAATTGTGAAATGGCTTGGGTTGGAAGGAACCTAAGGATCATCCAGTTACAACATCCCTGCCACAGACAGGATTGCCAACCACTAAATCAGGCACTAGATCATGATACTCAGGGCCTCATCCAACCTGATCTTGAACAGCCCCAGGGATGGAGCATCCACAACTTCCCTAAGCAGTTTGTGCCAGTGTCTCAGTATGCTCTCAGTGAAAAATTTACCCCAGACATCCAATCTAAATCTCTCCTCTTTTAATTTAAAACCATTCCCCCTTGCCTTATCACAATCTACCCGTGTAACAAGTTGATTTCCCTCTTGTTTATAAGCTCCATTTAAGCAGTAGAAGGCTGCAATGAGGTCTCCCTGGAGCCTTCTCTACTCCAGACAGAAAAAGCTCCTTTTCTTCAGCCTATCTTCAAAGGAATGTTGCTCCAGTCCTTTGATCATCTTCATGGCATTCTCTGGGCCCCAGGTCAACAAATTTCTTGATCTGGGTGACCTAGACTTGGATGTAGATCTCCAAATGGAGCATGTCTTTTGTAATGTAAAAGGGCAAGTGATCATGCTTTTTGGTAGATGACTAAGATTCAGATTCTCATCTGAATTCTGTTAACAAAATACTATTTCATGATAAGTCAAAGGAGTACTGCTCTTAACCAATGAGCTGAAACTTCTCCATGGATTCTTTAGTCTGTGTTTATAAAAGGATTTGAAACACCTGAAGATTATTCTGGGGAAAAATTGAGGTATTAATGAAGAATTTATTGTAGATCCCGTTGTCTGCACAGCAAGATGCTTTTCATGTTTCTATATGAAAATGTTTGATAGTAAAAATAATACAGTCATTTTCAACAGTTTTACTGCCTTTCATTTTTAATGTTTCAACACTTATAAAACGTGTGTAATTCATATGGGTAGTAAAATGGAAAGGAAATACAGAAGGGAGAAAAGTGTACCACCCAATGCTTGAAGTTAAATCATGTGGTTCTTTTTTATTTTAAAAAAGGGATGTTTTTTCTTCTCCCATTGTGGCCTAAGGAAAGTACATGTCTCTGTATATAGAATGTGAACAGTATTAAACTAAAGAATGTGAAAATGCTTTGACCATGGCAGGGTTGTTAGTAATGTCTAAGGGGAAGATATTTCTTAGTGCTCAAACTGTTTGGAAGTTTTGGTGATTTGAATGCTATTTTTTGTTAAGTTACTTTGTTTGTTTGCAACTGTGCTTTAAAGCAAGACTTCTGCCATAAGAGCTAATAAAATATATTGCTGTTTTAAATTATGTCAATTACTGACAGTGAGTTATATGTTTATTTCATTACATTGCTGTATCTATGATGTCTGCTAGCATTTGCCTGAGAAAGGCTTTGGACTGGTGAGTGCAATAGGTCTAGTTAGTATTTGTCCTCATTAGATTGTGGGATGATCCTTGGCCTATTGAATAACTAGCAGTAGGTATGGATGACTTTTTCTGTAGTCTTTTCTTGTGCCAGAGTTGTGTGGTAGAGGGAGCCAACAGTCCCAGTGAGATAATATTTGGTCACCTGGGGAAACAAGGTATTTTTGTTTATAACTTGGGGAGAAGAATGAAAAAAGCTGCCCCTGAGGAAGTGACTGATGGTCCTTAATGTTCTTCTACATAGAGGGAAATTATAACTGATGATGATTGGAAGATTCATATTCCTGAACAGACTCAGAGATAAGAGAAATTGTCTTCAACCACCATACACATCCAAGAATTTTGCATAGAATTTCTTATGCAGTCATCCATTACTGCAGTGAGCTGGTTGCTGTAAAGGTAGCATATGGCTTTTACAAGCAGTGAAGTGCTGGTTTGTATTAACAGGCATTCTTCTAACCTGCTGGTGTGGATGTACCCCACAGTGTACACACCTACATGATAAGTATCTGGTATGGTGAGCAGAAAGGTATCTACTATAAGGTAATCTGTGTATGTAAATAGGATTGTTCAGAAGCTAGAAGTTATTCATACATGCATACGTTTAATGCCTTGCAGACAGTGTATGATTTCCCACATGATTAGGCTGAAAGACAACAGATAGATGAGACAAATATAAAATGTGGCAGAAAATGCATTTTGCAGACAATGAAAATTTTTCGATTACTTCTTGTTTGCTCTTTTCTTTTTTCAGCTTGGTGGATTTCCTGGTACAGAAATTTACTAAATTGAGAATATAGTGAAATTCAATAAAAACAGCAAGGAAAGAAAAAATGGGTCATTTGTGGTCCTAATATTATAACAATTCCCAGCTCATAAAATTGTTGATGCTTTGATAGAAAGTGGGATTTATGAAGCTATGCTACAGGGAAAAAAAAAACCAAGCCCAGACTCGCTTTGCAGGGTGGCATTAGGAATGCAATTCTGCATTTTTATTTTTATTATTATTATTTTCTTTAGCTTCAGTTGCTTTGAACCATGTGTTGATAACAGGAAAATCTTTCCCTAAAATCACCCTGAGCAGACTGCACACTGATCCTCCTTGTCAAGGACGGTGGAGGTAATCCTTGGTTGGAATTAAATAGTGATGTCAAAAGGACATGGATATTAGTACAAGAGAGTGCTCTCTAGCTCTGTTATCAGTAAACATTTGATAGAAAAAGAAAGGAATGAGGATTTTCTCCACTAATCCAACAGCACCAAATCTTCCCACTGTGTTTGAGTTTCAGTGATTTAAAAAGTGTCATGTTTTTAGCAAGTTACATTTATTTGGCATTCATCTGCAAAGAACACAAGATGTCATAGATCTCTGTTTTATAAAGTATTACTCCGTATAGTATCTCCATATTCCTTTAGAGACCTGATCTGTAGTGCAACAGAATAACATAGAAGCTCATCAGTTGCTAACATGGAAACAGGGAACTTTCATAGCATTGCAGGATCATGTCTTTTGGGACATTTGGTTTAATAATGCACTTAGCTTGACATTTTTTTAGTATTTCAAACGTCATTCCAAATGATAGGTTTCTGAAGTAGCCATATAGTTTTATTCATGCTTAGGAACTGGAAAACTGCAGCTGAGGTGTTGTAATCTGTTCAAGTCAGAGAATCACAGAATGGTTTGTGTTGGAAGGGACATATAAGATCATTTAGTTCCAACCCTCTGCTATAGGGAGGGACACCTTCCTCTAGACCAGGTTGGTCACAGCCCCATCCAGCCTGGCCTTGAGTGATTCCAGGGAGGGGTCATCCACAGCCTCTAGAGAAGGTTGTTTAGAGGATACATCAGTGACTTCTAGCTGACATCCTGATGTTAACTTGGCCTGACTGTCCATCTCCTTTCTTCCAGCCTCTTTCATGTCTTTTTCCTGGTTGTCCCCACCAGGTTCTTTGAGTTAGACATTTACGTGGTTGTGATGCAAGAAAGATGTATTTCCTTTACAATGGAAAGCTGACTGCTTCTTGTGCTCTTACAGTATTACAGAAGGACTGGAATTGTCCTTGGAATTTAGGTGATTATGGAAGGGTGGTTGTTTTTCTTCTTAGTAATGGAGGGGAAAGGAAACATTTTCTTCTACAATAATGTTTGCTAATGTTCCCTGATCTTCTTTTATGCTTAGTGACAGTGACATTTCCATTGGTTCCTCTTTCATGTGATGTTTTCAGACATCTATTTCTATTTTTATCAGTCGGGGAGTAGCTACTAGGCTTATGGCTTTCAGCTAAGAATAACTCATGCCCAACCCCTGTGTTTACCTTTGATCAAGAGACTGTTTGCTACAATCGCTGTCATGTGTCACAGTCTTACTGTGCCAATTGCGCAGTTAGTTTCAATAATTTGTATTTAATGGTCTTATTCTGTCTTCAGATTTCCTTGCTTATGCTGTCATTTTCCCACTTGTCTACAGATGTTCTGATGTCAGATTTGGTAGCTTATATGAAAAATCACACATGGTAACAACCATGTCTAACTTTTCCAAGTTAACATCTTCTATTTTAATAAATGTACTGAAGAAGTAATCATTGAGAACAATTCTTGCGTAATTTGACTTTCGTGTCCAACTTTTAAGTCTGTTACCTCTAAAAATCATTTAGTTGTGCTGTTCAATGAGTACCAATACAGTCCAAATCCAAAGATGTGATAATGTTATGTAGATAAGAATGACAAAAGACGTGAAGGAGGCAAAACCACCCAAGACAGAGGCAGTGCTCTTCTACAGTTGTAACACAACTTCTGGAAGTTCTGTATTTAAGCTCGTATTGGTCACAGAAAGCTCATGTTATCTTCAGTGGAATGAAATATGCAGGCATTTAAGACTGTTTTTCACCCAATCCTGCAATATGAAATTTACACAATAAATAGTGGATGTCTTGCTATATGAAGCTGCAGTGGCACATAGGATGACATAGTTCAGAAAGAGATTAGACAAAGTTTTGGATAAAGAGACATCAAAGCAAATAAAGGTAAGCCCTTAAATCCCTTGAATGTATGATTGTAAGTGCTGGGAGAGGATGAGGGAAATAGGCTGACAATAGCAATCTCTCACATAAGTCTTGAGAAAGACTTATGTGCCTTCCCCAGGAAGCATCTCCAGCTGCCACCATCAGAGAAAGAACTTCTATGGATTGAAGGACTCAGTGGGGTGTTTATTAAATTCTTCTAAGTCTTAAGCAGCCATTTAAGGGACCTGTGTTCCCCCATGGTGACTTGAAAATGAGTCAAGGTCTGAAATATAACTAACTTTCAGGGATATTTTGGACTTAGGTGCATTAATCCAATCCTGAGAGACAAGGTGATTTTCCAGAGGCTTCAGCGAACATCAGTGTTGCTAAATCCAGCTCTTGGCATTATCTAGGCCAATCTCTACAGTGTCATCTTTTCTGTCAATCTAATTGAAGAACTGCAGGACTGTCTTTTTTAATAAAGTTGCATTGCAAATGATCTGAGTAGGTACTGTGATATGATTCAATAATACAATTCTTTTTTTTCATCTAGTGTAAAAAAGGTAAATTTGATATTTACTGCAGTCAGATAATGCATTTTATGAACTTTTTTTGGCAGGTCTATCTTTCCTATCCACCCCTCATTCAGAATAATCGTCCTAGCAGAACCTCCTGTCATTGGAAGTAGTACCCAACAGTGGCTTGGTCCAGAGTTTCTGACGTTGTTTCTTTTTCATCATGTTCGATCTTTAAGTAAGAATGAAGAAATTCAAGTGATTAAAGAAATGGTAAGTACGTTCAATATTTAAGGCTAATTATAGTTTGACTGGTTTGGGGTGTTTTACTATATGAAAATACTTTGCTGTTCCTCATGCTGTTTGAATGTAGCACAAATGGGACTTTATTTTCAAAATCTGTTTATCTATGAATGGTATTAGAGTAAATTTGCATTCTTATCACAATATTAAATGCTGATGTAATAAAAAGACATTGTCAAAACTATGTTTCTTTTTCAGTGACATAGAGCAACCATCTACTCATTGTATCTGTGTGCAGGTGTATGTAGAACTTCGACCTGTCTTGCTTTCAGATTAATGCTGTTTTTGTTTCAAGCAGATTCCAAATGTGCCCAGTGTTGCTGTGGAGCAGTTGTTGTCATTAACACATAAGCTTCGGGAGACAAATGATACCACAGTGAGTCAGTTTTTGGGTTTTTTGTTTGTTTGTTTCAAATCTGCGTTCTTCTACTATGACACTTTGTTTTCAGAAAGGCTGGCTAAGACACACTAAGCAAGCTATAGTGTTATTGTGGAGGCTGCCTGATTGAAAAACTGATCCCAGGAAGTGATTACTGGCAATTACTGCACCATATACTGTAGTTTCTTTGATTTTTGTAGCACACTATTAAAATCTGACTAAGTAAAGCTTTTAGGAAATTGCCCAAATCTCCAAGGGCAATGGAAACTACCAAGCCATTGTCATAGAATCCTAAAATGGCTTGCGTTGGAAGGGACATCAAGCATCATCAAGTTCCAACCTCCCTGCTGCAGACAGGGCCTCCAACCGCCATATCTAATACTAGACCAGGCTGCCAAGGACCCCATCCAAGCAGGCCTTGAACACCTCCAGGGATGGGGCATCCACAGCCTCTCTGTGCAGCCTGTGCCAGCACCTTACCATTCTCATAGTAAAGAACTTCCTCCTGATCTCCAGCCTAAATCTTCCCTCCTTCAAATTAAGACCATTTTCCCTTGTCCTGCTATTATCTGCACTTGCAAAGAGTAGGCTCCTCTCCTGTTTATAGGCTTCCTTTATGTACTGGAAGGCTGCAATGAGGTCCCCCACAGCCTTCTCTTCTCCTGACATTATAAAATGCTAGCGCACAACAGCAAAGATTAGAAATGTGAAAGGGAAAGCTCTGGAATTTTTAACTGTGTTACTGCTGCAGGCTCTTCTGTTGAAGGAGTCTTATCAAGTAAAATAAGTTCTGCAGACATAGTAACCACAAAAATTCTTTTACAAGATAGTCATATGTTGGTAAAAAGTAGAAGGAATCATTGCTATGGCAACTAACACTCTAGATGTTTTTCATGTAAGTAATGTAATACATTTTTGGTGGAATCCAGAAGTTCAACTGGTATGCAAATGTAATTCGCTATTAATTTTCATCATTTTAACAAGTGTAATAGTTTCACAGTGTTTCAACATAGGAAGCTGGTTGTTGAAAGGCCTTTATGCTCTCCTGAGCTTAAAAAGAAAAAGAAAGTAAAAAGGCTGACTTCTAAATACACCTTTGGAATAGTGTTGTTGCTAATATGTATTTAACTGCCTACAACTAATCTTTGACAATTGTAGACTGATAAATACATCATTTGTAACATATTTGGAGACGTACCATGCTTGAATAGAACATTATGAAAGTCCTTTCCAAACAAGTGGATATCTATAGCATTGTGAAATATCTAAATGGAATATATATAACGTTGGACAAGATGTGAGTCATAGTACGGACTGAGGGAAGTTTCTTGTAGATGAGCAGTGACATTCGACATGTCAGGAATACATGCCTGTGTGCAGAGCTCAAATGTTTGCCTAAGGTATGTCAGGCTATTCATAGAGTTGCCTGAGTAAGTAATCCTCTGCCAGAGATTATCCTGACATATTAACCATTGTTTAAAGTGATTTTGTTAACAATAGAATACCTGTAGAATATTCAGCCTGTGAGTGTAGTCTGCGTCATTGTAATTGTTTGTTTGGTTTACAATAGAACCTAGAGACCACAATCAAGATCCTGTTGAATAAGATGCTTCATAGATATATATTACAAAGACAGTAGCCTAATTTTGAGTTTACAGCTATTCCAGGTAAGGAGGAAAGTGGAGATTTTAGTCAAGAAGTTAAACTCCCAGTTGCAAATATACAGAGGATATGACACAGTTTCTCCTCTATGGACCTATATGCTATTTTGTTTGTTGTATCATTGTGACTTTAAACTGCCCATGCCATTAGAGATTGGACTTGTCCAACCATGAAATGAGAGGCAAGAGTCGCCTTCTTCATCCCACCTAGTACAGTGGATAAAGGACTTTTAGTGTTCTCTGTTGCCAGTATATATAAATTTAGTCCTTTTGGTTGTGAGGCATGAGGATTGCTTACCTTAAGAAAATTACTTTGGTTGAGAACATTTCAGCTGTTTAGAGTACTTTCCCAGATGGAATATGATCTCCAGAAGCAGTGAGAGTTGTGGGTAGTGAGCTGAAATAGCAGATATGGCTCTCATTCCTCTCACTGCTGAGTAGATCTCGAGTTAACACGTGAAAAGCCATCATGTATGACACAAACTTTGTATGTTGAGTGGTATACTGTGATGATTCAGAACATGCTTTGCAGTCTTCCATCAATGAAAACAGAAGGATCAGGTGCAGCAAAATTAGCGCTTAGCCAAATCTAAACCATTCTTGCTCATTGCTAAGCTGAAAAATACTACCCTTTGCCTCCTCAGCATCTGAGAGGAGTATGTAGAATCTCATAGAACTGTTTCCAAAGAAGCTAATGCCTGTTTGTTAAAATGGGTTGTCCAGAGGAAAGAGTTTATGATTTGACATTTCTTACACTTGAAAATTATTAGGGGAGGGAAAAAAAATCTGCAATTCATAACATTATTTTTTTTATTTTTTTCTTGCTGGCAAATTTCAGGATTATTATTATTTATTTATTTTACCAATTGAAGGATTATATTATAGTCAGAAATCATTTATATGATCCAAACCAAAATGTTTTGAAATTACCTTATTACAATATTTCATTTAACCCAGGCAAAGTATGATGTAACTTATCAGATCACACTCATTGTTGTGTGCTTCCTGATAAAACAGGGAACCAGTTTGTATTCGATACCTTCATCCGGTAGATGGTAATTATAGAATGACTTCTTTCTTGATATTTATATCTCAGCCGCTTATTTGGGGGGCTGCGTTTGTTTGTTTATTTTTCGGTGTTGCTGTATTTGTTCTAGGTCAGCCTTTGCAGGCATTGAATCACTTCTGTAACTCTTTACTCAATTATGTCTGGTTTTTAGCATTTACTTTAACATGTGGACAACAGAAGGGGACACAGTGTTCCAGTCATAGCCTGCCCAAATGCATGCGCAGAGGTGATACAATCCCCTTACTTCTGCCCAGTGTTGTTTTGTTAATATGTCTGTGAATCCTGCCAGTCCTTTTGCCAAAGCATTGCATGTGGAGCTCATAATTCAGTTTGTGAAGAGAAGGCTAGATTTTACAACATCAACCCTTTTACAATGGCTAACCTCCATGTTATTAGTACTTTTTAGTACTTGGTTTTATATAGCACAGAGAATTATGTCATCCGTGTATTTTTTTCTTTCTGTTGCTTATCAAGTGAAATCATAAAGCAAATTTTTGGATGGCATAATTTCCATGACAGTGAAGTACTTCAACAAATAGAGAATGAAAAAAAAAAAATGCAGATGAAATAGCACCAGCCATTACAGGAGGGAGAAAGCACTCGTGAATTAGGAGAAAAGTTGAAATAATTGCTTTTGGATTACACTTTTTTCCTGACTTGTTCTGTTTAAGTCTCAGAGATCAAGTAATTAAACTACCTTGTATTTTTTGACAGGCACAGTCCCTGGCTTCATCTTTATCTACTCGACAGCTATTGCGAATTTGTCGTCGACTGTCACAACATCCAGATGAAAGCCTTTACTATGCTGTTAATAAAGCCTGCCTTTCCAGGTAGGAGTGCTAATCTGGGTAGAAGTTCAAGAGTTTATTGGTCTATTACCAGCATGCACAGGGCTCTTTGTTTCACTTGAGAACCAAAACTCCAAGGGAACTGAGTCTAGAGAAGTTCTTCCTACTAAACATTGTTTCTGTTGCACCTCTTCATAGCAGTGGAAAAAGATTATAGACTTCCAGCTCAGTGTGCAACTGTTAGTGTAGTTAGTTACACATAGGAATTCAACTTCCTTCCTTGGGGTAAGGTGGAATGCTGAAGATTGAGCATGAAGGCCGTAGATGTCCAGTGCTTAGAGATCTAAGTAAAGCTTCATACTGATTTTATGTTGCAGCAAACACAGAAAACTTTAAATCAAACTTCCTGAAGAAATGACCTGCCTATCTTTTTCTTTATTTAGGTTTTTACCAAACCTTGCCAGATTGGCTTTACATAAAAATCTTCAGGATTCTGGTATTGAAACAAATCCTGATAACATGAAGAAACTAGAGGAGAAGGATTACACTTGTAAGTTTGTGTCTTCTTTTCTCTTTTTATTCATGTATGTTACTTCTTCAATGAAGGGTGAACTAAATGACTTCACAGTTAAACTCAGTTTGCTTCAGTAACATCCCTTGGCTTTGTTCTGTCAGGATGTAATGATGTTCTTAGTGTGCTGGTACTTTTCTACTTTTTCTTTTAATAGTATTCCAATAATAAAACTAGAATATGACATTAAATAAGGCAACTATCACTGCTCCTAATGTTCTATATGATATTTTTACATAAAATCACTTATTTGTCATTTATTGTGGTAGACACCTTTGAAATTCCATTATTATAAGAAATCAAATTCAGTGTAATACAGCCACATGTTAAAAAACACTTTTAAGTATTCACATTGTTGATTTAGAAATCACTTACAGCAGCCCTCAGCCTTTTAAAATCTGCATATCTTGTAAGCATTGGGAATTGACTGTTTAGAGGATGCTTTAAGTAATGCATGTGCTTCTTTGTCTCCTGAAAAATATCCAGGTGAAATAAACAATGGGATTCTGAAAATAGGATCTGTGACTATGCCGCTTTATAACCCAAGTGAGAAAATGAAAGTGCCTGATGTTTTGTTTTATGAAAATGCTCAAGTAAGTAGAATTCTCTGGCTTCTCTAGCACAAAGTTTGTGAAATGCTTTTTAATGTACACATTCTCAAATACGAAATAAAATATTAACTAATTTTTAAGGTTCTATTTTTGAAATGGTTTCTTCAGGCTAAACAAATATCTGAAGTGACTTGATGCTTCTCTGGGCAACCTGTTCCAGTCCCCCCCCCTACTTTCTCCTCGTAAAGAAATCCGCTCAAATTGTGGCTGGATTATTCATCTCAAGAGAATGTTTTACAGGGAATGTTTCATGAGGAGGTTTTGCAGGTTGACAGTCTTAACACTATTAAGTTTGAGAAGCAAGATGAAGAGTAATTAGTATTGTTAATCAGTCAGTAGTTAATCATTATTTATTTTCTAGAACTTGAGTTATTAATTAGTTGTTAGCTGTTAGTGTTCTTGGTGTTAATTAGTTCGTGGTAGCAAAGCCTGTGGACAATTACAGGAAAGGGCTTGGTGACTTGTTTTTGTTTGTTTGTTTTTCCACCTCCTCCCACCTTCCTTTTACAGAGGTAGGTGTGCTGCAGCTGTCTTTGCTATCTAGCACAGAGACCTCAAATTTCTCAGACAAGGGTGTCTTAAACCAGAGAGTTACCCTCTGGGTGACTGCTGGAAATCTGATAGCTGATGTGAAATGCTGTAATATTTCACTGAGCTTGTGAAATATTTTTCTTTCAGGGGCTTGGTGCAGGCCTGCTACTTTTGTAATTTCTTTTTCTTTCCTCTCTTGTTCTATTTTTTCATCTTTTTCTGGTTGAAATTTATTTCCAGAAAGGCTATCCTTTCTACTATGTGACTGTCACCTACTGAAGGTGATGACAGACCACGCAGGGAGGACAGATCACAGTCAGCTTCATCTTCCCCACTAACATTACATGTGAGAACTGGTTCTGTGTTGCCATTTCTAGAACTCATACCTGCATTGCTTTTTCCATCCTCTTCCTTATATTTTCAATAGTTACAGTTGAACACACTGCATAAAACTGTGCATGATCTGTGAGCAGATATTACCACAGAATCAAAGAGTTGTAGGGGCTGGGGGAACATCTGGAAGTCCTTGAGACCAGCCTCCTGCTCAAGTAGATTTCCTACAGCAGGATCCAGAGAAAAGGATCCAGGTGGATTTTGAATATCTCCAGAGAAGGAGACACTGCAACACTCTGGGCAGCCTGTTCCAGGTGCTCTGTCACTTTCAAAGAAAGGAAGATGTTTCTTATGTTCAGGTGGAACTTTCTGGGTTCCAGTTTATGTCCATTGCCCCCCGTGCTGTGACTTGAACACCATTAAAAAGAGCTTGGCCCAATACTCTTGCCACCTGCCTTTTAGATACTTGCTAGTGTCCCAGTGGAATTCACCATTGCCACAGCACATTGTTCTCTGTCCATGAGTGGCACCATGATGTTAATAATAAATTTGAGTTTCCAGGCTCTGTGGAGCATGGATTGAGTTCATACAATACTGTTGTGTCTACTTTGTCATGTAAATATTGTATCTGAAATGTCTTCAGGATTCTAATACAATATTAATTTTGGTCCTGGTAAAATAATAAATACATAAATAGCATCTCTGCAGTTCTGCAGGGAAACTGGAATGTGTGCGTATTTGTCCAATTTGGGATAAAAATCAAATACATCAGAAGGAAGTACTCAGCTTTAGCAGTAAAATAATAACAAAAAAATGTTTCCAGTAAATGATTTGCCTTCAAGACTTCCCTTGAATTATGCATGGAGTATTCATTAGTCCTTTGACATGCCTGGTTAGGATTTTGTTGTATTAAGCTGTTTACATGAGTTTCTTCCCCCCTCCCTCAGCCTCTGTCTGGAGAGATTTGGACATTTAAAACATCCTTCACGCAGTTATAAATGGTATATTTCTATGTAGTCAGAAATGACCTGTGATGTACTGTGTTGTTTTGTTCTGGTTGTTTTTTTTTCTTCAAAATTAAGTACTAGAGATAGAAGGATATTGTGAAAAATTGTATGTTTCTATATCTAAAGACAAGCATTCATTCCTTTAAGTAGCTTGTCTGACCTACTTTCAGATGACCTATTTTCACTAGGTACAGTGGAGAAATATACAAGACTATTGCTAGAGTAAAGTAGTCAGCATTGCCACATAATCCATAAATCCTTTGGATCCTTTTAAACAAATTGTTTGTGAGGAACGTGATGCGGTTTAATTTTGTATTGTTTGTGTTACCTTTTGCAAAACTGGGTATGTGTGTAAAATACACATCATGTACTTTGACTTCATAGGCAGTCTACTTCAGAAGTTAGAAGAAACATAGAAACTTGAGCTTGTATTTTCCTATGATCCTATTATTATTTTCTTTGAAACTAAAATTTAATTAGAGTAAGAAAGTGTATTTGTTGCTAATTTAGACCTGGTGTTTAATGTAAAAAAACAAACAAAACTGAGCCATGTTCATAACTAACGTATTCATATGAACTCCCCATGTTTTGTTTCTATACTGTTCTACCAGGCTTAATTTTACTAGCTCCTAGTAGAGTTGCTGGAAAGTTGTTCTATGTGTGTAAACAGAAGTTCTTATGCACTGCCTGACAAACATTCGTCTAGGCTAAGAAGGAAATACATTAGGAATGAATATCGAGAGTGACATATATTTAGGGAAATCAAACACCCGGAATCAATTGGAGCAAAGGAAATACATGAGTGAAATTAGTGATTCTTTTCCATTGTTTTAGTCACCAGCTAAATTGCCTCTGCTATTATTGACTGACAGACACTTGCTATAAAGTGAGAAGCTGCAAGTATGATGCTCAACAAAATGTGGCCTAAATGCTGGTATTTCCTGTGTACTTCTGTTATTAGTGAAAACATAAACTAGACATTCTAAAAACAGGAGTGAAAATTGTGTTTTTCTTTCTCTAGCACATGATGGTAATGGAAGATATGCTAAAAGATTTTCTGTTGGGAGAACATCTTCTTTTAGTCGGCAATCAGGTGAGTTAAATAGATAGAATATTTAATGATGAAATCAAATCTTTGTTTTGCTTTGTTGAAATTACACCTATTGGTATTGCTGAGGTAATTTACCCATTTTTGGTTCTTCATCTACAGACATGCACATATTGATGGAGTAAATACTTTCAATGTTGGGGATATTTTTCTATGTTGTTATTACAGTAGAAAGACTAAATTTTAGCAGTTACATGTAACATCTGTACCATTAAAATCTTCAATACACTGTGTTCTCTATCCTTGATGTCTATGCATCAAACTTCTGCTTTAAGATGTTCCAGTAGAAGACAAGAGATGAACAGATAAGTTGTATTAAAATTGATTTCAAAATATTCATCTTCTTGAAAGAGATACAGATCTACTTTACTTTGCATATTTTTGTTGGCCCATACTGACAAGGCAGGTCTGAAGTCAAGTGATCAGGTGTGGGCTGCAGTCACTTAAGATTCAGGGCCCTGTACAGGATTACTGGAGTCTAATTCAGGAAGGAACTGATAGAAAAGCCTGAGTGTAAATGAGCATTTTATTTGCCATTCTGCCATTGTTTCAGTCCTGCCACTCCACGACAACCATTCTTGATTTCACAGAGATGATCACTAACCATTTAGAAATTGCTTGGGTAATTCCCTATGTGTATTACTGAAAACTTCTATAGCATTTGTTGAATCCTTTTCCAAGTACTTCAGAAGCAACCATATTACATGTTTTCATGCTAAGTGTACAGATATTTTGTGAATGATTGTGCTAGGATTAACATGTAATCTATCTTTTAGAGATTCAGTTTCTCTTAGCTGGGTGTATTTCATTTTCCTCTTTTACCTCTTTGATTTTCCTTACACATGTATGCACAGTTTCTGTTAGTTTAAGTCCATTTTCTTTATTTCACAGCTGTAACCGAAGTATCTTCTGTACATTATTATTAGTTTTTTATTTGTGAGCTGACCTGTGAGAATTCTTTTAGTGGTGTTTTTTTCCTGGGTTTGAACTTGGAAGATAAATATTTGAATTTCCATAAAACTATATGATTTCGATGGGCTACCTCACTTTAATGAGGCCAAGGAGAAGCTGCAGACAATGGTTGGGCATTAACAAGTTTTTAGGAGTTCACAAGCAAACTACTTTATTCACATGTAGTCTTTGAAGCATATATGGCCCAAGGTTTTGTAGCTTTAATGTATTGTGCAAAATAGGAGTTTTGCTAAATGTTTACACTGGTTGTTGATTTATTTTGGATACTAACTGGAACGTGATGCAGTCTAATGTATAAGCAAACAGGTTTCTTTGGGTGGGTCCTTGGGAAATGCAGTGAATAGATAAGAATTTTCAGCTGTGGAATAGTTTCTGATAAAAGGAAATGCCAGTGTTTTAAATATAGCTTCTGATATTGCTTCCTTAGAGAGCCTGAAGTCTGAGTGTGAATGAGACCATCCATAGTTTCTCAAAGCAACTGTGAAGCAGCTTCTTCCTTGGCTGAGAATAAGCAGCTATTTATTGCTCTCAGAGCAACAGGCAGGCAACCACAAGAATCCTGTTTAGTAAAGGTTGTTTATTCTTTGCAATGACTGTTTATGTGGCTGTTACCATATAGCTGTTACACTGCAGTCATTCCCTGTGCTTTGTGGGACGGAAAGAACTATTTTTTCTTATTACCAAGTAAAACATTCAGGCTGTTTTGTTGTGAATACTTTTCTAATGGACATTGTACGATTTGTCTATTGGTCACTACTTGATATCCTGAATTTTTGTCTTAAAGAATCAGGAGATAAACTGTACTCATGCATAATTGTTCGTGTGTAAAAAAAAATGTTAAATAACAGTGGTGAAACATATTTTTGAAGTTTTACATGCCAGAGAAAATATTGCATCTGGAGGTTGCGCAAAGAGAAGACGTTGGATGTTTTACCTTCATTGGTCCTAAGTGAAGTAAAACATCAGCTGTCTTGAAGAGACCAAACAAAATGTTCATCATTTTAAAGGGTTTCTGACTTTCTGGGGGGTGAAGGCTCACAGCCTTGTCACTTCTGAAGTATTTTATAACCCTAAAGTACTAAAATGCTTATCCCCATGTTAAACAAAATAGAAGTATTTTATTTGACCTTAGTATTTTGCTGTAATTTGTAGTATAAGCTGTTCAGATAACTGATCTCATAAATCGAAGAGGTTCTGTCATAGCAATGAGTCCTGAATATTTCTGCTCTGAGGGCACAGTTTTCATGCTAGGAGTATTTCATAACAAATTGTGTTCATTTTGGCCCTTATGGTTACTCTATTTTATTAACTGTATACATATAGTGTAAATATTATAAATGCGTATGTATTATATATATATAAATATCTACTCAGTACACTTTTAGTATGAACTACCGTGAGTTAACCTAAAACAACCTAATTGCAATTGTATGTGGCATGACAGATGCAGCTGGTATCAGACCCTGGAGTTCTGCCATGCCTTGAGAACTACGCATAATCCCTAAGGTTAATGCCTCATTAACCCTTATCCATTTCATAATGTGTCTTTTAAACAATGCACACTTTTAAAAATTCATTTCAGTAGATGCAGATAATATTTGTATGTACATCTGAATCACCTTCTGCCTTTCTGTTTGGTTGCACCCCGCCAGCTTTGGCACATTGCTTTGCTGTGTGCCTTTAGATCAACTGTTGTAGGCTTTGTACCATCCTTGTACCGAGTATAGATCATAGCAATGAAAAATGTTCGAGTAAAATCTTACTGTCACTATTGTATGGACATTACCAAAACTGAGGAGTATTCTGTCAGTCTTCCTGAGGAGTGGACAGAGGAAAATAGTGTATAACGGTACAGCCTTAGTGTTTATCAGGACCGTACCCTATTTGTCATCTTTTTGTTACATTCTTCTTTCCAGAACTCCCAGCTGCTCTTTTGTATTCTAGTTCTCTTCATTGGCAACATTTACCATTTTGAAGTATTTGGTATTTGCCAGACTATCCTTGAAATATCTGTGTTACCAGTATAAAAAAGCCCGCCAAGTTGATGATAAGAATAATTCAAAGTGCCACAAGGTAACAGTAAATTTCAATTACTGTTGAATACTGAGAGCATTTACATTTTGTGCTTTTTTCATTGATGGTGTGGAAACTTGGGTTCTGACTTCGCCTTTGTACTTGTTCAGAATGGCTCCCCACTAATTCTCCCTTGTATGAGGAGAAAACTTTGCAAGTCTAATTAGATAATGTGTAGCTAAGGAGAAATCAGCAAGTAGGTTAGAAGAACAAGTATGTTAAAAGAACTCAGAAATGTAATGGCCTTTTGGCACATACTCTTGTATCAAGGAAATAAATTAACATGTGCTTAGATCTTATTTTTCTTCGAGTCAGACCTGAAGGTAAATGAGCTCATGGACTCTCATTATCTTGAAGAGTTCAGTGAGACAAACGATTGAGTCTTTCTCAAAGATGTTTGAAAGAACGTGCTTGAATAGATTGTTCCATCAAAGGTAATATTATTCTTCTTATCTTTGTGAAACTGCATTAAATAGATAGTGAGAGCATATAATATTGTCAGTCACCAGCAGAACTTAAAATACTGAATGGTTAGCATTTTAAGTCCTCTAGAAGAAATTCTTACTTGCTTCGACTTGTAAAGATGGACAACTTCCTATACAAGGCAAGAACGTACTATCCTAAACCAACATTATTTCTGTCCCTTTGAACATGGAGAATCAGCTTTAAATGAACTGAATTGGGCAAACTGTTGTGGTAATTTTTGCCTAAGGAATTTTTTTGTGACAGTTGTGGAAAGCTCAGAAAATATTTGTCTTTTACTTCTGCAGTCACACACATATGTGAATATGCATTCTCTTTAAATGTCTGTCTGCTTAAATTATCACTTTCTGTCTTTGCAAGTTATGCTGTGAAGGATCAGAACAGAAAAAGAATCAGCTAATTGATTTTCTTTGGGATTTATCTACCCACAGTTCTTTTTATTTTGATTTTTTCACATCTTCCCCTCTGCTGAACTTCTGTTATCTCACATCACTGAAAATAGGAGTGCAACAGTGCACTAATAGGGCGCTGGGTAGATTTTTGTACTAAAATTCAGGGGAAAAAAGTAAGATATCTGCAAGCTTGTCTACATTTGTAGTTGGGAATGTATCCGAAACATTAAAGTCATGGCTTTTGATAAAGGTGAAACTTTAATTTTTTAATCTCTTGTTGTTGTTATTTTTCCCAGCTTCTGAATTCATAATAAAATAATGATGATAAACCAGAAGATGCTCACGTGCAGTGCTTTGCTGTGACCAATATATAGATCACTCTTGGGGCAAGACTTAATCACTGCTTATTCACATTTATTCCAAGCAAAGCTTGTAACACCAAGAGTATTTGAGAGAGCTGTGTAGGTGCAGCTTGTTGCTCTGGTGATAGAACTTTTTCTTTCTCTCTTTCTTTATTTTTAAATCAGAACTGACTTAAAATCTGATTTTACGTCCTCTGGTGTAAAAATAGCAGCCTCAATCAAAATGCTTGCACTCTTGCAAATGTTTTTGTTGGCAGATTCAGGAAAGTTACAGACATGGAAGATGGTTCAGTGCCAAGCCCAGTGTTAGAAACCATTCATTAGCAAAAGTGTCCTCATTTTCTTCATCTGGGAAAATGAAAAACCGTAATTTTCTGTGACAGTGATGCTATCAATATGATTATTGTATATGTAGTAACAAACTGAGGACTTTTACATGAGGATTCTTTATATTCTGTGTCAAAGTTTAATAAACATGTTTTGTCCTTTTTTTATTCCCTGCTTTAAAATTACAAAATTTTGTTAAAGACCAAAATGGTGAAGTAGCAATCTGGTTTTTTTCCCAGTTCTAAGAAATGGTTTCATCCTTCAGTAAGGAGACAGGTGTTCTGCTGAAGGTGATTTAAGCTGTGCAGGATGGCTGCGTGCTGAAATGCAAAGGCTGTGATTGCAGAGCTTCCACTGATGGACAGCACTGGTCTTTAACTGCTTTGGTTATGACCTGCAAATTATTTAAAAGGAAAGGGAAACAAGGCAGCATTTTTAGATTTATTTTTCCTAAGAGGCAAACTGATAATTTAAGAAATGTGAGCACAGTTCTTTTGGGCTCTAATTTTTGACATAAGTTGGACTATGCAGGGGAGAATTTTGTCCCACTACTGTAATTGCTGCATCCTGAATTGCAAAACACCTCCTGGGTCCTGTAAAAACCTTGTTTATTTGAAACTACAGTTACTGCTTGAAGATTAAGTCATTTTATCCTTGGCAACAAGTGTTTACGATGGCATTAACTGAGGGTTTCTTTTGCCTTCTAATTGCACAATCTCCTTCTTGTTACTCATTAGTGCAGATATTTACTTACCATTTTCCTATTTCACTTGCCCCATATGTCTGACAGAGTAAAAATTGCCTATTACTTGCTTTCTGAAAGATTTTAATTCAGTTTAGCTGAAACACCAACAAAGATGTTGTTTTTCTTCTGATTAGCACATTTTTGTATTTCTGATACATTAAGTAACTGCAGTATTATGTCTATAAATAACACACTGAAAGTGTTAACACCAGGCTGGTTTGTCCTCTGGAGTGTTACATTAGGCTTCAGTAATTGCAAATTATGTGAGATTGCGCTGTGAATTTGACCCAAGTTTGACAGCATTTTACTGTGTTCCTGTGACACGTGTAGTTCTGATTCCTTCTATTTAAATGGTTGACTGCACACGGTGTGGGTGGCTGATACAGCTTGCTTCTTGGCACTGGATATAGATTGAAAAGAAAGAAGGGTAATTTTGTTGCCGTTACGATCATTTCTTACTTCTGGGATGCCAGGAACTTATTTCAGAAGTTTTTTCCTAAAATGAGTTAGCATTTTCCACTCTTCATGTTTACCTGAAGAAAGGCTACCAGACGTATTTACCCTGTGAGGCTCCAAGGAGTTTGAAATAAACCTGGTTTCCTTGGCCTTATGCTAATGGGTAGTACTTAAGGAATGAACTCACCTGAACTCTTCTTTCCTGCGGTTTCTTAATGGTGTAAAAGACCCTTCTAAATATCTTTGGTCTCCTCCTTATTCTTTAACATGTCAAGGGGTAAAGGAGGCAAAGAGAAGTGGGAACTTGTGGTGAGGTAAGAGGAACAGAATCAAGGAGCTTTCACTTGAACTTTGCTCTAGCTGCTGTTGCCAACCAAGGATTTTCTGTGGTACACCACAACCTCTAAGAAGGCACATCATGTACTCTCTGGAGCAGTTCAGTCCAGAAACATGTTAATGTGTTTATAATAGCTAAAATGTGGTGGGAATGCCTTTTGAATACTGCATGCACCTTTTAAAAATGTATTACGTTCTAGAATCAGGGTATCCTTAAGATGAAATAAAAGATGTGTATACAATCTGGTGAGCGGACCAAGCACAAAGGAAAGGGTGTGGTGTGGTGAAGGCACAACTCCCACTGACTTCACTGTGCTACTTGGCTACGAGTGCTCTCTGCCTTCCTCCTTGGTGGTCCCCCACTAGGCTTGTGATTTCTGAGCATCCATTCAACAGTGAACTGCGTTCCTGTTAATAGCCTTGGTGATAACAGCATGCATAGAACTATGCAAAGCCAGCAATGCAGAGGACTGCACTACTAGAGGATTCTTAGCCTGTTTCTGGTTACTTTTGATGCTTCTGATGTAGTTCCTGAAGTTGTGTGTTTCCAAATCTCTGAGTTTCTAGAAGAACTGACATCACAGCATCCTCACGTTTTTCAAAGCAGTGGAGAACTGTATCTCAAGTGATAACTTTCAGCAGTATCTATTGATAGGTATTGTGTTGTAGTTTCTTATTACAGCTATGCATGAAGCTGTAGATTCTTCTAAAGGACCAGATGGAAGAAGATTCATGAGAAGGCGTGAGCAGAACACTAATTTGACTTAGCTTTCCTATGTTCCACTTGAGTCTACAGTAGGGTAGTTCTATTTCTGTCAGTTCTGCTGTATTTTTTTCCTCTGCTCTTATGCTTAGAACTTTCTTTCCGTGGTTTTAACTTCTACACGTATGTGTGTGATTCTCCATTCTCATAAATGCCATATGAGAAACTGTGGTCGCTTTTTGAGAAGCTCCAATGTTGAAATTCTGCAGCTGGCAGTTGCCGTCTTTGAGATAGAATTTAGTCATAAATGTCATAACTCACAGTTATGAATGCTCCTATTCTGCTTCAGTGCCAAGTGAAACAGATTAGCTGGTCTCAAGTTGGTTTAATCTAATCTCTTTAATCTGTGTGTGGGTTATATTTATCTGCTTTAGTTTACAGTGGTATGGACTAATGATGCATTCACACAGTCAGTGTGAATCTTGGTAGAGGGACGGAATCTTCTCAACTGTTCTTGGCAGGTTTACAAGTGAACTTTTCTTTCTGCTCATTTGTCTAGTTCCATTTTTCCCATTGGCAGGGGTTTCCCTTTCCTCTTTCTTATAGGAGGAATAAGAATTTTTTAAGTGAAGCTCGTTGCTGCAGTTTGGTACATGTCAAGGGACATACGACCTGGATTCCCATAGGATGAGACTAAACCGTTCCAGCAGCACACCTAATACCTTCAGTATATTTCCTTCCTTGCAAACAAGCCAGGCCTGGGCTGAAGTGCCATCTTCTGAAACACTTGTACAGAAGACAAAGTAGTGTTAACTACACCTGATTCACTCCATAAGCTCACTGTCACTGTTCTGCACAGCTTGCTAATGCGGTATAGCTGTGTTGTAGATCAATTAATTTCCAACCCAATTCTGATTCTCTCAGGGCCTTTTTGCTCATGCCCCATGGAGGGTGATTAGCAAATAGTAACAAAGGTGGTGTCTAAGTCTGTGAGACAAATGCAGTGTGTTTCCTACAGCCAACAAAACTTACCTTTTCATCCTTAGTGCAAGCCAACTTTGTGGTATTCAGAGCTTTGTAATACCTTTGTGAAACATGGGGCTTGTAAACAAATGGAGATAGTTAAAGTGATTCATAGGCATGAATGACGTAACTCTAGAGAATCAATCCTTTTTCTGACTACTGTTAGTAAAACAGATAATGGTTTTGCAGATACATATGTAAAATAAAAGTAAATTGCAGTCAGGGCTCTTTTATGTGAATTGAAATTGTATTTGCTTATTAAGAAGTCTGGAGAGTATTTGAACAGTTTTAGGAAGTTATCTTTTTTATAGCTTTTAAATGTGTCATTGTAATAACTCTTAAATCACTCTTAATTGTGTCTTCGTGTTATAATAATGTCTTCATGTTATACTTATTTCCTGCAGGGTGTTGGGAAAAACAAAATAGTTGACAGATTCCTTCACCTTTTAAACAGGCCCAGAGAGTATTTACAGCTGCATAGGTAAGAACGTGTTACATTTTTATTCTTTGCAGTCTGATTTCACATGTTTTAAAAGTCACATTTCTGAAGTTTAATTTGCTCTTATTGTTTGAATAAATACTCTGTTATTTTGGGTGGCACACAGACCACAGAAATGTATCACTTTTGTAGGCATAAGCAATAAGGTTGATGAGAAGGTTCAGGAATCTAGTGGAATCACATCGCTTAGCATAACAGGAAGTAAAGCTTGGAGTCTACTGATGTCAAATCAAGAAAGTCCCACCACACTGTCATTTCTGGAGAGATTTCCCTAAGGATGAGGTACTGTGCGAGGGAAGAATTTCAAAGGCTCTTGTTTGAATAAATCATTCATAAGATAAATACTTTTAGCTATTTGTTGTTTTCATTGTCACTCCTGCTAAGCACACGTATCTATAAACATGTTTGGATTAGGAAATTATTATTTTTTTCATATGAAAGCTAAGAAAAGGTTTTCAGTACAACAAACCAATTGAAAACAATTCAAAAGCTGAAATAAACAACAGATTATGATTGTGAACTGATTTAGTACCAGTTTGTCTGTCTGCTGTTTATGGCACCTGGATCAGTAAATGGAAACAAAGACTGAATAGGTATAGACAAATTATTTTCAGTTGAACTGCATCATGTTTCTGCTTCATTCCTATTCTTTAGCTTCCTCTCTTGAACTTCTTAGCTTTATTAGCCCATCTCTTTCTATAATCATTGTTCTTTAAATAGTGCTAATAAAAATGATCATCTTTGGTATTTTGCCCTTTAGCAGCATGGTCTCTTTAACAATTCCAGAGTATATAGAAACCAGGAATTTCTACTTCCTGCGTGGCATTCTGAAATACCTTGTGAGGATCCTAGTCTATATCGTACCTTGGTAAACTTTACAGAGCCTTTAAAGAAGCATTATGATATTGTTAGTGCACAGTTTCAGATTACAAAGCAAAATAGGAAAAAGTTTACCCTCAAAAAATTTTACTATAGCAATTTTAGACATTTTGTAGGGGAAACACAGTTAATAGCTTACAGCATATTAGTGTTTTATTTGAAAACATTTGGATGTTTCTATACATTTTGTAGGTAGCTAGCATCAGTACTATTAACTGTGCTAGCAGGAAATTATTCTCAAATTTAATATGTTGCTCAAATACCTGAATCATAACTCTAGAGCAATTGAATATTCTAAGCATGCATTTTATTTGACAGTTTTCAAAGGGAATGGAAGAATATCATTTCTTTTTTTCCCCAAGGAAAAACTGCAATAAATTAAATAAAAACTGAAGGGAATTCAGTGTCTGGTGAAGGTGGGAATTCTTGACCCTTTCAGAAATGTATCTGACATTGCTCATCATTAGTCCTTGGAATTTAGGTTGAAGACTTAGTTTGCTGTAACAAGTCTTTCTGGAAATGAGCATGCAGCTGTCAGCTCCATATCCTGAGGCTCTGAGTTTCCAGTGAGGTATCAAATCTGTCGGAAGATGGCTGATGACATCACCAGTTCTCAAACATGCCCAAGTCAAATGTCGCTTTCTATAATTAGCTATAAAACATGTACTTAACAATAATTCTAAAATGGAATTGCTGTCTCAGCTGAACAGTATGCCTTGCAATTGAATACTATCTATTATGTTCAGGAGTAGGTAGATAGGAATCCTTGGGTAAGAAATAGCCTTGTTGATGACTTTAATACAGATGTAGGTGAAGGAGAAATGATTAGAGTGAAGAAAACTGTAACTACTTTTATATTAACATGTGAAGGTCTCTAATAACAGGTATCATATCATAGTAAATAAAGAAGCAAATAAATAACAGGCACAAGTAAGTCAAGGTCAGCCTGGATGAAATTTCCTGGTATTTTAAGCAATTTGTTAACATTGTCACCATTTGTCAAAACTGAATATTAATTAGGTTTTAAGTATCAGACTCATGAAGACATTCCAGAAATATCTACATTCAATAGCTTGTGATGTAAATAAGGTATAAACATATGGTCATGTAATTTAAAACGGTGTGATGCAGTATAATTACTGTAGGTGTCTTTTATGAAAGACTATCTCATCACTTGTGCCTTTTGCCAATAGAAATAAAACAACTAGAAATACTATTCAAATATGTTTTGATTTTGATCGTTTTGGGAAGAGATGTTTTTTGTTTTTTTAGCTTGCTTGTATTTTCATTGTGTTTTTTTTTCTACTTTCTACATAGGATAGTGTAGCATCCAAGTACACGCTGTTGCACTTGGATCAGGGTAATCCCAGGTATGAGTACAGACTGAGAGAAGAACTCCTCGAGAGCAGCCCTACAGAGAAAACCTTGGGGGTCCTGGTAGACAAGAAGCTTGACATGAGCCAGCACTGTGCCCTTGCAGCCCAGAAGGCCAACTATATCCTGGGCTACATCAACAAAGAGGTGGCCAGCAGAGAAAGGAAGGGGATTGTCCCCCTCTACTCAGCCCTTGTGAGGCCCCATCTGGAGTACTGCATTCAGGCCTGGGGCCCTCAGTACAGAAAGGATGCAGAGATAATGGACTTAGTCCAGAGGAGGGCCACAAAGATGATTAAAGGCCTGTAGCACCTTTCCTTTGAAGAGAGAGCTGGGCTTGTTCAGCCTGGAGAAGAGAAGGCATCAGGGAGACCTCATTGTGATGTTCCAGTACTTAAAGGAAGCTTATGAACAGGAGGGAGACCAAATTTCTACATGGGCAGACAGTGACGGGACAAGAGGGAATGGCTTTGAATTAAAAGGGGGGAAATGTAGGTTAGATGTTAGGAAGAAATTCTTTACCTAGAGGTTGGGGAGGCTTGAGAACAGGTTGCACAGAGAAACTGTGGATGCCCCATCCCTGGCATTCAAGGCCAGGTTGGATGAGGCTCTGGGCAGCCTGAGCTGCTGGGTGGCAGCCCTGCCCACAGCAAGGGATTGCTACTGGATGGTCTTAAAGGTCTCTTCCAACCCAACCAATTCTATTTGAGTTCTGATCTAACACTTCATATATTCCAAAAGATTCGGTTGAGGAGTATGCACCTTTTAGGCAATGAGCTGATAGGAGTCATTTTAAATCTCAAAATTTATGTCTTGTTCTGGAAGATGGTGAGAGGAGATAGTAGACAGAAAAGAGAGTGTTTTTCCTTAAACATCTTTTCTAACATCTGTATTTACTTGCTCTACCACTCATTTACGTGTAAGGGTCAGCCTGACCTTAAGAATTAGATTGTTTGTGGAGGTTATAAATATTTCTCCTAGCCTTGCTTACCTCATTGAGAGATTTTCTTTTCTTGAGTATTATTTACATATATAAATATATGTGTGTGTGTGTATACACATACACGTATAGAGAGTAAGAGAGATATATATAGAGAGATGTATATATAGAGAGTATATATACATACATATATACTAGGTGACACATATGTATGTGTATATATGTACACCACCCTGCTGCTAATCATTCTTTGGAACCACCCTTATAGCAGGTTGGCCTGTTAGTAACTGAGCACTTCTGTTTCCAAGCAATTTTTGGAAAAAAAGGCAACCTGAAAACCCAAATACTTTGCTTAAGTTTTATAAATTATTTTGGGACCATGAAACTAAATATCTGAACTAAAATAATGCTGTGATTAAAGTTTAATCAGGAAAGAAATTAAGAAAAATGTTTGCTTATAAATTATTCAGAAAGTTGACTGCCCTTGCTTACGTACGTCCTAATATTAGAAGTTGATCAGGACACAAAAAGGAATAACTCCAAACTGGCAGATCTCCTTTATCATCTACAACTGGGGTTATCGGACTCCATCTGGAACTGACAGTTTGGTTTAGGCTCTGCATAGCTTCTGTCTAGGGTTGCACTTACAAAGCTTCTTGCTTCTGTTCCATGCTGAATCAGAAGTTTCATCTACTCACATTACCCAGTTAGTCCCATTACTTTAAGAATAACTTCTGGGAAATAAACCCTCAAATTTTGTTTATTTCTGAGGGATGTCTGTGTCCATGGTTCTGGCTACACATACGAAACACATAACAGCATTATCTTGCCTAATGTTAATCTTTAAGATCTTACAGCTTTCACCTTGAATGATGCTTTCACCTTCAGGATGCTGCTGGGAAAATGAAAATCTAAGGCAGCTGCAGGCCAAACCAACATCTGTTTAGGAATTAGATGCATGTTGGATGACCTTATTACAAACTTTTATGTCCTCCAAGTAAATGTAACTGAGAATCGAATACTTGCTTTATTCCTAAATGTGCGAACCCTGACAAAACTCATAATTTTATGAACCTTGCCATTAACTACTTGTGTTGTCTGTTGTGTGAGTCATGTGGAAAGAAATCACCTGTGGTTCTCCAGAAAAAATGTGAAACCAAACTGATAACATCTTCCTTTAAATTACAAAGTTTCTTGAAACACAAAGATTCCACAAGAGGAAAAAAAAAAACCACCGGACAAAGAAAGAAAAAGCCCATTAAAGCCTTAGGAAAGACTCAGGCAATAATATGTGCCCTATTCAGACTAAAGAATCTTTCTTAGCATGGGTGAAAGTGGTACATAAAATATAAGCTCCCACCTCTCCTGTGTTAAAACCCCAGAAAAAAGTATTGTAGACTTAAAACTGTTGGCTCCTTTGATAAAGAAAGAAATAAATTAATTTTACCAATTCTACCATCTAATCATAACTAATTTGGATGTAAAGAATGGTTTTGCTGGTGTTACTATATCCTTTGTCGGCCATTTAAACAATTATGTGTCCGTTTGGAATTCAGTCTTACCATCAGGCTGCTTTTTTGAATTACAGTGACAGTGATTTCTTCTTGCAGTTCCTATTTCTGTCTGAACTGGTATTATATAACCACAATATTTCCCTTTTGTTTCCAACGCAGACTTGATTTATGGCTCAGATTGTTTTGTTTGATTGACTTTGGATTGTGAAGGGACTGCAAAAAAATACCCAAACACCACGTTTTTCGAAAGCTCAGGTTCTGCCTAGGAAGGGGAAAAAAATCAGTGACCTACATTTTGTATTTGTTTCTTTTAGAATAAATGATGTGTTAGTTTTACATGCTGGAGACATTGGAATATATTAAGTTTCCGGAGTCATATGATTTTATCTGATGTTAGTATTCATTAAGTAATCTCCTAGTCTTAGACATATGATCTTAGGGAAAATAATATTGGCATATCATTCATTCTCTGCATTTATTGCGCCTGAAATTTCATTTTAGACAGTTAAATAGAACTGGAGAACTTCTGTGTAGATCATGTAGTGTCAACTCTAAGATCTGATGTGCAACTTCTGAAAGCTGCCATCACAGCTCTGTTGGTGTTGGATTGGTTTTATGTTACGTAAAAGAGCAACTGGCAGTAGGAACCTAATCTGACATCATGTGTTGTGCTTCTCATTGTTCTATTAGCAAACACACAAAAGCCTCTTAGTGCAATACCTTGAAGAAGTTAAATGTAAAAAAAGGCCTGTGTCCCAAGCAGCACAGTACTTTGTCTCAGAGCAACACAATTGACATTATTATGTGTCAGTACTTCTTTGTACAGTTAGGAATGCACTGCATTCATTGCTGTTTTGAGATTCTCAAAAGCTGTGGGCACACTGTATTTGGTAAACTGCTGTAGGTGACCCTGCTTGAGACACACATGTTGGACTAGATGACCTCTAGAGGCCCCTTCCAACTTCAAGCAATCTGTGATTCTGTTATATACCAACTTTTGCAAGCCAGTAGGTAGGTGACACCAGTGTGTTCTTATTCTAGGTTAAACCAAAATTGTTCAATAGAAGTTAAAGATTAATTCATCTCACTTCCATAAAATTAGATAATCCAGCAGTGCTTGTTCCACATGGGGAGTCTGTTAGCACCGTTCTTAGGTTTTGTGCAAACATGTCCGTACAAAAGAGTTGTTAAAAGCTGAGGAAATTAAGAAGCAGCTTCAGATTTCATTGTTTTTGGAACAATAAGAATTAGGAATTGTTTGTAATGTCATTAAGTTTGATAACTTGTAGAACATTTATTTATTATTACTGTATGAGTGTAAATAACAAGCAGAAATTTCTATGCGATGTTTCTTGGCTTCATGCTGCTTCCACATTGATCAGCAACAGGAAATGCAACAATTGCAGCTCACCATCTCCACAGTGTCTGCCACAGGCATTCCCCTACTCAATTAAAAGCTTTATTGTGTCAGTCCTGAACGTATCAGTCCTTTCCATTGCTATGGGAACTTGGTTGCTCTCAGCTAGTAGGAGAGCTGTATTTGCTCTGAGCTACTATGCACAGGGGGCAGCTGATGTCATACTAAGTAAAACTCGTCAACCTCAACTCTGACATCTTGAGTTTGTAGAACTGCAGTTATTTTGGTTGGGTAAGAATGTTGTGGTTGCTTACAAAAATAGAAGCTTTTGATGAATGTCCCACAGTGCAATCTACATCAATAATTTATTGATGGATTATGATGGTTTTTCTGCTACTCAAAGCTTCAGTGAATCTACAGCAGATGTGAACCAAGTAGTCCTGTTCAAGTATTCTCTTTCTGCATAATAAGAAAATATTCTTGGAAATTAAACCGTTCATCATCCACAAAGAGTATATGAATCTTTATAAGGTCATGTAACAAAATGAAGGAGAGTTTTTTGGTGCAGGAGAGTTGTTCTTGTAATGTCCAAAAAGTCAAAGCTGCTTGATAAATATAGTTTGATGCCTTTTCAAGAAACAAGAGAATATCTGAAGTTCTCTTCCTTAGCTTTGATAAAAAACATCTTTTATAAAATGTAGTGCTTGCTTTGGGGTTCGTGCCCTTAAGTTAGCCATACTATGCATAATTCTCTGTGTTCAGATAACTTTTTTGTCACTTTTCTAATCATTGATATAGGCCTCATCTAAAGTATTTGTCTTTCTACTGTTGTTAAAATCCCAATTCCTGTTAAAAATCTGTTTGTTACCTGCTAGTCTTGCTATTATTTTTGATGATAATGCACTACCTTATTCTGGTTATCTCCATGTTACATTTTATTTCAAAGAATTTCTAGATGATGTTTCATCTTCTTGTCAAAGTCACTGTGTTTGTTTGTGTGACTGGTGATGTGAAAGCGTGGTCCAATATTCATTTTATATATCTGCTATGTTTTGGGATGTGGCCTTTCTAATTCTGTAATAAATTACAGTAATCTTTTCTTCCAAAAATTACCTGAGTTTACATACGTTATCCTTTTCAAAATAAAAGTAATTTTGCTGTGATCTTTAACAATCAAATTAATTGAGAGGTTGGGGGTAGGAAAATGAGCGTATAGTGTCCCTACAAGCAATACTTACTACAAACTGTGCATTAATCTTCTGATGTTAATTTTCTTTCTTTCTTTTCAAGCACATGTAATCAGTATAAAATCTAATTACCTATGTCCCCTGTTGAGATCATTTAAATCTACCCTTTGAGCTTTATTGACTTCGGATTTTTTTAATTGTAATTAAAAAAAAAGAAAAGTTGTTGCAAGAAGGAATTACTTATTTCACTCAAGATGTTGTTACTCAAGCTATAGTTACCTAATACTGTAAAGCCACAGTGAACTTAATCCCAAAATTGCCTTTGAAAGAAGATAGGACTGTGTAAGGCAGTTTAAATGCTGGTATAGCTCTGCAAGTCTTGTTTTCCAGAGTGAATAACCATAGAGAAATTATGTCTGTAGACAAAGTGCTCTTAAGGCTTCAGTGGTTTGTTAGAGGAATCCATTGAGCGCAGTGAAGATGTGTGTGTATGTTTTATACGCACACAAAAAGGCTGGCTGATTTGTTCTGCTTGACTTCCAGTCCTGAATTTTTACTATGTGCATGTCTAGAATATTTTCTTTTCATTCTTAACAAAGTAAACTTACAGTGCATCCTTTATTTTTGATACAGTTTAAGTTTGGAAATAAGTAATAACGGCATCTTCTTGTTGTGCAGGTTTATGCTGTGAGGCATTCGGTGTGCTAGCTAGTATCCAATAAGTTGTATTGAAAGCTTACAAAAGTTCACATAAGCTAATAGTCTCTTTTTTCCAGTGTTAGCTTTTCATAAACTGCCTATTGTCAGATTCCAGGTATTAGAGAGCTACTTCATTTATCTTCTTGTAGGAATTCAGTTTGGCTTGAATATCCTGCTGGGTAGCCGCTGGGGAGAAATAACTTAGGTTAGAAAACTAGGTTGTTTCATTTTCATCTAAAGCTAAAGTAGCATTTTCTAGCTGTTTACTTAGTGAAATGTATTCTTGTACACAATCTGGGGAGCAGTAGGGCATCGTGTTTCCGCATTTGTGGATTTTGCAATTTGAGTGAATTCCCCATATTATGTGCAAGTGTTGCGTCTCATTTTAAAAGATGGATTTTGTAACTTGATTTAAGCATATAGCCTGAATCAAACATGTAATTGCCTTTGGGCTTTGTTCTGCCACCCACAGTTATACTGAGTAATAAGTACCTTTATATTCCAAATAATTCTTTGGATTTTAAACAAATATCTGTCCTACTGAGTAGTTACAATGGTCTAGCAGAAGGAATTTAGAGATGTAATTATCTGTATACATAGAGAAAGTTTAAAAGGCTTTACACTGTCATTTTAACAGAGAAATAAGTAAGCTGTTTGACTTTTTAGGCATTGCAGAATTTCCTGAACATCGTGGTCATGTCATGCAATGATACCGTGTATAATAGGTTGGCTAGAGGAGTTTATTTGTAAATGTCAGAGTCACACAGATTGCCTGCTTTTCATCAGGATAGTCCGTGAGTGGATTAACTTAGCAATTAACAACTTCAGATAGCTCTTGGCCTAATTATTTTTCTAATACTCTTGAAATTAGGTCGCACCAGCTGGAGATATTCTGATTGAAACGTAATTGAGAAGTTATATGTACATCTGTGTATGTAGATAATTAGATAGATGTATACAACTCACAGATGTGAAGAACTATTATTATAGCGTACATTCTGGGTGTCTGATTTTTCCTTTCAACCACTGTGTACAGATACATGTAACATATATATATATATATATATAAATATAGATATAGATATAGATATAGATAATTTAAATGGAAATAACTTTTTAAATATACTGTCATCCATAGTCATTGCCATCTGGCTGGCCTCTGTTCAAATCAGTAACAGGAGTTTGCATTTCTTTCAGGCATGAGCACCACAATAGCAAACATGAGTGTACTGCAGGAAGAATGTCCCTCTTTGGCTTGCATTGCTTTGTAAGGAAGGGTTAAAGTCCAGCAGGACTGTCACTTACCTTACATCTGCTTTACCCTCATTTTCTGCAGTCAATGGAAATTTCTTCTGACACATTTCATAGTTCTTGCCTGGAAAGAAGGTATTGCTGTCAAAGGAATTGTAGCTGTTAGAGACCAGTATGTATTGAGTAAATTTATAGATCTCGGAAAAAGCTGCCTTTGGGCTATAGAATGCACCAGCAACAAAGAGTAAATAAAAGGCAGTGATGGGAGCCAACAAACAAAGAACAAAAAAATAAACATCAAAAGAAATCTCAGAAGTGCTGCTATAAGTGGAGTGGAGCTGTCAGAAGAGCTGCTGAGTTTAGGCACTAGATACTTTCTTTTCATTGTTGTTGTTTTTGTTTCTATTTTTTTAGTGTAGAATTCTGAGAAGAGTTTCCATGATATAACACGTTCTTATGAAAGACTTTTGTGAGCTTTCCGTATTTATTCTCTCACAATCAGGGGAAACTGAATCAGTTCAGTTGAACGGGATTGACAGTACGTCAGACAGCTTTTCTCACCCACTTCTGCGTTCCCACAGTTTTACCTCTGTGTGTCAGAACTATTTTCCTCTGGAGTGCCAAGTGTGATGAAATTATGAGAGTTTTGTATTCTTGTCTTTGTTAGAGCCTTGTTAATACTAAGACGCTAATATTAATAGGTAAACATGAAATAGAGTTGTCCGATCTCTTCTGCACTCCAATGTTTTGAGTGCCAGAAGTAATTTACACTTAGGAAAATCTGCATATCATGTTGTTGTTCTGAAATATTTCAGATGTAACATATATTTATCACTGTCTTCCAGTATCTTTACATTTCAATTCATTACAAAGTAGAAATTCAAGAAAAAAGCCCAAGGCAGAAAATGATTTGTAGTCATTTTTTAATCTGTTTAGTTAGATTCTGGAGAGCAGAAAATAATGACATCTAATTGTATCGCTCACAATTCTGAAAGGAGTACTTATCTGTGCTGTCATTCTTATGTATGCTGGCTAAATGTAACATCCAAAGTACATACTGAATCGTGTTCACTTACATCACCAAACCAACAGAATTAATGTTTGGCTGTATACTTAGCTTATAGAATGCATTGAAAATCCCATGGAATATTTCCTTAAAGAATGAGGGCTGAATAACAACAAGGCAGAAGAAAAGTGATAACCACAGATAAGTAACCACAGGAAAAATAGTTGGAAATCAGATTTAGGATGTTGAGATATCAATTGTTCTTTCTTCTTGAGTCCTTCTACAGTTTTTATTATCTATGCAGCTTTCTTACCAGCCCTTAAATAAACACGTAAACTTCTAGCGTTCCCACCAGAGTTATCATTATTTCTGTCTTCTCTGAAGACTGAGATCATCCTAATAGTTTATGGAATCTGATACTCATTCACAGGTTAGTGTTCTCTGTCTGGGAGCTGTGAGTTACCTATGCAGAGCCAGAGCAATAACTAGCTATCCAAAAACAGAATACATGATTTTGTGATGCAAAAAAAATAAAAAATAAAAAATATGGACATAATTGTGTTTTGGTGGAGTTTTGCAGTTTCTTAGTTGATAGATTTGAATGAAGCAGAGGAAGCCTCAGCTCTTCTACTTTTCCTCTTCTGGGTTAAAGTTGAGATGAATGGGCAAATAATAAGAAAATTCTGCTTCTGCCCTGTGCTTTATCGTAGCATATAGGAGGCATTGGGATAAATCAGTCATGAGTAAAGCTAAACAAGGAAGTATCAGTTGTTAGGGACAGAAAGCCTGCTGACAGCAGTTTCAAATGAAGGAAATTTGTGTGTTATGCTGTCAGCTCTGAGCTGTAATTGGAAGCTGGCCATTTAATATTTTAATGCAAACAGTGCTGTGTTTGATATCCTGTACCCACAGAGCTTATCAGAATATTGTTGGGTTTTTTTTTTTGCAAGGTGTTGGAAAATTAAAGATAGAACTAAGGTGGATATTTGGAACAGTGAGTCAGCGTAGCTTAAGCAAACACTTGTTATATTGCATGGCTGTGAAAGGTAAGAGATTTTTGTTGCATCAAATCTCACACCTGCGATATAAGTTATATTGGTAATGTGGTGATGCCTATTGCTGGACCATTCTGAACTGCAGCAGTTATTCCTTTATCAGTACGTTTAGTGGAGGTTGAAATAGATGATAATAATGAAAACTAAGAAATATCATCACAGATTTTGATTAACTATTTAAGAATTGTAAAACTGAAAAATTGATTAAGCAACTCAAAGAAAAATAGGATTCCTAAAGGAAAATGTGTTACCATTATAGCCTCTGATCCATCTAAGAGTTTACACTGTTTATGATGTAGAATGTAGCAAGTGCTATCAAAAATTGTTCATAGAATCATAGAATGACCTGAGTTGAAAAAGTCCACATTTCTCATCCAGTTTCAAGCCCCTTCTATGTGCAGGGTTGCCAACCAACAGACCAGGCTTCCCAGAGCCACATCCAGCCTGGCCTTGAATACCTCCAGGGATGGGGCATACACAGCCTCCTTGGGCAACTTGTTCCAGTGCGTCACACCCTTTGAGTAAAAAACTTCCTCCTAATATTTAACCTAAACCCTCCCCCTGTCTGCGTTTAAAACCATTCCCCCTTGTTCTGTCACTATCAACCCATGCTGATAGTGAATGAATTCCATCTAAATGAGCTGTGGCAGAGATTAGGTGACTGGTCTTTTACCACTAAGCTACTACAGCAGCATTCTCAAGTTCAAGAATTCTGAAAAGTAGAGTTATTTTTCCTTTTATAAAAGAGATCTTTTATGTTTTCATTTAGTTGTTTTGCTCTTTATCATAACTCAGTTTCCTCTGTATTTCAGTTAATGTTGCCTGTTTTTCTACATTTCAGGGACACCACTGTGCAAAGCCTTACCCTACAGCCTTCTGTTAAAGATGGTCTTATTGTATATGAAGACTCACCACTGGTCAGTAGTGATATTTGAGTTGTATATTTGGAAATGTTTAATCCAGTAGTTAAGCATGATAACTTTTCAGATAAAATCCCTTATAATTTGTTTATATAGGGCAGCCAGTGAATGTGGTAACATTTCATTAACTTTTGCCTTAGTCACATTTGCTGTGTTTTCTATGCCAAATATGACAAGTCTGCACACAGCCAAAATGAGCATGGGAAGTAAATTGGTTTGTGTTAACCTGACACATTCTAACTGACACAGTGGCATTTCACCACTTCTCTTTTGCAGTATCTAAAATGCCTCACACCTACCTGCAAAATATTACTCTAAAAACAGCTCTTTCAATTATTCTTTAGTTCTTTCAGCTTTATGCTGACAGTTTAGATGTGAACTATTGCATAGTTTACCTTTAGCATCCCTGGTCTAAGTCAGGCTCCTCAGTTGCCTTCCTAGGGCAGTCTCTTCCATCCATATCCTGAATTAACAGAAGCACCTTCCTTCCTTGTCCCAGCATCTTTCTTTTCTCTCTCTGCTACAATTTGGTCATGTCTTATCCCTGTTCTGATGCCCTTTCTTATATCACTGCCACTGGGATGTTCCTGCTACTGACTGACACACAACTCATGAGTTTATCTCAGTTCTTTTTGGTGGGTTATGATGGTTTTGTTCTTTTCCAGGTAAAGGCGGTGAAGTTTGGACATATTTTGGTAGTTGATGAAGCAGACAAAGCACCAACGAATGTTACCTGTATCTTAAAAACCTTAGTGGAAAGTGGAGAGATGGTTTTGTCAGATGGAAGGCGAATTGTTGCCAGTAAGTGGATACAAAACATTTTGATTACTTATAGTAAACTTTATCATGTTCCTGTTTTTCATCAGTTACATTACTAAGTTGAGCCCCAAGAGTCCAAATGTAGAATGTTGGTGCTAAAAGCTTAGTAATTAAAGAAATTACAGTTAATGTCTTTTTTTTTTCCACAGAGAGCAATCTAAAATATACCATGTCAATTTCTGTCTTTAAAAACTAGAACTACTTTTGCCATAACCAGAAAGGTTTTCTTAAATTAACATTCTTGTGAATCAAATTCTCAGGAATTAAAGAACACAACGAAACAGTAACCTGACCTCTCAATTAATTTCCTTTTCACAATGAGAAGTAAAGGTCTGTTGGACCGAATTATGAACTTGGCTTTACCCATGTGAAGAGTTGGCATATAACTCGATCAAATCCAGCAATAAAAATAAAAGTGTAGCTAAGGTTGAATTGTTAAGGCCTTCATCTAAAAAAAAACAACAGTGTTCTCTAATGACTTAAAGATATGCTGCAGGATGGATGCTTTCTAATTAGGTGGAGCTAATTCACCAGAATTGCAAGAACTAAGTATTTTTTATCATTATTTTTTAAAAGCCCTCTTTAAAATACCCTCTTGAACTCAGTAGACACTGTAGTTAGGTAATAAATATCATGTAAATGAGAGCGGAGCAATCTGTTCAGCACTCACGTGGTATAACAGGTTTTTCCTCGTGACTATGAATTATAGAATTGCACTTATTTTTTAAATTACTTGCTAATTAGATTAAATATGCAATTAATGAATTGTATCTCTTTTCTAGATCCTGCTCATGTAGATGGGAGAGAAAATGTCATAGCAATTCATCCTGATTTTAGAATGATAGTTCTAGCAAATAGACCCGGATTTCCTTTCTTGGGTAATGACTTTTTTGGCACATTAGGTAAGTGATTCGTATTAAATGCTGAAGAGCAGTCGAATAGATGAATACAATTATTATCTTTATTTTATCCGATTTCATCAGAACAAGGATTCCCTATGCATATTAATACTCTGCTTTACATAAGATGCTCAGGGTTATGTTCAGCCTGAAGACAAAAATGTAAATTTAGATCTATTAATAAAAGTGCTGAGAATTGCCCCGAAGTTAACAACTATGCGTAGTCATCATTGTACAACTAGAATTGCTTTGTGGGATCGGGACTAACATAGAATATGGACAAAGGTAGGAGAAATTTTTTGTTAATGAACATAGCTATAAATGTAGCAATAGTATGAACCGTAAGCTGTTGATAGCTGACAACAACCTTAACTTGTGTGTCTTAATCTGTTAACTTTGGCTGTAGTGCTTGTTCAGTAAGAAATAATAACACACTCAAAAAAGCAGGAGGAACCCCAGCCCTATACTGTGTGATAGCTTTTTGTTTTTCAGATGCAGTTCCCTGTGATTGGGAGAGACCCGCTGGCTCTGAGTTTCACCACGCTACATTTCCCCAAGATGTTCTTATCACAGCCTATTCATTTTCTATGACCTAATCTCTCTCCCTATATTGACCCTTTAAACAAAACTGATTATCCTAGTATTGTATTTGCCTCACATGGTAGAGGCTTGATGAAGATTTTGGGGTGGATTTTGCTTTTCAAACATACCAAGAATTCTCTGCCTTCTGTGATATTTTAAAGGTGCTCACAAATTTCTTTAGGCTTTTTTCCCACCTTTTTTTTTCTGATCTGTATTAATTTGATTTGCATTTTGTCTTGAAGTTAATTTCTTCCTTGTTATCACATGTGTTATAATAGCAGGAGAAATCTCCATGTTCCTGAAACCTCAGTGTTCTTTACAGCAAGTTGATCCTTCACCTGTTTCAAAGTGTTTCCTCTTGATACGTTGCTTTCCCATTTAAGCTCCGGTATGAAGTGCAACACAGCTGCTGCATTTTATCTCTTAATCAACAACAGAAATGTATGGTTTTGTTTCTCTTTTTTCTATTAGGGGACATTTTTAGTTGCCACGCTGTTGATAATCCTAAGCCACAGTCTGAACTGGCTATGCTTCGACGGTATGGTCCTGATGTTCCAGAGCCTATTCTTCAGAAGCTAGTAGCTGCATTTGGAGAACTGAGGAGTTTAGCTGACCAAGGAATAATTAACTATCCCTATTCAACTAGAGAAGTTGTGAATATTGTGAAGCATTTACAGGTACAGTACATCAGAACTTATTGACTTCATCACTATTAAATTTCTAATACTTGTAGAAAAAGATACCGTTCATGCTTTTATATTTCATTTAAGAAAGGTTTTCCATTTTGAAGGCATAGTAATACTAAAATATTCAGGATAAGGATCACAAATGTACATAAGCATGTATAGATATACAGAATACCTGTGATACTGTTTTTCTGTTATGTTTGATGTAAGAAAATGTTAAGTGAATATAGTAGACAACTTCATACTAGCCTCTATTATGAAATTCCCCGTTTAGCATGGAATACTTGAAAAAGAATGTAGCTGTGCACTTTATGCTGCAATGGGATTTTTGTTTTTATTCACTTTCCAAGTTGGAAAGAAGACTTGCACAACAGTAATACACCACAGATGGAATTTGTCTAAGGAAGACATTACATGAATAATGACTTTGCAGACAGATACTTAGGAATTGTGGTTGCTTCCTACATGCATTTGAAATGCAAAATCTTAAATTCTAATTTAATGATTATTATGTTATTATTTTTAGGTTTATGGTAGATTCTGACTTGTATTTTTACGAATTGAAAGATAGACTGCTACTGATGTATTTGAACTATAAAATATCTCAATGACTTCTTAAATGGTAGTGCTGTTATTTTCTGTTTGTAATCAAAAAGTAGATAATTTGGTGTTTTGTAGAGTATTTCCTGAATTACTGAATTCTAGATTTAGAAAGCGTAGTGGAAATGTTAATGGATTTACTGCGAATAGAAAATTTCTCATGCATTCTTTGGCCTACCATTCCTTTATTTAACACTGGTTGAATTTGTTTAATACAGTTAAATTATGTCTTTGTGTTTGTTAAGAACGTACAAAGAACAGTTTTTTGCCTTTATTGGCAAGTACTTTAGCCATACCACAGCATCCAAAGGCAGGGACTGGGAGGGGAACAGCCCACTGTAGGAGTATATCAAGTTCAGGATCATCTAGGGAGACTCAAGGTGCACAGGTCCATGGGATCTGAAGGGCTTACATCCCAGAAAGCCAACTGTATCCTGGGCTACATGAAAAGAGAGGTGACCAGCAGGGTGAGGGAGCTAGACGTGAGGGAGAAGTGTATCCTTGCAGCCCAGAAGGCCAACATTACCCTGGGCTGCATCAAAAGAGGGGTCGCAAAGGAGGTGATTGTTCCCCTCTGCTCTGCCTTCATGAGGCCCCATCTGTAGCACTGCATCTGGACCTGGAGCCCCCAGCGCAAGAAAGATGTGGAGTTATTGGAGTGAGTCCATGGCTTCAGGCCATGAAGATGATCAGAGGTCTGGAGTACCTCTCCTATGAAGAAAGGCTGAGGCAGCTGGGCTTGTTCAGCCTGGGAAGAGAAGGCTCCAGGGAGAACTTGTTGTGTCCTTTCAGTACTTAAAGGGAACTTATAAACAGGAGAGAGACCAGCTTTTTACACTAAAAGCCAAGTAGTCCTTCCAAATAAATCTGTAAGAAAAATACTTTGTGAGGATCCAATAGCAATTGATAGGTATTTTCTTACCAAACTGATAGGAGTGCATGCCATGTTGGTAACGTTACTGATGTCCATTACATACTTACATCTGAAATGAGAGTGGAAAAATTACAGTCATGAGGAACAGTAACAGTGCTGCTGAAAAGCTTATGTTAAATGAAATCTCTGTTATACTTTTGGCATTCTGTCCATCCATCTTCTGTCTCCAAGTAATCTAAAGTTGCCAACTGATGCTGATACATATGGGCTTAATTGCATGAATAGCATATGGTTGAAGAATGGAAGAGCTGTACTGCAGATTGTTTTAAGTACAATTATTCTCTGCTTGTCACCTTCAGCTAAGTAGATTAGTGTGGTCATTTCAAATTGGACATTGGGCACTGATCCGTAAGGAAGATCCCTGTTTGCTGGTTTTCACTTCACTCAAAGTCAAATATATATATCCAAATAAATCTTCCGGCTTCGATTTCTCCTATAGTATCAGTTTTCAAGTTCCCAGCCTCTTTGAAAGGATGCAAAATTCTGTTTACTCTAACTTGTTTTTCAGTCTACATAACAAAAAGGTTGGGGCTAGCCAAATGTAAACAATGAATATAAACATATTGTTTATTCCTACTAAAAAGCTTTCAGGTCTTCAGGTAGAAAAGAAAGAGGAAGGAGGGAAATGAGTCAATGAAATTGCTGGTCTGAAGGAAGGAAGGAGGGAAGTTAGTCATGTTGTTAAACAGTTTCCCTTACAGCAGTTCCACAGTCACAATTTCTTTGTACTATTGTGTTGATTTCTTTCACATTATTTTAGGGCGGGTTTTTTTTGTTTAATCTGGTAAAAAGGATTTGGATATTTCAGAGAAATAAATTGCTGTTGGTTACTGTTATCTGAGAGGGCATCATAGCAGCGGGGCTCGTCAATTAAGAGAATAATCTGATTGCTGTGACATCAGTATGTAAATATTAGGCTAATCTTATTGGTCTTCAACACACAGGATTGTGTCTACAGTGTAGTTTACAAGGGCATCTTTCTATGAATATTATGTGAATAGGTCACCCATAGCGATTTAGTTCTAGCTTAGATTGCATTCATATGCATTACTTCTATGTTAATTTTTTTCTTGAGAAAAGGCTTGATTTGTTTTGTGTTTGTGGGTTTTTTTCTGAAGCTACTCTGAAGACCTGTAACTGCAGACTGTCTACTGCAACTGGTTAACTGGCAATAACTTGGTTATTGCATCTATTTCTTCCTGCTGATTGTGTAGAGAATTTGAGTCCAGTAGCTCTAGATGGCAGGTAGCCTGAAGATACCCTTTTTGTCTCACTCACCTGCAATTGTCAGCACGTGCCAAATGTCAGAATTGTTGATGCTAATAGTGGCTTATAGACACTATTTGGCCAAGAACCTCTGTGTGCTGCCCTTAACTGCTAGTGTTGTATACTATGACTGCTTCTGCACCAACTAATCTACAGGCTTTCACTAGATCTTTCACTAGTCCTTATATCAAAAGTATGTTGTTTTGCGGAGTCTGGTGTCACCCAATATATCTGATAGATGTTAGTCAGGCAACCCATATCTGTCCAAATAAAGTAGAAATGGCTTTTCTACCAGGTCTGTTTTCTCAAATTGAGATATCTATCTATCTATCTATCTATCTATCTATCTATCTATCTATCTATCTATCTATCTATCTGTTCTTACTTTGCCTTCTTTCTTGTTTGTATCTGAGATTGCTTTCTGCTCGTAGACAATAGAATAACAGTTTTTGAGTGATAAATGTATAAGGTGCCTTCTGGCCCTCAAGCCTACACCAGGCCTTTAGGCATCTCTAGTAAGCTCTTGTGCTATGATAACAAATGCTTAAAACCTTTTTTCTGTTTGGCTTATCTCAAATGGAAGCAAAGCTTATCACATCCATTTGCATCCTTTTGTCTCCGTGTAGCTATACACACAACAAAAGCTTTTTATCCTTTTGGCCAACCACATTGAATCTTAGTTACCAGTTACCAAAGATAATGAGGTTTCTATCAGAATCAGTAGCTATGTGACAGAGAGAAACAGATTGAAATTTACATCTCTGTGAATGAAAAGACAAGCTGCTTTGCCTGGCAGTGGAGGATGCCCACTGTAAGAGGCCAGTGTGGTGTTGGTGCTGTCAGTACGGAACGTATGCAGCCATCTGAAGCCATTGCAACACATACAGAGCCAAGTGGTAGTGGCCACACAAAGTAGACATCTAAAAAAATATTTTGGAGTTATTATAGTTTGCATACCAGGTGTTTGTTTCTTTATTTTCATAGTGGTAGCATTTCTGTAGAATAAGATTAGCTGTACCAGCAGACTGTGTTTTTATTGATGCTTATAAGTCAACAATAGCAATATATGTGGTTGAAGAAGGTAAGATCCATAAAAATTATCTTTATCTTCACTTAGTATCTTAAAAAACAGGGGGGAAAGAAAGAATCCAAACCATAAAGATACTCAAATGTACACTCAGAGGTGTTACTTGAAGGGAAAGAATCAATGAATGAGAACCAGACAGACTGATGAGAGATCAATATTTTCTCCAGTAATCTTGTTTTAAAAATCAATAGAAACCAAGTGATTTTTTTTTTCGTGTTCAACCCAAATGTCCAGACTTCAGTTTCTTCGAGTGAGCTGTCATTGCCCTTCTTCAGTAATCAGTTATCCAAGCAGTTATTAAAAAGGGATTTAATTTGTTCTGATTGGAGTGAGAGAGTTGCAATTTTATAATAACTGAAGTGGAGGGCCTTTTTAAAAGTGCTTGTGTTCGGGATGTCTTTTTTTGGCACCAGCAATCAGCTGTACTGAGGAAACAAATTGTATTTGATGTCCTACTGAAAGACACAAAACTGTTGGTGTAATCCACTGATTGATATTGATGATGGTGATACGAGGGTGGATAGTGATAGGACAAGGGGAGTGGTTTTAAACTGAGACAGGGGAGGTTTAGGTTAGATATTAGGAGGAAGTTTTTCACACAGAGGGTGGTGATGCACTGGAACAGGTTGCCCAAGGAGGTTGTGGATGCCCCATCCCTGGAGGCATGTACACCATAGATTAAAACAAGGGTTTTGTACAGGCCTATTTCTAGCAGTGGTATTCAGGTGTAGCACAGTAGCTAGCTACATTTAGCTCCACTTGTGTCACTGATATTTTATTTAAGAAATTGTGTATTTATTCATTTGAGATAATATTAAAATCCCCACTAATGCTGATATAAGATTAAGAGTATAGGTCAAGAAAAAAAAAATCATGAAAAAATCTGCTTTTATGTTTCAGTTTTTATTTCTTTGGGGACGCAATAGCTTTTATTAAAATGCTTTTATACATTTCTGTGATGTGTGTTAAGCCATTTTTATTCAAGCTACTTCTGTAGCAGCCATTGCTTGCAGATGGGGGAAAAAAACAATCAGGATTTCAGCTCCATATACCTAGAAATAAAGCAGTTAGGTGGTAAAGTTCTAGGAAATGTAGTGTGTTTCTTTTTTCTTTAATACTTTTTAATTGATTTATTCCATATAAATCCTACATGAGTACAAATGTATGTGAAAAGAAAGCTCAGTGATTCGGATGTGTTAATGTGTGGAACTTAAGCAGCAGCAGTTTTTGTCAATGGTAGCTGAAATCTAAATGTTGGATAATCTGTATTCTGTTTAAAGTATCTAAATGTGCCTTCAAAAATATGGTTATTTAAGCTCGAAATTATGACAGCATGCATAAGAATCTATGTTTACTTCAAACTGCCTTAATTTAATGGGGAACAGGTACATCATCTGTGCTTTAGGAGGTTCCAAAAAAAGAAGTGGAAGTTACTGATGAAGCACTTGTTAACAATATTTAGAAGTGCTGAGCTGCCCATGCAGCCTTCTGCAGGTCCTGAAAAAGAACTTCCTACTTTTCAGCTTGTTCCTGCTACATGAGTTCAGTCAGTGGGGAAGTCTTACTGGATTCTAGGTCTTGGTAGGAAATGAGAGCAGAAAAGTGTGCTTTCTTCTTGAAGAGCAATAATTAAAAGGTGTGAGGGGCAGTCTTTAAAGCTGGACAAGAACACTGTCCTTAAATCAAAAGTACAGTCCCATAGCAATAGTTCATAGAATCATAGAATCACCAAGGTTGGAAAAGACCTAAAAGATCATCCAATCCAACCATTCAAGTTAGTACTTTCTTTGTTGGAAATCCTAAATAAAATTGAATAGAACTGTTTTCTTTCTATGTACATTTCAGGTAGGATTTTTCATCATTAAAAAAAAAGCTTGTCCATCTTCAGTGGCTGTTTCCACTGAATTCCATCACACCCTAAAGTTATTTTTAGTAAGCAAGCAATGCATCTTCTACTATTCCATATTCAACACTGAGAATCGGAATCCGTATATAAGTTATACAATTGAGTACATGAGTATATGTATTTGTGTCAGAACTTCCCAGTCAGCAGCTCCAAATTTAAAACTATATGCTGTGTTTAATTATATATTGGAATGGTTTTGAAACCCTGTGATGTGTGTAACAAAAATGACTCTTCAAAACATGAGTGAAAGGGATCATTTAACTAATTGTCTCCTGTTTGTTTGTTTAATTCAGGTTTAGTATCACAAACTTCATTCTGACTTATATAAGTTGAGTTCCTGTTAGAACTATTAACAGAGGTATTCAGTAAAATAAATCTGGGACTTCGTTCTGTTACAGAAATTCCCAACTGAAGGACTGGCGAATGTTGTTCGGAATGTGTTTGACTTCGACTCCTACAACAACGAGATGCGTGAAATTTTAACCAACACTTTGCACAAATATGGGATACCTATTGGAGCAAAACCAACCAACGTACAGTTGGCCAAGGAGTAAGAGTAACATAAGATACATTTTAAGAAGACATATCTCTGGTGGTCACTTGTTCTGTCTTGTTAACCTGCTGCTGCTAACTGACTTTAAACCAACCTGGGATACTTGAAGTACTCCTCTGGTTTAAGTTTATATATCTACAACAATTGAAATTTCTTTATGGTAGACTATTTCCTTTTTACTAATATTAAGTCATTACTTAATGTCCATGTACATACTGATAGTTTGTATGGTAAACAGATATATATTAATAAAGGGAAATACTTGTTTCTTCTCCTGTGTTTTTAATTGAATGGGAACAAGCTTCAAAGTGCTGGAGCACCTCTCCTGTGAAAAAAATGGTTGAGGAAGCTGGGCTTGTTTAGCTTGGAGAAGAGAAGGCTCCTGGGAGACCTTCCAGTTCTTGAAGGGAGTGTATAAACAGGAGAGGAAACAGCTGTTTATGAGGGTGGATGGTGATAGGACATGGTTTTAAACTGAGACAGGGGAGGTTTAGGTTAGATATTAGGAGGCAGTTTTTCACTCAGAGGGTGGTGACACACTGGAACAGGTTGCCCAAGGAGGCTGTGGATGCCCCATCCCTGCAGGCATTCAAGGCCAGGCTGGATGTGGCTCTGGGCAGCGTGGTCTGGTGGTTGGTGACCCTGCACATAGCAGGGGGGTTGAAACTCCATGATCATTGTGGTCCTTTTCAACCCAGGCCATTCTATGATTCTATAAGCTTCTGTCCTGTTATTTGCCACCTAAATCAGTATAAAAAATAATAGGTTGTTTTCAGTGTTGTTGGGATTTTGTCTTTGATACTCACAAAAGGGTCTACAAAAATACATATGTAGGGTAAAGCAATGTGTGTAATCAAAGGTCTAAGCTCTAGGAATCATTCTTTATGTGTGTGTATGTCACTATCACTTTAATTATATTGACACTTTGAGAAGTTTTCCAGCATCAGAGGCTGCTCAAGAATAATCTTTTGGCAGATTGTCTCCCCTCAGACTGCTGTGTTTGACCAAAATCAGGTTAAATAATAGTTTTATGTAGAATTGTCACATCAATCCTAAGTCCTGTGCCCATCACCTTTTCTAAACTGTCTTCATACGTAGCCATTTCATGGACAGCAGTGATCTTAAGGAAAACCAGGATGTAAAACCAGGCACAAATAAACATAAAAGTATTTATAACTTCTTTTTAACCCACAAACATTGACAGATCCATAATGAAAGAAGTGACTAGAAATAATTCATTAGGGCTTGCTTTTACGTCTTGGCTTCCTTACAAGATTACTGCAGCCTGTCATGTGTTTTTTTCTGCTCTATAAACTCGTCCCAGCTTTTTTGGAAAGCATAAGTTGAGGGTAGTTCTGTACATTACTGGAAATTGCAGTGGTGCTTCAGTACAGTTCTTAACGACCCACTGCACTTTTCTACATCCATCAGATCTCTGTTTCTCAGCTTTTTGCCACTGGTGCCATTTCCATAGTTTTCTGTCCGCCTTTTATATAAGCAGCATTTGGTTCATTTAATTCATTTGAAATACTGCAGAGGGGCAGAAGTGCTTTATGAATCTTTTTATCAGCACTGTCACTTCAGGTTATTTTCAAAAGTTGTTACCTGCTAGTCCTGGGAAAAGAAAATAGGCTCCCTACTTCATATCATAGAATCATAGGAAGGCCTGGGTTGGAAGGGACCTCAAGGATCATCAAGATCCATGCCCCCCCTTCACATTTAATACTAAACCAGGCTGCTCTGGGCCCCATCCAACCTGGTCCTGAACATCACAACAACATATCATATATATTCTGTAGAGGAAAACTGTTCAGATGTGTCCTTGTCTCTAATGTGGTTATGTTGCTCCAGCCCTCACTCTAGGAAGTCATCAGGACACAGACTGGCTCTAAGACCTTCGGTGCCACCAGCTTCTTGTAGACTTTCTTAGACCAGGTTTCTGTGCAATGAGATGGAATGAAGTAGCATTGTCAGGCCCTATTTTTCTTGACAAAGGAACTTTATGTTATGAATTCTGTTCTATGTTTTTATTCCGAAATTCTGATCTACCTCTCCCTCCTCTTTGCTATTCGTGATGGCTTAAGCTGCTCCCCAGAGAAGCTAAATCATTCAAGAGTGGGGAAGAGAGCAAAACCTCAAAAATCTAGGAGAGAGGAGAAATTAGTATTCCTGAGGGAAGAAAACCATTAGCAAAGCAAATCTCCAGGAAGCTGAAACAGAGTGGAAATGTTTTGTGTCTTTGTGAACGCAGTCTGTAATTCTGTTGCTGTATAAAACAGAGTATTTGGTTAGAGATGGTTATTAACATCTGTTTTGTTTTAAAATGTAATAAGTACTTGCAATTATTAGTGAACCCGTTGATTTCTGGGATGTTGTACATGAGGGTAATGTGTAAGGAATTAAAAACTGAATCCGTATCCTCGTGGAAGCTGATATTCCACTGAGGTAACAGGAAGGAGTTGTTGCTGATTGCAACACAAAATAAATCAATATTTAAACATTGCTATCTATTAATATTCATCAATTCTATGATTCTTTAAATAGGCCACAAACAGGCAGTGAATACTCTGCTGGGTCTTTGACTGAATGAGGGAAATAATGAAATACACTTTCCTCATTACGTGCCCCAGTGGTATATTGCTGGCAGCTGGGTGTTTATATCATCTGTAGCATCCAGACCGTTTTCTGTTTCCAAGTAATGCAGTGTGTCTTTGGCTACCTGACTGCCTTGGCATATTTTCCATGTGCAGAATGGGGATGGTGATGGAGTGACTGCCTCCCCGTGGGTACTGCCTTATCCAGGTTGCTTGAGGTTTGCTGTATGCCAATAAGAAATGTTAATGCATCTTTCCTGTGTGAGCTGGAATGATTAGAGGATATTAATGTTCATTCCTTCACATTTTCCTTAAGTTCTCTGTGAAAAAAAATACTAACATTGGCCAAGATTCATATATCATCCCAAAGAATGTTTTTTGAGATCTCTCCTTGTTCTGGAAAGAATATCAAGAAGAAAAACTAATGACTTATGCTTAGAGTGGCCAGGTTGGAGGGGAGAGGGGTAATAATTTTAACAGTAGGAACAGGCATCATCAAGTTGGGTATAGGAGACCAAGCATGGGCTTTTAACAGTCTAAGAGAACTTCCTTAAAATAGGCTTTAGAGATATTTATAGAAACTGGGAATGTCTTCTTTTCTCTTGCCAAGTAATGTAGCTTTGCAGTGATGTGTAACTGCTTGTAATACAGCATACAGTTTTGATAGGACTCTTTAGGAGCAACGGATCCTAAGTAAAAGAAACCAAAAGCAATGAGTTTACTGGCTTGAATGCATTCATGCCTATCAACAAAGTCAAACTGCTTTTAGTGGCTGCAAATCACTAGAGAAAATGCCTCGTTCTGCTGTCAAGCTACTTTGTCATATGCCAGCATTTTCTTTTCCTTTATAAACAATTTTTGCTTTGGCCTTTGTATTTCTTCCAAAGATAAAAGGTACAGAAATAAAGAAGCTAGATCAATGAAACCAAGAGAGGCTCTCAAAGAATGCTGTGTTCTTCCTGTAGGCTGCAGAAGGTGGTGGCATGCTCTCACGTCTGTATTATATTGCCTACGTTCATGTGAACAGCGGCAAAATATATGAGAAAATGAATTGCATTTATTGCATAGGTAACTTTCCTTAGTGTTTACTGTGCTTAGTCTACTGATTTTAGCTGAATGTGTTGCTTACAATAGTCCCTTGAAGCAGTACTATCACAGCCTACCTGACTCGTGTAAAGCAAAGCAAGGGATAGCTTGGATATATTTTACTACATGCCCTAAATAATTCAGAATGGAAGAGTGTTTCATCTGAGACCATGTTATGTGCAAGGTTCCGTCTTTTATCATGCTGTTCAGGTTGTGACATTATTGGTATTCCAGAAGGCTAAATTCTCTAGGCAGCCTGGTTGCCTGGTTGGTGACCTGCACACAGCAGGGGGGTTAATACTAGATGATCATTATGGTCCTTTTCAACCCAGGCCATTCTGTGATTCTATGACTTTTGTGATTTAAAACATGAAAGAGATGACATATTTCAGTGGGGAAGCATATTGTGCAAGAAAATCTTCAAATATGACAAGTTGGGAAATGCTGTTGTTTATTTATTCCACACCAGTTGCTGGTTAATGAATATAAAAAATATGTTTGTTCCTACATTGTTTGACAGACTGCCATTACCAGAGCACAAATTTATGGGCTACTGGAAAATCGGTCAGCCGGGGAATGCACAACAGAAACTGCTGTGTCCCACAGAAACTCAAAGAATAGATGTAAAGGTTTGTCTCTTTTTTCTTTCTTTCTTTCTTTCTTTCTTTCTTTCTTTCTTTCTTTCTTTCTTTCTTTCTTTCTTTCTTTCTTTCTTTCTTTCTTTCTTTCTTTCTTTCTTTCTTTCTTTCTTTCTTTCTTTCTTTCTTTCTTTCTTTCTTTTTATATACAACACTGATATGAAGTGTAGTTTCTTCAGGAAAAAGAGCAGATACGAAGTTTGGTCCTTGTTACCTGTTTACATTTTTTACTGCTGACTTGAGAAATGAACTGTTGTGTGTACCTCACCTTCAGAGTGTCAGCTGCCCTTTAAAAATCACGTTTGCTCAGAAGCTCTTTTATAAGGACACTGAAAATGTCGTATTTGAGAGAACTCTGCAGCTGGTTTGGATGCTTGGAGGTGGTTGGTTGGCTTCAGCCCCCAGACCTCGGTTTTTGGATAAGATCGGAAACAGAAAAGAAAGCTTTTTCTGTATTTATTTTACACACAACTGGATTCTTAAGGGTCTTCGGCACTGCCAGGTTTGAATCTGAAACTTTGGTACGATTTGACCTGCAGCCAAAGCTTTAAAGTCCTTTTCAGCTTTGAGCTCTTGGCGTAACTTCAGTAATTATTACAACAGTGAGTAAGGAAAAACCCTGAACTGCTAATTCTGTGTGGGATTTATAAAACAAGAAGTTGCCATTGAACTTCTACGAGACATAAAAATATTCTGATTTCTTTTCCCCTCGTACAGATTGAATTTTATCAGAACGTAATACTGCCCCCAAACCATTGAGCAATAATGGTTGCAAACCAACCCACTGAAAAGGGAGGCATGATGGTTGCTATACTGCAAAGAAAATGACAGTATGAACATTCAGAAAGCTTGCAGAAAAGCATTTCTTCTTCCCTGTAATTGATCTGTTTCTGATGTTGTTAGTTTTAACAGTTTTGAAGAAGACTTCTAGGTTTTAATAATGAATAGTGAACAAAGTGTTCTAGCAAGCCCTCATTACCATTTGTTTCAGGGCCCTGCGTACTTAAATATTCAAGGATTCCCACTGGAACGACATGAAGCCCGGTCTCTCAGCTTCACAGAAGAAATTGCTCATTGGACACTGCCTTTGGATGAAACTAACTTCGTCTGTGATGTCACTGTCACAAAAGGTGTAGTAAGAAAAACAATTAACTTTTGTAGTGGTCCCCAGAGTCACAGATACCTGCAGTATCCTGGAGATGAAGTAGAGTTGGGCATCGTAAATGCCTTCTGATGGCCAGTGGCAGAATAGAAAAGAGCAATACAGGTGATTCTATGGGTAAAAACACTTCAGTGTGTGTTCAATAGTATTTATGGGTACCTTTGAAAATATCTACAGGAATAGCACTAGGACTTGGAATATGGGAAAGACCTGGGTTGGTTTGACCTGGAGAAGATTGAGAGGGGATCTTTTCAATGCTTATAAATATCTAAATGGTAGGTGTCAAGTGGATGGAGCCAGGCTCTTTTTAGTGCTGCGCAGTCACTGGACAAGTAGGTGGCAATGGGCAAAAACAGGAGCACAGGAAGTACCATAAAAACATGTGGAAGGATTCCTTTGCTTTGAGGGTGACAGAGCACTGGGACAAGCTGCCCAGAGAGGTTGTGGAATCCCTCTGGAGATACTGAAAACCAGTCTGGATGCCTACCTGTGCAGCCTGCTGAAGGGAACTGCTTTGGCAGAGGGGTTGGACTTGATGATCTCCAGAAATCCCTTCCAACCTCTATGATTCTGTGATTCTGTGAATTCACAGTAGTCTTTGTAAGGATATGCATCCTTCTCAAACCAGGAAAGGATATTTAAAGCAGAACACGGCCACAAAATTGCAATTCTGTCTAGTTTTTATGTTCGACACTGTAATGCTTCAGAAAATGATGCTTTGGCTTTTTCTCTTTCTCTGGGTCAGTTCAGTTTTATAGCAAATCTTATGCCTTGCAGAGTGCTGTGTTTAAAATGATTAAAATTCTTCCTCTCTGAAACAAGCCTGCTTTAGTTACCTATATTAATGTCCCAAAGTGAGTTGCATCATTGGCAATATTCATGAACTTCTTTAGAGTTTATCCTTAAACATCTAAACTTTGTAATGTATTATAAACAGATTGCTGGTGATTAGTAATGGGGTGCTGTTTTTTCTTCTTGCAGCCTGAATTTCAAATACATTCATGAGCTTTCATGACTGTTAATGAGAAATTATGTAACTTTGGTTTAATTTTGAGTGTTGTCTGAAGGCCAGCATGAAGTGCTCTTTGTGAAATTTTGCTTTCGTCCCTTGTGTATATTAAATATATTAATTGAAAGAGAAGATGAGCTAGAGAAGGAGGGAGAAACAAAATTACAAACACACAAAAACATCCTGGCACGTTTTGCGTATGCTGGCAGGCACTGCAGCCTTATCTAGGCAAATGTGTGTTGGACTACTTGTTCAGAGAGTTCATAGTGTTGTGGCAAGAGCCTGCTTTTTAACATTTAGTACTGAGAGCCCATTTATCTCCATCTTTATCTCCCTTTGTCTTGGCAATTTTGCTGTACATTTTGCTGCATCATCTGCTTGGTCTGCGACACGTATGTATTTCCTTAAGAGCGATATGCAATGCCTGTTGCTTACTCTTGTTCTTACTTTCCTATTTCAGAAGAGGAAACTGACAGTGTTCTTTATGTTACTACCTGCAATCCTGTTTCCTTGTACTTCATGAACGTCTCTAGTAAGCATGGATACTTTGTGGATTTGTATGACCTCTTCCCGAGAACAGTTGGACACGTCTGGCAGCCTTTTGTGACTGCAGCGCCACTGGGAAATCCACTCAAAGGTCAGGTGATTCTGCATGAAGAGGAGGTAAGAAAAATAAAATAGAAACAAAGTCCAACACACAACCAAAAAACCCGCGGCTAAATGTTGAGTTATGAACAGAAGGCAGAATCACTGAGGTGTCTCCTCTGTAGACAGAAATAGGCTGGATAAGCGTAGCTGCTTCTGAGTGTTCTATTTTTCATTATACTTGCAGCCTGAGACATGCCTCAGCTTTAGTTTTAATGTGGAGGTTTTTGGCTTGCACTTTGTAGCTGATTTACGAGAACCTTTTATGTCCTTTTGCATTATTGAAACTGAGTTCTACTTACTTCATTCTCTCGCTGATAGAGGGAGTTCGGCCTTTATGAAAGAAGGGGTGCTGAATTGAGCTCAGGAGTCTCAGTCAAGCGGCATGTATTTGAAAAGTATAGAATAAGCTGTTTTATGCTGTGAATTTAAGTTCTTGTTCTCTTTACTTTTTGAGCAGTATATGAAAGAGACGTTTTCTGAGTCACAAAGTGAAGTGCTACTTATGTGCGCTTCATGCCACTGTTCTTGCTTTGTTTTGTGAATCTTGATATTTCTCATTCTGTAACATCTAAAATACAGATACTTGAAAGGCTATGTAAGCCTTGACATTTAGCGTATCAGCAATGAAAATTTAGAACCACGAAAGAATTCAGGGTTGGTTTGACCTAAGTTCTTTTTTTTCAGAGTCAATTATGCATACTTTCCACAGATTTTTTACTTTCTAGTACTGTCAGTTGTTGAACATTTCCAATTTAAAGCCTTTTTGGCCAAGAGTATGAGGAGACAAGAGTTGATGAAATGTGGAGTATTAATATTTGTATTTTATTCTTATTACTCATGTTACCTACCAGTCACAGTGGTTTTGTGTTTATTCTAGTCATTATCATTGATTAATTTTTCCTTCTCCTTTTGTTTTGAAATTTGTCTTCGCATTTTTTAGTAGGGGAGAAATGCACATTTAAAAGAGCTTCTCCTACACTGAGTTGGGTTTTAAGTAGTTCTCAGTCATTCCATAACTAGTATTAGAAGGACAAGAAGGACGTGGAGCTGTTGGAGCAGGTCTGGAGGAGAACCATAAAGATGATCAGAGGGCTGGGTCACCTCCACTACAAGGACAGGCTGAGAGAGCTGGGGCTTTTCAGCCTGGAGAAGAGAAGGCACTGAGGAGACCTGAGACTGGCCTTCCAGTACCTGATGGGGGCCTACAGGAAAGCTGGGAAGGGACTTTTTAAAGGGGCACATAGCAACAGGATGAGGGAAAATGGTTTTAGAGTGGAGGAGGGTAGATGTGGACTTGATGTTAGGAAGAAATTCTTCACTGTGGGGGTGGAAAGACACTGGAACAGGTTGCCCAGTGAGGCTGCAGATGCCCCCTCTCTGGAAGCATTCAAGGTCAGGCTGGATGGGGCTGTGAGCAACCTGATCTAGAGGGAGGTGTCCCTGCCTGTAGCAGGGGGTTGGAACTACGTGATCTTAAAGGTCCCTTCCAACTCAAACCATTCTGTGATTCTAATAACTCTGTGATAGTGTTGTTCCAGAATAATTCTTCTGGTGTTGATGCCCTTTTCTGGTCTCAAACACAACAGTTAAATTTAATACCTTACAAGAAACACGATTCTGCCATTGGTAGAGCTGCATATGCCTTGGATGCTTTTGAATGCCAACTGTAAAGACATGATTCTGAAGATACCTGTTATTGTGATTGCTTGTATGGTTGTCTTCAACAGCTATAGACATATGATTTGGGCTATTTTTGGATGGACATAACAAATTCATACAATTCTAAACAATACTTGGCCTTTCTTTTTTGGCAAAATCAATGCAGGAAACTGTAAAACAGATGGCAGTCTATCTTGTGTCTAAGAATGTTTAGAATGTCTCACACTTGTTAATATATAGCCCAGCAATATTCTTTGCTTTCTAAGTGTCTGAAATTCCCACCATGAAAAAAAAAACAAAAAAACTTCAGTGCTAAATTTGTTTTTTTAACCAAATCACAGGAGGATTTGCTTTCATCAGCGAGGTTTAAATCACAATCTGTCCATGAAGCTTGTGTTGTTAATTAAGTCTGTGACTGGTTTTGCCTGTGTGACTTACCTCTGAAATAAAGGTTGCTCTGTAGTAGCTCATTGTCCCTTTCCAGCTGACTTACACTAAGCTGTAACCTCTTGTTTTCTTTTTCCCTGACAGTACTTAAATTTTGTCAGTTTCCAGTCTTGCCTTTCTTAGCAAGCGCTAAATTGAACAAATACTGTCTAAAAATAATCCTGCTTATACTGCCGGAAAGTAATACCGAATTACAATACTGAATGTTTTGCGTTAATCTAGGACTTGTTACACAGAGTTAATATTAAGGTAGATCTTACTGAGTATGTATGTTCCAATAAACTACACATTTGGTTGCAAACAGTCACTGTATACTTAGGACGCCATTCAAGAGTTATTTTAGACTCCCTGGGTAACTTAAATAAGCATCTTACAAATGGGGGGGGGGGGGAAAGAGAGATGAAAAGTGTTTCTTTTGTGTATTGCATGTTTGTATCCATGGACTACACAAATAATGTATTTGGCATTGCTTTTAAAGTGAGGTACCCAAACACGACCAAACACTATTGTTGCAGTCTTCCCATCCTTCCTTATTTTAGGGCTTCTGATGAGATCTCTGGATTTGTCATTCACACTTATTCAAAAGATCTATTCTCAAATAGTTTATTTTTCCCACTGGGTCCCTAGCTTTTGTTCCTAACTCATCCTGTGATGGAGCCATGGAAAGGTCGTGTGCCTTCACAGTACACCTGTGAAATGAGGTGGACGTTACTGTACCTGAAATTAAGTAAGATACTATTTATGTTAATAGCAAGCAAGTGTATAGTCTGTGCTAATTATCTGAGTACCATATGTATCTGTTGAGTGGATAAAGATGATCTGAAAGAAGATTCATCCTGGCTCAGCTAGAGCACAGATAATTGCCCTCTGGAGGTGCCTGTCTCTTTTCCATTGGCAGTAGAAGGGGCCTTGACTACTTGAAGAGTAGAGTCTTCCTTTGGGTTTATTAAGGTCACTGGCAGCCTTAACCTCAAAATTTGCAGCACTCACATGTTAATACAAATGGATCAGTGGCACCTTTGTATTTGGGGCATGGCTCCAAGGATTGTCTACGTGTGCTGAGGGTGCATCAAACAGGTCTGCTAATAAGACAAACAGCATAAATTGTATGTGTGATGCTTTAGAGATTGGTCTGTGAATACTTACAAGAAGGCAGAAATATTAGCAGTATTTGTAGGAATCAGAAGCTGTACTTATAAAAATAAAAAGTCACTTGACAGCTGGTATTGCCTAATTAGTGGTTTTATGAGTTGTCAGAAGCTGTAATATTTTTCCAAGTTTCTTGTTTAATCAGGGTCTTTGAAAATGAATGTTTATAACTAAGTTCTAAAAAGAACCATTTTAAATGGTTGGTAACTGCTGGAAAGGATGAGGTGATGATATTGTAGCTCTTAGAATAAGCTTGTAATTTATTTCTCAGATAACATCCATCTGGATTCAGTAGAGCCCTCCAGTGAAATGAAATGAAAAATCACCATTCCTTCTTGTCCCTTTGAATAAAATTTTACTAAAGCTGAACTTCTTCAGGATTTAATTTAATTGTATAAATCAGAGATTTATCTGCTTTTAAGGCATCTCTACATCTTCTTGGAAGAAAGGGTAGTTTATTCTATTCTATGCAGTGGCCAGTGGGCTCAATGAGCGCAGCCTCTTTTGTCTCTTTGTTTAAGCTGAGCTGACAGATTATAAAGCTCAGAATGAGCTCAGGTCATTTACTTGCAAAGTGGAAATTGCAGCGTAAAGGGGAAACATGCATCTTTTCAAAGCCTCTGCCCCATCCTCCCCACAAGTATTCCAGGGCGTACCCCTATTTCCTAAAGCCACAAGCGTTCCCATTTCCTTGAACTTTTTCTTAATGCATTCCTAAAATACTTACCACTTGGAGGAATAGCAAGTGAAAAGAATTTTGAAAAGCTCTGGTATGATTTTGTATTGGACGTGTATAGGAAGAAAATACATATTGAGCATTGATTCACATATAAATTAACTGCATATTTCTGTATTTTCTTGCAAGTTGAAAGGCTGCAACCGGACAGAATAACCTACAGTCTGCCTCAGTGAGCACAATGAACTTTGTTCAGGCAGAGTCGGCCAGCTTCCTTTAACTCTTCTTTTATCTTTCTCTGTCAGGAAGTGGGGTAGGAAGGGAAGGAAGTGCTTTTCCTTGTCCCACGTGCTACTAGGGCTTTCTCAGAGCTCCCAGATAGCATGTGGTGAGAGAGGGAGTATGTGAAGTATGCTCACTACATGGAAACTTCTTTAAAAGAAGATTGATTTTAACATCTTGTGGTCAAGACAGACACGTGGGGATCTAGGGAATCTAGGAATGGAATCACTCTATGTTTCTAACATAGAATGGCCAGGGTTGAAAAGGACCACAATGATCATGGAGTTTCAACCCCCTGCTATGTGCAGGGTTGCCAACCACCAGACCAGGCTGCCCAGAGCCACATCCAGCCTGGCCTTGAATGCCTGCAGGGATGGGGCATCCACAGCCTCCTTGGGCAACCTGTTCCAGTGCATCACCACCCTCTGTTTGAAGGAAGGACTTGCTTTTTTGGTATCTCAAATAAGGTGAAAACTTCCTTTTCTTCAAGCACAAAGCTAATATACTCTTCCCTCTGTTCTCAATTTCTGTAATGTTCTGTAGCACAAATGAGTGTCAAAAAACATCCAAAATACACTCCTCACATTAATTAGAAGGTTGGTTATCTACCTGCATACCTTTCTCACCTCTGAAGGCATGGTGGTTTGAGTCCAAACGTGTGCAAGTTCATACACCTATACTTTTTCCACTTATACCTATTGAGCAATAAGATATGTCTAAATGTATGCCTAAACTGTCCTGTATCTGCACCTAATGTCTACAGCAACAGGACTGTCACATGTGCATTACTCCAGAGGTCATGGAGTAGCACTAATAGAAAAGATGCTATTGGACATGAGGCGAAGTGAGTGCACACCATCTACAGCTCTGAATCAGACTCATCTGAAGCTCACAGCAAAGGAGAGTGCTTGCAGGCTTACATGAGCACTGAGGACAGAAAGGAATGAAGCAGTGAAAGTAAACATGGGGAGAAGAAAACAAGAGGGTTAAACTGAATTGTCTATACGTTCTTACTCTGATTTTGAAATTTATTCCTTCCTGTAGCTCTGCTCTGTCTGCAAGACCATAAGAAACAGCTTCCCATACCAGCAAAGTGAAATCACAGCCCCGCTTGGTTTCAGGACTTTTAAGAGGAAAATGCTTGCTAAAATAAAAACAGCAGTAAGGAAAGGGAAACTTTGCAGTAACTAAAAATAAAGGCCCGGCACTTGCATGAGATTGGTTATTTCATCTATCCAAAGTTTGGAATTCCAGACACTGGGGTCGTGAGGTCACCCAAAGGTTACTTTTCTCCCAGTCAAGAACAAACATAGCGGAATTGCACACCAGCTTCTTTTCCCAGCCCACTTGAGGAGTTGCCAAAGCTGCTTTTGGACGTGTTTGCAAGTGACGCAAAAATCTATTCTTAAACACAGACAGAATATACATCAGTCACTTAGCACAGAAGGAAACCATTAACATCAAAAGGGGTGGAGTAGAAAGGCTTTTTATATTACCAGCTACTCTCATAAATTTAACGCTATGTGGAAGAATGTAATTGATTCGTATGTTGCTCTTTATCTCATGTGGAAGGCGAGTGCGTTTCTTTGGTTCAGCAGTGCTGCTACAGAACCATATAAATAAAACATGGCAGAAAACCAAAATCCAAAGCAAGTGCCCTATTTGTTTCCTGAGCCACGTTTCTATAATTTTGGTTTGTAATACATAAGCAAACTTTTTTTTTCAGATGCGTTGAGCTCCAGCTGAAATTCCCAAATGCTCCAAATAACGTAATATTTTACATGCTTTACCATATTTAGCTTCGAATGACTGTCATCACTGAATGAAGTTAATTCTCCCAAACAATCCTAGTGAAAGTATGAAGCATACCCAAAAGGAACAGAAACGCTGTGACTCAGATTGTTTGTACTTGTTTTATTTAGGACAATTTTGTGGGAATTTATGTTTTACTCCCTTAACGTCTATCGTGCGTTATTGCAGATGTTGTGCGTGGACAGTTTACTTTTAGTAAGCCCTTGCAGAACCTAATGTTTCCTTAAATGGCAAACTCAACCCAAGGCTTCATTAACATGTTCTTTTGCACCTTTTAAATTTCATTTGATGCAGGTAAGGTTAGCCCTGAATGATCATTCCCTTGAGCTGTTAAATAAGTTAGGAGCAGCTACAATACTTTGTCAAAAGGCATGTTTGAAATGACCCTGCCAAAAAGCTAATCCTTCAAGCTACATATTTTCTGTGTCAAGTGCATTCATCCATATCATGCACTCCAGACTTGGCTGCAGCACCTCAGACACGTTAGGTCCATGTGGCACATGGATCACAGCATTGGAGACAGCTGTGGCACTGCTTCATCCATATTGCAGTCATAGTTTCATAGTTTCATAGTTTCATAGTTTCGTGCGGGTTGGAAGGGACCTTAGAGATCATCGAGTCCAGCCCCCGGGATTCGAGCCTCTGTGTAGCAGAGCGGCACTTCTACCACTTGCGCCACAGGGGGGATTCGAACTCCGGGCCCCAGTGTTGCAAGGTGGCGTCTTTAACCACTGCGCCACTGGGGCACACAGTCCCTGCCCTGTGTGTGACCTGGAGCTGGCAAGAGGAAGTATCGGTCACCCTCCCCATCATTTGACATTGATGAGGCACTGAGTAACAATCTGAGAAATGTGAAGTTAGCTCAGAAGTTAGCGTACCGTATCTTCACGTGTTTTATGTGCAGGATGTTTGCAATACTGTTCAGTGTGCTGTCTAGGTATTAATCCTCTAGAAACATCCTGCTGTCCTCCGGCAGCATCCTCCTCCTGACACTAAGCTCTCTGAGCATCCAGGTCACAGCATTTTCACACAGTGGGATTTTTAATAGGCTCCAAGGAACCTGAAGCATGAAGTCTGACAGAAAATACTAAGCCATTTGTAGGTTGTAAGTTAGGCAGTGGGTACTTCAGAGTAATGCTAAGGAAACATAAAAAATAAAACTATGTATTTTAGTGGCTTGATAGAGCAAAACTGGTCTGTCTTGCACATGTAGCTGGCTACAGCTTAGACATGATAGTCTAGTTTCTGGAGCTTATGCAGAGATGCATGTGAGCTGTATAAAGGAAACACCATGGAAAAGCTGAAATACTCCTTCATGCCCTTTTGCAGGTACTTAGCTTTCACAATTAGATTTCTCCGTGGGCATTGAAATGGACCAAGAAGATTCGGCCTGCATTTTCCAGTGAAGCCAGGAAAATCTTTTCAAAAAGCTGCTTGAGTTTCAAGAGTGCTTCAGACAGATTTATTGTAGACTCTCTGTAGGGTTTGAGACGTACACAGATCTGCTTTTCTTTTACAGAGCAATGTTGTGTTGTTGTTGGATACAAACAGCGGTGCTGTTCGTCGTCTTTTGCTCTCGCCAGATGCTGAAGATTCTCCCAGAAGAGCACCCTGGTGGGTCAGCAAGGAAGAGACGGTGAGGAATAGTTCTTGCCTCTGTTATGGCTTGGGTTGGAAGGGACCTCTAGCTCCAACCTCTCTGCCACAGGCAGGGCCACCAACCTCCACTTACAGTGCTAAATCAGGCTGCCCAGGGCCCCATCCAACCTGGCCCTTGAACATCTCCAGGCATGGGGCATCCACAACCTCTGTGGGCAGCCTGTGCCAGCACCTCACCACTCTCATAGTAATTAACTTAATATACTCTTTTTGTTGGAAATCATAGCTTAATATTGCAAGAACAGCCCCAGGATTGTCTCTGTTACTGTCTGGGGGAACTCAAGCACAGAATTGTTTACTCACATGGTGAAGATTTGAATGTTGTATCATCAGAGGATGTGTGTATTTAAAACCTTTCTCCTGGGAGCTAGAATTGGGAGTAACAGAAAGTTTTGTTACAAGGGATTATGTCCAAAGCGATGAACTAAATTATGATGCAGTTGTATGATTTGAGACGAGACAGTCTAGATAGTATTTTGGGGGGTAATTAACGCAGTGAGGTAGTATCAGTGCAGGAAAAAAAAAAAGTTGTATGTTTTGAGGGAGGTCGAGGAAACTTGCTGGAAATAATCTAACAAACCTTAATTGCTGTGTGACATGTTTTTGTACAGAGCAGCTACAGAATGTGCCGAGAGTTTTCACACAAAAACTGGCTGGTGTTCTACAAGGAAAAAGGGTGAGATTTAAATCAGATGCTCGTATTTTATTGAATTATAATGGTTCACCTTACATACATGCCTATCTAATTATTCTTCTTGTGGCTTCTGATTTGACAGAAACCGTCTTATTGTACTAGATGTGTTAGAGGGCCAAACTCACACCATCTCACTGCCGATCAATCTGGAATCTGTCTTCCTGGTGGCTGAAGACCGGTGGCTCTTGGTGGAAAGTGAAACAAATCAGTAAGTTAAAACTGATTTTCATAACGGCATTATTTCTCGTTTGTCCCTGGTTGATGTTTGCTCCTGGTCTCAGAGTTGTTTTTTAACCCTGTGGGATGACTAGGTGTGTTTTTTTAAACACAGCTGGTGTTTAAAATGCAAACTTGTTCTGGTGAAAGTTCTGGTGGAAGAGCAGAAAATCAACAGAGCGTGCCTGCATTCATACCTCTGAAAATCCAGTCTAGATCACAGAATCATAGAATTGCCCAGGTTGGAAAAGACCTCGAAGATCATCAAGTCCAACCACAGCCTAACCATAGCAACCTAACTCTAACAACCCTCTGCTAAATCATATCTCTGAGCACCACATCCAAACGGCTCTTAAACACATCCAGGGATGGTGACTCAACCAACTCCCTGGGGAGCCTATTCCAGTGTTTAACTACCCTTTCTGTAAAGAAGTGTTTCCTAACCTCCAACCTAAACTTACCCTGGTGCAACTTGAGGCCATAACTATACACGTTTTATTGAGGTGGTGTTGATTTTTGGTGCAACTAGCTTTGGAAGTACAGCCACGTAATCCAGGGTTACACCTACTTGCTTTACTTCCTAGTCACATGAAAGAAATATTTTCTTTCTTGTTTTTACATGAATGTGCAGCAGGTAGAAGTAGGTAAATAGTCATCAGCAGACCAATGTGCCTCTAGCTGGCTTACCCTTTCCTATCTCACAGATGTTTGGTAAATCACCTAGTTTTACAAAAGGGTGATGATAGCCTTGTTTATATAAATGTAGAAAGTTTTCAGAAAATTGAAGTCCTTGTTTAGAGTTACAAGCTTAAGCCGGAATTATTATAAATATGTGTCCTTTACAGGAAATTTCTTTTAACGAAGCGTGTCCATATGGAGGCTGAAGACAGTGAGGCTTGCCAGCTGTATGCACTGAATGAAGAGCCAGCTGACATGGGATTTGGCTTAACGACGGGTACTGAATGCAAGCTTGGCTTATTCTTCTTTTTCTTTTCCTTTTTAATCATTTCTGTGTTTGCAGCTGCACAAACAAGGCTCTTTTGCTTTAAAGGTCCGGGTAACCTTCCCTCTGATTCTCCCTTTGTCCTGGTCATGTGTGGTTAACAACTTTTCACAGAGCGTGGCAAATTCCATGCTCAAATTTCAGGTTGTTTAAATAGAGCATTTAAGACTTTCAGTTTTACAGTGAGGAGCTGTAGAAGCACACGGAAAGGAAAAGGACAAAAGATTACTGGGCAGTCAGTAGCTCATAGAAGGGATTGCATCGGCTGGCAAATGCAGTCTGTACACTGCTGCAAATCTATTGCACGCACTCAATTGAGCTGGAATACATTCCCTAATGCTTTTAAAAATAAGAAAAAGGTCTGAAAGGAAGTCACTATTCATAAAGATCTGCATCAAGTGTGCAGGAAGCCACTGGGGCCATCATACCTGCGTTAAGATCTAGGGGAAATTAGTGCTGTAGAAGTCCCAGATGGTGCTGGGATGCGATGCATGTCTTCTGCTACAGAAGAAGGCAGGAATCTCCAGTGGTCATCGTTCTGCCTGGTAAGGTCTGCTTGTTTTCAGATCTGATGACATTTTCAGCCCTGAGCATTTGATCAGGGCACACAGAATCCTTAGCCTACCTGGTTTAGTAATGCTAGAAACATATGTTCAACCCACCTAACAGTTAATGGGTTTTGACCTCTCCCCAGTATCCAAGGGAGACAGAGGGAAAAAATACAGAAAACACTATATTTATATTCACTAAAGAAAGAGGAAGAGTCTTCCTGATCCTTGTGGCTAGCCTAAGTATGAAAAGGTTAAACACAGTGTAAACATCATAGAAGCGAATGTTACTGACAGACAAGAAATAAGGCATATTTTACACAAAAAGCAAAAAATGTGATACTAAGTGCTCTTTTCATAGCTGAAATATCCTAGGATCCTTTTTATCTTTGTTTATCAAGTTATCAAGCTCCATCAGAGCACAGTTTCCTTCCTCGTACTACCTTATTTAGAAACCATTATAAAGTATCATTCCTTAGATGGGTAGAAACCCCATTAAAATTTCCAGTCTCAAAGGATTTGAGGACAGTGTACTTGTGCGTGCTTTTTCTGCTGTATTTATCTTTAAGGCAGAACCTGTGGCAGGAAGGCTAAGAAAAGGTAGACCAGTGGAGGTTTTCTGCCGACCCGAGCTGGTAGTCCAGTCATCCTTTGAGGGAGGAAAGATTTCCTCCTGCTTCCAGGAGAACTAAATGGTCTGCCAGTTGAAGTGGAAACGGTTATGCTTCTGAACTGAAGGCAGGGGGTTCTGACTGTGTTGGTGTTTTGAAGCAAGGTAAAAGTGCAGATACAGCTGCACAGAATAAAGTTTAGTTTTCCTTAGCTTACAGAAAACTAGACCGTTATTTACCAAAAGTGTGTTGCAAAGAGCAGTGTTTAATTTGCGAAGACAGAAAGACAGCCACCAAGCAGTTTCACACTGACACCTGTACAGACCTGCATTATGCCTTTCTGTGCATGTGCATTAAACAGACCTTTAATGAGATCACATACTGCTACATTCTGCAGGCTTCCCGCCTCGTTTGCACAGCAGAGGGCAAAATTAAGTGGTGTAAGCAAATATTTCCTAGCTAGTATTTCCTGATTTCAAGTGCTCTACTCTACAAAAATACCATTATTTCCTGCTTTCTTTTTTATCTGTTTTATAGTATAGTGTAATCAAATCTTCCGTTCATGCTTGAAGTAATGGCAGTGATTGGTGCTCAGCACTCATATGGTTAATGTTGTTTCCTATTACACATCTGGATTAAATGGCTTTCGTTTTTTTTAATTTCCCTGTTTAGCATCAGAACTGTGTGTGCCGCATGCCGTTGCAAGTGCCCAGCTATCGTCAGAAAACCTCAGTGCAGCTGTGGGACTAAAGATCAGCTCCCCCAACAGGATTTTCTCAGACAAACATAATTACGCTACTGTTGTTATTGGTTTCCCAGACCTCATGGTAAATACCCGGCATTGTTATACTGTGAAGTAATGTGATCTCGTTTGTTCTGTAACCAATTAAGTACCTGTAAGTAAATGGTGCATTCATGTGAAGTACATCATTTAGTAGGACAGTCTAATCTAAAAGGTTTCCAGTGGCATTTGAAATAATAACAAACTGGGCAAAATAATGTGTCACGCAGGCAAAATTCACTGAAGATGAGTTCTGGATAGTGCTGGCTAGAGATATAGAATCATCGAATCATAGGATGGCCTGGGTTGAAAAGGACCCCAATGATCATCTAGTTTGGACCCCCTGCTATGTGGAGGGTCACCAACCACCAGACCAGATTGCCCAGAGCCACATTTGTTTTACAAATCTTGTGCTTTGAGAGGTTTTTAATTAAATATGATGACTGGGAAAAAAGCGTGTCAGTATCATTTTGAACTGTGAACTTTTTGTTCAGTGTGCAGCAGCTAGCAAAGCTCTAGATTTAAGAAAAAGATGAAGAAAATGGTGGCTAAATTATGCTCCCCTTCACTATTTAATGATGTGATCAGGTATAAATCATGTATGCAATTGTGTCCACTCTGTATCCAGAAATCCTGTGACACAAACAGAAAAGGACTAGTAAAGAAAGTGAAACTTAGCAGTGTAATGACTAATGCTGTTGCAAAGATTGGAAGTAAACACTGGGAGCACAGAAGTGGTATGCTTAATTCTTAATTTATATTTGCTGTCTGTTGATACATGAAGGAGGTGCTGCTTGTGTAATAAATTCTTTGCGATAGTTGCTTAATAATGTGGGGCAAAAAAAAAAAGAAAATTTAGCTGTTATCAGGCATGAATGTTGTGAAAGGATAAATGATGGAAGAAAATGCTTTGAAAACCAAAATGATTCAAAAATATGTCTTTGTCAGTAAGATTTTCCCTATGTATTTGCAGTTTGCTTTTGAGTTTTACCTGATTTGGATTTATGCTATTGCCATTGCACTAGCTTTTCATAATATGAGAAGTGTAATCATTATGTATATTCATTATAAATATATTCTTGTGGTCATTTTAAATAGATACAAGCTAACTATTGAACACGTGAAATAGCATAGGAGTGGAAGTGCTCAAGATGCAGCACACCTCTGCACTGACACTGTTCTCCTTGGCTTAGACTTGAGTCCTGTATTTCCTTGGACCTGTCCATGTGAATGAATGCAAGGATAGTGAAACACTTCAGATTCAGATCTCTAGCTTCAGGTGGTAATGGTGTAGGTCCTTACTTGTGAGCAGGGTAACTAAGTTCTTGTTTATAATAGTAATGATCAGCTGGCAAGCATAGAGTCCTTCAAGTTGGGATGATTTGCTCTCTAGGCTCTGCTGGCTGTTGTGGGAGATAAAACACATTTTGGATTTGTGTATACCTACATTTATTTCTCTCTGTTTTATATACACATTTATTTCTCTCTGAAGTTATTGCAACTTCAGATTCCTAAAGATTCCATACGTGATCTGTTGTTTTCAGCTCCTTTGAGAAGTTTTTAATGAAAAAATAACCCGGGTCTTTTCCTTGTCGTGTGATGATATGAGAAGCAACTGTAGTAACTACATTAGATCTGATATTAGGTGGGAAGTGGAACTTAATAAGAAACATTTCTTTTTAGGCTCTGTAGTAGTAACTATTTTTCATTAGAATCTTCTCTCTTGCAGTCTCCCAGTGAAGTGTACAGTTGGAAAAGGAACTCTTCTCTGAGTAGCAAACACGCTTCTCCTCCTGATCCATTTTTTTATGGAGCCCGAAGGAGAAGAGGAGCTGCAAAACAAACCAATTGTGTAACTTTATTGGCTTCTAATCAAATAGTCAGAATTTTAGCACCTGGAGATGTGCCTTTGAAAGACATTTACCCAAAAGGTAAGAGGTTCACGTACTTGTACTTCAACAATTGTACATGCTTGGCTTTGTTTTGTAACTTGTGCATCTTTACAGAATGTTTTTGAAGGATTGCAAAGCAAGCATTTGAGGAGAAATTAGAGTAGTTACACATGTTTTGCCAACTTTACAATCAATTTGAATCTTACTAACATGCTTAATTGTATCACTGAGGAACTAACCATGCTGCCTATGCTATGAATATTCCAGTAGATAGCATCTCACTTTGCCCACATTGGGGACCAGCTCAAGGAATGTGATTGTTCCAGTTCAGCAGTCAGCCTTCACCAGTATTTCCATCCTCTTCTCAGTACCCAACAGATGCAGCATTATAAGACATGCCTTATTTGTCAAATTTGTTGTCCATACATCTCAGTTTGAAGACACATCCTTTCTCTGTTTCCAGCAGGGACAGCAGGAGAGGTTGTTTAGAGAATTCACGTAGCCCTATCACTTGTGTCTTTGCTTTTGTACTTGAGATCTCAACATTTGTCATTGTTTTATTGAGGATGCTGCAGGGTGCATTTCTGCCTCACTTTTTAAATCTACGTTTATGGACCTGTTGTGCTCAAATTTGTCTGGTCCCTTTTTGAACTCGTGTGTCTCTACAAAAAGTTCACAAGTTCACTACTCTGTTTCATGAGCCAGTCTCTTACAAGGTTTATTAAGTGCCTCTTGTTTTGAGGGTTCTTCATTCATCTTGACCATCACCTACATGATTTGGTAAACTACAGGCACATCTGCCTTTTTTCCAAACTGAAGAGACACAGGCTTCTTACTTCTTGTGCAAGATGGTGGGCAACATTTACATCCAGTAAAACCATTCTCCACTTGCACGCTAATAAAACAGGCATAGGCAAACAGACTTTTAGACTCTTCTGTGCTGTCATGCCATGTTTTCTGTTACTGTATTTTTAGCTCCTTCAGCCAGTAACTGAAAATGTGCCACTTAGTGATAAGCAGAAGAATTTGTGAGTTTTGCATCTCTCCAAGGAAAAAGGGCTCTCAAAAGAGAAAGCCCAAAAATGCTGTATGTGGTAGAAGGGCAGGTTTTTCGAACTTTTCAGCACAAGAAGCTACTCTTGCTTTGTGCTATTTGAACTCTTTGTTCCAGAATAGGTGCTTTATTCCTAATTAACTCGCTTTTCCAAGATAAATGATCTATCTGCTTTCACATAACACAGATTAACTTCCTTGTGTAAAACAAGTAACTGAAAACACCTACTTGAATCATAGAATCACAGAACATCCTGAGTTGGGTGAGGCTCTCAAGAAACAACTGAGCCCAATTCCTACCTTCATGCTAAACAAAGCAAAAATTAACCAATTTTCTGAGAGCACTGTCTAAATGCATCTTGAGCTCCAGTAACTTTATGCCATGATCATTCTCCTGGAGAGCCTGGTCCAGTGTCTAACCTTCCTCTGGTGAAAAACCCCTTCATAACACCCAGCCTGACCCTCCCCTGACACAGCTCCATGATGACCCCTCAGGTCCTGTTGCTGTCACAATAGCAACCTCCCGGCTCCCCTTGTAAGGAGGCTGTAGGCTGCCATGTAATCATAGAGTCACCTGAGTTGGAAGGTACTTTCAAGGATCATCAAGTCCAACTGAGGGCTCCACATAGGATCACCCAAAATTCAAACCCTGTGTCTGAGAGCTTTGTCCAAAGACTTTTTAAACTCTAGAACCTTGATACCATGGCCATGCCCTGGGGAGCCTGTTCCAGTGACCAACCACCCATCGCCTCAGCCTCATCTTCTCTAGACTGAACCGATCAAGGGACATCAGCCAGCTCTTTGAGTACCCTGGGATGAATCCCATTGGGCCACATAAACTTACATGCATCCAACTAGAGAAGCAAAACCCACACAAGTTTAGATTTGGCCAGTAGTTTATCATTTCTGCAGTCACAGTCCTCCAGCTTCAGGCTACAGTGATCCCAGGGCTCATCATCGATGTCAAAAGCAGAGGTGAAGAAGGCATTAAACATTTCTGCTTCATTTATATCCCTATTTGTGATGTGACTGTCCTCATCAAGTATTAGACCAGCATTATCTCTGGTCCTCCTTATGCTGTTAACATATTTTGAAAAGCTCTTTTTTATTGTCTCCCCCAGTACTGCACAGTTTCAACTTTAACTGAGCTTTGGCTGCACAGATTTTCTATCTACAGTGGCAAGCAGCATCTCAGTAGTCCTCCCATGTTGCCTGACCTCAATTCCAGCAGCCACACACTTTCTGCTTAAGAAGAATTCCACTCTAGAAGAATTAGAGCAGCAAACTCTATGTCAAGCATGTCCAACTCGCTGCTCACAGGCTGCTCACACAGTGGTAGCTATGTTGAAAAATTATGTATTATAACTGATGTTATGACATATATTTTGTAAAGTACTGTTGGCCATTTAAGCTCAAAATTCAAGGCCTTCTTGAAGATCATTACCATTAATTTTTCTTTTCTAAACCATGTCTGAATTTATGTAATAGCAAAACTGATTGTAAGTGAATCATATTTAATATGACCTTACTGATACTATTAAGCTAGACTCTAGGTTTTCTATTTCAATAACATTTTTCAGGGCTATAGACATTTTCTATTTAAGAGTTAATGATCTGTTTTTCCAATGGAAAGGGAGCTATGAGTGAAGTCCTTCAAAGACCTGTACTAGTACAATACTGACAATGCCATAAAAATGGCAGATGACATCTAGTTTTAATGTGATGTACATGGATGAAGAAGAGAAGTCTAAATTCTAAATCTGAGATGATGGTCTGATCGTTACATCTGAAATGATAATGAGTTGATGGTTGCATCTCAAGAGCATGATTTTCAAATGAGACAAATGGTCTCATTGAAATAGTTCAAATCTCAGCAAGCACATCAAATTCTAAGAATTACCAGGGGATGAACAAAGGAAAAACAAATCTTTGTGCTGCTGTGTAAATCTATACATCCTAGTGGAAGTGCAGAAAAGGAAAACAAAAATGAGCAATATTATTTCAGCTAGATCTCCTGAACTAGGAGACAAGATCAATAAAGGGAAATTTGGTGGAGATCTGAAAGGAGTTTGGCTCTCACTGACTGATATAATATTTAATTGAGTGTACACATAATGGCTGCCAGTAGCTGCCTAACATATAGTCTGGGAACTCTGGGTGTTCCATGTTGTTTATTCTTGATTATTCTGCATAATTTATAGACAGCCTTTGGACATTCGGTGATTCTCCCATCATGGGCGACAATATAGTGAAACAAAGTCATCCTACTGCACAGAATTGAGCACTGTGGCAGTCCCTTGAAGTTCTTGCACTAATGTTTCCTCTAACAACTTGTTTTACATTCTTGCTTCTGTTTGCTTATCTGTCAGGCTTTCTTTCTCATCTTCTTGGACAACCAGTCAGTTCACACAGCTTTCCATTTCTATTAATAATTCAAAGTACTCAGCCAAAGTCTGGTGTACTCCAATATGTATTACCAAAACTCTTCTAAGAACAACAAGGAAAGAAATCATTTCCTTTGTTTTATCAAAACAATAAACTAGAGTAATAGTTATGTTTGAAAAGTAACTACAACAAGAATTAATTTCCTCAAAGACTGCCAAAGAGATGTATGGCCACAAAATGTAAACTCAGACAAGAGTTCATGGCAGAATCCCACAAATAAGAACTAATGTTTATTCTAAAAACAAGGCTATAGAAATGAGGGCTGCTTGAGAGTAAATATTTACTTGGATTCTCAGCACTTTCCATATATGAATATAAAATAACAATCTGTTACTAAGTGCACGTCTCTATTAGTGTGACTGGAATTACATGTAATACAACACACAGTTACAGGAATAAAACCAACACGTCATCAGGCCCACCTGTTTGTATGGGGACAGGATGTCACATGTTTAGACTCTTCTTGACTGTTGATTTTCAAACATTTATCTTAAAAAACTGTAAGTGATTCTAAGGCTTTCCTGACTGGTCTATTGCAATGCTTCACTCTCCTTGTACCATAAAAGATTTTCCTGGTATCCTTCCTGTTTTGCTATAAATTAATATAAAAAAATTGTGTTGCCTCCACTCGATCAGAATTATACTTCCCTCTTGATAAGAAGTGTTTAGATATTATGGCGTGTTTTATTTCCTGTAGCTTTTTCTTTTTGGATTTCAAATAAATAAATAGATGAATAAAGTTGATTCCTTATCTTTTTCCCTCATAGCCCCCACCTGTTCTAACCTCTTTGCCAGGCCCTCTTACCCAGGACTTGTGTGTCTACATTTTCTTCTGTTTGATGTCTGGGCATAACTATTTTTCTCCCTCAGGCTTCAGCAGAAGGAGGACAAACCATGTTTGTTTAGATCTGATGTTCGTATTAATATAAAACCTGCATTTTGTTTTTCTGCTCTGGCAGCAGCATAGCATCTGTTTACTTTGTATGTTCATTGTAAGATCATTGACTACAGTTCTAAGGCCTGGACAGTTATTTCTATATTGCACTTAAACACTTGGTTACCCTTTCCTCAGCTCCCTACTTTGCAGTCCCTTTTCTTTTTGTAATTTAATCTGATTGATTTTTTTTTTAATTTATCAACCACTCTTTAATTACAGTTTTACTTCTTCCGGTCCAGTACTTCTACATCTATCTATCTATATGTTCCAGGCCTTTTTACTGGAATTTTTAAGAGTATCTTACTCTCCATTGGTATCCAAAGAGAGAGCACACTTTTAAGCATTAGCAAGATCTAGGCAAAACAGAAAATGCTCTGTGGCCTACAAACATGTATTTTACCAGATTATTATTATCATTATTATTTGTCATTTCTAGTTGTTTTATACTTACATTCTTAAAGAATGATCAGTAAATACAGCCAAAAAACTACTGTAAATGTGCATATTGTTGATATGTAGTACTGACCTTTGGGGTGAAGGAAGAGACTCATCGAATGGCCTGGGTTCAAAAGCACCACAGCACTCATCCAGTTTCAACCCCCCTGCTATGTGCAGGGTCACCAACCACCAGACCAGGCTGCCCAGAGCCACATCCAGCCTGGCCTTGAATGCCTGCAGGGATGGGGCATCCACAGCCTCCTTGGGCAACTTGTTCCAGTGTGTCACCACCCTCTGAGTGAAAAACTTCCTCCTAATATCTAACCTAAACCCTTTCCTGTCTTAGTTTAAAAACATTCCCCCTTGTCCCATCCTTGTACTGTAGATATGTGCTGTGTGCACCTGTGGGTTATTCTTTACTTACCTGAACGTTGGGCCCCCTTGTATTGCTAGTCTTGTTGGTCTTTCTTTTTGTGCTGCATGCATTGAGCAACACTTCTGCAAGTAACATCTGTCTCTCCATTTCAAGGAGACTTGCAATAAGTGTTGTTCAATTTAAGGCAACAACATTTACTTTGATGTAATTGAAAAATTTTCCAGTGAGAATGAGAAGTACAGTATTTTGAAACATTCAGTATGCTTTTTGAATCAGAAGTACAATTGATGTTATATTCAGTAACAGATAAATGCAGTAAGTTAGAGATTACAGTAACGCCCAATCACTGCTTTTGTGAGGAGGGCTATATTTATGTGTAATTTTGACATTTACTGTGCAAACACCTTGTTCTTATATAATTGTGCCTATCTATTTGCTCACAGTCATAATAGTGAAATGTTTCAGTGTTTGCAAGTTATAGTCCTGTGTTGAATGTAAAGGTTCATCATTTTATGACAGGTATTGCATAATGAATTGTTTCAATTTAATCTCCTGAATGCAAATGCAATAACCAGTTAATCATGCAGCTGGAAAATAAGATTTGTTTGTTTTCAGATGTTGCTCCACCACAAGCTGCTGGATATTTGGAAGTAACAGATCTGAACTCGAAGAAAATCAAATACATTGCTATTCCTAGGTATGTTGTTTTATTGATTAGAGCAGCCTCTGCCTCACAGGAAGAGCAAACAGAATTTAATGTGTATTATTAGGTTAAGATAAGCAAATATTTCTTCTGGTGCGGAAAGTGAAAGTAAATGATACTCAGTATGACACTCTTCCTCCTTCTGGCATAGTTAACTTGGTCAAATGCCAGCATAACTCTCCTTCAGTTGAATTAGTACATGCCAGTTTCAGTCATAGAGGTATACATGTTGCAGCTTCTTGGCTCTTCTAAATTATGAACTGTAGTATTGATTAATGCAAGTTGCAAATCATTGTACCAGTCATTAATAGAACCAAGAAAGTGCGAAGAATCTTTCATATTTTAATTTTCTTTTGCATTATGTAGCTGTTAGATCCCCATTTCAACAGTAAATGTTCATCTGCAAATTGAGTGCTTGTTTATAACAGTACTAAGATTCTCTACACTTAAAGCTGTGCCGTCTTTAAATGAATGTTTAAATCCTCACCTCCTGCTCATACACTAGGGGTCTTGCTTTAAGGTGATGCGGAGAAACCTTCCTCAGTGCTCAGGTCATGTTCTCTCATATTTCTTTAGTTGTTCTATAGTGTTTTTCTATAGCACATTTTTAATTTTTTTCCCATTCTTTATGGTATTTTTGGTAAAGACTGATCTTCAGGATAGGATACAGCAGTGTACTAGGCTTTCATGAATAGATGTCATTCGGTCATAGCCAAGTTTCAGTAGGTGAAATCTTTCAGATAAAATAGTAGATTTGTGGGGCTTAATTATGGTCTTTTGTGGAATGAGGGCTTAATTTTATTTAATCGCCACCTTAGCTACAGAATTATTCATCTTCTTTTTGATTGCAACTTTGAGATCATTCACTCCAGCTCTTGTTTTTCAGCCCAGGTTCTCTCTCTCCATATACATCTTGGCTCTCTAAGATCTCAGATGCTGATGCCCTGTTGGCACCACTTGGTAAAGCAGGCTTGGTTAGCGTGGACATGGGAGGTGGTGTGAGGCTCTGGGAGACTGGGCTCGAAAGCCTTCAGCGTTCTCTGCAGGACTGGAGGAACATGATAGGGCAAGAGGATCGTCAGCCTGTGCAGGTAAGTATTCCTTAATCTGAAGTGAAAAATGATGCAAATGAGTTTTCTTTTCAGGTGGGAGAAGGGTCAGGGGAGAGATTTATTGGAATTCATTAAGAAGTAGAAACATGCCTGCAGGAAAAATTGAATAGATATCTTCACTGAAAAAATAACCACGCACAATAGCTTGATTACCAGGCTGATTTGTGACCCCTGCAATTATGGCTACTGACATTTCTCTTTGTCTTTCAGTATTAGAGTTAGGATTGTTGCCAAATTTCAGCATATTAACATGTAAATTAATTCTTTATCTCATGCTGGATTTTAACTGCAATTTTCAAAATAGGAAGTAGTGAAATCAGTGTTTAAGGAAAGCATATGGAATCGTAGAGTGGCTTGGTTTGGAAGGGATCTCAAGGATCATCAAGCTCCAACCCCCCTTAATGTACTGACTAATTTGGAGGGTCACCAGGGCAACGCAAATGGAAAATTCAGAACTTTTCAATTGTATCTTTAATTTTTGTTATTATCATTCTTGCCTTGGGAATTGGAGTGTGCTTTAGGAAGGGCTTTTGACTAGGAAGATCCTGTGTCTGTCTACAGCTGCAATTATTTCTGCTTCATGAGTTTCTGTAATCACTTTCCCAGTATGTTAAAATGGGAAAACAGAATGAATCATCTCTAAATTAGATCTCTCTATATTAGAGTCCAGATATTCCAAGCGTTTGTGAGATCTGTTAGGCAGAAAACAGCTCTTCTATCACTTTCTTTTCCCACACCGAGTTCCCTTTCCACAGGACGATTACGCAAACTCGTGCAAGAACTGTCATGCTCTTGTTATTGGATCAAAGCAAATGCCTTTTGTAAAAGTCATGAGAGAGGAAAACTGTTTCCCAGTAGCACGTTCGTGTGGTTTCATGTTGCGATACCAGCGCGGTTTTTGTTGCCTATGTAGTAACGCTATCGCCATCTTATGGTCAGCCAAACCAAACGTCAGCCCAACTTCACCCTCTGATAAAGTTGGCTGGTAGGAATGAAAAGAACCCGAAGGAGCAGTTAAGAGTTTAAAATCTTTGTTAGTAACCGTTGTAATCTTATTTGATGGTATTATTGTAATGTCCATCATAGTCGACCAAATATTAAAGAATACTGCCTTGGAAAGTTGAGCATCATCGGAGAATTTTCAATCATTTAATTACTAATGTCAAGTAACCACTTTACAAAGAGGTTCAGAGGTAGCGTGTCTACTTTCCATCCTCTGTCAACCCAAATATTCAGCTCAAGCTGGTGGTTTGTCAGAATTCAAAATGGCGTGCTATTTGATTTGGACTTAAGGGCTGAAACAAAGCTTCCCATATGTTCTTTGAACCTGCATGTTTATCGTTAACTTTGTGTTTCTCAACTGCACATGCTTCGCTTTAAGTGAAACCTAAGAATCTTTATTTAGCGAGATATTACAGAGCAATAAGAGAAATCTTACCTTTTATTTTATGTGCATCTCAGATAAGATAATAGATACGTAGATGTTGCGATAACTCTATACTCCGCTGTTTGGGGAAGGGGGCTTTCCCCTTTCCCCCTTAACTCCATTTTTCAGTGGACATAGACATAAAAGCATTACTTCTGGAAATGAATGGATGCTGTTAGCTTGAAAATACATTCATGTAGATTCCCTCCATAAGATGTGCTTAGAAAGAACTCAAGTATTTCCTGTTCTAGAGACAGCTGCTCTGCTAAGAAGACTGCAATTTAATAATACCCCGTAGTCATGTTTACAAAATTATTTTGCAGCCACATATTGATCTGCTTATTCAAGAGTATCAGTCACATTCCTCTATATAATGTTTCATGCTCAGATACATATTAAGTATCTCAAAGTCTAACAAGGCATCTTCAGTTTCTTAACAAAATCCATCATTCCCAATCTTGCAGCAGAAGCTCACTTAAGAAAATCGATGGTGGTGTTACTTATTGCTAGAAGAGATTGTGGTACTTTCAATATAAGTAGAGATTCAAAGGAATGGAAAGAAATCTTCAACCAGATTTCAGTTTGAACTGTTGATACTATCCATCTTCTAGGGTTACTTTTTGGCTTTCAAAACGCATTGGATCTCAGAAACAGTTTGTATGTACATAAGCAATGAAACAGAGGAAAACAAACAGCTATTGCAGGGATATTCAGTAATTAGACTCCTATGATTTTAATGTCATTGCAATCAACGCTTGTTTTGTATTGTTGATACACTCAGCAGAGTTCAAGCTGCTGGAGTCTTGAGGCAACAAAAATAGTTTTTGGAAATATGGCTTATGCGTATGTTAATTTTCACTTGTACGGTCGGGCCAGAAATTGTCTTCATTTATTGAGGTTTTAAAAGCAGAGCGAGAATGCGGTATTCAAAAATGATTAAACTGGGGTGCCTAGCATACAAATCTAAATAAAACAATGGATCCTCTGAAGTTATCAACTCAACTTGGAATCCATGGATTGTTGAGTTTTTTCACTTCTTTTTTCTAAATACAAGAAATGCTGACTAAGCTCTGACATGACTTGGCCATAGTTTTTCAGTAAGCTTAGTTTACTGTTGTGTGTTCTCTAGGTAGAGTACAATGCTTACATAAAGGTAATTGAAGGATGCGTCGTTTTGAGATACTGAAAAGCATCATGCTCCTTAGGGACCTGAAATATCTGCAACTAAATCTTTATTCATTTGTATGTGACTGCCAGCAAAACCATTTCGTTCTGTGTTCATTCCACTTAATTCTCTCCTACTGTAAATTGTTGCTCAGGGTGTTTTGTGCTGTGTAAATACTCAGAATGTCATTGTTTTCAAAAGTCTCAGGACAAACCCAAACCATTTGAGTGCTTGCAGATGTTCAAAAAGTATAGGAAAGTTGGCTTGTAGTGCATGATACTGTATGTATATGAACCTCAAAACACAATCACAGCAACAACTACTTTGTGTAGTTTTGATCTAGACAATATTGCCATGCAAAATGACATCCTAAAGCTGGAGGTGATCTTTTGTCATTTCAGTAGCAAGACTGCAAAGGATGCATTATCTGAGATATGCATGAGACAAGTTTGTGCCATTTGTGGCTATAGCTGAAGGCCTGAGGAGTTCAGTGGTTGCAGCTCTTTTAATTGCCTGTGGACTCCTCTCTCTTGTTTCCTATTTGCAGTATATCTGACCTTCCTCACAAATACTCAAGTACCTAAGCTAGCTTTGTGAAGAAATCATGTTTTCATCTGACTTGAGTAGTTAGCAGTCAAATAAAAAAAACCTCTTTCCTCTTTCCCATCTTCCTGTTCTAATCCTATAAAAACAATGTTTCTCATCTTCCAGAAGGTCCCAGCTCTTAGAGGCTGAAGTTCCTTTTTTACAGTACATTGGCTTCTTCAAGGTTGGTTATTGCTTACATTTACTTGGCTTTGAACAGACGCCTGCTTTTCATAGCATTTCTATATAGTGTTTATTTTCCTCAGGAATTTGAGTATCTGAAGTGTTTGTCTTTTGCTCCATCTACTATAAGAGCTTGAGTGAGTTACTTAAATGATCCAGATATGGCCAATTTAATGTCAAGATCGCATACTATAGGACTGAAGAGAGGACTTAATGACAGAAGTAAATAGCCACCAGCCTTGTTAATATCAGTGATTTAAAAATCAAGTACTTGACACTGATAGCTACCAGAAGTTTCTTCTGCTTTAGACTCAAGCCTGATGTGCATCACTTAGTATAAAAAACTACATACCACTTTGTAGGTGGGTCTGTCCAAAAAAATAACCTGAAAAAAACAGCAAGTCTGTAACAAAATAATAAATAAATTACCCAAATATTCAGCAGCTCAGATCTTTTAGACGGCCTGTGTCACTGAAGACAGTTCATATAGCGCTTATTAACAATCCAGTTTGACTGAGTCTCTGTTGTATGGTCAGAACATGTTTTTGGATATCACTGGTACAGTTGTGGAAATGAAGCCTTAATAACAAAATGATTCAAGGTGTCTTGCCAAGGTTTGATATGTTGGTTTCGTTTTTACAGCAGTCGTGCCTTGGTTTATTGATGGCTAGACCCTTTGAAAACCTGCTTCAAGTTCTGCTAAATTGTAGGGCTTTCTCATTAAAATCTAAGATCATTTACAAATGGTCTGTGATTTTTCACCTACATGTATGCTCACTAGGCCTAAACATAACGCAGCCTTCTGCAAGCCTTAGTGACGTATCAGGAGGTAAAGAATTGTGTTCCAGAGAAGGATACACATGGTCCATTATACCCTTTACTCTGCTGCATTTCAAGATACCATTAGATGGAAGGAAGCACCAAATATACTTTTTACAGGTGAAAGCAGTTCCAATTCATTGGTTTAAACAGTGTTGGCATGTATTTATTTATGCACAAACAGCTCAAGTGGACTTGCTCTGGGTATGCTTGAGAATGCTGAGGAGAAACAGAAAGGAGATGGAGCAGGATCCAGTTTCAGACCTACAGGCATTTCAGCGTCTGTTTATGAGCTAAGCACAGGAACACCTGTTGTAACCAAGAGAGCCTAAAGAGCTCACCCTGAAGGAGACACCTACACGTTTCTAGCTGTATGGATATTCATACACAACCAACTGTAATGGTAACTGCAGACACCTGGCTTACCTGGGACATCCCTGCCTTGAGCTGTCTGCAGTCTGGATTCAAATCCCATCCTCAGTATGCAAACTATCACTTACAGACATAAGGAAATAAATAAATACTTAGAAATGGAAGGAGATTTCCTGGGTGCCTATTTCTCTTCTTTGAGCTGAGCCCAGGAGATTTGTAGATGCTCGATTCTCTGCCATCTTTGGGCAGCAAATGTCTTACTGACTTTTAACAGCCTCACTTATTTGTACTCTACTCAACTACTTGTGCATTGTGATAAGTTATTCACCTTCTAACAAGTTAATATTTTTGTTCTTATCCAAATCATTCTTTTGTTTCCTTTTGATTTTCCGAGGCTTCAGTTTGTACATGAAAGTTGAGGGTGCTTATTTTTGAGGTTCGGTATTTCTCTAAAGTATAATTGATTCTGGCATTTCAGTGTTACCAACTTGTTTGTATTTACTGCCCAGGATCGACTTTGATTTATACTGGCATTTTTTGAAGTGTTTCTACCTCTTTTCCATTGTACTTTAGAACATTTTAACAAGAATCCAGCCTCTTCCTGATGTTAAGACTGAATCATCAGATCACAGAATTGCTCAGGTTGGAAAAGACCTTAAAGATCGTCAAGTCCAACCTCAAAGTGGGCAAGTTGAAGTGGGCAAAGCATCAGTTCCTGATCTGTAATCAATAGCCCACCTCACCTGCAGTTATTTTCCCACTGTGGACCAGGTAGCTGTTCTGACCACATGAGGGCATCAATGAGCCAATAACAGTGATTTTAGTCGTCTGTTACATACTGTCGGAACAAATGACATACATTGTTGAAATGATATGCAGCAGCATGTTTTTGTAAGTTTGGAATAACCATACGAGAGCATTCTGCAGTCCTGTACAGCACCTTAGGAAACTTGAAATATTGCAGGGGGCAGCATTACCTGCTCAGTATCTGGACTGCAGGGTTTGGTAGCACTTGCAGTGCTGAGATCTGCGAGACCCACACTCCAGTCCCAACTGTGCATTGCCCTCTAACAGCTTTCAGTGGGATGGTGTTTGGGGCTTCTTTGCCAAGCGTGGGGCACGGTGTGGGTTTAGCTCTGTGACATTCCTGGACAGCATGATTCATTCTTGCAAAGTGGGAACAAGGCCCCGAGTGTGGGGAAACACAAGACTAGACAGTTAGGAACCTGTAAAGCTTGAGAAGTTCACATCACCAGAATTTTCTGCTTGTTAAAGCAACTCAGATAAAGATCATCAGTTCTCTGTCAGCTACTTTTACTCATATAAATGTCCTCAGCTGAAATGAGGCGCTTGTCAGAAGCACCATGCAAACACTTCTAAAATGCATTCCATTTCCTAAAGCTCTTCCAGCCTAATTAGAGTAGACAGACAAAGAGGGGGAGTGGAAATAACCTTAACTTTCTGTTAGAGAAGGCTGATCCAGCACAAAGTTCTTCTTTCTTCCCCTGAACCTCCTCTGAAAGACCACAGTCCTCGTGGGAGAAAATGTAATACCTCGGCTCAGCAGCCTTCAAACCTCAGAGTCTGCAGCAGTGCATATTGCTGACTTACATGCTAGAGTGAAATGCTGCCATCAGAACAAGAGAATGTGCGCTGGTGGTTCTGCTCCTATGAAACTTGTTGTCTAACTAATGAAAGAACAAATGCAGAGCAAATATAAGTCATCTGAAGAGAGATCCTTAACAGGAGGGGAAATGGCTGTTTACATGGGTGGATAGTGATAGGGCAAGGGGGAATGGGTTTAAACTGAGACAGGGAGGTTCAGGTTGAATATTAGGAAGTTTTTCACACAGAGGGTGGTGACGCACTGGAACAGGTTGCTCAAGGAGGTTGTGGATGCCCCATCCCTGGAGGCATTCAAGGCCAGGCTGGATGTGGCTCTGGGCAGCCTGGTCTGGTGGTTGGCGACCCTTCACATAGCAGGGGGGCTGATACTCGATGATCACTGTGATCCTTTTCAACCCAGACCATTCTATAATTCTATGACTTTTTTCTTTACTTAATACTGAATATTCCTTTCTGTAGAAAAAAAAGACTTGTTGGCTCCAATTTGGAGCTTTCATATTCTCTTTGAGAAAATAATATGTAAATTCATGCTACTGATAAAATATTGTATTGGGGGAAAGGATGGTTTTGTGCCTTGCTAAATACAGTCGAGGGTAACATTGAGGTTTTAGGGTGGCTGATGAGGCTTGGGAAGGAAGCTAAAATGAAACAGTGGTTTCGTTTCAGGGAAAATCAATCTTTTGTGCATCTGCTAAAGTACATTCTGCTGTGGGAAATATTTTCTAATGCTTCTGTGGGGTGGATTAATGCCTTTTTCACCTAGAGACTGGTCATGTTCCATTACAGCCAAAGTCAATTTACTTTCATAATAACATATGGTTTTGATGAAGGATTCTCCAGATTTTGATGAGCAAGTTAGTTAATATCTCCTAAATCACATGTAGGGCCAAAGTTTATGATTTGTTTAGTTCTTCCCCTGCATGATCTCCTGACATATGCCCAATATTTGCCCAATGTACTATTGAAGGAAGAAAGCTATTTAAGAAAACATTAATGATTTAATTGCTTTATAGTATTTGTAGTGTATTTATGTTCCTGCAAGGATTTGTATTTTGTATTTGTATTGTCAGCCTATGGCCAAATCTGTTTTAAAATACTTGATGGGATAAGACAAACTTAATTTGAAGGCATTTGAAGATGCAACTGTAGTCTATATTTTTTAAGTATAAATTAGATCCCTTTATACCTGTGTGATGTTTGCCTGGAATTAGAGTATTTTTCCTGGTTTTCCACTTCTTTTAATATGTAGCCAGACTACTAAAATAAGCATTATATGTTGCATAAGAATACTAGATACAAGTTAGTACTGGCAGGGCCAGCTGCTTTAAAACTAAGAGGGGAACGTTCCATTTCCCTGAGGATGAGGCAGATCTCCTCCATTAGAAGCCTGAGTTTTTTCACCAGTCCTCGAGCTGAAACAAGCTTTTGTTGCTGAGAGCATTGCAAAGGAGCTTTTCTGGCAGGCAGTCCCGAATGGGAAGCACTGGCATATCTTGTGCCTTTCAGGAATTTTAATGAAGTTAGCCAGATCAGAATGCTGAAGTAAGCTGATGTATTAAGAGACCATTTACTCAGTAGCCAACTTACTGTGCTGAACGGAAGCATGCTGTATACAGAGTAAAGTGACAGGAATGATTCCAGCTGAAAAAGATCTACGTCAGAGATGCATCTCAGATGCATCAGGGGAAAAACTGAAAGCTGCCCCTCATTTATCATTTTTATATTCAAAGTTAGAGTGATTTTCAACCTTTATTGACCTCTACTTACAAGGTCTAAATGAAATGTGTCATGACTTCTTTTTCTGCCTTTCCCTTAAGTCTATGTACATGGTCTACCCCTTGTTTTAGAGAGTCCACTACGTACAATACTATGATGGAGCTATAGGCATGAAAGATAGCAAGAGTTCTTAATTCTATCTGTCTCCTGCATGAAACTCTCAGGAACTGGGAGAATTTCAAATGTGAAAATAAAAGAGGAGATGAGACTCCCTTAACTGTTTCCCTGTCTCTTCAATAAAGATAACTTTAAGCTTCAGTTTGTTTTAACAGACTTGAACAGTAAGGAGCTGATGTGTGGATTTCAAAAGCAGGAGTGAAAAGATGTCAGTCTTCAAAGTTATGAATACTCTGTGACTTGAATGACTGAAAAATATACATACTAAAATGCTCATCTCAGTTGAGTTTGCTAAGTATATTTTACTGACTACATCAGACAGATGCTATTATAAGCTTAATAATAGATGTTAATAATAGGGAAATTAGAACATTAAGACATTGTCAGTGTTGATGTACTGAATAGTTCACTGAAAATATCTCATAAAAAGTCAGACGATGGAATTATTTTATTTTATAATGTAAATATAATATAAATATGACTTGCTGAAGACTGGCCTTTACCTCTTGTATTATGTTTATTTTCTTGACACAAGCAAATGGAGGGCAGCCAACTCTTGCTGAGGTACAGAAATGCACCCAATGCAGTTGGGCTACTTAAAACTGTCTTTGAGGCGTTAAGCTTCTATTTAGAGACTTTTTTTTCAGTTTCATTTCAGTTCATTGGGTGCTAAAATGCTAAGTTCACTCATACAAAAACAGCTCGGGCTAAATATGGTAGTTTGATCAGTTTCACTCCTATCACCTGGTTTATATGTAAGCTGTCAAAAGAAAATGAATTGTGAGTTCACAATGAAAGTGCTTTAATTGTGAAAGCAACGTTAGAGTGAAGTGCTGATGTAAATGTAGAATGTTTTACAGAGGTCACTTTGAAAGTAACATCTCCTTTGTATTTCCATGGAAACTACAATGAAGAGCACAGTAACACTATTTCATAAAGCAAATCCTTAGCTACAAAGCACTATTTTTCAATATAGTCACCACCATTGCTCTGCATTTTCGCCAATGATGAACAAGAGCCTGCATGCTGTGCTTGTAAAACTACACACCAGCAGACATGACCCACTATTTCACAGTTGTTATGACAGCATCGCTGCTGGGAAAACGTTGCCCATGCACTCCATCTTTCATCAGACTGAGCAAATGGAAGTTAGAGGGCACCAAATCTGGTGGGTGTGATAGGACAGTCCAGCCAAGATTGGCAGTGTGCTCCATGGTCACCAAACTGCTATGGAACTTCGTGTTATCATGTTGCAGGAGAAAGATTATCTTCTTCTCTGGCCTTCAGCTTAGTCAGTACTGCAGTGTAGCAGTCAAAGCTGATTGATTGTCCGAGTTTCAGGAAATTGATAAGGATCACCCCTTCCTTATCCCAAAAGACAGCACTATTTATTATACCCTCTGAGGGCTGCATCTTGAACTTTTTCTTCTGTGGGGGATTCACACGTTGCCTTTCCTTGGACTGCTGTTTTGACTCCAGCTTATAGAGGTGATACCACATTTCCTCATCAGTGACAGTGCAATCCAAGATATCGCTAACTTCAGCCTCGTATTGCTTCAGTAGATTCTGACAAACTTATGTTTCATTGTGTTATAGAGAGCACGGAATCCTGTAGCTGGCTTCTCTGGGCTTAAGTTGTGTTCTTTACCTCACTATATGAAGGTTGATAGATTATTTAGTTCCCAGAGTGAATTCATTTGGCTCCTAGAACCCCAGTGATATTCAAGTAAAATGTGAAACTTTGTTGGCATCCCTTTGTGTATATTAGAAGGAAGAGATATAGAGGGGGGTTGTTAAGATAACTTGTATCTCTCATTCAATGTTAAATGAGTGTTAAGTTCTATTTGTGCCTTACTACCCCTGATGTTGGGGGTGAGTGGATGTGAAAGAGGCACCCAGCTGTATGAAATGTACACAATAATGAATAAAGCCTTTCAGTGCATTTGAATCATGTATGGCACAGGTTTCTCTTAAAGTGCAAAGCTTAGACAGAACTGCTGAAAGAAACAAAGTTGAAGGAAGTCTTACAACGGAGGGAAATGTTAAGTATTTGTGATGGAACTGGTCAGCTTTTGGTGATATGTATTTGGAAAATAATGTCAGGACAGGAAATCTCAGTAGGTTTAGACATTCCAGTCAGGCTAGATTAGAAAAGATACAGTGGATTTATTAAATATATTTGAGCCTGTTCAGTGTTTTATATAATAGTTTGTAGTGTCTTTCTTCTCACTCCAGACAAAGTAGATTTTTTTTTCTGTTGGTCTTTCAGTTTGTCAGGTTCAAAATACAGTTTTGGATCCTCCCCTTATATCTACTTATCCAGCAGTTCCAATGTCAAGATTTCACCGAATCACAGATTTGTAGGGGCTGGAAGGGATCTTTATAACAAAAGATACTCAATTAACCATATTCCATTGCAAACTTAAGACTACCTGCTTTAACTAGAGGAATACTATTGTAAAAAAACAAAAACAAAGCAGATGTTAGAAACGTATACATATCTGTGAGAAATATTTGATCAACTTAGTGAATCACTAAGATGATCAGGGGGCTGAGGCACATCTCCTGTGTAGAATGGTTGAAAGAACTGGCCTTGTTTAGCTTAGAGAAGAGAAGGCTCTGGGGAGACCTCATTGCATCCTGGACTGATGGTTGGCAACCCTGCACATAGTAGGGGGTAGAAACTGGATGATCCTTGTGGTCCTTTTCAACCCAGGCCATTCTATGATTCTATGAACTTTTAAGTGATAATTTTATGTGAGCAGCAAAGCATTTCTGTATGCAGTACTTTTCACTACTAAAATTTAATCAATAGTTCTACTTCAAAAGTAGTGTTCAGTATTTTTATCAATAAAATAAACTTGACAAAAACAGAATATTGTATCTAGGTCACCCGTTATGTTTGGAGCTTCCTTTTGCAGAACTTTGTGCATTTTTATATAAATAACCAAGAAGAATGAAAACGTAATTGGTTTTCCATCCTTCTGTTGTTACTTTTTACAGAATGTTTTGTTTTAATTCACTGTGTTGACAGTATAGTCTTGGTTTTAGATTTTACAGTAATCTAAGTTGAGTGGCTTTTGTTTTCCTAGGTGTTTCTGATAGTTCTGAAATCTACCTGTTGTACAGGAAAAAGACCTGTTTATTTTCAAAGAAATTTCTTGAACCAAAAAGCAGAAGCCCCTAGGGGCAACATGTTATTGTGATTAAGTGTCTTTATTCCTATACAAACGTTAAATTAATGTAATTTAACAGATTAGATCTTGATTTTGCACTTCTGACATGGTTCACAGAGGAGGTATTGTACCTCTTTAAATTAATATCAATACCACAAAAAGGAAGTAAATTCTGTTTTGAACAGTTGCCAAGACACTGCTGTTAGAGCATGTGTTTTCAGTTTGAAAACACGTATGGAATTCATGTCAGTACTAAGTCTGCAAGACAGTCAGTTCAAGCATTAAATACTATACAATGTTGGTGAAAATCTTTGTAATGCCAGTGAACTTCTGAGAAGACAATAAATTGTCATTACTGGGTCAGAGGAATTCATCAGGGGACACGATTTAGCAGAGGGTTGTTAGTTAGGGTAGTATGGTTAGGTCATGGCTGGACTTGATGATCTTTAAGGTCTTTTCCAACCTCAGTGATTCTATGTTTCTATGATCAGAGAGATGAAAGTATTATAGTTCATGAAATGAAGACTAATTTGTATGGTTTAGACTTAAAGACATTGCTTTTATATGTCATTGACTTTCATATAATAGCAAACTGATATTGAATTATGGAAGATTAGTAGTTGAAGAGCATTTTACACATGAATCACTGACTCACTGCATGACTCAGGGTTCATAACAGGAAGAAGTATTTTTTACCTTCACTCACCCATTTAAATCCAACCGCAGCCTAAAGTGATTCAGATCCAAACATCTGACAGCTGTTAGGTCTTCAGTTCTACAGTAAGTCAGAGAGGAACATGCAGTCACTAGATGGGCATTTGCAGTAGAAAACTCACCACTATAGACTTTCATAGATGTGACGGGGAAGTTAAGGATTACGTGTCCACAGTGAAGAACATGCCATTTATTTAGACACTGTTCATGAAAAGAAAGTCATTCTGCCCATCGGTACAGCATGTGAAGTTGTAGTTGAGCATTCATTAAGTTTGTAAGGTGAATATACAGCCAGATATTGCCAATACCACAAGAGGCATTCAAACTGTGGATGGTTCTATCTACAGTGGAATTTTAAATTCTATTGGCTGTCATCAATAAATGCTTATTTTTGTAGTATGATTAACATCTGAATTCACTGCATGGTTTAAATTTGATGGCACTCTTAGATCTGATGTGGGTCTAATGTGCCGCTCAGCATCAGGGTGGAAGATCTTATAGACTGTTGTTGGGTTGTAAGAGTGATATTACTTGGTATAAAAAAGATTTACAGCTCTATTCTTATTTTACAGATAAACATTCAGAGGGACAGTGGTTTGGATGTCAGTTCCCCCAAACATGGAAAAGTGGATCCAGACAACATGCCTCATGTTGGCGGAAATACTTGGGCTGGTGGAACAGGTTCTCATTCATTATGTTTTCTGTGCACCTTGGGAGGATGTTTGCAAAAGATGCTGTACCAGATAAAAGTAGACACGTACAAACACACTCTCTGCTTAGAGCAGTTTTACTCAGTGCCTTTATTGTCTATGGGAAGTAGCTGCAACGCCTAGTGCCTAACTTAAACTTAATATAGTAGATCTCTACTTAAATAACATTTTGTAGTTTTTTGCTCTTCATTGCCCATACAGGGAACCAGCACTTTGCAGCTATAGAAGCTAGGCCATCTGAGTCACTTGCCATTCTCTAAGACTTCCGTAGCAGCAGAACTTTAGGTAACGTAAGTAGTAGAAATACACAATAGGCAAAAGTGCCTTCTAATTCTAAAGGACGTGATAGTGATCAGTTGATAAAGGTTTGGAAACAATGTAAATCAGCAGTCTCGGGAAAAGGCGAAGTCTGAATAAATTTATTTAAGGACTGAGAGCTTTGAGTATATGTTCTGTACATAATTTACAGTCCCCTTTGTACAAGGTGTTACTGTTAGTAATCTGATCTCAGAGTATTACAGACACAAATATTCCATTGGGGTTCTCTTGTACCATTATAAGTACTTGCTTTTGAATGTTGTTGGCAATAAATATTTATTTTCAGAACTGGGAAATTTTTCTGAATATCATGTGTAGCTATGACAATGGAAGCTCCAAAGAAAATATTTTCTTATTTATTATTGAATGAGTATTCTTTATTTCTTTTTTTTTTTTTTTTTCATTTCAACCATCCTAGGTGGGAGAGACACTGCTGGGCTAGGAGGCAAGGGTGGGCCGTATCGTCTGGATGCTGGCCATAAGGTTTACCAAATATCTCAAGCTGAAAAGGATGCTGTTCCTGAGGAAGTTAAGAGAGCTGCTCGAGAGATGGGTGAAAAGGCCTTTAAACAGAGGTAAGTTAAAGTCTTTATTTATCTTTCTGTTGACCAGAAGAATTAGATGAAGGAAGAAAAACAAACAAAACAGTTTTTATTAACTGCACTTACTGAGTTTTTCTCAGTATGCACAGAGGTTCAGATTTCATCCACCAACTGATTTTTCAGGTCAGACTCTGGTACCTATCATAAAAATAACTAAGTGCACTGACAGTCATACGAAGTGAGCTTTATGTTTCAACCCATGCCATACTACAGTGTGAATGTGTGCCTGAAAGTAGAGTACTGGGGAGATGAAAACATCGGAGCAAGTACATTTAGAGTTCACATTTTGCTGCTAACAGTGATTTGTAATCAAGGATGCAAATGTGGGTGCTGTAAGTACCAGGAAAGGAGACTGCCATTAGCTTTAACTGCTGTATAAACATAGATGTTGTAGCACAAAGCACACTCTGTATGGGAGCCACTGTATTAAATTTATCTACTGCATTCAGATCAAGTTTCTGTTTTAATCTTTTTTTTATTAGCAAATTTCCTCAAGCATTTAATCATTAAAGCATTAGTGATTAATAAAGACAAGGAGAGTGTACTGATTATATCAGAGCTTCATAGGAAAAGGTTCAGAAAGGAAAAATACTTTTCAATAGCTGCTTAATTTACACAATCCACATCCAGATATATAAATTAAAAATAATCAGTTCAGGATTTGCTCTCAGGGGGAAGACGTGGCTTGTTTTGTCTGTCTTTTTTTACTGATGTTTCATGGGACGTATGAAGGAAGGCTACTTTTAACTGTTTGTTTACATCTCCATTCTGCAAAATTCCCTTTTCAGTTTTTTCCATCATAGAAATAGCTCTTAGATAGTGTGCATCTCTTTATGTGTAAGCAAGCATGTCATGCTTTGATGCTCTATGACGCTCTGCAGTGTTCATGATGGAAGAAATTCTTAGATGCTGCTGCATGTTGTGGGAGCAGTGCAGCTGAGTCCTGTATAATTCGCCTGTCTGCACGTGAGATAACAATTCATATCCTGCTAAAACCAGTGAACTACCATCTACCAGCAATAGATGTTGCCTGTTCTGAAATGACGTTCAACATGGATTATTATTCTATACCATTTGGATGGCTTTGGGAACAAAGAGATAAAAGTTAGGAATAAGAAGGTTGGAGTCCTTAGACTAAAGAAGAAAAAAAGAAGGGATCTGCAAATGTTGCTGTTTGGTTTAAATGTTATTGTCTGGAAGTGAAAATTTTCATCTGAATGCATTTGATGGCTTTCCCAGCTGGGTGATACTTCTAGTGGAAAACATTTTAAATTACCCCATTTCAGTAGAGTGGAGTTAGCAATTACTCTTGGATAGATGCATATATTGCTAGCCTATATATACTTTTCTAATAATTTATAATTCATTTAAAAATTTCAACACAGCCTTAGTGAGATTACGCTGTTGTGAATTGCTTGTGTTTGATATAAGCTGTGCATGGATAGAATCCTGGAGTCACAGAATTGTAAAGGTTGGAATAGACCACTAAGATCATCTAGTTTTGCAGTCAACCCGTACTGGATAGGTCATATATTTTAGCTCAGGACTAAATCCAGTCAGGATTGTTGGATGGGCAAATATAAGATTGCAGCCTCACTACATGAATCTGGGTTAAGGAAAATATTGAGTGGTGCATAAATCCAGCATATTCATTTGTCCCCCGGCTCATACTTCACTGTTAGATCTCTTTGATTCTGTTCCAATTGCGAGTTTCACTATCTGCTCAAATACAGTGTTGAAAACAATGAACTTCCAAGTGGAGACAGGACTTACAGAAGGTGCTTGTATTAGTTTTTATAGTGCAGATGTTGATCTTTGTTATATGTCTGTACAGAAGAGAGGTCTGTGACATGACTCACTTTTTGTGGGGGAGCACATTTTTACTGACACACTTTTAAAGCTCCTTTGTTTCAAGATTTCCTCATTTTATGAAGCACCAAGATAGGTGTTGGAGAAACCACGACTGGCTGTAAATCTTCAACAACGGATTTGAGAGTATGTCTGTACTTAACCTTTGTGTTAAAGTGTAGGTCATGATATACTTAAAATACTCCGACAGTGAAGTAATGGATAGGCACTCGTGTATGTACATATAGCAACACCTAAGCCAATAAAATTCGATCACAGTTTTCCGAACATCTGATTCAGTTCCCAAACATTAAAGCAGATTAGGAGAGAGCCAAGGGATGAGTAATTTTAGTAGGTTTTGATGTGAGGCAATCCTTGTAGGCATTGGTGATCTTTTGAACAAGTCACAAAAGCGATCGCTGCTTCTTTGGTTTGCCTCTTGTTTGTGATCGCCATGGTCTACATTTCACACAGAATCACACAGAATCACACAGAATTACCCGGGTTGGAAGGGACCTCAAGGATCATGTAGTTCCAACCCCCCTGCCTGGCAGGGCCACCAAACATACACATTTACTAGATCAGGTTGCCCAGGGCCCCGTCCAACCTGGCCTTGAACACCTCCAAGGACGGGGCATCCACAACCTCACTGGGCAGCCTGTTCCAGGACCTAACCATTTACGTGTTACCAAGTAAGCACGCTTCTAACTTATATATGCTAAAGGATAATGTGGTTGTTTCTAAAGCTGTTCTGAGCTCCCTGTGCTTTGCTCTAGATTGAAAGAGATTCAGATGAGTGAGTACGATGCATCTACTTACGAAAGATTCTCTGGAGCAGTACGTCGTCAGGTTCAGTCACTCCGCATCATCTTAGACAACCTGCAGGTAATCTTAGGTTCACTGATAAAGGAACACGGTGAGCTCATTGCGTTATGCTTAAAATACTATCCTGCTAATATTGTTACCATCTGATACATTTGAGAGTTAAAAGCAGATTCAGTTTATAATCATGTTTAGGAAAAATAGTCTCATATTACTATTTCAAAGGCAGCTTTTAAGTGAGCTCATCTTTACAAGTTACTTTACTCGCATCACACAGCTTGCATAGATTACTTATTCAGAAGCACAGTTTTGTGAAAGAAAATGCTATATGTTATTAAAAGAGTAGGTGATGGTGTGTAGATCACAGTCTCTCTCTTTGCCCCCTGTCCAAAAGACTTTTAAACATGGAAATACTATGCACGTTAAAAGAAATTCATAGCTTTGCTGCTTATGTACCTGAAAACAATTCTTCCTCAGGATTTATTTTGAGCATGACTAATTAAAACAGGCATGGCTCCAGTCACTAAGTAGAAGCTAACCAAATATATCACTTTACTTTTCTTCTGTTAATTAGTTCCATGATTGCTTGAGGTTTTATTAATGCTAGTGTTCGCCTACAGTGTAATTAAAATAAAAAGTGCACTGTTTCAAGGAAGAACCTGCTAGTCATTGGAAATGAAAGTGAAATAAATTTATTCCTTATAAGACATCTCTCTGATTGAAAGTATTTCTGCTGAAGGCTCAGATACCTCCTCATACAACAGTCATTTAGAATGGTCTTGTAGTAATATACTTTAATTCATACAGGCACCCTGTATGTATTTCAGCTCAGGACTTAGTCTTTTAGTTCTTAAAGAGAGGGTTCAGTTGAAAAGCTGCAGGTATAAATCTCAGTTTTTCCTGCATTGTTTTTATCCAAGTACTTGTTTTACTATGTTTTTGTCAGATATGCATTTTGAAGCACGCTTTATGGCAAGAAGGGAATAAATGAGTCTTCAGTTTAAAGTATTTTTAAATCCTGCCTTATCTATTCCTTGAGGCCAAAGCTGTTATATTCAGGGGTCACATTAATCATAGTCAAAATATAATGTATTTTAATATAAGGAGACATATCCTGTGACTGTGTTAAAAAGGTCATTTTAATATCAAGGCAAACACTTATAAGCCTTGGTATTTTATGAGACTACCAACGTCCTGTGCAAATTCATAACAGCTAACCACAGAGATGATAAACTTACTGTATGATGAAAAAAAACAACTTGCTGAGTTCAGAAAAGCTCGCTCTTAGAATAAAAGCAATATTGAAAGCAAATTCTGAACTATAATCATTTCTGTACTCATTGGGGTGGTTATTTTATTAGGAGGTGCACAAGGAAAATGAAGGCAAATGATAACAAGGCTTATGTAGAATCCAAGAATATTTCATATTTCATTTTTGCATTAGAGAACACTTTTGGCTTTTTTAAAATGTTTGTGTTTGCTTTGTTTTGAACTTTCTATGTTCTTGTAATGAAAATATATCAACAACACTCATTTCGCCTGGATTTTCTTTTCAACATGTGCCTTTTAATCACTGGCTTTTATGAGCTAGTTTTTAAAAATATGTTCCCTTGATTAAATTTTACATCCCAAGGATGTGAAGCCTGAAATTCTGGTCCAGTTGTTGATGCCTCAAAAAATCAGTAGCAGCAGCAAGTCAAAAGTAGTGCATAAAGATTGTCTGAGAATGCAATTTCATGGTTCATTTTACTTTATATAACTCACTGATCTTTGTCAATGATTTGAACGAAATTAGTGTAGCATTACAAGTTGTTCTTGATCTGCTGTAGAAGCAGAAAGCCCTGAACTCCAGAGTCCAGTCAGTGATGAGCTTTCTTCTCATCACTGTTGATAGTGATGACCAATCTCTGTATAAAGCTTATCTGAAGTCCAAATTTAATAACTTACAATTAATGAGAGGCTCAGAAAGACCTGAGATTTTAGATGACGTGCTCTCTGGAAGTACTTCTCTTTTTATTAATTGCAGAGGGAGTCTGCTGCAACTGACCTTTTAGCTTCTGAGCATCCTTTATACACCTACACTTGAAGTGGGCAAACCTGGGTCTGAGTCGCAGAGCCTAATGGAGCTGACTGATTTGGACTGGGAGTTGTCAGGTCATAGCAGCAGCAGCAGTGCCAGTATGGTGATAGAGACAGTTGGGAGAGCTGACAGTGGGAAGAACCCCATGCCTTGTCAGTAGTAGCTTTCTGCTTTTCAACTGTTTGCCCTTTCCCTAGAAAGGAGACTGTTTTTATCCTTCAAACATAAAGATTCATTTGTTTGAATTTATGAAAATTGCATATTGAATTACTTTGAAACTTACCAGCTATATACGTGTGTGCCTTTTATAACACAAATGCTTAAGAAGGGGGTTTTTTTCTGTTAAAAAATGCTTAGAAATTCATAGAATCATAGAAACATAAAATGGCCTGGGCTGAAAAGGACCACAATGATCATCCACTTTCAACCCACCTGCTATGTGCAGGGTCGCCAACCACCAGACCAGCAAAGGAATCAATAAGCCTATGGAAGAGGGGATTTCAAACTCTGTCCCAAGTGTAGTTAATGATAGTGGAGACTGCTAAGCTAGGGTACAAACAAATTCCTGGATACCCCACTGCAAAGCTTGTTTAGAGCTAGGCTAGCCATAGCACCACTGAAATATGTCAGGGAGAACAACTGACTGAATTCACAACTTAAGAAATCTTTTACTCTTTAGCCTTATGATGTGATTTACTAAGAGGCTGAGGTTTCTGTGTATTGCAAGAATCTGTACAGCTTTTGGCATAACCTAACTAAAAAGACCTGTGCTTGTCACAGCTATGTTAACTCGATACTGTAAAATGAGTTAATCAAAACATTTTCCCTGTGGCTTTGTGTTCTTTCTGCACACTTATTTTCATAGATGACTAGTCCATTACTTTAGAGTAGCTATTGGCAATAGGCAGTAATCCAAAACGCCTTTTTCCATATGCACTAAAAAGAAAAACCTCATAAATTTTGACCAAAGCAATTTCAAAGATTCTCTTAGCCTTAGGAAACCATCATCCTACTGTTCAGACTGTACCAAATTGCAATGATTCATCCTCTCAAATCCCAGGCCTGCCGTTTGCTTGGGATTTGTAATGTAACACTTCCTGCTTCTCAAAGAGCAACTGATTTTCATTCCTGAAATCCAATGTCTCAGGCAGTTTGTGTCCTGCTGGATATTTGATTTACCTCCAGCTGCTAACCAGTAATTTTGCTGAGCATGCAAATGCATTATACATATATACATTTAAAATCATATGGCTAGATAATCCAGGCTGGCCTTACTACAACTCCAAACCGAACATTTAAGCAGAAATGAAATAGGACTTAAAACACATATATGTACTCTTTGCCGTCTTTAGATGATCTTATGACATAGGAACTATGATGAAGCTATCCATTTAAGGTGTTCTGAAATACTTGAGTCTTTAATCTTCTGTGCTTTTTTCTACATTCTGCATTTCCATAAATACTTGAGTTACTGGACGGTAGGGCATTCTCAACAAGCAGGCTGTATATAACTGATGTTCTTTCAAATAAAATGAAAAAAATAAAATAAAATTAAGTGAGATATCTCTTGAGTATCACAATTTTCAAGGTTTTTATTCTAAAATAGAAAAACAGTATTTTGCAAGTGTTGGTTTTAAAGAAGTCACTTACTACTACGTAAGTTTAATGCTGCTTAGTTTTAGTTTGAAATCAGCCACCTTATTTTTAATTATGCTTCTTAAATGAAGAGTGTGTAATAAATTGCCAGTTATGCACGTCCCTCTGGTTGCATGCAGCTTTGTACAGATTTGTTACTCAAATTTCCAGCATATTTGCAAGAAAAAAAGGTTAATATTTCTACAGTCCACAGGTAAACTCACACATATCAGAAGACTTTAAGGAGGGCAATATTATGGAGGAATGTATTCTTTGTCAGTATTGACTTTTCTTTCAGAGAAAGAAAGGAAAAGAGCTATGAAAGTGTATTCAGGTTTCATTGGCTTTTGCCAAAAATAATAAGCAACGACCAAGAAAGCTCATAAACCTGTAGTAGGTCTTAAATTGTCTAAAATGCCTTCAAATCACCAAGTGAATTAAGGTTTGTTTTTTTCTGTTATAGGCCAAGGGTAAGGAAAGACAATGGATGAGACACCAAGCTGTTGGAGAGCTAGATGATGCCAAAATCATTGATGGGCTGACAGGAGAGAAAGCCATTTATAAGCGACGGGGAGAGCTTGAGCCACAAGTAAGTATCCAACATGCATCAGGGAAAAGTAGGGGAGGGCTTAACAGGTTTGATGGTTTCTTAGTGGCTGTGCCTGTACAGAGATGAGAAACTGTAAAGAACTGTCTCTGGCTCAGGGATTTGCAGAGACAGATGCAAAATGGAAGATTTGCTCCACCTCTTCTTACAGTCTTCCACACATTTGCTGTTGGCCACCCTCAGAGAGATGCTGATCTAAGCAGTCCTTTGTTTTGATCCAGTGCAACAGGTTTAATGCTCTTGTATTATTACATCTTTTAATTTTGCTTTAAAAAAAGGAGTAGGATTTAATGGATCACTCCTCCTGTTCTGTGAGGGTGCAGCAGTCCACTGAGAAAATAATGGAAGAGTAAAGCACACAAATGCTGGCAGCTCTTTCCAGCTAATAGAAGCAATTTAGGTATCTGTTTTTTAGTGTGGCTGTTTTCAGTCAACTCTTATTTAATAGCCATTAGCTTGTATTCAGACTGATCTCAGCGCACACTGTATAAAGTCTCTCCTTGGAATGTAATGTGCCAGTAATTGTTAAAACAGATGGAGGTTGTTTTCAGGAAAAAAAAAAAATTAATGGTTTGGGAATGAGAATGAAGAGGAACCTAGTTGTAAATCAGAACAAGATTTCAAGCATTTTTTAAATATTATAAACCTCAGCAGATTAGACTTTCTTCTAGGGATCTCTGTTGGTAATGTAAGCCAAGGAAGAAGGTTTCCATTATGAGCATTGGCAGACTGAGAAAAGGTGAGATTATTCTTTCTGACATGTGAAGAATAACAAATGAGACCAGAAAAAGTATTTTCCTGACAAGCATGCGTGGAATTTTCAAAGCTATGTTGTTTCCAATCATTGAAGGTGAAGGGAAGGAATGAATGGAGGTATCTGCTTGGCAACTGCTTTGAAACACACAGAAAAAAATATTTACATATATATACATATTTATTTATATATATATATACATACACACACATACATTTGGTTCTTTCTTTAGAGAAAGAACAGATTTTGCTAGAGAAAGGCTTTGTGCTTTGCTCAGTCTGCTGGGTTCTCTTTCCCAAACATGTTATCCATAGTGCTGTTTAGGTTTTCCACTTGTAGTGTGTAATTTTCTGCTGTGTTTCCTTGCCAGCCTGGGAGCCCCCAGCAGAAGCCTAAACGCTTGCGTTTAGTGGTGGATGTTTCTGGAAGCATGTACCGCTTTAATGGGGTTGACGGACGACTGGAGCGGTCCATGGAGGCTGTCTGCATGGTCTTGGAAGCTTTTGAGAATTATGAGCACAAATTCAAGGTAATTACAGCTGTTCTAGGAGGTCTGTGCTTACTGCACAGACTGTGAGGAGCAGCGGAAAAAGTGTTTCAGCGGTCAGTCTAGCCAAAGGACATTATTCATTCCTGCAAGGAAATAAAGGCACTAATCTGTTTCTGGCAAACTGAAGAATAAAACTAGTGAGTGGATAAGAAACATTACATGCTTCAGCAGGGGAGAATTCAATTTAAGACTCCAATTTTTTGCTGAAATATGCTGCCTTCTTCTGCCTTTACTGATGAACTTGTTTCTTGGAACAGAAACACTTAAGACTGTAGAACACAGGTAAATATGAGCTTTGGGACGTGCAAAAATGTCCAGCCTTTCCATCTCATCCAAGAGTATCAACAGTAGTACTTTGTGATGGAAAACGACCAAACTTATTTGTCCATTAGTTGTGAAAGCAAGAAAACCATTTATTGTGCTGAAAGACACTAGGTCCAAAATGTTATTTAATGGTAGCCTGCAAAGGAAATGCCAATTCATTTTGTGCTCATTTTTGTCTCTGTAAACATAACCACAGCCTCAGGTATCTTTCTTTAACTTCAAAACTGACAGAAATGGCCAATCTTGACTCTATACTTGACAAACTCAGTGTTTGATGGAAGAATATAGATGTCAATACTGAAGAGCATCTCAATCATGAGACTTAAAATTCATAAGAACAAAATGTAAAATGTTTTAAGTAAAGATTAATGTAATACTTAATCCAAATTGATTCAGCCAGGTTTGCTTCGTGTTGTTTTTCTGATAGCATAATCTTACAGGTTTCTATTCTTCCATAGAATCTCCTCTGAAGAGCACCACATATAGAGTTGTCCTCCTAGAATGTCTTCTAAAAAACAATCATCATACAAAAGTAGTGGATGCATGGATAAATATAATATATTGCAGTCAACATGGCTTTTGAAAGGGAAGCAAAGTATCTGAAGCATCTATATGTATGTGACGGGTGAGGTTTGTTGACTGTCTCCTAAGCCAAAAGCATTTGTCAAAAGGTCCCTTACCATCAGTTCATATAGAAATAGAACTGCTTTAGAGGCAAAAGGGAAAGCTTTCAGAGAAATGAACTACAGCTTGAACTAATGAAAACAGACAACTGTAAGTGGCCATTTTTCAGAGTGAGGAAATAAAGGAAGGCTGGTGGAACCGCATTAGGATTTGTGCCAATCCCAGTGATGTTCTGCATATTCGTAAGTGATTTGGAAAAGAGGCTGGATAATCAAGTGACAGAAGTTATTATCTGTATGAAATTATTTGGGGAAAAAAGGGAAATCCAACTGCAAAAAGTAAGAGAAAAAGAGCTGGCAGTAAGTAGTGACTGGGAAATAAAATAGCAGATGATGATTGGTGCTATCAAATGTAAAGCACTGTAAATAGAAAAAGACAATCCTATGTTAAAAATTATTAGCAAAAGAACAGAGAACAATGCAGAAAGCATCAGAATGCTGCTGTAAACATCCTTAGAGCATCCACTTCAGAAGTGAAAGAAAGGACGTTATCCATACTATCTCTACACAATCTCTATGAGTCAAGAGAGCTATAAGGCTAATTTGTTACTTAAAATGGAGCAAGGAGTGATATAGCAAAGAGAAAAAGTTGTTTGTAGCTTCTATATCTGTTCAACTTCAGTCAGCTCTAAGCAACCTCTTTCATTTAAAAGCTCTTTGCACTAGAGAGAAGATTTTGGTGGGCCAGTAATAGCAGCCTGATTTGGGGCTGGCCAGATTTACTGTGAGCTCTGTCAACCTCAAAGCTACTTTTGCTCAATGGAAGAAAAGTGTTTTTCTTCTTCCATATACCTCTGTTTGCTGTCCCATTGGGATTTCATTCACTCAAAGCATAATATCTACAGAAATATTACAAGGCATCCTAAAGATGATGAGAACACTAAACAGGATGTGGCCTTAAATTTCACTGGCTGCTGAAATTACCCCAAAAAAATGAGTACAAATGAAGCTGTTTATTAACTTGTCAGATTTGTCTTTACACGATCCGATAATTAAGCAGATTTTAACCAAAATTGCATGATTCATTCATATCAGAAATCTCTCAGGCATGTGCTGATGGACTTCTTGCGTTATTTCTGTGATGAAAATAAATAGCATTTGTAAACTCTCCGGCTCTAAAATATAGCTTTTCTCATGTATAGCATGCTATGGCAGTTACTAAACCTGAGATAACAAGAATATGCACCAGAATAACCAGAACACATGCCAGTTCTTCTGTTTCTGATGAATGTAATGAGGTCTTCAAAGAGTAAAGTGCTTTTCTAAATACCATCAACTCCATTCTCTAACAACTTCTCTGGACAACCTATTCTATTGCCTCCCAACCTCAGGATGAAAAAATTTATTCATAAAATCTAATCTAAATCTGCTACAGGCTCAACCCGTGTTTATTCTTGGCATTGCTTCAACCCAGATGCAGCATTTTGCACTTCATCAGGTTCATGAGGGCCCGCCTTTTTAAGCCTGTTAAGATTCCTCTGGATGACATCACTTCCCTCTAGCATGTCAACCACACCACTCGACTTGGTGCCATCCAAAAACCTGCTGAGGGTGCCTTCAGTCCCACTGTCCATGTCACCAACAGAGATGCTGAATGATGTCAGTACCAACCTCTGAGGAGCACCACTCATCATTGGTCTCCTTATGGATGTTGAGTCATGAACACAATTCTTTGAGTACAACCAGCCAACCAATTCATTCTCTACTGAATGGTCCATCCGTTGAGTCCATGTCTTGCTAACTTAGAGACAAGAATGTTGTGTGAGACAGTGTCCAATGCTTTACCACTTTGTTCTTTCTCTTTCTATCTATCCCCTTGCTTTCTCAGGGTGGTGGTCTTACAAAACTGAATGTTTTGTCCTCCAGATATGCCCACTGTTACTTGTTCCTGTCTTAGTCCCATTTGGAAGGATCACAGCAACATGTGCTGCAAATTTGAGGGGTTTCTTGCATAACACGTGTTGAATCTGGGGAACGTTTGTTAAGTGGGACACTCAAAGGAGATTTTCACAGTAATATTGCTGTCTCCAATTATCTAAGCATAGAAACCAATCCTTTGCCTTTGCTGGAGATCACTTTTCTACTGGTATCTTGTTTAGTTCTTCACTAAATAAGGTTGTGAGTGTATGAGGAGGTAAGGCTGTGAATATATGAGGTGGGTTGATTTATCCTGCTGGCTGAGCTTTCCCCATGCATTGTATCCCTTGGTAACACTGATGGTGATTGTGTGATTGGTCTGTCACTGAAAGAAGGTTGAGAATACTTCATTCTTTACAGAGTAGCTAAGTATTGGGTATCTGGCTGTATCGAGCAGATGATGATGTTATAGAATCATAGAATTGTTTAAGTTGGAAGGAACCCTTACAGGTCAGCTAAGTCCAAGTCCCCTGCAATGAACAGGGACATCTACAGCTACAGCCAGAAGAGTACCAGCAGGTATTTGTCAGCTTTATATGCTTGTGCAGAACAAACTGCCTCCTTCCATGCCCCATAAGTGCAGGCAATGAATCATTCCTTGTCAAGGGGGAAATGGGAGGCTCATCCTACAGTCAGGAAATCCATTTAAATTAAGAGCCATGCTTCAAAGCCCTCCTCCATTGTCATCTCGTCCACGCTTCCCCTGAAGTACTTTAATAAAGAAAAGAGTGGGAGTGATTGAGGTAATAGAAGCCATGTTCCCAATCTCATGCTAGTGATGGAGGTTAAATATGTTCCTACAAATGCACCTGACCCCTTCAGATGTGTGGGTACATAACCTACTTGTCTGTAAGTTATTATAAGCAAGTTGCTTTGCAGGACTGAAATTCTTACATCTTTTCTATGGCTCATTGTGCATGTGAGTTATTGGAAAACGTACAGAAAGGCAGCTCATTCTTTGTTATAGCAGGGAGAGTGTTACATCTGTCACATGAACCATATGGTTCTATATCATCCTTAATTACTGTCATTTACGCACACAAAGGCAGATTTAGGAGGCATGTCCAGTAAATTATACAATGGCAATTTTAGGAAGCCTTAGAAAATGGTAAGCGGTTCAATGAGTGGCATGTTACATAACTGGTAGGAAAAGCTTATAATTGTGTTTGTAGTGGTATGAAAGGGAAAATGCAGATTCTGTATGGCAAGTTCAGCATTCTCCATTTGGAGAATTTACCTATGGAGTTAATTTCTTGTTACTGTTATTACCTAATATCTTATTGCTCTTTATTACCTTATTACTTTTAATTCAGGAAAAGTAAAAAAAAAAAAATGTTTCATATGCTTGGCAGAATAGTTTCCTTTAATAATGTTTAATATTTAATAATAAACAGAAGACTTGATTTAAAAAAATGTTCAACGTTGTCCAAAGAAGAATCTGGACAATTTCAGTCTGGAGAAGAGGAGGCTCAGGGGAGACCTCATTGCTCTCTATAACTAAGTGAAGGGAGGTTGTAGTGAGCTGGTGGTCAGCCTGTGAAGACGTAGCCTTCCATGTTATCCAGCAGCAGCCATCCATTCAGTGGAAAACGCAGCCATTAAGTGAGGGTTGTTTTAACCAGTGGGAAAGAATGGTCAAATTAAGCTACTTGCAGAGAATATGTTTACATGTTGGGTACTCAGATCTGAACAGGGCAGTTCTTGGCTCAGTGTACCCGAGGCTATTAGAAAACAAGTCACCGTACCCAACAATGTATTAATTCAATGAAGCCTGCACTGTAGCAAACAAATATTTTGCTGCTAGATTTGTCCTGAGAGCCTGTACTTGTACTCAGTTTTGTGGGGAAAAAAATAAAAATAACAAAATAAAGTGTAGGGTTTTTTTTTCCATTAAGCTCATATTGTAGCTCTTCTCTCACTATTAACTTTATCCCTGTAAATTCTCCAAGGGGATTTATGAGAAAACTGCAGTGGATCTAAGCTTCTCAGAGGTTCTTTCTCTATGCTTCTCTTTAGTTGTGTTCTGCCCCCACTGCAAGTGCAAGGAAAGTGCCTCTGGTTTTAACAAAGCAAGCATGTGCCCTTAGTAGTTGAGGTTCACGGCTGGCCAGGGCTCTGTAACTGTCCTTTCGCAGCAGGAGAGCACTGAACACTAATGGTTTGTTGTAATAAAATACAAGTTAGAAGGAGAAGGAAAGCTTGAATGAGTACTTATCTGGCCTCACAGCTCCCCAGAAGCAACCTCACTCTTAATGAGCTTTTGGCCACTTCTTGTCCCTGAGCTGACTTGCGGGGAGATGAGAGGAGTGTGAAGGGTGGCACGAGTTAGGGCTGATGACTGAAGCACAGCATGGGCAAGGTAGGGTCTGACCCTGCTTTTGGGGAGGCTTCACATAACCCAACCTGCAGCAGCCAGGAGGAAGTGAGCAAACACTTCTTCCCTGCAGCCTGATTGCACTTCTGTAACAAATCACAAACTGCTTAGTGAACTGTTGGCAAGGAAACAAGAAAACAGATAACATCTGTTAAATATATGTACTCGCATACATGCATGGGCACACACAGAAAACAATGGATGGGTGGCCAAGGTCAGAGCAGACAGGGTGTGATGGTCCCAGGTGAACAGCTGTACTTGCCTGCAATAGTTTGCAGTATAGTACCCAGCTTCTGCATCCCCACCTTGTGCAGGAATGCAGAGGGGGTAAATCCATGGGGTTTGAACTAGGAGTTGGAATCATATGATCATAGAATGGCCTGGGTTGAAAAGAACCTTAAAGGTCATCTAGATATAACCCCCCTGCTATGTGCAGGGTTGCCAGTCACTAAACCAGGCTGCTCAGAGCCACATCCAGAGTCAGAGCCATCCCTATCACACAGGCTGCCAGACCAAGTTCAAACCCAGCCTTCTCAAGATGAAATCCACCCATCATGGTGTGCCAACAACCAAAATGGTGTTCCCAAGTAGCAAAGCACGGCCTCTTCCTGTGAGCTCTTCCTGATTGCAAGGTCCTTGGGGATGAAACCCATGAAATGCTGGGCAGGATCCTACTATAGAGCAGTCAAACTTCTTTTTGCAAGGGAGAATGACAGCACATGGTTTTCCATAATCACGTTGTTGATTTTAAGGGTGATACAGAACTGATCAACATGCATGGTTTCATAATTTAAGAGCCTACCCTGAAGATCTGTGGATGCTGCCCACGTTACGTAAAAACCACATTAGCTCTGTATATTTTCTGCTCCATTAAGCCAGTGCTTTATTTAGTTCCTCTGATTTCAATACTGTTGTAAAACAATACACGTGTGTGCTCCGTGTGCTCTTCAAGTTCCTGGCTTAGTCTTGTATTCATTCCAGAGAGTGCTGAATGTAACCTTAACATTCTACTCGAGATCAGTGTGTTTTCATTTACTGTTGTCTTTTCTCTGGGAATGGTACCAGAGGGGACAACAGAAACACCATGTGAATATTCATCAGGAAAGAGAGTCTGAAGAGTTAACAGTGAGGAAAGAGTGTACAAGCAGAAGGAGGTTTTGAAGAGAAAGTGTGTGGCAGACAAATAAATACATGAGGGTGGGCAGCAAATACGAGACATGGATGAGCTGAGAACAGGAGCTGGAAAAGCCAGTGGAACAGAATGATGTGGGAATACATGGAAACTAGATTGTATAAAGGATTTGTGGTGAAACACTGGATCAGGTTGTTCAAAGAGGTTGTGGATGTTCTAGGCAGCCTGGTCTGGTGGTTGGTGACCCTGCACATAGCAGGTGGTTGTAACTGAGTGATCATTGTGGTCCTTTTTAACCCAGGCCATTCTATGATCCTGTGATTTCCAGAGGAAGAAAGTCTGGGTTATGAAACAGTTTGACCCTGAATGAAATAACCTACAGTGTGTGACACGTGTTGCTTTGCAGAGGGAAGTGTCACATTTAGAAATATTACAGCTGCTATAGCTTTCTTTTAATCTTGATATATTTTTAAGTAAATTAGCCATATGGAAACAAATTGAAAGCTTTGTTAAGAAAGAATGCTGCTTCTCCAATCTCCACAACCTGACTTGCACCAAGTAAAATTATCTTCAATGGGAAAGAAAAGACAGAATGACTTTAAGGACAAGACCTTTGACCATATAATTATGTGGATATTAGGGATGGTGATCCTGCCAAGGACCTCCAAGCACTGCATGAATAGAAGGTAACAAAGAGGCAAAATATAGCATAAGAGCTCCCTGAGAGACAGCTCAGCACCAGCTGATCAGGGGAAAGGAAAGGCATGTCCATGCTCCAGGGGCAGGTCACACAAGCTGCAGGACACTGAGGGTTTCTCCAGGCTTAGGATCCTTGCACCATGCTCCATCACTTGGTGCAGACAGCTCTTAAATCTGCTTTTGTCCTGCTGCTGAATTCTCCCTTGGGTTGATTGCCGCATTCACAACACAAAGGGCAGGGCAGGACCTTGCCATAAGTCAGCTTGTATTGGTTTTCATGTAACTCTCATGTAAAACAAAAGCCTTCCAACTAAAACATTGTTTGTTCAATGAGATACTTGAATTAGCACAGCTCTGCATGCAGCCTCTTTCTGGAGGGAATGCTGTACACTCTCTGTCCTTCAAAAATGTACAGAGACTGTTAGGATTCACTGCTCTACATACATTTAGCAATAGTTTTGATCAATAATGCGCACGTATAAGGGATGCTGATCTACTAAACAGAAGGTCTGGTAGTGCCTTTTTCCAGAGCAAAATGAGGTCACAAAAACAATTCATCTGACATGGGAGCTGCTCTCAAACAATGCACTTTTTGTTTGTCGAGCTCAAGGGAAAGAAAATGGCTACTTAAAAAAAAGAAAAGAGTGGACAATGCGAGAGGGCAAGGTCTTGATCTTATGCATCACCGCTCTGCAGTTGGTGCAGTGAGGTAAAGAACGGGCCATAGAAATACAGAGCCATTCCATTATTATGTGATTCTCTCCCATGTTTTCATGTCAGTGGGAAACTGCAAGTAGTTCCCTTAAGCAGCTCATAAACATGAGCAGTAAAGACCATTCAGGTTCTCTTGTAGAAAGGAAATGGCCTTTGATCTGTCTCATATCATCCTGACCTACGGACGGTGTGTGACTAACAGATGACTGATGAAGTTTTCTTTCTTGCAGTATGATATCGTTGGACATTCAGGAGATGGCTACAACATCGCCTTGGTTGAGAATGGCAAAGTTCCCAAGAACAATAAGCAAAGATTAGAGATTCTTAAGGTAAATCCTGCTAACAACCTATGCTGGGTAATTAAGGATTTTATGACTGCAAGGGATAAGAAGAGTGAAATAAAAGGACAGATTAGAAAGCAGCAAGTTGAAGCAGAGCCTTTCAGAGCCTGCACCAAAGTAATGGAGGCTAGATATGCCTTTTTCTGGTCTGCTATGTTGTAAATGTGTCATTTTGACTGCTTGTCAAGGGGCATAGGAAGTTCCAAACATTATGCATCCCCTAATACATAATAAATGAATATTTGCTTCCTTCTGTGCCAGCCAAAATAAATGTTTATTCATAAAGTCCTCTTACGTATTTGCATTTGGCTCTGTTGTGCACGCAGGTCATGCATGCTCATGCTCAGTTCTGCATGAGCGGAGATCATACCTTGGAAGGCACTGAGCACGCCATTCGGGAAATTGCCAAGGAAGACGCTGATGAGTATTTTGTTATTGTCTTGAGTGATGCCAATCTGGAGCGATACGGCATTGAACCAGCAAAGTTTGCCCAGGTCTTGACCACCAACACTCAAGTCAATGCCTTTGCCATATTTATAGGGTCTTTGGGAGACCAGGCAGACAGGTAAGTTTATTTATTATGTTCCTAATATAACTGTTTCCATTCATCATAAAGCTAAACTGTGCTAGGAAAAAGCCCCGTGTAGGAAGCACTTCTGATCATGGAGCACTGGCACAAGCAGCCCAGTGGTTGTGTGATCTCCTCCTTGGGGATCTCCTAGAGCTGCCTGGATGTGGCCCTGGGCACCCTGCTCTGGGTGTCCCTGCTGGGGCAGGGGCTGGAGCAGAGGGACCCAAAGGGCCCTGCCAGCCTCAGCTGTGCTGAGATGCTTTCAATACAGTGAAGGTAGTTTTTGATGTACTAGAAAGAAGCAGAGCTTGTGCTGAGGAGATTGGTTTGCAGGTCCTTGCAACCCTCCTTTGTGACCTGCTGATACAGAGCATTCTGAGCATCTGAAGGGATGCCTGAAACTTTCGTCCTGGAGGACTTGGCAGAGATGTGATTCCTCTGTAAGTGCCCAGTATAAGGTGTGAATGGATGTTGGCCCCGGAGGAGTCATATAAACAAGAAAAGCTGGAGTTCAAAGGTCTTTAAAACTTCCAACAGATTTGACACAGATACTCCCCTTGTGTTAGAGACCTAAATTCTTTGGAGGGTCTGAGCCAGCTCTTAATCCTACTACATATATTCCTACTTGAAACTCTTAGAGTACAGGGGGAAAATAAGGAAATTCTGTCCGAGCTGATGTTCCACATCTACCAAGGAGCAGTGCACACAACAGGAAGCTGCAGCCACAAATAATAACACTGCTCTTTCTGCTTCTGTTCACGTTTTTGACAGCAGGAGAGTGAGGCATGCCCCGGAGGGAACTGGCCCTCAGTATGTAGTTTCAATCGGCAGAGGTTTGAAAGAGTTTGAAAGTTACAGCTGCACTGCCAGCGTTAACCCAGTCTGCAGGTCTGTGCATCAGAGCTGCATTGTGCGCTATAAAATACCACCATTCTGGCAGATTACAGTCACAGAATGCCCTTATACATCTGCTAGTAATAAATGAGGGGGGGAAAAAAAAGCATTGACCATATCCTGCTGTGTAAGGAGAGATCTTGTAATTGCCGAGTTCACTGGGTATGGAAAATGCACACAATGCTGTCACTAAGATGCATCTGTGTATGTGGAAGGGCAGAATTAGACAAAGCCTTCCTGTAACTGCTGTGGGGGAAGGACAAGCAAATTCTTTGCAGCAGCTTTTTAAGAACTCGGTTTCAAAGTTCAGCTTAACTTATCATGGGAGTAATGGTGCAGAGCATAAACTAAAACTGGTTTTAAAAGCAGTAAGAAAATCCCTTCCAAGCTTGCTGGCTGGATGTGAGGGAGATGGATTTAGTGAAGTATGTCTTGTTTAGCTTTTTGTTAAGGGAGGTTAAGCTGTGAATAAAAATGTGTCAGGCTAATATTTGCTCAGAAATGTCTGTCCATCTAAGCTGCCTTGGTCTAGAAGAGGAAATACAAAGAGCACATTTAGAATCGCTCGATGTGTGGAATTGAAAGAGCTGTGAGTTCAATCAAACCAGGATATTTAAAGTAAGTAAATATATGCCTTTCTGGAGAATATGTCTTGCTGCCATCAGAACACCAGATGGGTTAATACCTTGTCGAGACACCGGTACCTTAATCAAAATACATGTTATGCACGTCAGAAAGAGGACGTGAATAAGAACTAGAAATAGCCTTGATTGTCTTGCTGAAAAGACCTCAGCGACCCAACTGCTTTCAGTCTTTCCTCCCACTGCTGCTTTCCCAAGCCTTTAATTGCATGGTGACAGCAGCACAAATGACATGTGCTGACAAGGTATTCAGAAGGAAAAAGTCCCTTCTGAAGGAGCTCCGGCTTGTGGTAGGGGACGTAATTGGAAATGGTAATTCTGTCTTGTCCCTCATTCTGCATTGCAGGCTGCAGAGGACTCTGCCGGCTGGACGCTCCTTTATTGCCATGGATACCAAAGAGATCCCTCAGATTTTACAGCAGATCTTCACATCAACCATGTTGTCAAGTGCCTAGCCAGCGCCAATGCCACGGGGCAGGAATTCAATGAAGGAATCCACTCCTGCTGAAGATACGAACTCTACAGCTGAGAACTGTCAGCTATTAATAAAATACATCCTGTTCTGTAAGCAGCAAACCAACCCAAATCTTCGCTACAGCTCCACCAACTCTGTGTGTCCAAGGAACTGCAGTGAGGCTGAGGTAAACCTCAGGCTGGCAACACAGTGTATGTTCTTCCAGAGGGACAAAAAATAAAGTGCGGTTTGTGATCATTACTCTGGCGGATGGATTGCCAGCACTGCAGCATCATCTGGCACGGTCTTACTAACACGGTTCTCTGGGATTAGATAATATTATACAAAGCAGAGCCAGACAATCTGTTTCAGTGTTTTGGGTGTATATGTTTGAATGGGTAGTTAACTCCATCTCTAATTCAATCAGGGCTGTTCTCATCAGGAAGGAAACCCTTCCTTCCTCTACTCTTGCTCTCATGTCCTGGTGGGCACTGGGGCTTCACCACTGGAGGCTGGGAACAATGGGGCAGTTTGCAAACACTGACTGTCACATGTAGACATTCATTATCTGATCAGGCACGGTGCTCAGAGATGTCAGATCTAGATAAAGTGGCTTCTGAGGAGGAAAATAAATGTCTCTTTCAGTTCTGCCTGTGAAAAGAAAGGGGAAGGGCTCGAAACGGTCTTGAGAGCCCACCTGCCAGCATGTCCAAGGAGGGGGTGACTACAGCATCTCTTTTGTGTGATGAACGACAAAATCCTGTTTTCCTGTTGCCCAGAGTCCTTGAGATGGCCTCAGTATCTGGAGGTGCCTTTGTGATTGGGAGACGAGTAATTGCTATCACTTTGCTAGAGCTCCTTCGTGATTTGCATTGCTTGGGTCTTTTGGAAATGAAAGCAAGGACAGATCTGGGCGTGAGAAAATAAGTATTTTTTTAATGAAGGCAAAATAAGCCCTTTTTACTTTAGCAAGATATCTGTGTTGGCATATAGTCCTTTAATATCCAGGATATTTGTAAAGATACTTTATAATTCAGTTGGCTGGAGTTTGGCTTGTCCTATGAGGCGATAATCTCCATAATCTAATCTCTGCATACTAAAGAACAGATATCTTACAGTCCATCAAGAACACAGGAATACTTGAAGAATTGAATTTATCATTTAACTAAACTGGGGTTCCATCGTCTCTGATAGCCTGCCCGTATTAGTTGAACTAGAAAAAAGTCAGGGGAAGTGCTCAAAAACACGAAGGAGGAATTACAATACTTCTAATATTTATTTTAATCCTAAGGTTACTGAAACTGCATTGTGAGCAGTACTTCTGAAGAGTGAAATGAATTTGATTTTGTTAAACCTAACCATAGGTGTTTGGAAGGGTTCAGTTTCTGGTGGCCATTCCCTACAGGGTATCCTGCGGCAGACTAACTGTGTAACCCGATTAACCTGTGCCCAAGTTTGAGTGCCCCAAGTGTCATATCACACAATCATAGAAGCACAGAGTCAAAGAATGGTTGGGTTGGAAGGGACCTTAAAGCCCATCCAGTTCCAACCTCCTGCCATGGGCAGTGCCACCCAGCAGCTCAACTGCCCAGGGCCCCATCCAACCTGGCCTTGAGTGTCTCCAGGGATGGGCACCCACAGCTTCTCTGGGCAGCTTTACCCTACATAACCCAAAATGTCCCAAAAGGAGGATGTGTGAGGGTAGAAGGCCTTTTTTAGAGGTTTCTGGGATTGTTATGATAAACGTATATGTGAGAACAAAGAGGTTAAAGATGTAATTCCTGTTTGCAGGAAGTTGGGAGGGTTGGTCCTGACTGGGACAAATGTACACACATAGACATGCTCACGTACACACAGACATGGCTGCTCAGGGGAAGCACTCATCAAAACATAAATATCCTAGTCCCATAAACACAGTGTGAGATAATACATGCAGTAAAGAGCTGGTGTATTAGGAATCCTGTTATTAAATATGTTTACAGTGGAAATCCCTTCAGCGCTTCTGCTTTAAGTGCCTTCAGACAAGAATCAATGCAGGACAGTAATTAGCACATGTGCTGTACACCTCCTAGGTTACTGTTAGCATTGTCATAAACACTGATGTTGATTCAGGGAGGCTCCACAGTAAGTTCTATTTGTTTGGGTGGCCTTGTAAATCACTTTTATTGTCACAGTATTTAGGCCATCTTTCAAAGCTTTGACTTTGTTTTGGGACATTCTGTTATGTTTCGGTTCCCATTTCACAGGTCCAAAGGATGTGGCCACAGGGCAGGCACTGTAGAGCTGGGGGCAGTGGGAAAGTTGCTTCTGGTGCTTTCTGAGGGGAGGGGAATGAACACTTTAACACTTATTGCCAGCCGTATTTGACCTAAGAAATTTGACTAGCTGATCTTAGTGGTCTCTTCCAATTGTAATGATGATTCTATGATTCCAGCTCCTGTCACACAAGCAGAAACTTCAGCAGCAGTGGTCTCTTGGACTGGCAGTGTGACTCACTGCTCAGCTTACAGGAACATCCAGCCTACACTGTCCTTTCATGGCCCTGAGACCCAGCAGTGCTTTTTAATATGCATTTATTTGTTCATTATTATTGACATGCTTAGGAGTAATGCGGCACCAGTGAATTCACATTGCAGTGCAGGCACCAGTGCTGTTTCCTTTGCTGGTATATGGAGATGTTTTCAGTCTCTCACTGTTTATTATGGTGCTTCTGTGCTAATCTAATTCTACTGTGTGAACAGGACCATCGATTGGAGCGGGTCCTGACCCGTCACTACTGCCTTCATTGCTCCAGTCAAATCAATAATTATAACTACCTCTTGTAATGCAAATTTTTGTCTATGCATGTCATGTTTATTCTTACTAAATATTCATTTAGTAGGAGTACACAGTCATTTAGAATTACTGTTTAACCCAGGTGCAAATATATATTTTTCATGCAGAGGGTGGTGACACACTGGAACAGGTTGCCCAAGGAGGCTGTGGATGCCCCATCCCTGCAGGCATTCAAGGCCAGGCTGGATGTGACTCTGGGCAGCCTGGTCTGGTGGTTGGTGACCCTGCACATAGCAGGGGGTTTGAAACTGGATGATCATTGTGGTCCTTTTCAACCCAGGCTATTCTGTGAGTCTATGATTCTATGATATATATATATATATAACTACATTACATATATATAGATATCTCTATACCTATAGATACAGCCCAGGCAGATGTGCCTCCAGTCAGAGCCAGGAACATTCTGTATTTAAAAATTAAAACCAACCTGATGCCCAGCTGGGAGTACAGGTGAGAGACACAGAAATGCCAGAGCTCTTCTTCTAAAAGTCTTCATTTTTATTAATGAGTATAAAACAATTAGTGAAATGGTTTGGACAACAGGAAAAAGAAGAACCTTGCAGTTGAGCTGTGTGGACTGTTGAACATTGTTGTGTTGATTAATAAATAACATGCCCATAGAAGTGAGAATGTACAAGCTATTGAGTGAAAAATAAACTTTCTAGCTGTGGACCGAACCCAGAGTGCTGACTTGAAATTGTGATCGTTGTACAGAAGCGCTATATGAGAAAAGGTTGAAAGTGCATTCAAATCCATTTTAGTGTGAATAGGTTTGTCTGCTGTAGGTGGGAAGGAAGTTCTTGTTTAGCTCCTCACTATTTCTGCTTCTGGAACAAGCATGTCCATGTTGACCTCTCTTTACTGCATTTCATCATTTACTGTTCTTTCCGTCAGCACCAAGGAGAGCAAACTGAACTTGAGGGGAGCTCATGGCACTCAAGGGGACCGAAGACAGCTGGAAAGGAGCTCTTCTAGGATCTCTTTCAACCCAGTTTCCTGTGGGCTTTGTTTTTGTTTCTGTTTTTGTTTTCCAGAGAACCACAAAATCATGTGTCTACCCACCAGCTCATGCTGCTCAGGGTCCCATCCTGCCTGGCCTTAAATGCCTGTGCCAGCGCCTCAGCATCCTCACAGCAAAGAATTTCATCCTAATATCTAACCTAAATCTCCCCTCTTTGTCCTGTTGTTCTCCTTCCTGCTTGTAAACTCCCTTCAAGCACTGGAAGGCCACAATGAGGTCTCCCTGCAGCCTTCTCCTTTCCAAGCTAAACAAGCCCAGTTCCCTCAGCTTTTCTTCATAGGAGAGGTGCTCCAGCATGGACTTCATCTTCTAGGAGCTAGGCTTTGCACCAGGCTTTTTAACCTTCAAAAGCCTAAAAGATCTCCCTTTTCCACTGTTCATGCGCCAATTCAGAAGGAGATACAGTGTCATCAAAATTAACAACTAATACATTCCCATAGCCAGAAAAAGTGCTTTAGTTTCTGAGGTTGAATAAACTTCTTCTCTACCCCAGGCACGTGCTCAGGATGAATTGAGGTTTGTCCACATCAATAAGTGACAGAGGGAATTGGATTAAAAGAAGTCTGCCCCCTGAATACTGCATTTGTTGTGTATTTTGCAAATGCATGCAAGTTAGTCATTGCCTTTTGGTGCAAGCCAAAATTTTAATGTCCCTGGAACCTCTTAATGAAACATTCACTGGGAACCTAAAATGTAATGCAGCTCACAAATACAAATACGAATACAAATACAGAAATTATACCAGGACTCGATACAAAACCCATTCTTGGCAATGGGCTTTTCAAAATCTATAAATGAGTATTTTATGGCAACTTCTCTGGACAGTCTGTCTGGCTAGGATGACAGTATTATAAGCAAATGGTTTGGGAAAGGTCCAAAAACATCATTACTTGGTTGGGAAAATGTTATAGGGAGAGTTATACAAGGGATGGTATTGCAGATCCTGTTATCACAACTAAATCATGCTCTGTGCACCATACCAACATCTGCATTTCAGCTTGGGTTGTTTTTATATCCTTGGGATCACCTACTAGAATTTCACAATTGAGGATAATGGAATAAGGTTTTGGTTTTGGTTTTGGAGACACGCAATTGGGGATAGAGATGTAGGGATGCTCGGATGCTCCTGTTGGTTTCTGCATGAGCTGCACAGCAAGAATCTTGCCTTCCTGCATGTGTGGTGCTGCAGATGCTGTCCTGCTCCAACAGTGGTTGGTGTCTGAAAGAGCTGAAATGGCTCTACACATCCCTCCCTCTGCCCAGAGCCCCATTCCTCCTAGCAGCTGTCAGAGGAATGGGGGAGACTGAACCCCAGTGTCTTAGGAGGGGGTGGGACCCCCTCACTGAGTCCCTCCTCAAGCCACAAGCTGAAGCTGGCATAGCCAGGCATGGGCTTTGGAAGCTGGGAATTAAGCATGCCTTTAACTAGGATTTTAGTATGTGATATTATAGCTCTTAAGACATTAGTAAATGTTATGATGCCAAGAAAATGTAAACAGCAGTCTTTACTCCTCTGTGTTTTAATTAGGAGATCAGCTGTGAATTTTCATCCATGTGTTAATGAGTAGGCAAAACAACTCAGCAGGAGAAGAGTACAGCCAATGGGCAGGATAGCATTTTAAGTGGTACTTCATGCAGTCAATCCAGTATTTGGAATGACAAAATAATAGAAACAAAATGTCTGCATGAATCATTTTGGAAGGTTCTGGCACTGTAGCTTAGTGACAGCAGCTCAGTCTCTCCCCTCAGTGTCCTATCCTTCCAGCAGTCATGGGCTAATGGGTTGTTGCTTCATTCAGAGGTTAAATCCCCATTATCAGCATATACAAGTCCCATAAATGCTTTACATAAGACCTTAGATAGTGGAAGACTTCTTACCAGGGGCTGTTGTGATAGGACAAGGGGCAGTTACTTTAAAATAAGAGTGGAGATTTAAATTATATGAGATATGAGATATGATATGAGAAGGAAATTCTTCACCGTGAAGGTGGTGAGGCACTGGCATTGCTGCCCAGAGAGGTTGTGGAGCTCCATCCCTGGAGGTATTCAAAGCCAGGTTGGATGGGACCCTGGGCAGCCTGAGCTGATGGGTAGCAGCCCTGCTCATGTGATTCTGGAGTTCTCTGGGAAAAATAAATAAAAAGTGCATGAGGAAATAGGGAAAGCAAGAGAAGAGAACTCATTTTGAGAGTGAGAGACAACATAAATGAGAGAAGGTTGAGAGAAAAGAAATGGGGATTGATGGAAAGACCAAGACATGACCATCAAAAGAAAATGGCCAAGAATGCATGCGCCCAAGCATGAAGGTTGAAAGAGATCCTAAAAGATCCCTTCCAGCTCTGGCTCTGGCAGCATCTTTGTGTTTTAGGCTAAACCTGCTCAGCACTTGCTCCAGGAACCAAATGCATCTCTGCAGAGCACTGAGAGGCATCCTGTCCACCACCCCAATCCAAAATGAGATGGAGCTAGATAGCAGGCAGCACAACTAAAGGTCACCAAGCTTTTCCCGTTCCCATGGAGGAGGCAGAAAGCAGCATTAACTGGCTTAACTGGCTGCCCTGAACAAAGGGCACATTGTTTCTCTGGACAATTTTCTTCTAGCAAAAGCTTGTGTGTGAATGTGAGAAATTCACTCTGGCAAAGCAGTGAATGTCAAAGTTTAGTCATTTTTCCTCAAAACTGGAATCAATGATTGCTTAAAAAAAAAAAAAAGGTCAACCCCTTTTGAAATGCTGAAGTTTCCATCAGAAAACAGATGCACGTCATTCACTTGGTCCATCGACTCCTCTTGATATCTGGCAATTGGGATGGACCTGGACCACATGGGAAGGGGCTGATTGCTGTGTGCTGGGTCGACACTTCCCTTGATGCTGCCAGCATTCCACCAGCCACTGCATTGAACAACCTGTGGCCCTAATAGTCCTTAATGTAGGACTCATTCGATGATGATTAAAGGCAGCATGATCCCCAGCCACCTTGCACTAAGTAGGTGGATGGTCTGAGCTGTGCAGCTTTGAGCTTCAAGCTGAAACATCAGCCATCCAGACAGCAGACAGGGAGGTGGGATGTGGTGCGCCAGGTTAAATGTAATGGGCTTCTGACAATGTCTTCTGTGTGTTTGGGATCTGTTTGGCTATCATATTGTAGCTGACACCTTTGGGAAGTTTCACCTTGTCAGTGATTTGCCCTTCCTGATGTTGGGTAGGATCAGTGCTTCTTCAGCTTGCCCAAGCCAAGCATCAAAATGCTATTTTCAGGGGTGGTAGACAAAGCAGAGGTGGCTGCCTGAAGACGTCATCTACCACTGTCACTGAGGCACTGGTGGCAGCGGCACTGGGAGACTAAGCCTTATCTCAAGAGAAAGAACTGGGATTTCTTTACATGATGTCACAGCAATGTACCCTTCACAGGGCTCAGATAATTTTTCCCTTTTGAATTTTACCTGCGGACCTGGTCTTCTCCATACCTCTCCTTGGAAAATCACGGCCCCATTGAGCTCAGCAAGTCAAAGGACTCAGATCTCCCATGGTACACAATCACAGCCCATCACTGTTTCCATTTCATCCCAAATTAGCAGCACAAGCAAAGCTGGGAGTTGTGCTCCAAGTCCACCAGCTGCAGGATAATCAGTTGTGAACAAAGAAATGCCGTGTTTCCTGGGCTGGCATCTCCCAGCAGTTCAGCCTGCTCTCTGTGGGGTTAGAAAGCACAGCGCTATTTCAGGCACTTTAATTTCTATTCTTCAGTAACTTCATGTTCATTGGAAAACAACTTTCTAATTATGTAGTGCCGCACAAAAAGCACAGACGGAACAGATTTGACAGCTGTTCTGTTGGACAGTTTTTACTTGGACAGCAAAAAGCAGGAAAAAGCAGTAAATTTACCACTGAGTCTTCCATTAGTATGGTGTTCTCCATTCCTCAGCACAGATCTTTGCCATCAAGATCCTTGAGGTTCTATCCTTGCAGGTGGACAAGCACCTTCCCTCCAGCAAAGCAATTCTTTGAGGCTGAATGATGGTGTCATGGGTGTATTGGGAAGGAAAGTGTGGAGCAGGACTCACAGAAGTTCAATTAAAAGCAAATGGTACTAAATGGTACTAAATGATCATTAGGCAAAGTAGAGATCTGATCTCTGAAATCAGTTTCGAGGCAGTTTGGCACCTCGTTGATGTATTTTAAATACTATCCATAGCTTTAAGTATCTTAAAAACTTCACACCTAGGGAAGGTGGACAGAAACACAAGATGACAATTTGACCTGAATTGGGTGAATCAGAGTCACTGTCCTTAAAGTTTTAGCCTGATTTTTGGCTAAGTAGGTGTGTTTCCCAGCGCTTCGTCATTCAACCTTTCTCACCCAACTTCCTCATGATCAAATATTTGGATAGCTCTCCTTTGAAATTCTACCCAGATTTCATATTATCAGCCACGACTGCTTGATTTTGCTCAGTCAGGCACACCCTCAAAGACCTCAAAGACCTTGAGGATGCTATTTGCATGAATGTCACTACAGTTTAAGGGGCAAGTGTTGGACCGTCTGTTTCTAAGTCTTTCCAAAGTCTTGTAAAACCAGTAGAAACTGGTCCCAGCTGGGAAGTTTAACAGTTGAGCTGCTGGGAAGGTCTAGAAAGCTTTTTTCTCCATTTTGCTTTGAAGTTCAAAGCAGCCATTGGGGTGAATGGAGAAGATGCTGGGTAATTTCTGTGCATGGAAGGGGAATAAGAGGCCAAATATGCCACAGCTTTGTGTTTCCAAGGACAGAACATGGTTGATATTGTTACTATTGTAACTCATCTGTGTACAGTGAAATGGGGATGATCAGGCTCTCCATTAGAATCATAGAATGGCTGAAGTGGGAGAGGACCTTAAAGACCATCCAGTTCTGCCATGGGCAGTGTCACCCACCAGCTCTGGCCCAGGGCCCCATCCAGCCTGGCCTTCAATGGGATGGGGCACCCACAGCTTCTCTAGGCAGCTGTGCCAGTGCCTCACCACTTTCTGAGTAAACAATTTCTTCCTAATATTTAACCTCAATTTCTCCTCTTTTAGTTAAAACCATCCCTCCTTGGAATATCCCCCTCCTGCTCATATCAGCTGCTCTCAAGTACTGGAAGGCCGCAATGAGATCTCCCTGGAGCCTTCTTTCTTCCCGTGTTCTCTCTATGCTGCCAAAAACCCTTTCAAGCAGGGTATCTTATTTAGTATTGAGCTATTCTAGATTCATTTTTCCACCTGAGTGATGCTACCACAGTTTTTGTGCAGTTAGACCTAAGCCATGTATGTAAATGACGGAGCAATGAACTGAGTCGGCCCAGTACCACTCATAGGCTCCTCTGGGCCTCAGTGTCAGCACTCAGCTTCATCTCTCTTCTATTTAAAATATATTTAAGTACAAGGAGTGCCCTATGGTGAGGCAGCACATCCTGGGGAGCTGGCTGGTGACTCACACCTTCTGGAAGGGGAACACTTGCTGCAAAAGGCATCTGTGTTTCCATCAGGGTCAGTCACTCCTGAGTCATGCAGAAGCAAAACTAGAGGGGTGGAAAAAAACGTTCATGCAGCCAATCCCAAGCAGGGCGGGTGGCAAATGCTGTCATCTGTTGGAGGGCGGAGGACAGGGAGAAAGGGAGAAGATGGATTTGGGGTGAGGAGAGAAAGAACAGAAAGAGGTTGTCTCCTGAGGAAGACAAAAAAGTACCTGTCTGCTACATAAATAAATCATAGTTTTCTATCCATAATGGCTTGCTATGTGAAAATAAGAGCCTTTTGCTGTGCCTGACTAATGGGCCACGGGGGTTCTCAGTGCTCACAAGGGATCCAGAGTAGCAAATGCTCCCTAGAGGCATCCTCTGCACCAGGACAAAGGCTGGAAGAGCTGCAGTGGCCACATCCACCCACAGCCCCCTTCTCTTGCCCAATGCAGAGCCAAATCTTCCTGCCCAACAGCCCCAGAAAGATTTTGGAGGGCTTCATTCTACCACTACTACCACATCTTGAGCCTCCCTTTTCCTGCTTGCAAAGGATGAAGGATGGTTTGCTTCATTTGGTAGAGCTGGTGGTCAAACTCCCTTTAAACCAAGAAGCTGACTCCAAAAAGATCTGCTTAAATTTATCCAGCAACGTTATGAAGACTTGGAAGTCATTGCATTGCTTGCCAGAATCTGCAGGGAGCTTGACACAGCTCCCAGACAAAGGTAATTTTGCTCCCTTTAGAGGTAACCCTGCTCCCTGGGGGCTGCCTTCTCAGAGCCTAAAAGAAGATGGAATGACTCAGGCAAGATCCTATGGGGACCACAGACAGGAGCAGCAGAGAAATGCTGACCCAGTGAACACAGATACATGCACATGCCATATAAGCACACACATTTTTTCCACTTCTCCAGTTTCATGACATTAGATAAAGGCACCAAACAGGGCTCTGCAGGTAGGCTAGCAAATCCCACACCACAGGAAACAGGGATGTCTGGAGGGTTTAACATCTTTTTTCCATTAGGATTTGTTGTAATTCTGGCTCTGAGATGAGCTGAGGGCATCAGTTTCCTGGTTATGGAGAAAATACAAGTTAGACAGCACAGCAGTTGGAGAAAAATCCAGCAATATCCCTTGTCTGAGGAGAGATCGGTTTTCCTGCCTGCTCCCATTAGCACAGTTGGTTTGCAACCGCACGCTGCTACCACCTATCAGGGCTCCTTCTTGATAAAAAGTCGACATTTGCAAGACTGACAGGTCTGTCCCTTTGCCATTTGGAGCTCACAAAAGCCAAGGGAAATTAATATTTATCTTGAAAGTATTTATTACTTTGGGATATGGTCCACAAACTGTGGAGGAAACCATCTGAAATAATATCGGTGAGCTAGCAAACATGTATTGCAAATGTATTTTTACTTTCACAAGTAAAGCATGAACTGTGAGGGGCTCAGGGAGAGAGGAGCAGTGGCTGAAGAAGCAAAGCAGCCCTCTGCCCTCACTATCTCACCCATCGCTTCCCTGCTTCTGTAGCTTCACGTCTGCAACCAGCCCTGGCTATAATGATTGTCACCATCATGATTGATAGGACAAGGGGAAATGGCTTCAAACTTAAAGAGCAGGGATTTAGGTTGGATATAAGGAAGAAGTCCTTTGCAATGAGGGTGGTGAGGCACTGGAACAGGTTGCCAGAGGTGTGGTGAATGCCCTTACTTGGAGACATTCAAGGTCAGGCTGGACTGGGCTCTGAGCAACCTGATCTAGGTGTGCTTATCTCTATTCATTGTGGGGGAGTTGGACTGGGTGACCTTTAAAGTCCAACTCTAAGGATCCAATGAATCTATGTTTCTATGCCAAGCTTTCAGGCTGAGCTTTTGCATGTGTACACGCAAGGATACGTGCATGCAAACCACACAGATCAAGGTTGTTCTTAGAAAACATTCAGAGTGTTTCCCATCTTGGATCCCATCTCTACACCATCTGCTTGGAACTGAGTGGAAAAAAAGCAAAGAAATTACCTGAAAACTTCACTAAAAGCTGGATGGGAAGTTACAGGCTTGATGTGAAGGCACACCAAAAGTGAACATTTCTACACTGAAAGCATCTCAAGGAAGTTTCACAGAAATATTTGGGTTTTATTCTTCCAGCCCTCCCCAAACATGTTTCATGGAGTGCACATCACAAGGCAGCACAGAAGCTCCACTGTCCTATTGTATTTTGAGTATCAGCCAATATTCAGTACTGAATTAAAACACCTTTTTTTTAATGTCAAGCTTTCACTACGTAGAAGCCAAGAGACATTTCAAAACAATGATGTTATTCAGAATGCCTGGGGAAGTCTGTCTCTATGGCTTGGAAACATACAGTTTATTTTTAGGCAAAAAGAAGGCTGCTTTTGGAAAGGTCAAGAGAAAGCACAACTGGAAGATGCTGAAAATGGCTGAACGGCTCCTTCTTGCTGAGCCACCCAGCCATGAGGAAGGGGCAGAAAGGCAGATGGCTCAGCCTCTGCTAGGAAAAAAGCTTGGATCAACCTTCTAAACAAGGTCAGAAATGGACTTTGGGAATGAAATTGGAAAGACTGAGCCACTTATATTAAATAAATACTAAAATGGATCTGACATTTTAAGTTCTTTTCCAGTTGCGAATGCCCATTATTTTGATGTGCGTTCCTGCCCCATTTGTCCCATCCTCATGGTATTCATGTCCATAACTGTAGAAATCTGTGTGGGAGAAAATGCTCTCAAAGATGTAGACCAAGCTGCAGATGATGCTGGAGATCTTCTTTCCGCATGGGATAAGGAAAACTAAGAGCCCAGTAAGAGTAAATGCTTTCATCCAGCTGTCTTTATGTGTTAAGGCGACTGTGCCTCCCAGTAGGAGAACTTAAGGATCTAGGGGAAAAGTACGGCCTCTCCCAACTACACAGTTCCTTTGGATCTTTACCTGTGAATTTCAGAAGAAACATCTAGAAGGGATTACAAGAGAAGCACAGGCCATTGAGTACCATGTGAGTTCATCAAATGAGTTCCTATGCATCCATATGCTCTTGATCTACTCAAGGGCATTGAAATCCTATTCCTTCTCAGACCACAGACAATACCCTGCTTTGCATTTTTAGGCTGGAGAGATGAAGAAGTGAAATAGGTTGTTGTATGTTGATCCAGGAGAGGCTAATTATGCATCTTTTGGTTCCCTCCGCTTGCCTTTCTACAGCACTGAGGAGGTTGTGATGCTCTTTGGCTTAATCCGAGAAGGGGCACTGGAGGAACTGTTTTTTGACTACCTACACAATATGCTGGGGCTGGAGAAGAACTCATGGGAAGTATTTTGTGCTAAGAGATAACTTGCACAGATGGTAAAAGTATGAAGAACCGCAGCATCCCTGGTGAGATGCACGACTGAAAACATTATGCAATGATATGGGTGTTTTGTGGGTGAGAACCTACAGCTTCCCACTGCAGTCAACAGGGCTGGAGCTGCCCTATAGCTTGGAAAAAACAACAGGCTGCTTCATTTAGTTTTGTGCAGTGGGAGCTGGCGGGTACCAGAGCCAGCTGCCAAGGCAGGAATTTCTTCTGAGATTGTTTAAGGCTGCAGAAGTGCTGTGAGCAACACACACGGACAGCTCTGAGAGGAGCTCTTGAAGTCCCTAATCCCAAACTCGGCTCTTGTTCAGACCACCAACTTCTTTGGATGAGACATGTGGCTACAGCCAAGCTCTCATCAGCTCCCTCTGAGTTTGAGTGGAGGCATACTGGAGAAATTTGCCTTGTGCTTTAAGTGGAATTCAATAGAGCATGCCAAGAAGCTTTGAGACAGTTGATGTGTGGCTACTAACGCCTAATAACCCAGTGGTGTATTAGCAGCACATTGTGCCAGCTGTCAACACAATAAATGAGCGGGGATGCTGTTTAGAAAGAGAACTGAGCCCTCTAAGCAAAACTCACATTCTTTTTCCTATAATAAACTCTGCAGATGAGCAAAGCTACTGCTCATAAAGCAGTTTTCCAAGTGCATAAAGCTATTAAAATATACACAGCGTTAAGAAGCCATCTATGAACAAAGACTGCCCAGATCGGTGCTTGGTGCTGCAGGAAAGCCCAGGACAGTCAAAGCTTAAAAACACCGAAGCCATGGGCCAGCTCTTGGTGTAAACACAAGGGGACAGTAATAAGGTATGCTGGCTTTTGGGCTGTCCTTACATTAACTCTACTGTTTTCAGCGATGGAGAGAAAAACAGGGGAGAATATGATCATCCACTTAAATCTAACCGAGATGTTCAGATACTGGTTTATTAACCCAGAAATTATCTGCAGTTGAAACAGCCACTTGCTATGAAACGCTTCCTTACCTGGTGTCTTTACAGTACACACTGTAGCATGGGGACACCTGGGGGTTCCCTCTCCTTGTAAAGGCTATGGAAAGAGCCAAGGACAACAAAACTGATCAATACTTCAGTTTCCAAAACAGAAGTGAAAGAACAAAAGCAAAGTTCTATAAGCCCTTTGTATCAGCTGCTCTGTTGATACAGGAGCATTTAACTGGTGACTCAGAGCCTGTAAGAAGAAAAGGGTCCTGATGTAATCTGTTTTACAGCTCTAAACCCTTGAGATACAACGGTCAGTATGCTCTTACATGAACGTCAAGCTATTGAGATAGCTAGAACCATTAGCCAGGCTGCAGTGAAGTCAGCAATGTAAAACGCCTGTTAAATTAACACAGAAAACAGGAGTTCTCCCCACTGAGGATATACTGTTTGCAATGTCAGCGCACAGAACTGGATTTGGCTCAGTAGCTGTTGCTGTCACATTGGCTTTAGGACAATTATTCTGCTTCCAAACACAGCACACTGTAAAGTTGGACGTTTCTCTCTAGCAGATGTGATGTCTAACATATTCAAGCACCTTCACATAAATGACTCTCATGCAAAACAGGCTCCAGTGTGGCAAAAATAACTCTTGGGCAGTAAACTGGGAGCTGATGGAGTCTGAGTTCACCTACAGAGACCCACGTGAGGTGTGTTTTTTCTGTTTCAGAGAGATTGAAGCAGTGGGATGATAGCCTAAAAGCGGCAGTAAGACCTAAGAGAATCTGTATTTGCAGACACATGTTTCCCACCAGGAAGATGCAGTCCCTGTGTGTTCTCTTTGCAGACATTTGATACTGAAAACAAAGCTGAAATACAGTCACCAAGCATTTGTAATAGAGGTGAGAAGGCACAGGGGCAGTGGGCTCCAGGAGAGGGCAGAGGCTGAGCCCTTCAAGGCAGAGCCTGCTTTTACTATTGCATAGTCACTGCCAACACTGTCTCCCTCCCTCACAAGGCCTCACCTGGCTGTAGGTGCATCAACAGCAGCTAAAGACACACAGGGGAGAAAAATCCTTCCTTTGGCTCTTCTGGAGAAAAATCCTTCCTTCGGCTCTTCTGGAGAAAAATCCTTCCTTTGGCTCTTCTCTCCCTGCTATAAAAGGCTCAGAAAAATGAGTATGTTAGCCAGCTTAATGAGTTACCACGTATCAGCTGAGCCTGGGTGACCGCACCGAGGACACAGTCAATAGCAAACTCAAGATAAGACACATTAGCTCAAGCCTCAGCGATAGAGATTTAAACTAATCCATTTAACCTTGAATTTGCAGCAGGTAAGGAGCACACTTGTAAATAATTGTTGCTCCTCACCCTATGCATGTTAAACTGGGACAATATGTTTGCTTAGTGGTGTTGGCTGAGAGACTGTTCTGAGTCCAAATTCTGCCTCACGGTTCAAGAAGGTCAAAACAAGGATTAAAAAGCCAGACTGGCCCACAAGGACAGTGCAGCCTCCATGAGTGGTCACTGCAGATAGAGCATCACAAGAACTTTTCTCAGCAGTGCATTGTTGAGTCACATATGTAATTAGATGATGAACTTAAGTATCCTCCAGAGAAATGACATCTACATCAGTGCCTTCGTTCTGACACAAGGCTTTCAAAATAGAGCATCAACTGAACGGAATTCAGACCATCAGCTTCACAGAAGACACTCCCATATTTTGTAGCTGACGTTCTCCAGAGCTGCTGTATAAGCAGGCAGAAATCACCACCTGTTTATGCATAAATAAGATTAAATAAAACAAGCAGATGGTGATTTAATCCCCAACTCCATCCCCAGTTGACCTCACATCACATCAAATGAGGAACATGCTGTGCTTTAAACCTTTGCTTATATGGGAAAAGTCTTCAGGATTGAGCGTCTACAAGGACAAAGTACTGCTCTTCCCAAAATACATACAGTAGTTCAGCGACATCACTCTGTAAAGAGAAACAGCCAACTTTAAGTACTGACTACAACCTGCATGGCTTCACCAGGCGCAAGTCATGCCTAACCAACCTAGTGGCCTTCTGTGGTGGTGTAACTGTGTCATTAGTCAAGGGAAGCACCACTGGTTTTCAGACATTCAAGGTCAGGCTGAGCAGGGCTCTGAGCACTTGATCTGGCAATAGGTGTCCCTGTTCCTTGCAGGGGAGTTGAACTGGATGACCTTTAAAGGTCTCTCTCAGCTCAGAATGAATTTTGATTTGGTGATCACAGATCAGCCATTCAGCTGTGTCAGGCAGCAACTGAATGTGCACAGGGAAAGCGGAACACTCATGCCCAGTACTTCAAGCTATCTGATTAGAGTGATGAAGAAGCAAACAGCTGCTCATTCCCCTTCACCCAGACATCACTTGAGTTGGCCTCTTCTGAAACATGTGGCTTACCTAAAAAACTGAGTTCAAATCATTCTGCCTCTGGAGCAGAAACATCCACAACCCACAGCCATTCCATCTCTCACCATACCAAACAGTGCAAAAGTGAAGGAAGACAACTAAAAGCTTTCAGCAGAAAGCCAGCTCACTCCATTTCTATTCCAAACGACAAGTTATCAATGATAAATCTGCCATAGGAAACAAAAGAATTTTTTCTTGTTTAGGAAAATACTCCACCATCTCATATAGTCCTCCTGGTTCAAGAAAGGAACAGCTCAAGCAACCACATTAGGTGTGTTTCAGACTTACTGCTGGATACTATTCCCACTTGGGAGTGGTACGGATACTATTCCCACTTCCACTTTCTTATGTGTGAAGAAAACCAGAAATCCAATCACATTACACTTTACACAATCCAAGTTCTTGCTCATTTGTTTGAAAATCCAAAGCAGAGGGATAGATTTGATCACAGTGCTTCTGTTATCAGATAACACGGATTACCCTTTCCCCAGGTTGCAGAAGACAGGCTCAAATCCACTTGCTAAGCCCCTGAGAAACAGGCTGGTCACTGTGCCATTGGTGCAGATGCATCCTTTTCCAGTCACGGCCACATTTTTAAAGATAACAGCTCCAAGGGGCACAAATACTTGAACCACTTCTGTGACTGTTCACTAGCCTGCTACAATCAAAATAAGACCTGCAGCTTAAACAAGTCTAGTTCACTTTGCCTGAATGGATTAGGGGGCAATCACATGAGCAGCTTGGACAGCAGAGCTGAGTGTAATGCCTGCAGCAGCTGAAGGAGAGCTCGCACATTATCTTCAGTGCTTAATGCATATGGAAAGAATCAGGTTCCTTATACAAAACAAAACAATAGAGCTTCACCTTACATTCTCGCAGCAAAACAGCAATAGTCAGGCAGTCCTTTTGAAGAGATGGACACTATTTTGGACACAAGGTTTTGCTGACACTGGACATTTGAGCATTTTCTCAGTGCTGCAGTTATCTCTTTAAACTCCTAGGCCTAAACGCCTAACCTCCTAATTAGTACTTAATAGAGAATGACATGTAACTTTAAATACAGCTTTTAGACAGGGTTCGAAATAGGTGCTATTGTTCCTATCTGTACTAAGTCAATGTTATTTCAGATTACCTTTAATATAAACAACTAACTTTAATTTCCTGACTGCGTTAGTTTTTACATGGTAAAAAACACTTGCTGAAGCAATTTGATAGGAACAATATGAAGTTCTGTACGAAGACAGTGTAATACATTTTGCCTTCACAGTTCATGTCTTCATATGAAAGTTTCAGAGATCTGGATTCCAGTTCAGGGTTTATTTGTATAAAAATATATTATAATGGAAAAAGCATTAAAAGTTCTCAACTATATAAAATTACAAATATATTTTTCATAAAAGCAACTTTAAATTAAAATTCAAGCTATATTTTAAAGTAAAATATAGCTGGAAAATTTATGTTATCCGATTCCAGCTGCTGCAAAATAACAACACTGATGTTTGCCAGTTAAATACTTGTACGAGTTTGCAAAGGTTGTGTTCAGAAGGTGAATATCTTGGGTAACAAAGTTATCAGACAAAGACAGCAGATCTCCATGACTGATGTCACTTATCCCCTCAGATGACACCCAGAGGCAAACAGTGCCAAAGATTCATTTCACATACCTGAAAAATACAAAACAAGAACAACTATAAAGTCTGTATTTAATGAGACTGCTAGCTGCCTGACAGGCACAACTATTCTTTAAGGTTTTTTATGAAGTAATACGAAAGCCAAAAGGTTGACATAAGAATCCAAGTCCGTTATTAATATAATAGTTGTATTACAATTCAACAAGAAGCTACAGAAATATGCGTAACTTCAAAGCATGTAAATAGCAGCTCCTCAGAAGAAAAAAAGAAAGTGAAGTATCAGGTAGAAATTGGACTTTTCTAGAATTTCAGTGTATGATAAATAACCAGGAAGCTAGAAATATCTTAATCCTGGTTTCACTTCTGGGATAGGGAAGTGGGAAGCTTGTAAGGACAGCTCTCGAGTTAAAACCAAGACAGATGGCCTTGAATTATGGGGAAGAGAAAATACCTCCATGAATACAAGAAACCCAGTTCACAGCTTTTGAACACATAGCTCTGTGGGTTTAGTGTTGTTTTGGGTTCTACATGCCAGTCCATGAGGGGAAAAAAAGCAAACACCCAGTATCATACCTCAAACAGCATAGGAAAAAAAAGAATAGGCAGAATATATGGTGGGGAACAAGGTACTGGGTTGGCTTCTTTGTCTTGTTCACCCACACACCTCTCAAATCAAAATGAAGAACCCAGTAGAACAACTGGAATATACAGCTTCCACCAACACACTGGCTTTTGTCACCCCGTGACTGTGATCAGTGACAAAGCAATAAGCAGACTCCTAAAAAAACTACTTACTTGCTAGTGTTCTGTCCAGATCAGCTATGAATTCTTCCAGTTCTTTTGTGTCTCCAAGTTTTGCTGCAAATTAAGAAGGGATAGTCAGTATTCAGGTGTGACAAAAGAAACCACTGGAACTACACAATCCCCCAAATCGTTTTTAGTGGTATCAAATCTGCTCTGGATTGCTTTTGGAGGAGTCAACAGCTGCTGCAGTGTATATAACTTCATATAACTGAATATAACTGTATCAAAAACTGAAGTTTTCAGTCTTTTTGACAAGGCCAGGTCAAGCCTGTTTAGCTTCCTTTAAAAGAAGGCACTGAAGAAGTGGGGAAAAAGCTGTAGGTCAACTCTGCTTGGAATAGCAAGGTCAACCTTGCTACTGTGGAATTCTTAGTACTGTATTCGGATGCTGCATCCATGGCCTTACCCTACTCAATTAGCTCCTGCCCAAATCCAAACCTATGTCAGCATCTGTGGTTTGCTAGATGTTAGATCCTCTGATCAAGAGCCACACACATTCAGTTTAAACGCAAGTATTTACTCAAATTTCCACTGCTGACAACATCACAGGTTCCATTCACTCTAGTTTCATTCCAAGTGGCATCCTCATCTCACTTCCATGGTCTATTCCACAGTGGTCCCAACTATTTCTGCTTTCTCAACAGGAAGAAGGTCTTGACCTCATGTGCAACTCCTGGCCAAGTATTAACTGAGTGGTACCAGTTTAACTGAAACACTTAACTCCCTACTTCTCTTATTAACTATGACACATTTCTCCATCATATCATGGTAATTAGTAGAATCATTTTATTTGTTACTTGCAACCAGCGCAGCCCCACATCTTAGCTAAGCATTTCTGTACATAGATGGGATGCTTAGGTTACTTATTTAAGTTAGACTTGTTAATTCTAAAGTGAGTGTTCTGTAAGCTGTACCACAGATCTGAACAACCAAAGAACTATCTGTAGCTGGTCAGTTCAAACCCAAAAGCTACTGAACAACCTGCAAAGAAGCACGGATGACTTATGACAATGCACTGATCATAAGCAGCAATAATACTTGCACTTATAGTGTGCTTATCAGTAATCCTGCTTTTGAATGAAAGCAAAACTACGAGTCAATGCATGAACATCTATCTTTGCCCAAAGGAAGAAGCCTATATAATTGAGGACTCAGAAGAAACATTGAGGATTTAGGTCTACCTTTACAAGGAGTTACTGACGGAGATGGCAAGCTTGGAGTAGATGCAGTTGGAGAGTTAAGTTTTTCATCACTGAGGCTGAAACTATTCCTGTAGAGTGAATCTGCGCCTGTTAAAAGAAAAAATAAAAGAAGAAATGTCATTTCAAGTTAAAAATAGCACCACCTCAGATTCTGCAGTAGGATTACATGAAGAAAAACAGAAAGTTTCTCACATGGGTTTTGAAGTCTGTAGAACTGAAGTTTTAAAGACTTTAAAGCCAGAGGGATGAGTGAATTATCTATTGTTTGAATACTGTTGTTCCCACACCTACTGCTTAAAAGGAAGCAGTCTCAGGCCCTTTCCTTGTCTCCTAGAAAGGAAAGCATCAGCTTCCCCTGCACTTAGCATCATCTAGGGAGTATTACAACAATCATCCTACACCTGAGTTAAATCTCACAATGCAGGAATGATTCACAGTATTCACAGAATGACCCGGGTTGGAAGGGACCTCAGGAATCATCTAGTTCCAACCCCCCTGCCTGGCAGGGCCACCAAACATACACATTTACTAGATCAGGTTGCCCAGGGCCCCGTCCAACCTGGTCTTGAACACCTCCAAGGACGGGGCATCCACAACATCCCTGGGCAGCCTGTTCCAGGGCCTAACCACTCTCCTAGTGAAGAACTTCCCCCTAACATCCAACCTAAATCTTCCCTCTTTCAACTTAAAACCATTTCCCCGTGTCCTGCTATTGTCAGCCCTTTCGAAGTGTTTACTCCCCTCCTGGGTGTAAGTTCCCTTCAGGTATTGAAAGGCTGCAATGAGGTCACCCCGCAACCTTCTCTTCTCTAGGCTGAACAAACCCAACTCCCTCAGCCTGTCTGGGAAAGCTCAGTTAGCAGAACTTTTCAAAAGTTACTTAAAAAAATCAATTAAGAGCTCTGAGAGACAAGCAGCTCCTCAGAACCACTGTTATTATATAAGGCATAATTATATCATTTGCTGTGGCAATAAACATATGAAAAACGCAGCACCTCATTAACAACAGAAATGCTGACCTGCCCAACTGTCTGCTGCAACACACAGCTAATGTGAGGAGCTTCACCCTGGAAGATCTTCCTCTCTTATATATAATGTTGAGCTATCACAGTATTATCATACCTTGCACAGTTCCCTCTGCTGTCAGCTCAGCTCCTGCTACAAGCGCACCGCGCTAACAAAACGACATCTGATATCTGGGATTATGGCTTGGCCAAGTCAGCTGTTGGTACTTCTGGTGCAGAAGTGGGATGATGCTTCATAGTAACTTTTCATTGCTACCTCTGCAGCTTCACTCTTAAATGCCTGTTCTCTCTAAACCTGAGAGGATCAGAACCAGTCTACTTGAAACTTCTGGCAGGTTTGAGGAATACAAGGCAGAATTATGAGAGAGATTTAAAAAGAAAAAGACACAAATGTTTTTCAAAGTAGCTCCTAAAAAGATTAACTAGCCAGTATAGGAGGTGAAGAAGGGAATCTGATCCTGCTCTGGATCGTGGTCTCAGCAGCATCATACAGTGAAATGAACCCTAGCGCATTAGTGGGTTTTGAGTAATAGTTAAAGATATGACAAATCTCTTCCTGAAATTGAGCAACTTTCAACTAAAACCACATCAGTTTTTAGCCAAGATACAAACCCTATTGAACGAGGAACTCGGAATGGAAAATTTTAACTGGGATAAAAGCCCTGCCATTATGAAAAAGCCAAATAACACCTCACACAAACAGGGCAATAGCCAAGAATACAACTCAATGAAACGGCAATAGCACAGACCGGGGATGAAACGCATGTCTGAGGTAACGTTTGGAAAGAACAGGCCGTGAATTTTCAAGGGATTTATTTTAAATGTTTGGTGAATTAATAAGGAATGATCCAGAGAACAAAAGCTATGAAGCCGAGTATGCTTTTACCGCAAAGCCACTAGTATCCAGATGTAGTGATGCTGGGAAGCTATTACAAACCAGTGCTTCTCATGCATTAAACCCAAAGCTCCAGTTGCTTTTACCTATGGCTGAAATAAAGGCTTCTTTTTGAGAACTCCTATGAAGGCAGCTTGGATTTTAGAAGACTAGTGTGCTATTAAAACTGACCTCAAGCTATTCATACATGTTAATTTACATCATCCTGATTCCTCTTGTATTTTTCTCTGTAGCCCTTCTATAAGCACTTGAAAGTACTGACCACTGACCTCACAATGGATTAAAACCAGGAAAAGGTGAAAAGCTTTCACAGAACAGAGTAACCCTCTGATGGTCTGTAAAATCAAACCACTTCAAGTAAATATGGCTATTTATCTCTCTCAAAAAGCAGAATGATATTTTAGGTAGTGCCTTTTGCTTATCACCAAGTAGCAGTGATTTTAGTGCTGGGAATATCAACTGGATAAATAAAAAACTGAAAACAAAGCACTGTTAAATTCCTGTGGTACTCACAGTGCAAAACCACCAGCCTTGTAAGTGGCATAAGCTCTGGGGCAGGCAGCTGTGGGAAACAGGACAGTCCAGTCCTGTTACAGCCCAGGCTCACTCACTTGCCTTCAATAAGGGGCCCTGGAAGACTTCCACTGCCATGCAAATACAACATCCCCTGCAACTTAATAGCTGGAGGCTGATGCCAAGGATCTCACTGCTGCTGCATCCAACCCCTTCCCTCCCTCTCTGATGAAAGTTCATCTTGCATTCAATTCCATAACAGTTTTGGCTTTGTAGTTGGATTCTACTGCCTGTGTCCACGTACAAACTACATCTCTTTGAATTGTCTTCTTAAAAAAAAAAAAAAAGACCTTAAAAATCTGATAGTTAAGCAACTGAGTTGATTTACGTGACCTAAACTAAGCCAACAGAGGCAAAATTAGGGGGTTGCAACAGATATGGATGTATTTTTACCTTGGCAATGTAATCTGTAGTTAGCATTGACCCTTGGTGTTCCGGTATATAAATAAGCCACAAAAAGAGCAACACTGAAATACCATGAGAAATATCCACCACCACACAGAGCTGGCTTCACATATGGCTAAACATACATATTTCATAGCATTGTTTTGCTGCCTTTTGCCCAGCCATCAACAATCTGTCACAGCACAGCCACTGGAATCTCAAGCCTCTCATCATCAACACATATAGGCTGAACAGTGTAAGAGATCCGAGATCACACAGCTAATAGTCATAAGGAAATGATCTTGGAAGCCTGAAATTCAGACGTGTAAGCTCAACTTCTTGTTTTTTTTCAAAGCTTACCATCTTGTTCCTTCATCATGCTTACTACTGGTAAGGCAGCAGTGCCAGCTCCAGTCATCCCTAAGGTTTCCTTACTTAAAACATTATTCAGATAATTTTTGCCCAGAGAGGCTGTGGATGCCCCATCCCTGGAGGTGTTCAAGGCCAGGTTGGATGGGGCCCTAGGCAGCTTGGTCTAGTATTAAATATAGAAGTTGGTGGCCCTGCCTGTGGCAGGGGGGGTTGGAGCTTGATGGTTCTGGAGGTCCCTTTTCCAACCCAAGCCACTCTATGATTGAGTCTTGCTGATTTAGTTTTATTTTCTTACACTGGGTGAGGTCGCAGTCACTCTCCTGATGTCATTTGGGATGTTTTGGAAGACAGCTTGTCCCCACCCAAACCATCTCATCTTTAGGCTGGCAGCTCAGTCTAATCAGTCATTTGGAAACTATTTCATTTCTTCACTCATTTCTGTCATCTCTCTGCAACTTCTGGATATACTGCAATGGAGCACATAAACAAACTGTTGAAGCTTCAGCACTAGAGGGAGGCATCAGCCCAACCCTAAAGACTTCCATGTATGTAACTGTGACTACCTGCACCATGCCAGGCACTGCACATTAACCAAAGTCCTTCAGCCCCTGAAACTTACACCTGTTTGACTTTGAATTAACGCACTCTCTAATCCAAATCCTATTTTATCACAATGAACATACACAGTATAAAACAAAGATATCCCTCAGCTCGGAGGCTTCTGCATCATCAATAACCTGGATCACGAAGCTGCTATTGTTCCAGCTGAATTCATCAAAGTCGAAACAGAATTGGTATTCACCCAAGAATGTCTGCTGGACTGAACCCCCAGTTGCATCACGGTTTCCAGCAGTGACTCAATCAGCTGTTGTGGTTAATGTAACTCTCATGTGCCAAGCACTAACATCACTGTGAACATCTGCACACACTAGCACTTTCATTACCATGAGATCTAGAGTCTGGCGTGTCACATGTAATGCTTAACCACAGCCAAGACAGACCTCGTCCAAAGATCATCTAATCAAACAACAAGACGAGTGCCTTGAAATTGAGTTACCACTTAAAATGCCCCCTCCCCCAAATCATCCTCCACTCAAAGTCATCACCATGGGAGCGGCAGGAAGACGTAAAGCCTAACCTTCAGTCACCACATCAGTAGAGCTGAGGTCAGTATTAAACCTTGTTGGGAGACTGAAACCTCACAGTCAGAACTACTCTGTAAATATGTGACAAGTTGTTCTCGGAATAGTCTGCAGCACCAGATAAGATTTTGCAGAGGCAAAGTCTTCATGAGCAAGACCATAACCCAAACTATACGCAGATAACCTTGGTGGCATTCCTTTTGCCTTGTTACAGATGCACTGCAATTACTTGCTCTATCAGCCCAGCTTCTTCTTGATCTTGAAGTGATGTTTAACCCACATATTACCAAGGGAATAACGAGGTCATGAATTCAACACTGCACTTGCGCTACAGGACAGAGACCAAATGAAAGGCAGCCCTAGGGGGAAAAAAACTTCAGTCTGAAAAGAAAGAGCCTGAATGGAAAAAGCCCTACACCTATTCTTGAAACAGCCACAGGGAGCATCGCTGGATTACATCAGACACCGGAGCCTGTTCTGTACAAGGAGCTCTTCATAAATTCACAGTCCTGCTTCAAAAGAAACTGCCAGCCCTGAATGAAGCCTTTAGCAAGTGTTTCGCTGGGACTCTTCTGAGAGAGAAGGAAAGCAGGCTGATGTTCTTTTCCTTTAAACATACCCTCATATGGTTGAGGCAGCTGGATCCTAATAGGTCTCTTAGTATCCCAATAGTAGAGTATCTCCCTAGATAAAGCCTCGTGAAGCTATCACAGATAGATAGATAGATAGATAGATAGACAGACAGATAGATAGATAGATAGATAGACCGGCCCACACTCACTCTCGGAGTCGCTGAGGCCGCTGCCGTCGCTGACACTGGCGCTGCTCCTCCGCTTCATGCGCTCCAGGTGCTCCCCGTAATGGAAGCGGCTCCGGCCGGCGGGGCAGGCGAAATCCTCCAGCACCGCCTCGAACTCTCCCAGCGCCTCTGCCAACCCGCCCGCCTCCTCCGGCAACACCGCGGGGCGCCGGCCGCCGCCTGAGGGGGAAAAGAAAGCGGTGGCTGAGCGAACCGCTGCGTGTGGAGACCCGAGTCCTCCCCGGGGTCCCGCCTCGACTCCTCAGCCCTACCTTGTCCCGCCGGATGCTGCGCTTGAAGCGGCTTCATGGCGGCTCCACAGCCGCTGCCGGTCCGGCCCCGCAGCCGCCGTCTCTTATAGCCCGCCCGGGCCGGGGGCTGAGGGGAGGGAGCGGGAGGCGGTGCTGCCCGCCGCCATGGGGGGAGGCGGGCGGTGCAGGTGTGATGCGAGACCGAGAGTCGGCTTCTGTTTTCAGTTGTATTCTACCGCAGTATGAGTGGATTCTGCAGCCAGACGGTGGAAGAGCTGACTGGGAAGGAACGGGGACCTGGACAGAAGAGAAGGTTGCGGGGTGACCTCATTGCAGCCTTTCAATACCTGAAGGGAACTTACTCCCAGGAGGGGAGTAAACTCTTCGAAAGGGCTGACAATAGCAGGACACGGGGAAATGGTTTTAAGCTAAAAGAAGGAAGATTTAGGTTGGATGTTAGGGGGAAGTTCTTCACTAGGTGAGTGGTTCAGCCCTGGAACAGGCTGCCCAGGGAGGTTGTGGATGCCCCGTCCTTGGAGGTGTTCAAGACCAGGTTGGACGGGGCCCTGGGCAACCTGATCTTGTAAAGGTGTATGTTTGGTGGCCCTGCCAGGCAGGGGGGTTGGAACTACATGATCCTTGAGGTCCCTTCCAACCCGGGTCATTCTGTGATTCTGTGTGACAGGCTGGAGAGGTGGGCCCATGTGAACCCAATGAGGTTTAACAAGGCTGCTGTCCTTGGGTCAGGGCGATCCCATCCCTGGAGGCACTCAAGACCAGGCTGGATGAGGCAGCATGAGCTGGTGGGTGGCAGCCCTGCCCACCCCCCATAGCAAGGGGTTGGAACTGGGTGGGCTTTAAGTTCGCTTCCAACCCAAACCAATCTGTGATTCTACAACGTTTTGAGACATATCGTCACTTCTCTTCAAAGACCTGTTATGGGAAAAACAATGTTCCAGACAACAAATAATCCGTATTTAGAAGATTTGTTCACCTTTTCTTACCAGCCGACGTGGAAGCACTTATTTATTTTTGCTGTGGATCAAAAGAAGTTCTCGTGGTGATGTTCAATTCTTATTTATTCTGTGGTTTCCTCCTTTCTTGTGGTCTTCTTCCTCTGTTTTCCTTTCTGCTAATAAAAGTGGTTACCAAACAATCTCTTTTGAAGACCGTAGTGAGCCAGTGAGGTTAAAAAGCAGAGAACAAGAAGAGATAAGAACGCCACGTCAGGAGCACGAGGATGAAAGACAACAGGAACAATGGAGAACTATAGGGCATGTGAGTAGGAACAACTCATGGCCTTAGTATACAAGGACTTGGCCCCATAGCTGGCCTCATATCTCTCTTGCCCAAGAACCTACAGGGTCTTAGGCCAACATCTGGCAAAAGAGAAAAGTCCCTTCTAAGCACGGTGCCCTGAAATGCTGCAGACAGACACGTCTGGCTGCTCTTGTTTATTGGTGGAAGCCTCCAACACAGCTTGTAATGTAAACCTCAGCTACTGAATCCCTCCCTTCTTCTAGGCGGCAGTCCAAGGTGTATTTAAAGTGAATTTCTTCTTGACCATTCGACACAGTGTCTCCAGACCTTCCTCAGCTGATGCTGCAGTGTTGACAGTGGTTTCCTATTGCATTTTTGACCCGACAAATTGGTGAGCCACAGAGCTATTTAAACCAATAAATCCGTTCTGTAAATATACTCCACGGAAATACTTCTACAACACCAACAGGTACACTGACACTGCTGGGCTGCCAGGCTTACAAGGTGCTAGTCTTCTAAGTGGAACACCAACATGGCACACAAAACCTTGCCTTGCTGTGCAAGAAGGGGATCCTAGGACTCATTTACACAGGCACAGATACTGCTGTTGGAGTGATATGGTGGTTTTCAAACCTAGGGATGCCTACAGGCTCATTGATAACTTCTGAAGCATTCCTGTAAAACAGGAAGAAAAAAAGAAAAAGAAATTTACTGCAAGAAAGGCACGTGCAGCTCCATTGGAAACTGGAGCTGAAGAATGGGGGGATGGGTTTTATGTCAGAGACGGTGGAAAACTTATGGTCTAATCCATCACTTCCTTTCCCCACCTCAAAGATCAGGAGTACCCCAAGGTATCGATCCTGTTGAGTAAGGACCATGTGCTAACAATTAAAAGCAGATGTTTTGTGAAATTTCATCCTCTGTTCTGACTGGTATTCGTCACAGACAAAAGCTAGGGTGTCAGATCCCTGCCCATAGGAGCAGTCTGCTAACACCCGAGAGTTTTCTAATAGATATAGATGTAATATCTGATATCTGAGAGTTTTCTAATAGATTTTAGCCTGTTAAAATAACAGTTGTTTTAAAAAGTAGCATTGCTACATGGTTAGTTGAAGTAGATATTGCATTTAAAACCTGGGAAAGACCAAGAGAAACTTGTTGTTGTTGTCAGAATTATAACTGAAGGAAAGTCAGGGAACCCAAAATTCAGACTGCCGCAAAGGAGAAAAATGGAAACTATGACAGGATGAAAAGGCACAGCCAGACTGACAGCTGGGGAAACCCAAGTCCTTGAGCCACAAAGAATGGACTGAGCATCATAGGTACAACTTGTCCCCCAGCTCAGAGCATCACAGCCCTGCCCTCGGGGTGCTGCTCTGTGGAGTGAGCCAGTCATTAACATAGCAGTCTGTATTAATACATCAGGCTATTTTATCCTTCATGCTGCAACCATAGATGACTTGTTTTACACAGGCTACCTAGCTGCCATCAGAGGCACAGCAACCTACCATAGCTAATGGTTGGGCTAAATACGCACCAATGACCTGCAGCTCCATCCACGACAACAGTGGGGAGCGTGCATGACTCACAGCAGTATAAATAACCTGAGAAACCACAGAGAAAATCTTCTGCCAGAAGTTTCCTCTCCTTCCTCTCTTCCCAGCCTTTCCTGGTGTTCCTTAAGCCTGAACCTGGACCACAAACCAGCACGATTCCTTACGTTTTTCTCTCTTCCTGCATGTGATGTTTACCTCTTAAATGGGAATATAACATAATTGTTTTCCTCTGACTTTTAGTAACTTGAGACAGTCGCTCTAGGAGCTTTGAATGGATGTACTTATTTGTTTACTCTGAAATGTGCTTGTGGTGGTTTAAATGTAACCGCAATTGTTCCAGTTGGGTTAAAAGTCACTGAAACTGAATGGTGTAATTGTAACCCGTATCGAAATCGCTGGGAGGGACAGTTCAGTGTAAGCTTCAGCCAAAAGATATGCAAAATTGCTGAAGAATCTGGAATTTCTGGGTCAAGAGACTTTGAGTATTGCACAGGATGGGAGAAGAGGTCAAGTAAGGAGAGGGGTGGCAGCGAGTAAACAAGATAAGTTCATAACAACATGACCAGACTCAGTTTGGTGCCTTCTTGAAAGATGAAAGGAATAACGTCACTTAATGAAAGCTCTGCTTATTCTGCTTCAGATGTAGGAGAAACCCATCAACTAAAAACACTGCTTGAAAGCTGCCCTAACGTTTCTGAATCCCAATGCAGGGGGAAGGATGCTGTCTCATAGACTTTCCTCTGTCGGTACAAAGAAATAACCAGCAACCAAGCAGAGAAGAAAGGTCAAAAAGCCAAGATGACAGCAAGAGAATATAAGCAATGGGATGCTGATAGGGTTCGTGTTGTACCTCAGACTGGAGAAGCTGAATCAATACCTCTCTGTCAGTTTTGCTTCAAAACCAATCATGAATATCACTCTGAGGGGTTTCGAATATGAACAAGAAACTTTTTCATGTGGTTTTGCTCCGAATTGTTGAGAAACTGGAGGAGCTGTGATTGCTGAATGCTGTGTTACTTAAAAACAACCAACAAAACAGCAGTTCTGTCGAGAAGGAATGTTGACTCAACAGCAGATAATTACATGCAGGAATAATGGGAGTTTATACCACAAGAGGCTTTTATTACATGAGAAATATCTAACACACAAACCACTCTGGAAACAAATCGTAAGTCTTCTGAACTGAAACACATAGGCAGCTCTTTGTAATAACATAATAAGACATCTCCCCTAATTCATCTCTTCTCTAAGTAGAATAAATGAAATAAAGATTGCAAATTGAATTAATAAGCATTATGGTAAAAAAGTATACTTGGGGTCAAAATACCTGTCTGAAAAGATACTAATCACACAAAAGGAAGAAGAATACTTCTTAGCTTTCCCTACAGACACTGAATTCCCTCTGAGTCTTGGGTTCGTTGGGTTTTCTTCCTCTTAACATTTACTTGTGGTTCTATTTTGTCTCTTATTTACTCTTGTGTGACTAGACCAATGCTTTGCGTCTTCTATGTTCCAAAAGCATCATTCTCTTGTATTGAACCAATCTCAAGTTAACTCAGACCTGTATGATCACAATAGAGGTAGTCAGGAATGACAAGGGGTGCTTGATGCCTTTTCCCATCCAACCTACTGCAGCAAGCTCAGAAAAATTGAGTGTTACTCCCCCTGCTCTGCTCAGTTGGCACTGGGGCAGCGGGAGGCAGAGAGCAAGCAAGAGCACTTGTTTGCTGAAGGCATGTGGCTGCATGTGTCAGAACAGAAGCGCAGCTCTTTAAGTATTTGTGTTGCAGCAGTGCCAATCAAGGGCCAGGACCCCATTGAGCCTGTCACCATACAAACGTGGAACAAAAGCGGCAAGCCTTGTGCTTTAGTTAGCCAGTAAATCACCCTCCTTTAAGGGAATGGGGATTTGCATATTTATGGTTGGGAAATAGCCGTGCTTTAGTAGGTTGGAGCCTCTCTTGTTAGGAGCGCACGGGGGGTTGTGTAGTTGGGAAGAAAAGGGTCAGTGTTACAGGCAGAGACCACGTACCACATCCAGCTCTTTCTTCTGAGACGATTGCTTTTCAGTTTAAGAATAAATCTTAAAGGCCTTGGGTTCTTTCCCTTTTTCTCAGCCTTGAATAATTTTTGTGACAAGCTCTGGCAGCATCCTGTCTTCCTCACAAATGAAAGTTAAGCAAACCGTGCTCTAATTCTCCCAGCCAGGGGGGTGATCTGTGACAGCAACCTCTTCCATATGCTCCTTTTCTATTTTCCACTATTATTCCATAAATAACAGGGTTTCAAAATTGCATACTACCCAGTACCCGTTTATTTGTTCTACTTCTACAGGAGGAGATTTGCACGTTCAACTTGTCAAAGCATTAAGAAACAACAGAAATAAAATATCACTGGAAAGTCATAGAATGGCCTGGGTTGAAAAGAACCTCAAAGATCATTTAGTTTCAACGTTTGGAGGTAAGAGAGAGGGATTTTTACCTTCCCTGAATGGAAGGCTGTGAACAAAGCATTCGTAACCCAGTTCACCTATGTGTGGGCATCTCCTTAAACATCTCATCAGGCATCACTGCCTGCACTGCCTATCTGATAGACAACAACTGTAGATATCCTCTACAGTGCCCTCTGTTCTCCATCAGTTGCTACATTTTGGCTCCCAGCTTCAGGACTCCAAGTCAAGGCCTACGGATGCCTGGGCTACGTGAATGCGAGTCTGATTCGGTCATTTAAGCAAACAACCTCAGTCTGCTGCATAAAGGAAATAAAGACATGAAACATTTCCCTGTGTTTGTCCTACAATATCAGAAAACACCTGAAAACAAACAGATGGCTGCAGGATTTCATTACTATGAAGACATTCTAGATGCAAGACTTCCCTCTAGTGGAAACACCAGGAGCTGGCCACTTTGCATTGAAACCTGCCGTTAGATGACAGGAAAAAGCAATGCCTTTAAAAAATAATAATAAAAAAAACGAAAAACTGAGTATTTTCAGAGGAATCGGTGGTGGTGAAAATAGGAAATATGGTGAAAATAGGAAATAATGTGACTCTCAGCTCTCACCTATTCTCTCTGTCTTGCCTTCTTTCAGAACAGATAACCAGACTTGGATCAGACACAAGGAAAGACCTTTGGGGTGAAGGAGATCTGATGCTACTTGGCTTGTAATTTATCTCCACAAACTGACTGGGTCTGGGTTGTCCACAGATTCTCGATGCATCCAAGCAATTATTTCAATGCCAGCAGACTGATGAGTTACCTCCTGGCACATCACGTTTGCTACAAGAGTTCATTAAGCTGAAATGTGAAATACTGATTACACACATATACACCGTTAGCATTTATATATTAAGGCACGTTTCCTCTTGATGCCTTTTCTAAATTCAGATCTACTGAAAAAAAAACAAATCATTTCACAGCATCTGTTAGAAAAACAGACTTGCTCTTCATTTGTTGTTCTTCCTTACTTTTGCTATTTGGCTGATAAGTACTTCCAGGGGTCAACTGAGCCAAAACAACTCCATAGTGCTCAGTTACCATTCCCTGCCCGAGATACCTTTGAGCAAGCTGTTCAACAGCAAATGGCACAGAAAGGGTAATATATTACTTCACACAAATTATATATCAATATGACAAATCAAATCATTACTTTTCAACTACTTGGAAAGTTTGGGTTAAACCAGTGAATATGAAAACAAACTAACAAACGTGTAACGGGCTGAAGTTTGATGCCCATAAACACACAAGAATTCCAAACCAAAGGCAAGTGTGTACAAAATAATTTATTACAGCATAACATATGTTGGCAATATTTTACAGTGAGTTTTCCATTCAACAATTTTGAACCTAAATAGATGACACACAAAGGAGAATTTTAATTAGAACACTTTATTTGTCTTAATAAAAACCCCTCTCCGTGAATTCATATTTGCCTTAGAGGGGCTAGTTAATATTACTGAAATTATTTACACTGCAGTGAAATAAAAACAAAACTGACTGAATGATTCCATTACAGTTTCCAGAAAATGGATTTTCTGTACAAGCCACAGTATAGTTATATTTTGATAGCAGTTCTTACAGGATGTAAAGCTGTCATATGTAGCCATTTCGTCCAGCATTATGCTTTAAATAGGTATATTAGATTCAAACTTCCATTTTCATGTTGTATATTTAATAGTTAATGCACCAGAATACAGAGTAAGAAAAAGGTTCGTTGTGATTTGTAGTCATCCTCTTTGTGCTCCATTGAACAGTGTTTAAATACAAAATGCACTCCTCACGTACTGCTTGCTTCGCAGCACCTAAAGCGATAGTATTCAGGCATGAGAAGTACTGGCGTATGGGCTGTAAATTCACAACCGAGACTTTTAATGGAAGTAATACAGTAAACTTAGCGAATTTTTAGGATGTAGAGAGGGAACTGTAACCCCCATTACTGTACCTTATGCATTTACCCAATATTGGAGCAGCTTTTTCAACTTAAGTGTCAGTAAGTGAATGGATGGGGAGAAATCAGAAGTGAGAAAAAGAAGGGTAAGATGGAACAACAACAACAACAAAAAACCCCAAAACAGACAACAGTATCAAATTCATTGCATTTTCAGGGAGTTGCTTGAGAATACTCAAACCGAAAACGTTAAACTGATCATAAACTTAAGAAATAATAGTTATGGAACACAAGGTAGATAGAATACAGCTTTCACAAACCCTTTTACACGAACCTAATCTTCATGTCCATCAACACCGGTTCCATAAGACACACACACCTTACAAAAACATGCAAACCGCCAACATTCACTGTGCTTCAAAAGAAACCAAACCGAGCAAAGATTAAAAAATAAAATGGGGAAAAAAAAAAAAATAATAATAATAAATCCCAAGAACGGCGGTAAAAGATGAAGAGGGTAATTTAAGCAGCACTTCTGTCTTAATCTGCTCAAGATGCTCAAAAAATAATTTATTAACGAGATGTGATCACATTCACATGTATATGCAATGACACTTGTGAAAGCAGTCTAGCATCCATCATTTTTCTTTTTGTGAGGGAAGGCCGATGGATTATTAAAAGACTTGAAACTGTACAAGTATAAACATGAAAAATGCTGATTAAAGATCATGTTTACATAAATATTGGCAGTTTTTGTTGGGAGGAAAAAAAAAAATAACTAATAGTATACTCCGTTTCATTCAGCTATCCAAATATTTCATGTCAGACCTGTTAAAGATATTAAAATGCAACCTGGAAAAGTAACCCTGATCTGTATCCAGCCAGCATGTAATGACAGTTTTGTATGTGTGTGTAGGTATGTAGGCACACACACACACACGGGCTTGCATATGCTACTTCATATTTCATTAGACAGTAAGTCGTGGTTAATGGCTGTATGATTCACAGCTGCAATGCTGCTGTCATCCTCGTTTGTGGCAGGCATAAAGGCAGATGTAAAAGGGAACAGTTTATGACATGCTGCTTGATATTCTTCACATTGAGTGTGGCAACTTCCAAAACTGCCGTCAAGCAGCGCCTCGAAAACCTTGGTTAATGTCTACAGAAAGAAAAGGAACAGTTAATAAATGTGACTTACAGTCGTTTTAATACCAAACAAATGCGCTATTAATTCTACTAATCTGAACAAGCACAGGTACTGTGGTGGTATTCAGATATGATTACTTCTTTCAGAGTTCAAAAACCTCACTCTTCCGAATGTTAATATACATGCTTTATATTTCATGATAAATTATACAGTTAAGTACATGTTAATTAAGGTTTCATACACTTGTCTCTCAACACTGTGTTGTTGTTTTTTACCTTCACATTTTTGTCTCTCATGTTTTTATCCAATCTAGTAGCCACAGCAATTGCTTTTTCTTGCCTCGATTTGTCCAGAAAATACATCATTTTTGCACCTTATGACAAAAAAATAAAAGCACAACATTGAGACTATAGCATTACTAAATGCAATACTGCATATCCAGACACAGTGAACCCTGTACAAGTACCAGGACAAAATAAACATATTCCCATAATAACACGGGAAGAGAAAGAACCGGAAAACATCCAGTAAGATGCCTAACAAGATGAAAAGAGTAGAACACTACAACAGAAAGAATCAGGAGCAAACATCCCCAGAGCTATCTGCTTTGGAGTTCCCACATCCTGAACCTGCTCTAAGGGAAAAAGGGTGGTAGTATTTCTCCCAGTATGCTGTTCTGAAACAGGGTTCTTCTAAGCTTGGGGTGGCTTACCCCAAACTCTTCCTCTAAGCAAGACAATCAGTTCTCTGGAGCTAACTCCAGAGTGAGTGGTGCTTCCATACTCAAGCTCCCCAAACCCACAGTAGGTGTTCTGCTGTTACACTTCAAAGAGGTAAGCAGCACATTCTTCATGCAACTAATACACAAAGCAAGTAAGTTGTATAAGGTTCCTTTGTTTTGCTTTGTTTGCTTTAAGTGGTACAAGCAGGCAGAGAAAGAAGTAAACAGGCAGGTTTCTGGCTCTTCCCAATTCATGTATAATGAAGAAACTGACCATTGATTTGAATCACTGACATCATTTCGTTTTCAAAAGCGTTGCGAAGTTAAACAAACCTGAAAGTTGGTGCTGAATGGAGGTAGAGTTGTGTTTGAGAAACTCCTCATTAAAACTTTCCAAGTTTTTATTGACAAAGATTTTCTGCATTTCTTGAGTTAGGACCTTGCTCACAATTTCTGGGAGGTTACTATGGTCAGATACTGGGAAAGGGAGAGGGTAAGAGGGAGGGATGGAAAAAAATATATATATATACTTTTAGACAACAGTAGAAAACGATGTGAAACAACAAATATTTTAACTCACAAAATTGTGCCCAGAAACAACTTTCAGTTCAATAGCTCTTCAAGTCAGCACAAACTGCAGTACTCAGAAAACAAATGTCAGACTGATTACGTTTAAAAACTGTTTGTTGCAAACATACACAATCTGATGAAAACATCTGCTACTAGTCGGAGTGATCTTAAATCACCTGACTGCAAATGAAGTCAGCAAGAAATATTCAACCAGTTCCTCTTTACACTGTCTTATGTATAGTTTATCATTCTAAAAAAATTTAAGACTTCACGTTTAGTCTGATAAGCTGATACACATGACAAAAGGAAACACTTGGTTTGTTTGTGCTTATTCTGGGAAGATCTCATTGTGGCCTTCCAGTACTTGAAGGGAGTGTATGAACAGGAGGGGAAATGGCTGTTTACAAGGGTGGATGGTGATAGGACAAGGAGAAATGATTTTAAACTGAGACAGGGGGGTCTGGGTTAGATCTTAGGAGGAAGTTTTTCACTCAGAGGGTGGTGATGCACTGGAACAGGTTGCCCAAGGAGGCTGTGGATGCCCCATCCCTGGAGGCATTCAAGGCCAGGCTGGATGTGGCTCTGGGCAGCCTGGTCTGGTGGTTGGCGACCCTGCACATAGCAGGGGGTTGGAACTGGATGATCACTGGGATCCTTTTCAACCCAGACCATTCTATGATTAAAAAAAATTTATAAACTCTATGGTGCTCTGTATATCTTCTGCCACCTGACACAAGCAGCTCACAGCATAAAATTTGCTTCATCCAGAATCTCTCTTCCATATTTGACACTTGTTTTCTTAAAACTTCTAGGAATTTCAAGGGGCTCTGTCACACATACTTCTCTGCGCAATCCAGCCAGTGACTTACTGGGTCCACCTGGTGGATTAATGCAGGAAGGAGTATGTAAAATTCACGTATACTGTATCCTGCATAGCACAACCTGTGCTTTTGTAGGTATTGCCTAGAAAAACAGACCTTCATTTTTGTCTTGACTTCAGTTTGTGTTTAGGGTATATTTACACATGATAACACATATTTATGTATTCATTCATGTTACCTCCTATACCCTTATACATACGTACGTACTTCCTATACACATACCAGCTTTAGAGAATTTAATCAAGCACTCGTGTAGCCACGGATTATTACTGTTGATAGCAAAAGCTCTTTTGACAGACTGCAACATTAACAGAAATTTTCCTGTGGGAAGGGAGAAAACAAAAGCATATTGAGATTAAGGACATGCTACTTCTTCTAGCTCTTTGTATTAGCTACTGTTTTATTTAGTAAATCTAGTACAAACACTGGAAATATCAAGGCCTACAGAGATGTCAAAGAGATTTCCTTTTTGCACTTATTGTATTCCTAGGAATACAGAAATTCCTATACATCAGACTGACAAAACTACATAGATAATGTTACGGTTTGGTTTTGTGTCCCCACTAAAGACCACACTACATATATTTAACAGTCAGAGAACACAGTTCACAGTGAAGAATTAAAAATGTGTAGAGCAAAAATAAAAGTAAGCAATACTTTACCTTTTCTAAAGTATATTTCAAATGCTAGTAAATGCGTGTCTATGTTATCTCCAATAAGATTCTTAAGTGGAATAAGGAATTTAATGGCTTCTTCTAATGGATTTTCTGCCTGTTAATAAACACACAACGAAAGTAAAGAATACAAATAGATGTCTGAAACAATCTACCAATAATAGTTTGTTATTCAGGGCATGTAAACAACCAGAGGCGAAGTGTTCAAGCACTACTCAAACAAAATTCAGAAAGCTACGATTACAAAGTGTGTGCTCATGATTTCATATTGACAAAGGCAAGTCAGCAGTGCTAACTCATGTAGTGTATTTGGTTAAAAAGAAAATATGACAAGCTCAGACAAAAAGTTTAAACTTCTGAAGTTACTTTGATAAAGGAAAATCCTTTGTGCTTAACCAAATACTGTCCCTGTCTTCATACTTTGTGGACTGCAATCATATTTCTGTTAACTTTTTTCTCTTCTCTCCGTATGAAAACCAACAAGAATCATCTTTTTGTTCTTCTTACTGGAAGATGGCTTACTATCGAAGAGCCAAGATTTAAAGCAATAATATAAACACAGAATTTCAATTCATCAGAGAAAAAACTACCTTTCTTTAGTAAAAGTAGATGATAAATAAAGGGTATCCTTGCACACACAGATGATTTTACATAGATTGATGGACTACTTAAGAAAAACCTGACAATCTGTACTTCAGCTTTGTTAACATATTGACATAAAGGTAACAAGGACACCATGCTAACCCTTTCCAGTTTCTCAGGAACTAGTTCTTCCCTAGGTCCACTAGTTTCCTCTTCCTCTTCATCTCGCTTTTTCTTTTGATTCTTTTGCTGTCTCTCTCTTTCTGCATGCTTTCTTTCCTCTTCAAGTTTTGCTTTCTTCTGTGCTCTTCTTTGCTTGCTAAGCATCTTCTTCAGTTCTTTGGCTGAGAGATTTTCTATAGATTAAGCAACAAACATAGTAACTATATCATTAAGATGTGTGTCTCAAACACCATTCAGGAAAGCCACTACGCTCTTCTACCCATTTCAATATCCTTTTATACTTGCCAAAGTATCATATCACTGCATCATCCAACTTTACCTCTGGGTTACAACACAACACTTGATCTTGTTTATTTACTCTATGAAAGTTGTTTTAAAAAAGCCTCAGTGACTTGAAAGATTAACTACAGGAAGTTATTAAATCCATGTGACAGATTTTGTCACAGAAAATGAATGATGACTTTGAAAGGTAATACTGAGCTCACGTGTTGACTGTGGTTCAGCTGACTGATTTACGTTTCAACTTAAAACAAGCCTGTTACCTTTCATTAACATGTCTGATCCATTTGCAGCCTTGATAATAGCCTTCATTTTCTACATGTCATCATTATAGCTAAATGGATGCAAGCAGCAACTGGTATAGTTTGAAGTGCAGAGGTAAAACTCCTGGTATGTGTTAAATAGTGCCATTATAGGAGACTTCATGCTGTTTGGTGGGTTCAGATTTCACTCTTCCCCATTCCCACTTTAGCTGGAATTACACTAATTTCCACTTGGTCTTCTGCCATATTTCACTGATAACAGGATTTGCACAAATAATGTGGCAAGAAACAGAACAAGCTACTGAGGGACATGCATGTTTTTTATGGCGATGGCATCACAACATCTACAGGGCCCATCCTGGGGCCAGCCAACATTGATACGATGGAGCAAGGAGAAAAATGTTTTTACGCATTCATTCCTCCACTGTGGACAAGTCTATTAAATTTCAATTCAGTACGCATGTGAACTACATGACTTAGCAGTCTTCCTCACTTTAACTTTTATTATACACTGAATCAAAATTAAAGTCAGAGAGAAAAATGATGCAAGTTGAACCGTGCTGTGAAATGTGGCTCTTTATATGTGCTTCATACATACAAATAAAGAGGGGAAGAAGAACTCATTCACCTTAATAAAAGGTAAGATCACATTAGCAACATAAAGTGGCACTTTGGGTTTAGTTCAACTTTTTTTTTTTAATTAACGTTCACGTCAAACATCCTTCCCTTTGCAAAAAGCTAAGCATTAATTTAATCCCTTTTGTCAGCTACTACAGCAGAGTTGACGGTCGCTATGATTCCACAAAAGAACAAGCGACTATTTTCTTAAGATAAAAAAAATCCTCATAAATCACTTGTCATTGAATACTCTGACATTCATGCCATGCACAACTGATTTCCAAAGATAATCTGCTTCCTCTTTAAACACTAGTTTCAAACAAATTTACAAGTGTATTATTTGTGCTAATATATGCTTGGCCACGTATTTTTTGGCCCCCAAAGTTATATGAAAAATTATAAATGTAACACAATGTTAACTAGTATTATTATAATGTAGTACTACAAAACCTATAAACATTAAATACATGTTAAAACATTCTTACAGCAAGTCAAACTGCTTTCCCACCAAATCTATCCATTAAGTTTCATAATTCACCCGTTAATGACACTTATCTTCTGTTTAAATGGATGAATGGCTGAATTCAATTTGATTTTTTCCTCTTAAGCTTCTGAAACACTACTGCTCACTCAAATACTCTAGGTGCAGCTAGGCACATTCACACACTGCTTTTACAATGATGTGGGGATGACTGGGGGGGGGGAAGCTGTACTATGTTATCTATGATTTCTTTCCAGTTACCGATCAAATAATAAGCAACAGAAACGGAACAAGGCATTTATGTTACAACTCGCTGATTCTATAGCACACAACTTACATAGCTTAAAAAGCTTTTACTTTTCATACACATATGAGCCTCCATTATAGTCTAGATACCTGAATTCACTTCTTGTTCTTTGCTTTCATTGGTAAGAGGATTATCATGAAGCTTCAAGTAGATTTCAATTGCTGATCGAGCAGCTTTGAAGTAGAAGGCATGTTTCCTGAGCACATCTTCTAATCTCAAAAGGTCTACATAGGCACGAAGAGTCATCTTTCTCATGCAGTATGTGTGGAAGTCAAATTGATCATCCGTTATCTCAAAAAAATGCTTCAAGGAGGGGAAAAAAAGGAAAGCAAGTCTAAGGCATTTCCCTGGCTTACTCTATTTTTTTTTTAAAATAAATTGAGATAAAATTATAACTGATACTACAGGCATTATTTAACAAGCATAGAACTATTCTTACAATACTGAACACCCAAGAAAATCTGTCAGTAGGAAGAAAGAACCCAGGAAAATCTCATTTTGTTTGCAATAACTATAATGATAATTCTCAGAGGTTGAGGCAACCTTTGAAAGCCAACTGAAATATGATTGCTCTTATTAAAAAACAATTAGAGAACAGACAGCATGAAGTTAGTGTTAAAGTAGTAGGTAAGGCATAACTTTTTATATTGAATCCTTTTCACTGTTTCACAATAGTTTTGCACATAACAGATAGATACCATCCTTAGCTATTACAACACATCACTAAGAATTAACCTGTTTTAGAAATTATATTAGAAAGCTTCTATGCAAAGAAGATCATGCTGTTTACAGCTGCAAACATTTCCATTAATGGGAAGAAAATAAAGTGTTTTTACCTACTTACCCTTTCTACTTCATGACATTTTTTCAAGGCTTCGCCATATTTCCCTAGCCTCTGATAAGCTGCAGCACATTCAGTCTGGAACCACATACACTGCATCTCATTTAGGTTTTCCATAGCAGAAGTCCCTTCCTGAAATAAGTGTTATTATCACTTTTTGCCATCATAGTTTACCATCTTTTTTCCAAATATGACTAGTTACAGCTTGCCAGTAGGAAACGACTTGCAGTACCATGTATAATGGTAAGGATTACCACATTCAAACTGTTTGCGCTGCTTTTTATAAATGGAACTGCTCTATAGAATTTCAGTCTGTAGCACTAGTTTTAATGAAATGTTCAAGTCCAAATTACATCTATGCAATATAATTAAGTCATAATGAATGTAGTAGCTTGCATATTCCTGACATGCATTATCTTAAAAATGGATGCTTGAAAAAAGATAACTTCCCGATTTCAGTCAAAAATTAAGACTTACATTAGCAAAGTTAAACAAGAGCTGCCAGAAGCAAATCAAACCTCCCTTCACTACGGCAGTAAACATACCCGAGTGAATTTAGAACACATCTCTTCTGCATCCTTCACCATATTTGCTCGCAGCATGTATTTAGCACATTTAGAATTGATAAATCTGTCAGCAGTATCCAAAGATTGTGCTTCATCCATCCATTTGGCAGCTTCCTTCAGGTTACCTACATGCTGTCAGGAAGAAAGCAGTGACAGAGGAATTAAATAACTAAATTTCCAAGATAAACTTTATATTGACCTGCTCTTGAAATCTATAATTACTGGTATTTCTCTTCCAGAAGTAACAAGAAGACAATATTCCTCTGTTTGTCCCCCTCACTCTCACATCATATTTATAAACTCTTTTTATGAATATCAACAATTTGCTTTAAGCTGTGACTCACTTTAGAAAATCTAAACAGAATAGATGGGTTTTCATTTTCTTACCGACAGAACAGCGCACAAGAAGAAACCTGCACAAAGGTCAATACTCACAGTGCTATCCATATATTCACACCAGTTTTATGGGCCCCTTTTGTTGTTTCTTTTTTAAAAGCTATATACTCCACATGCCCAAATGCACTTTTTACCTTGTATATTTTCGCTTTTAAGTAGAATAGTTCTATTAATGTTGGAGTGCTTGCAATTGCAGCATTAATGTAATCCAAGGCCAAGGAACACTGGCCAAGTTTGTCAAAGTGCTGTGCCAGGAAATAGCGAACCCAGAGCAGCGTTGTTGGGGGCTCTCTCTCTCCATTTTCTGGAATAAAATGGGAAAAAGTTACATTAACCAGAAAGACTGAACACCGCGCTTGAAATATAAACACAAAAAACAAAGTGCAGCAGATTCATCAAGTATATCCTATAACGCTTTCATTTACTAAACACTCATTTACTAAATCCTCCTCTTGCAAAAATAGTTTCAGCACATCAATAATACTTCTTAACTGCCATAAAAAGTAATTATGCCATAATTAAGACAAGAATCAATAGATAGAAACTTACCGCACGGACCAAAGAGGTCACATGTTCTCAAAGAGGCTTCGTAACCAGTAACAAGTTCTTGGATTGTAGAGACCTGCATATAAAAGCACCAACTTAACTTTAACTTTAGTGTGTATATACATATATACATACACACAAATGTCTGAAGTGAACCAACTGAAACAAGGCGCTTTGGAAAAGGCTGGGCTTAAATTTCCCATAATAAAGAAGATACAGGCCAGGCTGTTTTAGTTTCCTAGCAAATAACAGGAGCTACTAAAGACTTATTTTATTATTATGAAGGCACTGCTGCCTAGAATACTGAGTGCATCCTTCTATACATTAAGGCAAACACTTCCTGACATCATAACTTGTCAATAATATCATTCCAAAGCTAAAGACTCAAAGTTCACTCTTAGTTTTAGACTCACATTACTAAAGCTTGAAATTTACAAGTGTTAGTATCTATGTTTTTCATGACAAAGAACTATTCCAGAAGCAGATCCATGACTAACAAGCGTCACCTAGGATTTTTTAGCATTTTATTAATCCATCAGCCTGCTTTGTCGCAACATCTGAGACGTGTCTGTCACACTTTGCAAGCAGAGAAAGCCTCTTAATGAAACAACAGTACTAACAAAGATAGAACTATGACCCATGTATATATACTCAAAACACGTGAGGGACTTGAAAAATGAGATCTGACTGTAAACGTAACAGGATAATAGCTACATTAACCAATCAAGTCACACTTATAGGCTGTAATAACCTTAATCATCAATAGGTTAAAAAAAAAAGACTATCCTACATTAACAATATGTAGTTACAAGAGTAAAACAGTAATCACTGCAGAGAGCACAAAATTAAGTAGGATTTGGCAAAGCACCACTTCAAGATGCATTTGGGGAAGAGAAGGAAGGGGAGGGAAATGAACCTTGTTCCAGAAGACCAACATTTCCAGAAGATCAAAGCAGCACAGTAGGTAAAAAATGGTGTTTGAAAGAGCAGAGGTGACAGGCTCAGGCCAGTGTAAATGTCTCAAAAAAGGGTAATAAAATGTATAAACAGATATACACATTCTAGAAAGCTCTGGGCAAATCTTGTGAGTTTCTGGTAACAAAAATCTTATAAAATACAATAAAACATTACTAGACTTCAAATAATTACAAGATTATAAATAAAATAGTAAGAAATCATCAGTACATGGACTGAGGTAAATAACTGCATTAAGCTGTTCCCTGGCCTCAGATATTTGTTTGCTAAAAGAAACCTCCTGCACTCAGAATAATTTTGAAGACCGTCTTCCCTAAAATGAACTTACATGCTGAAGTAAGCAGCTACTGCAGCAGGGTTCTATTACAGACACAACAGGGTGTTATTTCCTTGCTGCTTTACACTACAACTTCAGAGTATCCCCACACTTTAAGTATCAGTTCTACTGCAAGCAGATTGAGTGTACAACCGGAGAGAGACCACACTTACCACCAAAAAGAATATTTCTATGGCCTCCAAGGCACACGTGTAGCCAGACCCTGCTTTGGGTCAGGGCTGTGGCTGTTTCCAGGCTTACAAGAGATTTTACTCCCCTTTGCTCCAGTGTAGAGATACCACTTCTTTTGTTGCCATTTGCAACTATTGTAGTGGTACCTTTGTCCAGTCATTAAGTGGAAATCTGCGTGATACACTGTATGATTTTCTTTTAGGCAGGGCAAAAGAGGACTATTGCACACAGGAACAATTAATTATCCAGTGATTTTAATGAGGTTAACTTTTCCTTCGAGCAGCTGCACACTCCAATGCAATCAGTTCTAAAATAGCAAGCATCAGCTCTAAGAACACGCTGCTTTCCCAGAGACAAGTCCAATCCTGCCTCACCATCAAATGTACAAGAATCTAAAATTTCAGTGTCTCAAACATACATTGCTTTTAAAACAGAATTTTGATGGATGCTACAAGTTTGAGACCCCACGACAGGGCCAGAAACTTTTACGTATAGGAAGGCTCTGTCTAGTCCATTCAAAAACTGCCACGAAGGGCTAAAAGAGGAAAAAACAGCCAACAATTCTTCAGCTTCCAGTCTCTGATCCAGCACAGCTTAAGAAATTGCTCTATTTTCCCATCTTAGCAGTTACAGCAGAAAGGTTTGCTTAAAACAACTTCACAAGAATCTCTCCTACTCTTGGACTCACCGGCCTCAAGAAGCTTAAAGGAAAAGACAGGATACTTTATTCAAATATCACCTTGCAGTAGTGCTTCAAAAGAGCCGTTTGGATGTGGTGCTCAGGGATATGATTTAGCAGAGGGTTTTTAGAGTTAGGGTTCTGGTTAGGCTGCGGTTGGACTTGATGATCTTCAAGGTCTTTTCCAACCTGGGTGATTCTATGATTCAAAATGGGGGAAAAAAGAGCCACAAGTGTGTGTGCTTCACATTCTCTAAAACACAAACATGAGCCCATTGCCTTCATGGCACTCAAATCAGATGAGTTGCATAAAACCTTAGGTAGTAAGAAAAACAGTAGTAATATCCAGGAATCAGAATTGTCTTAGCATTACTAAGCGTTTTTCAAATAGCAGCTTGAAAGGTCAAATGTTAACTGTGTTCTGGCACTAGTAATGCACTTCCAAGTGGAAATTCCTTTCATGTCACCAGCCGTTGTTACACACACCATTTCTGAACACCGGTGTACAGACAATTGAAGTCAACTGTAACCCTTCATGAAGAAAAGTATGTTGCTGACGGGCTTTTCTTTCCTCCTCAAACTGAGCGAGTAATCACAAGAAATAACTTCCCCCAGTATTGATAAAGCACTCTGCTTTAGCTCAGCAAAAAAGATTTCTACCGCAGAAGGACCTGTGAAAGAGAACTTCTCTTAAATCATAGGACTACTTATACGAAAAACTAATTCCAAGAAACATGGAAACTCCATCTCAGTATCAGAAGTGTGCCCCAAATCTGAATCAAGTAAACTCCTTGTTTTCACCTCCAAGTTGAATTTTCAAGGTATCTCCCATTACCAGCACTGCAAGTGGTAGCACTTAGAAAAAAAAAACAAGTGCCCAGGTTTTGAGTAAAATGTTTCAGAGAATAATTAGGTTTGATGCTACTTTACTTTCCCCACTGCAGAAGATGTATCTGCTAGACTTGGCAAGAATTCTGATGTCTATGAGAAAAAACAGTTGTGTCTTTCAAAGTATCTAAAAACCATTGGCAAGTTGCTTAGCTACACAGTACTCAAAGGTTGAAACCACTGTAGTGCAAAACTTCAAAACAGGCCTCACAATATACAAAAGCTGGGATATCTAAAGACCGAATGGCAAACTAGCTTTACAGCAGTAGCACTAGCAAGGCATTTTCCTTGGGCCATAGGAAACACGCTGGCATTAACAGATGAATATCTGCAGCCAAATTTACAATGGGAATACTTTCATACATACTTTAATCTTCCACAAGATGGAAAGTATCCAGCTCCATAGCCAAAGCTATGGAGCTGAAAAGCAGCATCTTCACCTATAGGCAAGAAGTGGTTGGCATGAACAGAGATGTGCTTTTCATCGAGGCAGCAAAGAACAGAGCATGCCAAACAAGTGCCAGCTGGCACACTGGCACTGTACAAAAGGTCTGAGTTCAGGCTCTTCTGGTGTACCCATACAGGAGGTGGGCAGCTACTTGAATAAGAAATTCCATTTCCAGTGGCTTACTAGCTTAAATTCATTTAAAGGAATATCCAAGACAATAGCATTTAAGTTCACAGAAGAGTCACACTGTTTGATTGTTTTAATGCTTTCTATAAAAGCAGTAAGATAATGACGCTCTACGTTTACCAGTGCAAAAAGGAAAGGTATAGGGTATGCAGATAAATGAGGACCTCCAATGACACCCAAGGCAGCTACACACTGACTACACTTCTTGCAAGCAACTTCCTTTGACTCTCTTGAAAAGTTTCTGTTCCACACCTTATTACACATGATACGATTGACAAGCTCCTTTGGATCTGAGGAACAATAACTCGTATAAGGTCAGTCTCACATTAAACAAAAACTTGAAGGTGACTACAAATACAAGAGTGAGCCGTGAATTTCAAGTGCCTCAAATCTAAGAAAATAAAAATTAAATGTAAGGATTTGTTTTAAATCATCACTCTTTGAATCCCTTTCTTAAACTGTTATGGCATCTGAGTAACAGAGCTGCTGTTAAGGTACTGTTTGGGATGGAAAAACACAGGACTCAGCCAGACTTGGAAATGAACTCGAAAATTCCATATTGCTGGGAAAATCCTATAACAACTGAGACTTTTTGATTAAAACTTCTTTTTGTTAACAAAAACAAGCATGACTAGGTTAATTAAATTGGTTCAAATTCGACTGCACATCAATCTGCTATTATCAGTATAATAAGCAGTTCAATTTGCCTCAGAAACCTCACGGTTGCTTCAAAGATTATCAAACATCAACAGGTTTAACAATACTCCTGCTCACGAGAGTGGGAACATCCTATTCCAGCACTACCCAAAACAGTTTATTTCATCTTTCCTCCACTTACTTTAATTTTTTCCTCATTTAACATATAATGTAACTGCAGAAATACTGTCTTCTGCCATGAATGTACCAGATATTCACCACATTCTGAGCAAGTCCACATACCAAATTTCTACTCCTAGAATTTTAACTCTCTCATCTTACTTTTCTCTATAGTTAAACTGGCAGTGAGCAGAAACATGAAAGTATTCCTTGGTTGACTTCACCTTCCTCTTAGAGTTGCTTCATCTTAAAATGTAGAGAGATTCAGAGCAGAACTAACATTTTCCACTTTCTTACTCAAACCACTAATAGTTCAGAGGCCATCTGACTACAAAAATGGTTGCAACTTGCTCTAAACTACTTTAGCTTTTTATATCAAGGAGGGAAGTTGCTGTCTTTCTTGTAAAAGGTAAAGAAAAATCTTCACTCGAGACTGCCTGCCTTCCTGTGTAGACAGTCTTATACTTTTTGCTTATTTATTTATTTAGAGACTGTTGTTTCTGATGTTTCTTCCAGACAGACATTATCTCATCCAGTATTTCCTCATAGTCTCCGTGTTTTTAAGTTACCCAGAAAAAGGGCACATAGGCTCTAATTTTGAGTTTCAATGTAAATCAGTGCACCTGCAACACAATCAATGCAAACCTTTATGTTGACTAATTGAAGATCTTCACTCCTGGGATTTGTATCTCATGGATATAGAAGTCCATGTGTATGGAGAACCAAAGACCGTTTCTGAGTATTGCTCAAGGACAAAGAGAATGATTGTTGTGGGGAAGGGGGGTGCTGGAATTTCAAAATCTCTTGTGAGGAGCTGTAAGGAATAAGGCTGTTCACAGTTACTAGTAATACAGACAGTTCACAGAGTGTGAACGTAGCTACATCTCATGTGTTTGCACACACTTAAGGTTATTAGCTTCCAGCAGAACAACTCTGTCCAGGGCCACAGATACGAAAGCCATGAACAGAAGCTTTGCATGAAAAACAGAACTCACTATCACGCTGTAGGCACTTCTAAACACACATTTTTGCTTCTTGACCATGCCATCAAGAGACTGCAGTTTCACCTCAGCAAAGCACACACTGTGTCAACTGCGTAAGTTTTACTCAGGTACCCATATATTATCAGCATATATAGTTTAAATAGACAAGTATATTTGTTATTTAAACACTAAAAGCCCGACACATAAGAGCTTAATAAGACTCCACAGTATATAGCGGGCTTTTGAAAACAGTATTATGACTCAGGGCCACAAAGATGATCAGAGCTGGAGTACCTCTCCTATTAAGAAAGGTTGAGGGAATTAGGCCTCTTTAGGTTGGAGAAAAGATAGCTACGAGGAGACCTCAGTGCTGTCTTCCAGCACTTGAAAGGCACTTACAAGCAGGAGGGGATCATACTTTTTACAGTCTCATAGTAATAGAACAAGAGTGAATGGCTTTAAACTAAAAGAGATGAGGATTTGGATAGATGTGATGAAGAAATCTTTTATTCAGAGAGTGGTGAGGTACTGGATCAGGTTGCCCAGAGAAGATGAGGAAGTGTTCAGTGCCAGGTTGGACGGGGCCCTGAGCAGCCTAATCTGGTGGGTGGCGATCCTACTCATGGCAGGGGATTGGAGTTAGATGTCTTTAAGGTCTCCTTTAACCTAAACCAGTCCATAATATGACTCTAATGACTTCACTAGAATTTTACTGGCTTCTCCTCCACTTTTCCTTCAGTACAATGAGAACAAATTCAGCATCAGTGAACAACTCCATCAACAAATTGGCTAATTGACTGATTTCTAAGAAGCACGGTAAATCTTTATACAGCTCTTAACCTAAAGGAACAGGAAGATAATCACTGACAAAACATCAAATGCACAATTATTGCACTGTCTGTTAGAATGCACACTGTGGAAAACCACAGAAATAAAGAGGGATGCTATATATGCCATTTTGAGGGCTTCAAAATCCAGAATGATGAATGGAAGACTGTACTGAAACAATGATGAGGCTCCTTTCTATCAATAGCACCCTCAGCCTAACCAGATCACACACTTGAATAAGCAACCTACTCTTTTGGAAAGTGCCTACCCTGCAGCAGCAGTTACAGATGCTTCACTTGACATGTGGCAAACCATGCATGTACTCACATTTAACCTAACAACTAATGCAAATCTGCAGCTATTCACCTGTATTCGAAGTGAACCCATTTCTAAAAATGCAGGTTCTGTGGAAAGCGCTTATTTAACTCTTCATGAATGGTCTGAGAAAGGAGAAGCAATAAATATTAGGAACTGACTGGGAGTTTTGCTGGCAAACAGATATAAAGCCATAAAGATAAAATCACAACTTGCCAATCAGTTACCTCAATGCTCCTGTCTATGTGCATTCAAGGCACATCCATCTTCATCCATGAGCTCATAACTACACTCATGACTCCAGATGCACCTCACCAGGGGACTGAGCAGGATGACCTCCCTCAATATAGTGGTGCTTCTCTTCTCCTCAGTCAGCCCAAGGTGCTGTTGGCCTTCTTTATCTCAAGGGCATGCCACTGGCTTATGTTCAGTTTGCTGTCTATCTGAACCCCTGTGTCCTCTTATGCAAAGCTGCTTTCCAGGGTGAATAAGCACACTTCAGTCATCTTTACTGAAAGACAAGCATAGGAGAACTACACTATTTTGATCAAACCAAATACCTTGGAAAAGATTAACTGAGTGCAGGAATGTAAAGAAATACAATATATCCTGTACTATAAATTATGCAAAGATAATTCTATGTATAATTTCAGTTTTCCTAGAAATGTTGGAATAACAAGAACACTCTTTGCCTTTAACATCCTTTGTTCAGATATAGCTTGTTTACCTGCAGTGATGCATTAGGTAAAAGGATTTGAAACAACAGTTCAAACAAAAAGAAAAATCAATTGAGGATTTGAACAAGGCATTCATTATTTTGCTCAAGGTGTAAGTAAGACATAAGGATTATATATTTAACAGTCTCCCTGAAAAGAGAATTGAGTAGCAGAAACCAAAAAAGAAATCTACATTTCATATTGCCACACCATAAATGCAAGTACTTCTAAAGTGTGCAATAACTGTCTCAAATGCATTAAAAAGCATTTCATTCACCTCCACAGGCTGTCAAACAGATGTTCAGTGAGAAGCCAGAAACTTCATGCAAAAACACTGACACTGTTATTAGTTAGACTGAAATTGGATTATGTCTCCAATTTCCACCAAAGCAAAGAACTCGAAGGTAAATCCCCAACATATGCTGTCACAGTTGCTCCAAAAACAGAACAAAATCCCATACTATAGTAGAACAACACAAGATACAATCTCAAGAAGCTGAGAAAGTTGTAATTGGAGTTAGCTTTGACTGTTTCGCCCAACCACACTTATGTTACTATTACCTACCACTCTCTGAAATCACCTACAAGTTGCCCAGGATTTATGTACTAAAATGTTTTAGCTGCTCTTTGGATCTCTTACAAGTCTAGGTACAAAAAAATGCTGTTTCTAGATCTCAGTATGCAAATTAAAGCATCTTCTTGATTTACAATACCTGAAGCATGATCCTAAGATGCACCTAGTGAACATACTTAACCTACTGAATTATTCTTTTTCATATTGACTAACGCAGTAAAGACTCCAGTGTCACAACAAGCAGGTTTCAAAGCCATAGAGTTGGATACAAAAAATCCAAGGCAACAACTTCACCCTCCCGAGATAGAAAACAAATATATGTATCTCAGCATAACACACGTTTTGCATATTACTATACCAAATCTGACAAACAATTGGTACAATGGCTACAGATACAGGCACACAATCAATAGCAACCTGAACTGCCTCCGATGCTTCCTGGTCAGATGAGTTCTAAGTGGTAACGTGGATGTCTCAGCTGGGCTTCGATGTACAAAGACATGATGGCCTTGTCAATTTGAAGTCTGGGCTGCTGTGATCCCTGTTTTGATTCAACACCTGACACACTATTTGTGTATTCACCTGTAGCATTTACTGTCCTTCATTAAGAGCAGATTAACCCTGAAGCAACTCAGTGAGCCATGTACTAACACAAAGAGAAGGAAAATTGCATGACAAAAGAAGCAGTCAAGCAATCAGCTGTAAAATGATATTCTATTACATAGACAAGGTGGGTAACAATTATGAAGGTGTGCAAGGTACAGTTATTGACTTAAGAAAGAAAACATGGCTTGACTGAATTTCTTCCATCTTCAATATCACACAATATTATTACTGTAAATTATAAGGTGACTAGTAGGTAAAGTCAAAAAGCATCTACTGCATACTGGCTTGTTTAGCTTAGAGAAGGGAGACCTCACTGCGGCCTTCCAATATTTGAAGGGAGTATATAAACAGGAGGGGGTGTGATGGTTTACAAGAATGGACAGTGATAGGACAAAGGGAAATGGTTTTAAACTAAGTAAGACATGGGAGGTTTATGTTAGATATTGGATAAAGTTTTCCCACTTAAAAGGTGGTATTCAAGGCCAGGCTGGATGTGGCTCTGGGCAGCTTGGTCTGGTGGTTGGTGTCCCTGCCCACAGCAGGGGGGCTGAAACTACATGATCATTGAGGTCCTTTTCAACCCAGGTCATTCTATGATTGTGTCAACCAATTCTCAGAACATGAACATAGTGTTTGGGGAACTTGTAAGTTAAAAACTACTCCAATACTCTTGGACTTGGTTACCCACTTGTTGAGCACTTACCTTTAAGTCTCCAGTTACTCAAAGAATCTTTGATCAAATCAGTACTAAAATACTAAAACACCACTAATTGATCATCAAATATGATAAAAGAAAGTTGAACTTTAACTCCATAGGCAGCCGCCCAAAAAGTGGGAATTTCTCCTCTTTTTTGATATTCCATAACTGCCACAAATACAACAATTAGGTAAATTAATACAGCAATTTTGCTGCACATTTTATTAACTGTAATTTGAAGCATTTACTGCATCTTTGGAAAGCTTGGAACAAATAACTCAGTCTGAAATAATAGTTCCGGTGTGATGTAATTTTTCCAAATCCTGGAGAATTTAAATGTGTAAAAATTGAACACTAAGATCATCCAGAGAGTGAAATGGGAAATAAGCCTTTGTGGTAAATTGTAACAGTAATGTATTGATGCAACTAAGAAAGACAGAGAATATTAGCCATCTGTATGACATTTTGAAATCAATACTTCTGGTGACATCATAAACCATAAGCTGAATGAATCCTAACACACTTGCACTCAGATTACACTCATTTACTGCTCATCTTTGACCTCCAAAAAATAAAAAATGAATAAAGATCAATGCATCCTGCAACCAGGCTTCAAGTACGTTGAAATCAACTCTCCACAGAAGTAAAATAACAATCTTGTCACAGTTTAAGCATCACCAAATGATGACTTGCACATGACAAAACAGCACATTAGGGAGAATAACGTTCAACAGTTGTTGTTTGTTAAGTAATAGTGAAATCTAAAAATTAACATTTAGATAATCGTTTAGAAATTCAATACAGAAGACTTCATTAAAACGAAGTAAGTACTAAATTTTACCTTTTCTGGATTGTAATATAAAGATTTCAAAGTGGTAAACAAGGGTGGGCAGCCTTTACTGAAGTTAACCCTCAGGAACTTATCCATTAGTTCTCTAAATTTTTCACCTAGAAACAAAAGTGTATTTGGTTATATGTCAGTGATTGCAAGTGTTATATAAACTTAAGTAGTATTCGGTATACAGTTCTGGATGATAGAGTAACTGAAAAACTGCATTTAAGGGTTTTCATCTTTTATTTAAGAATAAGATGCAAATATGCTCAGAATTAATTAAAATAAAAAAGACAAGAAAGTAAAATGCTTAACTTGCTAGCATTTAGGAGACCGATGACTGGAAGACATGGTAACTGTCTTCAGATCTGTAACAGCTATTAAAAAGGGAAGGGATTAACAACTGTCTATGTAGCGCATAACAAGGGTATTCAAATAAATATTGGGAAAAAATATAGTGGCAAGAGTAACTAAGCACTGGAATTAATTACCTCAGAGACCTTATAAAAGCTTTATCACTAAGCTTTTACAATTAAATTACACAAACACAAGTTCGCAATAGCACAGATAAAGATTATCCTGCACTAAGGAAGAAGGATGGAATTAAAAGTGAGTCCTCTCCCTCTTTTCCAGTCTTTTTTTTTTTTTTTTTAAGTAGGACTGGACTTTAAATCTAATGATTGTTTCTGGAATCAGAAACAGGAGACTTATTCAGAAGCACTGTATCCAATGCATTTAGTAAAGCTAATGAACATTTCAGTACATTTTGAGGCTTAAAAAGTCATAGTGTGTGTGGTTTCATGTTCCTGAGAAATGCTGTTTGTGAAACAAAGGTAGACTTCAAAGAGAAGGTATTCAATTAAAAAAGTACAGCTGCTCTTCATGTTCTTCTATGAAGAACAGTGATTGTTTCCAATGGTTTCAATTTATTGCTTTCGTTTCACTTTACTTTGAATAGAGACCAGGCTGTTATACTGATTACTGGTGTGGACTTGTCAATCTTTAAACATAATACTAAGCTAAGCACATAAGACTGTTGATCGAAATAAGCCTCAATTTATTAAGAACGCATCAACAAAATGTGATTAACACATTGCTGTGAATATCCAGAAAAAGAAGATATAACTGCTCTGCATGTAACATTTCTAATGTACTTCTACCAATTCTAAACTGTCCTCAACTTGTTATTGGCAATGTTACTAATACAAACTCATAAAAGGAGTTCCTTCTTTAGTAAAACAAACTGCTAAATATAGGAAATTCTACCTGTGGATGAGGGATGCATAACTGGACTATACTGTAAGTATTATAATGTGTGTATATATATATATAGGTAAGGTCAGAGAACACCAGCTGTAAAACTACACTGTCCAATGAGAGAGTAACCCAGAACAAAACATATAGTAAAGAAGTCAACACAAACAAGGCACACTAATAAAAATATGGAAAATCACTTTGAAAGGTACCGATTTGTTGGCTGTGTATTGGTGTAAACAACTGCATAACAAAGGAAAAACCTCTATTGTGTGGCTTTTTAATAAAATCTAGTTAACCTGCCACGACATTTTGCCTTTGTACCTTCATAAAACATAAGGTATCTGGGATTAACTAAGGTACAAGTGTTAACTTCAGGGCTGTATCTCTTATGAACTGGTCACAGTCTCGTGCTTTTACACAAGAAGGGTGTGTGCACATTTAGCCTCCTAAGCAGACAAGTGCACTAGTTCTGTTTGACAATATTTAGAAGTACAGTGTATGCAATGATCAGAAAATGCACGAAACCAGAAGCAACTTAATTTACTTCCTTCTCTCTCATAAGAGTAGAGTTGTTTTTTGTGTTGCTGTGTTTTTGGTTTTCTTCTTTAAAGTGTATTCCTTGCAGAGCGGAGGGTATTTGTCAGCTTTATTTCAGTACGACTTGTAAAAAGGATGAAAAGAACTTAGTTCTAAAACTAAAAATATAACAACCTGTCATGAAACACTGCACATCTGCTTTTTGTTTCTGTTCTTAAATTACCAGCAACAAGTTGATGGATTCTGGCTCTAAATAGCTCTAAACAAAAACGCTGTCAGATTCACAAAAGAGACTTGGTGTTTTCTAGCATACAAGCAGTATTAAAATCATTATGAAATTCATGCTTCTTGATTACAATATGCATCTTTTAGAACTGCTGCCTGTAGTTATAAATTAGAAGGTAGGTCAGCCCAAGTCTGTGTATGTGTACAGAGACCCATAGCCCTGCCTCCAAGTACAGCAAACTCCTGCCTTTTAACTGATGCTCTGTAAGTCAATGATGTAGAAAAGCTACACATAATAATTCACAAAACCCCGGGCACCATTCTGCACTGTAATTTGATCAATGCAAATAGCATTACATAGTTGGTACCACCATATTAAAAGTGCGCGACCTTTTTCTATCAAATCCTAAAACATTACAAATACTTTTGTCTATTCCAAAAACAAAAAAGCATTTGTCTAATTTGTGTACATGCAAAAGTAGCTATTAAATGCACATCTAACAGCCTAACAAAAATTAAGAGGAAAAAAAGCAAAAAAAAGAAAATATATTATGGAACAGATATGCAACTTGTTACCTGAAACAAAGTTTAAAGGTAATCTTCTAGGTGAAACTGCTCTGGGATGCCTTTTACTAACTTCTTCATAAATCTGAAGCCTCTCTTCTAAAGTGCCTATTATCAGTAAATACAATAGATGTAAGTAACAGAGATCAAAGTCTATTCTTCCAAAGGTTTAAAACGTTGAGAATTGTTAAGATTCAATATATATTTTTGGACTTCGAATCATTTTAAACATCTTTTATTTCCAATTAATCAAAACCACTGTGAAACAGTGCACTGAAATCGCTAAGACAGAAGTATCAGCATAATCATTGTAAGGGTAAACTGCAAAAAAAATACCACCAAAAAACCAATTACCACTCAAGTTCAATCAAACAGTAATATTTGTTTTCTTTCAATTGTACACTGTGCAGACCCATTCATACAGTATTTTGACAACGATGCTTCAAAAACCTGTCTTTCACTACGCATTTCTTTCAGACATATTTGAAGCATTCAGGAAAACACACTGCGTATGCTATTTGTCTATCTACTATAAGAACTATACAAGCATGTCCTTATCATAAAGTCCTTTGGTGGCAGCAGAATTAAAGCACAACACTGCCAGCACAGACACTGGGCATAAGAAGTGTCAATACCTTAACATTTAAAGTAGCTTTATTTTTCTTGAGATTTTCTTCCCACTCCTCCCCTTTCCCCCATAATATGCTTTGGAGCTCCAATGTGGTTAGAACTTAAAATTAATCTGGTTTTTGAAATGCCATTTTCATATAACTAGAATCAGCTTTGCTTAAACGTTTTCAAATTCATCAAGCAATTTAAATGAAAATGAATGTTTTTTTCGCATTAAGACTATGGCACAACATATATTTAATGAATATTTCCAGTTTCTTTTCTAAGAAAAACAATTTATGTTGTCTCTGAGCTCTGATATTGGGGAAGGGGGGGAAAAAAATATGTAACCCAGCGGCTCCAAGAGATGTGCAGTTCTAACAATAACGCTAAAGTAATGTTTGAATTGGAACTAAAGCATATAAAAAGCCTAATTGAAGTCACAAGTTGGAGCTCCAGAACTTACCATGGGGGAGGAAATAGTCCTAAGACCACCTAAAAAAATAAAGTAGCATTATTAGTTTTATAAATTAGTAAAGTTTTAATCTATAATGAATTTTAATATGTCGAATAATCTACTGTATTGGTTACTTGTTAAAAACTATTCAATTATATCAACATACTATATCAAGCAGAATAATCAATTTTGGATAATTTATTTGGAGTTATTAATAATCACCATCTTCACTTCTACAGATACACTAGGAGAAATATCCAAAGGGCAATGGTAGTCTGTATATAAATGCAACAAATATAATCATCTTTAATTCCCAATCACAAGCTGTATTTACAGACATTACTAAAACCCAAACCATAAAACTTCCTGGAAGCTGGTTGAGAAACATAATGCAGATCTCACATCTACAAACAATATGCTTGTGGGCTTATGATTTATGATGTCATCAGAATTATTCCAATAAAACTTCCATTTATTAATCAACAGTTAAATACAAGAACGTATTCTAGTGTAAAAGTAGACACTTGGCAAAGTTACTACTGCAAAACACTTATTGTAGTAAACATGATTGCAATATTGTGGGATTTTTTATTTTTTTTTTTAAATCCAATTTAGGTATTTTCTTGACAAGACAGACCAGCAGTAACATGAAATAGCCCTGAGAGTGAAAAAACATAAACCAAAAGGCTCCATCACATTTATCACCTCTTTTCCCAAGGAACAGTCAGCTTCTAATGAAAGCTTTTTTTTTAGGAGGATATCTGGATTAGATGTTTACTAAGTATTTCTCTACATGTGAAAGTGGCACCACCCAAACAAGTTTCAGAATGACGGTTTTACTTCCTGGAGTATAAATAACACCGTGACAATCAGGTTGATAGGAACAAATTGCAATTTGGTTTCCAAGCTCATGCGTGACAAGGAAAGGTCCTTCAAATAAGCACATTAAACCAATGCCAGCTTTAGATCCAAGAAGAAAAAAAGACTTGCTGTTGCTGATTTCATGCATACAAGTGTTTATCCATTTTTTAAACATTCAATGAAAAACAACCATAGGTTAAATAGTAAATGATTTTCTGCTGAGTCAAGCTTTTTCAACTCAATTTGCAATATACGAAGCAGAAGGTTTTAAGTATGTCCAGGTCTGTAGGTATTTCCAATGTACCAGTACATTTTAACTTACTAGGTTGCAGGGACTTTTCCAGGCCTTCGTAATAATACCAGTTTTCCGCATTGCGCTCAATTAACTCTTTGTATACTTCACCAGCCTCTTTTAGTCTTCCCAACTTCAACAGCATTTCTCCTAAAAACAAAGCAGTAAAGAGCTATGAATTACGTGCCACAGTGTGGCAGTGAAATTTACAAAACTAAGTGAAAAAATTGGGATTTATCATATGTAGATACCGAAAAAGAAGTTGTTTAGGTTTTTTTGTTTTTTTTTTTACAGCGGCATTTATGGAAATGACAAGTTCTACATGAAGTCATCATACCAAAAGTCAACACAATTCAGAGCATTAAGCACTGATGGAAAACAAGATTTGCATGTCTTTAACTACATGCTTAAACTAGTTATTGGGATTGTTGCAAGGAAACAAAGAAACTTCCTTCCAGAACAGTATAACATCACGCTTAGTATTATAAATATGAGGAAACTTTGGGCAGATGATCATTGCTTGAAGACTAGCTGAGAATCAGCCTGCTTCTAGAATCACAGAATCACAGAATTATCAAGGTTGGAAAAGACCTAGAAGATCATCTAGTCCAACCATTACCAATACTTCCCAGCTAAATCATATTCCTCAGCACCACATCCAAGCGTTTCTTGAACACTCCCGCAGTCGTTGACTCCACCACCTCCCTGGGCAGTGTATTCCAATGCCTGACTACTCTTTCCGAAGAAAAGTAATACTTCCTAATGTCCAGGAAGCGCTGTGTAATTGCCTATGCACTTTCCTTTTGTTAGTTCTTCTTCCTCTTTCCTTCATTTAACTTGATCTAACCCATAAGTTTTCTCCACTTCTCTCTCCTGTCTGATGAAGGGGACTGCAAGGCATGGGAATGGGCAAGCAGCCAAAGAATACATGCTATTACACTACATAATTGTGCATATTCAGAAACCAGTACTTCAAACCCAGAGAACAACTGTGGGTTGGTTTTAATTAAAAAAAGTCAACTTCGGTATTCAATGAAGGCCGGGAATACAAAATAAATGCATTGGAAAGCTCATGAAGGAAACATTTTGTTATTTCAGTTGTAAAAAAAAAAGAAAATCAGTATTTGTACTACAAACAGAATACTCTACATTACAGTAAAACTGGATTATAATAGCTTTGATTAAAGAAAGCTACTTATGCAAACACTAATACCACCACCTTCAAGATCTCCTTTGTTCCACTGTCAACCCAAATTAAGCTACCTGTATCCACTATAGGGCATTCTACCGAGCACAGAATTGTAGATTCTATATTAAGTTTCCCAATATTAGTTCAAAATTACTTAAATATTTCACATTTATTCTTTTAACACATTAACATATCTGAAAGCTGGTAGCAAAAGTTTAGAACAAAACTGGTTGAGAGAAGAACTTACCTTTGATTTCTTCTACTATTAGTTTATCACATATTTGCTTTTCATATGTCTCTATATGTTCCAGAGACTCTTGAAAGAGATCTGCCTCTCTCATCACTTGATTTTGATATAAAATCAGTTCACTGTATTCATAATCTATTTTATTTGGAGGAATCTAGGAGAAAAAAAACAATTGATTAGTTACCACATGCCATCTGTCTGTATCTCAACTAGATGCAATATGACAGAATACAAGACCCAAGCAATGTATCAAGTCTATATACTCTCCCCCGAGCATTCCAAAATGTGAAACTCCCAATATTCACAAACAAATTCAACTCACTGAGTATATCAAATCAGAAACTGAAGAACAGTTTCAGAAATTGCTGTACATTACCTTTCTCTACCACTGTGGTCAGGTCAATAAGAACAGAATCCTTGCTTTCCCTCACAGAAAGATCTCAGTAACTCGTTCCTTCTGAAGGACTTGTGTACCCCACAATTAGTTTGACCTAAGTTCTGCAGCAGGTTGCTGGGATTTCACAATACTGCATTTCAATATACACCATATACTCTGTTTATTCCTCAGCAAACAAGACTTGTAAGTCACATTGGTCACCAGACGGTTTACTGTTACTGATCCCTGAGTAGAACTTTTCTACCACCTTCATTGAAAAAACAAGGAATTCACTAAACAACAAACAAAAGACATTTAACTGGTTGGAATTAACACTCATATTACAAGAATATTGTCCTCAATTATTCCTTCCAGCTCTTCTAAGTACTGTCCAATTTTGAGATGTAACATTGCTGCTTACATACTGCTCAAAGAAGCGGTTCGGAGGAAGATTTGTATTACGGTACATTTTTAAGAAGGAAGATTTAATTTTGGAAAGGAATATTCTGAAGGACAGAATAAGTAAATACAGTGTTGTAAAGAAGTTCATATCTGACAACGAACATCAGGTTTGGGCTGAAAGAATCAGCATTCTTATATATACACTAACTGTTGACATATAGCAAAAGATGGCTAATGGAACAAAGAAGATCAGGCCTTGCACTCACTAGAGTCAGTAGCTAGCAAGAATCCTATTCTTTTCTTATATTTCTTCTATCTGCATCTCCATTTCTAGTCATTTTTAACCCCATTAAACATCAGCAGTCACCAACAAAACCAGTGTTATCTGGAAAACATTATCCATTTCCCAAAACAGCCACACGCAACATTCATGCAGGCTTTCCTGGTCATCATAACTGCAATACCACAGAACTGACACTACAGAGCATCCGTTCTTTTTCCTTCACTTCCTTTACAAAAATATTGCCTCTCCAATTCAATACACTTATGGTTAAGTTTCTCAGGTAGCATAGCTATTTGGCACATTATCAATCATATCTTAATGGCCTTTAAAATAAAATGAGATGACCCCAAAAACCTTAAAAAAAAATATAGGGTAGATTTAGACAAGATATTAGGAAGAATTTCTTGACTGTGAGGGTGGTGAGACACTGGAACAGGTTGCCCAAGGAGACAGGATTCCCCCTCCCTGGAAGCATTCAAGGCCAAACTGGATGGGGCTGTGAGCAACCTGGTCTAGAGGGAGGTGTCTCTGCCTATAACAGGGGGTTGGAACTACACGATCTTAAAGGTTCCTTCCAATCCAAACCATTCTATGTCATCAAAGATGAGAAGCAGATATCAATTAAACTTCCTTTTACTGTCCTGGCTTGGTAGGACTAACAGAAAAGAAACTGTGAAACGCCAAAGAATCAGTGACCTCCTTCCTTCTTCAATATAGGACAAACCTACTGGAAATTTATTGTGCTTTCTGTCTTTCAGAGCAATTTCAGACAGACTGTCAGAAAGGTTTCTTTTTAGAGAAAATTTTGAAATCTTATCAGGTTAATGATTGCTTAAACATGTTATTCATCAGCAGACAAGCAGCTCAAGACCTCAGTGCTTAATCTGGACAACAGACTGTCTCAGTTGCTTATATGCAAAGTTCCTCCTCATTGCTATTGCTGCACAACGTATCTTTACTCCTCCTTCCACCCAGAAAAGTTACGAGCCTTGTTGTATATGAGATGCCTAACTTTCTTTTGAGCTCAATTCTGCTCTTTCAGGAGGAAAGTTCTTCCTCTCCTCAACAGCAACAACAACAAAAATCAATTCTACATCTACCGCCTCCCTACCACAAATGTCACTGAAAGAACGTGACAAGATGCAGCCAAAACATACCTACGACCAGACCCCTGTAACTCCAGAGGTTTTCTGTCCGTATCTATAATTGTGGGCCTGATGCAGAAATTAGGAATAAAATTAAAATTAAGAATATAAATTCTGCTCTGGAATCGAAAAAATGGGACATACAACAGTAAAACAAATTGCGTAACTGTTTTACACCTCGGTTCCCAAAGTTCCAATTCCAAAGTGACTCTTAAATCATTCATTTAATTTGTATGGCAAAGGCTCTTGTATTTCCTGTAGTGATTTCTGCCCTCAACCTCATAACCTGCTTTTGGCTGAAATATTGTGCATCTGGCTAATTTACAACTTCCAGATGGCAAGCAGTGTTGATCTAGATCTTAAAAGACTAACAGACAGAAAATTCACCACTCTTAATGTTAACTTAACCATTAGAATAAAACTGTCAGTGATAAAAAGTGATTTATTGTTTTAATTTGTTGTTCAGCCTCCAGCCACTGCTTGTCCACACGTTTCTCCTTTCTAAGTAACCTCCCTGGTTATCATTCTGCCCTAAAATCCTCCAAAAATCAGTACCTAAACTGTACCAGAATCACCAGGAAACCAATGGAGTCTCCACCTTTCACTAAGCAGCACTCTAGCGCTCTAATCTTTCCATACAGCTTTTCATTTCCTAATATTTCCAAGAAGAGTGTCATTAGAAAGCCATGAAATGAGGGTCTTCCCTGCTTTTCACCCAAAAGCACACACTGAGGGACAATCTGACAATAAGCTAAGCCAACCCAACCACAGCTTGGATCAACAGAGGCAGCCCACTTCCCTATATTATCTCCCTTCTTTTTCTCCTCTCACCTCATACTTCAGCCAGTGAGTCCTTCAAGAAAGCAATTACATTTCTGTCTTTCCACTTCCTGAGCCACATGAGCCAAGCAGTGCCAGCACACTGGATGTCAGACTGTTGGCTGTGGCAGTTAATTAGCTCTGTTATTCTGTAATATCTTAACACACTTAGTACTCATCTACAATCAGTAAAACGTCTGCTCCATCGTTTTCTTAGTTTTAGTGCTTGATTTCGGCTGAACTTTAAGTAACCAACTTAAACATCCAGAGACCGCACCAATAGCACACATGGGAAATACAGAAGAGCAAATCTGCAGCAAAATTGAGCTGTGATTTTGCTAAGGCTCTCCTGAGTCAGTGTAAAGAACTGAAACTATTCTCTCTTCTAGCAGCTGTACTGTATGTGGGCTTGCACTTCTCAGAAAGCTCCTACAGCAAAGCACAAGGCACAAAACTTTCTCAGTTTGCGAGACACATGGAAACTAATGTGGTCATCTTTTCCTTAATGTTTTGGAGGAGAAAACAGAATACATCATAGAACCGTATCTACCAGTCTCAAAAAAGAAATGCTTGACATGACTGATCCTCTATAAGCTCACACTGTCCAGCACTTATGGTATATTTCTGTCTCCTAATGCTTAAATATCTTTTCTGTTGTTTGTCTGGCAAGTATTATGTAAGCAACAGTAAAAAACAGTTCATGTTGCTTGTATTATTCGAGTCTGAAGCCTTATTTACTGACATCCCCCAAATATTTCCAGTCTTACTGAAAAACAGCAGCAGAGCTACACATCTCAGGATTTAATTTTACCTTTTATTTCTTTAAATGAATCTGATGATTCCCACAGAATCTACTGATTTAACATAGTTATCTATGGCAGATGGTATTCAAATCTGGCTTGGTTACTAAGACTGAAGGGTGTATCATCACAACTGCCCTCAGACATTCATATTTACACACAAGCTTTCAGAAAAGGCAATAGCATTAGCAGCATCACTTCCACTCTCTCCAGAGAGACCAAACAAATTTTAAGTGCTCTCTGATCTAAAGAAAGCCTCAATTTCTTACTATTTGTCATTTGCAGTTTTTACATCTATTACATATTATTTTTAATTACAACATTCATTTCAACATTGAGCTCAGATAGGGCTCTGCTGATTCATTAGCGAGCCATAACTTCTTGGCTGTCAAACACCTCCAAAATGACCTAATTTGTATTTAAATAGATTAATTTCAGCTTTTATTCAACACTGGAATGACAGCTCTTTAGTAATACCAAACTACGTATCCTGACCTATGTATCCCTGGCATACAAAGCCATCCACTTGACCATGATACATGATCAACACACAAACACTGGTCTCTCTCCTAGCAACTGCTGATTTTCGTTTCCTAGGTTAGTCTACTTCTGGCAGCATGATAGGATCTCAAATGCATTTATGTCAGACAGGATGTGACTTCTTTGTGAAAACAAAACAACAATCACATTCTATAGATCAGGTAATATTTTAGTACCTGTGCATGCAGACCTCTAAAAACATGGCTTTAATTTCTATGTTACAGATCTACTGTTCTCATTCATCCACTGTTCTATTAATTCAGACTTTATAATTCCAAGTCATCAATTACATAAATTGTCTCTCCTTTAAAAAGAAAAAAAGTTATACTTGGGAATTTTAGGATTGCACCACTTGATTTATTCAAACAAGCTTCACTAACACCACATCTTCCAGGCTGCACCATAAGGGGAAATACAGGAAAGAAGGGGACAAAATCTTTAGCAGTGTCTGTGGTGATAGAACAAGGAGAAATGGCTTCAAGCTCAAAGAGATTTAGAGATTTAGGTTAGATAAAAAGCAAAAATCTTTTACAGTGAGGGTGGTGAGGCACTGAAAAAGATTACATAGCGATATGGTTGATGTCCCATTCCTGAAGACTTTCAAAGCAAGGCTGGATAAGGTCCTGGGCAACCTGATCTAGTTGTGGATGTCCCTGTTCACTGCAGGAGATTTGGACTACATGGCCCTCAGAGAACCCTTCTAACTCTAAGGATTATTCTCAAACATAAGGCTTTCTAACTTCATCCATGCAGCCCTGACATTAAGGACTGATTTTAAGTGAGTAATACACAGATGTATACAAAACAAAAGTTTGTTTTCATGACCTTTGTAGAGGTGCAATGATATCCAGGTTATGGTAGATGAGAGAGAACATGCATGCATACATTCAACATTAAATGTTGTTTTCTGAAGATTTACCCACTGCAATGAGACAAGATCATCAGTGGTTTTCTTTGGCTGCAAGTCTCACAGACATTAAGTTACAAAGTTATTTCATATCCCTCTACACCTGAAAATCCTGAAAATTTAATGCCAGGGAACAAGTGATCCTGTATAATTTTCATCAGCTGCAAGCTCTTGGAGGTATCTAAATGTTAAAAGCAAAAAGCTCTAGAAATAATAGAAGTATCTTCCTAAGACTTAAATGGTTCATAACTAGGTCTCCCTGATTACGAAGGGCTAATTCACAGAATGGTTTGGGTTAGAAGAGACCTTAAAGATCACCTAGTTCCAATCCTCAGTACTTCAGATTCTGTCTGAACAGTGCTCTCTGAACAGAATAGCAAGTCTTACCTGTTGGGTTTTTCTAAACTCTTCAAGTAGTTTTAAGGCCATATCGTAATCTTTAAGTAAGTGGTATGCAATTGCATATCCAATCCAGGAAGCACGTTGCGTGGGGCGCAGCTGAAGTAACTGGTATCTTGTCTCCTTGAGTAAAAAAGAGAGACATTAAAAATAAAAAAGAGAGGTTAAATTACTACATTATTACCATCATCTATCATATAAATCTGCATTTTAAACATAGCAGTCATAGTACAACAAGAACAAGAGTGTCATTTTAAGAAGCATCTCTTAGGCCTTCTTATGTCCAAAGCCAGAACACTGAAATCTCAGAGGTGTGCTCATTAAGATGAGCTCCATGCCACTGGAAAAGCTGCCCACCCTCCTCATGCCCAGGCACAAAGTCCTGATATTTACATTGTAGCAGTGTTTCTCTAATGCCTCTTACTGAGCCATGCCACAGCTTTAAGTCAGCTTTCCATTTTCCTGTATTTGCAAATTCAACGTGCTCGGTGAAGGAGACCACCTAATACAAAAGCCCACAGTCCAGTCCTCTTCCTTTGTATCAAACTGGACAGAAGTAACACCAAATCCATTCAGCCACTTTGAAACCAGTGGCTCAGTTCTTATAGAAATTTATTAATGATAAAATCTATATTTGAATTCAAGAAACCAATTAACACAGGACAAGTTTCCCCACATGCTCAATAAAAGTTTATTTCTCTGAAGGGGTAAGGAAGAAGCAATCACTATATAATAATGGTCTCAGAATAAAAGCACCTTTATGATACCACAAGTCATACCGGTATCCAAAATATTTTAACATCCTTTTTTTTTCCTACTGTCCTTTGAAATAACATGACTAGCACAAATTTATCCAGACTTTCAGGGTAACCTGGAATTATTTCTGTGTGATTCTGTGATCTGTATTTTGCAAGAGCCCTTTTTGTAGGACAGGGATCTCTAATCCAACAAACCCCAATGAAAAACTACAAGCAATAACAATTAAAGAAACAAAAGCCTCCAAACTTAGAGGTATTTTATTTTCTTGCTCATTTTTCTTACACCATTTTAAGAAGTTTAGACGAGTAAGAATGTATTTCTCACAGAAAAACACCCTCAGTACCTGTAACCAAAACACTGCTTGCAGTACCTTCCAATAATACAATAAATACATGTTAAGTTTTAGGTCTTATACTTTTTATTTTAGTAAAAAACGGTGGATAGCTTGAATGTTAAAAGGTGATTAGTCAAGCTTTAAAGAGTAACTGTACTTCAGGGGGGGTGTGCTCTCAATAGTATAACAGAGCTCTCTTGCAATTCATTTTCATATCTGCACAAATAAGAGCTTAAAACACTACTTTGAAATACCAAAAGTAAGTAATAACAGAATTATTACCAATAAAAGAATTTTTAATGGAATGTAACCAGAGAATACAAACAGCAACAAATAGGAGTTTCAATCGAATACTTACTCTATATCCTTCCAAATCCCTCATCTGAATCTGCAACAGAGAGAGATCTCTCAGGATCTGCAGATTATCCTTATCTAACTTGAGTGCATTCCGGTAGCACTTGATGGCTTCATCATATTTCTTATCAGAACGCTGCAAAAGACCATAGACGTGCCAACCTAATACACGTTAAGGAAGACACATCCACGATTCACACCAAGTAATGACAGTGCATTTGTGATACAGAACAAATAACTCTGCGGCTTCCTTGAAGATCAGCACCCTCATGAATTAAGTTTGATTATTGCAATCAGACTTTACTGCCAGAATGTAAGCATTAAACGTTCCCAAATATGTAACACGCATCATAAAATCTTCCATTCAATCACATTCATAACATTCCTCCCCACCAAGCTTTGCTATACAAACTAAACAGTTCAAAGTCTTAGAGGCATCCTAGAGATGTATTGTTTAAAAGCATACTACTGTAACCAAAAATAGGATTTTTCACCCCAAGAATTATCCCATTCTACAAATACAACTGGTGTACAAGCTCTACTCTTCCACACCTGCCAACCTCCAACCTCAGTGTCCATATTTTAAGGTAAGGGCTAAATACAGAGCTATTGTATCTATCTACTTGATTAATCAATAAGAGGAAATCTTAACATTTCTGGGCACCTTAGTTATTTATCAGATCCTCAGACTTCCAGTATTTCACATTTCAACAGGCTTCTCTCCCCAAGCACCTGTTTAAATTAATTTTTCTTAGGAAAAAAAAATCAACAATTGAAAGACTGGAAAGATTTCAAAACATGAAACCAAGTGGCACCATAGCAACACATTATACTGCGTGTTATACAACAGTTTTCTAGAGTTATATTGCTTGATGTACTATTTGCTACTTCAGGTTACTAGTAGCTCACTGGGGCAGCAGCTCCTGCAGCTGTAACTCTGAATGTATTCAGATCAAAAGTGGATCATAAGTTTTCTCATGAGGCTCTTCTGAACCAGCTAAATCCAGATGGGAAGATCTATAGGCATCCTTAACCCATTTTCGGTTAAAAAGACATAAAAAATAGCTCACAGAGGAAAAAAAAACCAACATTTAAGATTCTTCATTATACTGAAGTGAAAATGAGGCAACTGTTCCCCCTAAAGATGCAATTGTTTTGTAGCTACTAAGTTGAGAAAGCATTGCAAGAAAATTCAAAGCATTAGCTTGGACAAATAAGTAGAAAGGTAAGTTCTTCCTTACTTAGAAAGGCTGAAGGCCTTAAGTTCTAAACATCAAGGCAGAAAGCCACTTTGTAATTATGAATCTCAAAGGACAAGTCTCCAACCAAAAGCAAAGTGTTGTAGTAATTAACAGTCTGAAGGAAGCAGGTAACACACAAGCAAGAGACCCTGATTTCTGTCCCTACTGGAACATCAGACACTGACAAACTTAGTACTCATCTTTGAGACTGCTAGCAGAGCTGCTGTTGCTGCCATAGGACTAAAGGGAACACAAAAGTTTTAGATACAGTTAAAGCAGCTGGCCTAACGCTGCAGCTGTCTATTAATCCTACCTTGTCTATTAGCAACAAGCACTGAGGACACAGATCAGAGTTAAGTGTAGCACCAACACATATCAGCCTCAAGAACAAACTATAGATAATTTAGATTCTAGCCCAGAGCAAGACCATTCAGTGCAAAAGAATGTGCAGTTTAACAAAGATAAGGTTTCAAGTAATTTATAGGGTATCACTATTATTCCCAGACCCAAGCAGTATTGTTTCAAATCTTAATTAACCACATTCCTTACCAAACAATCATGAAAAGAAAGGCAAAAATACCGATCTAATACTGTCTAATCTGCTTCATTCCAGAGTCAATGTAAATGTGTATTATTTTAATAATGTGTATTATTTTAGAGAACTTCCCAAGCTCTGCTTAGGTGGTACTGAGCATTAATTTGTTATCGAGCTTCCATCAGAACATCAGGACTGGTCACAAGCCCCTACAAATTATGCAGAACGAATCTTTATTACTAGAAAGCTAAGCCTCAATCTGTTTTTCTCATGAGACAGAATACATATTGCCTTCTCTTAACTATTCCTATGCACTGAAGCCTCAACATCAAAAGAAATGGATAGTTAGGCAGCAACGTTCTGATTGGCATCTGCTCTTAAAATATGGTATTAAAAGACATTTGTCATTTCTTAAGAATATTATAAGACGACAACAGAAATACGGTGTCAAACTTTCCATGTCTGCTGGAAATTACTTAGTTATCAGTAAGCTTTTGCTCTGCTGCAATGTAATTCTGCAGACAGATCGCTCAAGACATGAAGGGACTCTCTGCAGAGCCACAATACAGCTGAGTGCAGGAGGTGGTACGCTTGGTGAGTGATCATTCTATGGATACAGCCTTAACAGAAGAAGTTGAACAAAAGAGAATGCATACCTAAAAGAGGGTTCAGATGGGTCTACACTGCGTGAAGTCAGAACACACACACAAAATCTTGTTTTGTTAGAGAAGTTCTAGAAGTCAGTAAAACAGTGAGAAACTCACAAGAACTCACTGTGGAAGTTGTTTGGCTTTTGTACAAGTACTTTTCCAGGAGGCATCTCTTTGGCTCCAACCCCTGAAATAAAACCCAATTCTTGCAGTGAGCCCTCCCAGCACTTAAAAACAAGGGTTCTAGATGGTTTAAAGACAGTCTTGCTGCTAAGAATTGAGGTTGCTGATAAATCCCATGCTGGAAGTTTTACTAGAAGAACAAAACCACTTCCCTAACTCACCCAGATTATTTTGCTCACCTATTTAACCTGTGAGAATTCCTCCACAGAAGAAAGTTGCTTTGGTATGTCATAGGTGTTCAACCATTAAGACTGGGAAGCTACAAGTCGTATTTGCTTGCTCTATAGGTTTCTCTCTAGAAACTGATGACTTCTCTATGCTTAGAGGTGTTTGTTTGGTTATGTTTTGCCCATAACCTCCTGCTTTCTGGGAGTTTAATACAGGAGTAAACAGCAACTACACTGTGATAACCAGATAGCACTTCATTCAAGTATGATACCTAAGGACAATTTTATCTTTCTTATGTTAAAAAAGAGACGACTGGAAACTCAGGATCCCTGAGTAAACCTGATATGTATGCAAACGTATACAGCAAATCTGAAATAGCCACCTGCCTGTGGCATGACAAACAAAAGACAGCTACTCCCAAAGCTCTTCACTAGTTGGCATGTCACAAAGTTACAGGCTTTTGCAAGATAAGCTTAGAAGAGAATGGCAGACATCACGCCAGTAGACCTAAATGAGTACTCAGAATTCAGACTGCCAAATAACAAAATAGATATTCTCATAGTACTTCTAAGACAAGATTTCTTACGCTCTCATTAAGGAAGATATGGACTCCAGCTGCATTTTACACACCGTTGTCACGGTTTGAACTAAAAATCCACCTGCGTCCGTGACAGGGGCCGCAGGCCCCGGAGGGGCCCTAGGCCGAAAGGAAAAGTTAATTAATTAGGAAAAGAAAACAGCGGCAACGATCTAAGGAGGCACACTTATTTACTAAATACTATATCGAAATACAGGATAACACAATATAATAAAATATAATTGAAAATTGAGCTAACGAATCAAGCAAAATAGGAGAGAGAATGAGTCCCGTAACCGAGAGGCCTACTGTAAATCTAGGCGAACGGCTGAAGGCTCCCACACACTCCCCTGAACGCCAGAACTCGAAAGACGTCAGTCTGTTCTGCGACAGAGTTAATATAGAGTCCAGGTCCCGTGACCTATCGTGTTGTTCCCTGGGAGATGTAGTCTTCTTCTGTAAGTTGCAGATTCAGTAAAATTATTCATGCTTAATATGATGTTATGATGTGGAATACTGATAGCAAAAATTACAAAATTATTAAACCATGACATTCCACCCCTTATTCTACATCATTACATTATATTTATACATACTTACACACTTATATGTATAATTGTGAATAATCAGCAACCTTATTTTTTCTCAACAATCTATATTTATTCCATACAAATCCCTAAGTTGAGAACAAAACTCTATAACCTAATTTACTATTTATTAATTTTGAGAAAATGGCAAAACTGCCAGAAAAAGGAAAACATGTCAGCGGTAGAGGGGAAAGGCAGCGCTAGTAGGGCGTCCCCCACATCAAGGTGCACTCATCCTTTCCCAGCCACCACGGCAGATTTCCTTTTGACTTATACTTCTTTCCATGTGTGCTCTACACATGCATGGCCAGTGCAGGATATAGAGTCCAGATGGAAAACTTGCTTACAGAATGCCTAATTAAGGTATATAGAGAAAAAGTGTTTCCTTAACATTAATCCACTCTATCTTAAGTCCTATACCTAATTGAACTATTCTGTACCTAATTGAAATATTTTCTGAGACTCTACCTATATATCTACAGGAAAATCATTGGCTGCACTCCCCCAACATCAAATTCCCTTGTGGTACACATTGAACATTCCCATTTTTGTCCATCACCCACCATGTGCACCCAGGTCCCTGGGCAAAGACAGTACCCCGGAGAGGTTTGCCCTTTCCAGACGCTGGAAGGACCCAAACTGTTTTTCCCAACACACTCTTTATGTGTACTACAGGAACCTTATCTCCCTCCACGGTACGTAGGGAGCTGGATTGGTTAGGACCATTACGATTACTAGATCCTCGAGTGTTGACCAACCAGGTGGCTTCTGCTAAATGGTTCTCCCAATTTTTATACGTTCCGCCACCCATTGCTTTCAACATAGTTTTCAATAACCCATTGAATCGTTCAATCTTACCAGAAGCTGGTGCATGATAGGGAATATGGTAAATCCACTCAATGCCATGATTTTTGGCCCAAGTGGTTACAAGGGAATTTTTAAAATGGGTCCCATTATCTGATTCAATTCTTTCCGGAGTGCCATGCCGCCACAGGATTTGCTTTTCCAACCCTAATATGGTGTTTCGGGCGGTAGCATGGGGTACTGCGTATGTTTCGAGCCACCCAGTGGTTGCCTCCACCATGGTGAGTACATAACGCTTACCATTGCGAGATCGTGGCAAGGTGATATAATCAACCTGCCATGCCTCTCCATATTTATACTTTTGCCATCGCCCTTCCCCCCAAATAGGTTTCATCCTCTTGGCTTGTTTAATTATGGCGCATGTTTCACAATCATGAATAACTTGAGCAATAGCGTCCATAGTTAAGTCCACCCCTCGGTCTCTGGCCCACTTATATGTTGCATCCCTTCCTTGATGACCTGAAGTCTCATGGGCCCACCGAGCTAGGAATAATTCACCCTTGTTCTGCCAGTCCAAGTCTATTTGAGCCACCTCAATTTTGGCAGCTCGATCAACCTGATGGTTATTTTTATGTTCTTCAGTAGCCTTACTTTTAGGCACATGAGCATCTACATGGCGCACCTTTACAACAATGTTCCTTATTCGGGCAGCAATGTCTTTCCACAGTTCAGCAGCCCAAACAGGTTTACCCTTTCGTTGCCAATTATCATTTTCCCACTGTTGCAACCACCCCCATAAGGCATTTGCCACCATCCATGAATCAGTATAAAGATGAAGCATTGGCCATCTCTCCCGTTCAGCCACATCTAAAGCCAGCTGAACAGCCTTTACCTCTGCGAATTGACTTGATTCTCCTTTACCTTCGGTGGCTTCTGCAACTTGTCGTGTGGGGCTCCATACAGCAGCTTTCCATCTGCGATGCTTCCCTACAATACGACATGATCCGTCTGTGAACAGGGCAAATTTCTTTTCGTTTTCTGGTAGCTCATTGTATGGTGGTGCCTCTTTAGCACGTGATACCTCTTCTGTAGGTGGTGTTTCAATTTTTTTACTCTCAGGCCAGTCCATGATCACTTCTAGAATTCCAGGACGGCTGAGTTTTCCCATTCGAGCTCGTTGAGTAATTAATGAAATCCACTTACTCCAAGTGGCATCAGTAGCATGATGGGTGGAGGGAACCTGTCCTTTAAACATCCAGTTTATTACTGGCAAGCGAGGTGCTAGAAGAAGCTGAACCTCTGTCCCAACTACTTCAGAAGCAGCCCGAACCCCCTCATACACGGCTAAGATCTCCTTCTCAGTTGGAGTGTAGCGCTCCTCAGACCCTTTATATGCTCGACTCCAAAATCCTAGGGGTCGGCCTCGGGTCTCTCCTGAGGCTCTTTGCCACAAACTCCAGGTGGGACCTTTCTCTCCAGCAGCAGTGTAGAGGATGTTCTTCACATCCTGTCCCGTCCGTACTGGCCCCAAGGCCACGGCACGGGCTATTTCTTGTTTTATCTGCTCAAAAGCCTGCTGCTGCTCAGGACCCCATGAGAAATTATTCTTCTTCCGTGTTACCTGATAGAGAGGGCTCACTATGTGGCTGTAGTTTGGGACATGCATTCTCCAAAAGCCCACTACTCCCAGAAAAGATTGGGTCTCTGTTTTATTTGTGGGCGGAGACATAGCAGTGATTTTGTCAATCACATCTGCTGGGATGTGACGACGTCCATCTTGCCATTTTATGCCTAAGAACTGGATTTCCTGGGCAGGCCCCTTCACCTTGCTGCTCTTAATGGCAAAACCAGCTTTCAAAAGAATTTGGATTATCTGTTTCCCTTTCTTGAAAACCTCTGCTGCTGTATGGCCCCACACCACAATGTCATCAATATACTGCAAGTGCTCAGGAGCATTACCCTGTTCCAAAACAGCTTGGATCAATCCATGGCAAATTGTTGGGCTGTGCTTCCACCCCTGGGGTAAACGGTTCCAGGTATACTGAATACCTCTCCAGGTAAAAGCAAACTGTGGCCTACATTTTGCAGCCAATGGGATGGAAAAGAAGGCATTAGCAATATCAATGGTGGCATACCACCTAGCTTCTTTTGACTCCAATTCATACTGGAGTTCTAGCATGTCTGGTACAGCAGCACTTAATGGAGGTGTAACTTCATTCAGGCCACGGTAATCTACCGTCAGCCTCCATTCCCCACTGGTTTTACGCACTGGCCATATGGGGCTATTAAAAGGCGAGTGCGTTTTGCTAATCACTCCCTGATTTTCTAATTGGCGAATTAGCTTTTGAATGGGGAGCAATGAGTCCCTATTGGTGCGGTACTGCCGTCTGTGAACCACTTTGGTGGCAATTGGTACCTCTTGGTCTTTTACCTGGAGCAACCCCACAGCAGAAGGATCATCTGACAGACCAGGTAAAGTTGACAGCTGCTTAACACCATTTGTGTTTACAGCAGCTATCCCAAAGGCCCATCGATACCCCTTGGGATCCTTGAAATATCCCATCCTAAGGTAATCGATTCCCAGTATACATGGAGCCTCTGGACCAGTCACAATAGGGTGCATTCGCCAGTTTTTACCAGTGAGGCTTATTTCGGCCTCCAACATAGTCAATTCTTGGGAACCCCCAGTCACTCCATGGATATAAATTGGTTGTGTCCCTTGGTGACTTGAGGGCATTAGGGTGCATTGTGCACCAGTGTCCACCAAGGCTTTATATTTCTGTGGTTGAGATGTGCCAGGCCACTTAATCCACACAGTCCAGTATACTCTGTTGTCCCTTTCCCCCCCCTGGCTGGGGGCAGGGCCCCTCTATTGTTTACCTCGTTGACTCGCAGCGACTGGAACTTTCCCCCGTTTGGAAGAGTTCACCTTGGTGGTTGTTTTGGATTGTAATTCTTTCACTCGTGCCTGAAGTGCAGAAGTGGATGAGTTATACCACTTCTTTATATCCTCCCCATGATTACTCAAGAAATACAACAAAGCAAAACGTATGGTCTTATCATTGTCGTTTGCTTGAATACGAGGTGTCTTATCGTTGTCATTTGCTTGAATACGAGGACGTCTCTTTTTTATGGTTGAGATTTTCGATGATACAGGTCGAGAGGAACTCATGTTGTTTAGCTCTCTCAATAGGCGATCGTGGAAATCCTGGTTTCCATCATCTGGTACCACCGTGGATTCATCTACATCAGGCACATTAGCCAATTTGTCAATAATATCACTTTGTGTTTCCTCCACTTTGTCTAACCTTTCTACTATTTTTTTTCCCATTTGGACAATGGCTGAAGTATAAAGCTTAACTTCTGTAGCGCTTATAAATAACTCAAGCTCCTGAAGTCTGCTAATTAGCTCATTTACAAGGGGCTTTCTTTCCCCTTTGCCATATACCAATGCAAGTGCACTGGCATGCTTTTCTGGAGCTGCCTTTGTAAAGTCACGCCACATTTGTCGTGGAACGTGGACTGCTTCAGGATCATGTAATTGGTTTGGATTGTTACGATTGAACTGGGGGCTGTAGAGCATTTCCACCAGAGCCCTTTCTCTCAAAAATTGGATACCTTTCTCCATATCAGTCCATTTCTTTTTCTCAGGCTCCAAGTCCCGTTTAAAGGGGAATCTATCTCTTACCGCTATCAACATCCGCTTCCAGAGGGTGTAGGACTGATTTTGGCATGTGCCTATACCTCTGTCCACACGTGAGTCCCTGGAAATGCTACCCAGTTGGCGAGCTTCACTGCCATCGAGCCACGCACTGTTGGCACCATTGTCCCAGCAGCGAAGTAACCAAGTGACCATATTTTCTTTTGGCTGACGTGTGAAATCCTTTCTCAGATCTCGAATTTCACTCAGTTTAAAAGATCGATCAATAATGGTCGTAATACTTTGCTCACCTTTTGCTCTATCAGGAGTCCCAGGTGTTAATGTTGGCAGCTGTGTTGATGAGGCTGCCCCATCTATAAGTTTGGACTCGAGAAATTCTCGTAAAGAAAATTTAGCTTTTGGCTCCTCGTCTGACTCTGACCCTGACTCTGACGCTTGTGTTATTTCCTCCAGGCGACCTTCCTCCTTCTTCCTCTCTCTTAACTTTCTCTCTCCTAACTTCCTCTGCTCCTCTGACTTCTTCTCCTCCTCTAACATCTTCTTATACTGCTCTAACAACCTCTGCTCCGCCGACTTCCTCTGGTCTTCTGACTCCTCCTGCTCTCCTGAGTCCCCCTGACCTCCTGAGTCCCCCTGCTCTCCTGAGTCCCCCTGCTCTCCTGAGTCCTGCTCTCCTAACTCCCTCCGCTCTTCTAACTCCTTCTGCATTTTCTCTATCTGAGTTGAAACTCGTTTTGTTTTTCGCCCTCTTACAGGGGCAACCAACATTGTATCTGGTGCCCCCGGTGGTTGGTTAAGTTGGAGTACATACGGTTCAGACTTGAGGGTGTCGCATTCCGCCCTGAGGACGTTATAACTAGACTGGAGGGCGTCGTGCTCAGACTGGAGAGCGTCGTAGTCAGACAGGAGCTCGTCGTACACAGACCGGAGGGTGCTGCGACTGGCTTTGAGGGCGTTGTAGTCGGCCTTGAGGTCAGTGTACAACGAGTCAATAGAGTCATGTTTGACCTGGAGATCGACGCACTTACACAGGAGGGCGCTGTGCTCGGACTGGAGAGTGTCGTGCTCGGACCGGAGGGCATCGCGCTCAGTCTGGAGAGTGTCATGCTCGGACCGGAGGGCATCGCGCTCAGTCTGGAGAGTGTTGAGCTTGGTCTGGAGGGCATTGTGCTCGGTCTGAAGAGTGTTATGCTCGGACTGAAGAGTGTTGTGCTCGGTCCGAAGGGCATTGTGCTCAGTCTGAAGAGCGTTATGCTCGGACCGGAGGGCATTATGCTCGGACTGAAGAGTGTTGTGCTCGGTCTGGAGGGCATTGTGCTCAGTCTGAAGAGCGTTATGCTCGGACTGGAGGGCATTATGCACAGACTGAAGAGTGTTGTGCTCGGACTGGAGGGTGTCGCAGTTGGATTGGAAGGCATCATGCTCAGTCTGGAGAGTGTCATGCTCGGACCGGAGGGCATCGCGCTCAGTCTGGAGAGTGTCATGCTCGGACCGGAGGGCGCCGTGCTCGGACTGGAGAGCGTCGTGCTCGGACCGGAGGGCGCCGTGCTCGGACTGGAGAGCGTCGTGCTCGGACCGGAGGGCGCTGTACTCGGACTGGAGAGTGTTGAGTTGGGATTGCAGGGAGCTTTTCTCATCCCAAAGTTTTTCTGCGTCAGCTCTAAGACTCTCTTTCTCGTACCAGATTGAGTCTCGTTGGTACAGGAGATCTTTTCTCTCAGCTTCAAAAGCTTTTTCTCTCTCTACCTTCTCAGTCCAAAGTTTTTCTGCCTCAGCTCTAAGACTCTCTTTCTCGTACCAGATTGAGTCTCGTTGGTACAGGAGATCTTTTCTCTCAGCTTCAAAAGCTTTTTCTCTCTCTACCTTCTCAGTCCAAAGTTTTTCTGCCTCAGCTCTAAGACTCTCTCTCTCAGGAATGGTATTGACTAAGGCCCAATAAGCATTAGCTAGGCCCAAAATCATTTGTGCCTCCTGAGATCTGCCTGAGCCACAACATTCCTGCCTCAAATATGCAATCAAACTCTCAGGATTCTTCAAGTGTTCAGGAGTGAAGCTCCATAACACTGAAGATGTCTGTCCTTTGAGAATCTCTTCAATTCCCTGCCACTCAGTATTCTCTGGTTCTAGGGAAGACTTCCTCCGGATGTTATAAATCCAGATACTGAGTGAGATTATTACAATAATCAACAGTAAGATCAGGGAGATTAAGAGTGTGGCCCACTGATCATTCAAGAACTGCATAAAGGATTCATAGAAAGAAAGAGGAGCACGCTTAAAAATCACCATTTCTGTATAATTAGTTGCATTAGTTGCTCCCTCTGGAGCTGTATACAGATACGAAGTGAGCATTGCTAACCATGCTTTCAATTCATTATACAATTGTATAGCTCCATAAGAAAAAGTGGCTAGCTTAAACATGGCCCAATATGTTCGGAGCGTCTCAAAAAAGGAACCAATGGCACACAGTCCCTGGTAAAACAAATTTAGTAGAGAAAACATCTTTTTTCCTCCAATAGAGAGAAAAAGTAAAAGAAAACAAAGCTCAGCAGTGTTTATAAAATATACCGGAGTATTGGCAGTCCGCCTGGACTTTCAAGGTCAAGCTCGCAGGTGCAGAATCGCAAACACGAGATAGCTCCTTAACAGGGAAAAAAAACTCGTAGCTCTGTTAAAAGCTAAAAGAGCAACAGAAGAAAACACAGAAAAACAGCAACTCAATTTGCCCGCATTCTCCACCAAAATCTGTCACGGTTTGAACTAAAAATCCACCTGCGTCCGTGACAGGGGCCGCAGGCCCCGGAGGGGCCCTAGGCCGAAAGGAAAAGTTAATTAATTAGGAAAAGAAAACAGCGGCAACGATCTAAGGAGGCACACTTATTTACTAAATACTATATCGAAATACAGGATAACACAATATAATAAAATATAATTGAAAATTGAGCTAACGAATCAAGCAAAATAGGAGAGAGAATGAGTCCCGTAACCGAGAGGCCTACTGTAAATCTAGGCGAACGGCTGAAGGCTCCCACACACTCCCCTGAACGCCAGAACTCGAAAGACGTCAGTCTGTTCTGCGACAGAGTTAATATAGAGTCCAGGTCCCGTGACCTATCGTGTTGTTCCCTGGGAGATGTAGTCTTCTTCTGTAAGTTGCAGATTCAGTAAAATTATTCATGCTTAATATGATGTTATGATGTGGAATACTGATAGCAAAAATTACAAAATTATTAAACCATGACAACCGTTTTCTGCAGAAAGCAAGTGCCAGTCTTTGTGTAAGAAACTTGAGCATTAAAGGCATTTAATTTTTCTTAAAGATTCTGTATGATGGTATAAATGAAACTGAAGTCTTATTTGAAGTATTTGATCGCAAATTAATTAATCACACATACCTCATTTCCAACTTCCTTTTATATGCAGACCACATTATATACTTCAAAAGTAAAGGCTGATGCAGCAACAAGATCATACACACAAGCGAGAAGAAAGCAAAAGAGATCAGGTTTTGTATTACAAAGGATACAGACGTGACTCTTTACATCGTTCCGGAGTCCTTTACGAACAAATTCATATGCTTCTTCCTTCTTCCCTAAACAGTTCAAAGTCAATCCTTTCATAGCCAGCGTCTCTGTAAGAAATATCATATACTTATGCTCTTGATTTCCCATATGCCAGTTTCACAATGCAGATATCCTTTGAAGTTGCTAGACAGTTAAGTTCTCCATTAAATGATAAATTTAGATCAGGATAGCTGCCTAGCACAGCTGAAGACTGTTATAGAGAGGCATTTCCTTTCTTGAAACTGAGCTTAAAGTCTTGCAGAGTATCACACAGATGTGACGAACACAGACAACACAAACTGTTAACAAAAAAGCCATTTAACTAAGAGAGTTAACAAGTAGATGATGCAGTTTTAAAGTGCATTTCAATATATATAAAGGTTCCACGTAGGCAGAACATCAAATTATTTAGGTTGTGTCACACCATGAGAAACAAAAATCTTTGTCATAATCTATTTACTTCAGATTGCTTCAAAATCATTAGTTAAGAGGCTCATATTTCCTGCTACGGCACTTGGGGGATACAAGTCTCTCAGAGGAGGATTTTAGTATTCTGAGAAGCAAAAGATTTCAAGTACATTGATATGACCATTGCTCTTCTTCCTCCATCCATCAAGTAACACTGAACAATAAGCTGCATGTAAGCATGTGCTGTGCCAGAAAGCTGTTGTAGATTCGTGGGTGGCTTTTTCTAATCATCTTCCCTACTAAATAATAGACTACTTATTTTTGCCTGCTGCCAGAAGACTGTTAGTCTCATTTTCATACAAGTATTCCATATTTCTTCCAACTACAAACTATATTAAAGGAAAGAGCTTGTGATCAATGCTAGCTGTAACACTCACTTTAACTTAATTGGTAGACCTGTCTCTAGGTGTACTTTTAGAGGAAAAAAGTGAATAATTATTCAAGGTGAACTTTTTTTAAAATAGATTGCCCTGTGCCTTACACCCATACTTTAAGTTAATCACTGAAAGACAGAATGATACTGTTCAGTATTATAAGGAATGCTGAAAAAGCACATCTCCATTGTGAATCATAGAATTGCAGAACGGTTTGGGTTGTAAGGGACCTTTAAGATCACGTAGTTCCAACCCCCTGCTGTAGGAAGAGACACCTCCCTCTTGATCAGGTTGCTCAAAGCCCCATCCAGCCTGGCCTTGAATGCTTCCAGGGAGGGGGCATCCACAGCCTCATTGGGCAGCCTGTTCCAGTGTCTCTGTGGCTCTCCTCTGGGCCTGCTCCAACAGTAGGGCTCCAAACCTGGACACAGTACTACAGGTGGGGTCTCATGAGGACAAGCTACTGCTACCTGCCCACACCAGGGAGATACCTGTCCAGCCATAGCAATGCATATGTTTGTCACCTCACTCGATATTTTATAATCCCTCATCTCCGAGGCTAAGTGTGACAACAGTGCAGCTTCCCATCAGATCATTTCACTGGCTTAGTTCTGCTTCAGCTGTTCATTTCAGGCTTTGCTCCCAAGCTCCAAAGCCACTCATGGCTCAGAGCCCATGCAGTACACAGACTGCCAAGGCAGCTGGCTGCTCTGAAAAAGTTTAAGACAGCAAGAGCAGAAATGATACAGAAACACGTACTGAGAGGTTATAAAAACACAAGTGCTAGCAGACACAAGTGATTGGGCCTTAGAGGCAGAGAGGCCACTGCATAATTCTGAGGCAACTAAAAACCTGTTCTTTTATCTCCAGGAAAGTAATAAAGGACAACCACGAAACACCAGGCACAGACAAAAAAAATGATTAGTCAAACATTTTGCCAAGATTTGATAAGGTCAAATAGCAAAATAATTTTGACTTGGTACATGCACACTATGTAACGTTGCACCAACAGCAGACTAACAAAAAAATCCCTGTATCAAAAGTATTCCTTGAGCCATGCAACAGAAATCCTGCAACAGGACTCGGGTATCTTACTGAGGATTAAGTTCTGAGAGATGTAAATAGAACCAGCGCTTTCCTGTCCTGTTTCCTGCAGTATTTATCAGAACAGACCAGTCTTAAGACCAAGTCTTAGCATCAAGCACTTAAGTCTGTTTGTCTGACAGTAGCAATTGATCTCAGTACAAAAACATGCCAAATATCTAGTAGACAAAAAAAAAAAAGTAAGATTTAACTCCTTGGCAAAATAACTTTGTGATAACTGGAAAAAACCAAACAGAATATTGTTCAGTTGCAGCAACAGAATCACATTCAGTGACAGGCCGCATTCCCTTTCAACAGCACAGAATAGAATGAGTACAAGTCGTGACAAGAAAAGAAAGACAAAAAACTTTTGAGAGTTGAGCTTTAGGTTGGATGTTAGGGTGAAGTTCTTCACTAGGAGAGTGGTTAGGCCCTGGAACAGGCTGCCCAGAGAGGTTGTGGATGCCCCGTCCTTGGAGGTGTTCAAGACCAGGTTGGACGGGGCCCTGGGCAACCTGATCTAGTAAATGTGTATGTTTGGTGGCCCTGCCAGGCAGGGGGGTTGGAACTACATGATCCTTGAGGTCCCTTCCAACCCGGGTCATTCTGTGATTCTGTGATTGAGCACTTACCTCCATGTTCAGCAAATTTGGGGTTAGAAAGGATCATCTTGCAGAACTTGAGTCCATTTTTATACTGCTTTTGTTCATAGCATTTCTGGAAGGAAAAAGAAAGGTAAATTACACACTGAAAGGCATTTAAATAGTATCATCATGTACTACTATAAATGCAGTAGTAAGTTCAGTGAGGTAATGAGGTCACAAACAAGTTCTACTTGAATATGACTATCCACAACACACTACGCTTTTTTTCCAGGATTCAGAACAATATCTGCCTTCATTTACATGCAGCCAGTGCTCTGCCTCATGGTGTCCACTGAAACTGAACTGCTGGTACCCAGTTAGCTATTCCTTTTCAACAGAACCAGGGAAGGCAAAGAGGAGTTGCTTGCACTTTGATGAAGAGGTTCTTAAAATGGGGAGCCAAGTTACAGATCTTGACTGCACGGAACTTTTAAGAGTCACAGGCAAAGAATCCAAATGCTCCTTTAAACGTCTTCTTTCCCCAGCTTAGCAATCTCTCTGAGTAAGGTCTCAGACAGAAACTGATCAGTTGTCACTGATGTAGACTATGGGGAAGAAGAAAGAAAACCATGCAGCAGAACAGACCTGCTGTCACCCCTAAAGAGAGGCATACAAAGAACCTACCCAGGGATTAAAAAAATGTAACCATTAGTTGGAATAGCACAACTAAAGGCTACTTTAACTTTTTTTATAGGGTACTTTTTAACCTGTAATTACCTAAACTGACAAATAATGCTGCTCCAAAGTGGAAATGGGAAAAGATAAACAACTTCAGTCCCTCCTCTTTGCAAGGACACTGCCTCACAATAATGAGTCAATGAGATTTTAGTCATTTAGATCACTATAGCTGATCGCTGTGTAAGCTGGATAAAGGCATGCTTATATCAGTAAGCATGAAAGTAAATTAAGGTCAGCTAAGTTATATCCACGATTTCTTAAGTTGGAAGAAAAAAAACCTAACAGGCTCAACTTGGCACCATTTTGTTAATAAGGTCTATCGTCCTGCTCCAATTTAGACAGCTATTCCAAGGAGAAGTTATTACGTAATACAGTTACATACTTCAGATCTTTAACTGTCTGTAGAGACCACTCCCATTCCATCAGCCTTCCAGCACAAAAAGGGAGGGTTGAATCTATGTAAAGTAAATGCAATGTGCAGTAACTCCTTTGGTGTCACAATCCACCATACTGCTTCTCAGGGTACGTATACAGGCAATGGAAAACCCCTCATGGGACTTGTTTTCCCCCTTCTTTCTTAATATATAATGCTTAGTATCATTTTTAAAGACTCATAAGAAAATAAGAGCAATTTAAGTATGCTCTATACGTTTATTCGGGTATTCCCAAAAACAGAGCAGAACACTGAACATTCATCCATGATACTACAACAACTCTTACAACGTTAAGTAAAATGTCAAATATACAGTAATGCTTAAATACTAAACAGGAGCTATTTGAGCCAAGGGTGCCTTTAAAACAGATTAACTACTTGAAATAAATATCTATTATCCTCGTTCTGATATTTGCATTATTTCCCCCCAACACACACACATCTGGCTGAGGCATAGAACAAGAACTGAAGCCGGATAATCAGAGCCAAATTACACAGTTCTGGAAGACAGACAAGATCACGTTTTCCAAAGGTTAATGGATGGATAGAAGTTAATGCTTTTCCCCAATAGGGAAGCATAAGCTCATCATTCCCAGATGTTAGGCTTATAGAATGATAGAAAAGATTAGGTTGGAAAACTCCTCTCAACCCACTCCAACAACACCCCCATCCCTCCTGTGCTGGGGCACAATACTCCAGATAAGGTCACAGAATGGCCCGGGTTGGAAGGGACCTCAAGGATCATGTAGCCCCAACCCCCCTGCCTGGCAGGGCCACCAAACATACACATTTACTAGATCAGGTTGCCCAGGGCCCCGTCCAACCTGGCCTTGAACACCTCCAAGGACGGGGCATCCACAACCTCCCTGGGCAGCCTGTTCCAGGGCCGAACCACTCTCCTAGTGAAGAACTTCCCCCTAACGTCCAACCTAAATCTTCCCTCCTTCAACTTGGATCCATTTCCCCGTGTCCTGCTATTGTCAGCCCTTTAAAAGAGTTTACTCCCCTCCTGGGTGTAGGTTCCCTTCAGGTATTGAAAGGCTGCAATGAGGTCACCCCGCAACCTTCTCTTCTCCAGGCTGAACAAACCCAACTCTCCCTGCTGGCCACCCCTCTTTTGATCCGGCCCAGAATATAGTTGACCTTCCATGCTGCAGGCACACACTGCTGGCTCACGTCCAGCCTTTCATCCATGAGAACTCCCAAATCCTTCTACACAGGGTTGCTTTCAAGTTCTCCTCCCAGTCTGTGCATTGATCTGGGATTGCTTCGACTCAGGTGCAGCTCTTTGTACTTGGATTTGTCAATCCTCGCTAGATTATTGCATGCCCATATTACAATCCTGTCTAGGTCCCTCTGGATGGTGTACTTCCCTTCTAGTGTGTCAACTGCACCACTCAGTGCCAACAACCCCCAGATAAATGTAACTTATTAACAAACACATATGTAAAATATAAGAGGAAAAAAGACCTTATTCAGCAATCCAGGTTACTTAAAGCTTTCCAATATACATAGATACACCAAAAGCCTTGCAGATTTAGTTACACTGACAAGCCTGAGGCTTTAAAGTATCCAACCTCTGTGAATGAACTGCTTTTAGACTTGTACTTGTGAGAGCTGTGAATGAGCACACCATGCTCCACCTGGAACTTGTTTACAGGACACAGTATCAGATGGCATCAAACTCGTGTCTTATCTCATTTCCTACTACAGACGGGAATTTCATAGATGAGAAACCTGATGTCTCCACATTCAAGTTCTCTACTTCCCAGGGCAAATATAGCTGGAGCGTGTTCATTAGGATGCCTCCCATTAACTTAAGCCTTTTGATATATTGAAAGCTCACCAGCCTGATGTGCTGCGCTTAATGCGAGGCTTCCATCACCCATTCATGGCAATGATTTCCTGCTAATAACTAAAGCCAAATCACAAACGTTTACACGCCTGGAAACCTCAAAGGGAGACTCTGGCAAGGCCAAAACGTTATCCAGAACTTCTGCTACCAGATGCTCCTTCAAGGATGTTACCTCCTCTGCCAACTCTCTCATCCTGCTTTATTCCCTTTGTCAGCACTAACTCAGATATAACCCACTTGCAGAATCCGCTATGTAGCCAGAACAGACAGCACTGTGTGTTTCTAAATACCAAGTGCCACTACCTTAAGGCTGAACTGCACAGCACCCAGGAAATCACTGGACATTTAAAGATAAAAAAAAGCTATTAACAAGGATACAACAATGTAGGGCAAGAGAAGATTAATACTGTATTATAATGCTTTGCTTCTTTTACTCAAGGCATTAGAACTTATAAATTCTGTTTTAATTATTGTATTAGACCATCTTTTTTAAAGAAAAAACCTTCCCACTCCATCAACAGCCATAATCCCATTATATTGCTCATTATTAACAGATTCAGGGATCTGAACAGCTCACTAAGGCTACTTGTAAAGCAGCAACTTCATGTATTACCCATATATACACATGCAGTTGAGTAGTAAACTAAACTCTTTGCAACACACTACAACCCCCCAGAGAAGGCATTTGCCACTTCTAGTCTTGTACTGATGGAACAGCTACATTTTGAACATACCGATGATGAAGTTTAACACAGCTCAGCAGTCCTACAGCTGAAGAACACCTTACTCTGTTCCTCAGGCATTAGCACTTCTGAGAACTGTCTAAGCAAGAAGATGCAGTTGCTGTAACCAATTCCTATCCTTGCTCTCTGCCCCAAGGGCCCGTGAACAGAATCACACAGAATCACAGAATGACCCGGGTTGGAAGGGACCTCAAGGATCATGTAGTTCCAACCCCCCTGTCTGGCAGGGCCACCAAACATACACCTTTACTAGATCAGGTTGCCCAGGGCCCCGTCCAACCTGGCCTTGAACACCTCCAAGAACGGGGCATCCACAACCTCCCTGGGCAGCCTGTTCCAGGGCCTAACCACTCTCCTAGTGAAGAACTTCCCCCTAACATCCAACCTAAATCTTCCCTCTTTTAACTTAAAACCATTTCCCCATGTCCTGCTATTGTCAGCCCTTTCGAAGAGTTTACTCCCCTCCTGTGTGTAAGTTCCCTTCAGGTATTGAAAGGCTGCAATGAGGTCACCCCGCAACCTTCTCTTCTCCGGGCTGAACAAGCCCAACCCCCTCAGCCTGTCCTCATAGGGGAGGTGCTCCAGCCCCCTGATCATCTTCATGGCCCTCCTCTGGACCCTTAACAAAATCTCCATGTCTTTCTTGTACTGAGGGCTCCACACCTGGACACAGTACAACAGATGGGGCCTGGCAAGAGCAGAGTAGAGAGGGACAATCACCTCCCTATCCCTGCTGACCACCCCTCTCCTGATGGAGCCCAGGATCCCATTTGCTTTCCGAACATACTAAAGTAATATGACAATACTCTATAAACCATTTTCAAGTGAAGGCCAAATAAACCAGAATATTGCATTCAAAGAATCAGGACAACTGCCACATCAAACCAAACAGCAGCGTTAAGAATAGCAACAAGATCCTTAGTAACAAGTAGTTCAATCCAAATGAAACACGCTGACCGGGCTCACGTTGAGCATTTGACATTTTATTTAATAACAACCCTGGAACTCAAAACTTGATTCTGCTGTTTTTTTGACAATATCTAGGTGAAGATGTCATGTATCAATGCTTAAAGTACTGCTGGAAACATGCCCAAGCCACAGTGGTGATTAAGACCAATGGTAATTAATCAGCAATAAAGATTTTGAGCAGCATCTTTTCCTGGGAGCTGACAAGTATTTAGTGACTGTTCACTGTTAACAGACATTTCTGACCAGAACCAAGCACGGTCAATATAAGGACATCAGTACTCATCTAGACTGCTATAGGGTCTTTTTGGAGCCTTCCCTTCTCCAGGCTAAAGAGCCCCAGCTCCCTCAGCCTGTCCCCATAGGGGAGGTGCTCCAGCCTTATCATCTTCATGGCCTTCCTCTGGACCATGCAGGACCACTTCTGCTTTCTGCACATAAAAGCAGTTTAACTCAGGAACTGAAAGGAAGATGAAGACAACCTACCCCCAGCCCTCCTTGCCTTAGCTTGGACAGGCCGCACTAGTTCATTCCTGCCCACAGCTGTGGGCTTGGCAACACAGAAGCTGAGTCAGGCCACAGATGGCAGCGTGCAATAGAACAAGTGGCCAGCATCAGACAGAGTGGAAATATTTGGTCACCGAGGAACTAATGTCACTGTTATATTTTAAGCTTTCACTATCATGATTCTCCATAAACAACAGTATTTTTTTTTCCCCTTTTGACCACCTTCTTTCCCACTTGAAGTTGCCATTAAACATCATATCTTCTCCTGCATCCTGTACAATAACCATTGTGATCGCTATTGTTTGTATTCTACGCCGTTGGCAGAACAAGGTTGATACTACATTTACTATCAAAGAATATAAGTAGTAAGAGAATGATGTCTCAGTACTCTGTAAGAATCATCTTTCAACAGCCCTATAAACCACTCCCTTTTAAGCCTGATGCTACTTAAACATAATTGTCTTAGCTTATAACGAAGTCACACTCAGTGCAATACACCAATACTCTACACAGCTTGAGTTGTTGGGATATCTCTCTATTCAAACAAAGGAGCAGAAACAGGAGAACATTTGATAGAAAGCTCTTACAAGTGCTGTGTGGAAGCTACAGCTGCTCAGTTGGGTTGTTAGAGCCACTTTATGAACATGGATATGCCTCCACAAAACAAGCCAGAATAGCAGACTAGAAATTAAACAGGTCATTGCCCTATCACACATATTATAATAGACTTTAATCTGCTCTCTCTGATCCTACACAAAATGCAATCTGCTGCTTCTGGGATAGAACTGCAGCATGACCAGCAAGAACTCAGGCTGAGCAGGTGCTGCAATGAGCCTATGAGACCACATCCATGGGCAGTTAAGCAAATGAAACCACCAACATCAGCAGCATTAAGAACAAAATAAAAGGTTCAGGCTTTATGTTATGTTTTTAATTAGAAATCCTAAAACAAGCTTAAGGCAATTAGTGATACAAGCCTAAAACCCTAACCTCATCTCATTCTGCCTTGAATAGCTTAGTACAACTGAACTCACCTTAAATCACAGAATGGCCTGGGTTGAAAAGGACCACAATGATCATGGAGTTTCAACCCCCCTGCTATGTGCAGGGTCGCCAACCACCAGCCCAGGCTGCCCAGAGCCACATCCAGCCTGGCCTTGAATGCCTCCAGGGATGGGGCATCCACAGCCTCCTTGGGCAACCTGTTCCAGTGCGTCACCACCCTCTGAGTGAAAAACTTCCTCCTAATATCTAACCTAAACCTCCCCTGTCTCAGTTTATAACCATTCCCCTTCATCCTATCACTATCCACACTCACAAACAGCTGTTTACATGCTCCCTTCACCTTGCTTCTCTCTTTTTTTTCCTATTCAGTGTAACCATAAGCAATTAAGAAACAGTTCCAGCACAAAACACAACAAAATGTTACTCAGAACATTTATTTATCCACATGGGAACACTAAGAAATCCCCATGTGAATAAACAACCAGCATCACTCCAAGTAAGCCCAGCTTATGAGCCTTTCAGGGTGGCATCCATCAATTCCCTTTGAGAATTAAACCAGGAATTTGTATTTGGGATACAGGCTTCTCCAGACTCAACTTACTCAAGCCACTAACAAGTGAGAAGTACGGCCTTATAACAGCTTTACTGACTCTTATCACAGAATTGTAGGGGTTGGAAGGGACCTCTAGAGATCATCGAGTCCAACCCCCCTGCCAAAGCAGGCTCCCTACACCATGTCACACAGCTCGGCATCCAGGCGGGTCTTAAATATCTCCAGAGAAGGAGACTCCACCACCTCCCTGGGCAGCCTGTTCCAGTGCTCCGTCATCCTCACTGTAAAGAAGTTCTTCCACACATTTGTGCGGAACTTCCTATGCTGTACTTTCATCCCATTACCCCTAGTCCTATCCCCACGCACTACTGAAAAGAGACCAGCCTCACCACTATGGCTCCCACACCTCAGGTATTTATAAACCTGGATCAAATCCTCTCTCAGCCTTCTTTTCTCAAGGCTAAACAGACCCAGTTCCCTAAGTCTCTCCTCATAGCGGAGATGCTCCAGGCCCTTCACCATCTTAGTGGCCCTCCGCTGGACTCTTTCCAAGAGATCCCTGTCTTTTTTGTACTGGGGAGCCCAGAACTGGACACAATATTCCAGATGAGGCCTCACCAGGGCAGAATAGAGGGGGAGGATCACCTCCTTCAACCTGCTGGACACGCTCTTTTTAATACACCCCAGTATGCCATTGGCTTTTTTGGCTACAAGGGCACACTGCTAGCTCATGGTTAATCTGTCACCCACCAGGATGCCCAGATCCCTCTCTGCAGAGCAAGAGGTATCATTATCATCAGTAGTCTGTGATATATCCTCCTCAGTCCCATCATCTCAGAAGCCACCAGTTTGACCAGGAATCCTTGTCACTTCATCTGTAAGTTAATATCAAGGAAACAGCCTACATTTTTCCTGTGCCTCCCTTCGCAACAGCTGCACCACAACTCAATCCTATGAGTTACACCAGGAGCCTGGTCTGGTGGTTGGCAGCCCTGCACATAGCAGGGGGTTGAAACTAGATGATCACTGTGGTCCTTTTTAACCCGGGCCATTCTGTGACTCTATGAACTTTGCTGGCAGCTCCATTCTGTTCTCTTTAAAAGAGACAATCTTTAAGAGACACTTTCAACATCCCATGTTCCAGCAGTGGATTACAATGGCCATCTTATGGTATTCATCCAGTTTAGGAGGCATTCATTAGCATACTATCATAGCTTCCTAATTACCGAGTTTAATGGTTTGTGGTAAATCCCCTGCATCATTACTAGGAAATGAACCAGTTGCACACCCATAATCCATTATTATTCCATATGCTGCAGTTCTAGTATTTAATGAATAATAATTAATCTAAATATGCAAGTATTTGTTAGGAGTTATCTGTTATCGCAGGAGAAATATCCTAAGACTGCCATAAAATCTAGGGAGCAAAACATAACACACAGTTGTGCAGTTCCTCAAGCAGAGGCACTTCAGATAGAGCCCAAGTTTTCTTCCCTGAAATAGAGGCATGACTGAATGAGCTGAGCAGTAACAAGTCACTGCTACAAAGTAATACAGCTGGCACTTCTTTCATTCCATTACTTCAGATCAAACACGTAGGTGGCTCGGCTGAGAAGGACCTGGGGGTCCTGATGGACGAAAGACTCAATATGAGCCAGCAGTGCGCTCTGGCAGCCCGGAAAGCAAATGGGATCCTGGGCTCCATCAGGAGAGGGGTGGTCAGCAGGGATAGGGAGGTGATTGTCCCTCTCTACTCGGCTCTTGTGAGGCCCCATCTGGAGTACTGTGTCCAGGTGTGGAGCCCTCAGTACAAAAAAGACATGGAGATGTTGGAAAGGGTCCAGAGGAGGGCCACAAAGATGATCAGGGGGCTGGAGCACCTCCCCTATGAGGACAGGCTGAGGGAGTTGGGCTTGTTCAGCCTGGAGAAGAGAAGGTTGTGGGGTGACCTCATTGCAGCCTTTCAATACCTGAAGGGAACCTACACCCAGGAGGGGAGTAAACTCTTGGAAAGGGCTGACAATAGCAGGACACGGGGAAATGGTTTTAAGTTGAAAGAGGGAAGATTTAGGTTGGATGTTAGGGGGAAGTTCTTCACTAGGAGAGTGGTTAGGCCCTGGAACAGGCTGCCCAGGGAGGTTGTGGATGCCCCGTCCTTGGAGGTGTTTAAGAACAGGTTGGATGGGGCCCTGGGCAACCTGATGTAGTAAATGTGTATGTTTGGTGGCCCTGCCAGGGAGGGGGGGTGGAACTACATGATCCTTGAGGTCCCTTCCAACCCGGGTCATTCTGTGATTCTGTGGCTAAATTGTTCTTAGAAAGAGTAACGCCTTGTGTCTGAAGGGGGCCCATCATATAGGTCCCTCTAAGGGAAACATTAACAGGTAGAGCTCCAAGTAAATGCTGCTTGTTGCAATTAAAGCAACAAACCTTCTTACACCCAACATGATGGTGAATTCACATGTTTAAACGCATGGTGAGTACCCACGGATATTGTCTGCTGTTTCTCTCATACCTCATGCTCTATACTAGCTGATACAAGGCAGACACCAATAACTAGTATGTGACACTTCCCAGCTGTTAGAAACAGGACCAGTTCAGCAAGTAAACCATGAGGGTACGGCAACAATCCCACAGCCTTCCTGTAAACCACTTATAAGGACCATGGCAATATCCACATGGAGCTGATTTGATCCCATAAGGTCAAAACTCAAACCTGGCTCTAAGAGGTGTAGTTTATAACCTGGGTTATATCTCAATCTGAGAACTTTGAAGGTAAATGTGAAGCTTTGTTTTAAATACATGCAATAGAAAATGCCTAAGTTCACTGCAACTGAGCTTCAAATGCACATTACTGAACTTCAGTGTTAACAGAAAGTGTTTTCTTAAGTTACCACACTTGCATGTTTATTTTAGGCCGCATCTGCCCCATTTACTTTAAGTGTCACAGGAGCTGAAGACTGATTCTAAGTGGTAAGAGACACAGCAGAGTTCCTGCATTAATTCTTCTTTATGGATGCCTCCCTCTCTTCCCATAAAAGGGAGAGCCAGGAAGCTCTCCAACACTTCCTCCACGCCTTCTGGAGGCCCAGAAGCACAGCACAGAGCAGCCTCAAGTTGCCCAGCCCCTCCCTCCAAGGCAATGTGTTACCTCTAAGCAGAGAAAGAGCACTGTTCCAAGTGTGGAAGCCTTAAGCAAGAAAGTAAGTAAGTGTGGAAGCCTTAAGCAAGGAAGTAAGTGTGGAAGTCTTAAGTAAGGAAGTAAGTGTGGAAGCCTTAAGCAAGGAAGTGAGTGAGTGTGGAAGCCTTAAGTAAGGAAGTGAGTGAGTGTGGAAGCCTTAAGCAAGGAAGTGAGTGAGTGTGGAAGCCTTAAGCAAGGAAGTGAGTGAGTGTGGAAGCCTTAAGTAAGGAAGTGAGTGAGTGTGGAAGCCTTAAGCAAGGAAGTGAGTGAGTGTGGAAGCCTTAAGCAAGGAAGTGAGTGAGTGTGGAAGCCTTAAGCAAGGAAGTGAGTGAGTGTGGAAGCCTTAAGCAAGGAAGTGAGTGAGTGTGGAAGCCTTAAGCAAGGAAGTGAGTGAGTGTGGAAGCCTTAAGCAAGGAAGTGAGTGAGCGTGGAAGCCTTAAGCAAGGAAGTGAGTGAGTGTGGAAGCCTTAAGCAAGGAAGTGAGTGAGTGTGGAAGCCTTAAGTAAGGAAGTGAGTGAGTGTGGAAGCCTTAAGCAAGGAAGTGAGTGAGTGTGGAAGCCTTAAGCAAGGAAGTGAGTGAGTGTGGAAGCCTTAAGCAAGGAAGTGAGTGAGTGTGGAAGCCTTAAGCAAGGAAGTGAGTGAATGTGGAAGCCTTAAGCAAGGAAGTGAGTGAGTGTGGAAGCCTTAAGCAAGGAAGTGAGTGAGTGTGGAAGCCTGAACCAAGGCTTAAGAGACCAAGTAGCCCTTGAAGTCAGGGCAGAGATGAATCATGGTGCCACATCTTACAGCAGCACTGGGAAACTAGGACTGTTACCTACATGCCAACATTTCACCTATGCTGCAATTGCTATCGGTTATGCAATCACATCACACCTAGTTTTCATGGAGCTTCCTCCAGCACTGCCAAGCACTCAGTGATAGACTCCTAAAGTCATTATCAGGCTTTCCAGATAAGTTATTCATTTCACAACTGTTAATTCTCTAACAAATGTTTATAAAATCACTTAATACACAAGTAGTTACTCTCCCTCTGTTCCAAGTGGTTAAATCAATCACCGTACGCTTGTACGACGTTATTATACAGCCTTCCATATCAACGATTTCATTTATTTTAATCTCTAAAATGCCCACGGCAGCATCAGCAATGTCAAGGTTTCTAGCGGCGCTGAAAGCTCCTTCCATTACAGAAGAGCACTCAGCACTGCAATCTGTAGCATTGCTATACTGAAATACACCGCAGAGCCAACAAAAGGGGCAATTTAGACCACAAAGATTTGACTTTTCCAAGAAAAGAGCCCCGTGAAAAAGTTAAAGGTACCTATAAAGAACAGCAAGAAAACGAACTTCAGGAAGTATTAATATGGAACCTGAGAAACTAACAAGGGAAAGCTCAGTGGTTCCCTTGCCTAAGAACTTGTTTAGTTTGTTATTTAATAGATGGAGAGTTTTTCCTGCAGTCCAGTTTTTAAGTTCAGAAGCGACTGCTACTGTGAGCTTGTTTGCTACTAGTAAGAATAACCACTTAACTGTTCTAATATTAGTGACTTATTTTTAGCAGAGTGCTAGAATGACTTACTAAGATGCATACCATAGGCATGCAGTAAGCAACAAATCACCCTTAAGCACCATTAAGTCTTTAGAAAAAAAGAAGCACCTAAAACAGGGAAAAGAAAACACTCAGAAACTCCTGCTGAACTGCACCAGTCACAGGGTATGGAGGCTTACACATCCTGTTTGCTTTCAGATCAGCTTCCTGAGGCTGAAACACACAGAATCACTGAAGTTAACCCAACAGGCTCGAGTAGAAGCAAAGAAACTCGCTCTGCCAGCAAGTCAGCTGTGCAGAGCTCAGCCTGCACAAGGCCAAAAGGCACCAGGAGCCTTAACTTTGCTGAGGCCGCAACTCGCTCACCGTCAGGTATGGGCTTTCCCTAGGGAACGGAGCGATGTTCCACAAGCCTTAACAGCACAGAAAACAAAGCGATTCGGAAGGAAGTTAAACGAGTTGTATCTTTAAAACAGCCTCATCGCATCACGAAGCCTCAGAGACGCGGACAGCGATTCAGACAAAACGCTGCAGCCCAGCACGTGGAAGTCTAAGGCATTTCGGAGCCGGTTTCCCGTCGGCGCTGACCCGGGGCTGACAGCCTCTCTCCGCCTCTACCGCCCCCCGCGCCAGGGCCGCTGCCGCCCGCTTGCGGCGGGAGGAGCGGGGAGACACGGAGCGGCGGCGGAGCTGCGGCCGGAGAGCCGCGGAAACCGGGAAACAACGGCGGGTCCCTCCCTGCCTCCCACCCTCCGTCCCCTCCCGGCAGCCACACGGCCTGTTCGACGGCCGCAGACAAAGGGAGGAAGCGGGGACGAGCCGGCGGTGGCAGCCTCCATTCGGCCGCAGGCTCCGGACGGCCGCATCCCATCCCCGCTCCGCAGGTCGCCGGGCGGAGGACGCGCCGAGGGCTCACCAGGATCCGCTTGAAGAGGTTGCTCTCCTTGGGCGGCAGCGGCACGGACGGCATGATGCGGGAGGAAGGGCGGGCGGCCGCGGGGCGGCTTGTCGCTGAGAGGAAGGGAAAGGAGGAGGGGGAGGGAAAGGAAAAGGCGATCCCCAACTCGGCTCCGGGCGAGCGGCGGCGGCGGCGACTCTTCAACTCATTGGCCTGCACCGCCCGCCCCGCCGGCTCCCCTCGGGCGCAGCGCGTAGAGCGCGGCCCCTCTGCGCAGCTGCCGGGGAGGCCTCGCCGCCCGACTGACGCTGCAAAATGGCGGCCGGGGTCCCCCGCCGCGCATGCGCACCGCCGCCTGGCGCGGGGACGGGTGGGGCGGATGGCGTTGGGCCGCTTCACAGAGTCACAGAATAATTATCAAGGTTGGAAAAGACCTAGAAGATCATCTAGTCCAACCATTACTTCCCAGCTAAATCATATTCACCAACACAACATCCAAGCGTTTCTTGAACACTCCCATGGTCGGTGACTCCACCACCTCCCTGGGCAGTGCATTCCAATGCCTCACTACCCTTTCTGAGAAGTAATACTTCCTTCCCTCCCTGTTCTGCATGGATGGGGCTTAGTTTTCTTGTTTTTAGCTTCTTTTTGAGGGCAGCGCTTGTTTTCTCTCTGCTCGCTGCCCCTGAGGCGAAGGGTCCTCGAAACCACCCCGATGGGGGAGTAGGGGGAGGAAGGGGACTGCCGCCCTCACAAGGTGTAAAAATAACTGAAGGCCTGAGTCATGGCTATTTCAAAGCTGAGGGCTGTCGAAAATGGACGTTGCTTTTTTCCTTTCAAGCACTTGGCCTCACCCGGCCATGTTAAGATAGGGCAAAAGATCTCTTTGTCTCCTCATAGCCCCCACCCGCTCCTCAGGCCCTTGTAACATGGTGTAGCTGCCCGCTGTCGAGCTGGGATGTGGGTGAGCTGCCAGCCCGGCCTTTGGGATGTCATTTATGGCATTAGCTCTTTGTTCAGTTGCTTATACAAAGCTTCCCAGAATGATCGTGCGTGCTTAGAGCAGTGATTTGTCATGGCAAACCAGCAGCACTAAAAACAGAGCATCCAATGATTCCTTGGAAGGAAAACTGGTTAACCTGTCAGAGCTGCAGTCAGTTAAGACTGTGATGGGGGGGGAGGAGGGGGGATTAAGCAGCTTGAATTATTCCCTGTGTAATTACTTTTTATATACATTAATTGTGTTCTAAAACAATAATATTCTTACTGCAATACGGTTATCACCTGCTTACTTTTATAAGGGCGTACTGTAGCAACAGGATGAGGGGAAATGGCTTTAAATTAGAAGATGGCAGATTTAGACTAGATATTAGGAAGACATTCTTTACGATGAGGGTGGTGAGACACTGGAACAGGTTGCCCAGAGAGGCTGTGGATGCCCCCTCCCTGGAAGCACTGAAGGCCAGGCTGGATGGGGCTGTGAGCAACCTGGTGTAGAGGCAGGTATCCCTGCCTATAGTAAGGGGTTGGAACTACATGATATTAAAGGTCCCTTCCAACTCAAACCATTCTATGATTTCTGCTGCTCAGGTGATGAGTTTAGTGGATGTGCATAGCAAAGCATCATTTTCAAGGTCTGCACCACAGCACTGAATTAGCACTGATTGTAACTAGTTGGAGCCGTGGCTTCATGAACTCAAATATTCTGTCCTTGCAGAAGGCTTTATGCCTTCGATTGGTTTCTTGGGTAAACAGATGCACCTCCAGGATGGTCAGGTAAATACTGTGCTCAGTAGACTTTTGGTCTGAGACAGGAAGGCTGTCCCTTATAGCAAAGGGTCAGTTTCCTGCTAGTCCAAATACTGGAACGAATGCCATCTGAAAGCAGGCGAAACTGCAAATGAGAGGCAGGCATTTCATCTGCATTTCAACATGTGTCTGTATTACAAATCTGTGTTGAAAGCAGCAAGAAAAGGAGAGCAAGCTGGCAGTAAAGAAGCAATTTTAGACTAGCTGAGAGAGACTAAACATAGAAATGAGCACCGGGGGGGCAGAGGGCTGGTTGAAAGTGAGGTTTGGGAGTACAGTCAAGAAAACTTCTTGTCATTTAATCCCACTGCGCTTGGCCAAACAAAGCGCTTTCTACAGGCTTTGTTAATAAATAGGGCTGTATTCAAGGCATGTGTGATTCTGTCACCAGTTTTCCCTGCAAACAGAAAGAATTCAGAAGTCTGTCAACAGATTATTTAGGTCAAAAGAGGGAAGCAACATCCAAGCACAACTCTTATGAGGAGCGACTGAGGGAACTAAGATTGTTTGGTCTGGAGAAGAGGAGGCTCAGGGGAGACCTTATCACTCTCTATAAATACCTGAAGGGAGGTTGTGGTGAGGTGGGGGTTGGCCTCTTCTCCTGTGTAACTAGCAATAGGACTAGAAGGAATGGCCTCAAGTTGTGCCAAGGGAGATTCATGCTGGATATTAGGGAAAATTTCTTCTCTGAAAGAATGGTTATGTACTGGAATGAGCTGCCCAGGGAGGTGGTTGAGCCATCATAAACTCCCCTCAAGTGCTGGAAGGCCTCAGTGAGGTCCCCCCAGAGCCTTGTCTTCTCCAAGCTAAACAAGTCTGGCTCCCTCAGCCTGTTTTCATAAGTGAGGTGCTCCAGCCCTCTGATCACCTTCATGGCCCTCCTCTGGACTTACTCCAACAGTTCCTCATCCTACTTGTGCTGGGGGCCCCGGGCCTGAACGCAGTACTCCAGATGGGACCTTACAAGGGCAGAGTAGATGTGGACAATCCCTCATCCCGCTATCCATCCTTTTGAAATCAAATTGGCAGCTTAGATTTGCCACATTTAAATGTAAAAGCATATCCCCAGTGCCATGTCCCATTCCCTGAGGCCTGGGGACCTGCTACTGTCACTCCCCCACTCTGCCTACACTCTCCCTGAGCACCAGCTGGGCCTCACCAGCTCCATAGGCCAAAGCGAACCATAAGGCACAGACAGCAATGGGATTTCCCATCTTTTGTACTCAATTCCCTTATTCCGTTTCAAACATCATTCTGAAAGTAGAAGGAAATAGTGTTTCCTAATCACTGTTATTATGAGATACGAGGAATAGGTCCCCTGAGTCCAACTCATGTCCAGTCTGCTGGCTGCTGGGGTGCACTGAGATACTGTTAGCCTGTATTTTCACACATATAGTTAAGTTAAAGAACTGCCAGCGAGGATAGTGATAACTGTATCGTGATTGCTTTTAATCAGAGGGTTTAATGTAATAACCATTTCTGGCTGCAGTAGGAGCTGATGTGATTTTTCTTGGCCTACCTTCTTTTTCAATCTGTTTTGTAATTTTCATGTTCTTATTAGTTTTTTGGTAGTTCACCCATAGATCACCTTTTTAAGTGTCAGATTGGAGGGCTGTTTGCTGTGGCCTCTGTAAATTGGATGGGCTCTGGGGTGGCTCCTGGTTTCTGAGGCTGTCTTTTAGTCTTTACCCTTTGCCTTCCGTCCTGAGGGGCTGAGCAGAGCCAGGAGCAGCCCTGAAAGTGAAACAAGAGGCTGGTTGTCATTTGTATGCTGGTCAGGTTTGGTACAAATCTTCTCATCACCTCATTTTCAGCCTTTTAGGTGTATTTACCTCACCAAAACTCGTCGATGTTATATATGCCAAATGTTATATATATATATAAATACATAAAATCCCATTGAATGACAGCAGCTAAAAAGGAAGAAACTTAAAACCCAGTGTTCTTTAAGGTATTTACAGCGGAGCTGGATTTGCTAAAACATAAAAAAAGGTAGGGAAAGTTACTGTAAAAGAAGCAGACTGGAAGAAAGAAGGACTTATTAATGCAAGCTGTGCACCCTGGGAGAGCATACAACAGTTTCAGAGAGCACAGTTTTTCATCTGAGGTTTGAATACATTTTCCTTCTGTGACACATAGGAGTAAATTGGCCTTTTGGGGGATTATAAGTATTAAAAGCATTGTTACGGTGTGCTGGAGGGACAGACAGACAGAGAGGCAGCCACTGCAGCAGGCAGGGGGTTGTGTTTGTGAGCAGGCATGCTGGGAGTGCGAGTCTTTCCACTTTACTTCCCGTTTGCAATGGCCTCGTGATGTAAGACAGGCGCTTCCATTTGGGGAGGGTGAGTTTGTAGGTGCTGTGTGGGACACGGAGCCCACTCACTGCCCGCTCTGGGATGCAGGGGCTGAGCCAAGCCCAGCCAAGGCAACTATCGGCAGCCGGCAGGGCTTCCCTCCAGCTCTCCCTGTAAGCCCTGCACTGGGAATGGCTGCACGGGGCTCTATGCATGGCTTTTGCAAGAGGGCAGCTTGGTGTAGCTGAGGTGGGAGGCAGAGGGCTATGCAAAGAGACCTTGAAGGCACCTCTATGAGGCTGCATTACCGAAACTCCTCCCTTATGCATATGCGTCTCAATGGAATCGGTTTCACTGAGTTAACAGTATCCTTGATTATTAGAAGTGATTTTTAAAAGCTTTTAAATCATTTACAGCATTGATAGCTAGCTGTCCCTTAACTAGAAATGAGCTGATCTCTATGTTTTTGTAATGAGATGATTGCAGCTGTTGTTTTTACAGGCTGGTTTCGATTTTGTGATGTGTTTATGCTGCCCACTGGGTGATTCTGTCATGTTAAGAAAAGCAATAAGAACTAGTTTGAGAAGCAGTTAATAGGCAGTCTGCTGTATGTGGCTCTGTGAAAGTTTTATGTGGGCTCATTTCTGCACAAATGCAGGGTGACTGTATCTCTCTAAGGAGGAGACAACTTTGTTTTGTCAAAATAATATTAAAAAGATCAATTTCAAAACCTCTGACTTTCTCAAGGATTGACGTTGTGCAGTTGCTTGGGTCTTTAGTGAATATTTTACTTCTGAAAGCTCAGGCAGAACCCTACAATGAAACAGTTCTTGTTTATGCATGTTGTTAGTTCTAACTACAGCAGTATTGCTGTTAACAGTGATTACCTCTGGGCTGGATGATGAGTGGCCGTGCTGATTTGCAGTAAGTAGAGGCAACACCGCTGACATCAGCAAAACTAAATATTTTGGAGTTAAGACCAATATATGTCCTGAGGAACTAAGCCCAGCAGTGCAGATGATGAGCCTGACTTGTGTATCCTGACTTACTGCTGGTGAAGGAAGTGGAATCCCTCTACTACTTAGAAACTGGAACAATCCAGATCACAGTTGGCTTTCTGTAAATCACATTCTCCTTAAAGGTGGAAATAGGAGTTTGGTAGCATCTTCCAGGTCTTGGCAAGCAAGATGCAGTACCTCTGTTTTTACTGTATATTGATGTTTCAGGTCAGTCCTTTGTTACAGGACACACGTATAAAATAAGTAGGATGATGATGATGTCCACCTGCCAAAGCTGTATCCTATTATGGTAGTGGGTACGATATTGCGTATACTGCACGTTTTGTACCTTCTTTATATAGAACTTGATGTCTGCACTGTAGATGTGTTTTCTCACAGCAGTGTTTTTGTTTTGTAAGGCAGGAAATGATCCAGTTTCTCCAGTGAGAAGTGTGTCAAATAAAGCTGTTGTCTGTAAAGCAGCATCTAGAGTAGATCATCCGCAGCATAAACACTGAGGAGGTGAGGGAAAAGATTTTTCCAACCCCCAGCTGGTACAATGTTGCTGATAAGAGCTTCTAGTTTAAACTAAGACTAAAACAAATAATTCAGTGCCATACTGGTTCAATTTGTGTTGGTGTGTGTAGTCAGGAGCAGAATTTGGGCTTGATACAGGTTGGATTTTTAATATAATTATTATTTTTAACCAGATGCTTTTCTCTAGATTGTAAAAGTGCTCCGTGTATCATCTATTTCTAATTTCAGGTGGTAGAAGAATAAGAAACAAGATGAAACCTTCACAAAGTGTCTGGCTTTTCAAGAACCTGCTCTCCAGTTGCTACTGCTATGGTCACCTTCACAACGCTCCTCTTCCTTCTGTTGCAAAGAAGATAAGTTATGTGATGAGGCTGCACAGCTGTGCCTTTTGGAGGCCAGAATCTTTGTTGGACACAGCTCGATTCACTCTGTCATTTCATGGTCGGCTTAGGAAGAAGCATCAGGACTCTCGAGCACTGTGGAAGCATGAGGCTGTACAGAAGTATCTGGAAACTCTAAGCAGGGAATACCAGCAGGTTAATCATCTGCTAAATGCTGATTCAAAAAATGAATTTGAGCAAAGAAACCTGAGGAGAAGACATGCTGATCTATCCCCAGTTGCAACTGCATTTCAAGAAATCAAAGAGGCTGAAAGTGAGCTCCAGGAATTGGAAACTATGTGTAGAGGTAAGGAAAGCACAGGTGCTTACTGGTTTTGAAAGAGTGGCATTGCTTGTGATAAACCTCATTGCTCAGCCTTTATGGAGAGCTTTTAAATGAATTTAACCAGCTCTGGAATGCTCCCTGGTCTTGTCTGTTCCTGTGAGTTTGCATCCATTTAAGGCTTTCTAGATCCAGGCATTTCCTTTTATTTTTATGCTGTCTCTCTTAATACAGGTCTTAATGCAGCCATCTTGGGAAAGAAAGGGCTGTTTGGACTCTGAGGGTTATGCATCTAGCAGAAATAGTCAGGAAATGTTTGGTTTAGGTTCTTTTTTGGTAGAGCCAAGAGCAGAACAAACTGAAGGATAAACATCAGCAAGTCTTGCGTGTTCAATAGAATTATAGAATGATAGAATTACCCAGGTTGGAAAAGACCTTGAAGATCATCAAGTCCAACCGCAGCCTAACCATAGTGCCCTAACTCTAAAAACCCTCTGCTAAATCATATCCCTGAGCACCACATCCAAACGGCTCTTAAACACATCCAGGGATGGCGATTCAACCACCTCCTGGGGAGCCTATTCCAGTACCTAACTACCCTTTCTGTAAAGAAGTGCTTCCTAATATCCAACCTAAACTTGCCCTGGAGCAACTTGAGGCCATTTCCCCTCGTCCTGCCACTTGTCACCAGTGAGAAGAGACCTGCTACATTCTGCTACACCAAAGCAGACGTTAAGATAAGAAACAGTCGCCTGGAGAAAATGGGACTTACACGGTAAAGGAAGGGGAAGGCAAAGAAAGGGAGAAATGGATACTTAGCAGTTTAAGAGGAGGAGGGTTGAAATTCCTAGTAATTCTGAGAGAAAGAACAAAGGAATGTTGACACATCAGTAAAAGCCACGTTGAAATAAAGCTTGTAGAAACACAGCTTGTAATGTTTTCTACCTGCTTAAGAAAGATAGATAATACTTGTATGCCTTAGTTTTAGAAATAAGTGGGTTTGTTTGTGCTTTAAAAAACAGTGGTTATAGAAAACACTTTAGTTTTACTCCTTTCACTTTTTTCAATGGATCAAGAAGTAAAGAAGTGAAGATGAGAAGGGACAGAAACAAATGCTCTTGGGAGATCTGGGAAGTTATTAAAATGATGGGGCACTCATATTTCAACTTGGACTATTTTTGCATCAAATCGTTGTTGTGAAGGGTTTTGGTGATTTCTCTTCTCTATAATACACAAATTCATGTAAATTCCTATAGGATTGTAATTTTTCAATGCTCAGTGAAGCAGGAAACTACTATTTCCCAGTGGTCACCAGTGATGTGAATCATGAGGCAGGCTATGTGAATTTATAAAGGTCAGGGAGAAGGTAGGAATGGGACACAAGTCATTTGGGCATCGAGCTTCTCACCGTCAGCTCATCTCTGCTGACAGAACCTCACCTGATACTTTTTATTTACCTAATTAGTGAGGATGCTTTTCAGACCACCTAGAAGCCTTCTTCTAGTGCTGTCTTCAGTGCTATCTTTTGGCTGGAGCTGTGACATACTGTTAGGGTTATCTATATAGTTCTTGCCTTAAGTGCAGAGGATACCAGGCTTACATGTTGATCTGCCATATTTTATTTAAAGAAAAATAAAGCCAACCAACCAAAGAGGAACATAAATTAGAAACCGCAATATGAAGGAGCTGCCACTATCCTTGTCCAGCATGCAAGGCTGGTTCAACATCCCAGCACACTCTGTTCTTGAGGCTTGCTGCTGATTAGGTTGAAGGAGACTTCTGGAGGTGGTTTCAACTTATGTTCTACTCAAAGCAGGACTGGTTAGAGCAGCGTGACTGGGGTCTTGTCCAGCTGAATAGATCCATGAACAGAAATCCTGCAGCGTCCCCAGGCCCATTTCAGTGTCTGACAACCCTTATGGTCAAAATAATACCTAATCAGAATTTCCCATGCTCCATTTTCTGTCGTGTTTTATGATAATATACTTTAAAAAGAGTTTGTCTTGAAGTTTTCAGTATCTTTCTGTGAGTTGATTGTATGCAACAATAAAAACTCCCCTTGGTCTGCTCTTCTTAAGGCTGAACAAACCCAGTTTCATAGAATCATAGTATCACAGAATGGCCTGGGTTGAGAAAGACCTCAAAGATCATCTTGTTTCAACCCCCCTGCCATGGGCAGTGTCACCAAACTAAACCAGGCTGCCCAAAGCCACATCCAGCCTGGTCTTGAATGCCTCCAGGGATGGCTTTCTTGACCTCTCCTCATATTTTCTTTGTTTCAACCCCGGGCTATCTGTGTGGCTCTTAGTTAGACTCACTCCAGTATTTCCATGCCTTTTCTGTACTGGGGAGCTCAAAACTAGACAAATATCACCTAGGCTGAGCAGATGGGAAGGGAATCTCTTCATGCAAAGCAAAGAGTTAAAGTGAGGTTGTCCACATCCTGATGGCTGAAGCCATAATTCTCGTAGCTCATTGATGGTGTGATTAGCAGGAGACAGAAGATTAGAACCCTCGTAATTGTCATTATATTTACATTTTCAATGCTCATCCTATTGAGCTGGCTGCAAAGTGCTGCACAGATAGCTGCTTATAGGCTAAAAATGGAAAGTCTTGTTTGGAGGTAAGGAAAACTGAGGCACTCTTTTCTCCAGGCGTGTTTTTGACATATTCTGTTGAATCTCTCGGTGGGTTTACCTCTGCACTGTCAGTTTCTGTCACATAACTGTCAGTGTACTATAATTGGTGGCAAGTAACTGTCAGGTGGGACTGGCATCTGTGTGATGCAGACTTGGAGTCATAGCCTAGAGACTGAGAAGTAATATATCTATCTGCAGCTCCTTCCAGCACCTCTGGACAATGCAGTCATTTAGTTAGCAATACACATCCTGGCTTGAGCTGCTCTTCTTTGATATTTCATGCTGGCAAAATGGAACTGCATGCACTGTAAGCTTTTAAATGCTGTAAAGTGTGTCTTCTGACAGCTGTATTACAATCTGCTGTAAGCTAAGTAAGACTGGCTAACGTCTATTCCTATTGTTGGAATTTAGAGCTAGACAGCAGAGATGAGAAGCAACTTCTAGAGCTTGCCTTGGAAGAGAAGGAAACCCTCGATCAAAAAATCAACGCGCTGTGCAGAAAGGTGAGCCTGAGGTAAAAGCACATGGCTTCTTAAATAAATGTCAGAGAAAAATGTTCCTTTGTGGTCTTGCCAATAGACTCTGACACTTGCATTTAATGAAACAGAAGGACATCTTCTCTATTTTCCCTGAGAAGACATGGTAACATTAATTACTGGTAAGCTTCTTACTGACAAATGCATCTTAGAAGCTTATTATTTTAGGCATTTCTGCTTGCTTGCTTGTCCGTCTGGAGATGCTGAGGGGGATATGAAGCTCTGTGTCTGTGCTATTGAGACCTTGCGTGACATCCAAGTAACCGCTTGTGGCAGCAGAGCGTGCATTCTTGAAAAGGGTTCTGATTGGAACTTTCAGTATTTCATTTTCTCTCCAACTGGCAGCTCCCCACGAGTGGGAATATTAATTATAGGCAGAGAAGCCAAAACTGTTCGGTAGGAAGCTTTGTGTTTGGGCTCATTTCTGTGTTGAGATTGGGAAAATAGAACATAGAACCTTGTGAAATGTAAGGTCTGTGTTTGTGTAAAAAGTGGCTGGGTAATAGCTGGTAACTTTCTGCTCAAAGGTGGTTGGGGCTGCAATGGGTGGCCTGGCACCTGACGCTGTGGGATCGAATTTTCTGCTAGCTTTCCTGTGGATGCACCAGCATATCCCATTTCCACACCAACTGCACTGAGCTGCAGCAGCCTTTGGACTTGGACAGTTCTTAGTTCTACTTATTAATTTTCTGATAGAAATCTGTGGTTGTGGGTGCTCAAGCCATGTGAAGGCTGGCTGTAAACTTCATTAAAAGGAGATACAGTCATGAAAGAGATGGTGACGTCCTTTTTTCTTCTTTTTTTTTTTCCCCTTCTTTCTCTTTTCAGCTTTTCCAGCTTCTTGTGCCAAAGGAGAAGTATGATAAAAGTCATGTTATATTAGAAGTGACAGCTGGCAGAACAACTGGAGGTCAGCAAAATCTCCACAGTAAAGAATACTCCGAACCTTCACCCAACTTTTTAAGGCTCTTATGGGTTATTCTTAATGCATTTTTACACTTCCATGGCATAAAGCCATACTTCCTTAATCTGTATTATTTATTATCGGCATTAATCTGTTTTATGAGCACGAATACAGTTGCAGTTAAATCTTAAAACCCGCGGCTGCTGTTTTGCAAACTGCTATTTATGTTGTAGCGCTTTTATATTTATAGGTGACATCTGCCAACAGTTCACTAAAGAAATGTTTGAGATGTACCAGAACTATGCAGACTATAAATGCTGGACCTTTGACATTCTGAACTACGTGCCGGCTGAGATAGGTACAACAGTCCTCCAGACGTTCCGTCCAGACAGCTACAGTTAATGCTGTGTTTCTGTGCTGTACTTTCCACTCATTGTTTGTCTCTGTAGGTGGGTTGCATCATGCAGCTGCTCATATTTCAGGAGATGATGTCTACAGGCATCTGAAATATGAAGGAGGGACTCATCGAGTCCAGCGAATCCCTGAGACCGGACTGTCATCGAGAATGCAGCGTATTCATACGGGGACAATGTCAGTTATTGTGCTCCCTCAGCCAGAGGAGGTAACTATCTGTTAATCAGAGCAGCAGGGAAGTGTGGAGCTGGCACTGGAGTAGGCGTTATTTAAAACCATGGTACTGTTAGGGGATTTTATTGAAACCCAAGTGCTCTGAGCAAGTCCCAGCAAGTAAACCACAGGCTCTGTGGTTCTGGAAGGCAGCAGGCCTTGGCTCTGTACCTTATGTTTTTATATGGGTTATCAGAAGCAACTTTATAAAACGTTTGCTGCTGACTGAAAAGACGTGTACATTGGTGGTCATTTCAATGAGTGTTCCAGCCCCAGTGCCTGCAAAACTGGAGCGAGCCAGTTTTAAATTAAGTCATATATTAAGATGGGGAATATATCCAAGAAAATATTCAGTGTTGCCTAGGAAAGTGACTCAGCAAGTCCTTTGCTACTTTTTTGTTCATTTAAATTGTTGGTGTTCAATCAAGGACACAATGCTTTGCATTTGAATGAGCATGTTGGTTGGTCTTTCTGAGATCTCTCTGATACCACCAGATCTCACTTAAACGAGCAATTTATGCAAAGAATAACCAAAACCAGGTCTTGTAGGCTTTCCCTGCAAATTCTCCTGCTTCCTTGTAGTGCTTTCCTTGCAACACTGGTCAGATCTGAATGTTCCTTTCCTATCCACTGAGCTCAAACTTGGTCCACGTCATCATGGACTCCTATCCTTAGCAGGATCTGGATACACCTAATGTTTCTCCAGGTAGATGTTTTTAATCACTGTTGTAAATATCTCTCAGGCTTGACTCATGGAACTCATTCTTTTGCTGTTAGCTGCTGATTTTAGTTAGCTTCCCATGCAGACGTACCTTGTTTTCTGAGGGATCTGGATCATGATAAGGGCTACAGAGATGGTCAGAGGGCTGGAACACCTCTCCTATGGGGACAAGCTGAGAGAGCTGGGGCTGTTCAGCTTCAAGAAGAGAAGGCTGTGAGATTTATAGTGCCCTTCTAGCAGCTGAAGGAAAGTTAGGGAGGGAGTTTTTATAAGGACATATAGGAACAGGATGAGGGCAAATGGTTTTAGATCAGAAGGGGGCAGATTTAGACTAGATATTAGGAAGAAATTCCTTACTGTGAGGGTGGTGAGACACTGGAACAGTTTGCCCGGAGAGGCTGTGGCTACCCTTTCCCTGGAAGCATTGAAGGCCAGGCTGGATGGGGCTGTGAGCAACCTAGTCTAGAGGGAGGTGTCCCTGCCTATAGCAGGGGGTTGGAACTACGTGATCTTAAAGGTCCCTTCCAACTCAAACCATTCTGTGATTCTATGACAATGATTGTAGCTGACACTTAGGTACAGTTGTAAATCAGTAGGCTTTTAATAAGTGATTTCTTTTACTCTATCACTGAAAGGGCATTCAAAATATTTTAGGAAGAGCAGAAAGTAGTATTTTTCTTTGATTCCAGGTTGATATTAAAGTGGATCCCAAAGATCTGCGTATAGATACGTTCCGGGCCAAAGGAGCAGGAGGGCAACACGTCAATAAAACTGATAGTGCTGTGAGAATTGTACATCTTCCCACAGGTGAGTCTGGCTGTGGTTGGTACTTCTAAGCGCTCTAAATCTGTATTCTGGAATGAAAGCTTGTAACTCTGTAAGTCTGCTGGGTTATGCCATAAACCAAGGCTGAGGGGAGACCTTATTGCTCTCTTCCAGTATCTGAAAGGTGCTTACAGTGAGAGTGGGGTTGGTCTCTTCTCACTGGTGACAGGCTGAGGGGAAATGACCTCAAGTTGCGCCAGGTTAAGTTTAGGTTGGATACCAGGAAAAATGTCTTTATAGAGAGAGCTGTTAAGCACTGGAATAGGCTCCCCAGGGAGATGGTTGAGTCACCATCCCTGGATGTGTTTAGAAACCATTTGGATGTGGTGCTCAGGGACGTGATTTAGTGGAAGGCTGTTAGAGTTGGGGTAGTATGGTTAGGTTGTGGTTGGACTCAATGATCTTTAAGATCTTTTCCAACCTGAGTGGTTCTATGATTCCAGTTTCCAAGAGCTTGTGTAGATGAAGGCGTTCAAAACCCACATAACATTATTTTAAACATGCTCTTGTAGATTCAACAACTTCAGTTTTAACAAGTGGCAGCTACTCGGAGTAAACCTGTTCTCTGGAGGCAGTGTCTAGAGAACAATGATTCCAATGAGAACTGTTCGCTCTATGGGATCTCACAGTATCCCTAGCTATTCTGTAGCATGGAACAAAGCTCCTGGTACAGCTGTGAAGAGTTTAAAAACATAATAAAGGTTTGAGGCATTGTGTTAAAATGACTTTTCATCCTGCAGCTGAAAGACCCTAAAAGTGAGCACTCCTAGAAGGTGTCATTTGCCTAATGTGTTTGAATTGATTTAGCTTGTTTGTTCTGTGTCTGAATGGGCTTTTTACTCTGCTCCCTCTGACATTCTACTGTGAAGGGGTGGTAGTTGAGTGCCAGCAGGAGCGATCGCAGCAGATGAACAAGGAAATGGCTCTACGGACACTGAGAGCTAAGCTGTACCAGCAGATCATTGAAAAACAACTGAGTCAAGAGCAGAGCGCCAGGAAACTGCAGGTGAGAAAGCATGATAGATGAACTTGGGAAGGGTGCTTTGTTGTAGGTGTGTTTCTCTGAGTGACGGTGACAGTGTGTGAGTGTCTGTGTCTAATAAAGTGCGCTTACAAAGGAGAAGCCTGGGCGTCAAGGTGCTAACTCTGCTTTGAATCTGCACATCTGTTGTTTGCTTATCCCAGTTCAACCCTAGCGTAGAATTTTCAGGTAATAAAGAGCCACAGACTGTGGGTGGAAAGAAGAGAATCATAAGAATGTAGCTGCAGTTACCCAAAAGGCGGTATGCAGCACCCAATGTTGTGTTACACAGTTAAAGAAGCTGCTAAAATTCAGATCAGAAGTTCTTGGGGTTGTATTTTCGGCTGTTTCTAAAACACGGTGTTTGACAAGATGGTGCAGCTTCTGGGAGAAACAAGCACTCAAAGGAGCCATTTCACAGCTCTGTGCGGTGTGTTTGCTGTGGGTGAGGTAACTTCCCAGTGTGAGCTGCCTCAAGTTATGCCTCAGGCTGCGCTTTCCTCTTAAGTGTGCCAACATTCTTTTCCCATTCTTTGAGTATTTTGCTGTTTGCAGTGCAAACTTCAATAGCAATCAAGAAGAATAAAAACACTTGGCAATAACAGAATTCTTCAGCGTCCTACCGTTTCCAGCTTAGCTATTGAATTGCTCACCTCAGGCTGTGTGTCAGTGTGTTGTTCCTGCAGATTATTAACTTGGTCTCTGTAATCGGTGAGCCATTTATCTGCTGTTAATAAGTTTAACTCGAGAGTTCTCAAGGCTGCATAAAGGACTTCGGATTTACATTTATGTTAATGCTATAGAAAATCAGGCTAAATAAATTACCTTTTGTAGTGACTCGGAATATATAAAATCACCTCTTTTGAAGTACAAATGTGAGCGCAGGTGGAATGTGAAAGAAGAAAGCAGCTCGTACAAGTAGACACTCTTTTCTCTAAGTAGTTGTGCAAGAAAGCTTCATTTGGAATTGAGTATGAGAACTTTTTGAACTGATTGCACTGCTCCACTTTACCACCAGAGGACTCCTCTGTGTCTGCTCGATTTACTCTGCGCTCATTTCTGATGGCCAGATGTCAGCAAACTGCTCTGCCACCTCTCCGTGAAGCAGACATCGATTGCGCTGCTTCTGTTATGAATGGTTCCCACTCGCTGCCTTCTGTGGAAATGCCTTCTGTGGCTTTTGGGAGTGACATCATTCTTTTTCTATTTCTTTGGTGCTTTGCTACAGTTGGGAACGAGAGCCCAGGCAGAGAGAATTCGTACTTACAACTTCACCCAGGACAGAGTCACTGACCACAGGATCTCGTATGACGCACGCAATATCAAGGTAATGGTTGTTTATGAGGGTTTTAAGACTTGGGTACTTACCTGTGCCACTTAAAGCAAAATGTAACCTTGTGAAAATGATTTAAAATATATGGGGAAATCAAATGGCTATTTACACCTTAATAGGGCACAACTGATTGAAGAAGCCTACACTGCTCTGCCTTTCTTCAGGAAATAATGAGCTGACCTGCTTATGTCACATAAGCTCTGCGTATCTTTCTCCAGCTATATGAATGAATGATGCTCAATATGTTGTCCTCCTTAGTGAGATCTGTGAGAACTCCTCAGTAGTCACCTCTGCGGGACAGTACTGAGGTATTCTCTGTAATGCTTTGGTCTGCTGTTATTTTCTCATAGGAAATTCTGAGTGGGAAAGAAGAACTGGATAAGCTAATAAACAGGCTCCTGGAGTTTGCGGAGATGGAGGCTATCACAGAGTACCTAGAAAACCTGCAGTCTGTAGGAGGAGAAGGCTGCTGAAGACCTTGTGTGGAGCTAAAGCAGAACTGGGTTTGTAACTAAATAAAATGGAAACACTTATTGGGTGACAGATTGATCCAAATCTGCGCCTCTGTTTTTCAATGTGTGCTATTGCTCTTTTTGTGCTTTGGCACAAATGAACTCTACAGGTTGAATTTAATACATCTCTCCTAGCAGAGAAGAAGAGGCATTGATTACTGTGTGCACATACCTTCTGTCTTGGCATCAGGGCTTTTTGAAGCCAATTCTTCTCTCGTCCGTTTTGCAGCTGGACAGATATAGATCAGGGTGATGGAGAAGAAGAAATACCACACACTGCATATTTTGTTCTGGAGGTAGGAGATGTCCAACCCAGGCTGGATGTGGCTCTGGGCAGCCTGGTCTGGTGGCTGGCAACCCTGCACATAGCAGGGTGTTGAAACTCCATGATCATTGTGGTCCTTTTCAACTCAGGCCATTCTGTGATTCTATGTGCTTGTCCAGGTGAAAGAACCTAAGCTCCCCTTATGTAGTTTAGAATCTGACCTTGTCAATAGTACTTATTTGTACCATTTTAATCCACCAATTGAGTGAATTTCCTAAATGGAGTCCTTTCAAAAGTCACTCCATATTTTGATGCTTCATTTTGTTACAGGACAAGTACAAAGTCAAAGCTACTTTGAGAAGGGGAATCCGTGCCCATCAGTGCTCTTGCAGGCGTTCTTGGGTCAGCTGAAGGTGGGTGTGGACCACGTGCTCTGCTGGGTGCAGAAGTGCTTGCTATGAAGTCAAATGAAGAGGACAACACTTTGGAAGGAGTTTGGTGGTGATAATGGGCAGCTTCCTGCTTCTTGACGGAAAGTGAGTTCACACTGCAGATGTATTTTAGTAAATAAGGTGCATCTGGAATTCAGCTTCTGCCTTGATGTCTTTGGGAATGTGTGCCTGGCTCTGTGGGCAAACCAGGCGTCTGTAGAGAGCTCAGCTTTAGCAGGGCCTGCATTCACGTTTTCCCTTAAGCACGCATTGTGCAATGTGCTCACACGCACTGGTGCGTGGGCAGGCAGCGGGCAGAAGCAGACATGTTCACTTCTTAAACATCACCCAAAATGACACAAGTGTGGCACTGAACCAGGCTGGCTGCTGGATCAACGCATCCCTTTTTTACTCCGCTCTTCCCAAAGCGCTGTCAGACCAGTAATAACAAAGTTAATAAGCTTGCTGGGGGCTGCAAACTCTGTGTACGTGTTTTCATTGCACCTTTTTTTGGCCTTGGTCCACTCCTTACTTCCAAGGAAGTGTGTGAGTAGGCTCTGTCCCACAGGAGCATTCCTCTCCAGAGATGATCCTCCTGCCTGTAGCCAAGGTGGTAGTTTTGCTGTAGTGTTATTGTTTTTAAAGGTAAGATCCTTAACTTTTACTTAACTTTTATGTCTTGTCTTGGACACCTATAAAACTTCCTTTTAATGAAGTGGTTGTCAAAATGTCAAGGAGAAAGAAGTTATCAAATGAGAAAGATAGTAGCTGGCACCTATCCGACCCCTGGAAATCTATCATCTCTGCTGTCGTTTTCCAAGACCTATCTGCAGTGGAGGTACCTGAGACCTCTACATAAATAGCATTATCTTTTTAATCTGGCCTCAAAACCCAGCTTGTTTCACATGACAGAACATGGATCAGAACTCACATATGAAGTGTGTCTGCTGCCAGGGTTGGGATACCCAATGGGTCAGCCAAAAATGCTTCTTGTGATGAGAGGTTGTCTCCATGGGCTGTGGCTTGGTGAAACCTCCACTTCATCGCTCAGATCCTCCCTCTTCCTGGTACCTGTGCTATCCGTGTTAGAATGATGATGCTTCCTTTTGTAGCCAAGAGTTGACTCTAATTCAGCTGAAAGGCAGGGCTGTTGGACTGTGATGCTGTCTACATAGGTATGAGTACATACAGTGCTCTCCTGAACTATACATACATTTTATCTATATCAATACTATTTATCATGATTTTTCAATAAACAAAACGTTAACTATAATGAAATATTCATAGAAACACAAACCAGCTTAGATTCAGAGGGGCCTCAAGGCCCAGCCAGCTCCAACCCTGTGCTGTGGGCAGTGCCACGCACCAGATCCAGCTGCCCAGGGCACCATCCAGCCTGGCTTTCAGTGCCTTCAGGAATGGAGAAAAGTTAACACATAAGGCGCTGTGATAGTGGAAAGATGGATTCTAACCTTCCATTCGTAAATAGACCAGTACTGCTATCTTATCTTGATTACCTTCAGTGAATCACCAGTGGAATGCAGAAGGGAATGTAGCAGAGATCCTGGCTCTGCAGATGGGTGTATTTTTATGACGCACTGAGCTGTTCACTATCACTGAGCCCCATCCCTGGATGCCCCATCCATGCAGGCATTCAAGGCCAGGCTGGATGTGGCTCTGGGCAGCCTGGTCTGGAGTTTGGCGACCTGCACATAGCTGGTGGGTTGAAAGTGGATGAAAAGTGTGGTCCTTTTCAACCCAGGTCATCCTATGATTCTGCCCCAAGCCTGTAACATTGCCTACAACAGTTCCTCCCAGCTTGGTGTCATCTGCAGACTTACTGAGGGTGCACTCAATGCTTGTGTCCACGTCTTCTATAAGATACAGAATGCGACAGGCCCCAGTACTGACCAATAAATGTTAGGTAGTCTTAAAACACCTTGAATACGTGAGCAACAGCAATACAGATCATTTCAATAAAAGCTTTATTTGGTATTTCTGTATAAACTCCACTTCAAAGACTCGCAGTATTTTGTCATTGCAATAGAGAATTCTAAACAGAGAACAGCTGGTAACACAAAAGAAAATGATGGCTTTGAATGACTCCATGTTCCACACTGCACCCCTTCTGTAAAACAAGTGATGAAAAGCCCAAACCAAATCCCAAAGCTCAGTTGGTTGGTCGCAGCAATGACTCATGGCTCATAGGACAAACAGCAGGTAGAAGGTGAGACAACTCGAGAGGTGGATACAACAGAGGCGATGCCTGACAGACCACGAGCAAAGGGCTAAAGCAGCAACTGAAGGGATACAGACAGCTCGGAACCAAAAAGCTCAAGGATGGAAGGGCTGCAAGCTCCATAATGAGGAGTGGAATCGATTCTATCCTTTGAAAACAAATCCTGGAGGAAACCAAAGAGCACGGAGCCGGCCTAAGGCCTCAGTAGGGCTGGGGACAGGAGGAGGTGTTTGCTAGCACGATGGTGACACAGAGGTTTGCATATATCGGAATACTGGAGGAAGACAGGTTGAGGAAGACACCAGTAGTTTAGACAAGGGTCAAACAACAACAAACATTTGCCAAATTGGGAAAATCTGCTAACAGCGGCTCAAGGAAGCGAGTTTTGAACGCTTGTGTTATCAGATTGTTTTTCAGCGTCTCCTTAAGGAACTTAACTACAGGTACCACAAATCACTGCCTATGACAGCTTGAACGTGACAAAACATCTCTGAGAACAGATAATTATATTTTGGGGACCTCACTGAAGAAAGAAATCTTCTTTGGAGGACAGAAGCCTACAGAAGAGCGCTACTAAGAAAGTCATTTAGTATATTTCAGGCTTGGAGTAGCACAGGTTCTGCAGGGCAAAAGAAAGAACACAGAATGAGCACAGCAGGAAAAAAACCTCACAAGGAATAAAGTGTTCTTGAAGGCAAAGCCTGATCAGCTGCTACCTCAGCAGCTGGCAGTGATGGAGAAGCAGAAAGAGCTGCTTGTAGTGGTCAGTCACAGGGCACCTGCAGCACACAGCACGATGTGATCATGTGGAAGAAAGATGTGGTGAAGGGATGTAGCAGGAATCACTCACAATACACTATGGAAGTACTGGTGGCATCACATGCAGCCTTGACCTGCCAGCAATGTGCAGCTGAGGCAGGAGGAAAGGAGAAAGGAGATTTCTGCTCTATCTTTTCACGTGGAGAAGCAGCACGTATTCCTGAATCTATGAAAGCGAGAGCAGCTAGCAGTCATCCTGCGCCTCTGAGTGAAAATGCAGAACTGGACACGAGAGAAAATACTTGGATTTCTCAAATAAACATCAGAAGAAATACAACCTTGACAAAGAAGCCAAAGAAACCACACAGGATTCAATTCAATACTTCATTCTCTTCCACACACACACACACACACTAAAAACCATCACAGAGTAAAAAAACTAATTAAAAGAAAGGAGCTCAGCTTCCTTTGCAATATATGATAGATCAGATTCCTACTCTTGGGTCAGCTGATCCAACAGATGAGGTCATTTTCTCAAGGAAATCAAGTTCAGCAGTTTCCAACTGTATTTTGCTGTAGCTGGCAGTGCCGGCTGCCTTAACTCTGCTTTCTGACCGAGGCTCCCCTGAGCAAAGTGCTGTGAGCTTTAGAATTGGAGACACGTATTTGAATGGTTGCGCGATCGGAACCTTTGTGGCTCACTGTTTGGTACCCAGGGAAGCAGGATGTAGCGCTGTCTTCTCATGCAGCCAATGAATCTTGATAATGCTAATGAAGACCTGTTTCAGCAGATTAAGAAACCAAACTTAGACTCCTTAAGATAGTCAACTGCTAAAAACCTGAGTGGCTAAGCCAGGACATTTCAGCCATCAGCCCTACAAACTGACCTTGTGTTTTCCTCTCTTATGGCACTCAGAATAATGAAGCCCCTCTCATCTCAGCTAACTCTGTCTGCAACTGCTCAGCTCATTCCTCTTGCAAAAGAGGAAAACCATCAGCCTCAACAAGCAGCAGGGATAAATCTTTTGGATGTTGTTTTTTTTTTTTTCAGGACAATATCAAGCAATTTTTTTAATACAAAAAGAGACAAAGAGGAAATGAGGCCGAAAAGAAAGAAAATTTGACATGTAAAAAGAAAATTCAAGTAGAGACAACAAAGCAAAATAAACCAGGATGAAAGCATAGAGAAATTCACTGCAACAGAGGTGGTTCCAGATAAATAAAGCTGAGGGATGACTTTACTCTCCAGACCAAGCCATTGATCCAGTTTCTGTGTAAAAATAAAAGGTCTGCATTATTTCCCCCAGATTAAGCATTTCTACATTGTCCCGTACTTAGAAAAGGGGTAAAAAAACTTGACACGACGTATCTAAAACAGCATCCGTGGAGCAAACTGAGCGTAGGTGGTGTGGCTAACATAAAAAATACATCTATTTACAATATTGCATAATTAATATAACACCAACTTCCATTCCAAAAGCAGTCACATCAAAATAAGAAAATATTACAACTCACATCTCTTTTAATATCTATAAATCCTTCGTTTCCATCCAGCATTTTTCTTTATAAAAGCCTGTTTAAAATATTAAACTTCTGATTCTCTCCAGCTTCATCAGAACCTGAAATGTTGAAGTATTACTGATCGTCCAGCCTTTGTCTTAAGTTTCTGGATTTCCCATTTTCGAATTTCCTCTTTTTAAACGTTGGCGCACCTTCAGTCAGGTCTCCAAGGGAGGTCACTGTCTTCTCCTTAAATATCACCGTGCCTTCTTCTGGGACATCCAGCACTGGAGGCAGCACACTGTCATTCTCTGTACTAGGAAGCTCCAGGTCCACTTTTTCACTGCAAGGAGAGAGGGAAACAGAAGAGGGTTAATCCACGTGGAGAAGAGAACACAGTGTGCTACAGACAGTAACATCTATATTGAATGATCAAAGCAGCTTTGAGCTAGAGGCAAAGTCTTCTAGCCAAGATGATGTTCTTTCTTTCTTCAATGTGAGCTGGCTCACAAAAAAAGACCTCTGTTTTGCAGTGGTTATAGCATGCCCTCAGTACTCACCACGCAAACACTCATGTAAAAGACAGCCAAAGTCTCAGACAAAACTGTATCTGCTGCATAATTTAGAGCTAGAATGCTGTAGAACAGGGTGAGTATGAAGGGAAAGATTGATTTCCTTCTCCCAGAAGTAATTTTTCCAAACTGCTGGAGGGCACCATAACAGGAAACTGACCATAACAGACAGAGCGCTTAAGAAGAAACCGAGCAACCTCAGCCACCACGCAATGCAACAACAGAGCAAAAAAACCACAAACAAGCAAAAATCCCTGATCAGATGCATGTCATGAAAACATCTGCTGTGAATCAGCTGCGAATGAGAAAGAGACATCATCCAGATTTAATACATCGCCTTTACCAGACTACATGTTTTTGTCCTTCATCTCCTGATTTAAATCATTACAGAAAGTGTTTGAGAATATGGAGCACTTATCCATAATGACAGCAGAAAAGAGTTTCAGTGGATTTTGTGTTTCTTTCTTTTTGCTTAACTTTATTGGGAAATTAGGGAGCATGAAAGACAACAGCTCTAACAGAAATCTTTTAATACAGTGCGGGGTGAAAGTAAAATTGAACAAAAGAATTGCTGTTATAGGGGTTGTGTTCTTCAAGTGAACAATTAGAGTCAGCTGAGTACCCAGAAGTAAGAAATTATTTGCTGCCTGTATAAGCAACTCAGCCAACATCCTGGCATTCATTTCAGCAACCAGTGATTCCACAGGGAAGGAATTTAAAGCAATACTAACTAAGAAAAGATGATCAACGATCAGGCTGCTGCTGGTCCAAGAAGATTGAGATAGCTCTTGAAATCCAGGCAGAGTTAGCCTAACTAACTCATCAGAAAGAAACAGAATCTAGCATGGAAGCCTCTAGGAGCCCCTGAGAAAACTGCCTAAGTGGTTCCAAGGCTGGAAGGAGTTGAAAAAAAAACACAGTTACAGGAGCTGGACCAGATTGTTGAAGGAAATGATGATAAGGAACATAAGCTCAGTGTTACTACATTTAAATTGTTCTTACTTATCCTCTGAGAAAAATGATGCATGACAATTATCCTTCACTTCACTTTGCACTTGTGGAGGAAGTCCACTGAAAATGAAATGCCAATGCTGTCCACCATGGAGATCTATTATTTTACAGTAATCACCAAGCACTGGATTGACACTGGAATGGCTGCCCAGGGAGGTGGTGGAGTCACCGTCCATTGCAGAGTTCAAGAGGCATCTGGATGAGGAGCTATGAGATATGGGTTAGTGGTTTGCTGTAGCTACAGTAATGGGAGGGTGGTTGAACTTATGATCTTGTAGGTCCTCTCCAACCTTGTGATTCTATGATTCTAAGGAAGGAATTGTACTTTGGTTACGTTCCCAATCACTGCTCTGCTAATTCTGCCGGAAGTCAGAAGAAAAAGCTTCAGCTCTTGAAAAGATTCTGGAAACAAAACATTATGAAAATTACTGTGGTAAAAAGATACTTACTCTGTTTCCTCTTCTTCTTCTTCATTTTTAATTGCTTTCCATTTTCCATAACTGTCGGTCTTAGATTCATCATTGGAGGCTTCTTTGGAAGCCAATGCAATCTTCTCCTTGTCGACAGCTTCTTCCTGCCATTTAACTTCCTGCCATTTAACTTCCCGCCACTTCCCATAAGGGCCTGACTTCTTAGCTTTGGGAGATTTCTCTGATTCTTCATCATTTTCTCCTTTCTTCTAAAGAGGAAAAAAACCCACCTTAAGCAAAAAAGCCTAAATAAAAACATAACGTAGCTCTATTTTATTTTTTATCTGTTGTTCCTAATTTTCAACCAAGAGTAATGCGTGGTACTGGCTTATAATGATACACCTGCCAAAATATATAATGGTTCGTTTTCAAATTAATATAGAAATTACAACCAGCTCCTTTTCAGTTAAAGGCATTCCCTCAAAGCCTCTTCATGGTCATCTTTACCAACAGAGGTTGGAAGCCGCCACGTGTGGCCATATGTGAAGAGAATGAAGAGAGAATTTACCTTTATGTTTGTTCCCGGACTTTGTCCTTCGTTTTCACTGTCTTCCTGTTCAGAGTCTGATTCAGATGCTCCGGAATCTGCTCCCTCAGAATGCTTGCCACGTTGACTGTTCTCATTTGAAGATGAAACAAAACCATCAGGTTTCTCCCATGTGGACACTGTCCAAAATATTTGAATAACCACATTATGCACATATCTGTCTACTTTTGCTTTGATGCCATCACCTTTTCAGAAGCAATGTCACCCTTTGCAAAATATACAGCAAATAATTTGGCACAAGAGCTTCAGCCTTTGTTCAATTCATTGTTCCCAGCAAAGATACTGTCCTAAAAGCTGAATTCACTGATGATAGAGATCATTGTAATCGGTGCTTAAGAAAAATATCACATGTAACAAATCATGGCCTATAAGACTCTGGCTCTCAGACAGGACAGACCACCTTGAGAGGTGCCTGTTTGATTCAAGTTATCCATTGGTGACAAAGAAAAGGGAACTGTGAGTCTCCTAGCTTTCAAGGAGGATAAATCTTCCCCCTCTGCATCTTGTCTCAGTAAGATTATGCCTTTAATAAAACTGCTGTCATGCAAATAAATGAAAACACGATTCTGAAAAGACACAAAAGAATCTGTAGAATATGACCTCATTTTTGTCTTCCTTGATTAGAAGTATCCCAGCAAATAACTGAATAAAAATGAACACAGTTTTCTTAAAGCTGTTTTCAGTAACAACAACAAAAAACCAATAATTATTTTCTATATATAATTTTATATAAGCTCTCAAATGCAACAGGACTGCTAGTTTTCCAAATATTTTATCTATTTTCAAAGAAATCACCAGTAGAAAACAGCGCTTACCAGGCATGTTCCTATGCATATCCTGAGAAGGAGAGGTGTAAGAATGAAGCACATGAAGCTATGAAGCACAAATGCACACAAAGTGACAATCCAGGTACAAAGCCAACACAAAGATAAGCGACAAGTATATTTCAACTGAGTAACAGCTCCACAAACGTGAAACATAATAATGGCCTCTGAAAACTCTCTTCTGAAGCAGGTTAACTGGAAACCAAGCTCGCCTTACCTCCTGTCTGTGTGTTGTAATAATAGGTGTGACCATCGTCACTGACACCTTCTACCCACACTGCTCCCTGAGAAAAAGACAAAGGAGTTAATTAAAAAAAATACAAGACTTTTAAGGATCAACAAGAGCATCACAGTGAATCACACATTACTCATGGCTTAACGTCTTCCATATGAACTTCATTTCATGAATGGCAGCAACACATACAACTTTCACCACTCCTTAAATACTAACACTACTCATCTCCTTTTACTGGGTAGGATTTCTATGCAGCTTAATCAGACATTACTTTTGTTATTTAGATCCTGAGCATCCTAGAGCTTGGAGTTCTTTGAGGCTTTCAGCCCATATTTGACACTGGGCACACTAAGCATCCTACTGCACACATGCTGTCAAGCACGACCCCACTCTGACTGGTAGCCTTCAATGTGCCTTTCCACTACTCAGTTCTCTGTACCTCTTGTGAAGCCCGAGGGGTGAGCTAACCTGTGAGCCCTTGATTGAGATCTGTAATGTTCCCAATTTCTTTAGCTCAGACTAAATAAAGGAGCAATTAAATGCTTGCTTTTAGCAGTAGCTGAGCTAACTAAAGACACCACAAAGTCACAGGTGGGAGTGAGGGAGGAATGGCAAAACACAGCCATGTGGCTTAGGAGAGATATCGGAGGGTAAGGGTGCGTATTCATGATAGAGCTGAGCTGACTTCAAGTTGTTGCCAAGAAGCTCCTTCCCTCCTTCATCTGGGCTTCCTGAAGCAGCGTTTCTGACTGCCCAGAAACATGGAAACAAGCCTATGAAGCCCTAACCAAAGCTCTGGGTTGAAAAGGACCACAATGATCATCCAGTTTCAAACCCCTGCTATGTGCAGGGTCACCAACCACCAGACCAGGCTGCCCAGAGCGACATCCAGCCTGGCCTTGAATGCCTGCAGGGATGGGGCATCCACAGCCTCCTTGGGCAACCTGTTCCAGCGCGTCACCACCCTCTGAGTGAAAAACTGCCTCCTAATATTAGGAGAAATTCCACTGATGATTGACTTTCTGGCTTTGGACTATTCAGCAGGTCTGCCTGTCCCTTAAATAAGGAAGGCAGTACAATGATAAAAGGTTGCTTCTACACAGGTTCCATGGCTCTAAGAAACTTACAAAAAAGACCAATTATCACATAACTGTATCCTAAAGTGAGCACAAAAAAGGCATTAATATTTCATTAACTACTAAACATCACAATCTCAATGTCCTAAAGCAAGTAACTGTTCAGCTCATTCCTGCTAAGTACTTGCAAAGACAAAGGAAAACATGAAGAGCAGCGGTTGATTACCGTGTGTGAATTTTTAGAGTTGCCTTGGAATCCTTTCGGTTTCTCCCACTGTGATTCTTAAAAAAGAAGAACATATTTCACCCATCATTCAGTCCCGCTCATGATGTATCATATTTAGAAAGAAAACAGATCTAAAAGTTATATCCCTGACATGTGCACACATACAAAGTGCAGTATGGATTCATCCTGATGCATTACCCCCCATCAAACTACAGTATGAAGAGTAAAGCAAAGTGCCTTGATTACAGTTGGCTTTACCAGGATTAATCAGACTCTATGAACCACTGGTTGATGCACAGATACTGGGAAGTTTGGTTAAAAAAAGCCAGTATAGGCCACAAGAAATTAAACACAGAGGATTATTTTACCTTTTGGAAGTTACCATGTAGAGAGAAAGAGTAAGGGAAACCAACACAGTCATTTCTATATTTCTAAGAAACAGTTTGTGATGTTCTCATTAATCACACACACAAAAAGGATTGCTTTTATATTCTGAAGTAGATCATAACACATTGCTCCTCAACCAATGTCCATCAGTTAGGAAAACATGGCAAGAAATAATCAGGTAACAATTCATAACTGCCCTTATTTACCAGTGCAATACTGATGCTGATTTAATTGCCCAATTAATCTGGTAAGAAAGTATATTTAGAAAGAGCATAATTATGTTTGGCATATTTTAACGTTTGAGAGTCTAAAAGTTTCCAGAAACAGTGGGATTACTGCATTATCTCAATATAACTTATTAACAAAAGGTAAATAGAGTCCAATGTTCCTGATGCCCAAGTCTCGACTATTAAATATCAAAACTACATCTACTTGTTCATGTCTTAATAACCAGCTCAGTACAGAGGTGGTAGGAGGGTAAATGCAGGTGGCCTTCACTCATTTGTACGCAACAAGTTTATCTGCCTGGCTGTTTTTTACCTCCTGTTTTTGTATTGTAGTAGTAAGTGTAGCCTTCAGGTGACAGTCCTTGCACCCACTCCTTTGGTGACTCTGAGGTGCCCTCACGTGTCTTCTTTTTCTTCTCCTTCTTTTCCTTCTTTTCTTTCTTTTCCTTCTTCCCTTTACCTTCAGTTGTGTTACTCAGTGTTTTATTCTGCGTCGAACTGGGGCCAACTTCATCTTCAAGGAGAGATATTTAGTTTAAAAAGAAAGAAAACTGAAGTAATAATCTGAGCTGAAGTATTTGTCACTCATTAACAGCTACTACAAATAGGAAACTTTGTGTTACCCATCAGTTTTACACTCATTGTAGCTAAACTGAAATGACTACATTCAAAGAGCCTTTCATTTTAGCAATGCTACACTGTTACAAGGCCCAAGTATCCAAAGAGGAGTAGCAACATGAAGTACCAGGAGCAACCAGCTCTGACTAAAGCAAAAAGAAGCTGCCGGAGTTCTGAAACCACAGCTTCTACCGCAGCTTTACAGTACAACCCTCCAAAAATGATCATGTTCTCACATGGACTGAACAAAGGTACTCGCTGAACTGCAAGATGAGAAAGTGATTCTAATCCCTACCTGCTACCACTGGGGGTGCAAGCTCTGCTGTTTGATACAAACTTGTCTCCAACTGGCACCAGTGAAACATGAAATTAACTATGGGAAACAACCCTGCTCACTCAGAGCACCAACTACAGCATAGATATATCTATTTTGCTGCTGCACTGTAAGTGTTCCGCCCCAAATCAGACCGTTCCATGCACCCAAGGACACCTGAACTAAAAACATTCTGTACAGCAGCTTCTACCACTGGCAATCTGCAGGCTTTTTTTAAGGAGCAAACGCAGCTCTGGAGGCCTACTCTCATATTGCTCAATCCTAATTTAACAAAATAACAAGCATTCCTATTCAATATTCTTTCAATTCTGCCCTTAATCCTTTGGCAGCTATATGAGCTACCTGGCTTAATTCCAAGCCTTTTCAAATCCTCTTGATACGCTTTCATTGCAGCCTCCTCCATTGCTGCAAATTCCTTGGACATGTTTTCTTCTTCTTTTGCTTTTTCCATGCTTTTCTTCCTAATCTAAAAGAAAACACAAGAAGAACAAATTTCAACAAGTCTGGTAACAAAAGCAATTAAATGTTTTCGGATCTGTGAAAATAAGACGTTTGAATTACCTCGCTAATTCTTTTGGCCACATTTTCCTTGTGGTTTTTTCCTCTCTCATGAAAGTCTATGCTCTTAAGAAAACGAGAACAAAACAAGGATAAAAAACCAAGAAAAATTAATACATACTTTTCTTTAAGTGACTTACAATTCAGATAGACTAAACTCAGTTGAACAAGCCTTGAACATGCTTTGAAAACATTCCCAGCAAGGTCTATAGCTAGAAAACATTTGCTCACAGTTGATTCAGGAACATTTTGAGAAGCCAGCAAAGCTCCATAATGATATTTATGATCCAATTATAAACTTTCATATCCTATACTTATGAGATGATAATATTCTGCATTAGAGACAATCTGGATTCCTTCCCTGTGCTGTTCTTCTGAGTAACATCCCTTGATTTTTTTTCCACTCGCTCTGTTGGCTTTCCTGCAAACCTTCCTAAACTATGCGGTTTATTTAGTATTACAAATCTTAGCTCTGAGTCCTTTATTACAACATTCCAAATTGCACACAGATCTCATGGTCTCACTGGTCCAAAAATGTGAGAGCTAACAGAAAAGCCAAGATGGGAGAGCCGGGTAACTAAGGCCAATAGGACAGTCTGCAAGCCACAAAGCTGCTGGGGGAAAAAAGAAAAGCCATCAGAAACTGGAAGGAGTTCAGCAGTTCAGCAGCCCTCAGGTGTGACAGCTGGAGCTCTCACGTGGTTTGAACACTTAAGTGTTGAGAAGTCAAGTGCCTAAATCTGACCTGGTAACCCCAGAGGTTCTCCACACAAAAAGATGTGCAGAGGATGCACATCCAGATGACGATTAGTCTCATTTAAAGACAGGTTTGTAGGTTACCCTCCTTCATGAGTGACCCTTGTAAGTATGATAGAAACCTAAAGCAATGGGCTCACATCTGCGCTTCTGAATTACAGGTATGTAACCAGATGAAGTTCAGCTCCAGAACTACCTTTGGCATTAAATCAGGAGTGCAAAACTTGGTTTAGAAGTGAGAAACCAACGGGTCTCATGGTGTCTGCAAGTCAGCAACACCTTTCTGTAACTCACTAACATTTCTGTGGGCTGTGTGAAATGAGAGGAACATCCTTGACGTGCTCTGAGCACTGGCTGTACCAGGCCCGACATATATAAACAGCACGTGGACAAAGCTTCAAGTCACACTGGATGTTACGTTACAAAACCTGAAGGAAAAGAAGGGCCAGATATATCAGCTCTTATCCTGTAATGCCAAGTCAAAGAGCACAACACACCATCTCGTGTTGTGTATGTGCTCCTCACATATCATTGATTGTCACAATTAAGTATTAGAAAGGCAGTTTTAAACAACGTTTCTCATGCATCAAGAAATCAGTAAAGAAGTGATTTTAATGACATCCCTGGTATTTCAGTATCAGTGGTATAGTACAGCAGGTGATCTTACAGGCCTGTTGTCTGCTATCCAGCACTTGCAATAATCGCAGAACTTTTTTGGCTGAGACTTCCAGTAATCGGCCCTGGGGAGGAGGAGAATAAGAAATAAATGACAAGCAATCTGAAGTGACAATCACAGGTTTATCATGCAAATAACCTTGGAAATTAACGTAGGCATCGACTCTGGGTTTGGGTGAATGTCCATTTTGGGTACTGACGGCAGTAACATAAAATCAGTACTGGATGATGTGGAGGGATCCAAGAACTGTGTGCTGTGTGGACCCAGACAAAACAGAGCAGTGCTTTGGGTGCTCCAGTAGAACAATGTGAGTATTCCTGAAGGTGCAATTTGGATAAGGAGTTGCCCAAAAACATGCAGAAAACCCTTCAGAGCCCCACAGCCGCTGTGTTAAAGTACTTAACAGCAAAACAAAGGACTCCTCCAATGATTAGATTAAAGGCTGCTTCTTCACTGTTTAAAATTATAAGCAGGATGAATGCACCCTACAAATAATCATCAACCTGTAAGCAGGTTGTGTTTGCAACATGCAGCTTTTCAAGCAGTTCTCTGAAAAGCTTGAAAGCTGCTGGGCTTCCTGGTGTTCAAGACCAGGTTGGACAGGGCCCTGGGCAACCTGATCTAGTAAATGTGTATGTCTGGTGACCCTGCCAGGCAGGGGGGTTGGAACTACATGATCCTTGAGGTCTCTTCCAACCCGGGTCATTCTGTGATTCCTCCAGGTTAAACAGAAATCTGCTCATCCCTACACGGTGAGCCTTAAACCTGGGAGGTCACTCAGCTGCACATTTAATTACAAGGCTTTGGAGATTCATATCCCAAAACTCACTGAGGCCAAAGCCTGGGTAACCTAACGCTGGTTGATAACCAGCTGGGTGCAGGGGGAGTTCAGAGCTCAGAAATATACCTCACATCTCTCTTCCTTATTTGACCTGTAGCTCCCGAACTGCCCCCAAACCCTTTGACATCATCTACGATGAATTTCCAGCTAAAAGCCACATCAACTTTCCAAAGGCATGGAAAGTCTGGTGGGGGAGATGCATAAGAAGCAGCTGAAGCCACTGGGTTTGCTCAGCCCAGAGCAGAGCAGCTGAAGGGAGACCTGAGGGAGCAGGAGAGGTACCTGGCTCACCTTCCTGAGACAGACACAGAGCCTACATTGAAATGATGGACTCGTGCACTTGGTTGGCAAAGAATCATAGAATGTCCCGGGTTGGAAGGGACCTCAAGGATCATGTAGTTCCAACCCCCCTGCCTGGCAGGGCCACCAAACATACACATTTACTAGATCAGGTTGCCCAGGGTCCCGTCCAACCTGGTCTTGAACACCTCCAAGGACGGGGCATCCACAACCTCCCTGGGCAGCCTGAATTAATACAGTCCCATCCCACTGTGCCCACATCCCTCAGTGCCACATCCATATGGTTCTTGAACACCTCCAGGGATGGTGGCTCCACCACCTCCCTGGGAAGCCTTGTGCCACTGCCTCACCACTCTTTCTACATTGCCTAATATCCATCCTGAACATACGGAGAGCTTAAAGCAAACAACCTTAGCGGACCTCCAGAGGATAAGTATCTGAGGTCAGAGATATCTACTGAGAGCAGAAGTCTGCTGCTGTGGATAGAGACAGACAAGGGCAGCATCAGGGAGAATATGATAAGAATAAGAGGAAAAAAAAACATCAACATAAACTGGGTCAAGAAGCTGCCGAGGTATAATTTTAGCAACAACTAAAATGAAGAGCACTGCAATGAGCCTGCAAGACAGTCTCACACAGCCCACCCAGCAAATACTTCTCCACAGAAACATTTCAGCTCTGCGATCTGCTTCAGGTGTTTTCAAGCAGGAAAATCGGGCTTATATGAAAAACAGCAGAGCAAATGTAATCCGTATGATACCCTTACTCAATCAAGGCTAGAGAATTCGTTTTGCTCCCACCTCCCAGAAGCAGGTGGGCATTAATTACACACTCAAAGACTGCTTTGGGTTGAAGCCTTAAGCTCAGGCTGCCCGTGTCCCATCCACGTAGGGATGGACCAGAAGCAGGTTTCCCAGTTATTTTAAAGCCCCGAAAGAAAACAGCGATAGCAGCAAAGCGGAGACACGGCGGTTTTCTTGGTGAGCCCCCCACAGCAGCAGAGGCACCGTGTGAGGCCGTACCCCGCTGCCAGCAGCAAGACGCCGACCTGCCCGGCCTGTGTGCCCGAGATAAGCCTCGGGACGGGCAATGCGGATCAACAACCGGGAGGGAGGAAGAGCAGCGATTGAAACAGCCCCGTGCTACGGCCGTGGATCTCCAGCCGAGCTGCGGCCCGGCTCGCTGCCGCCTCCCCCCGCAGCCTGCGGCCCAGAACCCGGCCCTTCAGAGCCCCCATCCCAGCCCACACAGGGGCTGCCCGCTCCCCCCGGCACTCACATATCCACCGCCTCCAGGAACAGCCGGCCTCCGCTCAGCGCTGAATCGGGGCGGAGCGGAACGGAGCGGGGCGTGGGGAGAGCGCGGCGACGGCGGCCGGCGGGGCTCAATCAGTCCGCGTTCTCCTCCCCCGCCCGTCCCCGCCGCCTCCTCCCTCCGCCCGCTCCTCCTTCCCCGCCCCGGGAGCAGCGAGCGCTCAGCGGGACGGAGCGCCGAGGAGCCGCCGGTGAGTGCTGCCGGGACGGGAGCTGACGGGACTTCGGGGACAAGGGTTCGAGCCGCGCCGCCGCCGGCAGCGCTGCGGCTGAGGGAGACGGGAGGTGCGAAGGGGAGCGGGGCTGCGGAGCGCTGCGTGCGCTGCCAACTTGCCGCCGAGTTGAGGGCTCAGGGCGGGCCGGAGCCCGGGGAGCGGCCGGGCGGCGCAGCGCGCTCCTCTCCCGCCGCCCCGTGTGCTCCGAGCTGCCGCCGTGTCCGTGAGGGGCAGGAGGCGGCTGGGACCGCTCCGACGGCCTAAAGGGAGGGAGGGAGGGAGGGAGAGGGATCGAGTCCCGCTCGTGTCGCCTCGGTGCCACTTGTTGGTTGCCTTGGACTCCAGTAAAAGTCGTGCCGGTGTTGTGTTCTAAACCCCGACACCGCGTAGCTTGTCTCCCAGACAATGTATATTATCCGTCTTAACTCGCGGGCTGCAGCTGGCAACCCCTTCGCTAGCAACACACCGAGGGTGGGGAGAAGCCTGTGCAGTGAGTCACGGATTGAAGAGGCCCCGAGCTTGGTCGCTGTGAGAACAGGGGGGTGATTCTCCATGTGGGAATAGGAAAAGCGCCTTAATCAGTGATGAAGTGACCCAGAAGCACTGAGCCCCCGGCCCAGGCTGCTGCCCAGCTGTGGTACAAGGAGGGGGAGCAGCCTGGCTGGTTCCCCAAGGGGAGGGCCTGCGGTCGGGCTGTCACAGCGCCCTGCGGGAGTTATGCGTTTGTCAGCATTTCCATTCCCAGTGTAGTTTTCATGTAGTTTACAGCTCGGTTATACAAATATGCGCTGGGTTGAAGCTTGGTCAACGTCCTCTGCGCCAGAAAGGCTAATTTGGAAATGATTCTGAGTGAACGGCTGTGGGACGTACTGGCTTTGTATGTTCGCTGAACTTCACAGCTTCGCTCCTCACTCCCACAGATGCGATCACAGCTGTTAGACCCCAACTTATTTGCTTTTATCCTGCTAAGTTCCTTAAGTGAGAGAAGAATTTAAAGGCTTGCCCTTTATATGTTATTACTGTTTTTTGGGGTTTTTTGTTTTTTTTTTTTTTTTTTAATGTTTATTTGCTCGCTGCTTCTGAGACAGAGCACAAATGCGGTATTGAGGAGGTTTCGTTTGTATACCTCTGTACGTATAGATCTGGATCGTGTGAAACGTGCCTGCCACCCAGTGGATGCAGCTGAGCCCTGTGTGCTCTGTGCTCTATACATCACCACCGCTCTCACCCTGAATGTTTGCCAGGTGAGGTGTTGGAGCCACAAAGTGTTGAGTCTGTGCTGAGTCTGTATGCCAGGAGGTGACCATCAGCCTTAAGGTGACCACCCCAATGCAACCAGGGCTAATGGAGGCAGTGGGTAGGGCAGAAGTGAGGAGATGTGATAGGTGTATAAAGGAGAGGCATTTTTGTTCTTAAGAAAGCTGGAGAATTGCGATTCTGCAGCCCCTTTCTTTCCCATAGGATTTCCATGTTTTCACATGCATTTGTTTTTCTGGTGCCTAACCTGAGCCTGGAGTCTGACTTGCAGTTGGGCTGAACTCACTCGTCTGGAACAGAAGTCAATAGCTGTTTGTTCTCGACATGGAGGAGATCTTTTTCAGGCCCAAGAGTGTATGAAATACAAGTCTTGTTCATCAGGATCGCTCACTTGGTGTCCGCAGCTTTTGACTTTTATTTCTTCATGTCTTAGTTTCCCATCTTCAAGAGATCACGAATAACAGTGTCCTATACCTTATGGTTTAATACAGTGATGAGAATCACAGAATGACCCGGGTTGGAAGGGACCTCAAGGATCACGTAGTTCCAACCCCCCTGCCTGGCAGGGCCACCAAACATACACATTTACTAGATCAGGTTGCCCAGGGCCCCGTCCAACCTGGCCTTGAACACCTCCAAGGACGGGGCATCCACAACCTCCCTGGGCAGCCTGTTCCAGGGCCTAACCACTCTCCTAGTGAAGGATCTAGTAAAAGAACCTGAGAGAAAAGTAAATCATGCTGTGGGCTGATAGAACAGTAGTGCTCTGAAGAACAAGGGCAAAAAGAAGATTGTGTGTTAAGTGTAAAAGAGCTTCTATCAGGGAAAAAATGTGACCGAGTCAGTTGCAATTGGAGACTGACCTCCGTGCGTATGAGCACTAGGAGATGACTTTAATTACCACAGGCCACTTAGTCCTAATAAGTCCTACATACTGCTGTGTTGGTCACTTTTTTTCATGCTGCTTTTTTGAGTGTCGTTTCCTCGGCTTTCTTTCAGTTAGGAAAAGATAAGATAAGCAGATAGGCATCCTGAGGCAATGTGTGTGTGTTGTCCTTCCTCAGTTGTTGTCTGAGGTCTCCACTGGGCACCAGCTATAAGGGAAGGCCTTGGCTGTGAGTAGGCCAGCAGGAGATGGTGTGCTGTGCTCTCTGGCCTACAACTGTACACAGGCAGGGAGGGAATGGCTCAGAAACTCTGCTCTGTGTCCTGAGCTCTGCCATAGGTATCTTAGATTTCCCTTGTCTATGTATTTCTGTGCTATTCCTCATCTTGGTGCCGTTTCATTCTCTCACTGTCTCCTTGCACCTGCTTTATCCCCATGGGATGGGGCAGTGAGAAGCAGCATCTAGGTGGATTTTTCACCCAGGCAGCAAAAGGTGCATGTTCTACCCTAACAGCTCCAGCCCTTGTGTCTGATTTCACATCCAAAGCTGAAAGGGCGTTATAACCTTCCAACAAGTTTGCCAGCGTTTTCTGTTAGCAGTGAAGGATTGAGTTTTCCCTGGTCTTGTTCTGAAAGCAGCTGAACTATTTTGGCTGTGATTTTCTAGTCTCACTCTACCTCTTTCTGCACCCCTCCCTCAGAAGCGTCTCTACGCACATGGAATAAAATTTAGCCTGAGGCAGACGTTCAGATTGGAAAATTTCAACCCAAATTAAGGCTGCAAGTGGCTGAACACAACATTAGGAGTGATCAGGGGGCTGGAGCACCTCCCCTATGAGGACTGGCTGAGGGAGTTGGGTTTGTTCAGCCTGGAGAAGAGAAGGTTGCGGGGTGACCTCATTGCAGCCTTTCAATACCTGAAGGGAACTTACACCCAGGAGGGGAGTAAACTCTTTTAAAGGGCTGACAATAGCAGGACACGAGGAAATGGTTTTAAGTTAAAAGAGGGAAGATTTAGGTTGGATGTTAGGGGGAAGTTCTTTACTAGGAGAGCGGTGAGGTTCTGGAACAGGCTGCCCAGGGAGGTTGTGGATGCCCCGTCCTTGGAGGTGTTCAAGGCCAGGTTGGACGGGGCCCTGGGCTTATGTACATTGAAACACACGGCTAAAATATTAATAAATCACCTGGCTAATTGGCACCCAGTTGGGCCTGAAGCTTCTTTAAAGAAGAGGGAGACTAAAAGTTTTACAGCTAATTTAACGAATGCTTTTACTTACTAATATTATTAATGATTGTTTTCCTGGCTGAAAAAAAAAATCACCAGCTTTAAAATGGAGCCTCTGAATAAATAACAAGTTGTGGCTTTCTCAGTCCAAGTCTTAACATTGTTAAAGACCAATTTACAGCAGAACCAGAGCAAATTGCATCGCAGAGTTCTGAATTGTAAAAAACCACATCTCCCAAATTCCTGAGCTATTCATCAACTGCTCTATTGTAGCAGACTCACCCTATATTGTGTCCCTGATATATCTATTAACTCTGCAGTGAAGTGTGAGTTTCAAACAATTGTGCCACAGAGTCACTGTGGATTAAATACTACAAACATTGGCAAAGCTTCTTCATAAATCTTCCTTAGTTTAGAGAGGCACTTAGGCGTGTCTTTCCGAGTGCAGCTGTTCCTTGTGGGGTCCCCCAGGGGCTGGATCTTGGTGTAATGCTGTTTAGTATCATTATATTCGCTGTTTTGCAATGATATCTCATCGTTACCAATGGTTATATGCGGGTTTTTGTGCGTGTGCATGTATGGAACAAGCTGCTAGTGACATATTCTTCATATCATAAAGGGGAATGGTTTTAAACTAGAACAGGGGAGGTTTAGGTTAGATATTAGGAGGAAGTTTTTCACTCAGAGGGTGGTGACGCACTGGAACAGGTTGCCCAAGGAGGTTGTGGATGCCCCATCCCTGGAGGCATTCAAGGCCAGGCTGGATGTGGCTCTGGGCAGCCTGGTCTGGTGGTTGGTGACCCTGCACATAGCAGGGGGGTTGAAACTGGATGATCATTGTGGTCCTTTTCAACCCAGGCCCTTCTATGGTTCTATGATTGTGAATCCATTTTTTGTGTAGCTGGATACGAAGGGACCAGGAATGCAGTTATACTATCAAGATAGAAGGCTGTCTTCAAACCTGGCGATTTGGAAGAAAGTTTAAGAATTTGTTTGGACGATCGTCTCCACAGGAGTTTTCATTGTAATGCTGTGAGCAAAGTGTGATCTTTGGCTAGATAGCAATAAAAATAGTGCATAGAATTAGGAGAGCACATGGCGTTAGTAAGATGAGTGGAATGCTCAGCCTGTGTCCGGTGTTGCTGTTCACATGAGGAAGGATGTGAAATATTAGTAAGAACATGGCGACAAATAGTGATCCAGAGGTTAAAAAAGAAGCTTCACAATGTGCTTCATCAGATCAGAGGAAACTGGGAGGTGAAATGATGCCTGAGTATGTCTTATATGTATGAAAGGAAAATACACGATGCCTACTTGACCCTACTGAGACATTGGATGTCTGGGTGCTGAGGTGAGGTATGTTGTACTATGAAACAAGTAGTGATGTGGGCAATTAAACTCTTCAGTTTAATGAATGAGAGAATTCATTTCATAACCCTAAATGCACCATGGATGGCTCAAATCAAGTGAGGTGTTACACACCGAGTGATAAAGCTGAAAGCTGAATTTGGCCTAGGAATTGCACTTGAGCCTTGATAGTTAGGAGATGATGTTTTATGATCCTTTGGCTCATTCTTTTTAATAAACACTTCTTTTTTTCCCTCTGGCATCTGCACTAGAATAAATATACTTCAAGTATGAGAATATTTCTTTCCTTAGAGAAATTGTTGTGTCTGCTATAGGGTAAATGGTACATAAAAGCACGCTGGGTTCTGATATTCAACGTTTCCTACAGTGGTCTTGATTTGGGCTTTTTCATTCACACTTCAAAGCGTGCTCTGAATATTTTAGGTACCAAATTGAACTTTTGGTACAGAATGTCATTATTGGACAGTTTCCTATTGACAAGAACCGAAACTTGAGAAGCCTGAGTTCTTGTAAATCAGTATCTCTACTGAAAAACATGCATGCAAGTATTTCCACTTGCTTGCAAATGCTGAAGTACTTAAAGTAGTCATCTCAGATGTGATTTCTAAAAGCGCCATCTTCAGCTGCTGTATTGAGATGTGTTTTTGTGAATAGAATTGGAATAAATTCATCTCTTGTTTGGCCCCTGTGCTTATTGCTTCATGCACTGAAAGTAATGATGGTGCCCTATTGACTTCCCGTAGGCACGGAATCTCACTCACTAAGAAAGCAGAAACCATGTGGGAAGTGTTCATTGTTTAGGAGTTCTAATTTGGTCATTTAATGAATTTCTTTTTGAAATCACAGAATGACCCGGGTTGGAAGGGACCTCAAGGTTCATGTAGTTCCAACCCCCCTGCCTGGCAGGGCCACCAAACATACACATTTACTAGATCAGGTTGCCCAGGGCTCCGTCCAACCTGGTCTTGAACACCTCCAAGGACGGGGCATCCACAACCTCCCTGGGCAGCCTGTTCCAGGGCCTAACCACTCTCCTAGTGAAGAAAAAGGAAAATAAAAAGGAAAAACAAAGAATCAAGAGTAAATTTTGAATCCCACTATAATGTTCCAGTAGTTTGATATAAATAATGTAATAACAGTGATGATAATGAGTCTCATCGTGTGATGGCTGTTCTCAAAGTGCCATCATGGGCTGTAGCTTTCCATCTCTTAATGTCTTCTCATGTCCCGTAATATTTAGTGAGATTTATTCCCTTGCTAGATGTAAAATAAAACAGTATTTTAGTCAGAGGCTGAATTGTTAAGTGATTTATGTCTGCCTGAAGGACATATCCAAACTGAACTTCCAAATGGCTGAGCTGCCCAACTGGCTGCTCTGTTGTTACACCTAATGGAGCAAACTGTTGGTAAAAGCTGATAACCAAATGAAGTAGAAGCAGGGCTGAGTTCTTGGCAAGGTTTTCTCCCTGTGCCAGTCCTCAATGTGACCATAATCAGGATAGAGAAGAGCTGTGTTTTTCTATTAAACGTATTATTCTGTGTCACATATGCGAGGACTTCCCTCTCAGTCTGTTGTCTGGCACAGCTGTGGCAGTGAAGACGTAATTCTGCCTGCTCCCTAGAATTAATTTCCTGTTCTTATTTATGTACATTCACAGCAGTTCTTGTTGTTTAACTGTTTCGGGTTCACCTGTGTACTGTGGGCAGTGAGATATCCCTGTCTCTTTTCTCCATTAATATAATAGTGATATTAAACAGTTTGTGTCTCACATACCTGGTCATACTGGCATTGATGAAATTTAATGAGGTGTTTCAATCTGCTTGACCTTGTTGTGTAACTCATTTATGCCTAATGTATTCAAATAGGAAAACTGAGCGTGCCAAGTCCTGGTGGAAAGTTGCTCATATGGTGGTAGCTGCTGCTGCAGCTTCTCCTTTGACATCTGTTGCTGCCTGAAGAGAAGCTCCCACTCTATCATTTTAAGGAGCTCATACATTAAGCTTGTATCAGGTGCTCGTGGGGCATATTTGGGATCTTTGTAGATAGATATGGGCTTGGTTTTCTACCCCAAGCCTGTGACCTCTGTGAACAGATTTAGTCTTTAGGAAGTATAAAAATTTGACTAAGGCATTATCAAATGTAGTTTTCAGATGTCAGTGTTACAGGGTGACAGGTACTTCCCTGCTGTTACAGGTGTGGTGCTTGTTGTGTTTTGTCCCTTGGAATTGGAAGTTTGTAGCCTATTGCTTTTATCGTTACTCTGTGACTAAAGAGCTGGAAGGTCAAATCAGACAGTGGGCAGTTACCATATTAGCCCTCTCATTTTCAAGTTTGGTACCCCAAATTTGGGGTACACTACAACTATGCCATATATACAGCCATGTACCGCCATACCTGGATGTGTTTAAGAGCCGTTTGGATGTGGTGCTCAGTGATATGATTTAGCAGAGAGTTGTTAGAGTTAGGGTGCTATGGTTAGGATGTGGTTGGACTTGATGATCTTCAAGGTCTTTTCCAACCTGGTCTTGTTTTGGCTTTTTTCTTTCAAAACTCTCTTGAACTGATAGTTGAAAGTGTTTACATAAAAACAAAGCTTTACTGATTGAACTTGGGAGAGAAGAGAAAGGATTTCGTCTTGTATTTTGACTTTTCCCGTAAGATCTACCGGAATTCAGTAGTTTGACTTTGGGAATATCTTGAATGCAACATCCAAAGTAGTCATGAGTGGGACCCTCATTTGTCCTCCTCCCACCCACACTGAATAAGGCTCACCTAACATAAGCCTTCTCATGCACAAACTCGGACACCCAAAAACCCACAGGGAGAGCTGATGTGGCTGAATGTTCACACCATGCTATTTTGGATGTAAGGGTAGGGAGAATGGCCTTGGATTGGTAAATGTCACTGCCTTATTTAAGGCTTGTCTGGTTAGTAAGCCAGCGTCATATGATGTAGAACAAGGTGGAAGGCTGATATGTGAAACATTAAGAGCCTGGTTATAGTTTTCTTTAGTTAAGTGGAACTAACAAGGAGAAAGCAATACATTAATACATATTCCCTGCTTACTCTATCCACATACACACACATGTCTCTTGACGGTGCTGGTGGCTTTGCTGGTGGATGTACAGGGGCTGGTGGTGTATTTCCCTTTTGCAGCCTGGGCTGCTAGCTGACATTAAATGGTACAAAGTGAATTTTCCAATGCGTTATATAAATTGTTTCATAACAGATGTGACTTCTGCCAAAATGTGCACATATGACATACAAATGTAGCTTTAAAAACCACTCACTGGGTAATGACTCTTGAATGGGATGGATGGAAATCATCTTTTTGGAAAGCAGAGTCAAACCTTGGGACCAAACTGATAGTTATTTGGGATCTGCTGGGATAGCATCGGTCTGCTGCAAGCAATTCAAGATTAGTAATAAAGGAATTAAAGGACGCTTGTTTAGGGCAGTTGGTTTTCCCACAGAGTGGAGAGTAGCAGAGAGAAAGCTTGTGCAAAGCAGCAGATGGTCAACAGGCCTGAAGATCATAGAATCATAGAATTACCCAGGTTGGAAAAGACCTTGAAGATCATCAAGTCCAACCGCAGCCTAACCATAGTACCCTAACTCTAACAACCCTCTGCTAAATCATATCCCTGAGCACCACATCCAAACGGCTCTTAAACACATCCAGGGATGGTGATTCAACCACCTCCCTGGGGGAGCCTATTCCAGTACCTAACTACGCTTTCTATAAAGAAATTCTTCCTAATATCCAACCTAAACTTGCCCTGGCGCAACTTGAGGCCATTTGTCCTCATCCTGTCACTTGTCACTAGTGAGACCTGCCCCACTCTCACTGTAAGCACCTTTCAAATACTGGAAGAGGGCGATAATGTCTCCCCTCAGCCTCCTTTTCCCCAGACTAAACAGCCCCAGCTCCCTTAGCCTCTCCTCATAGGGCTGATTCTCCAAACCCTTCACGATGTGCAGTGTCTAATATATGTCTCACCTGTTGTTCCAGTATGGCTGGTGAGATGTTATTAGCGCTTCAAAGTTGAACCCTCAGTAAATAAGGGACAAAAAGGATTCTGAGGTTAAACGTATGTGCTGAGAAGCTAAATTCGTAGTATTGAGCTAAAGTAATAACCACTAATGTATGTGTGGTGATTATACAGTACTCTGGATGGAGCGCTGGGGATAGTAAGTGTTTCTTTAAGTCTTGGGGAAATGCCGTGTTACTCAAGGAAACTGTTGAGCTCCCTCCATTAAGTAAATGACCTCTGTTGGTGGAAAGCAGGAGAAAAATCACGTACGTGAAGTCATGCCTGATGTCACATCCTCTCATTCTCTCAGCCTCTGCTTCTTGATGTTGTTTTCGTGGCTGAGACCACAGAGTAAAGACAGAGGATTCCTGTGAGGCTTCTGGAAAACTTAGTGGTGGCAGGGATTTTCTCTGAGGCAGCGCTATCATCCAGGAGATGTCTGTGCCCCGTGCCTCGTTTTTATGGGCAGATGACAGTAACAGAGGTGACTGTTTGGTGTGATCTGTCATTTCCTTTAGGACTGCTCACCAGGACAAAGATCAGCATCGATGCAAGGCTTCTGTTTGTGCAAGCAGCTCAAAATGGAGCTGAGAGATCGCAGCGTTGGCCTTCCAGCTGTTAGCTCCCCTTATCTGGAGCACCAAGCTCCCTGGCACCTTTCCTTTTGCTTTCCTGTAATCTCTATTGTGGTTTGTTTTTTACCTCTTCTCCATGTATTCATCGATTGACTAATGTAGCACGTATCTGGATAGGTAAGCTTCATACTGAAAGCATCGATTATTTCCTGAACAAGTAAGTAATCAGCTCATATTTCTAACTGAATGCTCTTTAATGACCAGTTCTCTATCTGAATGGTTTGCAATGGGAAATGTATTAATTTCAATGAGTTTACTTTTTTGCACAACTCAGGCTTTTTTTCCTCCAAGTTACCATTGTCTTTTTCCACTAATTAGAGCAGCTGGAAGAGTAGCAATAAACACACTTTCCTCTGTGTTCACATCCTGAGCGTTGCCAAAATATTCTGTATTATCCTCATAACTATCTGAATGTATTTGTGAAGCTTGACATTTCTTATTTCTTATCATTAAATGGTTTTAAGTGGAAAGGGGGAAGATTTAGGTTGGATGTTAGGGAGAAGTTCTTCACTAGGAGAGTGGTTAGGCCCTGGAACAGGCTGCCCAGGGAGGTTGTGGATGCCCCGTCCTTGGAGGTGTTCAAGGCCAGGTTGGACGGGGCCCTGGGCAACCTGATCTAGTAAATGTGTATGTTTGGTGGCCCTGCCACGCAGGGGGGTTGGAACTACATGATCCTTGAAGTCCCTTCCAACCCAGGTCATTCTGTGATTCTGTGATTCTCTGTAAAGTAGTGCTTCTTTTAAACCATAGAGTCATAGAATGGTTTGGGTTGGAAGGGACCTTTAAGATCACGTAGTTCCAACCCCCTGCTACAGGCAGGGACACCTCCCTCTACACCATGTTGCTCACAGCCCCATCCAGCCTGGCCTTCAATGCTTCCAAGGAGGGGCATCCACAGCCTCTCTGGGCAACCTGTTCCAGTGTCTCATCACCCTCACAGTGAAGAGTTTATTCCTAATGTCCAGTCTAAATCTGCCCTCTTGCAGTTGAAAATCATTTTCAGTTGTCCTATTGCTACACGCCCTTATAAAAAGTCCCACTCCAACTTTCCTGTATGACCCCTTCAGATACTGAATGCTACTCTAAGGTCCCCTTTTAATTCCATAATGAAGCTTGCATCTGTGCAGGGAGTCAGCAAAGATGCCTTGCCTATAGTTGCAGAACTGAAAGGACAACAGCAGCTCGAATGAAAGCAAACTATTCTGCACCTTTCTTTACAGAAAGGGTAGTTAGGTACTGGAATAGGCTCCCCAGGAAGGTGGTTGAATCACCATCCCTGGTTGTGTTTAAGAGCCGTTTGGATGTGGTACTGAGGGATATGATTTATTGTAGGGTTTTTAGAGTAAGGGTTCTGGTTAGGCTGCGGTTGGACTTGATGATCTTCAAGGTCTTTTCCAACCTGAGTAATTCTATGATTCTATGATCAGTGTGGAGCTGTGGAAAACCTACCAACCACTCCTGTGTGTGCATATGCTGGATGCTCTTTGTTGTTGTCTGAAACACGAATGTGCACAAATAGTTCCATGGTACTTATTTGAGATATCAACAAGAATTTCCTGTAGCACGACTGACTTTGTTGGGCCTGTGCAGTCTCTACAGCCTAACTAAAAAAAAAAGGAGAAATAATGCAAAAGGCAGCTGCAAAAGCACAGCATTGGGTCCAAAACTGTCTGGCTAAGGGCGGTGCCTGGCTGCTCTCCCTTAGGAGTGAGTTGGATGGGGAACATGACGAACCCTCCCCCTGTCCTCTCTGTCTGTATAAAGGCCAAACAATAATAGTAGTACTAACACTGTCATGCTCTAACTTCTGTGCCTGTGCGCTTGTCTCGGGCTACACCAAATACTTTGTCCGTGAATAACAACATTCCTCGCATAGAAACTTTTTTCAGCTCTAGGCTTCATTCTTGGTTTGATTTTTATACTGATAAATATAGACATGAAAAAAACCCAGTGTTCACACTGAGGTTCTTTTTTTTTTCCCCCTAGTATGTGTTTATTATTCATGAATGTGTTGCAACATCCAAAAATGTAATAAGTGACCCGCAGTATGAGAAAAGGAAAAACTGAGTTATAGCTTTTTAATGGGGATTCCTCAGTGGACTACACAGTGTTCCAGTTAAGAGGCCGCTGTTTGATGATACCAAACCCGTTCAGTCCTTGCTTTTGTTTTCCTTCTGCGTGCGTTTGCAATGCAGTTTGGTGTATGTCCACAGAACATTATGATTAGAGATACTTCTGGTTATTTGGTTTGTTGGGCTTGGTTTTCTTTTAGTTTGATCTAAAAAAGAGAAGAATGAAGGATAAGTTTACTGTAGCTGGCATAGTTACATCTCTTGTTGTAGATCATGATTGTATTTGTACAGATTATCATTGCAAGGACTCCTGAGCAAACCTAACTATCCCATTAAAGCAAGAGCTGTGAAGGAGGTTTGGAACCATGAGGGGTGGCAAATTCACCTTGTGGGGTTCCTACCGACCCATCCAATCATCAGTATTGGCTTTTTCTGGAAAGATTGATTTGTGTTCTTGGAAATTTGAACATTTTCTTTCACTTGTATGATTTTGAATGGTAACAGTGTCAGTTCAGCTTAGTATCCCCTCACCTCTTGCGCAATACCAGAAAACTTGTATTTGCTTACGAGCACGCTGAGTATGAGCCCATAGGTAGATGACCTCATCCTTGTCTTTCAGACTGGCTGTATGCACAAGTGATCTTTTCCTTTGGAAAGCCACAGACATGGCATGATCTTACTGCAGTCAGGATTGCATGGCTTTGTATAATAATAAAAAAGGAATTTTCTAAAGGTTTTCCGGGGCTGTTACGCATGCGAGCTGAGAATTCAGCATAAAAGCACAGTACTTGTGTGCTCTGGTGGTCCTCTTGGGATCGACATTGATTGTTACTGTGCAAAAATGAGGTTATTTTGGCTTTGCTTATTGCAGATATTCCCAAAATCACAGAATGACCCGGGTTGGAAGGGACCTCAAGGATCATGTAGTTCCAACCCCCCTGCCTGGCAGGGCCACCAAACATACACTGTGGTTCCTCTCTGTCTTTGCAAGGAATAAGCTCTTCAGGATTTAAAAACAAAAAAAAAGAAAAGGAAATGACCCAGATAGAATTACCCATTTCTATTCATAAAATAATTTCTCTGTCCACTTATTTCTCAGTCTTGCCATTAGGTGGCTTATTTGTTGTATGGCTCATAGCGAGACAGAGACTAGAGATGTTGCTTGAAGATAAAAGGGATATTTTTTAGCATCCCAGAATGAGGGACTGGGAAGTAGTGAGCTAGAAGTGAGTTGTGTCTCATTTGTCTGATTGGGGTTAGTGAGAACAGTAGATGGGACACAGTTGGTTCTCCTGCCAGAGAAGTTGGTTCTCCTGCAGAAAGCCACGTAATGTTGCTTACAATTGAAAAACATTTCAGATTGTGGTTTAATTTTTTCTGTTTCATCATTTTTTGAGGGATCTGAATCTGCGTGATTGCCTCATCTGTGGGTTTTGAAGTGTAACTTCCATTGAATCTACTGGCACCTGCATGTATGTATGATGGTAAATGGCTTTGCAAAGCAAGCATGAGACAGCATGAGGAGGAGTGGTGGGAAAGAGTTGGATTGGGTCTGAGAGCCATAGGTTAAGTGCCACAGCTGTTCCTTCTGCCTGTATGGATCGTCCTCTGGATAAAATGCCTCCACTTCTTGTCTTGTTGTTTGGGTTTCTTTCAGCTCGCATGCAATCGTGTGACTCTTAAGGTGAAAAATAACCTTTTGGGTGCTTCACTACCACCCACAGAAGGGAGGTCCTCTGCCTTTTGCTGGCTGTGCTCATTGTAGCCTTTTCTGATTCAGCTCACCAACCGCAGAGAGCTGCTGCTGCTCCCCACACACCCCAACCAGCTTCCTGCCACATTAATGGGTTAAATTGGGTTTAATGGGTCCCACTTGGAGCAGAACCAGAGCCAGGGAGATGATGGCGAGAGAAAAGTGTGGCTGGGGGGTTGGTGGAGGGAGGCTGTAGCATGTAACTTCTGGCTGAGATTGGATCAGACATTATCTTCTGTCAGAGCTGTATTTACTGCCTGGATTTTTGCAATTCTTTCCCTCCTAAGTGTTTATCAGTTGAAAGGAGGGTACAACCACATTTTAAACCGTTCTCAGAAATACTGATAAGTAATGCTTCTCAGCAGAGGCAAACCCCCAGTAACAAAAGGAGGAAGGAAGGGACTTAAGAGAGCGAGGAAAAATGACTATACAAGAAGTTTTTCCTAGAGGCTTGTCATCTCTGGGATGTGACCTTGGAATACCTTAGAGGTGATCCAGGAAGACTCTGTGCAAGGCTGTGCGAGGTCAGGGGTTTCTAGCTGCTAACTTCTGTGTATCTGAGGTCCTGTAGTAGAGGCTTCTTCTGTGGATGGGACCAAATTACATTGCAAGCAATGCCTTGATGCAGTTTCTCCATGTGTAAATATTTAGGTCATTATGCATTTGGCAGTGAAACCATTAAGGGTTTGTATGTTTTGTGTGGCACCTACCCCAGAGGGAAGTGCAGTCTACAAGTTCCAGCTAAGGACAGGGATGCTGTGGTGTTAAAACGTTGCAGGGTTACCAGTACAACTTCTTGGTGCTGTATACAAGGAGAAAGGAGAGTGCAAGAGATAGGGTGTGAGCTTCAGGTTTAGATGAAGGCTGGTTCAAGTGTCACCCTTGCACAGACACATATGATTGATTTTGTGCATATGGCTCAGGATTTCATGCCGGGTGTGTAAATGGGTTATTGGTGCTTCCTTCCTCTAGGGGCACTTGTCTCAGTCCCTTTTTTCATCTAAGTAATATTTTCACCTCACCCAGTCTCTGTCCAAAAACGAAGGCTGGGAACAGGCACAAACCTCTCATTAGGCCCCTCCTTATGAGTCTAAAATGTCTTCCATTTCAGGTGGGTCAGCGTAACTCTGGAGCACCTCTTGGGCCTGCCCCTTCACTGGGGCTGCTGCAGTGGAGGTTTTACAACACAGTCTCCCTCTTGCACACATGTAGCTTTCAGAGCTGGATGAGGAGGGGAGCAATCACCCACATGGGGCATGAGGAGAGTAAAGGCTTCCCTGGAGGCCCGACTGCCTGAAAAGGAAGCCATGTCTAGGCCGGCTCAACCAGGCCGCTCCCCTTCAGTGTGCATGGCTGCAGGAGCCAGGGCCAATGAAAGCTTGAACATTTTATTGCACATTATTTATTTATTTGTGCAGCGTTAACTTTTTCTGCTGGTCGGTTCCACCTCCTGTTTCACTGTGTGGCTGCACAAATATTTGCACTGGGAAACAGCGGGGGGAGTCACTTGGTGCGAGGAATATGCAGCCAGGACGGAACGGAGAGTGAAAGTTGTTTGAATTGGCTTCAGCCGTGCTGTTGGTCAGTGTCTAGCTATGTCTTTTTGGGCAAATGGTGATCTGAATTTCATAGAGACACTCATCCCAGCAATGGGCAAAGGCACTTCTCTAAGCCAGGATTCTGCTTAGAAAAAAACTGACTAGATTCCGAGGCTGAACGTCTACCTGCATTATCTCTCACTAAATATTTTTACATTTTATAAATGCTTAAGAAAATATACTCCTTTTTGATTCAGCCTGGAAATGGCAATATGGTTTGCGTAGCTTGTGGCCATGCATCACTGTGGAATGATTTTTCAATGTGGTTGATTGCCTGGCTAAGATTGTTGCATTATTATTATATTTTTCCTGTAAAGCAGAACTATTAGCCTGTCTTTAATAATTAAAACAGTACTCTCCCTGTGTCCGTGTTACAGTTTCCTTGAAACCGCTGTGCTGCAGGGTTAGATTTCTCCCCAAAGTGCTCCAAAGGGTTTTGCAATGCAAGAAATGTTTTCAGATGTAAGACTGTATTAGAATGAAGTTGCTGGAGAGGAGCAAAACTACATCTGTCACTAGAGATGGAAAATACATGGTATTAAAGTAATGTGGCATTTCCTCGGTCTCTTCTCTCAAGTGAGAAATACAGATGGGGATGTATTTTGATAAGGAGCTGTGGTGAAGCAATTTAAGTAGTGACTTAACTGATAACTACTCTGCAAATAATAGAAAACTGATGCTGCTCTAATTGCTATTAATTTCCTTAGGCCTTCCTCTAAAGTAGGCTACAAAATAGCATGATAAAATACATCTACTAAAGATGTACGGCCTTCTGCATCCCAACCCTGCCTCTTGCCCTTTGGTTACACTCCTTTGCACAGGATTTGGGTCCCTGTGCCATGCCATGCCTATAGCCAGCCTAGTTTCCAGAGCAGAACAAGGACTTTGTACTTGTGGAAATGAGCTTCAGTAGAAAATGGTGCCCACGTTCCCTTCCCACCGAAACACAATGGAAGGAAGTCTGTGCCCATCCTCCACATGTGGTGCTTTTCAGACTGAGTTTCTGCCGGGTCTTTTAATGCCGGTCGTCAGTCCAAGTCCTGTGGATGGGGTTCCTCTGTGGGTTGGGCGGCTGGGAGTGCCGGTGTGTTGCTCTGGTGTGTATTTGGCACCAGGTCTGAGTTGGGAATGTTGGGAGTTTACTGGGGGATTCTCAAGAGCCCCGTGTGACTAAACTGAAAGCTGAAGGGCCTAAGTTTCCCTTGGCAGTTTGGGCCCTCCTAGCTTTCTTTTATTGAGAGTTAGTTTAGCGTGAGCGATACAGTGGTGGCAGCAGGTAGGAAATAGCAGATGCTGTACAGAAGTTTAGTGGTCATGAATGTGGCTGGGTGGGATGGTGGGCACTAACACAGCCGGGCCCTCTGCTGAGGGACGAAGGGAGACAGGGAGGGTAGAGCAGGCAGGTCCTCGGCTGTTGGGGATGGAAGCGGAGTCCGTAGGCTGCACCTGCACCGTGCCAACAGGAGGGACTAATAATAATAATAATAAAAGGAATAAAAAGCCCCCCAAGAGGGAAAGTGGGGAATAAACAGCCTCAGGTGGCGGTCGAGGCGTGGAGCGGGGCGGCACCAGCACCACCTGCGGCCCGAGCCGGCCCGAGCGGAGCCGCCGCCCGGGGCGTGCCGAGCCGAGCCTCGCCGCACCGCCCGGCCCCGCGGTGAGTCACCGGCCGGAGCCCGGGCACCACTTCCCTCTCGTCAGGAGCCATTTTAACTGCATGAAGCTGCGGGGCGGCCGGGGGCGCGGAGCCGCAGGCCCCGCTGCGAGGCGGCCCGGGAGCGGCGTGCGGGGCGGTACGTGCTGTCCTGGGGCGGCGGGCGGACATAGGGAGGGAAGGATGGATTGTAGCGTGTTTCTCCGAGGGTACGGGGTGAGGGAGGACCGTGCCGCAAGTTAAAGGACAGCTCGGCACAGAAGTGCTGTGTGTGCCTCGCTTGGGCCGCTTGTTGAGAGCAGCGCACTTTAAAAAAGCACTCTCAGTTCTGCTGCGCTTCGGGCACTCTGTCGTCTTTGAGACGTGTCAGTATGTGCTGCTCTTACTGCCTGGGTGGCAGCTCAGCCGTCTATACGACACACGATATATTTCATCTGTTGTATGAGTGGCTTTTAGAACTCTGCACGGCCCGGCGCTGCTCCCACTGAGCACCTTTGCTCTGCCAACCTGCGCTGCGCTAAGATGGCAGGGCCTGGCTGCTGAGGGGTCACCTCGCACCTCGCCCCGCTGCTCTGCTTGCTGCCAAAATGGTCAAATTCGGCCACAGCTGCTTCTGTGTGGTTTTAAAATAGAGGAAGTGAAAGTGTTGGGTGTATAAAAACGGGCTGGTGCTCTCCTTTCCTGAGAGATGATAGTGGGGGGGGTTGTGGATGTGACGGAGGGACAAAGCAATTGTTAAGATGGGGTTAGCAGTGGTTGGAGCAGGAAAATCCTTGAGGTGGTGCCCTGTCAAGTTACTTTTCAGCTTTGGATGCAGGAAAACTCGATGCCCCCAACTACGAACCTTGAAAAACAAATGCGTGTTTCCGTCTTGTTTGTAGTCAAGCAGGAACGTATAGTAATACCTTTAGATATTGGTCCGGCTGAGTACCTCTGGACCCAATGCTTCGGGCTCTCAGCTCGGCTGAACTTCTTTTGCTTGGAAATGAGTGACAGGGAACCCCAGCTATCGCACAGAGGGGAGTACTTTGCAGTTTCATTTGCTGTTTGAAGCAGATATGTGACAGTATAATGGAGTCTTGCTTAATGCTGTGATCGGTTACAGGGGAGGGAGGGAGGGAAGGAAGGAGGGAGGTAACCATTAAGTACATGGTCATGTTTTGGGTGAGGCTGCCTTTGCTGCCTTCCACTGTTTGCTCGTATCTTCCTTCTGCACTGCATGGTACGGTGTGTTTTTCCCATCTTTTACGTTTTGCCTTTTTTTTCTACCTTAAATCAAGGGATTTTTTTTGTATGGGCTGTGGGAATTTGCTTGGCGTGTTGTTTCGCTCTGACAAATCCACGGAGGAATTGATAAAGTGACGGAGGAACCACTTGGAAAGAAACTGTTTGGAGGAGGTGGTAGAAGTTTCTTTCTGAAGGGCCCTTTAACGGATTTGCATCTTCCGTTTTTGTCATGAGTTTTATTTTGGGCTCTCGGGGCTGAGCTAACAATTGCCTGTCGTGTTGGCTGCCAACAGCACAAGCCTCGCTTTCCTCACCTCTTTCCTTCACTTCTTGTTCGTGTACCAGACCCTATCAAGGCATCCAGCAGGACAGTTTCAAGCTATCCTGTCCTTAACTCTCAAGCCTCCACACCTTCTCTTGGGCAGAACGCTTCTGTGCTGAAGGGGTAAGTGCTGCTTCTTTCCCTTGCATGGGCTTCGTGAAGGGGCAGTTCCTCTTTGAAGGCAGAGCTGCCATGTCTGTGCCGCTTGGCTGCTGGGCGAGGATGGCACCAGGACTATTCAATCTTAAGAAATCCTCTATTTATTCATTCTTTCCCCTCTCCCCTAAGGCCGGGATCTTTCTCTTTGGATTGAGTTTGGCTTTGTTGAGAGACGAGCCTTGGAAGTGGTATCGTGAACTCCAGCTCCAGTCCCATGCTTTTGCAGAAATGCTGTTTTCTCATGTAGTCTTTTTCTTTTCGTCTGTTGACTGACAGAATTGCTAAGTCCGTGATCTTGGCGCTCCAACAAGAAACAGAATTGAGATTTGAAGAATGTTGTTGGCCTGGTAGAGCCTGATGTTTCAGTGTTGCTGCAAACTCAGAGTCTAGTGGTGTTCTTGACTTTGTGGACACTCATGTGTGCTTAGATAAACACACAAGGTGTATATACCCTTCTTTCTTTTCAGCTGAGCTGTGTTGGAGGGTGGGGAGCTGTGTGAGCTGCTAGGAAAGGCTGCGGCACAGAAAAGCGAGTTCTCCCTTGATATCAGTGAAGCTTAGATCTCCAAACCAGCTTTCACTTCTTGAAAGCGTTAGTAAAATTGCCTCGGATTTCACTGTTGTTTGCACTGACAGTTCGGTAACTTCTATGCTTTGTTGAATGGTGAAGAGCAGCGAGGACTTTTCCTCCTGGAGCCATTCGGTAGAGGAGTGGCAGGAGGTGGAGCTGACGTTTCCAGCTGTGGTTGTGCTCCACTCTGTGTGTGCTGAAGCTTTGCTACCATGCTTTTAAAGCACTGATGTGCTTTAGAGATTATTTGCTTTCTTAAATTGTATTTAAGTGTTCCTTCCCAGATAAAGTGTTAGACAGAGACTATGCGTGCTGAAATTGGAAGTCTTTGCTTATCACAAATCTGCAGCAGCAATACAAAGTGCTGTAGGCTCTCTCCCTCTCTTGATACCAAGCTCTGATCTCTGAAGAGGTGAAAAACAATTTATTCTTCAGTATGGATCTGTCTGCAGAGCTTCCAGCTGTGTGAGTCTTTGTGCTGCAGGGATCCCATTAGATAGGGAGTGAAGTTTATGCATTCTTACCTTGATGTGTTTTAGGCCTTGACTACCTAACAGCCTCTTTAGTGAGGAATTGTCTGGCTAGAGCTCAGGTCATTTATCTGTCCTTAAAGAGATCAGTCACCTCGGGTCTCTTGTGACTTTGTTCTCAGTTAGGGTTTGGATGTGGCAATGATGGCCATTTTGTTAGCCCCCAAAGAACCTGGATGTAAGTCATTTTTACATGTTGTGGAAAAAATGTTTGCAGCTAAGATGATCTGCTAGGAATAGGAATACCAAATATATAGGTTGGAAACTGTGGGAAAGAGTTGTTTGTAGAAGCAGGCGGTGACACTCAGTCCATCTATAATTAGACATTTTAGTCTATTTCTAGAATCCTCTATATTTAGCTAATCATCAGCATTTCTGTGTGAATATACCAGTGTTTTATTTTTGTTATTTTTTGAGGGATGTTTTGCACTTCCTGAGCGGTTCCTGTTAGTGCACAACTGCCTCATGGCTTCATCTGAGAGCTCCTAATTTGGGTTTACTTTATCCTCTCCTCTCCTCTCCTCTCCTCTCCTCTCCTCTCCTCTCCTCTCCTCTCCTCTCCTCTCCTCTCCTCTCCTCTCCTCTCCTCTCCTCTCCTCTCCTCTCCTCTCCTCTCCTCTCCTCTCCTCTCCTCTCCTCTCCTCTCCTCTCCTCTCCTCTCCTCTCCTCTCCTCTCCTCTCCTCTCCTCTCCTCTCCTCTCCTCTCCTCTCCTCTCCTCTCCTCTCCTCTCCCTTTTCAGAAAGAAAGAGAACGTGTTAATATATATCATGGCCGCGTGCACCATTTCATCATCCTGTTTTTCTGGATGAACTCGTGTTTTACACGGGGACATTTTGACACTTAGTGAAACCAGCAGGTCAGGAGAAAGGCCGCTTTGCTTTTGAGAGCTTCGTATCAGGTCACTTGTGCTGTTTTTCCATTTTCAAACCATCTCGGTGTTTGTTCAGTTTTGTGTTACAGCGAGGGAAAGAAACGGCAAAATGTGATTGTGAAACTACGGTAACAACTTGTGATTCCTAGGGCTGGCCGCTGTCAGGCAATTAATGTTTAACTCGCTTTCCCAACCAGACTCAATTTCAAGTTAAAAGCAAGCTGACAAGGAGACTATTAGTCTTCTCCTCTTTGCGCGTGCCATGCAGGGTATTTAGGAGCTAGAGAGTAATTTCCCAACGATGTGATGGCACAAATTGTTTGTAGCAAAGGCTGTCCTTCCAACCAGAAGAAGACCCTCATTGGAACAGCTTTCTTGACAGCATGAGGAGTTGCTTGCTGCCCAAGGAAGGCAAAATCTGGCTCTTTTCCTTGGAGGTGGTTGTTGCATTATCCACTCCCGGTCTCTTGTTGTGTTCACTGTGCTGTGCTGTTATTTTTTCCCCCTCTCCAGAACCTCTGTAAACTATTTGCTCTCCGTAGCTATTCAAGAATTGTAACAGTGCCGCAAATGAAGCGTGGGAGCTGAATAAGAGATTAGTTATCAAGAAAATAATGTACAAGTTTACATGCTGGGGAGGTGGGCAGCAGCAAAGCTACACAGATTGCAAGAATTTACTTCGCTGGCTGAATGTGCCTCTGAATGAGTTTGCAGAGATCTGTGAGCCCAGCAAGGTGATCCAGGTGCCTTCCCTGGTATGTTAGAAAAGTTTGAAATCCTGAGGGGGGTTTTTTGTTTGTTTGTTTTAATACTTTAATTTCAAGAAGAGAGAAGAAGGAACTGCAGAGAGGAAGTGTCTGTTGGGGGACTTTTTTTTTCTCTCTGCAAAGGTGGTTTCAGACATACAAAAATGAAACTCTATGCTAAGAAGCGGTCTCAAGTTTGCTTGACTGCAAGGTAAAGCGTGCAGCATTCGTAAAAGCATTGGATCTTCTCTATTGAAAAAAGTCTATTTCTTCCAGTAGCAGCTTAAAGCAACTTTGGAAGAAGTCACTTCAGAAGCTACTAAGAACTATAATTATAACTTAACTGAAGGGGCAGCAGTGTAGGAAGGCGATCCTTTGGACCATCTAGAAATGGACCTTGGGGTGTCTTTTGAGAGGAGAACCGCGAAGGAAATAACTATTGGTTGAAAACATTCCTCAATGTGTACTTCTGGTAACTATGTATTTTTCCATGTAATAGGATATTCGACCATTTGTTTTTATGAGAGGCAAATTAGCTTTTAATACGATCCTTCGAACGAGCTCTATTAAATGTTTCAGTGGTAATGGAGGCGAAATCATTCAGAACGGTAACAAATGTCAGAAAGCTTTTGCCAAGCTGCAAAATAAGAACTCCGTATCGCAAATGTTTTTATTAGAAATAACAGGGCTGTTTATAGAAAAGATGCCGTAGTTTTGAAGCCGTGCAGCTAGAAAGGATGTGTTTTGTGTTGTAATGTATGTAGTGTTTAAAGCTTCTTCTACATGTGCCTTATCTCTCAGGGAACTGAAGAAACGTTTTGTTAACTGTCAGGTTTTGTAACAGCTCTGAGAAGAGCTGTGACGTGATTATGTTGATCTACTGGGATTTAAAACCTTAGAGGAGGACAGTAGCAGTTATTAGCAGCAATGGGTCAGCTGGGTGAAATAAACACTGCTTTGTGAGGGGAGGCCGTGGGTCCCGTAGGTGATGCACAGGTGTGAGCAGGAGGTGGGGAAATAAAGATCAGTTGGAAGTTTAGTGGCTTCATTTTTGTTGTTGCTTGATGTGAGAATCTCCAGATGACGTGAAATCACCGTGTTGTGAAAGCAGCTTGATTTTTGAAGGTTGGCAGAAGTCATGTTTGAAGAACGTGTTGTTGAACCATCGTGAGCGAGCTGGGTGCTTACAGGTTGGGTGGGGAGTTGCTGCTCATGCTCGATGCTGTCTCTGGTGTCTTCACTGCTGGTGTGCAAGTTGAATGTGCTGGGACCTCTCTGCGGCTGCTTGTTTTCACTCAGAACTGAAGGTTTCCTGCCTAACCACCCCCTTCACAGCACGGCCCATTACACCTACGTGGCAGTGGTTTGAGTGGATGTGCCCTGAGGCCCAGCAGGGAGCTGTGGAACCAAGCAAGTTTTATTCAGGTAGCGATCTGGCCTGGAGGTGATGGGTTGTAAAGCCTTACACCTCTCATTCAGCAAAGTGGCATCTACGCAGGCCCTTACCTTGCCTTTAGGTTCTTGACTCAATGGTAAGTTATACTCGTTGAGCTTAAGTTGTGATTTTAACTCTAGACGTGTCTGCATACAAGTTAAACGTATGTATATCTGTCTTATTTAATTGTTTTAAACTTACTATTAGCTTCACTTCTGGACGTGAGCGTGATCACGTCTGCATGTTTCTGTGGTGAGCCTACTCATGTCTAGATGTTTTCGTGGTGGAGGCTTTGTGAGTACCCATTCGGCTGCACCCATGCTGCTTGGGTGTACCACCCTCATTTTTCCTCTCTGATACCGTAGTTTTCACCTTAGGTTTTATTGCCTTCCCCTCCCATCCACAGTCTGAACTGTTTGTGTGAGCAATCCCTTATCTGGTTCAACTAAAGCCAACCACGTTAGCAAATGAGGTGTTCAGGCCATGGGAAGGTGCCTGGCTCTTTGGCTGGGACTGATTTATGAGCGGTGGAGCTGGGGAGTTTGTGGGAACAGAAATCATGAGCTGGGGCTGAAAGGTAAGGAGGAGGACAAAGCAACACAGTTGTCCTTGGGACAAGTCAATTGTCTGCAGCTTCGATGAAGAGATAATTAGGACAGTTAACTCTCCTGCCTAGTATATTTTAAGCTATTAAAAAACAGTTTTGCAAATGAATTGTCTGAAACTTACTTCTAGATCCTTCTGTTTGCCAGGCAATTGTTAACCACTGAATTAGGTTTTGGCCAGGATTGCTTACTGAGGTAAGTCTTGATAATATAAACTGGAAAGGAAAGGTGTTTGTGCATTAGTTAATTGTGCAAATAAAAGTCTGAAGTGTTTTTGGTGGTGGGCGAAGCTCGGGCTTTTTGGTCTGTTTTCCTCTGCGAGAAAGGGAAGGAAACCCAGGGATGAGAACTGTAGTGCAGCTTTCTGAAAGAATGTTGTTAACATCTCGCTTTGTTAAAAATATTCTAGTTATTCCTGTCTGCTGAATTGGGTTATTGAAACGAGATGATGACCTTTGCTCTGAGTCTGAACAATATGAGAGGAAAGCAGGTGTTGGGAAAGATTAAAGCTTTTACCTCTACCAGAACACAGAGATAGGGGTCTGAATCTGTTAGGATGCTGTGTTATTGCTAAGACTATGAAAACTGGGAAGAATTTGAAAAGTTGATAATGGTCAGTTGCCAAGAGCAGTGCTGTGATAAATTATTAACTCATTGCACTGTACTGCCTCGTAGTGCAAACAGTTAGAAGCCGGTTACTGTGCTCTGCATGGTAAGTCAACACTGTAAAAAATTCTTTGGTTATCTGGAAAATGTCTTCTTTGGGGTGTTTATTAAAGGGACGCCGTGGGATTAAAAGTTGTGTTCCCCTCTGTTGAAGGGGGAAATAGAAATATGTGCATCAGTTCGTTCCTTCTTGGTTGGGGAAGCCTGGCTGGTGATGTCGATTTGCTCAGTTTCACTTTTGCTCCTCTCCCTTACATGGTACTTTCAGATTTAATTCCTTCTGCCTCCCTGCAAGAGCTTGACGGGAGCAAGGCCGGCGGGTTCGTAGTTTCGGAGGCAGCAAACAAGTTGATTCATAACTGTTCTGAGGGATAAGTGGAGACCACTCCTCCCTTGTTAGCTGTAACCAAGTTAGGTGAATGTCGAAGTGCACTGTTTGGAGCACGCTGGTGCCTCGCTGCCATACAGCAGCTTCTTCAAGGAATTCATTTTCAGTTTTGTGAGAATGGAGAAATCCTGATTTCTGCTTAGCTTTCTTAGTTTTTATAAACATCAACAGCAACACGTTTTCCTTTTTTTTTTTTTATGGCTAACATGTACAGAGCTTGAAAACTTAAGATGGTCTTTAGGTGCCTCAGAATGAAGATTAACCATTAAAAAACGCTCTCCCAATCACTCTAGCCTTGTATGCGTATTACATTAATTTTTGGCTAATTTAACACTGCATACGCAATCTACTAGAGATGATTATGCTTGTGAATAGAACTTCTTTTTGTTATGCTTAAGGCTTGTCCAGCTGTAATGCCATGAAAATGAACATGTAAGAGAGAATCTTGAAATGTTTGCTCTAATAAAATCTGCTGTTCATTAGCAGAACACAGATGAGCTTTCAGGGTTAAAAATAATACCCGATTTGAGAATAAACCATTTCTGGATCAGTGTCAGCATCTGCCACCCCCAGTTTTTGTAGGAAAACGTCGAATCGTGCCAGGACATGTTGCAAGATATGACCAACGTGACTTACGAACTAAGAAGCAAATCTATAAAATGCTGTTGGCTACATGGTATTGTTGGAATCTGAGATGGAAAATACTTCTTTTTCAGTCCTCTTCTAAGTCCTTTTGCCAACCCAGCAAAATTTAGTAAGGCTCAGATCGTGCTGCAAGGCTTTTTAGTTCAGAAATGCTTTTGAGCAACTACTGCTTTTTATCTTTTTTAATTTGTTGACTGTTGAGGGTTACTAGAATGTTTGTTAAGGGTGAGACTTGTGTCATAAATGGACTTCAGAAATGCTGCAGAAGCAAGCACTGCTACAAGTTCTTTTAGAGGCTTTACGTTCGTGTCTGATGAGTCCTGTTTAGAACTTTCTTCAGGCCTTCAGGGGCGTGGATGGATCAAGGTTCTGTGATGGAGGGATGTAGTCTTGCCTGCTGGAGCACTGGGCAGCTGCTGTTCCTGGAAATAACCCAGATGGTAACAGAGCTCAGATGGCAATGTGTGAAAACTGAAGATGAACACTGTTCTGTCAAAGGAACCTAGTTAAAGATCAGTCTTCTAGTTAGAAATAGGGAGAATGTGGAGCCTGGTCTTTATCAAGACATAGCAAAGTACTGACTTTGAGTTGGCTCTTCTACTACAGGTGCCAGTCACCATTTGAATGTGATTTTATTCCCGAACTGTTCTGGGATAAGAGTCAAGAATACCTGGGGAAGGAGAATTTTGCTTCCACAGGGGGTGAAATACCAGGACTCCATGAAATCCAATTATTTTTCTTTTTTTTCCCCCCCTGCTTCTGAATTTATACAAAAAACATTCCCTAAACTGTAGTAGAAGTTAAATCTACTAGGTACCTACCAGTTGTTTTATGCCTCAGCTTAATACACGAATGTTATTTTCTATTACTTTAGTGGGCAACCCTGCAGTTGTAGCACAAAATTGGTTTGGGACAGCTTTATACTGCAGTAACAAAAAAGGTGGAGGAAGTATATGAGGCCATCTTAAAGATTCCTTGCTATTCCTGGGAGTATAATTTTTTAGCTTGGCCATGGACACGATGTCTGGCTACAATATGGGGCTATCTGGGACTTAACAGAGGGCTATAAAGTGAGGCAGAGTATAGCATATTGCTTCTCATATAGATAGTATTATAATAAGTGCTGGAGTTTCTGCTTTTCACTGTGATGTTGCTTTGTGTAGCAGTTGATTCTTTGCTTGCTTAAGCCGTGTTAACTGCTCTGCTTATGTTGTTGCTACTATATGCCTCAGCATTTGAATTCTGTAGTGGGGTAGCCAGTTATTGGAGCTGTTAGTGGTAGAAGAGTCCCGTGGGTCACCAGCATGTCCGTTTCTTTAGGATGGGGTGGTCCCCTCAAACCAAGGTACCAGTGCCCTGTGGCAGAGAAGTTTCTGCCATCGGCTGTGGTTAATTTCTGAAGATTTCTACTTGTTTGCATGTTCATTTCAAACATCAAGTCACCTGGTTTCTTGGTGGCTTTAAAGCCTGTTAGGGGAAGGCCGAGCACCAGAACATCCCAAGTCAGTCACGTGCTTTCCTGGACTGTGGGGGGCGACGACCGCCATTTTACGCCGTGCTTCAGTGGCCTGGGGCCGTGTTTCTGTAGGCATGACCTGATTCCTTTCCATCCACACAGCTGACCGGCGTTTTGTGTGTGGGCACAGCTTATTTTACTGCTTTAGGAGCAGTGCGAGGCTTCAGGCCTGGCGGAACCAGGCCGTGGGGCAGATGGAGCCATGCGGGCAGGAAGCGCCATTGCTCGGCCCCACTATCGCTGTCTGTGCTTCCTGTCAGTTAAACCACCAGCGGCAGAGCAGATGCACCACGAGATGACTCCAGTTGCTGACACGAACAGCCATTGCACAACACTGCTGCCTCCTCAAAATACACTCACAACCGAGGGCTTGTGGTATTATTATCCAGTCAGACCCTTCCTGAGCACAAGCATCCGAACTTAACTAGCTGAAGAGAAAGCAGCACTTGAACTCTTCAAGCATAACCTGTAAAACAGTAACCAGGGAAGTTACTGGGGAACAGGGGACCAGTGTGTCTTTTTCTGTTCCTACTGATATAGAAGTTCCTAAATGCATATAAGAAACAGGAGGTCAGGGTGTGAAGTCATATGCTTCCATGAGTGTCCTTCCTAGCAGATAATTGCCATGGTGCTCAGCCTCGCCAGGTGTTATTATAAGATACAGTAACCTTCACAGTGATCTTCTTTCCCTTCTGATTCACTTGAGGGTCCATTTCTGAGGAATTCCTGGCTTTTGGTTAAACCAGTCGTTACAAGCATGCACTGAAATGTTAAAAAAGAAGAAAACAGCACAGAAAAGGCACATTAAAACTTCTGTTTTAAAAGATACCATGTCTTTTATTTTAATATCTGCATCTCATGATTTCGAGATAGGTGTGTTGTTACAGTGCCTTATTGAAGATAGAACCCCAGCAGTATCTTCCTCTGCATCAGGCTTTAGAGAACTGACACTCCGCACATCAAAACTAAATTGGAACTGAAACTGGGCAGATAATTTCAGCCATTTTGAGTGGTTCAGTGCTCTTTTCTTCCTCATGTGACAGTGTAACAGATGGAGTTTTTCTGTGATCATAGCAAACCACGTTTGGTTTGTCAAGTGAGACTTCACAATGGGAGGCATTAGAGTTTGCAGTCTCCATTAGATCAAATATCAGGTGTCAGAAAAAGAGGCTAGAGGACAAGTGACAGGATGGATTCCAAACATTACCTTGTTTATGGTACCATTTAACCTTCCACTTTAACCTCCGCTTTCCCTTTTTTGTTTATTTATTTATTTACTCTCCCCTGCTGACTCTGTACAAGTTGAGCACTATAATGGGAGAGGAAAGGGGGAAAGGGTAGGGTGGAAGCGGTAGATAAAATGTTATTTTCATCTCTAGTTTCTATAATAATTTGAAGTTTTCATGCTGTGGCTGAGGTCTACTGAGAAAATTCTTGTATGGTGAATCTAAAGGAACAACCATAAGTCTATGTTTCTGGACCCACTGACAATGGGAAAAACTGGACTCTTCAGGAGAGGCGGCCCACATTCCCTCCCATAGGCTGCAGGGAGAACTTAAAGCAACCAAGAGCCTTTCTTATGGAGATATTTGAATTTTTTGGAAGCCGTCTGAATTAAGAGGATTTGAATGCAGGGAGAAATTCTTCTTGTGAACACATCTACGTGCTTGCATGAATAACGATGTGGAATATGGTTCCTTTGCTTTTTAAGCCCATATAACAAGAGTGGGTGTTGGCCAGTCCTTCATACTGCATAGCAAAACCTTTTTGAACTTGGGTGTCATCATACCTGCTTTACTCATTCTCTGGAACTGGGGGGAGGTGACAGAGGACTCCGTGAACCCTTCAGAAGCTGGAGGCTGCTGTGAGGTTGCACAGCTTTTGGTTGGAGGATGAGACTGAATTGTGTACGTGGCCCAGCCTGGGTTGACCATCAGTTCTGTGCTTCCCCCAGGTGGTTTGGTTCCCCCAGCACTGCAGCCTGCCTTCCCTCTGCAGCTGGGGCAGTGCTGCCTTCCACTGCAGGGGCTGTGGCTGGGCGGTGCAGAGCTGCGTGCAGCAGCCTCTCCTAGTTGAGTTCTGCAAAGGACACAGGAACTGAAGTGATGAAATGAGGAAGAGGTGAAGCTTGAATTTCTTTGTGGGGTCTCCAAAACTTTCCAAAATACCCAATTTTTGTAGGTCTTTTCGTGTCATAAATTTCTGCATCTAGTTCATTAGCAGTGAATTCCTGCATCTCCTCAGAGCAGGTGTTTGCTCATACAGGAGGGACTTGGGCTTCACAGCCAACTTCTCCCCAGACATTACGAAATGAGAAATACTGGCCTGTTCAGACACTGCCCTCCCTGGAGGGACCTTTGCAGACTCCACTCCTTTTCCACATAGCTTTTAAGAGAAATCCTTTTTGCTTTTTTATATTCTTGTTGGTGTTTGACTCGTGTTTTGTCACGGTTTGAAAGCCCACAGTGGGAATTGTTAGTCTAGCAGCGAGTCAGGAGATAATTTATCTTCTTTAGTAGCCAAGTTCACTGCTTTTCAATTCCCCAGACAAATAGTCTCCCTTCCTAATCCCACCCTATCCAAATACTTAAGAACATAACATTGAAACTACGCTGATCTAAAAAAGGAAAAATTCTCAAGTGGCATGAGAATATTAGTTTGTCTTATGCTACACAGTTGCAAGTTAATATATTTATTATTTTAATTAGCCTGTGCACACATGTTTTCAGAATGATGTGAGTGGATACGTGGCATTTTAAAGCAAAGAGGGGAGATGTAGATTACATATAAAGTTATATATATAACGATAGGAGCAGTGAGGAACAGAGTGCCAGAGAAGCAGCACGTGCCCCATCCCTGGAAGCATTCAAGGTCAGGCTGGATGGGGCTCTGAGCTCCTGATGGAGCTGTAGGTGTCCCTGTTTGTTGCAGAGGAGCTGGACTCAGATGGCCTTTAAGGGTCCCTTCCAACTCAGATGGTTCTGTGATTAAATAGGAGATCAGAGCATTATTCTTAAAAATGATGTTTCTAACCAAGTATATCAAGAGAGTTAATGTTAAAGATGCTAGCAAAAGAAAGAAGAGATTGTGACTAAGATTGTAGGTGATAAAAACCAGAATTGCTGTCCCCTCTGCAGGAAAGAGGAGAAAGTCTAAGGAAGTTTGGGAGGGGCAAAATAATTCTGGTCCTTTTGCTGGATACAATGGTGACGTGCATATTCATTCTATCTAAGCTGGATGGGATTGTTGGGCTAACCTGTACACAGTGCCTGCTGTGCTCTCCACACCCATAAGTAGCTGGCTGTCTAGTTGCAGGCTGGCTTGTGTACCAAACAAGTCACAGTGAGAGCCTGGTGTTTTTGTTTTGTTTTTGAAGGCCCTCTGGCTATGTAATGCTTATTCTCTCTAATAAGGCTGTGTCCCTCCCTCTTTTTTTCTGCCTGTCTGTGTGTGCACTGGTACTTTTTCATAGTAATTTCCAATTTCAAGTTCAGTTTTAAACTAACCTTTTGAGAGCATTCCATGAGTTAAGAGCAAACTGCTTGGCAGGTGACTCTGCTCCCTTCCCCGCATACTGTGGGAGAGTCTACTAATTGTGTTTACTTGAGCATATCTGGATTATTTTCTTACTTCTTACCTCCTTCCATAGGGAGCTGTGGCCAGGAACGCAAGCACAGGTTACCCATGCAGAGAGCACGTACTAATTCAGAGCCATGACTCATTGTGCAAAGGGAAAGCCTACAGTTTCAGCCTTCTAATCAAAACCCGTCTGAGCCTGTGAGCTTTGGAGTTTAAAAGCTCAGTTCCCTCATTTTACCATTTTCACTTGTTTTAAGTAGTTCTTATTAAGTGTGTCTCTGATATGAGTTGCAGCTGTGGTGATCCATAGAATATGGCAATCACAGAATCACAGAATGACCCGGGTTGGAAGGGACCTCAAGGATCATGTAGTTCCAACTCCCCTGCCTGGCAGGGCCACCAAACATACACATTTACTAGATCAGGTTGCCCAGGGCCCCGTCCAACCTGGTCTTGAACATCTCCAAGGACTGGGCATCCACAACCTCCCTGGGCAGCCTGTTCCAGGGCCTAACCACTCTCCTAGTGAAGAACTTCCCCCTAACATCCAACCTAAATCTTCCTTCTTTCAACTTAAAACCATTTCCCCGTGTCCTGCTATTGTCAGCCCTTTCGAAGAGTTTACTCCCCTCCTGGGTGTAGGTTCCCTTCAGGTATTGAAAGGCTGCAATGAGGTCACCCCGCAACCTTCTCTTCTCCAGGCTGAACAAACCCAACTCCCTCAGCATGTCACTTTTCACTTGTTTTAAGTAGTTCTTATTAAGTGCGTCTCTGATATGAGTTGCAGCTGTGGTGATCCATAGAATGTGACAACAAAAGCAGCCAGAAGAGCTTGCCTTATTGAGGTAATAGTATTGAGCCTGATGCCTTGATTTAGACAACCGTTCTAGAAACACGTAGATTTTTTTGGTGTCCCAATTCACAGAATGGGGCGGTCATGGTGGGAGTTCTTCCTTATTGAATGCTATCTAAGCAAAGGATGCAACTGAGCAAAAACTAAAGTAGAATGCGCTCATGCTCAAAAAAAACCCCACCCAAATTACATTAAAGAAGTCAAACATTGTGGGATGTGTATGTGTGTGTGGGGGGAAGCCCTTCAGAACCAGGCCTGTTTGTCATGGAGTTCAGTGTATGGATAGGATATTCCTGAGGCCTAACTGAAATCTCTTACCCCTGTTTACAGCCTTCTCTTATCAGTTTACCTGCCTGTGGATACAGCTTTGCACCTCTTCTTTCACTCATGTTTCCACAGGCTTTTTAAATCAAGTATTTCTACTTGTGAAGCATTAGGAGGTGTTGCCGGTAACTCCTGGGTGGATTTGTTTGTTTGTTTTTGAGCCCATGTGAAAGCTTAGTGCAAACATCAGCTTTGTGATTTTTGACAAAGTAGGACGCATGGCTTGTGAGAGGTTTGCTGACTGAGGTGTCTTTCTTGTCCCAGCCTCATAAATCTCTCTGTCCTGGGTTCATGGGTAGTGCTGGATTCTCCGAGCCCTTAAAAACAAGACTGTTGTGGTTACTGCTTGTCTTATTTCACTCATCACCACCGTGTCCACTACACTACATCCTTCAGTGCCCCATCCACACACAGCTCTTGAACACCTCCAAGCACAGTGACTCCACCTCCTCCCTGGGCAGCCTGTGCCGCTGCCTCATCACTGTTTCTGAGAAGAAATCTTTCCTAATATCCAACCTGAACCTCCCCTGGTGCAGCTTGAGGTTGTTACCTCTCGTCCTATCGCTGTAAGCTGAGAGAAAAACATTACAACCAGGTTTATGAGACATCTAACCTATGGCTACCACTCACAGCTACAACGGCAGCTCACATTTCGTGCTTGTAAAGAAAACTGCTTAATGGAGTCCCCAAGATTTGCACGGAGGATAAGAAAACTGATGGGTTTATGCTTTGATGTGGTGCAGTTAACATATGCATTTATGTGAAAACTGTTTAATTCTGAAATGTGTGATGTTCATATACTGAAACAAGCATATCCCCCTGTGGTGCAAGTGGTAGAAGTGCCGCTCTGCTACACAGGAGGCTCGAATCCCAGGAGTTGGACTCGATGATCTCTAAGGTCCTTTCCAACCCACATGAGACTGTGATACTGTGATATATTGATTATATGCTCCTTTGCAGCCCTCTGAAGCCTCTGCATCACCACGGATGCTCAAAGGAGCAGCCGAGCCCACATCCTTGTGGGCAGGGTCCTGTGTGCAGTGCAGTGCTTTGGAGCCTTTGCTCTCAGAACAGCCCTTCTGTGCTGCAAAGTTCATAATAGAAACCTGGTGCTGTCCCTTAGCTGTCAGGTGAGAAGGAAAAATGGCTCCTCTGATGCAGATATGGTTTTTTTAAATGATATATTTGAGAATGAAGGCTGTTCCTATTGGTAGCAAGGGTTAACCACTGAGGGCAACAGGTATAGGCAGACTCAGGTATGTGATATGTTGGACTGTTTTGCAAGGTGCTATAAATGTTGGCTCCATGTAATCTGATACCTGGGTAGGACAGGCTAACTTAATGAAGGAAAATAGACAGCAATGTAAAAGAACTGGAAATTCAAGTCTAGCTGACTAATAGCAGCCTGCTCCGGAGGGTTTCTGACTGTTGATACTGCTGACAGCTGACAGCAAATGAGAGCAAACAGCAGAAATACCTCCTAATGTGCTCTTTACAGATTCTTTATAGACACTGCAAAGGTAATGTGCTCTTTACAGATTCTTTATAGACACTGCAAAGGTAAGATTTATGTTTCTGAACTTGACGGATCGGCTGGATGCAGCCGTGAGCAGACACATTGCTAAAGAGTGAAGCACCACACTGGGGCTTGGAAGCATATCTGTGCTGGGGAAGGGGAGGCTGTTTGAGGCCTCTTGGTTTGTGCCCCTTGTTGGCTGGTGCACAGCAGTTAAGTCAAACTTGTGTTTCTGAACTGTTTTGACTGTACAAACTGGAATTGTTAACTGGAAGGGGGAAAAAAAAACCACTAAATGCTGAGATCTGTGTTGGGGAAACTGCAACAGGGATCATTACTGAGCTTGGGCTTGAAGCATCTACTGCAGAACACACAAAGTCCAGTGAGAGTTTCTCATGTGGATCTAAGATTACCAACCCAGGCTGGAGAAGGTCACCTGGATTGAGAAGCATCTGACTTGCAGCTCTTCTCTGCTGGCCTCTGTCAGTTTTCTCCCTTTAATGTATATATTTTGTGTGCGCTTACATTGCAGGGTTGCGTTTCTGTTCCACCCACGGATGGCTGAAAAAGGATTTTTCTTCAATAAACAGAACATTTTCCTCCAGGTGATCTGAAAATAATGACAACGTTACTAATTTGTGGGGAAAGTGATTTTTAGAGGCTGACTGACAGTTCTGTGCCAATATTTGCTACAGACTGTCAGCTGGTAATTTGGGAAGCTCGGCACCTGGCCAAGGCAATTATCTCCCATTTCCTTTGGTCCTTCTTCCTCCCACTGCCACCTCTGCTCTCTTACATGCCTCCGTTAATCAGTGCAGCCAAATCTCTCCGGGTCAGGCAGCTCTCCCCTCCCACACCCCTTTGACACGGTCACCTCATATCCTGTGTAAGCAATCTTGGAGCTCAGCCCTTCAACTTTCTCTACACCAAGACACTTTCCCCTTGAAATCAGTGTGACTTGACTTATCCAAAGCTCTCTTGTTGTGGTTGCTTCAGGATTGTGGTCCTAATTCTCTTTCTAAAGTGCTACTAAATGGTAGAAAATGACTGCGAATGCCTTTTAAAACACTCGTTCTGTGTCACCAGAATAATTCCCTTGGATTACAGAAATTTCAGAACCAGATTTTTATCTTTTTTAACCTCCTTATTGAGATTCTGTGCAATACAGGAATTAGCGTGAAGTCTTTCTTACTCGTGTTATTTATTAATATTTGTGATTTGGATATCGTAGGGCAAGACAAAAAACAATCCCATCCCTGCAAATCTTTTGTTGGATAAAATAACCTGTACTGAATGCTGCAGGAGAGGAAGTAATTAGAGATCTTTTGTTTTCCTTTGTCTCCATGCTCAGTATCACTTACCTCTTGGTGAGCTGGACTCTGCAGGCACCAGCAGTGCTATGTCATGTATTCATCTATTCTAGTTTTGAAGTGCTTAGTTTCACCTTATGTCATGTCTGCAGAGAGGAGTTTGACCAAGTACATCTCAGCTCGTATATTTTTAATTGCTTTCCATTCATCTGTTCAAAACCCATTGCTTCTGGACTAAATGGATCATCTCCTTGTTCTCATTTCATCAAGAGGGAGATGTGAGCACCTGATGTTTTTTCCTTCTCTTTACCAATCGCGGTGAATTGACAACAAAGGCAGAATCAAAAGGATCCCCAAGAGTTTGGGGCTGGTAAACTGTAGTTTTCAGCCTCTGCATTGAGTGGAGGTTACCTTGTAGATGTAGCGTTATGCCTCAGGCAACTAGAGGAGCAGATGTTCACTATGAATGTTACTGTCTGAAGCTGGGTCCTGGATCCACATTGCGTTAGTTTAGCAGTGTCACACTTTTGCAAGCATTCATCCTAATAGTAACCTGATGGTTGCTAGTAAAACCGTGAGATAACCCATTGCTCTTAGTTCTTAGAAAGCCCAGCATTCCATCACTGGCCAGGAAACACACTGCTATAACCCATGCTTGGCTGGTGTTTTTCAGGCAGTGAAGACCTGGCTTGCATATCTTCTCTTTCCCCTTATGGCAGTAATTACACAGATATGAGTCACTGCAGGACTGAGCTTCTCTGCCCCCTAAGCATGTGGTCTGCATGCTGAGACCTTGCTTTCTGCATTCTGCCCTCTGTGGGGTAACAGTTGCTTTTATTTGACATTTAAGGGGGGAGAGGGTCTCCATTTCACATACTTTCTGATCAAACCGTGTGCCTGTTTTTCTCTTTTCTATGAGTAATTATGTATAACAGATGAACTCTCTTACTCAGTGTCCTTTCTGCTTTGCGTGTACCAAGAGCCCACGGTGACTTAGGCCTGTTTCCAGTCTGGCTGCAAACCACAGACTTGTTGATACTGAAGATTTCCTTGTCCTTAACTGAAGCTCAGAAAAGGTCACTCTGTTGACTTACTATGTCAGCTGCTTTTTGCACGGTTTCCCTTAGGCAGTGTGGCTACTTCTGAAGATTACAGTGTGTGCCTTGTTTCTTTCCTTCCTCTATGATAGCCTGACCGCCTTGTTTTCCTATCTTCAGTTTGTGTGAGCAGCTGAAGTACTGCGCCTTCAGAAATCTCTTGTGCTGAGTAACATCTATCGCTCTTGCTTGTCATTTTGCTGGCTGTGGATGCTCAGTGTCTTGGTTCAGAGCTCCAGTGCTGCTACGTTTGTTAGTGTTACTACACAAGGATAGCCATGTTGTGAAGAATGCTACTGCAGTGCGTACTGATAGTATTCACATTCACTTGTGGGTAGTGGAGGTCATCATGGGTGTGGGATTCCTGTGTTGTTAGAACTCAATCATTCCACTTTCTATGCAAGTCAGACTCTACCGTCTACTGCTTACATATTGTTTTAGGAAGATACGTTTCTACAGGGAACTGAGTGGCTCTGGTATGATCCATCCTTAACATCCACCAGCAGAAAGGAGATAGAAACTTGAGTGGATTGGTGCAGTTACCCCTGATAGTTTTCGGTCTTCACGTCTGAAATCTCCATCGATACCTTTATTCTTCTCTTTCATTGATTCTCTTCTTCTTCCTGCATCCACAGCGTTGTTCAGAAAGGGGTTCAGCATTTCTGTGAAGTCCCAACTTTGCTCCTTGCAGAATAGAGCTAACGTTGAAGACTGCCTTTGTAATTCATTGGGAAATTTCTTTCACCTGTCCTTTTTCTGAGATTACTTTTGCTATCAAGCCCTGAGTCTTCCAGATGTGTATCTGAGCTTCTTTAGCAAACATTTGAGTCTGTTGCTGGCACCTTTGATGAAGGTCATGTGTGGTAAAGAGTGATGTGGAGACATGATGTGATGTCCAGCCAGGGAGTCCTCCAAGGCATCGTCTTCTGGGGTGTCAGAGTAGGAGGGTAAGGGTTAAAGTGGCCGAATGTGCTTCTGTTGTGCTGTTTGGAGAGATTGTTTCTAGATGTTGAAATCAGCAGAGGGAGGGGAATTTCCAGAGAGATAGAGATCATTTATTCATGTGTTTGTTTTTAAGGATTAAGCAAAATTAGGACATGTATTCATATAGTACGTTTTAATTTAATGTATGTTAAAAATATTAAACATGACGTGTTTCTACAACAAGTAAAAGCCAAAATAAAAGCTTATTTATTCCCTGGTTCTGAAAATCTGATGTAAATTTTATGATGATACACACTGGGTCCCCTTTCTCCTGGGACTAATTGTGTGTAGTCAGGCTCATTGTGCGTGTGAGCACAATTTATACATTTTGTGCTGTTGGCAAAGAAGTTGTTCTCTGTTCACAGATGTACGTAAAATCAGGGAGGTAAGTAGCATTATAGAGCAAAGACAATAGTCATGTTTGTGTCAGCCTATGGACAGCAGGATCTTGTGATGCTTGGAATAATGAAAGTACAGTTTATTAAAATAGATGTGGGGGAAAATATGGCTGATTTGGAGCTGTGCTGCCTTCTGTGAACAGCTGCTGTTGTTCTGTATGCTCCTGAGAAGGTGATTTGGGTTAAAGGAAAGTGCTTTGCGTTATATTGCCACGTCGTTATTTCCCAGTAGATCACTTATTGCTATTTACTACCAAATAAACAATCAGAATTGTCCCATAAGCGGTAATAGTTTGAGTGCCTAACCTTTGTAATGGTCACAAGGTTAGGTACAAAAACCCACTAAAGCCTGTATTCTCAGTTGCCTTCCACTTTGTTCATAGTGCTGTGGTTATATGGTGCTTTTGTGTGTGAATTACTCTGGTCTACTCTAGTCATAGGTTCCTTGGTGGTTATTCTCTTGAGGCGGTAGGGAACGAGGAGCCTCCTGCCTTGTCTTATTGCTCTGAGTCACTGGGTCAGGGTGGGGAAAATCTTTACAACAGTGTTTCAGTATCTGTTCCTGCAGACGTATCAGATTATTAAGAGCTTCCTGTTATCACCAAGTGTAACAATTTTAAGCACTGCTTGCCTGGATCCCATTGGGGTCACATGCAGTGCACTGTTGCAGTCTCCACAATGATGTCAAGTGACGGTGCTTAATTTTGCATTGAGGTGGTTGGATTATGTGAGTTATATGTGATTTGATTCTTAAACTATGAATGTGAAAGAATATCTCTGTAGCTTTTAGCGTATTTGCTGTCACAGCTTCTGAATCACATCATTGCACGTCTTATGGGGAGTGGCTGAGGAAACGGGTTGTTCAGAGCGGAGAAGAGGAGGCTCAGGAGAGACCTTATCACTCTCTACAGCTGCCTAAAGGAGGTTGTTGTGGGGTGGGGGTTGACCTCCTCTCCTGCATCATAACTAGTGATAGGATGAGAGAGAATGGCCTTGAGCTGCACCAGGGGAGATTCAGGTTGGATGTCAGGAAAAAATTCATCTCTGAAAGAGTGGTCAGGTGCTGGAATGGGCTGCCCAGGGAGTGCTCAAGAAACATTTAGATGTTGTACTAAAGGACATGGTTTAGTGGGGAATTGTTGCTGGTAGGTGGGTGGTTGGACTGGATGACCTTGGAGGTCTTTTCCAACCTTGGTGATTCTCTGCTTCTATGATTATTGTGCATCTTGGCATAGCATCTACTGTAAAATGTTAATATTTTACTACACAGTGACCTGGCACTAATGGAAGAATATGCCAGAAAATTATTTAAGTATGATTGGTTGCTGCTTGGAATGAATAATAACTCTGTAACACAAGGAATTACTAATAGTTGAAGTCACTCCCACTAATCAGTGAAGAGGGACTTTACCCCCAAAGGATCCCGGACAAATATGGGAATCCTCTCAGCTTCCCAGTGCAGACTTACTTAAAAATGAGCATTAAACTAATTGCACATGGAGAACCAGAATGCAGAAAGTGCTTACAGTCCTCTCCATTACACAAGCTGAACCCGTGTGTACGATCAAAGAGTGCAAATGCCTCAAGGCTTGTAACTTTTTAAGGCCAACAGCAATTAACAGCATCAACATAAAGGCAGGACACACGCTGTGTGTTGGAAATGTTAAATTATATAGTATGCACTTTGCTTTTAGGCTCACACGTGGGATGGTATAACACGATCCCTTTGTGCTGCTGTTGTGTGCAACTTCCTCCCGGCACTTCTGTTTTCTAAGAGAAGAGCCTAAGTGCTTAAGTTGAGAGTTAACCCAGGACAATACAGTTGCATGTAACTCTGTCAGTACCCCTGCCCTGCTGATATGCAGGGAAACCTTAGGAACTATTCAAGCCAGCCTGCAAGGTGGGAAGGGCTGAGGCTGTGCACCGATGGCTGCCAAAGCATTTCCCTTTCCTTTTGTGCATGCGGCTCCCATTAATGCAAATATTCTCCAGTTAGGGTTGTGGCTGCTCTTAAAAACATTTCAAGAGCTCGTCAAAGCAAGCAGTGGAAGCTGGAGAGGTTCTCCTGGCTGTATAACTTTGGTTTTCCTGATTTCTTAGAAGGGTAGGATGCAGTGACCTCAGTGAGACTCCCTGAAGGCACTGTCATCACTGCTTAGGAATTTGGGAATACCACAATCTATATGGGAAAAACAGCTGCTATATTTCTTAGAGTGAGGGAGTACAAGTGTGTGACTCGGTCCTCCCTAATTAAGCTGCTTGGCACCACAGAGAGGAAGGTGCCCTTCCTTTTTAACCTGTTGAAGAAACAAGGTACAGCCATGTATGAACAGGAGGTGGCACCTCACAAGCTGCAGCAGCACCCAGGGCTCTGTGGTCTCAAGTGAGGCCCATGTGCATTGCTCACAGAGGGACCAGGTCTCTGCTTCAAGATATTCCATCACAGCAGCGCTTCTCCACATGCACCTTAAAGAGTTTAATCAAAGTCACCTCTCATCTCACTTTCTCAAGGGCTTTTCCTCCAGAAGTGATGCAGCTCATCTCCGTCCAAGCTTAATTCAACCATGTTTAGCTTTAGCACTGATGAGTAAGTGAAAACGCAGGAGATATAAGCATGCAGCCATCCAGTGAAACTGTTTACATTCCATAGACGGGGATTCTTTTATTTTTGCTTTGCTATTGTGCTGTGCAGTTTTTTTTTTGCCTGTTCTAATTTGCCATGACGTGGTCAGTGCAGTTTCCTTCCGGCTGCTCGCAAGCCTGTGGTTGAGATAAGGATACATTTACAGCGCGTTATTAAAAAGGAGCTGAAGATCTGCTTCGTGGAGAGACTTGGGGACTCTCTGGCCCATATGAGGAATTTAGTGGCTGTTTTTCTGTTGTGAACCGTGGGAATCGAGATCAAGGGCGATTCTTGTGCTAAAGAACAGCCCCGCAGAACTGGAGCTGTGTGAGAGGCAGAAAGGTGATACGCTTGAGGTATCCTGCAGCTTGGTAGGTCAGTCTGTGTTCTGTGTTTTGTTTTTAACGTAACTTGGAGATCATTTAGTTAAGGTGAAAACTGCGTGGATGAATCAGGTGGAAAAATGGATTTTCTTTTTGTTGGCTTTCGTAACTTCTTCTTAGTGTTGGTCGAATGCTTTTAATATGAAACACTTAGAAACTCGTGTCTTGCTTCCTGAAACAGTTCTGTTTATTCCTTTAAAGGATGCATGGGTTAGTGGAAGTAATACCTCTGGGGATCAGAAGGTATCCAACTTCCTTATAGCCAGGTAGAACACAACACTCATAGACAGGACAAAGCTTGATAGTGAGAGCTGTGCTTTTAGGTAGCTAAAGCAATCAGTTCCTAATTGTAATTCTGTTCTTCCTTCCTCAGAGAGAAACGGCTGTCCAGGTGGGAGAAACAACTCAGGAAAGAATTCTCCTTGGTTTCTTTGAGAAGAGGAGGACCCTGGAATGCTGATGATCTAAGAACTACTGAAACTGCCACTGGATTCATTCTGTGATCCTGCCTTTCTGCCCTGCTGCACCCTGGTGACGCTGCCCATTCTTTTCCGTTTGAGAACGTTTTTCTTCTTATGTGGAGCTGAGGGCTGGGAATGCGTTATTATGGCAGCAGTTGTACAGCAGAATGAGCTTGTGTTTGAATTCGCCAGCAACGTCATGGAGGATGAGCAGCAGGTATGGGATGGGGGAAGGAATGGCATTTGTACAAGTTGGTGCAAGGAATGTTAGGAAAACACGAGGAAAAAATGTTGTGTAAAACACAAGAAAACCAACACTGAGATCATTATTGTTGCAGCAGATCTCTGCAGTTTCAAAAGCTTCCTGTTGCTTCCTGTAACTTACACGAGCGGAGCAGAAATTGGTTGAAATGTTGTAACTTCTGCAGTATTGCAAAGACCTCCTCTGAAGATGGCTTTCCTTTGTCACTGATTTGTGCCAGTAGAATCCATTCATGCTGTAAAATTCCTGATGTTCTGGTATTTGACAGTCACTTTAAGTTGTGCAGTGTGCTGGGATAAAATCCACTGCAGATGACTATAAGGAACAGTAAGTGTCTGCTCCCTGCTCTTTGCTGATTGATTTGTGAATTGCATTACTGTGTGTATATCAGCTATTCAGTGCTAAGCTTCAAAATAACATAAATGGGTTTCTTTCACACTGCAGGGAAACTGCCTGTCTCATAAAACTCTGAGGTAGTTCTAGATTATCTAAACCACATCCTCTGAGTCCTGAGGCTTCAGCAGTGAAATCCTATTGTAAAACTCAGGCAGCTCTTCTATAGGTGGTGGCTCATGATAGAGTTCTGCATTGGTTAACGATAAGTTAGGCATCTTACTTACTATTATGGAGCGACAGTTCTTCTGGAGATTTTAAGACTTAGTCTTCTAGAGAGACAGTGTTGCTGCAAATTATTCCTCTTCTTGTGAATGTGGAAAGCATTTGTCCTCTGCTTTAAAAATACTTCTGGCTTCATAACCTTGTCTCTGGGTTTTTTCTGTGGCCTCACATTTGGCTGGATCAGTGTCCCATTTCTGCTGTCAGACTCGTGCCATCGTTTCAATGAACTGAGTGTTGTCTGTCTGAAGTGCTAACTCACTTTTGGGTGGAACTAGAAATGTAACTTCCTTCCCTGTATTTTTCCAGAGCCTGTGGCAGTCTGGGGATTTAGATATGGGAATTGCACAAACATAGTGGAAAATGAGCTGTATTTATTACTTCTGTGTGTTATTTGTTGCTGTTTTTCCTTGACAAGCCAAGGGAAGGAGGAGAGCTGATTCATTGTGATTTCTTGGAGGAGCAGTGCAAGAAACATGGCTGTGTTTGATTTAGCTGTGCATTCTGTCTCTTGCAGTTTCTTCAGATGCTCACTGGAAAAGCTTTAAATAAATAAATAAATAAATACATGGAACATTCAAGAGTAAAACCTCCCTCAATGGAACTCTCCTAAATGGAGGCCAAACTTAACCTTGGTGTGTGTCTCATAACCCAGATAAATCCTACTCCGGATTAAGCCTGAGGAAAGAAGGCATCCTGGAGCATACCCTACAGGAGATGTATTGAAAGATGTGGAATGCCATAGCAGAACATTCCTTGCTGCAAACACTTGGATGGGAGCTCTGGTTAAATCAGTAGGTTGTCTTAGTTCATATATCAAAGTTTCAGGTAGCCAGCTAGATGTCTGCCTGAAGGTAGATACTATATATGCAGTTATGGAAAAGGAGCCTGAAGTAGGCAAAGATGTGGGAAACTGGAATAAGATTTAACTCAGATAAAGGTAGATAATATGCTATTAACACAAAAAGTTTGATTATGTTTGTAACTCATTGATATGCTTCTTACAATGTAGAAGCTATTGGTATAGATACTATGAAGTTTTTCAGTCCTGGACAATTTATATTTTGGGATATATATACCATAACTTGTGTACTTAGAGCATTTTAGTTCTAGAAGTGCTCTGTGTTAATCAAAAATATTTTTTGAGCATCATCAGGATACAAAATAGCAGAGACATAGAATTGCTTAGGTTGGAAGAGATCTTAAAGACCATTGAGTCCAAGCACAACCTAACCATACTACCTTAACTAACAGCCCTCTGCTAAGTCACATCCCTGAGCACCACATCCAAATGGTTTTTAAACACATCCAGGGATGGTGACTCAACCACCTCCCTGGGGAGCCATCTTTACGTACAGGTGCCAGTTAACTGATCTTTGAGTAATAATTTTTGCTGTTTTCTCAAGAGCTGGAGTTGAGGGTACTTTGATAATCATGTTCTTGTTGAGGCTTTGTCCGGAGCCCTTTTGTGCCAAGAACTGTTAGGACATGGAACAGCTGCTGTGGGTAAGAGGTTCAGGGTCTAGATGGCAGCTACATTTTCTGTTTCAGGGAAGTCATAATTCATGACCATTTATTTATTTTCTTTTAAATCTCGGTTAAACAGCTGTAAATTATGAACAGTCCATTTGCAAATCTAAGCATTCAATCAGCAGCAAATGCCAGCAGGAGGGGCTTGGTTGTGTGGCTCTGTGTGAATGGGAAGGGCTCTTTTCTATCAGATTTATTCCTTTCCGTTTAGGAAGTAATGTTCTTTTTTGTTTGTTCTTTTATTTTTTCCTTGGAGGGCTCATTTGTAACCTCGTGCTTACATGGTGAGGATGAAATGTGGTGAAAATATCTTCATAATTTTGAGAAGGGAACAAAATGACTAACACTAATTGTACTGATAGGTGGACTGGCTGCTGCTATGTGTCAAAGATCACGTTTAAGTAGAGGTTATGTGGATTTTATACTTATTGACAGAGGGACTGTGCATGTAGAACTGGGCAGGAGCTCCTACAGGCTTTGTCTGAGTTAACACTGCTGCCCAGAACTGCTTTTCTTTACATCTGCAGCTTAGAATCATAGAGTCATAGAATCCTTCGAGTTGGAAGGGACCTTTAAAGGTCATCTATCCCAGCTCCCCTGCAGTGAACAGGGACATGCACAACTAAGTAAGGTTGTCCAGGGCCTGATTTAGCCTTGCCTTGAAAGTCTTTAGAGACTGGGCATCAACCACATTTCTGGACATCCTGTTCCAATGTCTCACCACCCTCACTGTAAAAGACTTTTTCCTTATATCCCACCTAAAGCTATTCTCTTTAAGCTTTAAGCCATTTCACCACAGGCCCTGCTGAAGAGTCTGTTTTCTGCTTTCCTGTAGTTCCCCTTCAGATACTAATAGGCTGCTATCAGGTCACCTCAGAGCCTTTTCTTCTCCAGCCTAAACAGCCCAACTCTTTCAGCCTGTAACTAGAGTCCGAGCCTTTAGGTTGGACAACAGCTTCTACCTCATCTTCTCAGGACTTGATTTGCTCTTCCACATTCCCTGGTGCTCTGTAATATGAAGTCATCTCAGGAGCACTGGTGGTGCCAGAGCTGAAAGCCACCGTCAAGGCCAAGTTCTATGTTTTTGTCTATTTCCAGCTTCTACAGGAAGTCCCCACTTTTAAGCTTGCTGTTTTATGAAGACTCAGGAAATGGTTGTGAGATCAATCCTGTGGTACTCCTGAACAATGTTTATCTTCTTCCAGAGTCCCTATGGTCATGTCTCAGATCCTGTCTGTGGGAATGCCTGGAAAGTTGAGAGGCTGCTTCAGTGTTTGGCACGGGGACATCTGTGAGAGAAAGCTGGAGCCTTTTTTCTAGTCATCAAGATCATTTGGCCTAGTTTTTATTAGTGTTCGTTCTTGTTTGTTTCTCTAGATTTGTTAGTCTATGGTTTTTGCAGGAGTTTTAGGAGTTTTAGTTTTTCCCCTCATAGAGAATGGCCAATGCTTTGCAGAGACCCATTCATGAGACATTCAAGGAACTTCAGCATTTCCAAATAGTTATAGGTCCATATACAAGGTTGGCCTGTGGAAAAAAAAATTATTCTGTGAGGGATTTGGTGCGAAAGACTTGGGAAGATTTTAGCATAAGCTGAAGTCCTTTATTTGCCCAGCAAATGGGGAAGATATGTTGAAGCCAAACCAAAGTTTTGATGCAGCTGGGATGCCGTGTTTCTCTGCATAGAAGGACCTGTGTGTCCTTGTGGGCAGCAGGTTGTCCATAAGCAAGGAGCAGTGGGTGCAAATTGGAACACAAGAAGTTCTGTATGAACATGAGGAAAAAACTCTTTACTTTGAAGGTGACAGAGCACTGGATCAGGCTGCCCAGAGAGGCTGTGGAGTCTCCTTCTATGGAAATGTTTAAAACCTGCCTGGACACTATTCTGTGGAACCTACCATAGGGAGCGCACTGTAGCTGAGGGCTGTACTGGATGATCTCCAGAGGTCCCTTCCAACCCCTACAATTCTGTGCGATTCTGTAATTAATAATAAGAAGTAGTCTTTAATTCAGCAGTGTTTTCCCTTTATGGAATTACATGGTACCATCCAATTACATGGAGCTGTAGTGATCACGGTCACTTTTGCAATTCAAAGTATGTACAGAATTATTCCTCTGTTTAGAGAGCTACAAGAAGCTTGAGCTTGCCCCATAGTTGGGATTCAGATACTTTCAATGTAATCAAGAACATTACAGAATGCTTTGGGCAGGAAGGGACCTCAGGGACCATTAAGCTCCAACCCACCTGCCACAGGCAGGGCCACCAACCTCCACATTTAATACTAGACCAGGCTGCCCAGGGCCCCATCCAACCTGGCCTTGAACACCTCCAGGGACGGGGCATCCACAGCCTCTCTGGGCAGCCTGTGCCAGCACCTCACCGCTCTCATAGTAAAGAACTTCCCCCAGATATCCAACCTAAATCTTCCTTCCTTCAACGTAAGTGGCAGATTTTGTCCTGACTTTATAGATGTGTTCAAGCTGGATGTCTACACCAGAATTAGGCACTCTGTCACCAGCTCCTTTTTATAGTCAGGGGAGAGAAACAGATGTTTTTATAGGGCCTGATTGATGCTATTGTGACACAGGAGCCTAAAACTGATCAGGGAGATAGTGCTCTATAAGAACCCCTCTCTTGACTCTGAAGAAAACCTAGGCTTGGTGGCTCAAGTCTTAGTACTTAGTGCTTGAAGTCAGGTGAGATGAACATCACCCCTTGTGTCTGTGAGCAAGAAAAGGATGAGAATATCAAAGTCTTCATATTTGTGTCTTCCCTATCTAAAATCCATACTTCTCACTTTCTTAGTAGACTGCTGAACAGATGCTAGAACTCACTGTTGAAAATCTTCCAAATGCAGACAGTATTTTATTTTTCATCATCTCATTACACTGCTTTTTTGCTTATTTTGCTTGTATTTGGTTTTGTAGGCTTTTAATTTCTTAGTAGAGCATTTATGATGGAACCCCCTAGAAATATTAGCTTTGTTTCCAAACTCTTTTTTTTTTTCCCCATTGCCCTTTACCACGGTTGTTGTTAAGGCATGTTGTACAAAACACAGAGCAATTCCGAATGGTAATTATTGCCTCATGAAGATCCTAATTGCACTTTCTCCTTTCAATATGTACGTTCCCGACCTCATCTGTGGGAGGCACTGACTCCCATTGCTGTTCTCTGCATGGAGACAGCAGCTCTGAGACCATTTGCTGCTGCTGGTGACCTGTGCAATGGTGAGATTGTGAGCCACAAGCAATGCCCAAATGAGCATTATTACATCTGTTGTTATTTTTCTTCTTGCATGGTTAAATTAAAACAAACAAACAAAAACCCTGCTTGAGTTTTGCATATCTTTGTTCTTCTGTGGAGAACAGTAAGTTACCCCTAAGCTACTGTCTCACAGCAAACTCGGTACTGGTGAGACCTTCCTGCAGTGCTCACAGCCACACCACCCTCCACCCCCAGCTAGACAGGAAGAGCAGGAGGTGCTTGCAGCAAGTTGCTTGCTGCTATCATTGCCAGCAGTTTGACTTCTACTGAACCACTCCATTCCTCTGTTCTATCAGCCTTTTAGCTGCAGAATGATGTTGTGGGAGTCTTGTATTACCTACTATGACTGTGTCAGTACATTATATACTATCTGTAGTGATATTTAGCCTCTGTCCCATAGTGAGACACCGCTGCTGTTTTTGTTTTGTGTGCTAAAAATCGTCTTGTTTTTCAGCACTCAATCCCAATTGTCTAATATTTAGGTGACATGCTTTGGGTTTGTTGAAATCCTCATCAGTAAATGCTTAGAGTGGGTATGTTCTAACTACCATTACTTTAATTTTCCTTTCTTGATTTTTTCTACAGCTTGGTGATCCATCCATTTTCCCTGCTGTCATCGTGGAACATGTCCCTAGCGGAGATCTCCTAAACAACTATTCTGGCTTAACCTGTGTGGATGAGCCCAGTGACATGATCACTGAGAATTCTTTGGATGTTGCAGAGGAGCAAATCATTGAAGATGATGATATCCCCCTCACAGGTTTGCAATGCAATTTTTTATCTGCCATGCTTTTGCAGCAAGACGATTGTGGCCAGCAGCATGGAAAAACTGAGTGGCAAAAATGAATGAGAAACAAAGTTATAATGATATTGAATGCTATCAATCCTGTGCAAGGTAGAGAAGATGGTATTATTCCTGTAGCAGGTGGCTTGCGATTCCAGCTGCACAGCTGGTACGGTGACCCATCATCCATCAGTACAGATTAAGATAGGGTTCTACTCAGAGTACCAAAACAGTTGTGCATTGCTCTTAATGTTATTTTTTAGCCCCCCTTTTTTTTAAAGTGGTTGATATGTACCAAAAAATCAGCAATATACAGCATGTGTAGATGTACTAGTTTGGTTTCTTGAGGGTTATGCAAATGGCCAACTGTAAAATGTGCATGTCAGCATGACGCTGATATTGGTGTGCTCAGCACGGAGTTCATTTTAGATCTCTAATAATAAATGTTTAAAATACAGATGTCCTGCATAAATACTGTTAGGAAGGATAGTATAGAAAAGAAAGCTTGAGGTTACATCCAATTTAAGAAACTTGTTAAAACAAAACTGAAACAAATAAAGCCTCCAAAGCAAACAACAGTTTGGTGAAAGTAGGTATTCGGAGCATTTTTGCAGACCAAGTCTGCAAGGTGAGGTGGATGCTTTACAGAGCTGAGGTCTGTGCCATCCTTCAGTGATGAGGTTTCTCCAGCTGAGCTGTACCCAGGGCTGGAGGCAGCTTGCTGGTTCCAGTCGTGGCTCTGATATGACTTCCAAGGGCTCTGTTACAGCCTTTTACCACAAAAGCCAAATTCAGCAGAACCTGACATGACATGCAGTTCAGTTCATAGACTAAATTGACATGAACCATTCCCTAGAAATGGTTTTATCTAATATAAGTGGCCCCCCTTTTTTTAGCCACGTGAAGACTGTGACTGTACAAATAATTTAGCTGATTATTGAAGAAAATCTTACATGCCTAAACGTTATTTCAAGTTGAGACCTCTTGCCAACTATTCACTTGCTATTCATTTGAATTATTCACACTGTAACTGGCATTTCCTCAGTGTGTTATTTAAGCGCCACTTAATGCGACTGTGTGAATATTTTGGAGTTGATGAATTTCATAGTTTTCGTGAATACATACCCACTGTAATACACTGTGTGTGAATTGGCAGTTCCGTGAGTAATTGTGAAACTCCACTTTTGTGACTACTCTTGCTAAGATTTTTCGTTGCTAACGTAAACAGTCACATGAGAAGGGTTTGCTGCCAGAGAGTGAAAATATGTAATCCTTGTAACTGATGGTGTCCAAGGGATACTTTGGAGGCAGACAAGCCCTGTATTGTTAATGTCTTCCATTGTAGCTGAAGCAGTCTGTTTTTCTTTAAAGGCCAAGTCCTTAGAAAACCAGAGCTGTGACTCTGTAGAGATCATGGTGATGAAGGAGATGCTAACTAATTATCCGGTTCACACTGCAGTGTGCTGCAGGTTTCTTTGGCCACTGGGAGCTGAGTGCTCGGCTTTGCATGAAGAGATGACTCCAAGCGGGGCAGGGAGCAGCACCACCACTCAGGGCTCCTGTGGGGAAGGGGCTTTCACAGCAGGTTTATATCAGGGAGCCCCTGCTGGTCCCTAGCAGGGCAGGATTACAGGGCCAGGGAGGACAAGAGCATCCCATGAAAGTGGGGAGAGAGCATAGGGAAAGGAGTATGGCTTCATCACCTTTCTGCCTTGGTGTCAGGTACACAGCCCAACCAAAACTGCTAGAGTTAGGTGCAAGCATATCTTGCAGTAGGTACTTGTGAAGCAGGGCTAATCGCAGCTAACATTTCCCACCTACTTGGTTTTCTGGTTGTTTCTTATCTTTGAGGCTTCCATCTTAATTTTGTGCGTGTTTGGTCTCAATGGTGAAATGTGTTGTTTTGCTCTTGGAAGTTTGTACAAGTCTTTTCAGTCACTTCCCCGTTATTCTGCTGAGAGAGAATCAGACCTTGTAAAGACTTTACTAAATCCAATTTAAAATATTCAGAGGACTGAAGTTCACAGCAAAATGAAACTGAAAATGCCAACGTTACTCAGAAATGGTTGCTAAATAAGCATGAACCTTTTTTTGAAGCCACGAGTTTTTTCAGTGCTGCTTTTTGTCTGTTGTACACTAAGCTTTCATTTTCCCCTGAACTACAAGTAATTAGGTCTGCTGAAACTGCAGGAATTACTACTGAGTGTTGTATCTGCAGAATTACGGACTATGGTAGGCTTCTGTGCCTATAGGATCCAGCTTAAGCCATTCAAAAGTAGCTACAACACTGCTGTGATTAGTATCTGTATTATGAATTATGACCCTCAGAAAACTACAGCTATAAGAACAGCGTCTGTTTTACTTGAAACCCTGCTGAAAGATGGCCAAAAGCCAGTTTTCTAGCTGTGTTATACACACCGTAATCTTTATATAATTAATAGGCAGGCTTACCTTATCACTCTCTCAATTTAACAACACATTTCACTGGAAAGACTGTGACGGCAATTTGTGCGGTGGGTTTGTTGCCAGTATGATGTGACCCCAAATGATTAACTGTCGTGTAGTAAAAGATGATTAAGAAAATAGATTGGAGCTCTTGGCTTCGAGTGAAGTTTTATCACTGAGGAGAACATCGAGTTGTGTAGTTTTTGGGTTTTTTTCTCCTCTCTGAAAAATACGAGGGGATAAAGTTTTGCGTACAATAAATTTTAGGCCATCTTGTCAGCTGGTATGTTTTGCTACACGTTATTTACCTTATTAATGTAACTAATTAGAGTTATAAAATGCACAGGAAGGAAGAACTAATGGGATTATGCAACTTCCTGAATTATTTCTTTTTCTCAAAGCTGGCACATGTAACGTAGAAAAGCAGCAGGTAATCAAGCTCTGCCATTTTGTGGCTCACCTGTGCTTCCTCATTGAAACAGTGAGAATTATTGTGTGAGGGGGGAGGGATGAAAGATTGGCACTTTGATTCACTGTGCCCTGATCTGAATCCAGAGCATAGAAATGAAGGTTCTCATAGATCAGCAGTGAAGCTTAACAACCAATTGAAAAGTTATTTTACAGCCTGTCCAAGTTTGGGAGCATTTGGCTTGTGCATTTGGTGAACCTCTAGCACTGATGGCACAAGCCAAACTGTTCAAGTAAGAGAACGAAGGGAAAGTGCTACGTGTTGTAAACCAGCCAAAGGGCTGCTGAGTTGGAAACAGAATTTCACAGTCATAATCCATGAGAAAAGGAAGTGTGATGTTCAGGGCTCCCTGAATCACATGCATTCTTAAAGTAGCACTTGTTATTAAGTGATGCTGGATAACCGGGTGCAGAATTTCTATTAAAAAGCAATAAACCTCCCAGAAAGTCGATCTATAAAAGTCAACTCTATGCTATGAGAGGGAGCGGAGTGGGATCCCTGAGCTGAGTGATGGGAAATGAGCAGCCATCTTGTGTGTCAAGTAGGAAGGTATAAAGCATTCAGAAGTATTCTAGGTGGGAATTTGGGCTGAAGGAAGGAGCTTCAGGCTAGATGTTTCTTTGTCCATCAGGTGAGAAGAAAGCCGTGTCTGGGCAGGCCTGCTGCTAGCTGTGAGCTCTGCTGATTCATCGCAAACACGCATCCACAGTAATTGGGTTGTAATTGGCATACACAGAGGCTTAAATTTGTGGCTTGCTCAGATAATCGGGAACTCGTTGAGTACCCTGGGAAAAAAATGTTACTTTTGGGTGTGGTTTTGAGAAGCTGAAGTAAGAGACACTGGCTTGCTCGTATTTATTGGGCTGGTTATCTCTGAGTGCTGCTGCTAGTAGGACTGTGAGGTTGTGATTACACTGCCGTGTGTGGCACCTCACAGCTTGTTTGCGTTGGCTCTTGAGTTGCTGTAATTCAACTTGCTAACCCAGCCGAACCCCTCAGATTGATGTTCTGCCATTGTGGCAGTGTTGAGGCCCACAAGAAATGCAGGTGGTCAGGAAGCTCCTGCAGAGCTACTGACTGTAGGCCGCGTGCTGCCTGTAAGCATAGCGGGGTGTGGGAGGCAGGGCTGGTGCACAATGCCTGTGCTTATCTCAGTCCTCTCCCAGTGATATGATTGCAGAAGCTGTAAGCATTCGGAGTGAAACTTTATGTTTGTATTCTTAAATTGAGTGTGATTGCTGGTGGGCTGGGTGCTTTGCTGTTACCGGCATTGAAAGAAGTACACAAGTTCTATTTCTTGGAGTGAATCTGTGGCTTTAAGAAGGAATGTTCTGAGGTTGTACATGGTATGAGGAGTCAGTCTCCTTGCTTTTCTTTTTGTGTGTGTATATGTGTGTGACTGCCCCACCCCAAATTCCTCAAAGTTAAACAGGGAGGGTGTGAAACTGACTCACTACAGGGCTTAAGAAAGTAGCTGAGGTTCCTTGGTGCCCTGTGGAGGGGTCTACTAATGCACACCTTTGCACTGCTTTGATAAACTTGTGTTTATCAACAAGCTATGGTTTAGTAGCTTGTGGTAGCGATGGTAATGGGAGGATGGTTGGACTAGATGATCTTGTAGGTCCTTTCCAACCCTGTGATTCTAAAATAGAAAAGAACTACTTTTATCAGATTTTTTTTGTGTGCTTCGTGTGACCTTAATTATAAATTGAAGATCCAAGTGCTTTCGATTTGTCTGATGGTCACCCATATGAGACACATGAGGGATTGTTTAGTAGTTCAGACTTTTGGAAAGCATACCAGCCCTTTCTATTGTTTTTTATGATGCTACTAATAGTAATTTTTAGTACTGCATCCCTGGAGCATGCTCTGTTAGTCACATCTATCATCCCTGCAGATCTGGAAGTTTAGTGTTCAGTTGTACCTATAGGAAATAAGCTGTCTAATAGAAGTTTGCCTGTCCTCCTGGCTCTATGAGCATCTGTTAATTATAGAATTCTCTTTCTTAGGACCAGCATAAGAAGAAATGAGCAATTTTTGTAAGGGTACTATCTAGAATATTGTTTGCAGTAGTGGCTTTTTCTCAAGGATTATGGGCACGGTGTTTTATTGCATGTACTTGATGAGCACATGGAGGGGTTAGAAAGTACTGAACTAAATTTGTACCTTTTCTCATAAACTGTTACTGCTCATTTAGTTGAGACCACTTTCCACTTTCTTTTTAGAAATGATATAGAAGTAAATAAGATGCTTTAAATCTACCTCGTAGTTTGTTTAGAATTAATTCTTCTGCTTTTAGTTGAAACATCATGTCATAATGGAGACGAAACTATGGAAACAATTGAGGCTGCTGAAGCACTTCTCAATATGGACTCCCCTGGTCCTATGTTGGATGAAAAAAGAATAAGTAAGTTTTTTTTTAAGAGAGCATATCCAGTCTGTATTTGACTTGTTCACTTCTGTGTAAAAAGGAGAGGTTCAGTGTTGTGTGGTTGCCTGGAAGGAGTAGGAATATTTTGCTTCCAGGTAGACATTAGATGCATAGTTTGGGTATCAGAAATCCAGTGCTGTATGCAGTGAGGAGTTTCACTTCCTTGAGAACATGGTGATCTCAGAGTTGAACATCAACAGATAAGGAAAAAATTAAGAACTGAAGGGAAAATGTGGATTGAGTGGGGTTGTTTAGACTGTTCTGCTTTGTTCCTCTGATAGAGAATGAATCTGTTTATGTTTGACCAAGAACTGTGGTGGATGCCTGGAAGTGTCCAAGGCCAGGCTGGATATGACTTTGGGCAACATGATCTAGTGGAACAGAACAGGGGGTTAGGAATTAGGCAATGTTTAAGGTCCCTCAACCTAAACAGTTCTGTGATTCTACACTGGCAAGATACAATAACACATACTTACACCTGCAAATTCTGTTAATTATGAATAAAAATGTGTGAACACACCATTACAGTGCTTTTTAGGAGAGTAAGTTATGTCATTGAACTTGTCTATTTTAATACTACTTCTGATTGTGGATGGATATATTCAGTTATGAACTGATCTCCTCCTATTATCCCTTTCCCTTAAGCAACTATGTTTGGCTCAACTGAAGATGAAGATATAGTGGCTCCTATTACACATGTATCAGTCACTCTCGATGGGATCCCTGAGGTTGTGGAAGTTCACCAAGCCACAGACCCTTACGCTGAGTCACCAGGGACTTTAGAATTTGAACAACCAAAGAAGAAAAAGGGTAAGATGTTATTGCAGAGCAGTCTTGCGGAGTAGAGAGCAGTCAGTGGCACATTTACCTCCTCTCATGCGTCTGTGGAGCCATCCTGGCTGGCAAGTCAGAAGAATCAAGTGTCTACTACTGGAAATACATAGAATGCTTTTTCTGACTGTAAGGCCAAGCGCAAATGCTGGTGCTTAGATATTGATGATACCGGAGTGGTAGCAATGGTTACTTGCTTTTAGGAAACGCAAATCTTTACTCATTCCTATTTATCATTTCTTAAGAAGAAAATTACATTACAAACTACAGAGCCTGCACTACCATGAAAGCTGAAGTATTTTTAATTAGCTTTTATTTTGCTCTGACGAAAAAAAGGTTTATTATGTGCAGAAGATGAGAATGAGAACCTTTTTTTTTAAGCTTTTCTTGAATATGAATTGTAGTTTTATTTTGTTGGTGGTCTTTCTTTTTTCTAAGTAGCTGCATGCTATACTAAGTTACAGTCCCACTTGCAGGAGGTAACTTGACGTAGTTGAAGCTTCATCCATTGCATGATGTTCCTCTGGAATCACTGCCATACCAAAGAGTAATGAAGTTACGTGATGTTAGTCAGACCTTCTGCTCCTGTTTTCCTACTCTGCTTTGGTGCAGGCACCATCTGAGGCCCTGATTCTAATGTCTGCTTTGGAAAAGTGTCATGTAGTGCAGGCAGATGTAAGGTGATTTTGCAACAAATTTATGAGAAGTAAACAAATAAAAATGAAATAGAAGAGTTTTGTTTCTGGAACTAAACCATAGGTCTGAATCAGAGCTTTAGGACTTAGGATTTTGACACGTCCTCCTGTGGGGAAAATAAGTCATCCAGAAATGGGCTTTTGCTACCTACCTGTTTACAGTCCTGATGCAAGAAAGTGCATTTTGCTGCTAATACTTCTGAATGTTGGGGGTAGTTGTCTATGAAGGGCAACATAGAGACCTCTGGAAATGATGAGGGAGCTTCCTTATCCCCTTGTGTGTCACAAGCTCTGGTAGAGATGGGTGTTGGTCAGGAGCTCTCTGGTTGTTGTAGGAAAGCTGAACTGAAACTGCTGTGGAGAGGAGTCTTACCAGCAGCTGTCCAAGAGTGCTGCGGAGGAAACTACCGTGCTGCAACATAACCAACTGTATGAGGACTTCAGCTGGGTTTTTTTAGTTTGGTTTTTTTGGGGGGGTTCTTGTTAATGTTGGCTGCTATGTGGGTCAAAACAAGGAGCCTCAGTCTGCCCGACATTTAACCTCTTTGGCTTGATGCTTTCATACCCTGTTTCATGTTGTGCTTCTGCTTACTCCCACTCCTTCCTCCTTTCTAGCTGTAGGCTAAGAAGTCAGTTGCTCCACAGTGAATGCGATTGGCTTTGATCATTAGAAGAAAAGCTAGAAAAGGAGCATCAGCTTAAAGTTTCATTAACTACCAGTGTTCAGTGAAACTGAGGTAGATGGTCTGATCTGAGCAGTGCTGAAGTGTTATTTCAAAGTGTGCGAGGATTTATAAGGCATTGACCTGTAAGCTTTACTGCAAAACGTTACTCATTTTATAGTGCATTTCAGGATGCCATGCAGGGTTTATATTTTTTGTTCTGGTTTTTATAAGGGCGGTCTGTTTGCTGCTTAGTTTTGTGGCAGGGTGAAGGACTGTGGTCATTTTGCCACGTGCATTACTAACACCATCTATTTACAGACTTGTAGCATATGTAACCCAATAGCTATATTTGTAGGGTTACATTGCACAGATCATTGGCAGCTAACTGGGCTGGGGTGGTGTTGGTGAGAAGAGCTTCTACAAGAAGACATTCCCCAGAAGTGATGGGATGATTTTAATCACTTGCCTTGCCAGCCACGATGCTACATCTCATTTTATTAATATCTGATTAATTTGCAGCAGGAGTTATAAGCTGAAGTGTTTTTACAACCACACAAATAGAAAAGTGGGTAAAAAAATAATCATACAGGCAATTAGCATGAAATTACAGCAACTCCTCTTGAGTCCCAGCCTCTTGCACGTTCTTCATCCTTCCTCTTTATAAAGTTCTCTCCTAAAAAGGAATGTAGTAACGTACTCTGAAAGGTGACAAATTCATTCTCTATTGGACCAAAGGAGGAAGTGTGCTAATGTTTGATGTTCTTTTGATGGTATCAGTGTCTGGAGGTTATAGCACAGTGCAGCCTAAACCTGTCTTCAGTCGTCTCTAGCCCAGTTTTAGAGCAGTAAGATCAACACCTCTCTGTAAACAAGTTTCACGTTCTGCACTGATTTCCAGTTTTGCACAGCTTTGTGGTAGAGGATTGTCCAGATAGGATGCCTTGAAGTAGTCCAGTTTTGAGGTAAGAGAGCCTAGAATAGCTGCAGCAGTATTATTTATGTTTGGTAGCCTAGGTTATCTGTAATCAGAAGTGCATGAATTGAGGTCTGGAGCATAAGTCCTATGAGGAGCAGCCGAGAGAGCTGGGATTGTTTAGTCTGGAGAAGAAGGAGGCTCAGGGGAGACCTCATTGCACTCTACAACTTCCTGAAGGGAGGCTGTGATGAGGAGGGGCTTGGCCTCTTCTTCCAGGCAACAAACAGGACCCAAGGAAATGGACACAAGTTGTACCAGAAGAGGTTTAGATTAGACATAAGGTGAAACTTTTTCTCTCAGAATGGTCAGGCACTGGAATGGATGCCCAGGGTGGTGGTGGAGTCGCCGTCCCTGGAGACGTTTCAAGAGGTGTCTGGATGAGGAGCTACAAGATATGAGTTAGTAGCTTGTGGTAGCAGTGGTATGAGAGGACAGTTGGACTAGGTGATCTTGTAGGTCCTTTCCAACCTTGTGATTCTGTGATTCTATGATTTGTGTTTAAGACCTCATCTTACTTGGATGTAGGTAATGAATTACCTCCAAATAACAATTCCTACTCCTTAATTGCTTATATTTATGTATGTACAAGAGGGGGAACCTTAAGAACACTGAACAGTTATCCCATAACGCAACCCTAAGGAGAGAAAAGCCCTTACCAAAGTTACCGTGTGGAACATCTTGTGCAATAGTAACTGACCTATAGAAGAGTGGTTCTGTCTAAATGTTTTATGGAAGAAAAAAATAAACAAGACTTTGTTTTTTTCTTGCAACCAATAATGCTTAGTGGTACAAAACTGCTAGAAACACGATCCAGTGTTTCTTAATGCTTTCATGGGACTGTGCAACAAAACCAGTGTTATAGAATTTCTACCCTTCTGTCTTCATTCAAATCAAGGAAGGCATTAATGGCCAAAAGAAGGGCTGAGCTTTGTGTCCAATTCTCAGTCATGAATCCTGAATGAAAACAAGAAAATGAGAGGACTCCACGCATTACTAGTCTTAGAAAAACAATCAATTTTCTTTCCAGTACTGGGAAAGCTATAAGATGAAACAGAACCGAAAAAGATTTTCCTTATGTGACAGTGCAGTTCGCTACTATCAGTGGGGACTTCCAGACAATTAAATAAGAAGACAGCCTTGTTTTATCCCTAAATTCCATTTTGGTGATGTCTGAACAAGATAGTGCTCTGTATTTTGTTAAGCCTTTTCCATCAGAACTCTTCTGTTCACAGTTAATAGCCTATTCTTCTTATCTCTTCTGTACTAAATGTCGCTAAGAGTACCTAAAAAGCCACAGAAATTTCCAAGGTAGATATGCTTTGGAAAATCTTTACTAGAAAAAACTCTTTACTAATCTTTACATTAATATCATAAGGGTGTCGGTCTTCTTGTAGGAATAAAAAAAGCCCAGAATAGAACAAAATTCTTAAATGAATAAAAATAAAATTTACTCTGAATTTTGAAAGATCCTTGTTTTTTTGTTTTCTTTTTACTTGCATCCTTTTTTTTCTAAACTGAAGTTGATTTGCTGTTGGTTTATTTCAGGGAAGAAGCCCAAACCCGCTCGTCCCGAGTCCCCTACAACAACTCCAAACATATCTGTGAAAAAGAAAAACAAAGATGGAAAGGGTAAGTCAAATAATCATCACTGAAGTTTGTAGAAAGGGATGTTTTCTCTTACTGACGTGTAAAAAAGATAAGTTTGCAGTGATAGAGCAACAGATCTTATACTCAAAGGTAGTTAACATTTCATCGTAAATTAAGTAAAAAAAATTAGTGCAAGAAGCTTCTTTGTGAATTACCCAGTTCCTGGGAAGAAGGATACATTTGTCATTTCGGTTGCAAGGGTTCTTGGAAAATCCTCAAGCCCCCACAGAGGCTGCTGTGTTTCAATAGACGTCTTGGGGAGCACTTTGCATTGTGTTCAGCTTTCTTGGGATGTGATTGTTTTGACAGATGATCTTTGAAAGCATTTTCCATCTGTGTGTGTCTAATTCTGCACAGGGAATCAATCAAGGCTGCCAGCTGCCAGTGGGAAGTACCAGTGCCTGAAATGTGAGAGAAGTTAGCTAGAAGGCTTGAGCAGATTACTTAGGTTTTCAGTACTTCTTTCATTCCTCCTGTGTTTAAAATGGGGAAAGAAAAAAAAAGAAAAGAAGCCACATTATTGATACAATAATTATTTTCCTCCTTCTTGAACTGTTTAGCAGTGCCTGTCAGTGTTGTCAGCTTGCTTTACTGTCATAGAATCATAGAATTACCCAGGTTGGAAAAGACCTTGAAGATCATCAAGTCCAACCACAGCCTAACCATAGTACCCTAACTCTAACAACCCTCTGCTAAATCATGTCCCTGAGCACCACATCCAAACGGCTCTTAAACACATCCAGGGATGGCGATTCAACCACCTTCCTGAGGAACCTATTCCAGTACCTAACTACCCTTTCTGTAAAGAAGTGTTTCCTAATATCCAACCTAAACTTGCCCTGGCACAACTTGAGGCCGTTTTCCCTCGTCCTGTCACTTGTCACCAGTGAAAAGAGACTTGCGCCACTCTCACTGTAAGCACCTTTCAGGTACTGGAAGAGGGCAATAAGGTCTCCCCTCAGCCTCCTTTTCCCCAGACTAAACAACCCACTGTCAATCCAGTGCCCACACTGAAACCTGGCTGGTTTAGGAATTGCAGCCTGACACACTGCCTGCCACCAACTCCTGTGCGCAGGGGAAGCTCTTCTGTGTCACTTCAAGTGCCACCGCGTGTGCTTTTATCACCTGAACTGCTGGCGTATTGTGCAGCACTCACCAGGAGACAAGCTCTGCAAAACCTGGGAGGTGTCAATCTCCTTTGAAATTTAACCAAGTAATGTGTTTTCTTTTAAATAACTTTTTTTTTTCAATCATATCAGGAAAAGAAAGGACCTGTTTGCAAATAATAAATATTTTAGAAGCTATTGCTGGCAGTTTGGAATATGCACTGTTGTGGTTTGTTTGTTTGTTTGTTTTTAATTAAGACCTGACTTTTAAATGAAAGAAAAGCATCAGAAGAACCTCACAGCGGTGCTCAAATGAGATAATGGCAAATATCAAAGCAGCTATCCGTCCTCAGAGTTAAAAGGCAGAAGCATCTAACTTTCTGTTGATGGTAACAAGGATACACTATGAGGTTTCACGTTTGTTCCTTGTTACAAAACTGCTAATTCAGAAGGAATTTAAGAGTGTGTTGCCTGAAGCCACTATTATGAAAAAACCCTACAATACAAGCAGTTTTGAGGAATGTAGAATCAAAGCAGAAGAGATGATAATACATGTGGCCGTGACACAGAAGCAGCTAGAAGATCCTGAGCATTGCTCATCTCTCAATATCCGCACTGTTACTCCTTAGGAGAACATGTATGCTAAAATACTGACTTCTCTGTTTAATTATTTAATGCAGTGCATGGAGCGAATAGTGAGTTTTCTTAGCATTTCTTATGCTGTAACTTGCAGGAGGTTGAAAAATCCTGCTTGTGAGTAAAACAGACAGTACTTTCACTGACAGTCTTCTTCATAGTGATTTTGTAGCAGCTAAACAGTGACAGATTTTCAACCTGCCTTGATATGGCTAAGTATTTCAGTCTAGACTACAACAAAAGCACCCTGGATTAGATGGTAATTGGCTGGGAATGCTGTCATTCCTGACGCACAGTTTCTAGCCTAAACAGTCTTGAACTTTGCCTTTGGGTGTCCGGAGGCAAACAGGCTGACATTTTCCACTAGACTGGAAGAAATGTGTTGCAGAGCCAATGGTTTTTCTCCAGGGATGTTCACTTTTCGGGTTTCCTCTTTCTGAAGGAGTATTAAGGCCCCATCAGGGCCGACTGATGACGTTGCTGAATAGTTGCATGTACCTTATAATAAAGGCTTGCTGGGTTAATGTCCAAAATTTCAGTCAAACATGTTGGTTCATCACTAGAGCTGACCAACCTATAATGTTGCTATGGACAACAATGCATTTGTAGAAATTACAATAGAGTAGTTTCAGAGTCTTAAGAATGTATAAGGTCCCTCCTCTGGTTAACAAAAAGTCCAGGCTTGTGGCCGTGGAAGTTGAGAAGACAGCAGAATGAAGCTGAATCGAAGAGATCCTGTTATGTTCTCATTCACTGGGCATCATTTTCTTTTTTTCTTGTGAAGCTGCAGGAATCTGCATATGCTGCCCTTCCTTTGGTATTACATGGCTACTTGTGTGAGGGGATAATTTCACACAAGAGGTTTTCCTCATTCATCAGGCTGACAGTGTCTCGCTAAAAAAGCTTTTCTACAGCTGTGACTGTCCAAAGGAACATCAAACACAAATTGTTTTAGAAAAAGCAGGCAAAAAGATCTCCTTAGTTATACCAGCTTAGACTCCTTAAATGTGTTTTCAGGACACAGATTCAGTGGTAATTTTTTCACAGTATGTGATTTTTATTGTTTCTCTTTATGTGTGGAAAACAGCAAACAGGCATGTTGGATTTCCATATGTGGGTGTGCTTGTGTCTGCTTCTATATACAATGCTGTTTGATTGTTGTCTACCAGTAAGTTTAGGAAAAATAGATGTTTTCTGAACTTTATCTCCAAGGTTTGTTTCCCTTGGTGTTATATCTCCGAGTACCCCCTCTCCCCTGTCAAAGTTTCCTAATCTTCACTTAATAATGCAGTGTGTTCGTAAAGATACCAACTTCAACTAACTATTATTTATTTTCCATTTCCTGAAATACTTCTATTATAGGAAACACGATTTATCTCTGGGAGTTTTTACTAGCACTGCTTCAGGACAAAGCTACGTGTCCTAAGTATATCAAATGGACTCAAAGAGAGAAGGGCATTTTCAAACTCGTAGATTCCAAGGCCGTGTCCAGGTTGTGGGGAAAACACAAAAACAAACCTGACATGAATTATGAAACAATGGGTAGAGCTCTCAGGTATGTGCATTTTTAATAATAGACTGCCTTTGTTGCCACGGTGTTTGCATGCATTAAATGTCTCATCTAATTTAATTAACAACGCTAAAGAGTTCTGATAGATTGGTAAATGAAGGACTTCTTTTAGTAAAATAAGTCAGCTAACTAAAAGTAACCCTTGTTAACTTAAACCCCAAATCAGTCTCCTTCAGTTCCAGCTTGGATGTTTTCAGTGCTGCCATCAAACCCATATCTCACAGTCACCCCCAAAAGTGGAGGCAGAAGATTCCAAAAGCAACAAAGCTTTTTCATAAAGTTTGACTCTCCTTCCTCCAAAAAGTCCTGAGTTTATCTGTAGTAGAATTAAAGAAATTATTCGTTCCCATAGCAAACGATCCAGCTCTCAGTGGAAAATACAGTTTTGGAATGAAAGTCTGCATGAGATTCTGTCTGCTTGTGTGTACAGTTTTAAAACATCTTATTTGATGGGAGTTTATTCCACATGCAGGAGAGTCTGTGCAAAATAAGTATAATCCTGTGAATGTGAGTGATGCAGGCTTCAGTCTTACTTGCTGATTGATCATTGTCTGGCTGAGCAGCTGTGCATTTCTTTCCTTTCTTTACACCTCTCATCTCAATATTGTATGTATTTGTAAATATAACAGGAGAACTCTACTTCTGTCCTGTTCTCTGAGCATAATTCAGACAACCAAAACGTTGTCTCGAGGAGACATGGGAATTTTATATGACTCTTAAGGAGTGTTAGATTATAGCAGTATTGCCAAGTCACAGAGTTCTTACTGTTCAGTGTTATCTCAGGTTGAAATAAAAGGGCTGTAAGACATTAAAGAGCTGTTTGAGTTAAAAATGTGCTACTTATTTGGCCATTCCTTTGTAATCAAGAAATGAGGTGTTGAAAATACTATTTTAAGCCTGTTGTTTCTTGTTAGTGCTGATCTTTTGCAACTATGGGTTTTTCTTTTTCAGCTTGCTTTGTTTTTTTCTTTATTTGGTCTGAAAACAGTCTGTAACTTGATGTATGTATGCTTTAAACAGATATTATTACCAAAGAGGAATACTGGCTAAAGTAGAAGGTCAGCGCCTAGTGTATCAGTTTAAAGAAATGCCAAAAGATCTCGTCTATATAGATGATGAAGATGCAAGTCCTAGCACTGAATCATCAGATTCAAGTTTGCTCTCAACTCCTGTGGCCAGTCGAAACCAGACGAGCAGATCTAGAGCATCTAACACAGGAACAAAGGGAGGATCCACCACAGTTCTAAAAACAGGAAATTCAAAGCCTGCGAAGCTTAAGGAGCACGTAGAAGTTGTACAGCAGCAGACACCTGGCTTGACTTCAGAAGTTTTGAGGACAATGCAGTCTACGCAGCCAGTACATCCCACTCAACTTTTTCGGACAGTTCACGTAATGCAGCCATTGCATACCCTCACAGAAGGACACGCAGCTGTAACCAGTAACGTTCCAGATGAAACATTAAATCCCTCAGTTCAGAATATAAGGTAAGAAAACGTAAGGAAAATAAATGTATGAACAGTAATCAATTCATTGGATGGTGGGTAGGTAGTCTACATTCTTTATTGGGCTTCAAAAAGCTTTCTTCTCTCCCGGCTGGATTTCAGTGAAAGGCATTCTGTGCAGGTGACCCTGGGAATTAATTGGGAGTTTCTACAGCACTCTTTAACATCTACACTCCTCTTTGGAGGAGAGGAGCACTTATTTCCTCCAAGAATTAGACCTGGTGCAAATCCTTTAAAGAGGAAGAACATACGACTTCTATTTAAAAATCACTATTGTTGGTCCTGTCTTGCAGCAGGGACAGTATTTTCATGGCTCTGGTTTTTCACTGCTTGGTGTCTTTGCTTTGAATTTACATGGTATGGTTAGAAGAACCCATCAGAAAGATTTGCCTTCTTGCTTCTTAATTCTTTATATTGTAAATCTTGTCATCTCTTTCATCTTTTCTATTGTCCCCAATTAAAAGGGGAAAACTCAGTTATGTACTTCAGCATTTTATTGCTGCTGAAAGAGCTGGTTCTTCTTCCCTTCATGGAATGCTGAAATTACATATGGTAATTCTGGAACATAAGAGTTTCACAAAACCCTCAGGATATGATTCAGGAGCTGCACATTCTTAATGAATTAGGAGCATTCGTTGTTGGTTGTTGTTGTTATTTTTTCCCCTTGAGATTTGCTTTGTTACAGTCACTGTTTGAATGGTTATCATTTTATACTTCAAAAAGTCAAGAATGTTTTCTCCTTCTCCCTTCCTCTGTTATTTCCTTTGAAAACTGCATCCAGAGCCACCGGTAGATCTGTGAGTATCTGGGGTTAACCACAGAATGTCGTCAGATGGAAATAACTAAAGGCATTAATGAGATCAAATAATTGTTTAGCTTCTAAAGAATACCTTTAGCTCTCTCATCTCTGCTACTATGGACTGTAAAAGCCAGTCAGTTATTAAAGCTGTTTGTAAATGAAAGGAAGATTGATTCAGGAAAATCCTGAATAGGAGTATCAGATGGTTTTTCAGCTACAAGAGCTAAAGCTGCTTAGATCAGCCTTCAGTGGCACATAAAGCTGATGAGAAATGTTTTAGGAGATAACCAAGTAGCTGAAACTGAAGAGTTTCCATTTATGTGGATCAGCCTGTGATTTCAAGGCTGATAAAGGATTTAATTGCCCATGATTTGTAATAACGTGGGTAGGCAAGTAACTGAGGCAACTACTTAACTAGGTAAGAAGTGAAAAGAGATGAGTTCAGGTATTACTGAAGCTATGCAATGTCATTTAAGTTGGGAGAAAATTGCTATTAAACATCAGTAGGTAAAGAGTGTGGCAATTTACGGAGTTAAATAGCTCTGGGCCATACATCTACATTAGGTTATACATCAAAAACAATGCCAACTGGATGGGTAGTTATATTGATACATAGATCTTTCTATGTAGTTACATAGATAGCAATAAAAAAGGATAGTAATAAAAAGACTGAAGACCTGTTAGACCCAGTTAGATAGGCAGGCAAGCAGACCTTAAGACATGGAAAGCTGCAGAATGGTGTGATGCCAACCTGTTGCATTACAGAGTGAATTTTTGGGCAATATGGAAAGGCTATGGGGGAAGGCAGTAGATGATGCACATGTGAAGTTTGAATGAAATAAAAGCTGGGGAATCCTTCGAGTTTTGTACCTCTTCAGTTGTGTTTCTGTTGTGTTGGTAACTCTTTTTTTCCCATAAATCTTTCAGCTGTGTATTTCCTAGCCATGATGACAGTGTCTCAGGTGAATGGGAGAGCAGGGGGTTCAAAGAGACCCATTGATTGGATCTTTCCAGTGCAATTAAATTACTGAATATTATAGAAATATTGTTTGTTGGGAATGGAAGTACAAAGGTGTTTGAGCAGTGAGACTGAAAAATAAAGCAGTCTTTTTGTCCATGCTTTTAGCCAGGATAGACTAAGGTGCTGATAAATCCAGGCTTCAGAAATGCAGTTTGTAACTTATATTTTTGCTCAGTTTCACATTACAAACTTAAAATCCTTTGGGCCAGATGGAAAGGCATGTTGAAAAATATAGGAGCTGATATATTAGGTCTTGTTTTATAGTAAAGCTAAAACAGAGTAACTATCTTAGTTTTGTTTGCTCAAGCAACTGTAGCCTCTGGCAGTTGAGTGTGTTTGTTCAGAAGAGCTTCAGTGGACAAACCTTGTAATGGATGCATTCCACTTGTAGGAAAGTGCTTGTTGTTACCTTACTGTCATTTTCTAAGCCAACTGGAGGAGAAATAGCAGCAGTCATTGCTACATCCTTTTTGGAGGGTGAGGCACACGGATAGTTGAGGTCATTAGGGAGAACAGGAGAGCAAGGCTTGGGAAGGTTCCCCAAGAGCTTTTCCAACACATCCTGGTTAGTGGTCAGGCTCTGCTGTGAGACTCAAACATCTTGGGCCCAAATAATTTATCTCCTGTAATGTAGCCTCCGGAGTTTTATTTGTATGAACTTTCTTTCCTTCATTTAAAGAAATGTTCTTCCCTCTGCAGCAATTTGTTTCTGTCATGTTGAGTGGGGAAACAATATTTATGATTAACCACATACTGTAGAGAATATATTGAGGGCTTTTGAGGTTAAAACAATTGGCTTCTTAACAAGTAACCATACCCTTCAGAGAAAAAGTCTGAACACGCATCTTCTCTGCTAAGGTACTTGTTAAAAGAATCGTGTTTGAAGAATGCTGTGCAGGATTTGTGTCCTAATCCCTCTGTGTGCCAGCTGGCATTGCCTGGCACAGAGCTGGCAGTGCCTTCCTTTACAGCTGCTCAGAGCTTGTGTGGAGTTCTGTGTAAATTGAGCACAGAAAGGCTATGGTTAGAGCTAACCCAAGCTTGGGAGATAGGGCAGGAGCAGGGTCAGGTTTTGCAAACCGGCTTTCACTGGTCAGGATGGACGTCGAGTATCTCAGATGGGAACATTTAGCACTACAGACTCTCAGCTCTTCTGCTCTTCTTGGTGTATATAAGTGAAGTTACTGAAGTTTCCAGTTGTGTCACTGAGAACTGAGTTTGGTGCCCCATGTTTCCAGGGATAAGACAAAGAATAGAATGCCTCTGTGGATGAGTATTCTGTTTCTAAGCTTTTCCAGTGACCTGGCTTTTCAAGGCAAAAGAAAGGCTCTTTGAATGCAGTGCCTGTAGAGTTGCTCTGTTTAAAACAGGGTAACTCAAGCAGGTCGTTTGCTTTGCAGGGATGTGTTATTGGAGTCATTCTGTTTCAGCTTGGAATTCAGTGGCACTAAAGCAGGCTCGGGATTCAACTTCACGTTCATAGGGGTGTAAAGAGCATTTCTGCTGCTACTCTAAAAACTATGCGTCTCCTGAAAGGCGGAGGCCTCACCTTGTCTGCATAGTTTAGGACATTATGAGGTCTATAAGTGACCTGGGTTTGAGCCACTGAATTGCACTTTTATATGACTATGGCTGTAAACAGAGAGACCTTTAATCTGGCGTGGCAGTGATTTAAGATGGAGTGTCTTCTATGTAGTGAAGAGAATTTGTTACTAACAGTTCAGAAAGGATGAGATTGTGAATTTGCAGTAATTTAAGATGCTATGTCACTATTCCATAATGACTACATGGGACATAGCTGAATTTTCTAGCTAGCAGATCTGTATAGCAAGGAACTTCCAGTTAACTGGCTGCAGAGAGCTCCTGTGCAATGCATGACCAAATCCAGGTTCTAAACACAATGTTTCTATCCAAATTCAGTTTATTGTTTCTGTTTTTTTTCTGTATTTTCAAGTTGTCTTTGTGATAGCTTGGACAGAGCATGTTAGAAGACCAGTATCCCGACTCTGTTCTGTAACTTGGGGAAAAGCTAATACAGACCACAGAGGACCGGTGGGATAATGCTCTTTGTGTTCACTTCTGAATTGGAGAACTGCTACTACACGATGAATCAGCCACAGCTCTCATCTTGACCTTTTGGCAACCTTTGGGGTAGAAAATGTTGCAGTAATTCATCCTGAAGGTGACACAAGCATGGACCACAGTGGCAAGATCCTTATTCAAGAGGAGGAGGAAGTAGCTGAAGGTGAATTGTGGTTTTTCTGGCTGTGAGCATGCTGTGTAAGAACAGTGATGAAGCCATCAATATGCCAACACGGTGGATTGTCCCGATAAGCAGAGGGAATTACCTTTGAAAGTCGTGTCTATGCCAAGCAAACACACGCTTGGTGCTATTGTTCCATAGTCTGTTTCTGTGTCCAGGCTATGATGTAAACTAACTATTGTTGATCTGACTTGCAGCTATGCTGATGCTGATAAAATACACAGATTGGTCTAGCATGAATTTATGAACACTGCAAATGCAATTACGGCTGCTAATCAAACAGAATGTTTTCTTTATCTTGTGTCATCTGTAGATGTTAACTTGTATAAACCGTGCAGTGAATGTCACTGTTATGTTCTCTAACAGTACTTTGCATCCTATCTTTATTCACTGTGTTCGAACTAACCGTAGAGGCACAGAGAGGCAGCCTGGCAACATCTAGTCTTCACTATCTACATTCTAGTAATCAATCCTTTCCCCCAAAAAAGAATGCAATTCAAATCTGCACATCTGCTACTGTTGCAGCCCACCAATCTTGTGCATTTCTTAGAGGTATGCTGAATAAAAACCCATCACAAGTGTCAAGTCTTGGTAAAAAGTTTACTAGAGGTCTGGTATTTGATGGGGAACATGAGCAAAGGGATGTGATAACTGGAAACATCTCCTGCAATTGTGTGGGGGTTCTTTCTTTGTTTAACCAGGGTCAGCGCACATGCTTTGCCTCTATTTGCAGTTGGATCGAGGGTCTATAGGAAACTCATTTAGCTCCAAGAGAGAGCATTTGTTGTTATAACAGAGTCAACGTGGCAAAGACTTTGGTTATGGCTTTCCATTTTGATTTGATCGTCCTGCAGCTGAGAAGGCTTACTACAGTTTCTGTTGTGATTTCTGTGGTAGTAGGAAGAAGGCTGCTTATGTCAGATAGGATTTTAGCTCTTTTTACGTGTACTTGGCACTGTCAAAAGAGGTGGGGTTGTTACAGGTTTCTGGCAGTGGGAACATTTCTGAATATTAATTCAGTTGAGTTAGGTCTTCTGCCCTCATGATGTAACAGATTGCCTTGTCCAGACAAAGAGCTAGACAAGAACAGGCAAGCTCTGCCCTCATTTAGGAGAAGGCTCTGTAAAGGTTTTACATTAAGACATCAGGTACCTTAACTGCCTCTCATGGACTTCTGTACCTTGATTGGTAAGCAGCTCCCATCTGCATGGCACTATAAGAAGGCCCAGAGGCTACATCTGTGGTGCTTTGGGATGAGGTATTTACAAGGCTTGATGGCTCTTTGAGTATCATATAAATGAGTACAGCTGGGGAAGGGTTTGCAGTGAAGGTTGAATTGATTTGGCCAAGATTTCCTATGCTCACATAGAAGAGATTGCCTCTTGGCTCAGGCATTTGAGGTTCTAACAAGCACACCGCACCCCTTTGCTTCCCTCCTCTTCCTAGGCTGATTGAATGAGTTGTTTGTAGCCAGTGAGTTGAACAAAAGAGGAAAGTCCCTGGAAATTGGCCCATTTATCTCAAGGCCATCGTTTCCCTATATCCATCCATACATGGAATAATGTCTGTGCTAGGAAGGGAATTCTCTTCAGTGCGTTTCTTAATGTTGCCTTGTTTAATCCTTTTTGTTGTACTGTGAAATACTTTGTTCACCTTGGCTTGTAGCTTCAGTGTTGTTTTGTATCTTCTTTCTTTCTCCATTTCGTATTTTTTTTCCCATAAATTACCATGAATAAACTTGTTTTTCCTTCTTGTCTTTTAGCGTTTGCTTTTTTCCCACTATTTAGCCCTTGATAATCTAATGTGGCCTTGCACAACTCTTCACTGTTAACAGAACCAAATGAACCAAGAGGTAGATTATCATTTCCAGCCAGACTTTGGGACTTTTGCCATTTTTTTTTCTCAGTAGTAACCAGGCTGTTTTGTGTCGATGTCAAAATAACTGCAGTATGCTAAGAAAATGCTTTAGTTCTGCCATTTCTGAGCTGCTGTTCCTAGTGCTTTGCAGAATACCCTCAGCAGCGGTTAGATCCAGTTCCCTGTTTTTGAGGTCACGCTTTGCGACCATGTAACAGCTGGACTTCTTTGTTTCTACTGTTTTATTTCTACTATTTTGTTTCAAAAGAAAACAGCTTAAGAACAAGAAAGTAGCTCTGAAGTACCGCTTGCAGGGTAGGCCAGCACAGGCTCCCAGCATTGGCTGCTGCTTTACAAAGTTGTAACTACTGATTTGACTGTAAGAGTACTTCGTTCTTCAGGCTCAAGTAGGTTGCATCATGGATGAAGAAGCTGGTGTGGTATCCGTGGTCTTAGTGAAATACTTTCCGTGTTTTTCTGATGGCAAATGCCAGTTCTTAACAGTTCCACTTGCGTTGCTGCTTCCTTGATGGAGTTTTATTTATGTGACATTTTGATTTTGCTGCAAGCTTGAATAACTCTGGTAGTTTACGTAGTGTTTAAAGAAGCCATTGGGTGCCCACCTGCGGCCCTCTGCAGACGTGGTGAACCTTAGTGATGTAGTTCTGAGCCTTGTGTTTTAAGCTCAGTTGAGTGCATTTGCTGCACGGAACCACTTAGGAAAGAAAGAAATGATCGCTTTGGTGCTTCATCTCCCAGCCAGCCCGTTTTCATAAGCATCTTCTTTGTCTTGTCTCCAGTTGTATGAAACAGGAGCTTAAGATTGGGTTAATTGACTGCCCCTCTGCACTCTAGCCTCAGCAACATTGAATTCTGTGCCCCATATATATAGTCTATGTGATGAGATGTGCATGGGAGCCCTGTGGGCTACCATTTGTTTTTATTTTGCTATAGCAGCAGTCCTGGCTACCTCTAACTTCCTCATCTTTTTTGAGGAAGAGAAAGCTACAGGTAGGGATTTTATTTCTTTTATTACAGAGCCACACAGGAAGTGGGGAGAGGCTGATCTGCAGCAGGGTGCTAAGAGTGAAGTGCATTGAGCCTGTTACCAGCTGGGTTACTGGAGCTGCTCTTGCTGGGGACACCCTTTGGAGGTTGAGCTGAAAGGGAACTGGGAAGTACTCTGCAAATATTTCTTCACTTGCTTGTGCTGCTGCAGTGAGGAAGTGCAGCTCTGTGTGAGGCTGGAATAGCAAACAGTACTATCTCAAGCAGTGCAATCTGCCACCTGTAGTTTCAGCATCCCATAGTTCAGCCCGTTCTGGTGAGGTCTTGGTTATGACTGTGATAGTGACTGTGATCCTTTTGGACTGACTACACTCAGCCTGATCTGACAGGCCAGTGGGTAAATGCTGGAAAGAAGGATTTCACAGAGCTGTAAAAAACAGGCACTGCATGGGCAGAAGGGAGGCTGCGTGGTGGGTTGGAACAAGCTGTGGTTGGATTTCAAAGCAGTTATATACCCTTAGCTTCCTTATTCCCTCCCTTCACTAGAAATTATTTGCTTCACAGGGAGCGCACTGTGGCTTTTAGATATTTTTTTGGATTGTTTAAACCCAGGTCTGTCGCATGACTGCAGTGTGTGTGTTTCAGCCACGTCTCTAAATCATCGTTTTCCATTGAAGTGTTTGTATACATCAGTGATTTTGCTGCTCGTCATCTAACTTTGCTCTCAACATAAATACGGAATGTGACACACGGGTCTGTCAGCCTGAAACTGATGGAAGGATTCCCAATTTAAACTTATGTTTTGGAAGCAAATTCTGTTCAGCTGCTTTAGCAGGAGTGCACAAGTCTGGCAAGGCAGTGAGCTGTGTGTCCTTGGAGTCTGAGGAGGTCCTGATAAGCATCACCAATGCAGTGTAGTTAATTCTGCATATAAGTAAACACACAGAAAGATGTTAGGAGAACTGAGGGCTGATTTATGGATAGTTTGAGCTGGGTACTATGTGAAATTAATGGCAGAGGTATTTTGGGCCACACTTATAGAATCATAGAATTACCCAGGTTGGAAAAGACCTTGAAGATCATCAAGTCCGACCGCAGCCTAACCAGAACCCTTACTCTAACAACCCTCTGCTAAATCATATCCCTGAGCACCACATCCAAACGGCTCTTAAACACATCCAGGGATGGCGATTCAACCACCTCCTGGGGAGCCTATTCCAGTACCTAACTACCCTTTCTGTAAAGAAGTGCTTCCTAATATCCAACCTAAACTTTCCCTGGCGCAACTTGAGGCCATTTCCCCTTGTCCCATCACTTGTGATGTCTGTTGATGCTTGAGAAGGAGATTCTGGGTAGAGTTTCCAAGTTTTCTCATGACCTACCAGCTGTCTCAAAGGCAGGCAGTTCATATCAGTTATGGCTGTATCACTCATGCAGGATACCTTCACTTTGTGTCAGTGAATTCAGGGGTCGAATCCATTTTTTGCTTTATTAGTGAAGTGGCTGCTTCCCTTTTGCAGTCCTTAGATAAATGAAATGTTTCTGATGTCATTTTCAATAGTTAATCTGTATTCTTAAAAACTCATCGCAGATGCATTCTGACCTTATAATCTTTTCTAATCTTACTAGGACTTTACAGACTCCGACCCAAGTTCCAGTGGTTGTTTCTCCTGGAAATCAGCAGCTGCATACTGTAACACTCCAGACGGTGCCTCTTACTACAGTGATAGCCAGCACAGATCCAACCTCCGCGGCAACACCCCAAAAGTTTATTTTACAAGCCATTCCTACTTCACAGCCCATGACAGTCCTTAAAGAAAACGTCATGCTTCAGTCTCAGAAGCCAGTCTCACCTCCTTCCTCAATTGTGCTGAGCCCAGCACAAGTTCAGCAGGTTCTCACCAGCAGCGTGCAGACAATTTGCAATGGAACAGTTAATGTGGCTTCGTCTCCATCCTTTACTGCCACCACCCCAGTGGTAACTATTTCACCCAGCAGTTCACAGGTGGTTGCTCATCCATCCGGCACAGTGATCACTTCAGTTATTAAAGCGCCAGAAACTAAACAGATTGGGGTGCAAGGAGTGCTAAAAGAAGATGACGGTGACAAATTAGATGATCCTGAGCAGTCAGAGCAGAGATTCCAGCAGCAGCCGTTTGTGATGGTAGTATCCAGTTCAAATAGTTTCCCACCTAACATACAAGCAAAGCAAGAAAATGAGCCATTGGAACCCAATTCATATTAATAAGTTTAAAAAAAAAAAAAAAAGACCCTGTGGATGATTATTTTCATAAATGTGATGGGACCTTTTCAGTTTTGTATATATATAATTTGATTGAGAAGCAAGATGTTACGAAGCTACATTAATTTCTGCATTTAATTGTTAGAGTTCATGCTTTAGAACAGATTTTGATTTTCTGTTAATTGCTAAACGTTATGGTAAAGAAAATTGCATATTACTAATGTTTCATAATACAGGCACAAAGAAACGTGCTCTTTATGTTATAAAGACGTCATTCTGAGGATGTTGGCCAAAGTTCCAAACTTCTTTCTTACTGTATGTTTTCAGTCTGTTGCTGATTTACATTGCAATAAGATTATTATAACCTTTTTCTGTTTAATCCGTATGTGCATCACTTAGCTTTTCAAGCAGCAGTTACTTTTCCTTGGACGTTCTCATTCCATGTGTATGAATGCTTATGACTATCTTTCATACCAGTGAATTACATCAATTTTACCCATTGATAACCAGATATCCTCTTGCATTGTTTTTTTTGCAGCAGCACAAGCTCTTGTGTGTGCAAAACGGAATATACACTCCTATTGAGAGTACACAAAACATTTATTCCAGTAATGGACAATGCCATGTCAATATTTTATAAGAAAACATCGGATATATTTAATTACAGAAGCTAACAGCATCACTACAGGTGCTAAAGTTTCATGCCATTTTGTGACTATGAAGCTTAACAATCTTGCTTTCTACTTCAGATTATTTTGTAAGGACGGGGAGGGAGGGGGGAGAAAAGAATATATACGATTTATGCAGATATTCTGAGATTAATACTGCTAAGAGTTCTTTTTGATTGTAAATAATGTACATTCAATAAGCAAGTTGTTTTTTTTTTCAGCTAATTTGTTTCCATACAAATTTTTGATAGAAGAAAATAAGATCATTATGTTTAGAGGTTTAATATTATATGTATTCATATTACAGAGTGAATTTGTATTTAAAGACAAATTTTTAAATGATGGAGCCCCTCTGAACCTTTGGTTCTTGCCTTTTGTATTTTTAATTGGTTTATTATGAAAATAAATCAAATGGAAAAAAAAATGTTTATTTTTTTCTACACTTATTCTGAAATGCTTTTGGATTATTACTGTGGTTTTGACGATCATTGCGTGTATAACCAAAATACGCTGAGAAATAGGACATGATTAATGGATGTGCGTTGGTGGTGGGACTCTGAGCAAATGAGCAATGCATGAATCACTTCAGAACAGACTTGAACACACCCTCTGTGCTGTGGGCATGTGGTGACATGGTGTCCTTTGAAACAGCAGCACTGTGTGCTTTGGGAGCTCAAAGGAAAGCTGAAGTGGCCTTCAACTCACAGAGAATCACAGAATCACAGAATTATTAAGGTTGGAGAAGACCTAGAAGATCATCTAGTCCAACCATTACCAATACTTCCCAGCTAAATCATATTCATCAACACCACATCCAAACATTTCTTGAACACTCCCATGGTCGGTGACTCCACCACCTCCCTGGGCAGTGCATTCCAATGCCTGACTACCCTTTCTGAGAAGTAATACTTCCTAATGTCCAGCCTGAATCTCCCCTGGCGCAGCTTAAACCATTCCCTCTAGTTCTATCACTGATTACAGGAGAGAAGAGGCCAACCCCCAGCTCACTACAACCTCCCTTCAGGAAGTTATAGGGAGCTATAAGGTCTCCCCTGAGCCTCCTCTTCTCCAGGCTGAATAATCCCAGCTCCCTCAGCCGCTCCTCGTAAGGCCTGTGCTCCAGACCCCTCAACCAACAACTCCTCCTTTTCTATCACTTCCTAATATGTTATAAACAGCCCCATGTTTCATTGTGATCTTGGGATGTTGTGTAGCTCAGAGAGGTGTTCAAGGCCAGGTTGGACAGGACCCTGGGCAACCTGATCTAGTAAATGTGTATGCTTGGTGGCCCTGCCAGGCAGGGGGGTTGGAACTACGTGATCCTTGAGGTCCCTTCCAACCCGGGTCATTCTGTGATTCTGTGAACCTCACTACTAATGTTCTGTCACTGGAGGTGGCAGCAGCTCAGTCTAGTTGAATGGAATGAACTAAAGCCATCTCACAAGCAGTTCTCAGCTACAGTTTGGCATCTAAGCAGCCTTGCTTTAGCTCACTGCATGGCTCCATGCCCTGCCCTTCCATGCTGTTATGTTTTGACCTGCAAACACCCACAGCTGTAATCCCATTTTCGGGAAGGGCTGGCCACCAGCTGGAGGTTTGTCTGGCAGAGCTCTCCCTGCAGCTGGGCCGCGCTGGCACTGCTGCTGGTACATGAGTCAGCACTGTGTGAAGTACATCTCACATGAGAACTTTCTATTTCATACAGGGACAGGCAGCCATTTCCATCATGGCGGACACTCAGCGCATGCGCACCGCGCTTTCCGCCATCTTGCGCGCCGCTCTGTCCCGACAGTCCTCCACACTCTATGGAAGGTTGCGTGCCTCCGTAGCGATGGCGTGGGCGGGAGGAGCTTGTGGCGCCGCTTGGTCCCGTCAGGCCACGCGCGGGTGGTTGCGGCCTTGTGGCGGCTCCAGAAGTTTCCTGGGGGCGGGATGGCGGCGGCTGCAGAAGCAGCGGCTCGGTGAGCACCCCTATGAGCACCACTATGAGCACCTCGCTCCTTCCTCCCTGCCCGCTCATCCCCGCCTCCTCACGGCGTTGTGTTTCCTCGGCAGGTTCTCGGACGCGGACATCGATCGGGATCCGACGGCGGCGGCGCGGGTGAGAGCTGTGGGAGGGAGCTTATAGGGGGTCTTATAGGGGTGATGCCGCATTGCTGTGTGTAGGGGGTGGTTTGTTGTGCTGCCCTCTGTGTGTGGGGCCTGGCTGAGTTCCTGGGTTTGGTACAACTGGCTGCTCATCGTCTGTGTTTTAACAGTGAACGGTGTGGGTCTGGGCAGGCTGGTCTACAGGCTGCAACCCTATGGCAGATGGGGGTTGAAACTGCATGATTTTTGAGGTCCTTTTCAACCCAGGCCGTTCTGTGATTCTATGATGATAAGGCCATAAGCTTCTTTACAGTGAGGGTGACGGAGCACTGGAACAGGCTGCCCAGGGAGGTGGTGGAGTCTCCTTCTCTGGAGATATTTAAGACCCACCTGGACACCTACCTGTGTGACGTGGTGTAGGGAGCCTGCTTTGGCAGGGGGGTTGGACTCGATGATCTCTAGAGGTCCCTTCCAACCCCTACAATTGCCTGTCAGCTGCCCTGTGGCTGACTGTTCAAGTTGCTGTAATGTATGGTTTGTTTGGAGGAGTGTCTCAAAACAAAAGTTGTACTTCTCAGTGTTCAGTGATCCTGTTGGGTCTCCTCATGCTTCTCTTGTCTAGAATATCTGTCTACCACGAATGATGTCTGATCTTGAATGTATCCTTAATCATGTCTTTACAGTCAGATCTAGTGATGCTTTTTGTTGTAGCTCTTTCTGCCTCCTGTTTCTTCAGAGACCTCTGAGGTTTTAGATGTTTGTGCTGTACTTACACAGGGGTTTGTACACTTGATGCTGCCACTGGAAGAAGCTGTTGTGGCCATGTAGTTCCTAGTTGGTGTAAGCATATAAATGAAAGAGAGCAGGATACCAATCTGAATTCAAACAGGCCCTGCTACTCTTCCTTTTTTCTCTGGCTTGGTGAGTTCTAGCAGCTGTGTTGCACTAACATTTATGCAGGCTTAAAGTCTGTATCTTAGCTACCCTCTTTCTTGCCAAATTCTGAATAGAAATTCAGCAAAGTTAGCAAACATGGTAACTGTACTGTTACTGTCTCACCCTCACAGCAAGGTATTTTTTTCCCTTCAGATGTGCTGAGAATTATAGGAAGGCTTTTGGAACATACAGGATTACCTGAGCATTCAGATTCCTTTTTAAGGTGTTGATGTTAGGGGGAAGTTCTTCACTAGGAGAGTGGTTAGGCCCTGGAACAGGCTGCCCAGGGAGGTTGTGGATGCCCCGTCCTTGGAGGTGTTCAAGACCAGGTTGGACGGGGCCCTGGGCAACCTGATCTAGTAAAGGTGTATGTTTGGTGGCCCTGCCAGACAGGGGGGTTGGAACTACATGATCCTTGAGGTCCCTTCCAACCCGGGTCATTCTGTGATTCTGTGTGATTCTGTGATAGTCCATTCTCTGCAAGGAATAGAACCTGCTGGCAGGTTCCTTGTACCTCAGGCTTTGACATTTAAGCTTTACAGATGAAAACTGATCAATAGGTCCATTCATGCTGGTCCAGGGTATTTTTTTTCTGACATCTTACTTGACAGAGCTCGGTAATAGATCTTTATGGGGATTTCCAAAGTGCCGTTTCATGTTTGTCTGTGTTTCTTCACAGGAACTGACAAGAGCTTTGGAAAGGAGTCCAGATGATGCCGAATATTATTGTCAACGAGCTTATGCCCACATTCTTCTACAGAACTACACTGGTAACATCTTCAGGCAACACTGACAATCCTTTTACAGGCGTATTATGACACATTCTTTATAGGAGATGACATATCAGTAATAACAAAGTGTTGGCTGTAACTTAGTTTGCTGTTTCTGCAGTTAGGATGTACTCAAGAGCCTTCCTTATCTTTGATTACTTTATATCTGCAAAACATGCAGCGAATCTGATGCTCTGCAATCCCAGTTTGCTGTTTGAGTTTAGCACAGTACTATCTTGGAACGTTATTTTCGGTAGACTTCTTAGGAAGATTTTAAGCTTTTTGTTATAAACTCTTCCAACCTTACATGCTCTTTTTGGTAGACACTGAATCTAGTTGTGGTAGGAAGGTGATAACCTGCCACCCAGGTGTTATTTGGTTAACTGAATTAACATTTAGCCTAAATTGCCTGTCAACAATTAAGCAAAATAAGTAGATAAATCAGGCATCCTGGCTTGTATCAGGACTGGTGTGGTGAGCAGGACTAGGGAAGTCATCCTGCCACTGTACTTGGCATTGGTGAGGCCTCACCTTGAGTACTGTGTTCAGTTTGAGGCACCTCAGCACAGGAAAGACATGGAGGTATTGGAGCAGGTCCAGAGAAGGGCAATGAGGCTCGTGAACGGCTTGGAAAATCAGCCCTACAAGGAGAGGCTAAGGAAGCTGGGGCTGTTTAGTCTGGGGAAAAGGAGGCTGAGGGGAGACATTATTGCCCTCTTCCAGTACCTGAAAGGTGCTTACAGTGAGAGTGGGGCAGGTCTCTTCTCACTGGTGACAAGTGAGAGGGGAAATGGCCTCAAGTTGCGCCAGGGCAAGTTTAGGTTGGATATTAGGAAGAACTTCTTTACAGAAAGGGTAGTTAGGTACTGGAATAGGCTGCCCAGGGAGGTGGTTGAATCGCCATCCCTGGATGTGTTTAAGAGCCGTTTGGATGTGGTGCTCAGGGATATGATTTAGCAGAGGGTTGTTAGAGTTAGGGTACTATGGTTAGGCTGTGGTTGGACTTGATAATCTTTGAAGTCTTTTCCAACCTGGGTAATTCTATGATTCTATGATGGTGATTCACAGTTCAGACCTAAGTAGAGGATCTGACAGAGTGAAAGTCACCACTTCATCTTTTGTGGAGCTCTATAGCTGTTTGAAGACTTCATCCATAGCATTGAGTGAATTAAATTCAGACATTTACATACAGACAATTAATCTGTATGCAGGCTAAGAAAGCTAACATAATAGTGATATATATATATTTGAGGCGTACTGAAATACTTGCATTTCATTGCTTTTCATACCGTTATAATGATCTTCACCTGTAAACTGACTTCCAACAGATGCAGTTGCAGATGCAAAGAAGTCCCTAGAGCTCAACCCCAGTAATGCCGTAGCACTTCTTAGAAAAGGGTACGTATCGTATGTGGTGCTCTGACAGTATTCTGATAAACTTCAGGACAATAACAGTATTTGCATTATTGCTCTATGGAATGAGTGAATTCCATGCCATGCTGCTTGTAACTCCTTTGTAATAAAGCTGTGGTTATAAGATAAAATGGATCTTTTGGTGTGGTTTGTTGTTTTCTTTGGTGGGAGGGGTGATGATGTTAACATCCCGACTATTCAAAAAACAGATTTCATAGGTGATTTAAATTCCAGCACATGTGGGGATGTTGTAATCTTCAGGATGTGAATTAGATTAGAAAGTAATTGCAGTTTCCTTGTGGTTTTTCTTTCTTCACGTCAGGTTAGGAGAATACCATATCAAAAACTATGCATCTGCTTTAGAGTCTTTCAAAGAGGGACAGAAGTTGGACAGTAAGTATTACCATTTCTTGTGTGCACAGCATTCCTTTGCTGATAAATGAAATTCTCTTAACGTATTAGCTGAAAATGGAGACTGTGTTAGTTGTTGGCTTTTGGTTTTTAGAAGGCTTAGGAATTAGGTGCCTGACTTGGGATACCTGGATCAGGTCTGACTTCTGGAGAGACTTGTGCAGTTGCTACATTTGGTTGTCTTTAAGAGCCGTGTGGATGTGGTGCTCAGGGATATGATTTAGTGGAGGGTTGTTAGAGTTAGGGTTCTGGTTAGGCTGTGGTTGGACTTGATGATTTTCAAAGTCTTTTCCAACCTGGGTAATTCTATGATTCTATGGAAGTGTAAAACTGCTTAAAAATGCAAATGGAAATTTTAGCTGGTAGTGTATCATTTTCTTGCCTTGCAGAAAGGGGGTGTTTCCCTGTTTTCCAATTCCCCTCCATTGGTCTTGCAGGTAAATAGTGGCAATGGTGTGGCACTGAGCATCACAGGAAGGTTTTTGAGCTGAATTGTGTGTAATTGGGATTTGTAGTTGTTAAACTACCTGATGGACTGGCCTTCAGAAAGGGCATACAGCATAGTGAGCATTCAACCTGACAGTGGATTTCAGCTCTCACTGCATAACAGAGGCGTGTGTATGAGCTCTTTAAGGATATAAAGTGTTGGCAGTTGGAACTGCACACATTATCTGGGGGAGAATTAGAGCTTTCTAATAATATGACTTCCTTCTAGAAGCAGGAAAGAAATAGTTCAGCATGGAAAACTTTGGTGGAAGACCCTAGGAATCATATAACAAAGTAATTTCTAGATGGTTACAGTTCCTTTATCTTTTTTCCTATTTCCCACACCAAATAAAATTCACTTCATTCAATTCCCTTTCTCAACAGCAGAAGGAAATCTTAAAAGCATCTTGAAAGGTTACTCAGAGCAAAGTGCACTGCTCTGATAAGCAATGTCATCATCTGGGATCTTTCAGTTCTATCATCCACACCGATGGCTGAGGCTGAAAGCTTTAGCTAAAATGGAATTGCTTGTTTGGGAGAGGCAAAGTAATCTGCTCCTCTGATCTAAAAGTGGAGTTTGATGGGGGTATAACTGGTTATGGTTCTTCCTGATTGGTGATTGTGCCCCCTCCCACTCTTATGTATTTGCAGGAAACTCATATATGTATATATGGTATCCATGGTAATGGGAGGACAGTTGGACTAGATGATGTTGTAGGTCCTTTCTAACCTTGTGATGCTATGATTCTAAGTGTTGTTTTGCTGCTTGCCCAGTTGAAATGCTTCTAAAGCTTCCCTGATTGCTTCTGATTGCTTCCTCCTCTGAAGCTTGCTTCTAAATGTCCTTCAGCATCGCAGGATTCTGTGACCTGGTGTGAAATGAGGAAGGTTCTTGGAGGCTTTCTTTAAAGCATGGATTTTTAGCTTTCCTGTTTTCCAACTTGCTGGCAGATTTACTTTTGAGGTTCTGTGGAGATGGTTGATGGGTCCCAGATGACAATAATTGTGAATGGAAGCATTTTGGCAAAGCAATTAACTTCCAGTTAAATGTAGGAAGAATAAAATGAGCAAAGCTCAATGGGGAAAATTAGCCACGTATTGCAAGGCAGGTGATAAAGAGAGCAGACTGAGCTGTTGGTGCCTGGTAGAGAATTGCTGCAGCAGGGAATTCTGTGCAGGCAGGGCTGGCTTCTTTACCTCACAAGGGGGCAGACGTACACCATTACATGCCTCTGTTCCTTGCTGATGGAAGGTCTGCTGTTCATCTTGGGAATGCTAAGGAACACTAATGCACACTGCTTGTGCTTATTGCTGGTCTGTCAGTGCTGCTCTGTTCACCTGCAGTGATAGATTAATAGGACGTGGTATGTTACTGAATGTGCAGTATTTCTTTTTATCATAGGTAGGAAGTAGGGTCTCACTCTGCCATGAGTTTAGATGCATGGAGAGTTGTGGAGTTCACTGGTTTGCCTCATATTGAGAAAAGCAATATGGTCTACAACTCTTCAGTATGTGATGTGGGTTTTAGGACAAATACACGTGAGAAATTTCCTTGTGACCACCTAATTAATTTAGTAAAGATGGAATGGGTTAAATTTTTAAAGCAGATATATGTCCGAGTGAAGACTAAGGCTCTCTGAAAGTTATTCATAATGTTGTTGGTAAGTTCTTTGAGAGAATAATTGCTGAGAGGAAAAGTCCTTCCCTCAGATTAAGATGTGCTGGGATGCATGAGAAGAGGCAGATCTTCTAGGATAGTAGGGCTGGATTTTTCTGCTTGTATTGCATGGGCTTGTGGTTAGGCCCTGGAACAGGCTGCCCAGGGAGGTTGTGGATGCCCCGTCCTTGGAGGTGTTCAAGGCCAGGTTGGACGGGGCCCTGGGCAACCTGATCTAGTAAAGGTGTATGTTTGGTGGCCTCTTTAGCTTGCCACATGATCCTTGAGGTCCCTTCCAACCCGGGTCATTCTATGATTCTGTGGCTGTAGTTAAAAAGAGAACTCTTCACTTGTTTCCAAGTGTAGATTAGACTCTGTTTCCCTTTGCAGTGGGTAGCAATTATATAAGACACACCTTAAAATGAAAGGGTTGAGGTGAATGCTTTGTAGAACTGCAGTGGAGCCACATTTTGTTTTGCGTGCGTGTCTTCTATTGGCTTTCTTTTAAGCTTCTTCAAACCCTCTGCAGGGAAGTTGGCTGCATGAGCTCCCTCAAGGTGAATTCCAGCTATTGTAAAAAGATGGCGGTTTATCTGTACTTATTAGTTGGTCATTGCAGCTTTATTTTTTTAAGCATTCCTGCTTGTGAAGGGTTTTTCTGGGAATAGTATTGAAATGATGCACGCTCTGCTACCTTTTTAGCTGTTTTCCAGTGCGTTCATTTCCTCCTGGGAGCTTCCTAGAATCATCGTGATCTTAATAATAAACTCTTCTGTGGTTTTGATTCGCAAAGTGAAATTGGCACCTACTTATTTCCAACATCCCTGTAACTGTAGATGTGCATGTAAAGTATGTGTGAAACCACCAGGGGAAAATGCCTGGTGTTTGTGCACACTCACACCAACTGTGGGCTGCACACAGAACATGGGGGGGGGTCTCTATATTTCTCTAGAGGGGCAGCATGTGATTGGGAAAAGAGAATGGAGAAGTGCTTATAAGCAATAAGCAATACTTATTGCTTATACTCTTAGTGCTTATAAGCAATACTTCTCACTCTGTAACAGTTACATAGAGTTCAGTTGGAAAGCAATGTTGTATATGGGTCAGTTGAGGGGGATGGGGAGGGAGAAAGCCTAGTGTCTTAGAAATTAATTAAGTGTGTCAGAGTTAAGTACTTTCTACAGCTCCACTATTTAAAAATTACCTGGAATGAGAGAGTTGACATGAAAGTACTTGGAAATAATACCATGATTTAATAAATCAATGTGAATTTGGGATGAATTTGTTCCAACTTGGGAGTTGAAAGGAACTGTTCTTTATGCATTGAGTGCATTACTCAAAGAGTTGTAATGCTAATGTGTTTGATCTCTTCTAGATGTAGATGATACCTTTACTATTTGGATTAAAAGATGTGAGGAAACGTTGAACGGTAAGAGAAAGCACATATACAAATTACAGGGTTTGATGTGTCCTGTTATATGAAGCTGTTTCATTTCTTTCTGAAGGGTTACTTTGTATTTAAACCAGAATTTTTATGTTTAAAAGTACGTTATGTTTTCTTATGCCTTGTTTCTCTTGCTTACATATCCTGAACTCTTCAGACTTAGGTGAGTATGCAGTGAAAGTTCAGACCACTGATTTTAACTGTTGAAGCATGTGTCAGCTTGCTTTCTAAATGCAACGTCAACGTTATTTTCTTCAAGATCTGAGAATTTAAGTGGGAAAGAGCAATGAAAATCACTTTGATTTCATGTGGAGAGTGCCTTTGGGTACTAATTGCTGCTCTTCTGTCTTAGTGATAGTCAGTGTGCACACAGCTTCCTTTTCTATCTTTCCACAGTTTGACACCCCTTGGCGGTGAACTCACCTGCAGTGCTTAACTGCCTGCTGGTTTTAATGGGCTGCGTCAGAAGAGCTGCCTCTTTTCTTCCTCCACCTGTTGTGACTTCTCCCCTCTTTCTGTTACTTACTGGAGAATGGGGCAGTAGGAGGAATGCGAGTTTCTATCAATGCGTTGCCTAAAAGCCAATTGCAGGAAAAGCAGTTTTCCAATGGTTTTTATCTTTTTAGCAGTGTGTGTTATAAGGGAAACAGGGAGTTTTTTCTTTGGAAACGCTATTTGAAGAGAAACATTTACAAGAAGAAATACTGAGCTGCTGCTTACATTCAAGTGTTACGGTGTGTTTGGGGTTAAACCAGTGAATTTGTCTGCTTGGATTCCATCTCAGAATCACAGAATTATCAAGGATGGAAAAGACCTAGAAGATCATCCAGTCCAACCATTACCAATACTTCCCGGCTAAATCATATTCATCAACACAACATCCAGACGTTTCTTGAACACTCCCATTGTCGGTGACTCCACCACCTCCCTGGGCAGTGCATTCCAGTGCCTGACTACCCTTTCCGAGAAGTAATACTTGCTAATGTCCAGCCTGAATCTCCCCTGGCACAGCTTAAACCATTCCCTCTAGTTCCATCTCTCAATATATATATGTTCTGTATAAGGGATGGTCAAGCTAGCACAGACTTGCAGGATGTGATTTCCATTTTAGTTTTTGCCACAGTCTTGATTTCATTAAACGAAGGTCTGTATCCTTTTCTTGTAAGGAAAGCAAAGCAATGCAAAGGTTGTTCTTGCTGTTAATGGGAGCATGTTTTGTATTGTATCTTTGCACAAGTTGGTTGTTGAAGTTGATAGCACAAAGAAAGCCTAATTAAAAATAGAGTGTCACTAAGGCTGCAAATGAAAGGTAAAGCTGGTATGTTTTTAACTTTGTACCATTGAGACTGGCATGAATGCAGAATGTCTGGAGTCAGTGAAGAAAAGTGAAATAAAAGTCGTGTTGGGTTCACTTTTTTCTCACCATGCATCTCTTTTTGTCTCTTTTTTTCCCTGCAGGCTCACAGACAGAAGCGGTAAGGTGTTTTCCTTAATATTCTTTTAAATCATGTATCAAACATGCTTGTAGAATTCAGTGCCTCCTTACAGCTTGAGAACTTAGGAATGACGTTCAAGTCTGGAAATTACTGTGCACTCATTCAGGTTTTAACTTGCAGTCTGTGGTACCAGACTCATATCAGCTCATCTTGTCAACTCACGGCTGCTCAAAGATGTTTTCTCTGGTGGCTCACATGTGGGTTTTGCAGACTTTTTTCAGCTGTAACTCAGACAAGTATATTTCTTTTTCTAATTGGAAATCTTCAAAAGAAATGTCAAAATTGACTTTTTGAAGCCAAAATAATCTTTGTGCCTTTTTTTTAATATATATATACATATCTTAGTAATAGGATAGAGGGAGAAAATGTACAGAAAATAAGGTGGGTGTATATAAAGACATACGATTTAAAGGGTTTTTGTGTTTTAAAACTGTGCCGTTCGTTCCCAGACCTATTTCAGGTTTCCTTTGTGACTCACAGATGAGCAACGCGGCTGCTGTGTGTCTTTCAGGTGTTCTTCTTAGCCAGGAAGGAAAGAAATTAAAGCTGATCTAGTTGTTATCTTTCAAACGTGTGGCCTGTGTATAAGAGACACTGAGTGTGTGCGTTGTTGGTCTGTAAATGGTAACTTTTAAAGTCTGTCACAAACGTAGAGTGAAGAATTTCATCTTTCTTTCATAAGTTAATGTACATACAGAAGAAATGTGATCAGTATGAGTGATCTGTATCCTTGTTCTTATATATGTCTAATACACTGATGCAACTTTCTTTCCAATGCAATATGCTTCGTCTAGAATACACAACAGCAACCTCTGTCATCCAAGATCAAGTAAGTTGACTTCAGTATTGCTGTGAGAACTAAAATAATTGTCTCGCCTGTTCTTTGCTGACCTGGGCATTGGACATACAAGATAATGACTGTAAAAATTCTGTAGACTGCCACTTTGTGACGTTTCTGAGTGAGTTGTTCCTCAAACAGTGTCACTGACTTTGTTCTCGCTGGGTGGGTGTGGAATGGAGTAAACATTCTAGCTTCTGTTTTCTGGTTTATGAGCTTAATTCAAAGACTTGCTCATAGTGCCTAATGTAGGTAATGATTTTGGGATGCTTTTAAGATCATGAAGTAAAAACGTGCTATTTAATTTATTGAAGGCAGGCTATAACATGAATTGGTTAAGGTGATCCAATTTTCATAAATTCATTGATTAACCATTTTTCTATTCAAATTTGTAACTGCTCTGTGGAAGGGTGCTGTTCTACCCCTTGCTTTGAACTATGCAATGCAGCGTTCCTGCTTTCGTGTTGTGTGGGGGATTGTGGGTTGTGGTTGTTGGGTTTCTTTAGCTTGTTTTTAAACATCTCCTTAGAGACTATTTTTCTTCTTTTTTTTTTAAAGGTATGACTGGTACCAAACAGAATCTCAAGTAATTGTGACTATCATGATCAAGAATGCGCAGAAGGATGGTGTCAGAGTGCAGTTCTCAGAGAAAGAGGTGATTTATGCTATCGATAAGCATCCCTAGATTCCATGAGATGTAGTTCTACCAAATGATGCTCACTTCTATTAAAAGCATGAAGAAATGCTAGAAGCTGACTTCAGTTTGAGCATCTTTACATACAGTTATGCAGTAGCTACATGTATGCAGAATCAAGTGGATTAGTTGCTATTGCTACAGTGAGGTCCATAGGACTTACTCACAACATGCAGTGTGGCATACATGCAGCAGAGGGAGCATCTGCATTTCAGCTGCTTAGTTGGAGGAAGTGATCTGAAGCTCAAGTGTTTGATTGTATCTCTGTCTGTTCATACTCCAGATGCATGAGAGTTACTCTCAAAGTAGTTACAAATAAATTAAGTTCTTTACTAGAAGAGTGGTTAGGTCCTGGAACAGGCTGCCCAGGGAGGTTGTGGATGCCCCGTCCTTGGAGGTGTTCAAGGCCAGGTTGGACGGGGCCCTGGGCAGCCTGGTCTAGTAAGTGTGGAAGTTCGGTGGCCCTGCCAGGCAGGGGGGTTGGAACTACATGATCCTTGAGGTCCCTTCCAACCTGGGCCATATATATATATAATCTCTAAAACTGCCAGTTGTAGCAAAGCATACATTTCAAGGAAGGGTGGTAATCTGTGTAGTGCCATACTCAGTACGATGACATTTGTGCTTAATTAAGGGTAAACACTGAGGAGTTCGGTTCTTATTCTCAGCTAAGTTGGTGCTTGGTGAACTGCAAAGTACTGTGGTGTTTAATGTATGGCAAGTGCTCACACAGTTTTCACATTGCTTGCATGAATTAGAAGGGAAGTTGCAAATTGTTTTCGTGTTCCATTATTAATACGTTGCTGCTTCGTTTGCTATAATTCTTTCCTTAAAGAATGCAGATCAAGCTGACAGGATAATTGGCTTTTTAAGTACTTGCTGGCTAAAAAAGACATAGGAGATTTCAGTTCTGTAGTGTACTTTCAGACACCTTGTCGAATAACGCAGTAATGTAATGGTGTTGTGTGGAATTTTGATGTGTGATGTTTTAAGTAGCCTAGTAAAGGATCATTAATTGCTTCGTCTTGATGTCAGATGACAATTCTTTACTCCAAAATGGATAACTGCTCTCAAAGATGACCAGAAATGTGTTTTCAACTGTTAACAGATGAACGCATCAGTGAGGCTCCCCTCAGGTGAAGACTACAACCTAAAGCTTGATCTTCTTCATTCTATAGTGCCAGAGCAAAGTACGTTTAAAGTGCTTTCAACAAAGGTAAGCTCTTAATGTAAATTATTTATGCTTCTGCTCTAAGTCTCATTGCAAGAATTGCAGTGTTTAGCTCTTCACATAGGACTGCATTTTTCTTCAAGGTGCCTTTTTTTCAGTGAATCTAAACTTGTGCAAACATCAGAAATAGCGATATGATGGATATCAGTTATGGTGAGGATGCTTTTAACAGTTGCTGTTAAAAGATGGCTGTGGCCCTTACCTTCAGGTATTTAGAAAGTATGAACTCCTTGTTACTAAGCTTGTAGGATTCCATCTTGTGTTATGGAGCATTGCCATCATTTTGTGCCTAAGAAATAAATGTCGGAGTTTGAGAGTTGCAGTGTTCAAATAATTCTTGGCCCTTTCATGCCACTCTCCTGCTGGTAGGAATTACACATAGTGGTAGTTCTTGGCTTTTCATCAGGCTGTATATACTCAATACCATTTCTGGCAGCAGTACTTGCTAGACACCTGGAAGTTACATGATGAGAAAGAGAAAGCTTTCGTCTCAGCATTTTTTTCTTCTATACTACAGGTGACATAAGAAACTGGCTAGTTTTGTGTAGCACACATTGTTGATGTGCCACACAGATTCATACATTGTCCACAGAGCCAAGTCTGAACCTCCGAAGCATGAGATTATCAAAACCAAACAGTGGTTCTATGGGACTTTTTAAAGTTTCATGACTTTTTCATGTTCCATTTTACCTGTTTTCTTCTCCAAAAAGTACATACAGTAAGTTTGTATGCTCTCAGGGAAGAGGAACTTGGAGGTGATAAGAAAGGGTTTTCACAAAGCTGGCCTAGTTTCTCTGCTCATCACACTAAGGAAGCTGAGCAGGATGTGTGGTTGAATCATGAATTCTTACACTATGGGAAATGAACACGGAGCTCAAAGTATGTAGAAAGTCTGTTACTCCATTATTATTTATATAAACTGAAGTAGAATGGATACAGATCTTATTGCTGCTGCTTATGTCCCAGTATCACTGTTCCTATGTCATTTGGAGTGAGTACTTCTAAGGCAGAACAGGATAAGAGCAAATGCAGGAGGTGTTCTAAAAAGTAAAGTCGACGCTTAAAGATGTTTGCTTTCCTGGAAAAGGATAATATAAAGTCATCTGAAAATTACAGTGAAGAAATATAGGCTTGAATTATGCATCTGATAGTTCTGGTTCTCACCAGCAGATGGAGTCTGAATTAAAAACGTTAAAAGCAGATCTGCGTTGAAGATGCTTAAGCATAGCAGGCTCAAAATATTTTACTTTGACAAACATTAAATGCTTGAAGGGGACGATGTAGCATCAGTGCTTGTCTGAATACCTGAAATGCAGATCATGTTGCAACAGTTTTGTGTGAGTGCTTTGTTCTCATGAGCAGTATGGAGAATACATAGCTATGGTTTTGAGTAATACAAGCACTTTACCACATCTGATTCTTTGTTAGTTAATATTATTCCTCAAAGTTGTTAATAAACTGGAGACATTGAACCCACAGTGCAGAAAGCTGCTGATTCGTAAGATGTGTGTTTGAATCCTCCTGCATCACTAATATATCTGAAGCTGATATGATTTTCCATTTTAAAGTGATGAGTGAGTTACAGCAGAGGCTGGGAGACTGGCCTGTGAGACGTCAGGGTCTGTGGAATTTAGAGATAACACTGGACAAACCTCTGAACAGCCAGGATAAAAGAGATCCGTCACGAGAAGTTATCAGCAATTTAGGTGGATGTTTAAAGGCTCTTAAACATGTTTCCAAGTGAGCTCAGAGCAAGGGGATCTGTTGCAGCCACTTTGGCTGTATGTGAGTTCATTCCTTTGTAGCATGGTGTATTAAACCAAGCAGCTCTTCTGTAGTTAAGGGGTTACTTCAGACAGACTCCTGTCTGGTCTCATGGACTGAGGCCTTGTTACCAATGGGAGCAGGTTAGGAATGTTCCTGGAGCAGATCTTCTAGTTTATACCTGAGGGGAGTTCTGGTCACATGTTGTCAGCTGATTTTCCAGTGTGAACTGAGATGGTAAAGGAATATGAAGAGAAACTCACTTGTTCTCCATTGGACTGAAAATCAGAATACTTCATCTTTCCCTGTGAGTTCCCATCCTTTCCCTTCTCTTTCCCATTCCAAACAAAAACCTGTCATCAAATGAAAACAAAATCCCATCCAAATAGTCCCCCATAGTGTATGCTGGCACATGTATATCACAGCTGAATGTGACTGAAAAGGCCCTCAGGAGGAATGGTAATAGGAGTCTGTATTTGGGAGGAATCTTGTGTCTTCATGACAGTTACTGATGTAGTGAAGTCTCTTCATCTTGCTGCATGCTCGAAATCTATCTGATGAGTAGAGAGGGACAAGATTATTTTTAGAGCTGCTGATAACATGCCCATGTTATACATGGATACCAAAGCCAGAAGGTTAAGTACATATAGGGATTAAGATGCTGTTGAGGAAAAAATCATTCTTGTGTTTACAGCCCCTTTCAGCAGCGGCTTCTTTGCAATCCTACAGTTGTTGGGAGCCTCCGAGTCCAGCAGGATCCTGCTGAGATGGTTCTGTGCACTGGGCAATGAACAATTTGCTCTTTTCAGTTACATGAAAGAGCAGGAATGCAGTCAGGTTTAGCTTTGGGTAGACTTACTTGCTTTGAGTTTCTCTTAGACCTCTTAGGACTAATAAATATAACAGAATTTGAAACAATAAAACTGGCAGATGATAAAGCAGTCCTGCTTGTTTTGGTAGCTGAGGGAAGTTGGATGTTGATCTCTCCATGTTGCTTAAAATTCAGCATTGCTTGGCAAAAAAGCACATAGGTAGGTCTGTTTTAGTCGTTGTCTTCAGTCATATTCAGGTGTTGGATGAGGTGGGGGAGAACTGTACCATATTGAGAACTGCACGCTGTGTTCAGCAGCCAACAATGTACACGGGTGGAGCTACTCGGCTTTTTAACTTATTTCCAGCAGAGGGAGCCAAAATGTAAAGCCTGGAACGGGTCTCCTGTTTATAAGTAGGTTTGTATGCAGCTATTCTCATGTTCCTTTCATAAAAGGAAAACAACATAAGAACGGAAAATGGTGGACTAAATATATTGAAAGTGAAATTAGCTGATTTATCTTCATCCAGCAAACGTGGCAGGAAAGTATGAATGCACAAATAGTGCAAGGGAGGACAAATATGTGCTTTTAGCATGAGTTCCTCTGCTCCTGAGGGAAACTATTACTGTCCCTTCTTCACCCACGTCTCGCATCTGCAAGAAGTCTCGGCACAGTTTCTGTACGTCTTTAATTTTTAGTGGTTTCTGCAAACAATGGCCTGCAGCAATTTAGAGGCATTTAAGCGAAATTGGTGCAAATCAGTTTTGTGACCCCAAAACTTTCCTTTAATTAGCCATCAAAGGTCTGCTGCGAGCACGGGAGGTGTTAAAAACCCTCAGCATTTTTTCACAGCTGACATTTGCTACTTAATAGAGAGGTCTGAGGTCGGAGCATGTTCTCAGCAGCTTCATGCCAAGAATACGGTCCGGTGCATCAGTGGAGTTTTTCTTCTCCTCAAACCATCATTTTGCAATGCAAACCTTGAAATACCCCAAATGGCTTTAGTGGAAAAGCACACTGCCTCGTGTTACGTGTAAAGGAGAGAGCAAAGGTGAAACTTCCTTGTGAATGCAGGTGGGTGTGGGGCAGATCTAAACTTCATATTGAGGAGTATATTTTAAACAAGCGTTTAAGTCAATGTCCACGCTCTAAGTCTATAAAAAGAAAGTTTATGTAAGAAATTTTCCTCTTGTCTTGAGAGAAGGTGGATGTTAGAACAACAGGCATATGAATGTACAAGGGATGTGGCAAAGAGCTTTAGGCTGCAGAAGTGATCTGCACCGCTTGCTACCTCTGTGCAAGTCCAAAATTCTAGTGAGCTGTTGTTATATAATGTCAGTAAAATGGAATCTTTGATCACTGTGCACTTGGTTACCCATAGCACGTAGCTGGCAAGGGGAAGGTGTGTGCCAAATCCGCTCTGTTGTTGCGGTACCTTTTCTACAGAACAAATTAATCAATTCTCAATAACTTTTGTTTACACTGGAGAGTTTATTTTAATTTCAGAATGATTTATTTAAACCACATTTCTTGGAATTCAAAATATAAGCAATTTGTGAAATATACTTTGGAGAACTAGGATACTAAAACTGTGGGTGCATAAGACGTTTAGATACGAGTTTGAATGGGTCATGCTCTTTCAGAGTATGGTCTTCAACTTAAATTTAGGTAACAAAGTACATTGTCTGATTGTGGAATGTCAACTCTCAACATTTGTATGTTTCACATGTTATATGTTCTGGTTAAAAGAAGAGTGGCCAACAGAGAGGGAGGTGATTGTCCACCTCCACTCAGCTCTTGTGAGGCCCCATCTGCAGTACTGTGTCCAGGTCTGGAGCACCCAGTACAGGAAGGACGTGGAGCTCTTGGAGTGGTTCCAGAGGAGGGACACTAGAATGATCAGAGACTGGAGCACCTCTCCTATGAGGAAAGTTTGAGGGAACTGGGCTTGTTTAGCTTGGAGAAGAGAAGGCTGCGGGGAGACCTCATTGTGGCCTTTCTAGTACTCAAAGGGAGCATATAAGCAGGAGGGGAAACGGCTGTTTACATGGGTGGGTAGTGATAGGACAAGGGGGATGGTTTTAAAGTGAGACAGGGGAGGTTTAGGTTAGATATTAGGAGGAATTTTTTCACACAGAGGGTGGTGACGCACTGGAACAGGTTGCCCAAGGAGGCTGTGGATGCCCCATCCCTGGAGGCATTCAAGGCCAGGCTGGATGTGGCTCTGGGCAGCCTGGTCTGGTGGTTGGTGACCCTGCACATAGCAGGGGGGTTGAAACTGGATGATCGTTGTGGTCCTTTTCAACCCAGGCCAATCTATGATTCTGTGATATGATTTAAAACTCACAGCAAGGGAAAAACAATCAGTAGTTCAGTAATAGACATCAGGAGTTAATAACTAAGGAGTTGATTGGAATAACTAGCTCCAATAACGAAGGAATTGACTGGAAAGCCTGATTTCTTATTTTCTTGTGTTAAATATAGCAAAACATCAGAAACTAAAAGAATATTTTTCATACATTTTAAAACCAGAGTCTGAGCTGTCGTTCTGTCTCTGCCAGGTTTGATTTCCTTCATCCGTCTGATCAGAGCTCGACACAAATTTTCCAAGCAAACTTTCCCTTAGCATGAATTGTAGAATAAGAGATGAAGTAAAAGTTAGTATAAATTTCTCACAACTTGTTAGTGCATACCAGAACTTTCTTATTAAAAGAATTTTGGTCGTTTTTCTGCATCTCATCTGATGAGGAAGGACGCTGATGAGGAAAGGGTCCAGAGGAGGGCCACAAAGATGATCAGGGGGCTGGAGCACCTCCCCTATGAGGACAGGCTGAGGGAGTTGGGTTTGTTCAGCCTGGAGAAGAGAAGGTTGCGGGGTGACCTCATTGCAGCCTTTCAGTACCTGAAGGGAACTTACTCCCAGGAGGGGAGTAAACTCTTCGAAAGGGCTGATAATAGCAGGACTAGGGGAAATGGTTTTAAGTTGAAGGAGGGAAGATTTAGGTTGGATGTTAGGGGAAAGTTCTTTACTAGAAGAGTGGTTAGGCCCTGGAACAGGCTGCCCAGTGAGGTTGTGGATGCCCCGTCCTTGGAGGTGTTCAAGACCAGGTTGGACGGGGCCCTGGGCAACCTGATCTAGTAAAGGCGTATGTTTGGTGGCCCTGCCAGGCAGGGGGGTTGGAACTGCATGATCCTTGAGGTCCCTTCCAACCCGGGTCATTCTGTGACCTGTGTATAAGTTAAGCTTTGTGTGCCTAAAGGTTTTGAACCTGTTTTTAAATTGTATTTAGTTAGAGAAGGTTTTTAAAGCTGCATTTGATGAAGTGGTTAACAACAAGAGCCAGCTTCTTAAACAGGCATGCAAAACACTTAATTTATGGCAGATTTTTCCTGCCTTATCCTAAAGCTGGCATGAGGCACACAGGCATATGTTTAATGAAATATAAATGTTAAATCAAAGGAGCTGGCAAAACACTGAGATGTATTTCTCTTGCCTGGGTACTGAATCTTTTTCAAGGGAGAGAAAAAAGCTAACAGTGTTAGGTGTGGCACAAATGATGTTACTTGTCTATGCAATAGCTATCAGTATCTGCTGGAAAATATTCATTAAAATGCATTCATTGCCATTTGTGCACATAATTGGGAGTTGTTTCTCCTTAGAGCGAGTAAAGCAGAAATAGGCATCTTCACAAGCAGGATTTTCTAGCTTTATTTTTGGAAGACCTGGTTGTATAACGGTATACAGCTAATGATTTCCCTAGTTTTGTTCCTGCCTGCCGCTTTCCCTAATGGGTGAGTTGAATTGAAGTGGATGGAGTAGACAAGATAAAGGCTTATGTCATAAATGTGTTCTGTTTCAGTTTCTTCAGCGAAATATACTCAGTTTGGCGGTGTTGAAATAGTTGAGATTTAAGGAATCTGTATCTAACACTGGGAATTAGTTTGTAGCATTTCCTTTTCCTTGAGGATGTTTGCCGTATAGTACTGACTCAGGGCCACTTTCAGAGAGGAAAATGTACCAACTAGAAGATTAAATAAGGAGAGGGGGATTATTGGAACAGCAGAAGTATGAAGACTTTTTCTTCAGTGTGTGGGCAGTGTGCTCTGAGTAGCCAAAGGGATCTTTGAGGAGGGTTGTACTCTGCAAAGAAGTCTGTGTTGAGAGGTTCACGTTCAGTATTTTGCTGCATTAGAAATCGTTCTTGATACAGATGATGTAGCCTGTGTGTGAAATACTGAAATATGTTGATGAAAGCCTGAAGCATAAGGATAAGAGGAGGTAGCAAAGGGGGAAACAGGCAGAAGGGAAATGGAAGTGACATAGGTTTGAGCAGGTTCAGCATTGAGAACGTGCTGGTTTTTGTTATTGTCAGTATAGGCCGTTCAGTGGAGATGCACTAATTGACTATAAAAATCGTGGTGTTAAGGCCTCCTCAGCAGAAATGTGTAGCTGAGCTGATAATGGTTTGTGTAACTTGAGAAGAGGCATGTGGGAAGTGGTGGGATAGACAGGTGGGTTTAAATTAAGACTTAGTATTTCACTGCTAACCAATTAGTGCCCTTGTAAGTGGCTAATTAACTTAAACATTGGATTCATAAGATCCAAATGCAATAAAAAAAACCAACCAAACAAACAACCCACTAGTTCTGATGTGGAGCTACTAATCTCATATGCGGATCCATAAAAACAAAACCATCACAATTGAAGCTCCATTCGGTTCTGAAGGACGTTCATTCTATGCTTCAAGTCGTCTTGTTCTCAGTGCAAGGCAGTGGTAGGAAATGCATACTTAACCTTGCCTAGGGAAGCGGTAGTTTTCCTAAGGGGAAAAGAAGGAGCAACAGTAATGAAAAATTCTCTTTCTTAAAATGCAGCGTGATTGCAAATATGACAGTTTGGAAATGAAAAAAGCTCTTTAATTTTATAAGGCGTCTTGGGCTGTTACATATCAGTGACTGATTAGAAGAATGGATGAAGTAAAGTTCACATTTCAGTTCAACGCGACGCTGTGCAAGGAGTGTGCTGCTGGGATCCCTCGGGTTAGCTCTGACAGAGGTGCCTTTGTTCTTGGGTCTGCAGGGATCTCCAGGCTATAGCGGCTTTAGGAAGAGCTAAGAGTTCTCTCATGCTAAGCTACGCAGAAATGAGGAACTGCTGAGGTTTAGCAGGCACAGATTTGAGTCAATCATAGGAACCTTGATGTTTTCTGAAGCGAGTCTGCCACCTAAAAGTGACACTACAGAGTCCTTGTTTTGCAGTTTGTTTTCATCATAGAATCGTCATAGAATCACAAGGTTGGAAAGGACCTACAAGATCATCTAGTCCAACCGTCCTCCCTTTACCACACCTACAGAAAACCACTAACCCATATCTCCTAGCTCCCTATCCAGGCGCTTCTTGAACACTGCCAGGGATGGCGACTCCACCACCTCCCTGGGCAGCCATTCCAGTGCCTGACCACTCTCTGAGAGAAGTTCCTTCTTATGTCCAGTTTAAACCTCATCTGATACAACTTGTGGCCATTTCCTCCGGTCCTTTTGCAACTGTTATCCTTTGACTGAAGGTTAAGGTTAAATGTGGAAGAACTATTTCCATGTGGTTGTCTGTAGGGTGGTGTGTAGTTGTGAATATAGAGGCATGACATGCTTCACTTAATTCTGTTTCTTCTATGATAATTACAACCATATCCACTTTTAATTACCAGTTCTGTCAATGAATACTAGTCAATTTTCTCTTGTAGCAGTGTGTTGGTTGAACCAAATGAGTACAGCTTCTGCATTTCTCTAATAGAAGGATCAGAATAGTTCCTGGGTGGTTCTCTGGTTTGTATAGTATACAACAAATACTGTGTGTTTGTGTTGATGGGTGAAAATTAAATCTAGCACTTGGATTTTGCAGTCATTCAAAAGTTCTATTTAATTACTAGAGCTGACTGGCAATTAACAGATGCTTAACTGTACTTTTATGTCATGCAGCGTAGAGGTGTTGTGATCTTTCATTATTCCAGGGTGCCATAATTCACAAAAAGTATCAAGCAAATAGTGAGCATAAGAAAGTAATACTAAATAAAAGGTGAAACTCAGATGTGACTGCTTAGCTCTTGTATCAGAGCTTAGTTCACATGTCACTTAAGACCCACAAGTTAAAGACGCCGCCTTGCAACACTGGGGCCCGGAGTTCGAATCCCCCCTGTGGCGCAAGTGGTAGAAGTGCCGCTCTGCTACACAGAGGCTCGAATCCCGGGGGCTGGACTCGATGATCTCTAAGGTCCCTTCCAACCCGCACGAAACTATGAAAAGTTCATCTGGTAACGTAGGCCAGTCTTTTTTCAGCGCAGGCTTTGTGATAGAGATTGTTTCTAAACCAAATGTTATTATTTTCTTGCTGTTACAGAACCCAACTAATTTGAAACTGTTTGTCTGATCTGTTTGCCATCTGGATGAATTTTGTTCTTGGCTTTGTGGTTTGTAGGTTGAAATAAAAATGAAGAAACCAGAAGCTGTAAGATGGGAAAAACTGGAGGGAGATGGAGATTCTCTGAAGTTAAAGCAGTTTGTACCAGGTTTGTTATCTGAATTCACCATTAAGAGCTCTATTTTTGTGAAGGTATTTTCAGATATAAACAACTGGTGTGTTAAAAGTTTTTAATGAAATTTGTGCTGTATTTACAAAGGAAAGCCTTACAGTCTTGTGGAAGAAAATGACAGAAATAGGCTGCAGGGCATTACTAAAATTAATTTATGAAGTTTAGTCGTAACTTCTGTTAATCTGATGAATTGTTGAGGATGTATGCTTGTCATTAGTTCCTCTAGGCTTTTATCTGTTCAGATGTTTATTCCTGTCGCTGTTTTGAAGTTCTTTGCGTTGCTGTACTTATATTAGTACTTAAATATTAGCGTTATTTACCAAGGTATTCTGCTTCTCTAGAAAAGTAATGCATTTGCAGTGTTTCAACACTGATTAATAGCCCATGTTGGAATGAATCACGTCCAACTTTGATTATGTCAGACTCGCTAGACACATGCATGTAAAGCTGCGGTTTGCAGTACAGCCAAGTCTGTAGAAAATGCTTAGCTAACCAATGCTTCCATCTTTCAGACACCCAGCACTTATATCCATCATCCTCTCACTATACAAGGAACTGGGACAAGCTGGTAGTGGAAATCAAAGAAGAAGAAAAGAACGAAAAGCTAGAAGGAGATGCTGCTTTAAATAAACTTTTCCAGCAAATCTATTCAGATGGTACCGATGAAGTGAAACGTGCCATGAACAAATCGTTTGTAAGTCATCACTCTTTCTCTAAAGAAAAGTGTGACTTTTGCACAGTGTCACGGTTGTAGTGAGCTTTGCATGCATCAGAAGGCTTCTATTCAGCAAGACCCTAGGCCTGTAATAAATGGCCCTGGTTCAGTGGGAGATGTTGGTATAACAGGTCTCAATGGAAGACTGTACTTTGTTGTTGCTTTCTTTGTTTCAGTTAGTGTTAGGAGAGGGAATATAGTTTTTGGTTCCTAGAGAGCTTTTGTTGTGGCTTGAGGTGAAAGAATCTAATTTCTATTGTTCTTTGTATGTACAGCTTACAAAAATGTTGAGTGACCCTCTAATAGCATCCTGTTAATTGACTTCTCATCATGTCCAGTGCTAGTAACAAGTATTTTTAGGCTGAGGATTATGGGCTGATGACTGTCAGACTTCATTCAACGAACACGCACAAAATTCCTGTGTAAATTGCTTTTGCATGAAGTTTCAATTCTTCAGGTTTCTTCAGAGTTTGCCATCTGCTGTGACTTCTATATTGCTGGAATTCCTGTACCAAACTAAACACACGTTTCCTTATGTTGCAGATGGAGTCTGGAGGCACAGTTCTGAGCACCAACTGGTCAGATGTTGGTAAAAGGAAGGTAGAAGTAAATCCTCCTGATGATATGGAATGGAAGAAATACTAATCCTATTTTTAATCTTTTACCATCTGTGTTGCCATAATCATGTACTGGCCACTGTATATGAACATAGCATTCTCGGATTCAAAGCACTGAAATGTTCCCTTGGAAACAGGAATTGTCTTTACATTTGGCGTGCTTTACAGATCTCTTCATCTGCAGATGTTAAAGATGTATTCAAGAGTGGAATCCTCTTTTCATCACCTCTGTTTTGGGAAATTGAATCAAACACAGTCTAAATTTTCTACCACCTTTTATCAGCTCTGCTCTTTGGGGATGGGATGATCTCTGATGGGCTGTTAAGGATGATTGCCTTATGCCTGATATTTCTGTTCAATAACTTATTAGATCTTGGCAACTTTGGGTAAAAATACTTTACAACAACGTTAAAATTGTTTGCTCTTTAACTCTGCTAAATAAAACTGTAAATACAACTTTATATACAGCAGCTTCTTCATTTTTTGCATTCTTGGTTTTTGATGAAGGGGAATTAAAGCATGTAGCTAAGAAAGTAAATATGCTGCCTAAGGAAAAAAAAACAAAAACATATAGCTTGTCTGGGACCAAACTCTTAATTTTGTAAGAACAAAATTGTTCTTGTTGGTGCAGATAAAAATTGATATTATCTTGGTGATAGATTGGACTGTAGTCCAACGTGATGCAAGTCAGCAGGAAATTTCTGCATGCTCAGAATTACTCTCATTGTAGAGGAGAGTGCCTGCATCTGTCACTGTGCAGCAGTGCGTTGTTTCTACCAGTGCACCTTCTTCATAGTGATTCAAATTTTGAATGATAGCTTTTCCAAACAACAGAGCTAAGGAACTTAAATACTTTCTCTGTCTTTACCTCCTGGATACAGGTCTGCAGTGGCCTGCATGCTTGGAGGCGCTCAAAAGCCTGTTGGACGGCTGGGTTTAGGTGTCCCTGGTTGAGAAGGGGTAGGACCGGGTGACCTCTGGTTGTCCCTTTCATCCTCAGTCATGCTGAGGTTCTGTGAAAGCAGGGGGTATGGGTTACAAAGTTGAGGTAGTGATGCTTGTTCTACATTCCACTGTTGGGAGTTCAGAAACAAATATTCCACTATTCCAGAAGTAGATGTCACTTGCAAATATTGGCAGCCACCTGAAAGTCACCTCATTCAATGCTCTTATCATTGGTGCTGTTTTAAATGCATGGCTATTTTTCCTTGCGTTCCTGGTTATGCAGGCTCTTCTGGATTGTTCCTCTATTTCTTTCCTATATCTGTTTGTTTTTTACTACTGTGAGAACCAGTTGCCCAGTTTTGAGATGGTTTGCTACCTGTATGGCAACTTGATTTGATTTGGAACAGGAACTTGAACTTGTTTCTCATAGATGAGTGCTTTTGAGTTATGCACTGGAAGGCACCTCTTCCATTACTCCTTAATGTAGAATGAAGACAAATACGTGAGCTTTACTTTGTCATGAAATCAAGTTCTTGTCTCTTGGCCAGCCTTGCTTTATAAATATCATCCAATGCACTTAGCAGTGCTTACTGAGGACTTGCTATGGGAAAAACCTAGATAAAAAATCTCTTAAGTAAAAAGGGAAGAGGTAATTTGAAGGTGTTTTCTGCCAAACAAGTTGCTTTTACTTACTGTAGAGAATGCAGTAGTGGCTCCTCTGTCTACTTTCACTTGCTGAAAGTCCATGGGAATATTTTATCAGATAAGCACAATATATTCTTGTATTAAATGGGTACTGTTTCACTGCTCTGGGATTCCATTCACTTAGCTTAAGGCATAAAGTAAAATAAAACGCATTGCTACTTATGTACTCTTGAGGCACGTGTAATGCAAATATAATGCTTTAGCTTCAGGCTAAAACTTGTAGCAATCAAATAGAAGACTTCCTTGTCCATCTCAATCCTGTGAGCAAAGCTTGCAGGTCTGAATTTAATAGCAGCACATTTCTGAGCACAGTCAGTGTGCACGTGTGTTCCACTTCTAAACTTTAGTTGAACCAGTAATGGCAGCTTTTGTTGCATTGTTGGGGGATGGTTTTTTTTTAGTGGAGGTTAAAGCAATAAGTAAAATTTTCTTGTGAACTTGGGAATGGGGAAGGTGCTTCATGGGTTTTGAAGGCAGAGCATGTTTTGTTCTTGACAAAGCACAGGAACACAGAAAAGGGTTCCAGAAGCTGTAAGTCAAGGGATAAGTGCCAGTGAGCTGGAGTGGAGGTGACGAAGGGTTCCGATGTCGAAGAGATCTTCCTTTGGCACCAGTGAGGACAAGGAAGTTGGTGCGGCACTGGCAGTTGACTGGCTGTCTTGTTTTTCCCTCTTTTAGTGATATTTTACTTGTTCAGATTACTGAGATCTTTTTCACATACCTTTTGGTCATTTCTAGGCAGACTTTTCATTACACCTGGGGAATCTGACCTCAGAGCGCTGATTTGTAACCCTGCTGCAAAGAGGGAAACAGGACTGCAGAAGGGTATCAGTAGCCTTGCAATTCAGTGCCACAGGTGGGATTACTCAGCACTGCTGTTTTGAGGCTGTTGAAGATAACTGCCCGTTGTACCTTAAGGCAGTCTTTCTCCTGCATGGTGCGTGTGCAGTGCTTGTAAAAGATCAGTTGAGCCTTTCAGAAGTGAAACATGGATCAATTTGAATTTTGCCCTTTGCTAGCAGAGATTCAATCCACGCCGATGTGCAAATCCATTATTTGCCAGCTGTAGTTTTATGCCTGCGCGTTGATAAAATCTTGCCCTGAGAATGAGGATTCTGAATTTATTTGTGCTGTGACAGGAGTGTATTGTTATGAGAGACAGATCCCTTCCACTTCCAGCCTCTTCTTTCTCAGTGCAGGCACACAGGTTTAAGATGATTCCTGTATGAAAAAATGAATGGGGGAAGAGACTGGTTCATTTCTTCTCATCAATGGGGGGATGAAGTGTGATATAGGTGGAGAAATGAGGAGACTTCTGCTATCGTATCTCTTCAGTCTTTTTGTTGTTTATTTTCATGGTGCCAAGGTGAAAAAATCATCCAAGGATCATGAAGCTCCAGCCCCCCTGCCACAGGCAGGGCCACCAACCTCCCCATTTAATACCAGACCAGGCTGCCCAAGGCCCTATCCAACCTGGCCTTGAACACCTCCAGGGACGGGGCATCCACAGCCTCTCTGGGCAGCTGTTCCAGCACCTCACCACTCTCCTGGTGAGAAAATTATCTATGAGAATCTGAGAAACCTGTGGTCTTTGTTTAATATTTGTGCAATATTGTAGTTGTGGCAATTTTACTGGTCACGGCTATATTAGTAGCATCCCTCTTATAGTCACTGGAGCTTTCTTGGCTGCCTGCAGAGGAATGCAAGATAGATGTGACAGTGAAACGCCCATGAAAAATGCATTTTTACTTTAGACATGTTTTTGTCTGCCTATAGAAAACCAATACAAGCCTTTTGTTTAGGAAGTTAATTTTGAGGCTGTACAGACATGGGATAATGTGTGGGTTTTTTTTCTGTCTGCTTAAGGTCTTTTTGTTTAACTGGCAGAAGCAGGTAATGAGTTGCTTCAGGATGGCCCTACCTGCAAAAGATAGAAACAATGTAGCCCATATGCATATATATATATATATATATATATATATATATATATATATATATATATATATATATATAAATGCTTTTCTTTCTCTTTCCTTTGAGTGTGTTTTCACTTGCTAATTGCTTTGCTTTCCTCTCCAGACTGTTCTTCATTGTGGACTAGAAGGAATCGCTGCACTTTCCGATCCCAAGAAAAAAAAGCTACAGGAAACGATTGCCATTTTTAATGTATTTCTTTAATCAGCAGTTTAAAAAAAGAGAAGAAAAAAATGATTTTATCTAAGCTTACGAATGGCGTACTGCTAAAACAACGTAACGATCGAGGTCGTTTCCTTTCAAAAAGAGCCAAAAAACACCTCAAATATTAACAGGCCTTGAAATCCCGCTCTAAAAAGTTTCCAGTTTAAGCATTTCAAAGCGAGCTGGTTCTTGAGATTAAGGGAAGGTGAAGCTTATATATAACAACAACAGAACAAAATACCGCATTCTGTTCTCGTCTTCCCTTGTTTAACGCTTTGCTTTTTAGATGTGCTGTTTAGCATTCTGCGCGAGGTTGTCTTTATTTTCTTTAAGCCGCGATTATGTCAAATTAATTGCTCTTTTCTGTGTGATGCAGTGCTAATAACATTACGAGGCTCACAACATCTCGGGAGCTGTTTAGTCACAAAAAAAACCCCACCTTGAATGCTTCAGAAAGCGAACTGTAAAAGATTGGACCTTTTTTTGTTTGTAATGCCTGTGTAGATGGCTCCGTGAACTCAGGGGTGGAGTTTAAGACGTCGTGTGGATGAAGGCAGGATAATGCTTCTATTTCTGTTCAAAGACTAGGAATCTGAAGTCGTACTGTCCTGCGTGAGTATTTCAGCTCAGTGCCTTCCGTAGAGATTTCATACATAATAGGATCAATCCCTCTAATGGCAGAGTTTGCCTGAGCAACAAGGGTGAGGTTAAAATCTTTATTTCCTCTTGTTTACTGCTAAGCAATTGCCCTTGTAGGGAACAGAGGTTCACTACAGCAAAGGCCAAGGAGCTGGCATGAACAACCGCTGTCCGCGTGGAGGAAGGAGGGGTTGTAATCTTGTGTCAGAAGCGTCTAGTTCAAGGGTTTATAAATAACAGTTGGTCTTGTAGATTTGGAAGAGTCTTGAGACTCTGGCCTGCAGTTGGGTGTAAATACTGCTGTAGTTGCTGAGTGGCGGATAGTTGTCAGAGACCGTGTTGGTATCATGGATACAAGATTCTTGATGCCGGGGCGGCTTTGATGTTGGGATGTGCGAAGGGTTTTGATTCTGCAGCCTCACAAATTCCATCCCACAGCCCCTCTTCCTGCCGTTTGTTTCTGATTAAACACCATGTGAGCTTTCCCATGTCCCCTAGAGCAGCTTTGTGGGAAAGGTATGCTGTAATTGGTTTATAACCATTCATAATGACCTGGCAGCCCTGTACGGATAGCAACGGGGAGCGACTTAACTTGTGATTTATTTAGGTAAGCTACGTGGATGAAAGGTACTCCCGAGTGTACAAGTTTAGCTGGTTGCCTAATTGGACATAAATTTTCACGTCTAGCTCAGAGAGAGGTTTTTTTGTTATGAAAGTCTGAATTTGGATTTATGAGCAAGCTTCTAGACTGCTAAACCACTTTGTGAGCAAAGTTAGCGTTGTCTGCTTTGAGGCTTCTTAGTTTGGAATACAGTGCCTGTTTGTATACTCTTTATCACTGGTAAAGCTAATAGCACCTTAATTTAAGAGTTTATTTACACTTCGAATACCTGCCCTTGCTTTTAGCGCAGTAACACGTGTTTGGATTTAGAAGCCAGGATTGGCCTTGCTGTTTTGGTCGTAGTCTTTCATCAGTTTGGTATTGTCAGACTCCTGCTGGTTTCCTCCAGGAGCCCAAAGCTTTTCTCACACCACACCCATGATGCGAGCGACCCACCAGCTGCAGGGCATGATGATGCGGCAGGCGGTGCGGCAGCCCTGGTAGTTGTATGGCCACGGGTAGTAGCCCAGCAGAGGCTCACAGATCCTCTGGCACTGCGTGTAACTTCGCCTGCACTCGATGCAGCACACTCCCAGGTGGTCCAGCATAGGGTCAAAAGCCATCCCTTCACCTTCCAGTTGCTGAAACACAAAATGTTAGGGTTATCAGCTCTGAAAACTCGGCCTTGAACTGCACAGCGCTGCCATTAGCTGACCTTGCTTTTTCCCTTCTGCTGTGCTTGGTGGAAGTGTAGAATTAGTGCTGACACCCATGTGAAAATGGTAAGAAAAAAAACAGGGAGCTCTAATAGAGTTCATTATTAGTCTTCAGCCTTTGCAAAAGACCCAGCAGCACTAAAACCCCCAAGATATAAATGTTACCAATGGCAAAGACCTGAATATAGTCATATGGGTCTTTCATGTCGATGACCATGTCCAAGTTTATGCTGTACTTTTAATGGTTCTTTTTTAATATATATTTTAGTGTTTTTTTGTTGTTGTTTTTTTTTTTTTTTTTAATTCAGAATACTTCTCCCTTGTCTTTCTGTCAGCTTTTTTTCCCCCAGTGCCACGCTGAGTTGCTTTGTGGACAGTGGGATTTCTGCCTGTTCTGTACCTGACAGTACGCAGTTGCATGGAACGTGGCGTGCATGAAATATTTAAAAGCAGGCTCTTGCTTTTGCCTTCTCCCTTCAGAATCATTTCGCTATTTTGGGAGGGGGAGGGAGGGGAAGGAACCCAAACTACCACCAAACAAACTGAATATTCTAATTTTGAAGCTAAAATTGTTCTTTTTTTCAAGGACACTTTGAGAAAAGCAGCGGACAGCAGATGCTGGTATCTAAGCTGGCCCTGAGTGGCAACACTGCAGCAGTGGGGCGCAGAGGCTGCATTCTCCTCTCCAGGCTGGTATGTGGTGCTGGGGACCACTTGGTTGAGCTCAGGCCTTTGGAGTCTCCTTCCCCAACCTGATAGCAAGGGAGAGATGTTGGTTCCCTTGAGTTTTCCTCCTTGGGTTTAGATGCCAGCAGTGTGAACTCGTTGTCTGGAGTCCCTTTTATGCAGCGGGGAGGGGAAATAGTTGTGAGCACGTATTCCTTCCATCCTGGGGGAAAGAGCTACAACGTAATTAATGGTCCTTTGGAATTAAACAAATCTGCCTCTATGGAAAGCTTGGCTACAGGCATCTATGGGGTAACTGCTAATGAAGGTGAGTCCTGCCCTGCAGGATGGTGGAGGAAGTGTGGGGAGCTGGAAGCTGTGGCTCTGGCATGTTTCCCTTTGGCTGGGAGAATGGAGCAGCAGCAACTGCTCTGCTGCTGCTCCCAGAGAAAAAGGGAACTGGGGCCTCACGGACTTCATGTTAGTGGACGCAAAGAAGCTGAATTTCACAGCCATTGCTATTCTACTGACCTCATGAGAGTCAGTTTAGATCCACTTTATTTGGAGTGATTAATTTGAGTTTAATTAAGGGATGTCAGCTCGGCAGAATGCTGTCACAGCATAATGATCTCCTGCTGTTGCCTAAATGTCAAGTCAAAGCCAAGACTTATTTCCAAAGCAGGAGGCATTTATCTTGTAACAGTGTTGTATTAAAGTGACTTACTCCTGCTGCACCAAATGGTGGGTGTAAATTCTCTGGCACTGGTGCGCTAGACTAGAAGCTGCCTACTGCGTGACTCCTGTATGCTTCCTCATCTTGGAGAGCAGCAACAAATGTCCCAGTGGTCACCTTCCATGTGCTACTGCTGCCTTTGAGCAGGTTCTCTTCCATGAGCTGCTTGCCTGTCCTCCTGATGGGGAGAGCAGGCTGAGGAAGCAGATCTCCTGTTAGGAGGAAACTCTTTGCTATGAGCGCTGGCACAGCTGCCCAGATCCAACCCAAATCATTTCACATTTTGGCTCAACCCCTAATATCTTTGAAACAGAAAAGACAAACCCAACCATGTCATTAGTATTACATGTCTGCCACAGTCTTGTGCCCTCTGGTTGCAAATACTCACATTGTATGGGTTGTCTGGGTTGAGTGTTTGATCGCTTTCTTGCTGCATTGGCCCAGTTTCATTAGACTGGGGGCCAAGCTCTTGAGTCAGCCGGGTGGGGGTGGACCTGGTGTTCACCTCTTCGGCAGCAGCTGCATCAAAGTTTGACTCAGACTGGCGTTTATTTCTCTTCATTTCTCTCCTTTCTCTTTGTTTATCTGAGGAAATAGTCATATTTTGAATATATCTTTGTATTTATCCACAGATCCAGATTTCAGTGGTGTGTTTAATAAAAGCTAGGAGCAACTGATACCATTCTGAAGTGGGATCCCTCTTTCTTCCCTTGAAGCCAAGCAGGTGTAAGAAGATGCTTTTGGCTTCCAAGTCCAGGTGGTGAACCCAGTGGGAGCTGCTTTAATGCTGCTCTTTTGTTACCCAATAGGGAGCATAAGGTCATGAGGAAAATGGAAGATAATGATAGCTTGCTTGGATCCCCAGGTGCTCTCAAATGGTATTTTTTTTCCCCTCAGTGTTTTCAAATTATATGGACCAAGGAGGAATAAATTTTCTCAAGCCCACTCTTCTCCTTCCGGGCCTGGAATCTACCTGACATAGTTGCCATTATCCTGGTAACTCCTGAACACCTCTGCTAAGCGTGGCTGTGTTTGTTGACCACACATCCACCTCCAGGACCTCACAAACATCACCCATCAAGTTGCCAAGCTGATCCCTCCACCAAACTCTACTGGAGAAGCATAGGGAAACGTGGCAGGGCATGATCTCAGAACAGTAGTTTGCTGGTCCCCAGCCCTTGGCCAGCTGTGGCGTTCCAGCTGCCTGAGCAGTTTGGTTCTAATACTTGTGAAATACAAGAAGCGTTACCTTTGGGATACGTAGGTCGAAGCCAGAAAATTGGAAGATCCCCACAAAGCTCTAATATTTTGGGGCTTAGGAAACCGTTGTGCTTGATGGGCTCGTCTGCAGCCACCCAGATAAGAGAGTTTTCATCAAATCTAACAGGCATGATTTCATCTTCCTGCGAACATAAGAGCACAAATCCTTTGCTAGTTCGGTGAGCGGCCTTATGCTTGCCTGCTGCTAACTCTTGGGCATCAAACTGTGTAATCATCAGCTGCAACTAACGCTGCGCATCCTTTATTTCATGGATGTGAGCTGGTTGTAGTGAGCCAAACCCGCTGTCAGGTTTTGCTGGGGTTGTGTTTTCACCCTTTTCTCTTTTAGAATACTTTTGCCCTATATATGAGAGATCTTCCATGCCCCAGTGCCAGGATTTCAGTAGTAAAAACCCATGAGCATCCACCAGATCTGAGGGATGAGCAGTGAAACAGGCCAGCCAAAAGTGAGACCCCCATTCTTCTGTTATGCCTACTCTCATCTGATGTTCTCCTAAGCTACGGCTCTGTTTACAATAGATGTTAAACAATAAAGAAGTCTTGCTTGGAAGTTTTGCAGAGGATTACAGTACGAGAACTGGTGCAGCTTCCAGTTTAAAGTCAACGTGATGGCTCTGATTAAAGGTCTTGTTCAGTAAAAGCAATTCAATTGACCAAAAGCTTGAAGTGCGAGTTAAAGGAGCCTGCCTTTTTGAAGTGTACCCTGCAGGTTTTTGGTTTGTATCTTCAAAGTAATGTAGGCAAATGCCAGTGATTGATTCTTTAAAGTCGTTAGTTCAAAGTATTATTTTACATAAAACGTGTAAGTATTTTATAGCAACAGTGAAATATTAAGAGAAAACCAACTTTTGAATCATGAAAACCAGCGTGATTTCAAAGTTAAAATTCTAAATTGCTTCCATAAAAGTCATCGAAACTCGTTACATAACTGACTAGATCAATTTATTCTGTCAAGTTGTTGTTCCTTTAATCTGTTTATTGATTTCTTTGTAGGTCTCGAGCCATTGAAGTTCACCATCCAATCTGTCTACTGAGAGCGGCTCTTGATTCTTTTTTTTCCTCACCCTTAAATTTCTATCAGCATCAGAAATAAGAGAATCCACGTTTCTGAAGTAAAAATATCCTTTGTTTCTGTTTTGAAATCCCTGTGACCTGTGAGCGGGCAGACTTTGGGGATCTACATGAGTTTATTTCCATCAGCCATTTTTATAGGCAATGTTGGCTATCGGTGTTGTAAGGAAGCACCGTAAATACTCAGAAGCACATTGCTGGTCAGAGGGAGAACTTCCCCTAAGTGGGAAGATAAACACTGCTTTGCCACACCAGTCATTCATCTAACCAGAAAAGTCAAGCAATTGGGGAGGGCCTGAAGCAACTGACTTTGTATGAATGAGATGGGAGTTTTCATGGTAGCTGGGTGAGTATTGCAGCTTCTGTGATGCAGGTTCTGTGAAATTTAGACAGCGCAGTGCTCTAAAATGAAGACTGATGCAGGCTCAGTAGGTCAATTCTTAACGTTTACTGTTATTTCTTCTGAGTTAGCTGAAATTTTGCAATATTGTTCAATGTTTCCCAAGCCTTGATGGGTGGAGTTGCTCTAGAGTTGGTAAGCATTCCCTTGGGCTCTATCCCTGTTGCTGTTTGCATTACTTCCTCCATGCTTCCCCATCACAGCCTCCTGCCTGGCCTTTTCTCATGCCCCCAAGGCCCTCTGCTCATCCCCCCCCCTCATACCAATAGCACTTACCAGGTCAGAGGACAGGCTGGCCTTGGTCATGGCATCCACCTCAGGAACACGAGCTTTGGGCTGGGCCTTGATGTAACACTTCTCTCCTCCAGCAAATCGAATGCCGGTGATGCCCTAAGGAACAATTCAGACATTTGGGTGCAGCCCTCCGTGTCCCCCTGTCCCATAAACCCTTTGTGCTACCCCAGCCAACGTCTAGTCTGAACATTGAGTCTTATTTAAAAACAGACACACCAGTGCAATATGGGACTCATTCTAGAGCATGCTGGGAGCAGCTCAGCATTGCTGAATCACAGGAACATGAAGGTTGGAAAAGACCACTAAGATCACCTTGTCCAACCATTGACCCATCACCACCACACCCACTGAACCATGTCCCCCAGTTCCACATCTACCCTTCAGTCCAAGTCCTTGCTGAGCACGCAGTCATCCAAGCTGTGCCAATCAATCCAAGGATGCTAATGTAAATGCTTGGCCTTTGGAAGTGCCTTTTTTTCTCCCTTATATCCATTTTCATCTCAAAACCCAACTGGCAGCGTCCCTTTGCTCTCACTGAGCCTTGGGACTGTGATCATGCACTGCCCTAGTAGGCAGAAGACACGCTTGGAGAGCTGATCTGACCCAGCTGTTATGTCAGCCAGCAGCACACCTGGCAGAGATGTGACTTCAGCATCTCTCTGTTGAGCTGGAGCCTTTGTGCAGATGTGGAATAGTGAAGAGGAACAATGAGAGCTTGCTACGCGTGCCCTTATTCAGCTGCTATTAATGTTGCTATGGTGATGTTAGCTAGAGAATGGTAAAAGCTGAACTCCAGCTATTGGGCAAGCTGGGTCCCCAGTCTCCTGGCTTGGATTTGCTTGTATTCATAGAGAAGCCATGGGACAGTGTGGTGTAGGCACTGGAGAGAGGGGCATGAGGGACCCAGTGGCAGTACTTACAATCTGGAAATCATGAACTTCAACAGCCTCTTCACTCCCGCTTCCTGTTTTGAATGTCTCTAAGTTGTTTCCAGCATCTATTTCCATCGATCCATCCTGCACTTTCCCATTAATGCTCATGGTATAGTGAACATTGTACACCTGGAATAGATAACAGAGCAGTAACGCGCTAACGCTGCGCAATGTCTTCTTCCTCAACCAGATGGTGGGTCAATCTGATGGTCATCACCCTACTCATGGCTGAGGTACAGCATGGCTGAGGTTGTCAGGGCCCTCTGGGTCCCTCTGTTCCAGCCCCTGCCCCAGCAGGGACACCCAGAGCAGGGTGCCCAGGGCCACGTCCAGGCGGCTCTGGGAGATCCCCAAGGAGGAGACCCCACAGCCTCTGGGGCAGCCTGTGCCAGTGCTCCATCACTGCTATGACCATGTTCTGCAGAGGGTTTATTTGATTCTCTTGTGCAGTCCAGATAAAAGTGCTACACGAGCAGCTTACGTTCAGTCTCAAAAACCAAAAGAAAAGCCTGGCAGCACTGTAACAAAAAATTCACACTGACAGCTAGAGATAAACTTCTTCTTCCCTCAGCCTCACTTAGGGAAGTGCTAAAGATTTATGGTTCCCCTATTATATGCATTCAGACCCTCTACTATCTAGAGATCTCTACTATCTCATGCTCCAATTGAACGTGGTGCATAGACCCAGACCTATGCATGCAGCATTGCCTCCTCGGGGCTGAGCCAGAGTTGGGACCTTTTATTACTGCTGTCAGTTATGAGACAACGCAGAGATTTACAATAAATAAGGTTTACCTTAAGCTATTCTATGAATGTGATTTGTAGGGACCTCCTTGATGGGACTGCAGTATGGCTGGAAGTTGTGCAAATCTTCTTCCAAAGTAAACCTAAATGTCCAAACCGTGCTAACAGAGCAATCTAAATTCAGGTGGGCACCACCATGCTTAACATATGTTTTCAACCAAAACTTAGGTAAACAGAAAGTGAGATTTATGTATTAACACGGCATGATGCTTCTGAACGTAGATTCTTCAAGTGGCCAGCAGCTTCTTAGTTTTGTTCTTTGCATACGGTGTCTTTTACCTACCCCAGCAAATGTAAATAAGAAAACGTACCATGGCTTTAAAAGTTGTTCCACAGCTGTTAACCATAAATGCCTCTGTGCACCCACCGTCTCACAGCCCACCAATGGGCGAGCTGATGATGGGTTAAATATAGCACTGCACACACTGGGGTCCAGGTGGGACTTGGTCTGAGCATGCCGTGGTGTGGGGAAGGAATGTGAGTGTTTCAATGCTGGTTTTGTCCTGAGGGCTGGAGTTTGCCCAGGATATGAATCCCTGGGGAGGGGGCTGGGCTTGGAGTGTGCTGGGAATGTGTGAGCAGAAATCAATGTAGCGTCTGTGCTCCTGGAGGTATGTTGACCATTCAGTAAGAAATGCTGCTTCCAGGAACCTCCATCCCCACGACCAATCAAGATAATTATTATATGGGAGTTTTGTTTTGTTTTGTCTTGTTTTTTAAAGTATGGGAGAAAATAAAAGACCTGCTTAAAGACCTCTTTATCGACCTCGTAATGCAAGTTTCCAGCCCGTGCCCTGTGTTACCTGCAGCCTGTGCCAGGCTGGCCGTGCTCACCTGCCTTTCGGTGGCTTTCCAGAAGTAGAAGGCGCCGATGGCCCCAGCCAGCAGCAGAAGGGCCCCAGCGATGAGCACTGTGGCCCCTGCCTTCAGCAGCCGCCCTGGCCCTGGAGGGGGCACTGCTGCCGTGTATGCCTGCAGGGAGCACAGCGCTGGAATAGGAAGCCCGACCTGGTTGGACCAGTTTGGGTCCCTATGCTGAGCCAGCTGTGATGGCTGTAATGTCCCAGCTCAACCCACCGGTTCTGACCCACCCGACCCTTCCATCTATGATCAAGCATATCCTGACCTGACCCAGTCTGTCTCGTCCCATCCCAACCCACCTGGTCCCATCCCAACTCATCCCATCCCAATGCATCCCACCTTGTCTAAATTCAACCCATCAATTCAGTCCTGATCTGGTGAATCTTGTCCCATCCCAATGTGATCTGACCCACTGCATCCAGATTTATTTTAGTCTGACCAATCCCAATCTGACACATTCTGTTCTAATCTGTCCCACTGTGATCCAGCTGAACCCAACCCACCCCATCTCATCCCACTCCGACTCATCTCATCCCAAACAGTCCCATCCCAATCTGATCTGACCCATTCCAATCCATTCCATCCTAATCCAACCCACCTTATTCTATCCTGACCCATCCCATATCTATCTAAGCAGATCATTCCTGACCCATCCCATTTCATCCCGTCCCAATCCCACTCATCTCATCCCAAACCACCCCTGCCCCATCCTGATCCATTCTGTTGTGTCCCAAATCATCCCATCCCATCCCATCCCATCCCATCCCATCCCATCCCATCCCATCCCATCCCATCCCATCCCATCCCATCCCATCCCATTCTGCCCCAGCCCATCTCATTCATCCCATCCCCGTGGCACTCACGGGCGGCAGGCCCTGCTCCACGTCTTCGGGCCCCGCTCTGGCGATGGGTACCTTCTCCGAACCCTCGGCCATGGCTGCGATAGCGGCTGTCCCGGTCTCCCCTCTCCCCGCCGGGCAGCACCGCCCCGGTCCGGCCCCCGCACCGCCCCTGCTCGGACAGAGGACGCTCCGCTCCCTTCGGGCCGCACCCCCGGGAGGAGGGGAGAGCAAAGATTTGGGGCCCAGGGGCAGAGCTGGAGAACGGGAAAGTGATGAAAGTGGAATGTCCAGGCAGGGAGCACAGAGCTGTGCTGCTGCGGAGAGGTGCCTCTACAGCCGGCAATAGTAAAAACTGATTCTTTTATTTATTTATGTAAACGTGATAGGGTTTTCTTTTTTAACTTCATGAACACTCTTGCCAAAGAAATCAGCAGAGTGTGTTTGGACTGAGGTGTGGGCTCAGCTCATTTGATGGCTGCCCCACAGAATCCGCCAGCATGGTATGGGCTGAGCTGCTGCCAAGGCTCTGGGGACAAGCAGAAAGGTTGGGGAATGTCAACTTTTTGTTTAGAATGGTCACATAGACCTCATTGCCCCCAGAGGAAGATCTGACCACTGGATTGAAAACCATGTGAAGCAGCACAGAATTCAGGGGTGGCTCTCAGCTGAGAAGCGCTTTGCTTTTGCGTGGATGAGGAACAAATCCCAGGGATACCCACCTGCAGCTTCTATCCTTAAACCTATCCCCATCCATCCTGTTGATTTCCATCACTGGCCATCAGATCCTGGTCAAAAACTAACAGGCTGCTGCTGGAAATAAACACAATCACAGCAAGTTAAATCCAGAGAGAAGCGCACTGTGCAACTTCATAAAGTAGGGCATGTTCTACCCCCCTCCTGAATGACAACACTGTTGTAGGTTGGGGCTAATAATAAGATTATGATTCTCTTCATTAGCAAGTATTTTGTTACACCGCAATCTTGTGAATGGATATGTCTGTCTTGGCAAAATGTGAGAATCCCAGCCTTTGATCTCAAACCTCCATTTCACATCTCCGCTTTAGAAAGACAGATTTATTTTAAGGCCCCTGCGCTCATCTCCCGTATGGAAACGTGCCAGGGAGGTTTGCTATGGAGGCCCCTATTAACCCCTGCTGTCATGACTTACCCTGTGTGCATGCACAGATCTGCTCGTGGGACTGTGGGGAGCACCCCTTGTTGTCGTGATGGATGGGGTAGCAATGGGGCGAGTGGGGCTGGGGCAGATGCACACCCGTGCAAACAGACCCACATTCAGTCAGTGCAGAGCCGGTGTTTGTAGGGCTGAGGACAAAAAAGCAGCTCGCCTTTCACCAGCTGAGTTCTTCATTTGCAACGAAGATAACGCCGATAGTCGTGTCTGAGCGCCGTCTCCTCTCTAAATAACATGTGTGTGCTCAGCTGGATTAAGCCAACTTCTGAGGCTGGAAATCATAATAACAGTCTTTTACAGGACAGCTTTTCTGGTCGTCTGATACCATTATCCTCTGGGCTGAAAAGCATTCCAGAGTACTTGGAGAGCTGCAGTGAATGTGAGGTTGCTTAGCTGATAGCGCGGGCTTGTCTCAAGGAAACACATTTTTTCCTCATTATTTTTCACAGCTCTGAAAAAGTTTAGAAGGGGAAATGGAAATATTAAAGATGAAAACTCTTTGGTCTGGCTGCTCACTGAATGCACGCTGCCTTTCAGTATGTCTCCTCTGCTCCCTTATGCACTTTATCTCCATTTTTCTAAGTGTCCCAAATAGTTATTTGGACTCTGCCATGGCCTGAGCAGAAATTCATGAGGCCAGGCACTTTCCCATACTTTTATACCAGCACAGCCATAACCTGGTTAGCGACTCGGGTTCCACCTACTTGATGTCTCTACTTGACCTCATTTAAGCACAGTACTCTGGAGGGAACATGTGGCAACGTGAAATTTCAGACACCAAAACCACTGTTTGTTGTGTTCAGAGCTCTTGGAAAGCCCAGCAGTGTCCTTTGCCCTGAGACTTTGGAAGAAGCTGCCATCCCCCATTGCCCTGTTGGGCACGTCTCCAGCAAGACCACAGTGAAGGGATGCACTGAGGTGCACTGGGGCAGCTCTCATCTCTCATCTTCCCCATCCATCCCACATATGGCCCATCACACTTGGTTCCTTCTCACCCCAGGACACAAAAGGCAGATTTGTTTGTCCCCAGGGCTGAATTTCCTCTATCCATATGTCTTCATCATATTCTTCCTAACTTAGCCAGTGGCTGTGCCTTCTGTTTGCCTTGAATCAGAGAGATAACATAAAATAAAAATAACTAGCTGTCATTATGTGCTTTCCTTCCTACCTTTAACAATGTGGTCTCTTTTGTAGCTATCCTCTGTAAATTGCTCATAGGCTACTTCCTTTCCTAACCTCAAATCAGAGCTTGCTGCTTTGGAGGTAGTTATCATCTTAAACAACTTAGTAGTGTCAATCTCCTTTCTTTTTCCCAGGGGCTTCTTTCCACTCTGATGAGAACTCTGATAATTTTCTTTTGGTTTTGTTGCAAAGGCCAAGCTTTATTTTCTCATCCAAGAGCTCCCACGAATCAATTATATTTCTCTTTCTGATCTATGCACCTTTCCACTAATAACTCCGTGATCTGACTCAAGAAAATACTTCCAATGTCATCTCCAGTTCCACACATACTACCTCCTGAAACAAGCATTTTACCCACCATTCTGAAAACACACAAAGCACCTTTATTACCTTTCTGTTTTGGCCTTTCATAGAATCATAAAATCACCAAGGTTGGAAAAGACCTAAAAGATCATCCAGTCCAACCGTTCACCTATTATCAATAGCTCCCACTAAACCTCAACACAACACCCAACCGTTGTTTTGTTACCTTTTTGAGATGTCTGTGTGGACTGTGCACTCATTAGGGTTGGAAAAGGTCTCTGAAATGATCCAGCCCAATCATTCCCCTACTGCAAATATTTCCCTACTAAGCCATGTCCCCTTAGTACAACATTTAATGGCAATGGGCATCCACAACTTCTCTGGGCAGCCTGTTCCAGCACCTCACCACTCTCTTGGTAAAGAACTTCCCCCTGACATCCAACGTAAATCTTCCCTTCTCAACTTAAAACAATTTCCCCCTGTCCTGCCTTTACCTATCCTTATAAAGGGCTGACTCCCTTCCTGTTTACAGGCTCCTTTAAGGTACTGTAGGGCTGCAGCCTTCTATTTCTCAGGCTTTGTTTTCAAAAACCCACGAATTGTTCCTCTTTTCCTCATTGCCAGAAGCTGAGCAGGGAGGAAGAAGGAAGAAGAGTATCATTTCTGCCAGTAGACACCTCTTTAATTGGGAAAATACATCTGTTATCCATGTGTTAGTGTGGAACAGCATGGAACTGCTGTTGTCACACCACTACAAACAGCAAACAGCAGCAGCTATAGTAATAATTTTGGCCCAGTTTTGGTACTTGTTCTTGTCCAGTGTGGAGAGCTGAGGGGAGAAAATGCTTGAAGAACAGCACGACAAAAGCTGAGGACCTTATTCCCTGCACAGCCCTAAATCCCAGCGCTCTTTCCATGGCTCCATGGTCAGTGATTTCCGTGACAATCCCTAATTGTTAAAGGACAAACTGTCAAATACTTTAAGCTCCACACTTTATGGCCTGTCTATATGGGGCCACAGCACTGCATGGGGCAGAGCTGAGGGGCGTGAAACCAGACTAATTGGAGGGGGGAAGAGATGGCCTCCGTGGCCTCACCAGCAAGATTTTCCTCTTGCTGACAATGTTGTGTTGCTGCCATGAGGAGCTCACCTGCCCTTTCAAGGTCTGACAGAGGCAGTAATGAATTCTCTCAAGAAATTTGAGGGTTGTTTAGGAGAAAAAAAGAGTTAATATGTAGAGTGGCCTGATTTAGGTAAATCATCTGCAGCATTACGCTACCCGAGGTGAACAGAGCCACCTCTGTCTTCCTCTCCTTGAGGAGCAAATAGCTCTGTGCATGGTCTTGGTGTCCAAGAGAAGATGCTCAAGTTGGTTTCCTCATCTCTGCCCACGGAAAGCCGTCCCAGAGCCTCAAGCAAAATCTGTTCTTCATGGCTGGGAGCTACTCTGTGGAGATGCTGCGTGTTGGGCAAGCTTGGCCCGATGAAAGGAGCTTTGTTCCCTGATGCGTGTGCTTGTTTGCTCTGAAGGAACCTGGCTTCCAGCTGCAGTAATGCTGGCTTTAGGGGTGGAGGAGGCTGATGAAGCCTCCACTCTGTGGCTGGGCTGCAGCCGGGTGGTCCCTCGTGCAATGAATTAGTTAATACGTGAAGAGATGGGAGGAAGGTGCAAAGAGCTGAGCGTTTCTCTCGACTTCTTAGGATAATGCGTTTTAAAGATCAGCTTGGGTTTGCCTGCGATGTGATTTGTTTAATTATTTAAAGCCTGTTAGCTTATTTTCCTTGGGGGATGGAAAATCCTCAGTGAAGGATCTTTACAGGAGAACAGAGATCTCTGTTGTACGCTGAGGGGCTCACACTCAGCCTCCCGCACCAACCCCAGCACAGGGCATGGTGGAAAGGCTGTGCAAATACCACCTTTCTGACCCCAAAAGATGACTCACGACAACCTCACCTCCAGACCTACTAAGTGTCAGACACTAAAGGACACTCTGCAGGGTGTTTGGGATCGTGAGTGGTAGGCACTTGGTATGGAGAAGGCTTTATAAGACAGCTCTCAACACATGGCCCTCCCCAGCCTGAGCTTGGCTGGGTATGACTGCATGGTGCAGTACTGCTGGGGCAGTTAATGTTCCAGGAAGAGCTTTCTGGTTCAGGAATCTCATCTCTGTGTGGTTGCATGATGGAAAATTTCCAGATGAGGTGCTGAGAAGGTGTGGGAGTGGATGGGATCCCACTTAATCCTCTTGCTGTGCCTTAAAGCCATCTCTTGTTTCATTGTACTAACTCTGCCTTGACACTAGCATGTGCAAGGCTGACTTCTCACTGGACAGACCCAAAGGGATGGTGCCTCTCCTTTTCCTCGATTCTTCTCCTCTTCCTTGATGCCTTTCCTCTTTCTCTCTACCTCCCCCATGAAGTCTCATCTTAGCAGCTCTCGCTCATCTATGAACCCAAGCCAACTTAAGAGGAAAAGATCTTGGTTGTTCTCAACTTTGAGAGCCACCACAGCATCTCAAAGAAGCAGACAAGTGGGCACGACTTCTCTTCAGCACCCCCTCATCTGTGAAATTATCTGCTGCACCTTTTGTTGTCCACAGCACAAATCTAAGCTGTTGCTTAGATTTGCTCTGACATTTATTAGGAGAACCCCAGAAATCATCACCATTGATGCAGGCAGAGCCTGACATACCGGTGACATTTGAGCTGGGGTGCCACACATTCAAACCACTGTTGATTTTTATTCCGTGTTTACTCACCAAATGTGAGCTAGAGGCTCAACTGCAGCCGGTTCCATGAGGTTCACCCTTCAGCATCTTTCACAACTGAGCAGAGAGAGGTGCAGAGAGGTCGAGAGCCCCGGGTAAGCTGCTCTGGTCATGCAGCTCATTAAGGGCTGAGTACTGTGTCCCCATCCCTCTGCTCTGACCATCCTGCATGGCACAGCCTCATGGGGATGGCACTGAGGAAAGAAGACTTGACAGCCTCATTTCAAAGCTTGATTCGGAAAATCAAGCAAAGCCGCTGTGTTGGACTATTGCTGAATCAGTAATCTTTGGTGCAGTTCCACATGGGGATTCCCAGCAATTTAACCAGAAGGCTGAACAATAAAATTAGGTCTGAACCGGCTAAGCAGAGGCAAGGCGGGAGGCAAGACATCTAATTGGAAAGGGTTCAGCAGGAGCCTTCCCTGGGGACTCTGTCCCTTGGGATTAGGGGCTTGTTGACATCTGGGTTGCATGCCATTGCTGCCTTGCCCTGCATCCCACCAGGGCTGATGGCAGGGAGCCAGAGAGCAAAAGCCCTAAAACTCATACCAAGGGGGGTTTTCTGCTGTCAGCCTGTAGGTCCCTGGGAGAGAGGAGATGGCAGTTCCTACCCTGAGGTGTACAGTAGTGACTTGTCTTGACTGGAGATTGGGAAATACATTCTTCTCCTGCCATTAGGGGGTTGTCTGCAAGAGAGATTCCTTTCTGCCTTGTTCTATCCTGTCCTAAAGGCCCTTACAGAATCACAGAATCCTGAGAGTTGGAAGGGCCATCCAAAGGCCACCAAATCCAACTCCCCTGGAATAAACAAGGACATTTGGAAGTACAACAGGTGCTCAGAGCCCCATCCAGCCTTACCTTGAGTGTCCCAAGAGATGGAGCATCCAACACATCTCTAGGCAACCTGTTCCAGTGTGTCACCACCGTTACTGTAAAACTGTAAAAAAATTTCTTTCCTCTAGAACTGACTAGTTTAGATGCAGGCCCACCACCTTTGGTGGTCAGCAGGCAGGTGGTCAGCTTGTTGCTGTTCATCAAGACGAAGCCAAGCTACCTCCTTGCTCTTGTCCTCCTGCTTCCTCCTCCCACTGCGATCCTACCAGAGCCTGTTGTTGATGTTGATGAAAAACAGAACAGAGAAAAGCCTCCAAACATACCAGAGCCAAGGGACTGAATTAGACCTATGCCGTGCAGCACACCATCCCTCTAAGCAAAGCGTGGAGCCTGACACAGTGCTCAGCGCCTGCCTGAAACCCAACCACAGCTCTCAGCCTGTTTTGAAATCCACCCACAGCCTTATTTTCTACAAACTTAGGGAGAAAACAGCAAATTAATCCCTTTTCTTTCTAAAGCATGAGCTGGTTCCTTGTCACTCCCTGCACAGCTCAGGATATGATAGTTCCTTCTGCATAAATACAGATTGTTTCTTTTCACAACTCCTCTTTCATCAGACTGCTAGGAAGGCCTGGGGGTTGTTAGAAACGTGAAAGAGACTCGCTTCCCAATTAAGGTCAATCTCTTTTATCAGAGTCTTTGCATATAAACCTCACTTTCAGAGGGATTTCTACAAACTCCATCCCTGTCTCTGACAAACCAGGAGATGCCCAAAACCTCAGAAGGAGCAGGGAGGCGGCTGCCTTCCCTCCCAGCTTGCAGCGCAGAGCAGGGAGCTGATCTGTCACGATGACTGAGAACATGTCACAACAATCTGTTTGCGTTCTTCAGGAAATAAAAACATCTTTCTCTCCTGGAGCTGGAAGCTAATTTGGAGATTTTGCAAGCTGACATGCAACCTGATTAAAATGACCTCGGGCCAACAGCTCTTCTCAGGCAGCTCGACAATTAAAGTCTAGACCTATCCGTAGCCCAGTTTTTTTCCCCCTTAAATCCCTTTTAGGGAGGAAAAAGTTCGGTGTTTTTATTTTTAAATCTACATATTTGGTATTTTTTTCCTTTACACTTCGCTTCTACTGTAGCGGGATGTGCTGAGGGGATCTCTATTTTTTCACATTAGGAGCAGATGAGACTTGCACACAGAAGCCCTGTTTTTTTTTTTGTCTGCTGGAACAAATATACCAAATACACAATATTATACACAATATATACACAATATATACAAATATACTGAATATCCAACCAAGGAAATAATATATGAATCAACTTGAGTACTCTAAGAAATACCCAAGGCGTTTTGCGGCCTACATAAATCTGCCCCCCCAGGTTCATAGGCATAAATGTTGTTGCCCTCAATTTCCCAGGCTCAGTGGATATTTTTGTAATGACCATCGTATGGCTTAAATCACTCTTTTTTTGCTTCTCGCAATTAATGAAGGAGAGAGATCAATTTATTAATCTGCTGAGCCTCTGTGGAAGCAGGGATTTGCTAAGCAGTGAGCTATGAAGAATAAATGGGCATCTCTTGGCAGGTTATTTCATGGGATCACAGAATCATCTGAGTTGGAAGAGACCCTCAAAGGCCACCACATCCAATTCCCCTGCAATGAACAGGGACACCTACAGCTCGATCAGGTTGCTCAGAAAGACCATAGTCAGACCATGAGCAACCCCTGAACTTAATTAGGGCATCTAAGATGGAACTGGGCTTGTTTACCTTGGAAAAGAGAAGGCTCCATGGAGACCTCACTGCGGCCTTCCAGTACTCGAAGGGAGCTTATGAACAGGAAGTGGAATGGTTGTTTACAGGGGTGGATAGTGATAGGACAAAGGGAAAATGGTTTTAAACTGAGACAGGGAAGCTTTAAGTTAGATATTAGGTGGACATTTTTCACTCAGAGGGTGGTGACACACTGGAACAGGTTGCCCAAGGAGGCTGTGGATGCCCCATCCCTGGAGGCATTCAAGGCCAGGCTGGATGTGGCTCTGGGCAGCCTGGTTTGGTGGTTGGTGACCGTGTACATAGCAGGGGGTTGAAACTGGATGATCATTGTGGTCCTTTTCAACCCAGGCCATTCTATGATTCTGTGATTCTATGATTCTACGACTCTATGATTAATTCACTTGCCTGGGGAGAGCTGACGACCATGAGCATTTTTTTCTTTTATGATTTTTTTTCTTTCAAAATCACTGTTGCAATCACTCATCCCAGGTAAATCTGGAGGAGACTTTTCTTCTGCTTTGCTGATTTGACTTTGCCTGGATCACCAACTGCTTTCTAGCTCATCAGCTGGTTGAACTGATTGACAGGTTTTGCTTTGGGAATGCCCTTCACAGTGTAACTATATCCCCTGAAGGGCTCTATTTATTAATTCTAACCATATACTCCTTAATTGCATACTAAATTGGCTCGCAGATCACCTTCTCAGCATCACCAAAATACCCCGTACAGTTCAAATCACTTCCAGATTGGTGGCTTTACACAGGGGCCCAGGTTATGTGCCTATCCTTGAAGGCAGGAATTGTCTCCCATGCTGTTGTGTGCATGTATGATGTGGGCTCCCCAAACCCCAATTCCAACTCCTCTGCAGTAAACATCAACACCTCAAGCTCAATCAGGTGCTCAGAGCCCCATCTAACCTGACCTTGAGTGTCTCCAGGGCATCCACCACCCCTCTGTGCAACCCGTGCCAGTGCCTCACCACCCTGACTGTAAAATACTTATATCCAATCCAAATCTCTTTCAGTTTGAAACCCTTTCCCTTTGCCCTATCATAGCAGACCCTGCTAAAGAGTCTGTCCCCCTCTTCCTTACAGGCCCCTTTTAGGTACCAAAATCTTGCAAGAAGTCACTATTTCCAGCTTCCAGGTTGGAGGATGCTGGATTTATTGCATCCACCTCTGGCTGCACAGTTAAAAATCATTCCCCTCCGTCCTTCCTCGGCCGTTCCGCTACCGGAGCTGTACCCCCACCTAGCGGCAACCCCAGGGCAGGGGGCAGCGCTGCTCCGGGCTCTCTGCCCCCACCAGCAGCCACATCCATCCTGTGCTTCCCTTGTCATTTGAAACGTGTAAACGTGGCATTTAGGGACTTGGTGGTGATGGGTGCAGAGGAAAGCAACGTCTGGCTGGTGGAAGCAGAAAGAAACCCATAGGCACGGCCTCTATGGTTTCTTGGGGGGACTGGGGAGGTTTGCATTGGAGCAAATGCTCTCGGGGGCCAAGCGCTCCTGGGCTGAGTGGATGTGCTGTGATTAATTTGTGTGTGAGCTGCTGGTGACAAGGCGAGCACAGAGCTCCAGCAGCTGCAAGGCACCGGTGCAGCTTACCGGAGGAGGCAGTTCCCTCCACTATCTCATTTATCATCATTGCTTCCAGTCCCGTTTTGTTCACGCCTTACATTTTTTGATTGTCTTGGATTAAACATTACCAGAGGAAATAATACTAATAGCCTTTCACTGCGAAAAAATCAACTTCTAAGGCATTTGTTATGGGAAGGATTATAATAAATTAAATGCTTAAACTAGCACTGTGCAAGCATTTTTGTCTTGGATCAAAATGTTTGCACTGGCTGTTTAAACATTTAATTTATTATAATGAGAAATATCATTGTAAAAATAAGCATGTTAATTAAACTTGAGTTTTGCAAATGTGAGTCATCCCATGTGGACACAGTATAATGAATATAGACAGGTAGAGTCTGCATGCCCTTTTTTTCCCCCCCATTAAGAAAATGAACATTTACATCTTTAAACCCTGCAGCTATTAGTTATTTTTAATGAACTGTGTTGCCATTTCAAAGTTAAGCTCTATATATGATGCAATCAGATACCGCTAGGTCAGGGAAGAACTTTACTAATTAAGTTGCAGAGAAGTTCTTCGCTGCAGATAATTGATTAAAGCTGTTATATGGATAATCAGTTTAGGTGGTTAAATAAATACAAATAAATAACTGCTAATAAAACCCAGGTTGTGTGACGATGTGGTGCAGAACACTGGCCACTCCAGGTCCTGAGCACCTACAGGTTTGTGAGCCATGCAGTGGCTCTCTGTTACCACCTGATGGAGAAGTGAGGGGCAGAGGGACCTCTACGAAGGCCTTCATGGAATCATAGAATCATGGAATCATAGAATAGCTTCATGTTGGAAAGCACTTTAAAGGTCACAGAGCTCCAAGCCCTCTGCCACCCACTAAATCAGGCTGCCCATGAAGCCATGCCCCCTAGTCCTATTGCAGTTACCTGGGAGAAGAAGCCAACCCCCACCTCACCACAACCTCCCTTCAGGCTGCTGTAGAGAGCAATAAGGTCTTCCCTAGCCTCCTCCAGACTGAACAATCCCACTGTATTCCTCTTATGTGCTCGGTTGTATGGTGGCCTGTAAACAAAAAACCATTTGGATTTAGTTCCAACTCTCTCACAGATGTGTTGTTTCACCTTGAACAAACTCCTCAGCATCCTGGAACACCAAAAAGTGCTCTGAGATACAGATCTGAAAGTGTCCAAGGTGGTGCTACCAAGGATTTCTAATCTCTTATCATCGTACCAACCCAGCAAAGATCACAGCAGGCTGCCAGCCTGGGCTGAATCCCATTCTTGCAGTGGTCCAGCCCTCAGGTGAGAAAGGAGAAACACCTTTGGTACAGCAGCAAAATTAAACCCTGTGGAAGGAAGAAAGTTGTAGCACATAATAAATCTGAATGCTTTACTGGAGATAGTCCCCTAAAAACACTGTGTTTGTAACCTCTAGACTGCTCATTTCCATAAGTCACTCTCTCTCCCATACCACCAAAGTCATGGCTGAGTGGAAGGATACTTATGGGTACTTAAGGAGGGGGAACCCAACTCTGGGGAGCTTCTCCAAAGCATCTTCCTAAGTGAAAAATACCTGAAGACCTTGGTATATGTGGAATGAAGCAGCACTTTCTTCTCCTCAGTCACCAATCACATTTTTTGGTCTTTGGGAACACCTGGAGACTGAGCTGGATTTATCACTATTGCTGCTCTGCCTTCAAAGCATCCAAAAGGAATGAGGCATTAGGACTGAAATTGCCTATAAACCTCCAGAGGTTTTACACTGCATATAGGCTGACCTTACTGTTGGCTGCTGCCCAAAAGCACAGCCCTGCCTTCCTGCAATGGAGGCCTCTCACATCACCCCCTCTCTGCCTTCTTCTGACATTCATCTGACCCCTGGGTGGGTTAATCTGCAGAAATCAGCCCAGTTTTGGTGCCTTTTTACAGTCCTTCTAAGCCTTTCCCGAAGCAGGAGGGCTACCTGTGTGCCCTTGTTCAAGGCAGGTGCTTAATCTACCTTTACATACAAAGGAAAAGTGGTTGGTGCAGTTAGGGAGATTAGGGAATGATTGTTCTGTGGGAGATGATGGTTGAAGTGATGGGATTAAACCTCCCATTCCAGAGCTGGAAGCTGCATCTACTCACAAGTATGAGTGCTACCATCCCAACTGCTTAGTAGTCCTGCAACTAGAGAATGTGCTGCAGAAAGCAAAATGAGGAACCTCATGGTGTTGGGCTCCATCAAACATCATTAAAGGCAGAACATCCTGCTGAAAGCAGCCAAGAGTCATAGGAGAGTCGTCCACAGTGCAAACATTTACTGCCTGTAGGGAGGGATGGGAAGGAGCAGAATGTCCTCCATGACCAGACCTACATTAGCCCCCAGTTTAGGAGGGGATGAGTAACGTCCCAGAATTGCCCCTTTCTTTTCACTGACTCAGTCATAGGTGGCTGTCATAGACTTCTGTGGGAGTTGGCTCAGGGTTGGAACTGATGCCACACCATGCTTGGCAAATATATGGAGTTATTGATCAATCTGCTTTAATTTCTGAAGCACGTTAGCAAAAAAACCTCAGTTATGCTCACTGAAAAATAAAAGACAAAAACTAGGGCATGCACAGTGAAAGAGCATCAGCAAAGCAAATGCTTGATTCAAGGGCCCCGCCTTGAGCTAAGCCTGGGGCTCCCATTTCCACTTGGATGCACTCTAGATGATTTGTTGTGTTAACTGGGGGAGCCTGCAGACTTCTCCCACCTCATTTAGGCATCTAAATATTAAAGGAGCTTGAGCTCACCCAAGCTGTCCTATTACTCTTCTCCAATCTGTGATGTGAAACTCTCAGAAAGAGGTCTACAAATCTCTGCTAACCAGAGAGTCCTTGCAAAGTGAGTAGCTCAGATTCAAGCACCAAACTTGAACCCTGGGAGACAAACCCTACATTTTACTGGCAGGACCTGGGATCTCAGGCCTGCCAGACCTGGGTCGTAACTACCTGATGCTGAAGGCTGTTTTAGGAGCAGGTGTTTTTTTTCTCCTTCTCTGAAACTGCTTGTTGATGAGATGGCCCCAACTCATTCTAAGACAGGGAGGGGCACTAAATCATGCAGTAACAGTGCACAGGATCCACTGCAGACACCAGTGTGAGTCGGTCACTCCAATCCAAGGTGGGGAACTGCCCTTTGGCAGCTGCTGGCTCCCACCCAGAAGGGCCTGGTGAATTGCACTGGAGGTGCTGCAGTACATATAAGAGAATTACAGAATAGCCTGGATTGAAAAGGACCGTAATGATCATCCACTTTCAACCCCCCCTGCTATGTGCAGGGTCACCAACCACCAGACCAGGCTGCCCAGAGCCACATCCAGCCTGGCCTTGAATGCCTCCAGGGATGGGGCATCCACAGCCTCCTTGGGCAACCTGTTCCAGTGTGGCACCACCCTCTGAGAGAAACGCATCCTCCAAATATCTAACCTAAGCCCTCCCCTGTCTTAGTTTAAAACCATTCCCCCTTGTCCTATCACTATTTAGACTGGATCGTGAGGATATAGCTTATCAGACTGGCCTCCTTTATTGGCAGAGAGCCTTTTCCTCTCTGCTTTAAGAGTTATGACTAATTACTTCCCATGCAGGCTCACTGCTCTGAATCACTGTTGATTAGCCGGCAGAGAGGCTCTGAGCTCCCTTCTCAGCACCCACCCTTCAGCCTCAGCTCTAAATTTAACCAAGACGGCCCTCTCGGTTATTTAGATGCATCCTGACTTTTACTACCAGGTTTCCATCAATCACCAGAGCCAATCTCATCCGTCCTCCTGATTGTAAAAGCTGTATCACCAACACTGCATCCCAGTCTAGTCTGGCATCAGTGTGATAACAGTTCCCTCCAAATGTGTACACTGACACTGCCCGCCGTCAATCTCCATACAAGGTCTTTTATGAAGCCCCTGTTAAATCTCAGAGCGTGTGCAGGAAGACTTGGTCACACTCAGCTTGACAAAGCAGGTAGTCAGGAGTGAGAGGGAATTTCTCCCTGTTAAGAAACATAGGGGCAGGATGTTGTTTCCTGCTTATGAGGTCTAATGAGACTTTCTTTCTGTCTATGAAGGCCTTATGTTTTCTTTGTGACTCATCCTATGTACACTATACTAATTGGGCATATCATTGAAGAATTCACGACAAAACCAAAGCTTTGTCACATACAGATTTATAGACTATCGGTTTGTACATGAAGTCACATATTCAACATAAGGATCCATTCTTCCTTTCAGAAAAGCTGAAGCTATTATTAAACCTCCAATCTAAGCACTATCTCTGGTACAAGCATTTTTGAACACATGCTTCACGTTCTTTCACCAAATGCTATTCCAAACGTGATTTCAGCAGAAGGATTTGAGATCTGCTTTTAGCTTGAGGATTCGAGGGGAATTTCAAAGCTGGGTGTGATTACTTTGCTCGAGTCTTTGTCACTCGTGGAAAGAGGCAAAGTATGTATCGGACATGATTGCAACGTCACAGACATCTATTCTCTCTCTGCTTGATGTGTAAATGTAACTCCCTTGTTTCTTAGTGTATAAATAGGTGTATGTACTCAAACTCACTTCAGTGCTCACACACTTTAGCACAGCTGCTTCAGCTGCTTTAGCAGTGTATAAATCTACCAGCACATGCATGTGTAGCTTTACCCCAATCAGCTCCAGCCCTATCAGAAAGCAAAGCACTCCAATGGTTACTGATGCAAAGGTATTTTTACAACACAAGCACTTCAGCTGATTGATGCAACTCCACTGCAAAGGGTCTGGCCATAGGCACTCACACAGGCAGTGAGCAGCACACAGCTATCACACAGCTTTCCTTGCCCCCCCCCCCTCGTGTTCCAGCATTACCAACTTCAGAGCAGAAGATGAGCAATGGGTGAGACAGGACATAGCTCTGCTCATGTTCCTCCTGTTCATTTTCCTGCACAAAACTCTGTTGACCTGTGAAGACTCAGAAGTCAAGAAGCACAAAAACCACAGACAGACCCCGCCAACACATCACAAAACCTTTATTAGTGTTTATCAGTGACACAGATTACAGGAACCAAAGGCAATTAAATAACATTTAACTTTAAACCGACCACAGATTCAAGAGATACAAGTCACATTTGGCAAGGCAAACGTCTCTGCACACTGCGTTGCTTGGGTTACTATTACACTATGAAAGAGGAATTTCCCTTACAAGATTCTACATATTCAGGATATTATTAATAATTATTGTGTCTTTCAGACAGTTCCTTTGGCAAGAATTCCCATTTTTTTTTTCCTTAAGCTTTTATTATATAAAAATATAACCAATTTTCATTATGTACAAACATTACATTACACACTGTACAGGTTAAAAACACTACAAAAATGGCAGGCCATGGGCAAACCAAACGCAAAAGGAAACCATGTAAAAAACAAAGGAAAAAAAAAATAATATTTAAATACTGCACATTTCATAAAAATTACATGAACTACAAACAATTTTTGTTGTTGCTGTTGTTTGCAAATACCAAACAGTACCAACGGGAAATCTTTCCCAACACCTTCATGTTTTAAGGCACATCTTTGCATATTTACACTTACAACACTGGGTCTGGTCAATAACTTAAAGGCTCCCGTGAACGACCGAGTCGTGCAGGTGGGGCCAAAAGGGTTATGATTTCTCAGTGGCATCAGTCTGGGGGCTCAGGAATCTGGTTGAGGGGGCTGGGTAGAGGGGCACCCCAATCTCCTGGAGGTCAGGGAGCCGTGCGGGACGCGGAGGGGACAGCAGCGTGATTGTCCGGTCAAAATCCCTGTGCAACACCTTCTCATAAACGCTCTGCAGCCCCACCGTCTTTGGCAGCTGGGCCTGGTAAAAATTGTCCCTGCGGAGGGGGTCCCGGGGCAAGGATGTACTTTTGCAGAAGGTGGAGAGAGGCGCCGGAGGGTGGGGAGAAGGGTGTGGGTTGGCTCGGCCACAGGAAGGGCTCCAGCAGCGGTCTGAGTGGCCCAGGATCTTGCACTCGGCTGTACAAGCCCACAGACCTAGAGAGGGAAGGATGAACCTGTTGTTGCTGCAGGAACAGCCGCACCACTCACAGCCCACAGATATCAATCACGAGAGGACAGCACACGGACAGCAGCACTAGGAAGCGATGCGCTGTGGCTTGCTCAGGGAAATAGGGTTACATATTTAGCTCACAGGAGCAAATGAAAGGGGAAGGTTTTTGAGGAGGGAAGGGGGGTGCAGTGGGGGGGGATAAAACACACCCACAGTTCTAAAGTAATGCATTCAGTGCTCAGTGTGGGCAGAAGCCAGCACTTAGCAGCCTGCTGGGAGGAAACTCATGCAGCTCTGGGGGCAAGTATCAGGTTTCCCTGCTCTGTGTGCGATGCATCCCTCCACGCAGCACCCTGTCCATCTATCCAGATGCACAGGAGGGACGCACCGCACTGGGAGCGGGATGGAGCCCTTACCGTTCTGCATATGTGTGATGAGGTCCTTCTTCAGGGCATCCCCGCTGATGTCTGAGTCGCTGTCATTGAAATCGCTGTCGCCTTTGCCGCTGTCCTTGCCGCTGAACTTCTCTGCCTCCCGGCCCGAGATGGTATTGAAGGAGTGCCCCTTCCAAATGGCCACGGGGGGGGCGGGCTCTTTGCCGAAGCTCGGAGCGGCGGTGAAACCCTGCTGGGTTGGGGGAAGTAGTAAAGGGTCAATTAGCATCAGAACTGCATCCCTGAGATATACACCCTGCGATCCTCCCCTTCCACCCTCTGCTTTCTGGGATGCACAGGACCTTACCTCCCCGCCGGCTCCTCTGAGCCGCTTCTGACCCTCGTAGAGGCAGGCACTGTCGCTGCTGCTCTCCGCGGTGGAGATCTCCTCAGCTGCTGGAGAAGGGTCGGGGCCACTGAAAGAGGTTTTGCTGGGGAAGGTTCGTACCTCAAACACATTTCCCCTCTGGCTGCTGTCCTCCTGCCGACCCTTCTCCAAGTGGGAGATGTCTATCTGCTCCTTCAGGGGACTGTTGTTTTTGATCTCGTTCCCTTTCTTGCGCCTGTTGCAGGTGGTGGCGATGGTGATGATGGCCACCAGGAGGAGGGTGCAGCTGCCCGCCAGGACGATGATCACAATCAGAGGGATGTCCCACTGCAAGGCCTTCCCTTGCCAGGAGCTGGGCTTGGCTACCTCCTGAATGCTGGAAGGAGCAGTGGCGGTCACCAGGAAGCTGACGGTGGCAGTTGTGGCCAGGGGGGGCCTCCCGTTGTCTGTCACAGTGAGGATGACCTTGAACAGCTGCCCCAGTTCTTCAGAAAGGTCACCCCTAAGCACGATGTCTCCAGTGCTTGGGTTGATGGCAAAAAGGTCCTGCTGGGGTTCTTCCAGGAAGGCAAAGGTAAGCTCAGCGTTGGCCCCGTCATCTGCATCGCGAGCTTTGATCTGGGCCACCAAGGCATCACGGGAGGTCTTGCTGGAGACATTGATTTCCACCGACCCATTGGTGAGCACTGGCTGGATGATGATTGGAGGGTTGTCATTCTGGTCCACCATCCTCACCTTGACAAGCGTGCTGCTGGAGAGCTGTGGGGAGCCTCCATCAGTGGCCTGGATCCTCAGGTCAAGCTGCTTGAGGATCTCATAGTTGAATGTTCTGAGGGCATAGATGGCCCCAGTGGCAGGGTCAACAGAGACATAGGTAGAGATCGGGGCCCCCATCACTTGGGTCTCCAGTAGCCGGTAGGTGACCTTCCCATTGTGGCCAAGATCAGGGTCACGGGCCACCACAGTGGTGATGTAGGCACCTGGCGGGTTGTTCTCCGGCACAGACACCTCATAAAGGGGCTTGGCAAAGAGCGGCGCGTTGTCGTTCTCATCGCTCACCCGCACCGTGTACTGGCGGACGGTCTTGAAGGGTGGGGAGCCCAGGTCCTCGGCCACCACGGTGAGATTGTACTCAGGGATGCGCTCACGATCCAGCGCCGCCGTGGTGACAATCATGTAGCTGTCCTCGTAGGCCCGTTGCAGGGCAAAGTGGTCATGGCCACGCAGACTGCAGCGCACCTGTCCATTGGTGCCAGAGTCACGGTCGGAAGCGCTGACAAGGGCCACGAAGCTCTCAGTGGCAGCTGCCTCACTGACGTAGGCCACACCGGCGGCACTGCCAGCACCACGCAGGGCACTGATACTGATGCGTGGCGCGTTGTCGTTGACGTCAGTAAGGCGCACCACGACGGTGCATGTGGCAGCCCTGGGACTGGCACCACGATCCTGGGCACGCACATCCAGTTCATAGGTGCGGGTACGCTCATAGTCCACAGCTGCCTCCAGCGTCAGGCGGCCAGAACGTGGGTCTAGGCGGAAGAGCCGCCGTGCCTCAGGGGGCACCTGACTGCCAAAGGCATAGACGACCTCTCCGTTGGGGCCCTCATCGGGGTCCTCAGCATCCAGGTCAAGCAGCAGGGAGCCAGGCGGTGCATCTTCGGGCAGCTCCACTGTCACAGAGCTCCGGGCAAAAGTGGGGCTGTTGTCATTAGCATCGAGAACACGGACGTGCACAGTGGCTGTGCCTGAGCGTGCAGGGCTGCCTCCATCCTTGGCCACCAGCTCTAGAGTGTAGGAAGGCTGGCGCTCGCGGTCCAGCTCCTGCAGCAGCACTAGATCTGCACAGCGCGCCCCATCCGCCCGCGTCTGTGCCTCCACACCAAAGTGGCTGTTGAGGGAGACCTGGAAGCTCTGGATGGAGTTGGACCCCACGTCCTCATCCACGGCCACCTCCAGCGGGAGGCGAGTGCCAGGAGCAGCGCTCTCCGACACCTCCAGCGCCATCTGGGCACGGGGGAAGTGAGGAGCGTTGTCGTTGATGTCGCGCACCTCCAGCTCCACGTGCACCAGGCGGTAGCGCTCCCTCCAGCAGCTCACCACGTCGAAGGCCAGCACGCACTGCGGTGCCTGCCCGCACAGCCGCTCGCGGTCCAGCCCCGCCTCGCCGATGCTCAGCTGCCCGTCCTCCTCCCTCACCCTCACCAGCGAGCTGTTGCTGAACTGCCGCATCAGTCGGAAGCTCATCTCCCCCGGAGCCTTCACCGGCATCTCGTCGGCCAAAGTGCCGATCACGGTTCCCGGAGCTCCTTCCTCGTCGGTGCGGTAGCGCACCGTCTTGCAGCGGGACAGTGCCAGCAGGCAGCCGGCGGCCAGCAGCCTCAGGGGGCTCATTGCACCTGCACGGGACTGAGAAAGGAGGGGATGGGGGGGAACGCGGTGCGGGATCAGCACAAACTCCGCACACCGTCCACCGCCGTCTGTATCCGTCCGTACCTCGGCGCCGCCTTTAATAGACGGCGTATGAAAATGAGGAGGCGGCGGAGCCAATGGGAAGCGGGCGGATCCCGACAATCCCCTCCGCCGGGGCGGCTCGGGCAGCCGGCGGGAGCGGGGAGTGCGGGGCGGCCGCCTTTGTTCCCTTTAACTCCTCGGGCCGGGGGGGGCTTCTTGCTTTTTTATAGCTTTCTTTTTTTTCTCCTTCTTCTTTCTCTTTTTTTTTTCAAACGCATCTTTTTCTTTCTTTCCCCCCCTTTTTCCCCTTCCTTTTCCCCTTTTTTCCTTTCGGGTTTGGCAACCCCTTTGGGGTTCGTGCATGGGGTGCTGCGCTCGTACCCCCACAGCTGCATATGGGTCGGTCGTGCCCGGCTGATCCGGGGGGGAGGGGGGATAAGGGGGGTCCGGCATCCCTTCATCCCCGCACCCGCAGCGCCGTGTTCCTCGCGTGAGAGCCTGTGATCAGCGCCGTAAGTCGCCTTTCAGGAGCTGTCCCCGCATGCGTTAGTATGCATGTCACCACCCGGCTTTCTTAAGCCTGGGGCACTAGCAGGCGAAAGGAAAAGGGAAAAAAAATAAAGAAAAAAAAAAGAAAAATAAAGGGGAGAGAAGAAGAAGGGAGAAAAAAAAAAAGAAGTTCCAAATAGGATTTAGCATAAGCTTGAGGAGATTTGGAAAGGTTTCAAAGATCAGGCTGTATCAAAGGCTTATGAAGCCCTCGTTAGCTGTAGAAATATAATAGCATGGCAGGCTATCCCATTTGAGGAACCAATGTCTGTATTATTTCACTGTGACAGGCTAAAGGGAGAGAAAGTTGAACAGTTTCCACAGAGGAGTTGGACTAAGTTGAATATAATGAGCAAACGCCACATGTATCCATTATGTCCCTCTATTCATTCCCAATCACTGCCATAACTCTTTGACTAAACGATGATGAGCGCTGAATTACACACAATGCCCGGCTCATATTAAAATACATTTAAAACCGATCCCTCCTGGTGCCCTGTTACGCCTATTCACGGGATTTTCTTTTTGTCCTAATAGGGCCCCTCTGGGAAGCAACACCAGTCTCGTTCCAGAAGAACAAAATAACAGCGTGAGGCTGAAACCTGGCACGGACCGGGGAAACGCGGCCATCTGCCCCGCACCGCACGGAGCCCCGCGGCCGCGGAGCGGGCGGAGGGCGCAGCGCTCCAGTGCTGCCCTCCTCCTCCTTCTCCCCTCCCTCCCTCGCTCCTTTCCCCTCTCCATCCTTTCTTAGGGAACAGCGATTGAAAGAAGCAAAGCAGAGAGCACGAATGGATGCCTTCCCCGCTCTGCGTTGCCGGGGACAGGAGGGGGGCTCGGGCAACCTGGGGCACCCACGGATCCTCTCGTGTTTTTGCACGGGGTGTTACGTGGGGCGCTGCGCGTATTTTTGCGCGTGTTTTTTTGCGCGGGGCGGCACGCGAGCGCAGCGGGCGCGGGCGGCTGCGGCTTGCCCGCAGCGGCGGCTTATGGAAATAGGATTTAAATAGCGCATCAGCGCTCGCTGCGGGAATAGGAGGGAGCGGGGCGCAGGGGGGGGGGGTTGACGCGCAGTGCCGCCGACAAAAGCTCCCCTAGCTCCTGGTCTCTAAAGGCTCCGCGCAGCGCAGCGCTTCTGCCCTTAGGAGCTCCGCAGGCGGCTGTCGGGGCGGACGGGGAGCAGCGCTGGACCGGACCGGGTTGTGTCGTGCCGGGTCGGGGGCTGCGCGCATGGGAACGGGACCGCCGGGCTGTAGCGGGCAGCGGGCAGCGGGGCGGCCCCTCGCGTGTAACAGGATTATCGTGGCCATTTCAAGTTCCATGCAGCATGTAATTTATTTTTAATTAGGATTAGGATCGAGAAGGGAAGGAGACCAGACCGTGTCCCCCTCCACTCCCGCCCCCACATGCCCTGTCCCCGTGAAGGCACGGCTGTGGCTGTTCCAAGATTCCTAAAAAAATCAATCAATACAACGGACCCGCGATCGCCTCCCACACACTTTGCAGGAGAAAAGGGTGCAAAGAAATGTATTTTCAGTGTGCACTCATATATATTCTGCTTGGAAAGATCCCCCCTCCAACCCCCCCCTCCCCCCCACCTCCCCACCCTGTTCCCACCTCACTCATCTCAGGCACTTCTGATCAGAACCCTTTTTAAAGAGGGTCCCAGTGGGGTCCTGCTCCTCTTCGCCTTTCTTTTCCTTCTTTTTTAAGGCCAAATGCACTTTCTGTCTGCCCGGGCTATGCTTTTTTCCACAGCCATGATTCTGAGTTAAAAAATAAATACATGTATCAGTCGCTCCGCTGGAGCAAAGCCCTCTCCCCAATAGTTTGGATAAAGTCCATTACAGAGGCATTCTGAAAGCCTGCTGAAGAATCTTGTTTTACAGCTCAAAAAATAAACATACGGATCAGCTGCGTTAAAAGCTACTTCTTTGAAATATTGTGGTTAAACAGCCCAGATTGGTTGATTGCTCCATGCGGGGACATATGTTCTTGCAAACTGTGCGTATTGTTACTAATGGGGATTCTCACACCGCAGCTTTCCCTTTGAATCTGAGGCACTGGAGATTTCTCTGGAGCTGTTGCAAGGTTGTTTTAATAATTCACCAGCTCCCATGCACTTAAGTGTTTTTATGAAGGAGTTTGTGAAGGAGGGGGCACTTTGTGCTGTCCGGAGCTCTTGTGTCCACCCCATGCTCCTTTCCATACAACCTAATACAGAAAGCAGAACTCTGAGAGACAGGTGCCAGTGAATGGGTAAAAGCAAAGAGCTCCTCCATCCCTGTAATGTGCTGCTCCCAGGGACTGAAAATCTCAGCAGCAACCATGGTGGCCAGTAGCAAAACAGGATCTCCTCTTATTTTGGATGAGAAGTAATGGCCTCAAGTTGCACCATGGGAGATTCAGGCTGGATATTAGGGAAAATTTCTTCTAGAGAAAGCAGTGAGGCTTTGGAATAGGCTGCCCAGGGAGGTGGTGGAATCCCTGTCACTGGAGGTGTTCGAGAACTGTGTAGATGTGGCACCTGGGGACATGGTCAGTGGATGTGGTGAGGATGGGCTAATGGTTTGACTGGGTGGTCTTTGTGGCCTTTTCCAACCTTAATGATTCTATGGTTCCACTAACTCCTCCACATGAAGATGAGCACCAAGGGCTCTGACCTTTCCCACTATTATCTGTGGCACAGTGTGTCTGTATGTGTCCCAGGTTGGTAGTGTCTCCATGCAACTTTGTGTGCAGGTGGCTGTCGTGCCTGCACTTTCCCTTTCCCTGAAGATCTCTGGGGGCACCAAGTTGTGGGTGGCTATTGAAAATCTGTCTCTGTGTAGCCCTGATCTCCCTTAACCCATACTGCATTATGATGACTGCATGCTGCCAGGGCTGTGGGGTGGGATGCCCTGGTTGCATCTCTGGGATGCTGCAGCTTCACTGGGGCTCTGCTGAGCCTAGTAGGCTATTGGGGCATGGTCCCCATCTGGTTCTGCCACCAGTGGGCCTGGTTGACCTCTCTCCAGCCCTGCAGCATGAACACAACATGTCCCCCATGGCTCATCCTTAAGCCTGCAGAGCTGATGGCACCAGACCCCTCCTGGGAGCCCATCTCCCTTCTTAGTCCTCATCTCTTTCTTCTTGAGCATCCCGCCTGGGCTGCCTTTGAGTGATCTACAAAAACAAAGGAACTTCTGCTTCCCAGCCTAAACAATTCCCCCCTGTTTAATCACTTCTGCAGCAACCCAGAAGTGTGGGTTAACCTGTCAAGCTCCACAAACCCATGCTGACCAAAACTCTGGAAAACAAAAGAGTGGAACGAAGCGGCAAAGGGTTTTTGCTGCTCTACGACTGTTTGTGTAGGAGGGTATTGTCTCCAGCCATGTAGGCTATAGAGGAGGGAGCTGCCATCCTCCCGCAAGCTGCAGTTGGGTAGTGAGGTTATAAATCATTTGTTTGTTACATTTGCTTCAAATGCTTCCCTGCCTGCATCTCCCCTCTGTGAAACGTGAGCTATAAAAGGAGAGCTTGTTCTGTGGGATAAAGGAATCGCGTGCCCGTACACCCCACCCGGCACGCCGTACTGATCCCACAGGGAATTTATTTTTTAATTGGATTAATTTCTAGCCTCTCCTGGAGTAGCAGCTGGGGCCTTTGATTCGAGAGGTTAAAACAAAGGGGAGAGAAACAAAAGACCAGTTCTCGCATTCCCCTCACAGCGTGGGCCTCCTCCATACAGCCACCCGGAGGTATCCCTGGGGCAGTGCATTCCTCAGGGCCTTCAGCCGCTGCAGGGCCATTTTTGGGGACGTGGACCTGTTGGAGTGCATCCAGAGGAGGGCCACAAAAAGGATCCAAGGGATGGAACACCTCTCCTATGATGACAGGCGGAGAGCTGGGGCTGTTCAGCCTGGAGAAGGCTATGGGAGGCCTGAGAGTGGCCTTTCAGTATCTAAATCTATCCCCCTCAGGTGCTGTGTCTGTCACTTCTGTGCACCTGGCTGGGATGGATACCTTCCACACCGCTTTGAAGGTGTCTGTACTGGCACATTTGGCTTTCCTCCAACCTCGCTCTATTTCTTCCTGGGTCTCATTCATACTCTTCTCCTTGAAGGACTGTTTGGGATTTTAGACTCTTACAGATGATGAATGGATGGAAGAAATCTACCTTTTAGTTCCCATGAAGATGTACAGCCCTCTGTGTATGCTTATGTGTGGCTGCAGGGATGGGCTCTGCTAACTTTTCAAGGCAGCTCACTTGCCATTAGGCTGATGTCCTTCCCCTGCCCATGGCCAGGAAGTTTCATACCACTCCAATCAGTCACTGCCGTGTCGCTCCATGGGCCTGCCTCCTTCCTACCATGTTTTAAGTCACAAATGTCCAACATTTTGGCTTGCCTGGGCCACACTGGATGAAGAATTGTCTAGGGCCATATCTATGAAGGTTGCTCTGAAAGTAATGCCTCCTGTTTATTTCTATGGAAATGACAAGAGACAAAAGATAATAACAACACTATTCAATAGAGAAAATCTTCAGCCACAAAACACTCTTTTCAACGTAGTCATCACCGTCAGCTATGCATTTTCATCAGCGATGAAGAAGAGCATGCATGCTGTGCTTGAAACAATCTGCACCAGCAGAGATGACCCACTGTCACTGTCACCACTACTGAAACGCACCACCCACCACCTCACTGTGCTCACATCCACTGTTTGTCCTCCATAAACGTTCAGCAAGCATCAATGAATGCCAGTGGGAGTAATTTTTTTCTGCGTGGAGAAATTCAGTGACTGAGAAGCAAGGGATACTTCTCTCTGCTAAGGTAGGCCCGATAAAAGTCTGGTTAAGAGAGGCACGATTGGATTTTTGGTCGCAATTCTTCACATTCCATTTGAGAATTTGCAAGTGATGTATTTATGTCAACTAAAAACGGAGTCACAAATAACCCAAAACACTGATGATGTTTTTCGGCAAACTTGAAAGCTGTTCTCAACTTCCTTTATCACAACAGAAAGCCCGTCTGTGTGTTTTTCTCTGTTCATAGGACTGTGTTTAGCCAACGTATCAAAACCCATAAACTTAGTTGCCATCACCTGAGTTAGCATTGCATTGTGTTCTCTGTGTTGGTAGTGCATGGTTGTTTGGATGGTGCTGAGTGATGGTTGCACTCTCTGAAGAGTCCATCCCCTTCTTTCTTACAGCCCCCTTTAGATACTGAGAGGCCGCTCTCAGATCTCATGGAGCCTTCTCCAGGCTGAACAGCCTCAGCTCTCTCAGCCTGTCCTTGTAGGAGAGGTGTTCCATCCCTTGGATCATTTCTGGATGCACTCCAACAGCTCCATGTCTCTCCTGTACTGAGGACACCACATCTATGAGGCCTAACCAGCACGGAGCAGAGGGGCAGGACCACACTTCTTTTGATGCAGTCCAGAATATGGCTGGCTTTCATATACATGCCAATATGTTGTTGTTGTGTCAATAGGAATATCCTCCCGATTTCCCTGCTGCTTCTATGTCCCCAGACCTGCTGTGCTGCTGATACATGTGGTGAGGAGGCACCATGCAGCGATCCTCCATGGAGAGTTGGAGGTGGAGGAGTTGCATTAATGTGGTGCCACGCTTAAGCTAATTAGCCCCATGCCACAGTGGGTTAATGAGCTTGGGCACGATGCCACAGCTTTTGATTTCCAGGCTGGTTTGTGCAGCTTTGCCCATTTGTGCTCCGGCCTTCTGCTTGTTTCTGAGGGGTTTACAACGAGGGGGCAAAATACAGTGGGGAGGCAGGGGCTCAGCCTCTCACTGGAAACCAGACAGTCCCTTCCTTCATCTCGCCTCTCATCTCCCCCCTCTCCCTGTCCGTCCTCCTTCTCAATTGGCTTGCAAAGTCAGAGCCCCCAGCTGTGAAAGACTAAGGCTTTCCTTCTCCCAGCCTCCCAAGCAGCAGCAGGCTGTGAGCAAGAGCGTGCCGCGCGTCACTTTCTCTTCAACAGGCTGCAAGCACAGCGGGATGAGCCTGGGCACTTGGCCGCCTGCCAGAGCAAACTCTATTCATGGTGAGCATCCCTGCCCTGCTGGCTGCTTTTGGGGGCTGAGCATCCTGCATCTCTGAGCATCCTGTGTGTCTGAGCCCCAAGCAGCAGGCGGGACACAGGCCATCAAACATGGTTTGCCTTGTGTGGGGCGATGGGCTCCGTCTGCCCACTCCTGGCTGAGGGATGTGGGTGAGATGTAATCCTCCTCCATCTGGAGGTGCTGGCAGGAGCCCCCAGGTTTATCATGGGAGGTCTGTGTGCTGTGCTTCCTGCAGCCCAGGGCAGCACAGCTGCCCCACAAGCTGCCCTTCCCCAGGCTTTTGAGTGAAAAAGTTGAACTCTGGGATTGTAGTTGGCTGGAGATCTGCTGAGCCCAAGGTTTTATTTCAGCATGATGAGGAGCCTGCCTGCATGAAGATGGGAGAGCAGTGATGAATTTGATCTATCTGCACAGCCTCTACCTTTAATGCAGTAGATTTCCCATTGGGATCAGTTTTATTTAGCAGTATCTTGCTGTCCAAAATGCAGCAAGATCCAGGGAAGAGCAAAGTGGGGAAATGACAGTAAAGAATCATAGAAATATAAAATCATTAATGTAGGAAAAGACCACTAAGATCTTCTCCCTCAGACTCAGTTCTGGTGAGCCTTAACCTTAAGTACTGTGTTCAGTTTTGGGCCCCACACTACAAAAAAGACACTGAGGCCCTGGAGCTTGTCCAGGGGAGAGCAATGAAACTTGGGGGGTGGGGGGATCTGGAGCACAAGTCTTATGGGGAGCAACTGAGGGAACTGGGATTGTTCAGTCTGGAGATGAGGAGGCTCAGGGAAGATGTTATTACTCTCCTTGAAAGGAGGCTGTGGTGAAGTGGGCGTTGGCCTATTCTCCTGGGTAACTAGCGACAGGATGAGAGGGAATGGCCTTAAGTTGTGTCAGGAGAGTTTTAGTTTGGATATCAGGAAAAATTATTTCTCACAAAGACTAGTGAGGCACTGGAGCAGGCTGCCCAGGGGGGTGGTGGACTCATTCAAGAAGCGTGTAGCTGTGCTACTAAGGGACGCTGTTTATTGAGGAAATATTGGTAGTAGGAGGACAGTTGGACTGGATGATCTCAGAGGTCTTTTCCAATTGTAGTGATTCTATGATTCTACTCTATGACCTAGTCCAACCATAAACTCATTCCCACCATGCCTACTGACCATGTTCCTCACTGCCACATCCACACAGTCATTGAACACTTCCAGGGATGATGATTCCATCACCTGCCTGGGCAGCCTGCTCCAATGCATCACCACTTTTTCTGAGAAGGAATTTTCCAACCTGAACCTCCTATCCTCTAGCTCTGCTTAGTTTTCTTCTGTAGCTATAGCCAGCAGTGATATGGCCCTTTTTGCAACATGGTATGAATTACCTGTTTGTCTTGCTAAGTTTAACTGTCTGGCACAATCTCTTATTTCATTTGCTTGAAAAAGAGATGCCCAACGTTGTGTGCCACTCAGTATCACTGCTTTTTGCCTCTGGATCCAAATGAAACCTGCACAAATTTTATGTGTGATCCCCAGGAGAAAATCACGTAGCCCAAACACCCACAGAATTCTGTTTTGAAATATTATCTAAATTGTCATTGCTTTTTAAATGCAGTAATAAATGTGGAGAATGATCTCCCCTGAAAAAGCTTGAGGCTTAGAGAATAGGTGCTAAAGAAACACATCAAATTAGACCAAAAGTAAAAAAAAGAGGCATAAAATTCACATTATCCCCCCCAAAAATAAAGGCTGATGGCTCAAGCGACTTTTCTGTTTGCAGCTGTATTGAACATCAAATTCACATTTCTGCCTAAAAAGATTTACATCCCTGCAGCAAGCAGATCTGAGAGCTTTGTTTTGTGGCAGAAAAGAGCGGTGGTGCTGTGTGAGAGGTAGAAAATGATGTGAGCAGGCATGGTTTGTGAACGAAGGGTCACAGATGGGTGAAGTTCCTTACAAGTCGAGACCGACAAATAAGCATTTGGAGAAGCTGCTGGAGTATTCTGAGCACTTGTAACTGGAGAGATTTGAGATTGTCAAGGCAGCCTGATGTGTGTGTGTGTGTGTGTGTTATATATTATAATGAATATGATAATTATAGGAGATAATTTATACTATATGTGTATTATATATGAGTGCCTCCTCAGTAGGCTAAAACAATGGCATGAGAGTCTAAAGAAATGTGAAATCTAATTACTGTAGCTGTGTAAGTGAAGTAATGAGGAGCTTGAGAGTGTGACTGATAAGCAATTAGATACTAGACTAATGAGCAAGCTGTCTGCAGTCCATCAAAAAAAGTAAGGGAGGCTTGTGCAAGACATGCTTGGCATTGCAAAGAGGAAGACACACCGTATCCAAACACAGCTTTCCAAGATGCTAGCACAATGTGAACACATAATACTCACTAATTACTGGAGACTGTGTGCTAAGCTCGGGGATAAAGTCATGAACCAGTTAAAAAATGCATGGCAGGCCCACTGAGGAAAAGAAGAGCAAAAGGTAAGAAGCATAAAGCACTGACTGCAAGTATGGATAGGAGAGGTGTAGATGGGTTTTAAGGTGATAGATCAGTGGCTCCTCACTGTGCGGTTTGCTATCTTGTGTTTTCCCATCCCAAAAGAGGTGAGAAATCGATGTTAGGATAGATAGTATGATGGCAATATGAGCCTGGTCCCAGTAGTGCTGGCTGGGAATGGGCAGCAGTATTGGTCTGGGAAAGGCACTGCAGGCTCTGCATGTACTATGGGGAGTCCTGTAATAACCATACATTGCACAGAAAACCCTGTCTCCCACAGATTATACTTCATGAAGTATTAACTGTTTAAGCTGAAATTCTCTGTGCTGGCTGTCTGCTTTATGCTGCTGGTTCTTTTTGAGAGAAACAGTTCACTTATTTCCAGAAAGGGGGCCAGGATATATTTATTGTAGGTTTTTAAAATAGTGGTTTTGCCAGTGGGATAAATATGTGGCCTCTCCTCTCCTCTCCTCTCCTCTCCTCTCCTCTCCTCTCCTCTCCTCTCCTCTCCTCTCCTCTCCTCTCCTCTCCTCTCCTCTCCTCTCCTCTCCTCTCCTCTCCTCTCCTCTCCTCTCCTCTCCTCTCCTCTCCTCTCCTCTCCTCTCCTCTCCTCTCCTCTCCTCTCCTCTCCTCTCCTCTCCTCTCCTCTCCTCTCCTCTCCTCTCCTCTCCTCTTTCTCTCTCACAGAGCTTTCATGGTTTGGTTTGAGGACTTGAAATTTTGCAGGAAGATTCTCTGTAGTACAAAATAACCAAGTACTGATTTTGTCCCTGTGCCTCCTCATTCGAGGCATGGCCAGTGTGATGGAAACAAGGCCTGCCACACATATACAACTTTCAGAGTGCTGGTGGTGAAGTTCTGCTTTTCCAGCATATTGTTCTTTCAAATCAAGGGAGATGTGCATTGTTCATCACTGAGTCATCAATGTCAGACCTTCCAAAGTGAGGAGAAAGCTGTGCAAAATTAGTGGACATTAATCTAGCAACCTGCATCTCTTTGTGCCTCAGCTCGCTGGCTGTAATGTGAGGTTAATGATACACCCTCATTCCACAGGTTCATTATCAGAAATAAGATAATTAACATCTGCGAATGGCGCTAATTTATTTAAGAGTGGAGAAGGCCAAAGAGGAGGCCATGAGAAAATTATTATTTCCATCCCAAGCAAGACTTGAGTGGAACAAGGAAACAGAGCAAACACTGAAGGAAACGAGGGCCTGTGGAGCATAGCAGGAGTCCAGCATAGAAATAACACTTCATTGTGGAAACAAGAATCATATCACAGCATGACTGGGGCTACAAAGACTGCCTTAGGCCCAATATTTCCTAGTTTAAGTGCTTGACTTTGCTGTTGCAATATCGTACTTCCAACAAAGTTCTCCCGGGTGCCATAGCCATTGAAATATTTACGTCTGTAGAGGGAAGAGTCTCTCCTGCATGCTCTGTAATCACACGTTGCCTGTGGTGTGATGGGGGTTTAGTTCAGTGGTTGCTCATTAAGCAATAAACTTGGGCTGCCCAGATGGTGACTTCTTTGTTCCTTGTCCTCCAAGTACACAGCAACCTTCTTAGTTTCCTTCTCCTCACAGCTTCAAACTTCTCCACTGTTACCCTGGTGAGGAAGAAACCACTCCACTAGATTCTCTTCTATTGCTGCCTCAGCAGTATGGTGTTTGAGGAGAAACAGTGCTGAAGCATTCAGTATTACAGGGGGACTGCAGCTTTTGGAGGAGGAAAGCAGGCATCTAAAGTGGTCGAAGCATGAAGAGCCAGGGAAGCTTAAGGCAAAGCTGTGTAGAACTCATTTTTGGCAAATAAAAATTACACTCAGGCACAATTTGGCTAAAGTGTGTCTCGTGCGTTTGGAGGTCTAGGATATATTGCTGTGCCACAGCTTTTCTGTATGTTCTTGGGCCAGACATTTCTTTGTTGAATCTCCAATTGAAATAGGCATAAAAGGACAATGGGAAAGATGTGGTGGGAATGCTGTGGACAGAGGCATTGGGACCAGCAACTGGATTGGAGGAGGCTGGTAACTATGGTTTGGGAGTACTTGGGGAATTGGAGCTCTGAGATGGTTTAAGAGAGGTTGGGTATGGGTATGGGAAGCTCACGGGCTTGGAAAGATTGAGGGAAATGAATTATTCTTTCTGGGGGCCAGAAATTATATCTGTAGCTTCTGTAGGATGAGAGATTTTGGGAAGGCCATCAATAGGATCCAGGCTAGTGCTCCATGTTTTGGGGCATTCTTGAGCTGGGAACTGCTCCCAGAAGGCTCCTGCATGCTGTTTTACTGTCATAAACATGTTAACCATAGGTATGCAGGGAGCTTGATCCATTGTTCATCTGTGCTCTCATGTTTGCTACATGACCTTCACAAAACAGTTATCACTAAGTGGGGAGCAGACACATCTGGATGCTCCATGCCTCAAGTGAGTCACCAGGCAGTCCTATTAATATAACTAATTCTTGCTTTCTCTCCCTGCTTCCCTTTTCATGTCTCATCCCACTCTCTTTCCACTTTAAGTAGAACTGTGCATGTGTCTTTCACTCATGTCTTTCTAGTCGTGGAATCATAGAATCAATAAGGTTGGAAAAGAACATTAAGATCATCTAGTCCAACCATCAGTCTAAGAGACTGGGGTCCAACAGTCTCTACACTGTGTGTCTAGCCTTGGTCGTAGAGAATAACCCTTGCAAGTGGACAAGTACTGCAGTGCAGGGCACTTAGTGGAGGACGCAGTTACACTGCACACAGTATTATTTAGGGGCATGGTGTCATGACAGAGAACAGTTGTAGGATGGCTTTCAAAACCAGGTAGAGCTGCATGTAGGTGTGCTCAGATGGTATATAGCGGGCTGGCTGCCATTCTGTGTCAAACTAAAATTCCCAACGTAGCGATGCTGGTAATGTAAGCTGTCCTCCTCATCTGTCCATTTTAATTTACTATATTTCACCTGAAAGCCCTCTTTAATCATAAGCAGATAGGAGATTACTTATTACACAGTGCCATAGGTATGCACAGTGCTTTACAAACATGTGAAGAGACAGACTGCTGCCCTGAAGAACTTGCAATTGGATTCTGACAAATACAATAAGAAAGAAAAAAGTATGGGTGTTGAAGCTCAGAGCAGACAAATAAACGCCTGTATACAGATGCATCAGTCACAGTACATGGAAATATTCTCTCTTCTGACTCAAGTGTTCAACTGTGTCACATCTACTGCTGAAGCTGACAAACTGGTTATACCTTAGGTAGAAAATGCTTGTGTTTTAATGCTTGTGATGTCAGGAATCATTGAACCAATTTAAATTAAAAGAACAACTGGAAGGACAAACTTATATTCTAGGATGACCTGCAGCATCCAAATTGGAAACAATGACCAAACTAGGAGAAGTAAAGTCAGAATTTGTTTGGTGTTCAGATAATTTATGCCCACGATGTAATGCTGATATAATTTATGCTGCACTGACTGCTTTGTTTCCTATGAAATTAGACTGTTCAACAGTGTGATGTTTTCAGTCTTTCTATTTATCCATCAGTGAAGAAGCCCAGCCCTTGTGTTACAAATCAGTTAGGCAACATCCTGACAAAGTTTGCAGCAAAGCGAATGGTCCTTAAAGAAGATACTTAGATTTATAAACTATGACAGCAGAAATAAAACTCGTTGGCTACCTTTTATGGTAGGCCATTAACAAAAGTCCTTATTTAACAAATCTGAGGTAATAGTGATGAAATGGGTTTCTCAGATTCAAGGTGAATCAAAGGAAAATTGTGTCCTGGAGGATAGGGATGCTTGGTTTGCGCCACCATAGCGTGGCCACATGACATTCCCAGTGCCAGCCAGGGGCTGTTGGTGCAGCTGCCTGCACACTCTGCCAAGCAGCCAGATGATGCTGGAAGAAAATCCTTCCCAGCTCTGGATCAGGCTGCTCTTGGCTTGTTTGCTGGCTGCAGGAGTCGGAGCTCATCTCTGGGCAGATAAACAGAGAGACTAATAAAGAAGGCGAGGAGCTGCCGATCCTCTGAGAAAGTTGGAGGTGAGCTGTTAAGATGAGGAGTGCTGCAATCCCTGTGAAAAATCACCTGGTGGGTGATGCTTCATCCAGGATTAAAGTACGCATATAAATCATGGAAGAAAACTCTGCAGTCCCTCTCCCCAAACGATTAAATCCTGTGCATAATTACACGTGTTCAAAAAACAACCCAACCAAACAACAACAACAAAAATATACAACCAACCAACCCTACCTCTTTCAGACACTGAGTTTTTTTGTTGTAATTCCCATAATTGGCAAGCAGATGTACATGAGGGAAAGAAAGGGGAGAAGGCTTTGATTTATTTTCTTTCCAAGCTGAAAACGTGCAAGCCCTGTGTGGGTTAGGTCCTTTAGATATTTAAAGTGATTGAAACAACTTCAAAGGAGACATTGTGTTCTATCAGGTTGAGTATATTTTAATATTAGCAAGGCTTTTTTATTTTATTTATTTATTTATTTTTTCATTAAGAAAAGAGATCCATTCTCTGGAGGAAAGAAAACATTCTGAGATATTTTATTCAGGATGATTTCTTGTTGTTTTTAAAGAGACAACGCAGCATTTCAAGCTTGCTGAAGGAGGTAAATGTCCTCATTTCTGCTTACCAGTGTTGATTGCTGCCTGTGACTAGTTTGCTATTTGGTGGCTACTTAAATAGAAATTCTCTGTGAACAGACTGGTATTTTTCTGGGAAAAGTGTTTGGACACAATGGTTTTTATTCACCTGTTGAAAGTACCAACATATTGTGAACAAGCAGGACACAGAAAACCCTCATTTCAGCAGTTTCAGCCCTTCAGACACAAGGGACATTGCTTGAATGTGGCCTAGAACTAGGATGGGTTACAAGATAGAGAAGATGACCATTTTAGCTACCTCTTCTGCCCTGCCTGGTGGACTATGTGCATTTCTTACAAGATATGTACTATAAAATATAGTTGAGTGCTGGGAGAAAGGGAAGGATAAGTTTTCATGGCAGAAGGTTGAGAAATGTCCAGAGGAAGGTCTCTGTAGCAACTTGGAGCAGCAGCATGGTTAGCCAGAAGTTGTGGGACATGTGAGGACAATGAAAGGCAGAGGTGGGGCAGGCAAAGTGATGTAGTGGTTCAGGGCAGAGGTGATGCAAGATGTGGACACCATGACTTCATGGCCTGTGGTCTCATGGGAGTTCATTCAGAGGGGCCATAGGGCTGCCACTCTTGGACCATGCATGCCTTTGACCTGGTGACTAAACCAATGTGAGATGGGCTGCAGTTGAGAAGTGGCTGGAAAGAGAACGTGGCACCCAGGAGGAGTGTGAGGAAAAAACAAGTAAAGGGCCACTGGTGCAATGTGTTTTTGCTCATTCTTGGGAGTGGGGGACAAGGAAAATGCTAGGTATTGGCAAGAGCCCAGCACAGGTGGCAAACACCTTCACCAAGCCCTGAGGATCACCAGCAGGGTGAGAGGCACCACAGACCAGATCCCTGAGCAGATTTTCTGTGGGGAATTCAGGCTGTGCTGCAGATTGTTTGGCCTGTTTTGGATGAAGGATGGAAGATAGGGGGGCATGCCTCTGTCTCCATCACCTCCTTTCATCAGCCCTGGCTTTGACAGTGAAGCCTCTGTGTGAGGTTCATGGCCAGCTGGTTTAACATCTGGACGAGGAGTCTGTAGGGAAGCATCTGCCTCTGCTCTCTTTCCTCTCTTTTTATTGTAATCCAGATAATGAAAGCAACGAGAAGCTGATCTCTCCCTTGTGAACCCTGAGGAGATCCAGCCGATGGCTTGTGAATATTCTAGCTATGTTAGATTAACCTCCTGGTCTGTATGCCTTTTGGGGGCTGCAGACCAGAAATGAAGCTGCAGGCAGCAAGTCTGTCTGATATTTGAGTAGGGCGATCTTTCCCCTTGTAGCACATTAACCTACTCACCATTTTCACCTGGCTCAGACTCCTGCAGCTGGGATGCACTGGACCAGAAGAGAGCCTGGAGAAGTGCTCCTCACAGCATCATCCCCTCCATCCGAAGCAATCTTTATGTCCTCAGTATGCGAAGTTGGGCTTGGGGAGCATGGGGCAGAGTGCTGCACTGCAGACCTTTCTCTGACCTGTCCATGGCAGTTAGAAGGATGGGTTGTATGAGAAGGATAGAGAGCAGGCTTTGCATCTGTGAAGGTGTTCCCAAGCCCAGCTGTCCAGGGGACAGGGGATTGTGGAAGGGGTGACTGATGTCCAAGTGGGTGTCCTCACTTGGTCTACAGGAGGGTGAGCTGGCTCAGGGCATTCCCCTGCTGGGATCAACACAGCCCTGTCTTGTTAGATCCTGTCACTATTAACACTAGTCAAACTTGTTTTTTATGTACAGTCTACTATGTCTGTCCTCAGTTACCCAGCCTCTCCTGTAGCTGAAATAAGGTCACATCCCTGGTGCCTATTAATTAGACTGAAAATTCCCAGAGTATTTGATACCTTCTTGTCCTTCACACTGTTGACAAGGGGATTGCATCTATTTTGTATTTTTGTTTTTACTGCTAGTGTGATTTTAGATGACAGTTCTGAATGAAGTCTTGATGAGGCAGAGTAAAGAAGGAAAAAATAGCAGTCTCCTGGCTTCTGCAATGTTCATGTGCATCTTATGATCTCTGCATGAATAATGTGTTCGTGTTAATGGTGCACAGCAATGGGTAGAGTACATATGCTCATTAAAACAGATGCTTGACATATTTCCTTAAATAGATATTTTGCTATTCAGCTCAGTGTTGTCTCTCCGTGTGCTCTGCGTGCCCAGTTGGCAATCCCTCTAATAAAGAACTTGCTGAGGATGCCACAGCTTGGCCCAGAATGATGACCAAGGATTTTAGCTTTCCTTACAAAACAAAATGAAATGGAAGGACCCCAGAAGTGTACTACCTCTAGCTTAGTGAAGTCTTCTTGAGACTGAAGACAATCTAAAGCCATAGTTTTCATTCAAAGGGATCTGGACAGCTTCATTTGCAAAGTGGATTAGTGTAGCAACAGAAAGCTAACATTTTAAGTGAAAAAAACTGGCTATTTTTTGATGCTTACCTCTTAGCAGAGACAGGCAGATGGAGCCAAATTTACCCCATTCTTTCCTGGATACCTGGTGGTCCCTCAGTAAAGTGCCTGGACAGTTCTGGTGGTACAGACTCTGAGTTTGTTGCACAAAAATTGATGTTTTGGTCTGATCTGGAGGAGATCTGATATATAAAATGTGAAAATTATTTTAAAATTCAGATAAATAACAGAGGGCATGCTCTCCTTATTCATCCTCATGTTTAATTAAAAAAAATATTCTTCATTTTTTTTAATGAATGTGATGCTGTTACACAATTTCCAACACTGCAGTGCATTTAAACCAGAGGCAAGATATAAAGAAGTTCTCAAATTCAGGAGCTTCAGGGCAAATCTTTCTCATGTTCACCCGGAGCTCTCAAACACTGCTAAGGACTTGGTTTTCTGCACCGAGATGGGCTTTTCCAAGTGTTAAATTTTTAATAGGATGGAACAAGATTCATGATCTCAGAAGACACAGCTACCAGTTGATGGGTTGATGAGATAGGGAGAAATGCTGTGCAGGAAACAAAAGGCCCTATTCCTGAGTCCAGGGAGAAAAGACAGAAAAGGGAACAAAAAAGAAGAGGGTACGCAGATGTGTGAACTTCTATAACATTCTCCTCAGGCTGTTATTTAGAAAGATGCTCTCAGTTTCCACCTTTCCATGGATCATTAACTTTGGAAAGCCCTAGTCCAACCATTGACCCATCCTCACAATACCTTCTATACCATGTCACTCAGTGTGGCATCCACATGGTTCTTGAACACCTCCAGGGATGGTGACTCCACCATCTCCATGGACAGCCTTTGCCAGTGCTGCCTCACCAGATCACTTTTAAAACTAAAAGGCCTTGGGGAGCATTTTGTGAAGATTTGAAATGTGTCACCTTTAAGTGTGCTTCTGCGAATGCTTCTTGGAGAGGGCTGCACAGGAAACCTCGCTTCTGGTATATTTTGATTCTGGATCTTAACCGTGTATAACACTGAGGTCCTGACCTGGAATAGGACTAGACTTGCCAGGAAGCAGAACTCTATTTTTTTAAAAATATATTCTAATATATAATATAATATAATATAATATAATATAATATAATATAATATAATATAATATAATATAATATAATATAATATAATATAATACAATACAATACAATATAATATATAAAGTCCCATTTTATGTACTTAAAACCCAAAGAAAATGACACTGATGGACTGCCCTGGTCTTTACTTAAACACCTCCAGTATAAGCAGAAAGACTTGTAGAACAGAACCCTCTTACAGCATGTGAGGCATAACACCGAGCTTCAAAAGCTAAAGCTATCTGCACCAGATTTTATCAGTCCTTGTTCCCTGTATTTCTCTTTGAATAGGAATCTTGTTTTTTAAATGAAAACAACCCAAGTGAATAACGTTGTGGACACCTGAGGCCAACACCTAGAAGTCTCCATTGTCCACTGTCCCACCGACCTAGCACAAGCTTCAAGGACATGAAGAGACTAAACCAGCAACTTTCTCACAGTGGTAAGCATGCAAATACCAGTGTGATGACCAGTACCACTCTTACCAGCTTCCTAACAGTATGATGACTATTCTTTCAGCAGGAGTAGCAGGGCTGGAAATATCTGTCTTCTTAAAGTGCCTGCATTCAGTTAAAACTTTCTGCTGACATAGCTATGGGCCTCTGTAAGCATCACAGAGTATCACTGTGGGCATCCTCTGCTATACTGGGCAGTCTTTGTAGCATTGCTTGAGGGAGAGTCAGCTCAGAGTAGCCCTCTAGCATTAATTATTATGTGATGGTTTTGTCTTGCTCAGATGTAAAACAGGCATGCAAGCACTTACTTAAGAAGATGTTTTATTAGAGTATAATTCCCAATTGAAATAGTGAAGATTTTAGGGGTGACCAAAATATCTCAAGATTATCTTTCCTAGTTAAAATGGAAGACTTTAGAAAGCAGAGACTGTTGGGACTTATGTATTTTTAAATCTTTTTGTCACTTTTGAGCTATGAGAAGGTAATTTCAAAGCTGTTTGGAGAGACATGAACTCCTGTTTTCAAATGACCTGTTGGCCATTGTCAGTGAAATGGAGAGAAGGATTTGCTGAGGAAGAGAACAAAATCTTAATAGTGAGTAATAGAGCTGGAAGTCCTGATAGAGTGCTGCTGGGATGCTTTAACTCCATTTATTCTAAGAAGATTCATGAGGAGAGAAACCCAAAAGGGCAAATCTGGGAAAGTGTATTAAAGTCAATCATTAGGCTGATAACTTTAGACTTACTGTGTCCACAGACTTAATGTTTCATGGAACAGAACAAAAAAGAATGATTTTCCACAAAAGTGTGCTCACCAAGCTGGTTTATGTTTGTGTGTGTTATGATTTCAATTTGGTTTTCAGCCTTTGAATTAATAAGCTGCCACGTTGAATTCTAAGTGCAATAATTAAGCAAATTAATGCTGCAGAGAAGTTATTAATGGGGCAAAATATGCTAATATGCTTTCGATAAAGAACTCGTTTTTTTCTCTCTTACCAAGAAATTGGATAAACTCTTTTATTTTGGTCCAGACACCTTATCTGTAGTTCTTAGACGGGGTTTATGGCTGTATGATGGTAAACAAATGCATAAAACAGGGGTTAATATCTGCATTTTAGATACAAGCAAAACCTTGCAGGGATGTGGCAATGACAATGAAGTTATTAGCCTGGTTTCTAGCAGCGTCAATAACGAGGAAGATGTTCTGTGACCTGTGCTTCCATTATGGAAGACGATAATGCCTATTAAAGGATTGCTATTTTTACAATGGTATTTTAAATGTTCAATTCATACAAAGCAGTGAAGACAGTTACTGCTGTGATATAATAAAAAATGTGTTTTTCTATTCATTGTGCCCATTGCCATTATGTTTTCACATTTCATGTTGAAACACGATGGCAATTATTTAGTGGCTTGGAAACATTTGCATGTAACAACAACAGTAATGATAATAACTAATAACTTGTTTCCGTAAACTTTGCCCAGGCAGTTGGAATTGGGCATACAATCCTTAAAGCCATTTAAAATATGATGGAAAAACGACAATAAGAGACTTATTCCCTGCAATCTGAGGAGTATCCACCTACGAAGGAAATCAGCCATGTGGTAACTTGATCTCTTGAAAGGCTCCTGCTCCCTGTGGCTCTGCCTAACACCCGCTTCTTCTAATCCCCAACAATCCGATGGACATTGCACTTTCATCAAATTGGCTTCTTGATGACATGCAGCTCTGTGACTTTTAGGTATTGCTTCTCTGTGAGAGCCTTTCAGCCTCTTCTCTCTCACCCCTTTACCTACTGCCAGCTGTATTTTTTTGTGTCTCACTCTTCACATCAGTTTGGTCAGATTTCCAAATGCTGAAGGGGTTCTATCTATTTCAAAGAGGCCCCTGGGCCAAGCCAGGCAGGTGTGTTCATTAGTTTCTTGCTTTTGTTTCACCCATTTACAGCAAAATAATTTTATTTTAATGTTCAGCAGTATACATGCCTTGGAGATTTTCTTATCAACTCCACCAATAGATGGATTCTTACTGCCTCTCAGGATTTTATTTCCTTCCCTTAAGCCTCCAGGATATCTTCCTTCTCATTTGCTGACATCTCCTTTGTTTTTCAAATGTGGTGTTAGCAGGTCCCTGTTTGGTACTCAGCTAACCACTTGCACACATTTTAGTTATTTTGCAGTTGGTAAAAATGATTCAGGTAATATTACTTCCTAATGCTGTGTACTGCTTTTTTAATCTTATGCCAAGAGTAATATCTCCTCTTTACATACTTATTTCTTGCAAACACTAATTCTGAAGCATTAAAGTGGGGAGAAATTATTTCTCTAAATTTTTTTCCCACATGCAGTTTTGACCAGTTTACTGGGCAGCAGTTGATGTTTTCAGTTAAAAGAAAATAAATTAAGAGTTTGCTGCTGCTTTGATCTTTAACTGCAGCATCCACTTCTTTCCTTCTTCTTGATCCAAGGCTGACAGTTCATCCATATATTTATATCCTTATGGACTAGGATCTGCACTATTTGGTTTCTGCTGCGTGGATATCACCATTCCAAGTTTTTGCATCACTGGAGGTATGGGGTTCTCTCAGTTGTATGCTGTTTCTTAGTGTCTCTTGCCTTTCTAGTGTAGAGGGGTGAGCACTGCAGATCTCCTCTTGTCCTCCTTGACACACTTCCTGCAGTGTTTTGTTCTTATCCAAGACAAGACTTTGTACCTGTTTTTTCGCTTCAGATAGTTCTCATTCACATATTGGTGTTTCCAGAATTTCTTTCTGATGAGGAGCCATCTTCAAAAGATCCTTTTGTTTACATGTTAGAAAGCAACCTGTTGTTTGGCTCCCAAAAGTACAGTGCACAGGTGTTCATGCTAACCAGATAGACTCCTGCAGGCCAGGATTGTGGACTGAAGTCTCTGGCATTAAGCCCTCAAGAACCAGTGAGCACTAGAGGCTGAAATCCAGTCCCAGGGAGTTTTGAGTAGAGTAGAGTAGAGTAGAGTAGAGTAGAGTAGAGTAGAGTAGAGTAGAGTAGAATAGAGTAGAGGAATAGAATGGAATGGAATGGAATGGAATGGAATGGAATGGAATGGAATGGTAGAAGTGCCGCTCTGCTACACAGAGGCTCGAATCCCGGGGGCTGGACTTGATGATCTCTAAGGTCCCTTCCAACCCGCACGAAACTATGAAACTAAGAAACTATGAATGGAATAGAATAGAATAGAATAGAATAGAATAGAATAGAATAGAATAGGTTTTGTTGGAAAGAACTTCCAGAGATCATCTCATCCAACTTTCAGATAACCTCAGAGCTAACCTGTGTTGTCCAAATGCCTCTTGAACACTGACATGCACTGGGAATCAATCGCCTTTGTCGTAAAGCTGTTCCAGTAGACTGTGCTCATTTTTTTATGCTTTTATGGGTCAGGATATTCAAGAAGAGATGGTCAGTACAGTCAAAGAAATACAAATCCTGTCCCGTGGATTCACTTCACCTGCTAGCATGCACATGTCCAGCCTTACCAAGATGCCCTAAGTCATCCCATCCAGTTGGTCTCAGAAGGTGCAGGTTTCCAGTCCTACCTGTTTCATGGTGAGCAGCCATTTGTGGCTACCGAGGGCATCTCAGATGGAGCCAGATGCCTTTTTAAGGGGCCACCAAATAAACCCTGATGTCTCTTTTGTCTCCTGACCATCCTGCCGCACTTCTATGTAGGGACTGCATACAGTCCCTTTTCAACCTAACATTGTGTGCAGAAAAGAGCATGAGGATAATTCCTTGGAGGAATTATCTAAAAGTGAGCTATAAGAAAGAAGGCAAAGACTCTTTAGCAGAGTCTATTGTGTTAGGATAAGGGGAAATGACCTTGAAGGTCAGGCTGGATGGGGCTCTAAGCAACCTGATCTAGCTGGAGGTGTTCCTATTTATTCAAGGGGAGTTAGACTAGGTGACCTTTAACTGTCCCTTCCAACTCAAACGATTCTGTGATTCTATGGAGGATGACTTAAGAGATGTAGAGTGGGGAGCAAGGAGTGCTGGCCACAGACCTCCTGGAAAAAGGCATTGCAGACACCACATACATGCAGAGCAGGGATGATTGAAACATCTTCTGGATTGAAAAGGAGGCCACTATGAGTCATTTTAGTAAAATGTGTTTCAGAGGGCTGTTTAGAGTATAAAAACTAGGTTGTTTTTTGAACTAGAGCAAGAAGACACCGTGGAAATCAGGAGGAATCTCTGGTGACCTCTATCAGCTAAATGGGCCAAAATGGTTCTCCTCTATGGTCTGACTCTTTAAATACTATTTCTGTCTCTGGCCTTGTGCATGTGACTTGAGGGAGAAGACAGACAGAATGAGGTTCACTGGTGTCTTTGGTTGAAGTGATTATTGAAGCATGCAGCTTCAATTGCACAGTGCTGAAGTTCCTAAAACCATATAGAAGAGAGCTCACTTTCCAAAGAGACTCACTTCAAGAAGAGCACCCAGCATTTAGTGTTACTTTCAGTGCAGTCCAACTCTGGTTAAATTTGTACTGTTGCTGTTTGTTTGTGTTTCTGAAAGTCTACGAGCCTTTGGGCATGGATTTGGACCTCGCTGTGCTCACACTGTATGACTGCAGAATGAAAAGGTCACTTCTGCATTAGAGAGTTCACAGTGGATGAAGCTGAAGTTTGTACATATTGGCCCCTTCCCCCTGCAGACTTTCCTCTTGGTTAAACATGAGGGCTCTGATATCAAAGACTGAAGGTCTTTCAATTCAAAGGCCAGGAGGTTTTGCTAGAAAGTAAATAGTCCCAGTGACTAAAGAGGGTCTAAAAGACTTAGAAGGAATTATGCCAAGAATGACTGTAGCCCTTTGTATATTAGTTTACTTTTCTGTATGATTTCCTTTGATTCAAAATGTGTTGCTGCTTCATTTATTGTGGAGGTTCTCACATGATTTCCTTGGTCAACAGCAGAACTCCATCAGGAATTCATTAAACAATGTTTGCACAGATGTAAAGCACTGCCTAAGTGATCCTATTATTATTTATATTGGGTCTGAACCTGCAAACCCATAGTCACATAAATATTTCCCAAGAAGGTAGTCAAATGACTCAAGTGACAACGGACTGCAGAAGTGAATTTAAGGTTGCAGGATCAAAGACAGCAGCAGTACATGTAACATTTTTCCTTGGTGCACATGGGTTTTGATATCCACCTTGAATCTTATTTTCCCCTATTTATTAAATTAATTATAACCTACTACACATATCTGAGGGCTGCTCCAAAAATAATGCTTCCTATTTTATTTTGATGTTAGCTGTAATATCTCCCTTCTGTAACCTGAAAAATTACAGTACTGTGGTCAGTGATGGTCCAGAACAGATGTCAACCTCATGTGTTGCTACTGGTCACTGATGTAGAGCAAAACACTACTGATCTCATGGTTCCCAACTGCTTAGCTGGCAATACAGGCAGATGTTCTACAAATAGTGCAAGACAAGAAGAGTAAAGAGCTTTTTTTTTTGTTATCTTCAGACAGCAAAGCTGAGAACTGCTACATGTTAGTAGGAGCTAGAGTTAAAACACACCCTCTCAGTTGAAATTGGTGATTCTGCATCACAAGGTTAAGTGACACAACCTATTTTCAGTGAAGGTTGAAGCTGATGATCATTTCCAGCAGTAAGCTTTGAGCTGATGTTTGGATGAGTGGCCTCACATGTCACTTCCAGACTAAATTACCTGTTGATTCTGTGGGGGTTTATTGCCAAATCAGGACTGGGAATGATATTAGATGTTTCTGTAACTTAAAACATTATTAGCACAGTGTGCATATAGTGGGTAGACCGAGATAAAATACAGGAGTATTTTTTCAGCTTCAACTAGTGAGTGTTTTGGAGCTGTGTACATGAGGCACCATGCATGTATATATTCACAGTAGCTAAAATGTGCTCTAGGATATACACTAAATCTTTGCTGGATTTATAGAGAGGATAGTGTGACCACAGTAGTGAAGACTGCTACTGCTCTTCAAAACATCAGTCTCATTTTCTTACAATATTCAGTTGGCAGGTGGCATAACAGATTCACAATGTCACTGTTTCATTCCAGTGTTGAGCTGAAAGCCTTGTCAAGCGCTGGAGAATTCCCACTTTGTTACGATAGAAGAAGTCTCACTAGGGCTATAGAAGGACCAAGCTTCCATATGTCTTCATAAAACCACTTGAAAATGGTGGTCTTGAATCTGAGTTCCTATAAAATCATATTTCTTACATGAACATAATGAAAAAATCATCTGTCAGTGTGCAGACACTGAGTAGCACAGTGAAAAAAATGAACCATTATGTCTTAGAAATGCATACCTTACTGAGGAGCCTTTGGGAAGCTTGGTCCATATATCAGGGTTGAGTACAGCTGGCATGTGAAACCATAACAGTGATAGCCTCCTATCCCAAATACCGCATATCCTTCACCCATCTGGAGCTCAGTATGGTTACACTTACGGTGACTGAAGGACCTGTGAATGAATCAAGGCACAAATAATGAAGGTTCCTCCTTAGACAATTATTTGCCTTCCGCCACTGTTCTGTCTGAACTCGCAATGACAAACCTTTACACTGAAGGAGCTCCACAGTGTGTGGGGACTGTGACTCACCTCTTAATTCGAGTTTATAGGCAGGTGCTTTTATTTGAGCACAGGCTCGTTGGTCTGCACTGGACCTACTGTATTTGTCTTGCTGCCTGTCTTCAGCACAGTTCAGGGCATCTTAGGAGTTATATCTGTTACTGTTCCAACTGGCTGAGACATAGACTTGAATTTTGTGTGCTCCTTTGCATTTAGGCAATAAATCTTGTAGTAGGTTAACTTTTTTATATGAATGCTGCCTCAGGCAAGGACTGTGTGGCCTAGAAAGCAGGAGGTTTAATATTTTATACATTTTCCAAACGCTGTTTTGCTGCTACCTCTCTTTGAGTGAATGGAACCCATAGTGGCCTGCTAGACCACCAAGCTCTAAGCTCCATCAAGAAACAGAAGTAATCATGGACCATCTCAGATAAAAGGCATTACACAGATTTCAAAGTCTGGGGAAAAATGGTTTGAGTGGAAGTGTTTTGAGATAATCACAGTCCACCTGGGGAATAAGTAAATCAAACAAAAAAGCCTATGCCCTGTGGGTAAGCCATTTGAGGAAAACTGATCACTTGTCTTTAATAGGAACAGGATTGATGTGCTCTGAGCTATTCAAACAGTTCTCGTGAAGAGAGAGCTGGCTTCAACAGACATGGAGAAGGCTGAGGTACTGAGTAAGTATTTTGCCTTGGCTTTCACTAGCAGTCAGATTTCTCACGTCTCTCATGTCCCTGAACCTTTAGGTGGGGGGTTGGGAGAATGGAGTCCCTCCCATTTTAAGAGTGGAGCAAGCCTAAGACTGCTGCATGAGGTTTAGTGTGTACAAGTCTATGGGGGCAATAGACATGCATCACAGAATGACTCCCATTTTTAAGAAAAGGAGAAAAAAAGACTGGGGAAACTACAGGATGGTGAGCCTTATCTCTGTGCCTGGCAAGATCAAAGAGTAGATTCTCCAGGAAGAGCTGCTAAGGCACATGGGAGATGAGGAGGTGATCCAAGACAGACAATGTGGCTTCACCAAGGGCAGACTGTTCCTGACAAATCTGGTGGCCTTCTATGGTGGAATGATGGTATCAGTGGACAAAGGAACAGCAACTGATGTCATTGACCTGAACTTGTACAAGACCTCTGATGTGGTCTTACACCACATCCATACCTCTGAATTGGAGAGAGATAAATTTGAAAGCTGGACTATTTGATGGATAAAGAACTGGTTGAATGGTCAAAGCCAGAGGGTTGTGGTCAGCAGCTCTGTGTTGAGGTGGAGGCTAGTAATGAGTGGTGTCCCTCAGGAGTCTGTCTTAGGATCAGTGCTATTAATGTCTTTATCGATGACACAGACAGTGGGATTGAGTACACCTTGAGGGGTGCAGCTGACACAACGGAAGGAAGGGATGTATCCAAAAGGGACCTGGACAGGCTGAGAAGTAGGCATTTGTTAAGAGGCCCACTTTTCACAGAGACGCTCTAGTGCAGGTGGAGCCCTTCTGTTTTTCTCCATCTGGTCCAAGATAGAGCTTTGATTGAGCCAAGTGAAAAACTAACCACTCAGAATGAAATGAAGACAAAAGACAACACAAAAAAGCTTGATGCCTTTGCAATTTTCAGCCTTCCAAACAAAACAGTTAAAAAGGGCTTTTTACTTCTGCTTTTCATATCTTAATCTATTCCCAGCAGTAGAGAACATAAACAATTTTCTAATGACATAGCCTAACATATATACCCTGACTGTGGACTGAAGTTATTGTTGGTAGGGCTTGCAGAGCAATTAGACACACATTATCCCATGGAAATACATAGCTATAACTGGAGGGAAGCACCAGAGGATTAAGCCTCCCCATTTTTCCCTTTTTAGTGTTGTGGCGATGCATCACATGATGTGTTTCCATCCTCCCCACCATTTTCCCCTCCAAAATGACCCAATCCAACCAGGAAAGCCAATGGGATTCACTTAAGTGCTTTACACGACTGACAGGATTAAGTGGTTTGCTGAGTTGAGTCTGTATGGTCCCTCTGCAGACCGGGAAGAGTTGGTTTGAGTCAGGAGCTCAAAGAGAAATTTGTCATCTCTACTTGGGAACACTCATTTTAAGCATAAGCTGTGGTGAGAACGAAATCCAGCAAGGAGGAACCTGAATGCATTTCATCCCTATGGTTTTTGTTGCTGTTTTTTGAAACAATTGCTGTTTTTGACACATTTTCAACCAGAACCACATGATGATAAACTAAAACGAACAGAATCACTTCATGGAATTTGGCATCTCTGAATGCTAGTACTAGTTGGGAAAGATATGAGAGGTGACATTTTGTATAGATTCACATGTTCTGACAAATTTGCCAGCTGGAGAAGGGATAAATAATAACTATTGAACATGCTTCAATTCCACTCATTCATCCAGAATAACGGAATGGGCCAGAACTTGGGAATTTGTCTGGGGAGATGGAAGCGGGACTAACACACCGATTAATATTTCCTACTGTGCTCTGTGCCTCAAGCTTTTACAAATACTTTTTGCTATGTGCACGTGTGCCAGGCGAAGAACCAGTATAGAGCTCGAGTAAGCAGTTCAGCGTGCTCTAGTGCTTCAGACTGTGTTTCTTCCTCACTTTATCCGATTGTCTAATTCACTAACTTGTTTTTGCACATGTGTGGCTACTTAGCTTGGTCTGATGTTTTCTCTGCTTTCTGCACACAATTCCCGCACTGCTCCTCTGTTCGTTGCTCCTTGCTGTTTCTCTTCCTTCTGATATTCGCCTCTTGCTATAGAGACCTCTGGGTATAGCTGCAGGACTTTACTGCTTATGTACAGATACAAGTGGTGGGGGTTTGCAGACGGCACAGGAGAGACCCAGACTATTAACAATGCAAGAAGTAGTCAACCTGGATTTTGTCTAGCCTCAAACTCTCTTCCCTTCCCCCTCTCCCTCCCTCTCCGCTCCTTTCTTGAGGACTTTGTCTATTCTACGGAGCTGTACTTGGCTGTGCTTGGCATGTTGATGCAGGTCCGGTGTGTGAACGAGCAGGCTGGGCCTGGGTCTGCATTTAAGGGGGATTTCTTTAGAGCCATCTGCCACCTTGAAAATTAAAGCAGGGAAAGGTCATTGGGATAAACCGATTTGCTAAACAAAATGGTTAACAACTCATGAATAAAACTTAAGGAAAAAAAAAAAAAAAGATTGTGAGGGGAGGGACAAACTTTATAACCAGAAAGAAATCCACCCTTGAAAAACATGCAGTCTGCCTTTGCTGAGCTCCACCCACCCCTTTCCAGTTCATTTCCACTCTTTTGGGGAAGGGGCTGAGCCCCCTCCTTCCTGCATCACCTCCTTTCTCCCTCCCTCCCTTCCTGAGCTTGCCATCCTTGCATATGCATTGGGAAAGGAGGACTTGCAGTCTGCAGAGGGGATGTGGCCCTGAGCCGCCTGATGACTTTCCAATGGTAATGTCCACGGGGCTTTGTGCTTCCTCTTAGCAACTCCTGCAGCAGCAGCAGTAGCAACTCAGTCACTTTTGTCTCTTGCTTGCTTCAGTGGTCCCTCCTCCTCCTCCTCCTTCCTTTTGCTGAGTTTCTTACAGGTCACAAGCAGGAGCAGTGAGCCTGCCCCTATGGAAACAAGGCAGAAAACACAACCCTACTCAGACACAAAAAGTAGCAAAATCCTCCTCCTCCCCACTCCCATTTCAGCTCTAAAGAACAATCAGGATTACTGGGGATGCCAGTTGCTGAAATATGGCATGCTGACTCTGCTGGGCAATGCCACTACGCTGCTCCTCATGGTTAACCCTGACAAATGAGCAGGGTACCCGAATGGAGACTGAGAGGTGAGGCAAGCACCTCACCCATCCACTGCCCTGCTTTTACTCCTCTCCCCAACAATAAATTCTCTGTATTCCCTCACCAGACCTTTAAACAAAAATAAAGAGTGGATGTCTTTGGTATTTGCTTACATCTCTGCAGAGCTTGCCCTGAGCACGAGTTCTCAGGGGTCCCTTAATGGAAGAAATACCTGAAAAGTTTGCAGTCTGCATGACCTGCTGGAGGCTGCGGGGCTCTTGAAGATGGCTGAAGGAAGCCTTGGAAGATCAAGGCAATACCCCTGTGGGGAACACCATGAGGTTGTTTGAAGGGAAGTGCCAGAGCCTCCAAGGGCCATGGGGTCTTTCTGCTGTGGAGGGCTGGGGATGTCAAACATCAGGTATGGTCCTGTGCACAGAGCAGACCACAGTCTCCAGCTTCCTGCCTGCCCTGCTAGGGGATGCAGACAACTCACCTGAATGGGCAAAAGAGTCAGGGGTAAATGGCAAAGTCCAAACTTTGTGGGGACAAAATTACCTACTCCCGTTTCTGGAGACATTCAAGGTCAGGCTGGAACACGCTCTGAGCAACCTAGCCATGGATGTCCCTGTTCATTGTAGGGGAGTTGGACTGGATGACCTTTAAAGGTCCCTTCTAAAGCTAAGGATTCTATGATTCTACGGAGGCCAAGGGAAGAGGGCCTGAAAATCCTGAGGTCCGTTGTATGAAAATGAAAGGTGTCAGGGAATGAAGGTGGAGGGCTCATGGTGTGCAATTGGGCCTTGATGCCATCAAACTGTGCAGTTATTTTGTGAATAGAAGCTGATCTGATGCCATGATGCTGCGTGCTTGAGGCCAGCGACACAACAGTTAAGATGGAAAGCACGGCCTTGTCTTAGCCACTAGAAGAAATCCACGTGGGCCTATTGTATAAGCTCTTTCAAAAGCTATTTTTTGTTGGTATGTTGAGAAACTAAGAGTGCGTTAATGTAATTTCCCATTTATTTAGCTGAAATCCACTGACATCAGTTGAAATACATTCAGTAGGGTCTTTTATAACAGCTTTTACTGTGTGCTCTTTTCCCTTTCTTCTCTCTGTTTTATTTAGTTTTAGAATGGTTAAAAAGAACAATATTAGAAGAAAATGGAAGTTCTTGGTTGAAAAGAATTAATTAATATTGTTAAAGCTATTGCTATAGCAGAGTTCAGTTATCCAGTTGGTCTCATGGGTGAAAGCCAGAACCTGCTGGAGCACAGGGGAAGGCTCCCCTGACCACTCAGCTGGTTTTAGTATCAAAGTTGGTGGGCAGAAAGGCATTTCTTGTGCTTAGTTTAATTTTCCAGTGTAAACGAAGCTGGCCTATATTGCTGATCCGCACCTATATCAAACCCATATTTGACTTTATGAATTGTTTATAGAATTTGCACTATGAATTTTGCATAAAATACTTGCAGAAGAATTGTATCTGGACTCCATTTGCTTTTCTAGGAGTAAGGTGGTGAGTACTTAATGTTTAATTGATTAAAAACGAAGGCTGTCCAATATATTTCCTTTCTGAAATTCGCAGTGTTAAAGCAGGATTCCATAACAAACATGGCCAGAACAATCTCAGGAGAAAAATCTTAGGAAGTTGGTGCTGCACGCACATTTATTCAGAAAAAACTTAAAAACTGGGGATAGAGAAATAAAAACAAACCCAAACCCACATATGCTCTCTGGGTTAATCATTATCCTTATTATTTCCTGATTTTAACTCTTCCTACAAAAGGGCATATAGCCACTTACTGCTGTTTACATGTCCTGGTGAATTTTGTGTTTTGGGAAGTAGAATGTGTATTTACTGTTGTTTACTTGCTTGGATCTTTGTCATTCCTTAGCACAGTTTTAATTTTTGAGCTTCCTTGCTTATATTTAGAGCGTTAACCCTGAAACATCATTCTTATTCAGGGAGATGATTGTTCGTAACTGGATCTTTTCAGTGTTAGAAAGAATCAGAGCCCTACAGGGTTGTGGCAAAGCACTCCGGATAAGTGTTCCTTCCCCCCCTCCCCCCCACACACATGTATTACTTATTTATTAAGTCTGGTGGAGCATAACTAAAAGGGAGAAAAAAGACCAAAGAAATACAGAATACAATGGCCTTCAGATTTTAATGGGAGATATGGCTGGAAGCTATTTCTAAATTATTAAATAAATCGATTTTATTCTTGCAGTCACCCTCCAAGGTGTATTTGTCAGCCTTATTATATTCATCTTCAGTGCTATTCAAGACCACTTACACAGAAACATGTTTTTCCTGGCCACAATTCTTCAGCCCTTCTAATTAAACATGAGATTTACATTACAGGCTCAGCATTCCTTTCTTTCATTTTTTTTTTCAGCCTTCATTTTTCTTTCCTCAGTCATTTCTCCCCGTGTTTTCCTTTGCAGACCCACATACAAATAAAAGTGTTAGGCATCAGGCTGAAAACCTGGAGGAAGTCTTGTTCCCATTTGAAATGCAAGACCTGTTGGCTGCAAAAGAGTTTTAAGATAATGCGTGCAGCACAGTGCTGCTTTTTCTGTTCACAGCCGACAACAGCGCACAAAGCGTTAAATGGCGTATTTGTGACAGCAGGGCTGTAGATAAAAGGTTATGGCACAAAGAAAAATACTTCTTTTTCTTTAATAAGAAAAGATTTGTTTTATCGTTTAAGCGATTCTGTGCTCTCTCATTCTTTTCTCTCTGCAGACTCTCAGTACACAAAATCCGTTTGCTCAGCTTTTCCCATGAGTAATCCAACCACAGTGGTTTGGAGCAAAATATCTGAAGAGGCAATTGAAAAAATTCCGGTATTGAAAGTTATTATTAAACGGTCATCGATAACCCAAATGCGCTGGCATGCCACGAGTGGGAAAGTAGTAATGTATTTATTTCCTGAAGAACAACTTTACAGTCTCTACAGTAATTAAAAATGAATAAAGGCAGCCCATCTCCCCCCAACCCCATAGTGCATGTGCTCGGTGCAGTGAAGCACGGAAGGAAATGGGGAGAAATATTTTGCTACTCCCTTTATTGAGGAGTGGGAACGTGCTCTGCTGTGGACGGATGCTTCACAGTATGACATGGGGTGCAGATTTTGTCTCCATTCCCTCCACTGGTGCTTTAGTTTGAGGCTGGGGCTGAGCATTGAGAAGCTCTACAACACTTGTCAAGGGCTGTGCTTTTCAACCAGATCCTTTCCTATGCGCAACAACATTGCCACAGTTCTGCTGCTGGATTTGCCACAGTGAAACAGAGCACAATGGTACTTAAAATAGATGACTGCCTCTCTAGAAAAATATATGCCTGCTGTGGAGAGTTCTTCCAGCTGACTTTTTGCTCATCGTTTTTTCCTTTTTGCCAAGATATGTAATTTTTATTATTACACATTGTACCCATAAATAATATGCAACTCGAGAAAGAATGAAAACATTCCTCAGCTCAATTAAAAGGCAGGTTATCTCAAGGCGAAAACCACAGCCAAGTGCGTAATGGCTGTTTCACTTTACTGCCGCAATCACTTTATTGCCAGAGCTGGGCTCATTACTTGAGGCTAGTGCGTCTTCAGGCTGCACTCTGAGCAGTGCTGAGCATAGGGAGCTGCCTCCTCTCTGAACTGTTCTGGGAGGCAGCGTGCCTCTTACACACCTCCCTGCTCTGTCTTTGCTGCAATGGATAGGAATTGGATGTTAGCCTACGGGCAGCAGTAGCAAACTGTGGCATGTCTCACTATGCTGGTCTGGCAAGGTGTGTGGGAGCAGAGCCTGTTTCCCATTTCTCTTTATTCTCCACCCCCCCCTGTTCTGTGAGATGATGGGTAAGCCATCTCACCCTCTGACCTACCATCCTGAATGCATTTTCATGGGTGTAGCAGGTGGTTAGTGAGTTCTATTCCAGCACATAGGCCTGGAGTATGGACACTTCAACAGAGGAGTGCAGTTGGTCCTGGGTAGCAGCTTGGCCCTGCTGTAGTGATACCACCTTGGGCCATAGCTGCTTCACTGCATCAGCTGTCCCTGTTCATCCCTGCTCCTGCCCCTGGGAGGCTGCTGTTTTAACTATTTATTGTTTTCTAAATTAGTCTGTTGGCAAAAGCTGCCAATGACTTTGCTAATTATATTGCCCCAGGCCAATCTCTTTGACTTACTCCTTACTAAGGCCAATTAGCAGTTGCCAGAGTGGTTTCTGTCACCCGCTGGCCTGCCGCCCCAAATGTGAATTCAGCGACAGTTACATAACAAAGTTTGCCTAATGCTTTGTTTTCTTGTTCGTACTGAATTAATGTACTCGGTGAGAGCCAAGCAGATACAATCAAGGTCTCATCTGGTAATTTTGGGTAGGCTACACTCCATGGCCTCCTCAATAGATATCCATCATATTGAATGTCTACAACCCAACTTGGTTCGCATCCATCTCGGCTTTCCTGTGTTATCTCCTGAGGAATACTTTGAAGCTATCTTGGAAATAAACACAGGACAAGCTCCATCTGCCCCGTGTGTAGGTGCATGGGGATGTAACCAGTTGTCCATGATGTGAGGTCATCACACATGTCTCTCTTAGTAGCTGTAACAGAGAAGCTTCTGGTTAGCTTGCCTTCATGTGAGTCTGGCAGGGGGTAAGGGGATACCTGAAGACAAGGCACTGGCATGGAGCAGGAGAGGGAAAGTGTTTTCACCTTCTTTTTCAGTCTCGTAATGATAGTGTCTCCCAGTTCAGAGGTGAAATGGCTGGTGTTGTGTGAGGGTGAGCACATTTATCAGTCTCCTTAGCGGGGCACTCCACCAAAAAGCCAGGGCAGCTGAATGGGGTCATGGCAGAGACAAGCAAGCATTGTGTAACTCAAACTTAGTGAAGAGATGCCTGGTAGGCTGAATAGTGCTGTTTGTTTCAACCTTCTCCTGTTTTTAATCTGATTTAAATCATGCCAGTGGAAAGACCTTTGTGGGCCAATTAGTCAAACATTGCTGTTGATTTTAATCATGGAAATTATACAAAGCTGAAGCTCTTCTCCTTTGGTTTTCTCATCTGCACTCTGTGTGGAGTGTGATTGCGCTGCGTATGTTTATAATATCAGTGCCAGAGCCAGACAGAAGCTAGTCCATCTGGGTCTTGCTAGCAGGGTAGCAATAGCAGCACAGACTTTGCATAGGGTTTGCATCACCCTCACTATATCACTCCAGACCCAGGATTTGCTTTCGTTCATATTTGCCAGTCAGACAGGGAGAGAAAGAAGGTATGTGTGATCAAGAATGGGGGAGGGGTCAGCTGCCAGGAATGTCTTTTTCAGTCAGGATATAGGGAAAAAGATAAAGGTGGGACCAAGGAAGAGAGTTGACTTAGGACAACATGGCTTTTGCCTGAGAGGCTGGCAATGGCCAAATGGATATCTTATTGAGGCTTTCATGTGTTTGTGAACTAGGTATGATTTCAAGTGCTGGTTTGAGAGAAGCAGACAAAAAACCTCATTGCACTTGTGCCTCTGGACTTCAGAGGACTATGTGGAATACTACACCTATTAGGAGACAATTAGTTGCAAAGATATATAGTGTAGCCTAGCCTCACCAGACCTTTCATAACTGGAGCAAGAAAGTGGCTACTGGGGGTATATAATAAATTCCACTCATTCAGGTCTGCAGTGCTTGGTAACCAGTCTCCAGAGGTTCACGTCACCTTATTGCTTCATGCAGTTGTTTGTGTAGGCACCATTAAAGTCTTTGCTCATGCCTTTAGAAGTAATTTACAGTGAGCACTAGAGTGCTTGCTAAATATTCCTGGTGTTAAATTCTTTACAGGGAATCATTTGGACATGATGATATCCTTATCTACTTTCAAAGGCAAAACTGGAGAGGTTTTAATGATAGCCGGCATCTACACTTTTTATGCATTTTGGCTGAGATTTTCAAAGCATGTAGGTAATGAGGACATCCAATTCCCATTAATTTTAGAGGCACCTTAAAAGGCTTTATAAATCTCAGCCTTTATGCTCTAGCCAAGAAGAAGGAAAGATTGATTTCCATACTGAGAAAATTTTTAGCAAAGTACTGATAACGTACTATAATAATTTCCACGACAGCTCACAGGAAAATTAACCTCATTACCTGCACCATGCATGAATTTCTCTTCTTAGTGGCTTACCTTGCATATCAAGGCAGTTCAAAGTTATGATTGATGGTGCGGTCAACGTCACATTAGGACTGGGACTGCTAAGTACTTATCTTTTCTTCTGCTATTCACCTGATCTCATGAAGTTGCTTAGATTGCTTTTATACAGCAGTGTCACTTGAGTTGGCCTAAGATTTGTCTAGGAAACAGCTGCCTATTTTTGGAGCTTTCAAACAACTTTCCTAAGAGCTGTGGACTTTTGGCATAATTCCTTCAGTTCTTTCAATTGTATCTTCTTTTCCCTAGACTTTCCTCTCTTCTTGGTTGAGGGGAGTTTGTGCTTTCCTGCATGAGCCTGTGACACTTCAGAAGTCTCATTTCCATGAATTATTATATGGCAAAAGAAGGCCGTGACAACACCTGCTAATGGGATGCATGCACTATAGAGCAACAGGAGGTAACCGAGAAGGAAAACTGACTCACCCCCTTTCCAGCAACCAGTAACAGCTCAAAAAGAGTATAATCTCTATCCAGAGATACCACTTCCTTGGCTGCTAACCCTTAGGTGAGGGTGAGAAGGGGTGGAGCCAGGATCATTGTTTGCACCTGAGCTCCTTGGGTTATCCACATCTTCTCACCTGGTGCCCAGCTGTTGGTTCAGGCCATGACCTGGCGATGCTGCAGCAACTACTATCTTCTATATATGCTAATGTATTTCAGCCTCTTAATTGATCGCAAGATGTCTTCCAACATATTTTACATGACTAGGTTTTAAGCTTACTTTAGGTTTAGGATTTTGAATTGAGTGGCTTTGTTAGTGTATAAGGGATAGGCTGTGGTGTCCGCTAAAGCCAGAGATGTGCGCCTGTGTTCATGGAGGAGACAGTGCTCTTAGTTCACCTACATATGTTTGTACAAATTTATCCTTAATCCATAAATTACATCCTGTAATTATATAAATATATGATTGAAGCATATATCTGTATGTCTAGGTATATGCAAATATGGATATCAACAATTCAGCTTTCACCATTGCTGCTTCTCAGTACCCATGACTTCACCCTTACAGTACTCCTCATGTTTCTTGCTTTATATTCCCAGTCTAATATGTGTAAACCCAGGCCCATCTGGTGCTACTTGAAGCTACCTTTGCACTTTTTTTGTCTGTTGAGGTGGGCTGGAGACTGTCCCAGTTTCTGTGTGTAGATAGCTTTCTCCTATCTATCTCCTACACCTTCAGCTTCATGGACCAGAAGCCTTCAAAACGGCCTTGACATAGGAAACTCCGCTGTAGTTTATATATATGCACATGGTACTAACCTATTATTCACATCTACACTGTGCAGTGAGTTGGGAATCAGCTGACCCACTTTTACTGCCACGTGTGTGCTGTCTTATCTCCTATTCTGGCTAGATGTAGGCAGAATAGCTCTTCTGGCTCCATTATCTAGATCATGATAGAGGATAATATCAGATGATAAGGGGAACCACAATACATAGCCATGACATATACACCTAGCAATGCCAGTCACAGGCACTTCATAGCAGGCAAAACTAAACCCACTCCTAGAGACTACATTGGGCTTATAGCTTCGTAAATGTATTGAACAACTACCCTTACAATTCAGGAGGCAAGCCCTATAAGCTCAGCAGCTGTAGGTAGAGAAGATTTTCTGTGTGAGATGTGGTATTGTACTGTGAGCAAAGATGCACCCAAAGGAGAGCCATACGTCTGTCTCCTGTAGATTGCATGAGAATGAAAATGTGAATGATGTGGCTTGGGCCAGAACCTTATTAGGTGGCTTACTGAAAAATGTATTGGTTTCTTACAAGCAAAGCTATTCCTCCGAACGCACAGCACTAAATTCTTCCTTATATATACCCATCGAGGCAGTGAGTTACACTCGGGCTGAGCTTGGTCCAGAATTTTTTGTAGGTATCAGGATTATATAAAGCCAGAATTATTAAATGCTTCCTTTTTTAAAATATATATGTATATATATATTATTTTATTTTCTAGAGCTGCAATATGCAATTGTCATGTAGGTTGCTCTGGTTTATGCCTTTAGTCACACTACCGAGGTACTTAATGTTTAATAAAATCCTTTCATAACCCCTTGTTGTTAATACATATCTCGAAAAAGAGCTGGGACAACAGTAGGGGAATCTAAATTAAACAGTGAGTTGGGTGCTTGTCATTTCCCTCATTATGTACCCTTTGGAACAGCCTAGAACTAAAACAAAAAGACTTCCTGGAAAGTATTATTAAGACATATTAGACCAGTGCTACTGGAAGAAGCCATATGAAACAAACACTTGTCTTTGTAATTTTGTTGATACTGTTTATTTTGTTTCTGAAAGATGTGACAGTTTCTTGATAGAACGAAATGTTCGTTGAAGTGGTTGTTTTTTTTTTTCTTCTTCTTCTTTTTATAAAGTTACTCCATATGCTTAATAAAGTGCCTTTATTGAGCAATTACGGCATTTTCTTCATTATGCATTGCACCTTGTCACATCCGATGAAGGAAACAGCAAACTCTTTCTCTGTCCTTGAAAACCAAAAATGTAAATAGCGGCGTTACTCCCGAGGGAAGAGCTGTGTTAATTGTGGAGCACTGCGTTAGAAACTCTGGATATTGTATGTCCTCATTGTTTGGTTAGAACGGGGTGGTTACTGTGGGATTTAAACCATATGTCGCTCGAATTCCTAAATTGGCCCTTTCAGTCAGCTGTGCTCTATCATTCGGTATTGATCACAGATAATATGCTTTGCAAATTAGGGGTGGTTACAGTGCCTTTGTCCGTAATAGATGTTGTCATTCATGTAGAATGGCCTGAAAGTGAGGAACAGTTTAAACGGGGTTAAAGCTTCTCTAGTCATCATTAATGAATTTTCTAATGCTGCCTGGATTCCATAATCATGTGAAGATCAATAGCTATTACAGTATAATGTAAACAAACAGAGAATCCGTTAGAAATGCAGGGGTTGTGCTGAAACATTTTACTTCTTGCCTACAGCAGAGCATTTGTTATTATCAGGGCAAAACTGAATAAGCAAGCGTATGAAATATAGTCTGAATAGGACGATGATTAGCGAAAGCGAGGCTATTGCTGAAAGAAGACAGGTTTAGTACCTTTTGTAAGTGAAATGAATTTCAACAAATCCAGCTGAAATAACAGGATCCTGTTTGGGTGCTGCTGTGGTACACGGGAATACTTATGAGCTGAAATAACAGGATGGTTTTGTCATCTCACAATAACACTTTCTCTGTGAGAGCGTGCAGACACTTTGCAGAGGTGGGACCTGTGCTGCCACAGGCACAGGAGGGAGAAAGAGGAAATGTCCCCAAAAGGCATGGCCTGAAATATAGGGTGTAAGAATAAGAAACAAGCAAGGAGGTGAAGGGGTGAGAGAAAGAGGAGCTGGTGTTGAGCTGCTCTCAGCATATTTTAGCGTAGTCTGGCTAGCTGTGAATCTCTCCTCCAGCTGGTGACAGCTGCCTCCTTTTAAGTCCATCACTGAATTGTGACGTTGCAATCACCAACTGTAGAGGAATGACTGAACCTTGAATGCAGGTGCAACAAAATCCACTGCTCCGGACCTAATAAACTTCATTCTTTTGAGCAGTCTGTGATATTTGGTCAGATCTGCTATTTATTTCTTTAATGCTTCATCTAGATTGATTGCCATGACAAACTCACAGATATCCATTGTCCTTATTTGTTGTGTGTTTCTTATCACTGTTGTGTGCCAGTTAGTGAAACTCTCTTCATGATGTGGGAACTTCACAGTACTCTGCGTACTGAGCCTATGGAGGTCCACCATATAGCACTTGCACAAGGCTGTGAGATTGTGTGGACAGAGTATGACTCTTTGGGCCAAAATATATTTCACACTATACCCGCTGGCCTTCAGCTGCTTTAACTGTGTTAACAGAGAAATGAAAATTGATTGAGAACAGGGTCCAACACAGTCCAGTAATTGTTTTATGGTTTATGGACTTTTACTGGAGCCTGTGGTGTGACACCAGAGAATCCACAGGGGAGAGAAGTCTTGACAGTGGTTCATTTCTTCAGGCATCTGTTGCAGTGAGAACTCCAGTGTGAGTGTGTGATTTGGACACTTACAAACCCTCACATTTGTAAATCCTTTCAGATTCCTGTAGTCTAGAAAGACATGATCCTACTCATCCCTTCATTGGTGCTGGTGTCTCTACCAACCCACCCATTTTCATGAAATCTCCAGGAAATTCGATCTGGCTGCTCTCATCTTGAAGAGAGGCTGTATGGGGCTAACAGTGCAAACTCATCTCCATGAGAACCTGAGGAAGAGAGGGGGAACGGAAAACTTCTATCTCAAGGACGTTTCCACTCCACAAGCACTGCAATTGAAATACGAGACAATGTGTTACTACTTTTGAGTATGAGGAGGTGTTACTGAGAAAAAGAAGGGCTGGATGCTTCTGGTTCCTTTTTCTCTTACATTTCTGCTCATGGAGGAGGAGAGCTCAGTCCAGAGCAGTAGCTGGTGCTGCAGCCATGGAGACTGTGTGCAGAATTTAGTGGGGTGATGCTCCCTGCAGTGGAACCAAAAGCAGCTGGTGCCAAAGGCAGGGAATGAATTCAGACAAACCATCGACATGGTGAGCTCATGGGGACCATAGGAGAGCTTTCTAAGGCACAAAAAGCAGCTGGAAGGGCCCAGGAACTTTTACTGGGGAGTCTTCTCTGCCTTTTATGTGTGGTTGAGATCCCCTCCACTACAATAAGCATTTTCCTGCACTCACTTCTGTGGCAAGGCACAGAAGAGCATTTGGCTTAATCTTTTCTGAGCTGACAGTTTGCTATTTGTGGCATTTTCTCAGATTACATACCCTGTGTAGCTGACAGGAGCTTGTGATTTTCAGCAAGAGGAATGCAAGGAAATGACACGCATCCCTGACAGTCTGATAACGCGGCCACAGCAGGCTGTTCCCAGAGCCCTGATGCACTGAGCCTGGCAAGGCAGACTCTGCTGGTGCCACCAGCTCGGCACAATTGTCCCTGGATTTGCTATTGCAGCTTCCCAAATTACGGCTTCATTTTTGTACGAGTGCAGATTTGCAGGACTGAACCCAAAGAGCTGATCTTATTTCAAGCCTGAATTTTCCCCTTCTGTGCATCTGAAATGGCACTGCTGAAATTACCCCAGTCTAAAACTTGCCAGAGAGGAAAAAAAAAAAAGAAGACCAGTGTGTTGTATTATTTTCTGCTATTTTTGATCCCTGAGTTTTTTCTGGAGCCTTCACATTTTGTGCAACTATCGTGCCTCTTGGAAAATTGTCTTGTCAGTCTAAATTGTCTTGCCTTGGCTGTAAGCTCCCGAGGCTAATTGCAGCACAGTGGCACTTGGTCCTTTGCTATCAGTGTCTCCAGGCTGAAGACTGATCACGTGTGAGTGCATTTCCACTTCAGCTGACTCCAAACACAAGCAGTTTGGCCTGGCTGGACTTTGCTCCATTGGACACTGCACTTAGAGAACAAGGTGATATCGCTTCTTTCCCTGGTCCTTGTGACAACGCCAGCGAGCTTTGACTGAATCAGATCTGCTGACATTAGGGTTTATTTCCTTGGGTTCAGAGCTGGGTGAAGGTGTTATCAAAGCTTTACTTTGGCCAAAAGTGACTTTGGGGCTACATCTTCAATTTGTTGTGGAAGTGCCATTAGAAGACTTGGGGAAGGATAAGGGAGATAACCCAGGAGCATGGCATGAGTCAAGCTGTAAGCAATGGAGCTTGCTAGCTCTGGGTCTGAGCCAGGTCCCTGTTTCCCAGCGAATCACACCGTTGTCTCTATGTCTTCCCCACTATTCATATTTTCCAGGCTTTTCCCACTGTCTCTGGTATTTGAAACCTCTGTTAGGCTGAAAGTAGAGATAGCAGAGAATGAAATAGGCGTGTTTATATGATAACATGTAATGATCACATACTTCTCATTTAGGGTGCAAAACACCTCGGTATCTTGAACATATGTGAGCAGGTCTGTACCTTCAGGAGAAAAAGCTTCAGATGAAGCACAGTTGGATATGCTTATTTATGGTAGATTTTATGTTGATATGTTTCAGGCTGACGCCAGCAGACCTTAAGACTCCAAAATATTATATATTATTCTTCAACAAGACTTTACATTTCATGTCTATATTTTAGGATTATTATTTTTTTAAATTTTGTATTTTATACTGCTTTTAGTTGTGGTTCTTAAAAGCTATAGAAGAGCGAGGTCTGAGGAGAGAGCACAACAGATATCAAACTGTGTCTGCAGCGCGGGTTTGGGATTGCCTGGGATGGCAGCACATGGAACCATGGCTACATGAATATTCACTGATGCATAAACACACACACTGCTCACATGCCACTCTGAGTCTGGATTTGCTTGGGAATGCAAATCCCTTTGTTTAAAAGAAAGAAAACATTCTGCTTTTAGGAAGACATCTAATTCAAAGAAGTTTCTGCGTCACAGCTGATCAGCAATAAACAAAGGCAGAATTCTTCAAAAGAGATATTAAAAAAAGAAAAGAAGAAAGAAAAGGGTATCCCATAATATCTGGGATGAGAAGATACAAGTTGTTTCAGAAGCGAGAAAGTGAATAAGGGAAATTACAGCTACTGTGCTGATGGGTGTAATTAGTTTCCAGATTTTATCACTTTTGATAATTAGATCTACACGAAACCTCCAGTTAAAGACTTCACAAGAATTTCTCCTGTGTCAGGCTGGGTACGTAATAGTCACAGTGATAGATCTACTGGATAGATCTAGGCTAGTAAGTGCTTTGGGAAACACCTTCATCTTTCTTTTAAGCTGGCAGATGGTTTAAGTCTGGGCCGGACTGCCTGCTGTTGTTTTCAATGAAGGAGTGTTACCTTTTAGGATTCATGAAAGGCTCTCAATCACAGCTAAAATGGCAGGCCAGTGAGGTGAATCAATAAAAATCTCTACTTTCAGCTGGAGTGTCGGATAGTAATTCTTCTCGTGTCACTGCCTGGTTAAACAGTCATACTCCGGCTAAAAGCCCTATAAGACATAATAGATTCATGTGGCGTTAGTCTATTGTACTGCATTTACCCAGAAAAAGGGAGAGAGGTTACTGTTTCACTAAAACAAACCAGACACTGATGCATTGTGTATCAAAATGTATTCATCCATTTCGCTCTGCCTCATTAGAGCAAGGGGAGCCTGTTTTCTATGCTGCTTGTGGAGCAATGTTAAGACATCGGACATATTCATTGCAAATCCTAGTTTAATGATGACTCAGACATCAAATCCCAAATGATTTTACACTATGGCTTTTTGGTTTCCTATTAAAGCACATATCTGTGCCCTTTCTGTTTATTAGCCTACAATAAAGATGTACAAACTAGATGCATGAGGAAATCTTTCCAGAGGCTTTAGTATAAATCAGTTGGCCCCATGAAAGAATTATCCAGTGGTATCATTTCTAACTGCAGGAAATTAACCTGATGCATTAAATGCCCTTGTCTGTAGTGTTTTAGAAGATGTCAATGGAACAAAAGGGTTTCATTCAAAATGAATGTGAAAGTTCTTAAATGTTAAATATGAGAAGGAATGGCTGCTCTGTGCCTTGCAGCTGGGAGCTGGTGGCCCTGAAGCAGACTTATTCAGATGCAGACGAATTCCCAGCCCTGGCAGATCCCTCGGCTGCATGTCTTTCATTCTCTTATTCTCTCCTCAGGACTGAGCTGGTATCGGGAAACTGGCTTAATAAAATGTGTGTGAAGGCTATGAGTTAAAATTCACCCTTCTCTGAGACCATCAGAAATGAGGTCCAGTGTTAGATCCAAAGAGCCAAAGGTGAAACGGTCACTGACTTAGAGAGGAAAGTGTCCTGTTCTAAACAGTAAATAACTTGCTTGTGGGAGAGACCAGTTCAAGCAGTTCAAATTTTCTTTCTTGTGCTCACATGGTTCTCATACTTCTCCCTATATCCATCCATCCATCCATCCATCCATCCATCCATCCATCCATCCATCCATCCATCCATCCATCAACCCAACTATCTATTCATTCATCTTAACATGTTTAGTCATGGAAATCATTAATTATTTTGAAGAAAATCCTAAAGTGAGTCTTTTTGTTTCTTATTTTGGAGAGAGTCAAATTATTGTTGTTCCTGTACTTAGCAGTGCAGCTTGCTAACATTGTTATTCAGAGGTGATGTGCAGGATTTTTATATTTAATGAGGCCCACATACCGCATTATCTCACCATCTGGGTAGATCCGGGAATGGCTGTAGAAGGTTCCCATAAGTCATATTAACATCCATCATGTCTTCAGCTCACTGTGAGGCACAACCATGGAAACGTTTCTTTCACTGTGGAGGTTATTTTCCTTTGAAAGTCCACTGAACTTGTGCATCTTGGATGATTTTACATCTCTCCCTCTGCTACTAGGTCAGGGCTGACCCTGGCTACCAAACAAGGGCACTCTGAAAAATAACAAGGGTCCCCTCCTCCTCTTTGCTGAAGCAAACCTCAGCAGATGTAGACAAGATTTTAATAGCTACAGAAAGAGAAATGCATAACAACCTCATTAAAGGGACTATAATAGGCTGTCAGAATATCTGCAAGAGGACAATATATCAATGTCTAGTTTGTTACGGCATTGCTAACTATGGTAGTTTGCCCCTCTCATAATCTTTCATTCATCTTCTATTGGTCTGATTTCCAATAATGCTTCCATCTCTTCACACATCCACTCTCCCTTTCATCTGCTTCACAATTACTGACATAACTCTTTAAGAACAGAAGGATCAGAGCTGGTAAGTGACAGTGATAAAAAAGCAGTTAGTGATCCACCCCACTGCTAGCCCTGATATGGTACATTAGAATGGTTTTCATTTTCTTTCCCTGTCTACCATCTCAAGGACCATTTTGTCCTATCCCAACATCTGCAGGAGGTCAGGGTCCAAAGAGCCCGGGGATTTTACACCATCTGCCACCAAAAAGAGGGAAAGGAAGGCCCTAAGTGTAGTTTTAAAGAGCTATTTAAAGTTATTTATCACTGTAATAGCAAACCAATCATTATTAATTGGACCTGCCCACTGTCTTTCATGCACACTGCAAGGCCGATGAGACATTATTAAAATAGATTTAATTTGCTGCAGCTGGAGTTCTCACCTTCTTCCCTTTCACTTTCCTCAACCCTTTGGGAAGATGAAATGGAGCCAGGTGGTTTTGCTCCTTTGCTTTCAGGGGAAGACAGCTCCCCTTTTCTGCTGGGGATCCAGAATTCCTCTGAATCAGGAGCTGTCTGTAAGGGGTTCAAGCCACCCCTTATGGGGCTGTGACAGCTGCTGAAACTGCTTCTGAAGCTATGGGATGAAACACAAGTAGAAAATCACACCAGAGACCCCATAAAATTGTTCCCTTCTTCATATTTAAATATATTTTTTCCACCTGCCTAGGAAACAACAGTCTCAGTCAAAAGACAAGAAAACAGCAGACTTCCAGGCTTTTCTGTTCATGTGTCAGTAAACAGCTCTTCTGCTGAACCCAATTTTGTACATTTTAGGCAGCCGTGGTTACAATAACATGTCTTGAATGAAATGTGTCAATTGGAGGAAATTGTCAGCTCATTATTGTGGCTAACAACTGAGATACGAATTCTTCAGTCAAGAGCGGGAGGCGATTTTGTAAACAAGGAGTGTTCCTAGGGGGATTTTTATAGTTAAAATCAGTATGAAGTAGACTTGAAGTAATTGTAGTGACAAAAGGTTCAGCTCTGCTCCAGCTGGAGATGACGACAACCCTCCACTACTTTCAACAGGGTCAGAATCACACCCTTTGAGGGAGTATACTTAGCACTGGTCTGTGTTGCTTGCATGTACCCAGATAAAGCCTGGAGTTCAGGTCAGCCAACTTAAGCTAGCTAATTAAATGGCCCAGTGCCTGCCTGGATGCCACATCCACTTGACTGGTCCAAACACGCTTCTGATAGCAACCCCCAGCACTGGCAGGATGTGACAGCTCTGGGCATAGATCTGAACTCTGCTGCCCAGTAATCCCAGTGACCAGAAGCTGCCTGACCTACTTTTCAGGTCTCCAGTGCTGTTTGGAAAATGCCTCATCTCTTGGCTTTGCTGACTTTTGTGAGCATGCCTGCCCTTGTGAAGGCAGAGGACAATGGGCTGTGTTCAGCCTGGAGGGCAAGGATGAGGATGGAGATGTATGTAGAAAGGCCAGGAACTGGACTATAAATTTTCAAGATTCCCCAAGACCAAGGATGCCTTCAGGAGAAGCTGAGAAAGGCCAGGCACAAGGACAGAGTGGTGGCAGGCATGGGAACACTGGAGGCCAGCAGAGTTTAGTGCTGTCTCCATGCTGTTTGACACAATTAAACAGAGATTCGTCTTTGTCTTCTAAAGGTTTATACTCTCCTCAGCGCAGCACAGAGATGAAAAGCACTGATCTAGAATGGGGACAAATGGCACACAGTGTGTTACAAAGGACTCCACAGTCACCCTAGAAAATGGTGGGTGCTTGGAGGAAGGACTTCTTGAAACACAAGCCAAAAAGATCCCTGCTGAGGCTAGTGACAAGGGGAACAGAAACTAAACAGAGGCCTAGCAGCTCTCTGAATTGAGCTGGAATAAAATAATCCTGAGGGAAAAAATGTCTGGTTCTTCTCTCAGAGCTCTCCTCCCTGTTTGACTTTTCCGAACACTGGCTGCATGTATAATCATGAAGTGTGAACTTGAAAAAAATAATGTTTTATGATGTCATCGAGTGCTTTCCATCATTAAATAAAAGTGTGGAATGAACAACCTTAGGTCACTACAAAGAACGAGTTTTCAGTAAGGCAGGTAAGGAAAGGAACTTCTATTTGCAAGTCTCTATGCATACCAATCAGAAATTGCATTATGCTAATACTGATGCTACAACATTCATCCATAGTGTATGAAAATTTTAAAATAATATTGACCAGCAACCCAATAACTGGTCATTGGTATTCCATGAGTTGTGAAAGAAACTGTAAAGCAAACAGGTTAATGCTGGATATTATATCTAAGTCCAAGGTGAAAGCGGAGTGTTTGCGCACTAAAAGAATTCAGCTGGCGCTTATCAGAAAATGAGTCATGTTTCCATGTTTAAGCACAGAGGCTTCTCAACATGGCTGTGTGGCTCCAGTCATGCTGCTACTTGGTAAAGGCCTTCAATACCATTGGCTTTCAGGCAGGCCTGCTCGGTGATCTGGTTTTCATTGCGTTGCAGCTGGCTGCAGCAGGAAATGCTGAAGAGCCGCGAAGGCTGGAGAACTGAGTCCTGAGAGCTGGACAAGCAGAGCCTGGGATGTACCTGGGTGAGCAAACAGTAACTGTGGGATAGAAGAGAAAGAGCTGTGCAAAGCTGGTCTCCTACAAAGTAGAGATTACTATCCTGCAGGGCAGCAAATGTGCCAGAGAGCAACTAGACACAGGTGAAGGCATCCTTTGCTGGTAGTACCCAAGCTGAGGTCACCAGCTCTGATAAGACCACATGTGCCTCTTCTAGTGAAATTGCAATTCCAACAACTTAGAGTCAGCAAAAAATGCTTCTGTCTCCGAGGAAGGAGTGAAAGTGCAATATTTCCATTGTTATGCCTAAGGGAAGACAGATCTGAGATTAGAAACATCCCATGTACAATAACTTGGTACCTTTCCCTGAAGTGCCTTCTCCTTCCTTGCACAGACAACTTTGTCCTTCCCTTCACCTTTCTGCGTGTTCATTTCCTTTTTAGTCATCCTTCTGCCTTAGAAAATACTGTCCTTGCTACGGGTTATCTTCCATTTGTATACCAAGAAACTGAGGCTATGATGTTGCAGAACATACAACATACAAGCTTGTACAGTGGTTTGCCAAAGGGTGGGATGTTTGTAGCTTCTTTCTTGCCTTGCTCCCTTGTTTGCCATACTCTTCCTTTAGCTGGTTTAATCTGCTGAAATTATCAAATTCTATGCCTTTCTTTTGGATATATTTTCTGCCATTTTCATGTATTCTTTCAGCCCATCCAGAAGAGTGAGTTTTATACGGGGCCTGAACTGTCACACTGACTGGTCCAGCTTCCTGAAAAATTACTTTGACACAAAAAGACAGCACAGAGTCTTGCCAAGATGCTGAGCAACTGCCATTCTCTGCTTGAAGCCGTTTCTGTTCTGTCGGTGCTGCTAAGGGAGATGCTCAATGCAGTGAGCTCCCAGGTGTTGGCACGGAGGGCAGGCAGTTGTACTCATACTGTTTACGGGGATCACAAAATGAAAAGCATCAGCAGAGATGACTGTTCCCTTTATAGATCTATGCACACACCTGGACACATGATGTTCTGGTGAATAGCTGATAAAAGATGTATGAAATAAAATGGAGATGAGTGTTTTCATCTCAGGCACCTGGCAGAAATAATGTATATAATGTGGGAAATTAAATGCAGCCCCTAAAATCAAGTGTGGTGGAGGTGACTGTGAGCTCAACACGTGTTGTCATCCACAAAAGGACCTGCAGTTACATGTAAGCAGGGTAAAGCTACTGGGATGAAAAGCGGGACACCTAGGCAGTCAAATATCTGGTGTAACTACTGAGAAAAGGACCCATCTCTATAGTGTGCATGAACACAGTTAAATACAGCAGCTCTGTTTTTGCAGAATGAATGTGAGAAAATCTTTGGTGTCTGAAGGTCAGTTTGTTCCATACCAGTTTTTCCCAATCTCAAAGCTGCCTTCTTTCTATAGGAGCTCAGTATCCTTGATTCCTTCATGCTCCTAGTTTGCACAAAGCCGGACAGTAATGTCTCTGAGATCACAGGCAGACACATAGGTGCACATCTTGAGATGAGATACACCTCACTGCTTCCTAGAGGGTCCAAGCAGGTGATGGCTTATAGAGGTGCCTGAGGAGCTGCTCTCACTGAGGCAGGTCTCTGCATCAGGCTGCAGATAAACAAGGGCTTCAAAAATCCCCACATGTCCTTTTGTAGCCCCGTCTCTGCGTTGTTTGCTGTATTTATCTGAGATGAAGCACAAACTTTTATTTTTCAGAGATGTTAAAATGCTGAATTTAAAAAAACAAACCCCAAACCAATTTCATTCTATTTGATCTGTCATTTTAAAGATGAAACCATTCTTTTTTTCCCCTCAAATTGAGAACATTTTGTACTGTATTAGAAAAGCTGTTTGAGAAGACACGCAGAAGAGAGATCCGCAGACCTTGAGAGGAGAAGAGGAGCTTCTTTGTGAGAAGTCATTAATATTGATTTCACCTGACACACCTGCAGGAAGTGAACAAAATTGTTCCTGTTGTATACAAGTGCTCTCTACAGAAATCAGTCTTCTGGTCTGAGCTGGAGAATTACTCATGTAAACAGGAAAAGCTTCCATTTCTTTTGTGCTTTTGCTGCTCAGTTACATTGCTTGATTTGGCATTTGTTAAAACACTCCTAGAGGTGGAATCAGATCTCCCTCATAGCATGAAGGATGTTAAATATTTTCATTTTAAAGACTGTCAGTATTAGGGGAGGTTGGGGTTAATATGAGTGCTTATTGTCCTTCGTGAAAGACAGTCTAGTAAGGAAGCCTATTTTCTTCAGATACTAATTAGACAGGTACATAATTAAACACCTTAAATAATGAAATAGAGGCTGTGTAAAAGGCTAAAAATAACTGGCCATAAATTAGTCATTCAGCCTGGATTAATAAATAAGCTCTGGATGTCAGCTCACAATGATTTCCCTTCTGCAATTTGACCACCAGGACACTCATCACAAACACATCAGACTCTCCATCTAGACACTGCTTTGTTGCATTTCATCGTGCTCCTGGATCACTGCACCTTGCAGAGCTGGAGGGCTTTGTGTACATACTGAGTCTGACCTGATTCTCACATGAACATCTTGGCACAAGGATGTAAGCAGAAATGGCACGTTGCCCATACGTATAGTGGAGATGCAATGTGAAATAGTACATAACTTTGTGAGAGAGAGTGCTCTTCAGTAGAAAGGTTTGGAGAGGAGCACGCTTGCAATGTTGTCATCCACATCTGGGAATACATGTTCAACATCTGTAAAATTCCATATTCAACTGTGTGGAAGAATGACTGACCTGGCTGACCTGGCTTTATGATGGGGACCTTGTGCAGACAAGCAGCTGTGTCTGTAGATCTGCCTGTGGCTATGGGAGGTGATTATCTCCCTTTACACAGCTCTTGTGAGGCCCTAACTGGAGTACTGCATCCAGGCCTGGGGCCCCCAGCACAAGAAAGATGTGGAATTCTTGGAGTGGGTCCAGAGGAGGGCCACTAGGATGATCAGAGGGCTGGAGCACCTCTCCTACAAATAAAGGTTGAGGAAACCGGGCTTGTTTAGCTTAGAGAAGAGAAAGCTCTGGGGTGACTTTATTGTGGCCTACCAATATTTGAAGGGAATGTATAAACAGGAAGGGGTATGACTATTTTCGAGGGTGGATAGTGATAGGACAAGGGGGAATGGTTTTAAACTAAGACGGGGAGATTCAGGTTGAATGTTTGTAGGAAGCTTTTCACTCAGATGGTGGTGACACACTGGAACAGGTTGCCCAAGGAGGCTGTGGATGCCCCATCCCTGGAGGCATTCAAGGCCAGGCTGGATGTGGCTCTGGGCAGCCTGGTCTGGTGGCTGGCAACCCTGCACACAGCAGGGCTGTTGAAACTAGATGATCCTAGTGGTCCTTTTCAACCCAGGCCATTCTATGATTCTATGTGGCAAACCACTGCTCATGCTGACCTGCCTTGGTGTCAGTGGGGCCAGAATTTCATCCCCAAAACCATCTGAGAAATCTTCCTGCCTGCCTGCGTGTCTTAGATGCTTGGTTTTTTGGGGAAAGAAATTCCATCTGCTGCCTCCTTCCCCTTATTTGCAGAGTGAGTGTGCATATAACCTGCCCAAATGAAGCACTGTGATTATCACTAACTGACCAGAAAAAAGTTATGATCCAGCTGAATGTTAGCATTTATTTTTAGCCTTTTTCCAAGGAAATTAGTTTTCTGTGATCCTACTGACTGTCTTTGCTTTAATGTTGATTTCCCTTTAGCAACTGCTGCTTCATACAGAGCAATTATGATCCAGCAGCAGAGGCTCTGCATCCTATGAGTTCTGTGAAATCAGGCAGGCACGTAGAGGAAAGGCAACAAAATTACTACTGTCATGATAGGACAGCCTGCAATGAATGCACAGCCAAGTAACAGGCACCAGAGAATCCACTTACAAAACAGACCACAGCCACTGGAAAGCTGTGAGCAAAACTCACATTATATAATAAAGAAGGCCCATTAACTGTGTAAGTACCCCTGCACTAGAAGCTACTTGCTTAACTTGGTTAACTTAAATGATAAGGGAAGGGCAAATCATTTTTGGAAGAAAAAAAAACTAATCCCACTTCTCCACTGACCTTTTGCCCTTTTCTAAAGTGTTGCTAAACTTAATCTTCATGAATGTTCTGAAATATTTAGTTACTGTCTTTCCTTCAATTTTTTTTTCCTTGTGTATTTTTGGACTGTGGCCAGAATGGGAAACAGATTGCTGAATACAGCAAAAAAAACTGTTCTCAAGGTACCTCCATGTCATCTGAAAGCTAGAAATGCTGTAAATCTTGAGCTAACCTGCTCTTGAAACCTTGAAAGTTGCTGACAGTGCACATCCCTCATCTGCGCTGCCAGGTATGACCGCTGGCTGCTCTTGTAGTATTAACAGGTCTCATCTTACCAGGGCTGGCTTGGAGATACTGAGGCAATACTGCTATTAGCTGTGGTACCGGACAGCTCTGACAGCACTCAACACTGCTACTTTGCTGTGCACAGTTCAAGCTTGAGCAAGTCTCTCTGCTGCATGGTCAGTGCCTCCATTCCATGGTTTTAAGCTGAGGGAGGGAAGATTTAGGTTGGATGTCAGGGGAAGATCTTTACTGTGAAAGTGGTGAGATGTTGGAACAGGCTGCCCAGAGAGGCTGTGGATGCCCCGTCCCTGGAGGTGTTCAAGGCCAGGTTGGATGGGGCCCTGGGCAGCCTGGTCTAGTATTAAATGTGGAGGTTGATGGCCCTGCCTGTGGTGGTGGGGTTGGAGCTTCATGATCCTTGAGGTCCCTTCCAACCTGGGCTATTCTGTGATTCTGTGCACAGGATGTGCACAGGATACCATAGGAACAGGATTGTATAATCCCAGGGGGTAGGAGGAAGCTCCCTGGATGCTACTTAGTGTTGCAAGCTGTATCACCACGCAATGTTTCCTAGTCACAGGTCTTTCCCTCTCTTGGCCAGCAAGATCAGATCCATGTAAAGGATTGTTCAACTTGTAGCACTTGTTCCCTCAAACTCTCTTATCTTGCTAATTCTAGCAATATGTCAAGGTTTCATTGCATTACAGTAGTGCTTGGTGATGCTACATTGCTTTATTTTTTATCAGTATTATGAAACTTCAAAATGATACTGCCTGAAGAGTCCTGTTCACTTATTCTTTCTGGTTATACATCTTTGTCCTTCTCTGATTTAAATGTTCAAGATACAGGCTGTGCCTTTGCTGGGTTATTGCGATGCTCAGAATAACATATCCCTGATGACTGGCAGTATCTCAAGGAACAGTTGTAACACAGATAATGAACAGTGTTTTTGTTAAAACTCCAGCAGAATTTCTGGCTAACTTTCAAGATCGTGTCAATAAAGGTAGTTTGGGCAAGTCTCAAAAAAATCACAGTTTCCTCATACTCCAAATGAACACATTTTTCCAGCCTTACCATAAACTGGATTATTGATTTCTGTTTGTCAAAGAATACAACCAAACATAACACAGGGAAAGGACAACAAAGGGAAGGACAAATGCTGCTGTACCCATGTAATGAGTAATTACAGAGTGCAAAATGAATCCAGCCATGTTTACTAGGAAAAATTCTACTCCTTCCTCTTTACAAAATTTTTCTTTCTTTCTTTCTTTCTTTCTTTCTTTCTTTCTTTCTTTCTTTCTTTCTTTCTTTCTTTCTTTCTTTCTTTCTTTCTTTCTTTCTTTCTTTCTTTCTTTCTTTCTTTCTTTCTTTCTTTCTTTCTTTCTTTCTTTCTTTCTTTCTTTCTTTCTTTCTTTCTTTCTTTCTTTCTTTCTTTCTTTCTTTCTTTCTTTCTTTCTTTCTTTCTTTCTTTCTTTCTTTCTTTCTTTCTTTCTTTCTTTCTTTCTTCCTTCCTTCCTTCCTTCCTTCCTTCCTTCCTTCCTTCCTTCCTTCCTTCCTTCCTTCCTTCCTTCCTTCCTTCCTTCCTTCCTTCCTTCCTTCCTTCCTTCCTTCCTTCCTTCCTTCCGGACAGTCAGTCTCCTAAGACATATATATATAAGTATGTATGATTGTGTGGTCTTCACCTACAGAGATACGCTTATATTCACATGAGAGCTCCACGGATTTCCTGGACAACAGCCGAGGGAAGTAAGCCCTGCCACTTCTGCTGAGCACTTAGCAGATGTGTAAATGACAATAAACATAAATAAGATATGTATCACCCAGGTCTGTGCTGTGTACGCATTTGGAGTGCCACTTGTTGGAGGAGCCAGCTGATCTCAGAGCAGTTTGTATGCAGGAATGACTGCTCAGCTTTGGAAGGGAGGGTAAAAAGTGCGCAGAAACCTGTAAGGAGACGTTTCCCTTCTTTGTTCATGGAGAAGACATAAAACATTTGTCACATACGGTGGCCAGTGGGAAAAGAGAGACAAGGAAGAGCTCTTCAGGTACCCTGACAAAGTCACTTGTAAGCTGGAGTTTATTTATCTCATCTTAGGCTGATTGATACATGTGAGCACACCACACTGAGCCCAGTGTACCTTCTTTAAGCCCACAGACCAACTAAACAGAGGATATACTGGTACTGGATTCATTCTGTAACTGTAATTCTCAAGACTGAAACCCAGTTGATGAGGCACTCTGCTGCAGGTAACAATCTTTAGAGAGGAGACAAAGAATGGAGAGGGAGCACTTTATTTTTCCCACCTTAGAGAGGAGGAATTGGAAGCATGAGACATTAACTGTCTTACCAAGGAAGCCTGTCTCAGACCCAGAGACTAGTTTCATATCTCCTGATTCCCAAACTATGGCTATAATTATCCCTTCCTCTCAAGTTAGTGATGCCAATGAGGTCATACAGTGATGGGACATAGGCCAGCGGAATAAACATAAACCATATGTACAATTGCATCACCTCTGCCTGTAAATCGAAACCACTCTTTTTCTGCCAAGAAAAGATGTGTGCCTGTTTATTTCTTCATGTGAATTTAATACATTTGTTTTGAAAGTTTTCTTTTAATCTCTAAAGGGTATATGTTAATATTTGCAATCCAATCCCGCATCCCTTACAGGGTGGAAACACTGCTGGGTGAATTATATGAATGCAGGTGAATGCTATTGCTCATTGCAATAGAATTTGCTACTCATTTTTGCCCGTCCCTGAACTTTCAGAGCAGAAATGTTCTGGGTAGGGGGGAGGGAGATGGGAAGAAGACAATGGAGATGTTCTCATCACATAATTCTCAGAGACTGCACCAAGAAAAGGGAAAGAGCGAGCTCATGCCAAGCATACTGCAAATTTTCACATAATTTCTGTAAATGGGTTGCATTAGGAGACTCAACTGTTTAAGTTATGCAGAATTGATATGCTGTCATCCATGAATATGAACACGTCTCAAGGACAGTTTCATTTACACAGAGTGGGACAAGAGTAGTTGGGAAGTGATGCTCAGTGCTGAAATTAACCCACAAGAGTCTGCTGGATGCAAAACAGAACAGAAACCCAATAGGTGAACCATTTATTATGTAGGGATAATAAAATCTAGGAGATTGATTTATTTATGCTGGTAGCTATGTATCTTCTTATAGATTTTATGCCATTATTTTATTTAATTTTTACAGGATAATGTCATACCCATATAACAGAACAGATCTTTTGGTGAGAAGCTTGGGGTTTTGATCTATTCCTTCCAACAATCCCTCTGCATTTGATTTCAATCTCAATACATCATAGTAAATGTGATTTCCGAGTGCTATACCATATTCTATGTGGAAAAGTAATCCTGGATGTGCTTTTTTTTTTTTTTTTCTTTTTTCTTTTTTTGTTAAAAGTTACAATGTACTCAGAGGAACTGCATTCTCCTTGGCAAAGCATGGCTAGCCATCTTCTGTTTTCCTTATTGCCTGTAGAGCAGTACAGGTTGTTACCAGCAATATGGCACTTACTCACCCTTTGCTTTTCCGTATAGCAGCAAAGAACCCTTTCAATATCAAAATAAATTAAAAAAATAACTGCATTTGAACATATCCTTCTGTTTGCACAGAAGCTTAAAAAACCTCCTCCTTTTCTCCTGAAGAAGGAAACTCAATAATTCTTGCTTGAAAATATCTTGAATTACATCAGGTTTACTCACAGGAGTGTTATGTGGAAGCACTGAGATTAAATTCAATTTTTCTCCTGTCATTTCTTAGAAGAAAACACGTGAAATAAAAAAAACATCGTATAGGAGACTATGAGGTTATGGCAGCCTGGCATATTTTTGTAACTGTCATGGAAAGCAACTATGATGCCAAATATATTCTGCTTCGTCAAAGACAGATTCTTACTAAGCAGTGGTGAAATATGTACATATATATATATGTAGAATTTAATATGTTCATCAGCTTGGGAAACAAAGGCTGGAATTTGCAATGTTAGGAATTCAGTAGGAAAGAGTTAAGGAAATGGCAATATTTTCTAATCATTTTGCTTCTTCTGTTCCATCAAGAGTGTTTCTCAAAGAAAATGAGGATCCCACAAACAGTAGTAAAACTTTGATGTCAGGGAATATTTGCAAGCTTTGTGAAAAGGCAGTGCCATCTCTTTGTGCAGTGACAATGCTGCTTCTCTGCCAAAGACACAGTTAATGTTCATCCCAAAAGTGAAGTCAATAGGGGAGAGTTTTGTCCAACAAATATTACCTTGTAAAACTCTGACTGTGGCAGTTTTGATAGATTTATCCTTCCATTTTAAGTACATTCTAACTGGCTGCTATAAAAGCCTTAAAAGAACCTTAATTAGAGACCATCCCTTGTGCAAGCTATTTTTTTTCTAGCTGTATTTGTAGCTTTTTTGAACTGCAGCTTTGCATTCCATGCTTGCAGGTTGAAGTCACCTCTTTGCTGCCTTTTTTCTCCTTCAAGCATAAAAGATCTCTACCAAAGGCATGGGCACAGAGCTGTGCACATCTCACTAAGCTGTGGGCACTGGAGTAGCTCCCTTGCTTAGAATGAGTTTTCTGTCTTTGCTTTCCATCTCATTTTCCTTTGGCCTGGTACAGTTGATGCAGTTCAATCCTTGTCTAGGTTGATTTAAGAAAGGACAAGCTTGAACCTCAAATTCAAGCTCTGAAGTTTGATGATACAATAATCTACAACCTAGCTGTGGAGTATCTTAGAGAGGTTCAAATTCTGACCAAGATGGAGAAATAAGTGACATCTGTCATTCTAGGGGACATTGTGGGTGGCTCACAGAAGCACCACAGTTTTTACAAGATAGATATGCAGAATCATAAGCAAGAGCTTCCAGTGCAAGACAGCAGCCTGGCTACATCCACACCCCTTGTTTCTCAGTGGCTAATACCAGTGCTATTGGGTGCTGGGGGCTGCTCATAAGAGAAATTCTTATTTCTATCCTTATCAGTAAATTTGAAACCCATGTCCCAAACAAATAATGTTTTTTTTTCCCCCTCTCTTTTCAGATTCTACCTATTGTAATTGGAGAAGCTGTTATTTTTCAGACAGTTTTAGATCTTACAAGGATCAGTAAAATGCTGTCCTCAGATATATCTTTGGCAGTTGTTTTCTGATACACAGTGCCTGATTTTGTAATAGTGAAGGATGCACAATTCATATTTCCTTATATTCTTTGCTGTTGTATACTCTTTTTTTTCCGCAGTGTCATTTCTTATTCATTTCCTCCTTGGATTAAACTATCCTTGTATTTTATATTTGCTTTATTCGTTGCCGGTGCTGAGACAGCAAAGCGTCAACAACTTTGTACAAGACTCCTGTGAGACCTCATCTGCAGCACCACGTGTTACTTCTGATTGGGAGTAGACAGAGACTCCGGCAAGGATGGCCTGGGAAAGGGAAAATATGAGGGAAAAATAAAAGCAGAAGATTCTGTCTTGTTTAGCTCCACAAATTGGAGACTCTCTGTTCTCTCTGCATCAGAGAATGTTTTCTGTGCAGCAGAAGGTTTAACAGCAGCAAGGAAAAAATGGACTTTTCATGTAGAATCTGGTGTTGACATAAAGACCACATGGGTATAGACTCACTATGGATATATTAAGCCTTAGAGTTCTGGGAGTGTCCCTAATGATTACAGCAGTGATGTTCTGCAGTCATCTTCCCATTAGAGTACATAAAGATTCACTGCTTTAAGGATGAAACATGAGAGGTTATAGAGGAAGAAAACATGACTGTGGTAGGAAAGGACCAAAGACAGTGAATTTAAAGGTTCAGTGCAGTTTCTCTATCTGAGGTCCCAGGTCTAAGCTGTAGACACTTAAATTTGGAAGAGATATAGTATATCTCATTAATTTCCATGGAGTAAATTCAGCTCAGCCAGAAGCAGGTATTTGGTCGATCTCCAGTAAGTCAGTAGACACCTACTTCTAAGATGTCTCAATTTAGATATTAGCACTGGATTCTCATCCTACTCTGAGTTAATTAATTGCATGGGCCACAGGGGCTTGATTCAGCTGGCTGAGGAAGAGAGCCTTGTGCCATAAAAGAGGCCCTAGAGCTAGTAAGGAATCTTCAGAGATGAGACAGACATGACATAGGAGCTGCAGAATGCCAGCTCAGCAGGCACAAGGGGATCTTAGGCACAAGGTGCCTCTATTTAGGCAACTGAATTAGACCTCAGACAGGGGAAAATGATGAATCTTAGGTGTTAGTGGCCACACCCCTGGTGGTATTCTGCCCTTTCCTCTCCTTGTCTCCTCTCTTTTTTTTTTTTTTCCTGATTTTTGGGTGTATTTGTCTTACTTATCTAAGGCAAAGCAAATACAATTATGCATATTTAAACTAAAAAGAAATCATCTTAGAGCGTAACTTTCCTTCCCAAGTAAAGCTTTCCATGTGCATTGGACACGTGAATTCCATCTGCACAGCTTTGATCCTTCTACTGATTTTCCTCTTAGGTTCCCAGCACAATGAACATTTTAAGATTTACTACCAGGCTTCTCAGTGACACCAGTTAGTTTTGTCTTAGCCAGGAGAAGTCTTTTAGTAATGTAGGGCAAGGAAGAACTTTAAGGAAGGGCAAACAGCACCAAAAGGTAAAGCTCTGGTTCGCTGCAGGATCCCAGTTGCCAACGATTATTAATATGCTCATTTCTGGATTTGTCTTTGGGGCTTTCCTTGCACAGTGATGTTAAAAGTCTTGGCAGATGTTAAAAGTAAAAAACATTTTGCAGTGTTCGTAGCCTCTCTGTAGGGAAGGAAGGTGTGACTGATCACTGCTTTGCAACCCCTTGATAGAAACAATCAGTGTTACCGAGGCACATGGAAGGGAAAAACAACCCGAGTCAGACTGCAGTGAGAGTTTCTTGGGGGAGGAAGAAGGGAAGGAGAATAAAACAGAAGATTTAAGGGGAGACAAGAGATTATGCAAATATGAACTGTGAATAGCATTCTGGCAGTACAACCCCTCTGGAGATAACTTGCCACCTGCATTACTCTAACAGGCACCTCCAGTGAAAAAACTGAGTGGCTTTTGAACAAAAAAGGAAGAAAAAGAATTATCAGACTAAGTGCTCTTTAATTCTAGCCACGTTAAGCTCTAAATGCTGCCAAAAAGCCAGTAATAAAATTTAATTCTTTCTGAGGACATGATGATCAGTCATCCGACCCGGAATCAAAGTCTCCTGGGAGCGTTTCTTCCACTGTGGGGCTTGAGTAGACTTGACCCTCTCAGCATTTCATATTTCATAATTGAACTTGATGCCCCTCACACTTTTAACTTCTTCCCAGATTTAAAAAGAGCATTAATCACTTTTGCTTCACAGCAGAACCAAAGTCGAACACAAGACGTGGCTTCTAAGAGGCCTGGGGTGTTAAGGTGACTGACATCTGGGAACATGCATTAGTATTTGTTTGTGTTGGTGTCACAAACAAACCCAAAAAATCCCAGCAGGAGGTTACCAGAATATTGCTGCAATACACGTAATCTAGCACTACCTTAACAGTTCCACTCAGGCATACAATTGAGCACCACGCTTCTGCAGTTTATCTCTGGAGGAGTTAGAAAAAAATAAAAAAGCTCCCTTTTTAACTGGGTACTTTGTTATGATTTATACATATTTTTCCTTAAATAGCTGGGGTTTATCTTCTTCAGCTGCAGGAACTTAGAGCAAACGATAAACGAAAACATCAACCCAGAGCCGGCACTAATGCCTGACACAAACATGTCACTCGATATTTAAGTATTTATTTATTCATTTATGTTTTTGTAGTCTCTTCTTACGCGCAGAACCTTTGTATTTATTATAACAATGGTGACAAAATGTGGGAATGGAAAAGGGGAGGAGGAGGGGGAAGGAAGAACATAAATGCAAGCAAGAAAAAAAAAGCAGTAACATCAAGAGTCAGGAGAAATGTTGTGTTGCTCCTTCATCTTGTTTTGGCTTTAACTGAGGAAAACTGATGTGGCGAGTACGGTCACTGTAACTAGAGGCTAGAAGTGGTTTGCAGGGCTGGCTGGTGACAGGCTGATTGAGTTTGGAGCCAGATACATCCCAGGGCTTCTGTGCACCCACAGATGCCTGAGAGGAGAAGGTTGCTTCCCATACATTGTGATGAGGTCAAGGCTTGGGCCTGGCCACGGGTCTGAGCTTAAGAACACGGGTGTCAAAGCCCAGTGCTGCAGCCACGGGGGGCTGGGGTCTGTCACCCCCCTCTTTCCCCCTCCCTGCCACGTATGGTTATTCATTGTGATAGGAAAGGGATGTTTCAAGTCCTGCTGCTGAATGGCACAGCAGTAGGTGCTGGGGAGAGATGGTAGCCTGCAGGAGCCTTGCAGGGCTGCTATGTACCTATCTGGGTGCTCTGTCCTGTTTCCCCATCAGCAGGTGCTGGGCTCAGGCCTGGGGAAATAGTAGCCCAGTGGGATGGGCCTGCCACCAGTGAGGCTACAAGCTTCATACAAGCCTGGACGTAGGATAACAAAATATTGTTATTATTATTGTTGGGGGGCTAGGCTGATTTGCTGACCTGGAGATGGGACTGGAGAGAGGAGGGGACAAAGGCAGCAGGCCTGCTGTTTGCAAGGGACCGTGGTCCGGAATCCTTCACAGCAGTGGGAAATCTTACCTCCTCTGTCTCATTGGAAAGTCATTAGAAATCTGCTGAGGAGCAGGGCACAGATTGCCAGGGGAGGGCTCAGAAGCCTCTGTACTCTCCACAATACCTGAAGTGAACTGGAAGGGATGGGGTGGAGCTGGAAAGCAGATTTCCTGCCATAACGAAAGCCCCCTTTCAGCCCGCTCTGCAACAGTTTTACGATGTGTTAGAATTTACATTCACGTGTTGTTAACCATTCTGCAGTGCAATGAAACGTTTTATCTGTCTGACCTCAACCTTTGCCATATGCTGGTGCAAACTGTTCAACTTAAGCCCAGGCAGGTTTAAAATAAGGATGAAAGAAAAGAGAAAGGAGGGTCCAGAAAGCACATTGCTAGGGAGGCTCTGCTGTTGCTGTTGATAGCTGCCTTCCTCTCCATTTTCCATGGAAACGTTTTGAAAGCCAATTCCAGAAAAAAAGAGAGAGAAAAGAAAAAGATGCATGCAGATGAATGAATAGTGGCTCAGAACATGCCAGCTCTTCAGTAATTGTCCGCTTTACATATGCTCCTTCATGTCTGTTGATTCCTTTTATATTGTGGAGAGGCAGCAATGAAACTTCATTATATTGTGTTAAGGAGAGGCAAAAAGAATGCGTTCAAAATTGATCAGGATGTATTTTATAACGTTTATTTATTTCATACTAATTTCCCAATTGCTTTCTTAACTGAATTCATATGAAAAAACAAAAGACGCGAATCATTTAATAATATTGCCAGAAAGCCCAATTATTCACAGTGAGAGACACTACTTTGTTAATTTGAATATGTGGGTCCAGAGGAGGGCCATAAAGGTGATCCAAGGGCTGGAGCACCCTTCCTATGATACCTGGTTGAGGGCGTTAGGCTTGTTCAGCTTGGCAAAGAGAAAGTTCTGGGGAGACCTCATTGCAGCCATTCCGTACTTAAAGGGAGCTTATAAGCAGGAAGGGGACTGACTTTTTATATAGTCTAATAGTGATGGTACAAGGTGGAATGGCTTTAAATGAAAAGATAAGAAACTTAGGTTAGATGTTAGGAATAATTTTTTATTCAGAGGGTGTTGAGGTGCTGGAACAGTTTGCCCAGAGAAGCTGTAGGTGCTCCATACCTGGAGGTATTCATAGCTAGGTTGGATGGGACCCTGGGCAACCTGTGCTGGTCAGTGGCAGTCCTACCCATGGAAGGGGTTTAGAATTTATGATCTTTGAGCTCCCTTCCAATCTAAGCTGTTCTATAATTCTGTTATGGTATGTTATATGTATCTAGTTAACTTCCAGACACCTCCCTTAGGGACCTGTGCTATGGCATTGTCCTGGTCCTGCTATCTGATTCCTATGGAACTATGGTTAGAGACCTATCTCTGTGTTTTTCCCCAGTGTTTTGATGTGTTTCTCTATTCATCTTGTGTTTAAGGTGGAATAAACAATCCAAAGTGTGCTTCCTAATGTTTTGTGTGATGCCTTTTCATGGAATTGTTATTATTTTTGTACTAAGAAAGATCAGTTTTCCTTCATCTCATAGATGAAGTTCTACACAAAATAGTAATGGTGCTAAAGAAACCAGGCTTTAACTCTTTATCTCTCAAATGGATTTGGACTGGTCTTTAAGGAAGATGTCCACAAAGGTTCTGTGATGTCATGCTCAGCAGCAGGAATCAACAGGACTTGATTAAACCGCTTAGCAGTGAAGTCTATGCCTGAAGAAGACACTTTAACATATGGATGCAGCTGTTTGTGAGAAAACTTTGAAAGCTTAAGGGTTAGATTATTTAGGGGTTGGGACAAAGCTAATGATCAGCCAGTGGCACTTGGATTCCTGGTAGGTCCCAAGATACCTTTGAAAATCTCAGCATTGCTCCATGAACCTCTTTTTCTAAAGCCACAGTGTCACTGGGGACCATTCAGGTCGGAGAATTCCATGGCTAGACAAGGCTCATAGACTCAGAAGGCAATAATGGATTCCTAAATGAAGAACCTAATTATATATATTATGGTTGTAAATTGATACAGCTCATCCAGTAATCCCTGTGCTGGACCAATCCCTGTTGCTGCCTCTTGTGGTATATATTGCCGCATTTCTTGGTATATGGCGTGTCTCTCTGGGAAATAAAAATCATTGTTGCTTTCTGTGAAACACTGCCAACCCATCTCACATTTTTATAAGTAATTTCCATTCTGCTGTGGTCTATTACACATGATGGTTTGAAAAAGTGGGAAAGAGTTAAGCAAAATGAAGACCATTATCAATATTTTATTTGTCACAGCTGAAAAACTACACTTTTAGGTCAGTTCATTGCAAACCATTCATTGATTTCGGTACGCAAAGCCCTTCAGGGAGTGTCTGAAACCCTCTGATGTTCTGGAGTGCTAAGTTTTGTATTTGGATTTCTGATAAAACTGAAGGTTGTGTCAAAACCACGTAACAGACTCCGCGTCTGATTTACCACTATACTCTTCCAGTCTCTGCTAGTGTTGACTCCAGTGATTTTGTTTGAGTGGAGCTGCACAGTATTGATTTAATTCTTGTATCACTGTGATCCTCCTGAGACATGCTGCTTTGCTCTTATTCCTGCTGACTTAGTTCAGGAATGTAATCAGGATCATAATTAGAAATGATAACCTTATTCAGTCAGGCATGTAAACACAAGCCACTCTTGAAGTTTTTCAGTAATGCTTCTGAATGCATTTTGAATATAGTGGGGCAACTTGCTTCACTTAAGTTAGAGATGTGCTTATGTCCTTTGCTGAGAGTAACCTGTGTATTTAGGCTTGCTTATGAATGCTTTGAAATGGGACATGGAAATTTTGGCTATTAAAAGCTCTAAATAGGGAAATCTATTAACAAGTAGTTACAAAGGATCTAAACTGATGTTGCTCTCAATTCATAGAATTATAGAATGGCTTGGGTTAAAAAGGAACACCGTGCTCATCTAGTATCAAACCCTCTGCTATATGCAGGGTCACCAACCACCAGACCAGGCTGCCCAGAGCCACATCCAGCCTGGCCTTGAATGCCTCCAGGGATGGGGCATCCACAGCCTCCTTGGGCAACCTGTTCCGGTGTGTAACCACCCTCTGAATGAAAAGCTTCCTCCTAATAGGATGTAGGCAATTCCTTTTGCTTCTTCTTTTATTTCTTTTTAAACTGGTTTTTGATCAAAGTCACTTTCAAAGTACATTTATGGTATTGTTTACAAACCTTTTACTTTCAGAAAGCAAAGTAGAATAATACACTTCTTTCTGCAGATTGAGTTATCAGTTCCACTGGCCTTTAAATATCTGTTGCCTCAAAAAGCATCCCCAGCAAGGTTGAAATGTTTTTGTCTGTTTTTCACACAAAAACTTGCCACACTCCAGCATTGCTAGCGAGCTGCTAGGGAGAGAATCTGGCTTCAAACTAAATACTTTTGAAATGGGCTGGATCCAAAAGTGAATACAAACTATTGCTGATATGTAAACACGTTATTAGAACCACTATGTGGAAAGCTGATGTGAAACTAATAAGGAAAATTACTCATTGTATTAAAAGGTGATTTTTATTTATTTATTTATTTTATTTTATTTTTTTTCTAATGGCATTGAGAGATTTTAAGAGCAGCCAAAATACCAAAAGTAAAATGATCAAAGTATCTGTGGTCAATATTTGTATTCAGGTCAGAATGAAAATAACAGAGGGAATGAAATTTAGAAATGCACATAGTGTGATTTGATTTGAATAGTCAATGTTGGTAAGAAGCCTAACTGTTTACTATAAGATTACTTTGTGATTCAGCATTAGCACACATAGCTACATCTGTTCCTTTTCATTTTAATACAAAATTCACATATAATCTAATTAAAAATAGAAGAAAAGCAGGCGATTGATGTCCTTTGGAAGTCCTCAAACTTACTAAAGCAAGAACTAATTCCACGAATTTAAAGAATTAATTGAATTAATTAATCAGAAGCTGGATTCTGTCTAGGGAGCTCCATCTGCAAAGGTAACTGAGAGAAATAACAATTTGAATGCAACACTAGCAGTGTTCTTATCGCTTGGTGGTATTTACTAAGTAGCTGTGATATACTTAAGTTACCTTTGAAACAGCTGATTTGACCTACCTTGCCTTTGAAACTGCCAGCGTGATTTGTGTGAGCAGTTCAGTTGAAGCAGCGCTGAGCTCAGTGTGGGTTGATTCATCCTGTTCGTACTGCAGGGGTCTAACTTCTGCATTTAGACTTCGAGCAATTCAAGCTACCTTGGATTTACAGAGTCTGTATGGAGTGAGGAAGTTGATGTATATTCAGATCAGCTGATTTGTCTGGTCCTGTCCCGTCTTCTTTCTCTTGCATATCTTTAGATTGTAACCTGAAAAGGGCTTGCATCAAAATTTACCCTCGAACACAGTGAAAACATTATCTTAAATACAGTAGATTGTGTCTTATAAAATGAACCCAGAATCTCAGCAGTTACCAGTTCTTTTCATTACTGAAAGCCCATGAAGACAAAGACAGGCATACACTGGGGAACAGAGAGAATTTTTGAATGTTTCATCTTATGATAAATGGCTAATTAAAACAAGTGGAAAATTAGTAGGTCTTAAGTATTTATGTAACATTATAGATTTCTATTTAAAGTCTCCACTGTCTATAGCTAAGGGAGGACACTGGTTTGTCTTTTTAATGTGGAGATGAATAATAAATATTGCATATGTTTTTTTGATCTTTTAGTAAATCCTGCTGAATTGCTTTGCAGTTTTCAGGTGGGATTCATCTCTTCTAGCTTTAGCTGTTAAACAACAACGATGACGACAACAAAAAAATGACCAAAACAACACAAACATAAAACAAGACAAAGGTAAATAGTATAAGGTAGCCATTTTGTCTTCCTTTTTAGTCCATAAAAAGCAGTAGAATTCTCCAAAGTACAGTACATTCTTTCCAGGCATATGCATGTAAGAGAAATGGAGTGAGTAGCCTTGGATTAGCACCAAGAAATGTCTTTGTTGATCACGGAGAGAGGAAGCCTAGGGAGCAATTGGTTCAGATCAGGTGCCTCATTCTTAGGTAGCTGCAGGTGGTTGAGGTAAAGCTGTGTATGTGCTGTTATGTGTCTGTGAAAGGGAAAGACACCCAGATGTGACTGATGGTTTTAGTAGGTCAGATGTAGATGTTCAGATGTAGATTTTGTTAGGTGAATGCTGATTGCAGTATCTCCAGCATTCCTGAAGAAAGATCCTTATTTTTCTCTGTCGTTGTGGGGAATGTCTGCGGTGATTTCTAATTCATCACTAGTGCTATGCCTCAATGCTGTGTCAGAGGTGGGACCAGTGGGGCTAGAGCACTAAGCACAGATTGGAACCTGTGTGTACAGTCTTGGATGTGCCTGAGGCACCTAACTGTCACAAGAAGGGCTGGTAGTACACCATTCTGCTTGCCAATGTAGTACCTATGGGATATTTGGGAGAAGCCTTTTGGATAGGAGTGAGGTGAGACATACAGTAGATGTAGATGTTCTGGAAAGTTCTTCCACTTCAGAAATGCTGAGCACCCTGGTCTAATTCCTTAGAAAAGTTACTTAGAATTATGACTAGATTGTCCTTTTGGAACAAGTCAAAGCAGACGGATTTCTTGATGTTACAGGGGCAATTTTCAAAGAACTCAGGTTCAATTGTTTAGATATATGGGATGGAATTCATCTCACCTGCCTCTAGAAGCCTGCGGTTTAAATGATGTCTGTTTCTGAGCTAGTCACCTTTGGCTCCTGTTACAGTCAGCAGAAATAAGATGGGACTGCCAAAGGGCATGTCTTAGATACCAACTGCATGAGAGATGACTCACCCAACCAAAAGTGCTTAACTTTTCTCACTGACTAGTCTAGCCTGGAGCAATTAGCTCAGACTAGACACCTTGGTTTTAGACATTCAGCATTAACTTGGATGAATTCTTTTCTCAGCATGTTGGTGTGTCTGCTTGAAAATTACGTATAAAAATTCTACTGCAGAAATTAGAGGAAAGCTTGTTGATTTACGACCTTACAACTTCATAGGATGACTCACATGAGTAAAAATCAAGTGGATGCTTCAGTGCTTGCTGGATCGCTGCTGTTTAGTTGTCATGGAGTTGTCTAGATCAGTCTATGTCTATGACAGGGGGGCAGTAGGCCCATGGGCTCCCTGACCCCAAAAATGGGAAGGGTAAAGGGGAAAGGGTAGGGAGATGGGAGCTGGGCTCAAGAAAACAAACAGAGCAGCAGCAACAATCTAAGGAGGAAAACTTATTTTACTAACTATGATGTTGGAATGCAAAATAACAAAATATAATACAATCTAATTGAAATTGAGGCTAATGAATGTAAAATAAGTAAAATAAGAAAGAGAGAGAAGTTTCTAAAGGCTGAGAAGCCTACTTTGAAACTGAAGGCACCACAGCTTGGATTCACACCCACACGCTCTGCCAGGTAGTGAGAGAGAGAGCGAGCATCAGTTCTGTGATGTATTTTCCTCTCTGACAGTGAGGTCCTCTGGGACATGTAGTTCTTTGTGTTCCATGTGATGTTATGATGTGAAATACCAATAGCAAAAATTACAAAACCATGACATTAGTGCAGAACAAACATCTCTGTCAATTTTAACTGGTACCATGTTAAAATCCCAAGAATAGATTGTTCTTTAGTATAATACATGGGTGTCCAACCTTTTGGTTTGCTTCGGCCACACTGAGTGAAAAGAAATTGTCTTGGGATGCATATATGTAGGTTGCACTAAAAGTAATACCTCCTATTTATTTCCATGGAAACTACAAGCAATACAAAGACCACAGTAACAGTACTTGATCGAGCAAATTCTCAGCTACAAAGCTATTTTTCAACACAATCACTACCATTAAGGTACATATTTTCATTGGTGATGAACAAGAATTTGCATGTCATGCTCATCAAAATCTGCACTGGCAGAGGTGACCCACTGTCATCGTTGCCACTGCTGAAATGCACCATCCACCACCTCACTGGGCTCTCATGTTCAGCAAGCATCAGTGAATGTCAGTGGGTGCCATTTTTTCCCCACGGTGGAATTCAGTGGGAAACTCTGTCTTTGTATGCTCTTTCACATCAGATGCCATTTTGTCAGACTGCCTCTCTGCTGCCATCTGTCACACAGCAACAAAATACAATGGAATACTGGAATTAAGGTTCAACCTCTACTGCCGTATTTCCAACATCTGTCTCCAATGTAGTGGGTCAACATAATAAAACAGGAGGCATTACTCCTGGAGCAGCCTTCATAAAATACACGATAAACTTAATGCATATACATAACAAAAGTTATTTTAATTTTTAATACTTTTTCTTAAAAGAAAAGAAAAGAAAAGAAAAAAAGAAAAGAGAAAAAAAGAGAGAGCAATAAAACCACAGCACTAGTGGGATATTTGACCTTGGTTTTACGTAACTAATGCACCATTATGGTTCACTGGAAGTAGCTGCAATTCTTAGTGAGATTTCATGATGTTTGCCAGAGATTTCTGATACAATTTTACTCCTCTCAAACTCCTCAAAGCATGGCTGCATATTTTCTGCTGTCCACAGGATGTGCTTAACTAATGTAGCAACATGCATAAAATTATTTGCCAGCATTGCACTATTCCCTCCTCATGCCCTGGTTTCAGCCCAGACCACACTGATAAGATGCTGATGGTTTGGAGGTTGCTGAGCAATGGGTGAATGTCTGGGGCCAGGCTGGGCCTCTTTTCAGGTCAGAGCCACTGTCATGATGAGCCTGGAATGTGAGATCTGCTTCAACCCACACCAATGGGTTGCACCAGTGGTCATCTAGTTTTCATCACCTCTTTCATGAGGAGTGGGAGAATACAAGCAGAAAGGAAATTGTTTAGTCATTTTGGGATTTCAGGGCATATGGCCCTTCTTTCACCTCCTGATGTCCTTCAGGGACTGTAAGGAAATTAACCCCATTTGCAGTGTGCCTGCTTGCAATTAGAGCATTCATTCACTGTTAATAGCCACTGGTATCCATCAAAGTCTTGATGTCCAGCCCTTGCTGCATAGCATAGTGACGAGGAAAAGGGCTGAAGGTGCTAAGTGTAGTGGCAGAAAGTAAGGGGAGCCGCTGTGTTAGTTTGGAGAGCAGACTTGAGAAGCCCCAGCTATTCTTGGCATACCCTGGGGTGCTGTGTGATCTTTAAGAGCTGGTCAGAAAAGCAAGAGAGTGGTCTTTTAAACATTTTATTGGACACTAGGGGTAGGGCGTTTAAAGTGTGTTGTCATGGTTCAGCTGACAGATGGCAGCTGGTGAGCAGCGGTATCTTGAATGCTTCACATGACTGAATCCCGTGCTGGATGGTCTAACGTGAAATAAGCTGCTGAAAGTATCCCTGTACAGAGAAGCTGTGCTGAACTAATTTGGAAACTACTTTCGTATCAGTGCAGATTTTGTGTGCAAGCAAAGCAGTAAGGAGAGAGATACTGTTAGTTCAGTGTATATAATACACATAGAGTAGGTCTATGCTCTCTAGGCCAGGCTGGCACATACTGAAAAGAACAAATAATTTCCAGTCCTGTTATGTTATGATGATATGTGTTAAGTTGTTCAATGTTAACAGGATCTGACGGATGATCAAGCTGCATTTCAGACCTTGAAACCAGAAAAACACACAGGAGGGCTGTGGAAAGAACAAAAACAGTGGATTAACAGGGTACAAGGAAGCCTGCCAGATCTGTGCGGTATCCTAAGCTCCACTTGCCTGTTTGGCAGCCTTCTCCTCACAGTGCAACAAGTGTCACCGCTACAAGCTGGCTGCACGCTGACGCATCGGATTCATGACCTCGTATGGTGGCTCAACTGACCCTGCAGCCAGGGATCAGAAAGAAAGCCATTAGGGGTGGTTCCTCGCCAGCGCAATGTCCAAACTCATGTCAGTGCTGTTTCGAGTCATCCTGGAAGCAATCATCCATGAACTGATTTTATGGCAGTACTGACACTTGCCTTCATTCTTTCAGAGCCGGAGAGAATTGCTCTTAACCATGCCCCCTGCTGCCTTGGGATATAATCTCAGGAGCATAGTTTAGGGGCACAGTCAGCTTCAAGGAGCATTACTTTGCTTCAGTGCATTTTTTATGTGTTTTCTTTTCCCTGCAGGCTTTTCTCTGCAAAGGGAGACATTTGGACCAGCAAATTCACTTTTTTTTTCTTCTTATTAGTAAAGCTACAATCAAAAAGCCTATGTCTGTGTGCTTCTGCCAGGCATGCAAATGTTTGCCCAGTTTGCTACTGGACTGCATCTTGGACTTGAGTCTCAGCTTTAAGCTTGGTGAAAATGTCCTCCCTTAACAAAGGATTTTACGAGCAAATGCACATATCAGAATTAGACTACCAAAATAACTGCAGTTTGAAGTCCATATTTGCCAGAGCCATAAACTTGGGAATACATTTTAAAGATACAGACAGCTTCAATGAGATTATTTATGCAAAGAAACACTTTATTTTCGCATCAGAACCAAAAGAAGTTTTTTTTTTCCATAGATCAGAAATCCTTTGAAGTACTTTTTGTTGTTGTCGTTGTTTTTAATTCTCATTAGCTTAATTAATTGTTTCTCTCTTTTGAAATTAAGAGAAACAAATTGTTCCCCAGGTACCAAAAGGCACAAGAAAATAATTGCACTGTTTTTTGCACCTGAGTTTTTGTAATATTTCTTCTGAATAGAATCTTAGGAAAAAGGGAGTCAAATTGTTCATGGAAAACAGAAAGAGTCACTGTTGTTAAAGCCAGAAACATATCTGTGTGGTGATTTCTTGTGGATGCATATAGCATTGCAATGTTCTGATAATGGAAACAATTTGTTTTAGAAACAGCATAAAGGTAGCTAATTTCCAAATAATAGGAAATGGTTTGCTTGACAGGTTTTCCTTTCTGGTATTTCTCTCGCATGTATAGTAGCAAACACCAGAGGAAACAGCAGCTGCTGCGACCCCTGCTGTACTGCTGCCAAAGCCGTGCTATGGGAGGAGGACTCTCACTGGCTTTTGGGCCTCCCACCGTGTGACTGGCCCTTTCCCTTCAGCCTGGAAGAAGCGAGGAATGTTTCATTTAGAAGAGAAATCAAAGCAACATCTGCATGTGTAAAAGAGAATTCATTTTGCTTATTACTCTCTTCCATGTACAGATATCTCTGAAAAAGATGCACTGTTTGGAAATGTAACCTGGTTGGGGAGCTTGCAGAGATACATTTCTGAGAGACTGTTTTTCATTTTCCTATTATATTTCATGCATCTGACAAATGGGGAGGGACGATATGACTCTTCACTGCTGTTGTGTGAGGCAAATGATGGTGCCTTGTGGACTAATAAGATGGAAGTGGCTTCCTGCCCTGTACCAGCAGGGGATAAATATGCCTTCTTGCCTCATGGATCTATCTGAAACAGACCATCAAGTTGGGTGTTAGAAAAAGAGCTGGTGAAGTGAATGGAGAAGGAAAGAGTGCATTGGTCATATTGCTCAGGTGATCATAGAATCATAGAATGGTTTGGGTTGGAAGGGACCTTTAAGATCATGCAGTTCCCTCTGCCATAGGCAGGGACACCTCCCTCTACACCAGGTTGCTCAAAACCCCATCCATCCTGGCCTTAATTGCTTCCAGGATGGGGGCATCCACAGCCTCTGTGGGCAACCTGTTCCAGTGTCTCACCACCCTCACAGTAAAGAATTTCTTCCTAAACTGTAATCTAAATCTGCCCTTTTCCAATTTAAAACCACTTCCCCTCATCGTGTCACTACTTGCCTTTATAAAAAGTTCCTCCTCAGCTTTCCTGCAGGCCCCCTTCAGGTACTGGGAGGCTGCTATAAGGTCCCCTTGGATCCTTCTCTTCTTGAAGCTGAACAGCCCCAGCTCTCTCAGCCTGTCCTCACCGGGAAGATGCTCCAGACCTCTGGTCATCTTGGCCTTCCACTGGACCTGTTCCAGCAGTTTCATGACCTTCTTGTGTTGGGGGTTCTGTATTTAGGATGAAGAAACTGGTGAGTCATTTAGCCAGCTGAAGCTGAGGGAAGAGGGGTTAGTCTCAATCCTATTCAGCTGGAGAGCAGCCTGGAGCTGAGGCAGGAAAGAAGGAAGATTTCTGCCTGTGTTTCTTTCTGAGATATAAAAACTGAACAAAAGCCTCTGTCTGCAGCCTTTGTCAATCTATTTCTTCCCTTGTTTACATGGGAAAGAGATTAGGAGTCACAGAAGGACTGTTTCTCCTTCAATATGTAGCAAGAGTATGTGATGGCAGAAGATGCCACAGAAAAACTTTTATTTGACAGATATTAATAGAAGATGAACCATCATATGATATTCAGCAGAGACATGGTCATATTTTTAGTGAGATTTCTACTGACTTCCTTAGCGGTGACATTGTTTTCTCAAAACTTTTAGCATAGTCCCTTAAGAACTCAGTAAACTCTTAGACTGCTAACAATAGAAGCTTTTCAAATTTACTGTCTTTTGGGGTTTCATACCCTCTAAATCTTCTAAGGCTTAAAGGAAAGGGTGGGACTTGCAAGCTCGAGGAGCATGGATAGAAGGAACATGCAGGACTTCTCTCAGTGAGATATGTATGTTCCATATGCTCAAGGAAGGCTAGAAAGCTACATGGTCAAGGAAAGCGTACAAGAGTAGAAGAACAGTCAATAAGGTTAAAGAACTACAAAATGCCATTGAGAAAAGGGGATAACTGAAATCCCTATAAACTGCTCCCTCTCTCATTTAGCTTCTCTATCATGTCACAGATGGGCTTTTGGCTCTGTGATGTGAGGGTCAGCCATCCTAAAAACCATTCTCAGAGAATAAAATACCACCGTACACATGAAAAATCTCATTTCAATGCTTGCTATTTTTTCTGATATGATTATTTTGATTATTTGATGTATCCTACATGAGAGTGAGTAATTAACATAATATTTAAATGTAGATTCTATTTGAACAGATACTGAGAGATAGGTCTTTTTAGCAAAGATTTTTGGTATTGTTCTTTGCACCCTGGGGAGACTTCAGATGCCCAATCATTTCCCTCGGCCCCCAGCTCTGGGGAAATCAGATCTTTTTGTTGGCTCCCTTGGCTTCTCAGGCAGTGCAAAGAGCTGGCTCAACATGGGACCTAAATGACAATTCATTGCCAGGAGGGAAGTAATTTTCAGACCTCCTACCCTTCTTCTTGCCGTGAGTATAATAATACATTGTGGAAACATTACTGGGATAATTTGAAAACAGCAATGCTGTCAGAAATCAGAAAATGCTTGATAGAACTAGTCATTCACATAGCTTAGATATGATGTCTAGAATGACTGTACATAGTATTTCACTCTTCACTGACATCCTGCTGGATTTTATCCCAGTGAGAAGTCATCTTTGCTTTAAACCACAGGAAGAGCACTACAGGTTGGACACTGTTGTTATTTTTCTTCTCTTCACTGCTCCCCCCCCATTCCCTTTTTATTTTTGTGAAGACCTACTTCATGTTGCAAAGATCATCAGATGAAATGAATGCAGCCCAGCTGGGATTTGCTGAAAATGTGTTCAGCTTGGCAACACCTCTCACTGAGTGGCTGGGTCCCTAAAAGCTTTGTTTAAAATGATGAAATGAAAACAAAGGAGACATAATTAGCTGGTGTGTAATAATAGACAAGGCTTGTATCCAGCTACTGTAAAAGTCATTTAATGAAGGGTAATCTGGACATAAGCCCGCACGCTATAGCTGTAAAATATTTAAGCTTTTTAATGAGAGGGAAAATGGAGAGAAGGGTTTGCTAACATGATTAGGAAAAATGCCTTTCATAACCATTTTTACAGGGGCTTGCAATTCCTAAACCGAGGTTTGTAGCTTTCTTGAAGCCAAAGCAGCAATAAAACTTTTATACCGCACCAACACTTAAAAGCTACATACATCACATTGGTTTTATACGTCTGAGTGGGAACATCAGTGTACTGCTTTTTATGTCTGCAAGGGGCTACACTTGCTACTGAGCAGCATCTCTAGCTTTTTCCACTTACCTCAGACTGTGGAGTGCTTGTGGATGAGCAATCATTAATCTTAAGCTGCAGTGAAAGTTGCTTTCAGTGATGTTCTTCCACGTCTCCCCCTCCTTGTTCTGTTTTTCCTGTCCATGCTCTCTCTCCTCCCTACCCTACCTTTCTCCTTCTCAGAAAACTCCCTTTACTCATACTCCCTGTACCTGACTCTGCTGGAGCCCAAACTGGTGATGCATGATTTGATGTGATGAATACATAGCGGTACTTTTATCACATTCATAGGTTAGTGGGCCAAAAGCAGGCATCACCTGGGGGTGCTCCATAGTGGGACAAACATAAATGATGTAATAAAGCATAATTATACATCTAGTCCAAACTGTCAACCCAGCCCCACCATGCCCACTACCACTTCCCTTGGTGCCATATCTACACAGTTCTTGAACAGCTTCAAGGATGGCGACTCCACCAGCTCCCTGGGTAGCCTATGCCAGTGCACCAATGCTCTTTCTGAAAAGAAATTCTTCCTAATATATCCAACCTGAACCTCCTTTGAAGCAACTTACGGCTATTCCCTCTCATCTTACTGCTGTTACCTGGAAGAAGAGGATGACTCCATGTCACCACAACCTCCTTTCAGGTAGTTGTAGGGAGAGAAGTTCTTCCCTGACCATTCTCTTCTCTAGACAGAACAATCCCAGTTCCTTCAGCCACTCTCCATAAGAATTGTGCTCCAGAACCTTCACAGCTTATTTGCCCTTCTCCGGACATGCTCCAGGACCTCAATGTCTTTCTTGTAGTGAGGGGCCCAAAACTGAACATAGCACTCGAGGTGCAGTTGGTGAGTACAGAGGGGAGATCCCCTCCCTAGTCCTGCTGATTATACTATCCTCCTACTTTGCTTCTTTTCTTTAATCAGTGGAGAAAGGTGGACCTTTCAAGGGTATATTTGTACCACTCTTCATTCAAGAGAATAAATGGAATGTCACATATTTCTGAGTTGTTTATGAGATACATGAGATCCTGGGAAGGGCTGCGTGATGCTGAAGCGGTGTGTGTGGTTACACATGGCTAGCTGAGATGCAGAACAACTGAGACAGGTTGACACCCTATGCCTTTCTGTGGGAAAGCTGCGCATGATCCCTGAGGATGGCAGGATACCCACCAGCAGTTCCTGCCTTGCAGCCCCTTAGCTCACTGACTATGGGGAAGGAGGGCTTGGTGATGGGGCAGAGCATGGCTGTTTTGCCACTTGGAAAATTTTCAGGCTTAAAAGAAGGAAGTCCTGGGAGTTAGTGTGTGCTAAATTTTCTCCTAGCGGTGCTTGTTGGCTGGCTTGTGTGCTGCTGATCAGCCAGCTTCAGCTGTGCTCTCCCCCCTCGTTTCCTATCTGCCTGTTTTCAAGGGCTCCGTGGATTGCACTCATTGTCAGTACAGCCAATTAGGGCAATTGTTGTTATTATTTCAGAGATATCTCCCATAAATAACATGCTCAGAGATGTGGCTTTCTTGCTTCTTCAAAGTCAGAACTTTGCCATCAGAATTTTATCTTGGAGATTTTACTTAAGTGTATAAATAATACCTGTAGGTCTGTTCTTCACGTTCTTGCAAATTTTTCATTTAAGCATCCATGTAGGAATGGAGGTAATAAATATTCATGTGTTTCTTCCTACCTTGATATGCTAATTCTGGTGTGAATGGTAATCAAGAAGCAGTTAGAAAGGATGACTCCCTTCTGGTATTATTTATGAATCCTCCACTGAAGCACTGGGCTGGGGGTGTGTGACAACGCCAGTTAAGGGTGATTTAACATGAATTGCTCTCTGGAGATATCTCCTTTGCTTTTTTTTTTTTTTTTTTTTTCATAGTATAAAAACATTTAAGATGACTAAATACCTTATTTAGTGCCCCAGTGAGTTGTCTCAAATTAGGTGAAATTAGTTCTTTCGTTCCCACCTCTTTCTCAGCTTTCTGAATAATGTACTGAATTCATGTGCTTCAAGATGTGCGCCTGGTAGTCAAACTGAATTAATTAAACAAAGCCTTAGTACCTGTAAGTGTGGTGGATATTTTATAGTTACCAGCTTTGTAATAGAAACTGCAGTAACAGTTTGATTCTGAGCATACTGGGTGCATGCTGATGTTGGGTGGATGTTCAAGGTGACTATGGTCACAGAAATACTTTCAGACTATTGGGGAACTGAACATATGCAAAAAAGGAATTTTAGACACTAAGACCCACAGACTTTGTTTTTGGAAACCTCTTTTTTTGAAGGAGCTGGGACAGAAAACAGGACTTTGCCACTCACTGGCAAAGAGATGCAGACAGATGCACTGTACCTACTATCAGTGGTATGGGTGGAAGTTTGGAAGTAAGTTTTGCATTGAGATTCTGAGAGGTGGGTTCATCTCTGCACAGGATATTATTATAAAAATGTAAAGAGTTACAACATCTTCTCAGGCAATCATAGAATGGCCTGTGTTGAAAAGGACCACAATGATGATTTTAGGTATCTGCTTTTGACTTCAGTGATAGCAGGGACCTGCTGCCATGAGTGCCAGAACCTGACTGAGTTAGAAAAATAGTAGTGGCTCAAATAGAATCAGGCAAATCAAAGTCAAACCACAAGATCAAAGCCCGAAGGAAGGACAAAGAACACCTTGAGCTACTTGCAAATTGCTAATTCTGTCATGCACTGTACTGCATGTTTCCTCTAAGAGATGTCATGTAATGGTCAGAGTTAATTTCAGTTTTTATTTTTAGCAGTTCAGTAAAATTGTAAACAACAGAAAGGAACAGAAGAGCATCTAACCCCACCGTAGCCAACTTCTCAAATCACAGGCTGTTTTCCTCTCTTAATACGTCTGAAATTATATTTCTAGTATCAACAGATCTTTGCTGAAAAATCAAGTGATTTTTGAATGTAAGGGGTTAAAAAGACCAGATGCTCAGAACTGATTTCATTGTATATCAAAAGTGCCTAAAGCAAAAAGCTAAAAGTCCAAGCATTGTCTTTTCTCATTTGATGTTGGAAGTCACCAAGGTTACACACTGTAACTGTGTGAAGGCCCTATGAATATGAAGACTTCTTCCTTTTCATCTAGCTGCTTTAGTAGCAGAATAACACATGGCTATAAATTAGAGTTTTCTTTTCAGATGTCTGGAAAGACAAGAAGGGCTAAATTTGAAACCCTGATTCAAATAAGTCCAATTTCAAGCTGTTTAACATGGGAACTGTGGGAATTGTATCTGACTGGTGGAAGATGGCACTCAATTAAATGATATGAATTTGGCTCATGAGCTGCAGCAACCACAGATGTACCCATAAAATGTAAACATCCTCTTTATTCTGTTTCCCTGTCAGCACTGAGCAGGTTAAGGAAGACTATTAGCCTTGGTAAGTTGTCTAAAATTGTCCAGTCCATAATATAAAAAGAAGTAAAAATTGTGTAAAACTTATAATTCAATATGACTTCTCTACTCTCTTCTATAATAGACTTACTGGAGACATATCATTACAGCATTTAAACAATGTTTTCTGTTTGTGAAGTTGTTGTTTGCTCTATTGATTTGTTCCGGGAGAGGGGGTGGTCTGCCAAATTTGATACATGATGTTTGTTCTGGGCTTAGATTAGCTGAACCCAAGTCATGAGGGTGATGGAGGCTGCAGGATGCAAAACAGTTTTTGTGCTTTCTCTTGAGCAGCCCTCGGGAAAGCAATATTCACTGCACTGCAGATTTATTCGGTCTCATTATTGCTATTTCACCCTGCTACAAGGAGGGCTGGAATGGAGAGGACTCTGACAACGTGAGAATTTAATATTTCTTGTTAAAGATGTGCTGAGACAATAGAAAGAAGAGTGGGACCTATGCCAGAGGTGTCAGAGCTAAAAATCAGGTCACTGATGCCTTCTATCAAAATGACATTTCCCAGTAGGAGTCCTTCATCAGGGGCTGCTCTGGAGCAGTGGCAAGGTAGTCAATTTTGTTGATGACAGGGGTGATCGGGAGCTGGTATTGTATCCACTGCACCCCTGCAACTATACTGCTGCATGACCCGCTGGTGGGAAATGCAGTGTACAAAGACGGAGGCACCACTGGCATGGTAGGAGTCCTGTAAGAGTTTAGAGATGTCAGGAAAGCACTGACAGCCTGTGCTTTTCAGATTTGGTAGTCAGCTGATGCAGGGCTTGTTTAGCCGTGCTGTGAGGGTAGCAGGCCTCTACACGCTGCTTTGTGGTGGTGAAGCCAGTTAAATGTCTGCTTCTCATTTATATTGGTTTGCTTTGCTATTGCTGAAGTTTGCATGTTTTTTTTTATTGCTCTTCTTGTTTCAGTAAGCAGATTGTAAGAATTACTTCTGTTTCAGCAAAATTCTTTTCTTAAACTTAAAGATGTCATTTTCACTCTGTCTGGCCCTCATATTCGGGTGAAAATCACAACTATTCCTGGCTGGTAATATGAAGAACCTGCCCTATTTTGGTGGACTAAGAGTTACTGAAACAGGAGCGGGCAGAGAACGTTACAGAGGAGGCAGCAAGGAGCTGAACTACCTCCACACAGCTAACTTCATTTACCCTTTCAGAACATCTTTTTGACCCTGGTGCTTCCAGGCTATTCCCTTCTGTGGGCTATTCCCTGCACTGATTGTACCTAAATATAGCTGTCTACCAGTTAGGTGCCTGGATTAAGCTAGCTAAACAACTTGTTTCTAGACTGATGGAGAGAAAGAAAGAGAGAAGTAATCCATCCTTTCTATTTTATATTGTTGAGCCTCACCCTCTCTGGACTATCTAATACTTCTGCTCTTTATAAAAGAATTTGGTGGCTACATCATTTATAGCCACCAGAGCCTGAGCCTCAGTTTTGACATCTGTATGGGTTAGACTGAAAAGATTTGCCATCTGATCTTGAAAAACTCCACCAAAATGTAGTGTTACTTTTGAAGATGGACTCAGAGATGCTTCACTGCTATTTTCATGTTGGCAAGTAGACACACAGCTGAACTTTCATCTGTAATCATTTCTTCCTTAGAGGTAATGCAGGATTGCACATCTAAAATGCTTTCTAGATTCTGGTCTCATTGCTGTCTTCATGTGAAAATTTTACACTGCATTTGTGCTCTCCCTAGACACAAAAAGAATGGTTTCTCTGTAATGTAGGTTGACACATTCCTCTACAAGGATAGAAATGTGTGTTTTACGGAAACATGACCCTGTTAAACAACATCAGCCTTCCTCTTAGCAAAATGGGCAGTTATTACTAAGTTATTTGTGTGAATGTCCCAGCCATAATGCATTTTCTTTTGCAACTAAATTTGATCAGTAGCTCTTCATTAACGCTCTTAGAAAGGGCAATAAGTTATACAGTCTGGCTGGGAGGCCAGATACAGAAACTGGCAGAAAACAAAATTCAGATGGTCACTGCTTACTACACAGCCTGCCAAGAGTGGGATTTACCAGGAATATATGGATTGCTTAATGATTCTTAAAAAAACCAGACTATCTTATCTGTGTTATTCTCCTTGGTTCAAATACACTTGCTTGTCACTTCAGCGGGAGTGTGACTGTTCCCTTTGCAAAAGATAGTTAGAGGTGCCATGTATTGTCTTATAAATTCATGAGCTTGTTGAGTGCTAAATATACCTAGATGTCAACATCTACCTTTCAGTTCTTCAGTCTGAATGAAATATGGGAACACAACTTTGATGTAGGCACAAGCAAAGGGATTTATTTCACCATTAAAATAGTTGGATGTGTAGTTGAAGCTAATTGTCTATTTTCCACTCTAATTAGCCTAAATATACTCCTATCTAGAATCCTTCTAAGACATTGCCCTTAGAGTGATGTAAGTTGCTTTTTGGAATTACCTTTCTCTCCATAGAGTTCACAGCTGAATTCCCCCCTACTTCCCCTTGTTTTTGATGCCTGTGAGAAGTTGGATGTTGATGTAGAAATTATACACCTAAATAAATTCATGGGTCTAGGCCTAAGTTGAAGAATTTTTCTTGATTGTGTTTCAGAAGTGCCATATTACTTTTTTAGCAGAAAAATCTCTGCACAAAACCTTTCTTCAGAAAAATACTACAATCAGCTGAACGCCAGTAAACTGTGTTCTAAATCTCTATAGCCTCCATTCTAGGCTTTAATGTATATTTAGAACTGCATATTTATTGCATTTCTTCTCTTCCCTTTAGAATGCCAGGCACACCAATAGAATGATATGAATAATAAATTATAATACTATTTATCATCCAAATTGTTATCGTTTAGAAATTTTGTCTCGAGTGTTTCTTCTGGAAGACTATTCAGCTCTCCCTGATGACATGTTTGGATGAACATTTTTCAACTCCGAATGCCTAAACTTAGTCATCTAGATCTATCTTTAGACACTAAAATGAATGACCTGATTTTCAGAGTTGCTGATTACTTGTTTTGATGCATTAATATGAATTTAACAGCTTAGCTGTAGGTGCCAAAGTCTTTAAGAATTTTTTTTCCTTTGCACAACTTGCCTATCGAACCACAGAACACATGCAAAATTAAACTGATAATGAATGATGACAATATGCCACATAAAAACAATGTTGCATTGATTCATTTCATTTTTTAGATGATCAGGCTGGCTAATTTTATGCACAAATTTTGCCATGAAAGCTGATTTATAATGATTTGAACCGAAAAGTGTGTATTTCTCCCATTCAAGATAATGATGAATTCTATGTGAAGAAAGCACATCTTGTGATTGTTCTTTATTATATAGCAAAAAGAGATATAATCTGGAGGCATTTAGTTTGTTCAATCAGAAAAGCAAACTTGGTTTTTCCTGGTAATTTTCATTATGTTAAAAATGGAGGAAAACTGGATAGTGCAGAATAAATTGATGTATATTGTAAAATAAAAGCCTTTCAGAGGACATTAAGAGCCATATGCTCGTTTTAGAGATACATGGTGCCACTTTGAAATATGGCTTCCTTGTTGTTTAAAGACCCAATTCATCAAAGAGCTTGGCTATTTTCATTAGTGGGTCATAAGCTTTTGCTTAAGGGCACTGCTCAGTAGGAGCCTAATAGCCTGATTTGCTGTACCTCACCTAGCTGGGTTTCAGAAGTTCCCTAAAGCACTTTGAGGAGGCCCTAGACTACTTACAGTATAAGGACTATTGATCTGTAGTGTGAATGGCAGGACCTTGGCTTTAAAAGTAGGGGAAATAGATTGTGGATGGCAGGACTTTGGCTTTAAAAATAGGGGAAATAGATACCATTTGTCCAGGTTGTTGCCCTTTTTCTTTCTTCCTTCCTTTCTTTCTTTTTTTTCCTTTCCATTTTTATATTGATTTCTTCCTGATGTGCGCCAGGGTGTTGTGCAAAGAAAGATGAAATCATGTACTGCGAGGTTTCCTCATCTGTCAAGAGCAGGTCTCAGGGCCCTGATCTGACAATGGAGAGACTCCTGCAAACTACGGGGACTGTGTGGCAGGATCCCACCTACTGCGCTTCATTTGCCTGCAAGAAACTGGAAGAGAATGAACAGCTTGAATACAAGTAAGCTGAAGGAGTTCTGCATAGCTCCACCTGATATTACACTGGCAGCAGGTGGTAAATGCCTGACTGTTGCAGAATAAAGCATACAGTCCCTTCAGCATCAGCAGCTGTGCAATCACGGGGGAGTTGTTTGGTTACATGTGTTTTTTTCACATCTGTCATTTTAACTAAATTGGTGATCTAAATGAATAGTGTCATACAGAGGAACATTACATGGATTTATGACAGCTGAAATATATAGCACCTAGAGGATTTGGGGTCCGTGAGGCAGTGAATGGATTTCAGAACAGCATGATTTTCATCTGTGGTAGATATAACCTTGATCCATTATTCATCATGCTATGCAAAAGAGAATTACACACTGGGTTCACAGGCCAGACTTCTGGCATTTCAAATGGAAGAAAAAGGAATGCAAGAGAAGGATTTATACATTTATGTTTCCTGTGTTTATAATGTGAGCAAGATAAGTCCAATTTTCTCCTAATTAGATTATAACAGGTGCAAGAAAATCCAACAGAAAGCAGTGTTTTTGTGCAAGACCTATACTGCATTTGGTGTGAATGTAGAAAGAAAATGAGAAGTATCTCTCTTCTGTGCTTTTCCCGTCCTACAGTCTGACATCTGCATTGTGTTCTACCAGGGGCTTGTAATGTTGGCCTTGGTGTGGTGACTTTGCCCTGGCTTGGATATTGTGTCTGAGTTAAGGTGAAACCAGTGGCACCCATGGAGGAGGCATAACAACTCTGTCACTCTCTGCTGCTGATCCTGCCCCATGTTCTACCTATCCAGGCAGCCAAAGAGGAAAAATCTTGGATGCAAAAAGGCTGCCTCTTCCAGTTATGTCAGCAGAGATGCTAAGAAGTGAGCAAAAGGCCTGGGGAGTATCATACGTCGTGCAATGCTAACAAGTGGTACTTCCAGCGGGGTAATGCAGTGGTCAGATGGAAGCAGAAACCTCTGTGCATGTTGTGCCATGAGCTGCCAGGACTCATCTGTCAGAGATTTTGGGTTCTCTCATTATCTGTGGATGGTAAGAATAATCCCCTCCTTAGATTTGCACTGATGAAACTGTTGACATATCTTTGAAATACCACTGATAATGAGAACAGGTGTGCAGATACTGAGCAAGGGGTGTATGGAGATGAGTGTTTCACCACTATTTTTAAGCAATGCATGGAGCAGTGTTAACTCCATTAAAATCAAAACTGATGAGTCGAGAAACTTTAATAGCATTTTAAAGGAGGTAGAGACTTTCTACCTTCATATGGAGTTTAAAAAAAAGAAAAGGTGAAAATGCATTTTTCAAGTAAACAGCTGAATAGATCAGATTTGTAAATGAAGTTCTGTTGGACTAGGATGTTAATGCTGTTATTTAAAACTTCAGTTGAAACAGAAAATGTAGCGGATTACTTTATGGTAATTATAGAGGAATGAACAGAATCATTCATAATGGTGGAGAATCATCTTATTGTAGGCAAAAATGAACTATACTGATGTCGAATAATGTATTTGTGTGGGAACAAGGTTTATTGCTGTGTAAACACCATTTTACCATTGCTTCAGACTCCTAGTAAGATCATGATGATAAAGCAGTGCAAATACTGTCACAAACTGGCAGAAACCAGCCTGGCAGAAAACTCCAAATCCAATGGCAAGCTTCCACAGGACATTGGAAATTAGCTGCTGTTCTGCTAAAGCAGTGATTGGGAGTATGTCTTACAGGAAGAGGATTGAGGTTTTAGTATGTGGAAGTGCAGATGGGTCCTTGTCAAGCTCATGGAATGACAATCATTACCCTTCAGGGAAAAGCTGAAATCTAAACTGTAAAATAAAAACAAGTTCCACAGCCAAGATCTGTGAAAAAACACATCTTCTGCAGTTATGGATTTGCCTGTTCGGAAAGGCATGTGAAGAAATGAGTTTACAACTGTTGATGGCTAAATAGATGAACATTATGGTTCTTTAAAAAAACAACACAAAAACATGGATTTTATCACTGCTCCTTTTGATCACAATTTCCTCTGGTGGTACATTTGTACCTGTTTTTGATATATGTTTTGAGAATTTGCTCCAAACTTGACCACAAAGAGATATATTACTGTAACCAGTTCTGGATCCCTCAGTACAAGAGAGATGTAGAACTACTGGATAAAATCCAGTGCAGGACTACAAAGATTATTTGGGAACTGGATCACCCCTCTTATGAGGAGGGGTTGAGAGAGCCAGGGCTGCTCAGCTGGAGAAGTGGAGGATCAGGGAGATGTTATTGATACCCATAAATACCTGAAGGAAGGATGTCAGAGACTGCAGCCAGGCTCTGTCAGTAGTGCCCAGTGCCAGAACCAGGGGCCATGGGCACACACTGGAGCACAGGAGGTTCCCTCTGAACACCAGGAGCCCTTCCATGCTGTGCAGTGATGGAGCACTGGCACAGGCTGCCCGGAGGCTGTGGGGTCTCCTCCTTGGGGATCTCCCAGAACCACCTGGATGTGGCTCTGGGCACCCTGATCTGGATGTTCCTGTTGTGACCCATCAGGGGCTGGAGCAGAGGGACCCAGAGATCCTGTCAACTTCAGTTGTGCTATTACCTATTCATTCTCTAGGTAGGTGCTCTAATTCCGTAGATAGGGTTTCTTTTGTGAATTTGCCTAGTTTGAATCAGAGTGGGCTAATCAATCTCAGAGTCAGTCATATTTTGAAATGAAGGCCCATGCAAAAAAATGATTGAGTCTTATTTTCCTTTAAGTTGACATTGTCTCAGACTAAATACACATTGTTGTGTAAACAAGCCCTCAGGAACATGCCATATGTTCTGAATTACATTTGCAAGCCTCTGTGAGTCCTCCAACTCACATTCCTGTGCGATTCAACCTATAGTGATTCAAGATGTTATCACTTCTCAATCCTTCTCTGTTGTTTATTGCAGGGATTCTGTTAGAAAATCCTACTGGGGTGGCAGATAGCAGACAGAAGCATGTGCTCATTCGGATCTTACCACTTGAATTCATGGGGCACCATCTTAGAACAAACCTGGCTTCACTCACACATTAAACTGAGAGGTGAACTGGGGTTGGGGCACATGTTGTGTTCCTTAGACCAGTCTGGAGGCACTGAACTGCTGCAGGAGGGCAGGTGGATGCTGCATCATCTTGTGATGGTGCAGAGAGATTAACCAGGCCCATAGACTTGTTAGAAGACACCTGACAGGTAACACAGCTCAGCAACTCACTGTTGGGTCTGTGCGTTGAAATCTTCCCTGACATTTCAATGAATGACTTTGTATTATGTATTTGATAATTTTATGTAAAATGTGAGTTCATAACTTGGAAAAATTGGATCATATTTTTTTTTTCCTTGAGCTCAGCAAGAAATATTTTTCAACCTCTGCACTAGGTTTGTCTGAATGCTGGGCTCCTTCTGAAAGCCAAAGAGGCTTTTCACAGCTCTGCCAGAAAAACAGCATTCAGGAGAACTGTCTGTTCTCCTTTAACCTCATTCTCAAAGCAATAGCAATGGAAAAATTGTTCTGGTCCTCCTGAGTCTTAAAAAGACATTAAGGCAAACACTGAGCTCAGACACATGAAATTTAGCTTTATTACCAAAGGCTGAAAATGAGGCATTTGCCCTTGTAAATGCTTTAATACAGGGGTCGTTACCTATGCTCTCTGCATGACTGGATTAAGCTCCCTGCAACAGAGGATGGATTGGACTAATAAACTCTGGATCTTGTAGAAAGGCCAGAGTAGTCTTAACAGTAAGGAAAACAATCAGCATGCATGCTATACTGCGGGCAGCATTGTATGCAACCTTTTCTTGCTCACAGTTCCCCAGGGTATGGATAGAGTGGGCTACTTGGGCCAGGCTATGTTCTTCATATGTTCTTCTGTGTTCTTCTCTTGCTTTGGATGTCTCAAAATTTGAAAGCAGATACGTTAATTCATTTTGAGAAGCAGATTGAGTTGCATAATAGTAACTGCAGGTGATGCAGAACCTACCCTATGGTTTGTTCCTCCTCCACACCGTCCAGAATGCCCATTCTCCTGTGGTCCATCTCTTTATTTCTAGGACAGAAAGGCTGCTGTGGAATTGCTTGCAGTTGCCATTATGCAAACTGTATGCCCGAATGAATTACCGCACCCATTGCAAAACCCAGAACATGCATATCTGTGTTTACAGGTACAGGAAAATAAAGTATACATAAAGTTTACAAAACCAAATGAGGACTTTATTTTCTAGAGTTAAGTATTATGAACATAGTACTCAAGGTATAGCCTCATTCAGCCCTGGTGAGGACAAACCTCAAGCACTGTGTTCATTTTTGGACCTGTCAATACAATAAAGGCGCTGTGGTCCTGGAGTGTGTGCAGAGAAGAGCACTGAAGATGTGAAGGCTCTGGAGCACAAATCTTATAGGGAGTGGCTGAGGGAACTGGGATTGTTCAGTATGAACAAGATGAGGCTCAGAGGAAACTTTCTCTACAGCTACCTGAAGGGCGGCAGTGGTGAGGCGAGGATTAGCATCTTCTCCCATGTAACAATGATAGGATGAGGGTTAATGGCTCTGAATTGCACCAGGGGAGGTTCAGGTTAGATATTAGACATTAGAATAATTTCTACCCAGAAAGAGTGGTGTTCTGGAACAGGCTGTCAGGGGGATATTCAAGAACCATGTAGTTGTGGTGCTGAAGGACATGGTTTAATGGACATGGTGGGAATGGGTCAGCAGTTGGGCTAGATGATCTTAATGGTCTTTTCCAACCTTAATAATTCTATGATTCTACAGTTATCTGGGTGTGGGCTCTTTCACTCCTATGTGATTAAAATAGCTGAGAAGAAGGAATTACTCATGCAAATATCTGCTCATCTATTCTGTTGGATCATACTCAAGTCCCTGTGTAGTCTATCTCATGTATGAATGTATCGAATCTGCGCTGCACAATATCATGCTGTTTGAAGATTCAATGGACACACCTTGATTCTGGATATTTTAATGCTCTGGTGATACAGTGCTCCAAGCAGTGAAGTAGATGTAGGATAAGTTTAAATCTGTGCAAATGCTACAGGAAAGGAGAATATTCCCCCTTGCTGGGAGTCAGTGAGGTCTTTGAAATACATGTTATGGGCCTCCTCAGGGTAATCTAATATTAATGTGAAAATATTCATGAAGCTAATGGCTAAATGAAGTAGCACCTATATCTAACCAATAACCTATAAGTAAGTTTCCTCAATTTATTTCAGATCCATTTATTTTCCATGTTGTCTTCATTGTGCTGACTGGCTGAAGATGAAGATGTAAAGGAGGACTTACTGCTTCTATGCCAAGCTCAGAGAATTTTGTCTTTTAAAAGCAAGTGGACATAAATATTTTTAGAGGACTTAGACATATTGCACTTTATGTTGCTTATGTAAATGAGAAGAGATTGTTTTTGTATCTGTGAGAAGGAAAGTTCTGAAAAAACATTTATCACTTCAGGACAGCCAAGACAACCCTGTACTGAGGTTCAAAATGAGTAGGAATAATAAATGGAGGAAATGCTAGTGTGAGTGGTACAACTGATATGGTAGAAGGAGGAGAAGCTATCCAGAGGGATGAGGACAGGCTTGAGAGCTGGGTGCACATGAATGTTGCAAAGTTCAGCAAGGCCAAGTGCAAGATCCTCCACCTTGTTCAGGTCAATCCCAAGGATGATTATAGGTTTAGTGCAGAATGGATTGAGAGCAGAAGAGAAGGACTTGGGAGTCCTTGTTGATGAAGTACTCAATGAGAGCCAACAGTGTAAGTCCAGAGGGCCAACTCTATGCTGGGCTGCATCAAGAGAAACAAGATAGCAGGGTGAGGAAGGTGATTATCACCCTCTGCTTCGCCCTCATGAGAACCCATTTGGAGTGCTTCAGCCAGGTTTGAGCTTACCAGCACAAGAAAAATGTGGAACTTTTAGAGCTGTTTGCCTATAAGAAGGCTACAAGGATGATCAGAGAGTTGGAGCACCTATCCTATGAAGAAATGTTGTGGGAGATGGGCTTGCTCAGTCTGGAGAAGGTTCAGTGGAAACCTCATTTTACCCTTCCAGTACTTCAGGGGAGCTGATAAACAAGATAAAGACTGACTTTTCATATGGTCTGATAATAATAGGTCTAGGGGTAATAGTTTTATACTAAGAGAGGAGAGATTTAGCTTACAATTTAGGAAGAAATTCTTCACTAGAATTCTGGTGATGCACTGGAATGTGTTGTTCAAAGCTATGGATTCCCCACCCATCCCTGAGCGGGGCTTTGGGAGCCCAGTCTAGTGCCCATGGCATGAAGGTTAGAACAAGGTGATCCTTAAGATCCCTTTCAACCCAGGCTATTCTGTAATTCTCTGATTTTCTAACTACATCATTCAGATGTGGCTTATACTTTAAGGGGGGAGGAACATTTTTCCTTTGCAATGAACTCTGCACATCAGGGAATGTGCACGTTGAGTCCTGTGGTCATGAAATACTCATCAACCACACCCTGCCTGGTCCAGCCCCATTTCTCATTCATGAAGCAGCTGGGGTCATTGATGCATGAGTCTAGAGCTGCTCTTCGAGCTGACAGAGGTAGTGGTTTGCCTGGAACACGCAGAGTCATAAAACCAGCTGGGAACCTTCCCTTTGGCCAAATGTCTGTGTTTATATTCACCAGCCAGAGGCATATGCAGGCATTAGAGAATTGGCTTTTGTTTTTTTAATAAAGGTTCAAGGGGATGGAATGTTTTGGGATCTGCAATATGGTGGTATGTAGAACAGATGTTTCAAGAACCTTTCTGTATTAAGTCTTTATTATGTAGCTGCCTGTAAGTGTTGGGACTGAAGTCAGTGGCTCAAACCATGACCAGAGCGAGGATATAAATATGAATGTCAAATCTTTCTGAAGGTACAGTGATTCTTCTCATCACTGGATGTGGATTTCAAGGAAAAGAGCCAGGGATTAAACACAAGATTCAGAGTTTCAACTGCAGTGTATTTAAGTGCTAAAAAAAAATAGCAGTTCAGATGGGATGGTTGGAGTCTTCTAAAGCTGTTCATTGAGTTTTCCTTCTGAAAACTGACTTATGTTCAATGTAATAGCGAAATGAATCATTCATTTCTACTTCATGCTGGCTCTCTTTCCAGAATGTCTTTTGATGAAGCGGTTATCTGTTGTTAGCCATAACAAGCCCCCTGCTTTGTCATTGCCCCAGGTTGTTGTTAAACAATTATTATTTCTTCTTTGAAAGCATATGTATACTGATTTCTCTTGCCTTATACATGTGGCTAGCCCTGAATGCAAATGTATCTTAATCTAAGCGTAAAGATAAACCTTTTTCCTACTTTACTCATCCTCTGACCCTCCTCATCCCAGATATTTTCTTTTGCCTTTCTTTATCATGCCATATGAATTTACCTTACACTTTGTTTTATTCTTTGTCTTAATGAAACAGTGACTGATTTTCCTTAAATGTCCTCCAGCAGGATTTCATTCTTACTGCTCATGACAGCATATTTTGTTACTGCTGAACTTGTTTCATATACATGTGTTTGTCTCCTATAGATTTTGCTTTTCATGCATTTTGATGGTCTCTAACAAAACACGCTATTTTTTTTGTCATCCTCTATTTTGCCGGTTGTCTTCTCATTCTTAGAGACCAGGACTGCATTTCCCTAATTCCTTTTGGCTTTGAACTTACAGGCAGATTACAGCTAGACATTAATTAATTTATCCAAGAGTTTCTAGGTTGCTTTGTTTTAAAGCTCTTCTGTCAAGACACAAAATCTGGTGCTAATCATTCCTCATCTTTCTGTATAGCATATATCTTGCCTGCTGTCTTCTTCCTCATGCCTTTTCTAGTGAAGGTTACATTACAGGTAATCTATGTGGCTTTTTTTTTTCCCCATCAGTTTTGGCAGTTCAATCTGCTCAGCCTGTGTCAGCAGCATTTGTAAAGCTCTATGGCATATTTAGCCCTCTCTGCAAATAGTACTCTGTGTCTCAGTCTGCTACAGAGAGATGCTTCTTTGCTACAGTCTTGGAAAACTGAGGTTCATCCTCACTAATGCTGTATTTTAAATCACTTTTTAAAGTGATAACATTTCTCATACACTTCCTCTCATTGGATGTAGCACAGAGAGATAGCTTTTAAAACACTAACCTGACATGCTACTGATAAAGGGATTAAATGAAGGTATTTGCATGATGGCTTCCATAAAGATGATCTTTTTGATAGCTGACACCAAAATACATTACATAACTGTGTGAATCACTTCGAGGGGAAAAGGAGCAAGTAATATGTAAAAAGACCAGCATAGAAGTCTTGGTGTCTTACAAAAGAATGTTGCTCACCCTGACCTCCTTGTTTCACTGTATGATAATAACCATAGAAGCCCAAACTGGTTAGCTTCAGGAAGAACCATTTTGCAATCACCTAAAAAAGAAAAGAAAGAAGGAAGGAATATTAACTGTTACGTTCTTGTGTCACAGGATGAATTTGAATTAATATTTTTTTCTGTCTTTTTGGCTTTACTTCAGAAATGCATATGTTGGGGGGAGAATGGATTTTACAAGCTTTAGGCAAGCTTTGCTAAATCCATAGCATATGAGGTACTGGACGACAGTCACTGGAATGCTGATTCCATGAGACTTGGTGTCTTATCGCGTCTGTGGGCAAAGAGTGGAAATGTTTTTACATTAGACTTGCAAAGTGTAAGGTGCAGTGCAGTACTCTGAGCCATTCTGTCAGGTTAGTAGATTTAGACACTACAGCCAGTTCTGCAATTTTTGGTTTTTGTTTTTTATTTCTTTCATAAGGAAGCGTATCATAAGACTGTGCTGGGCATATCCTGAACAGTTCAGAAACAATTTGATGTTGTCACATAAGTTTGAATGAATGTATTAGTGGATGACTATTTGACAGATAGAGCCTACATTCAATTCTTCACCCTGTCATTGGTCTGCTAAGCTAACATAGAGGAAGTGTATCTTTGTGCCTTTAGTTCCACGTGTATAATGTGATCCCTCTTCCTGTAGTAACCGAATGTCTCTTATTCTTATTAATGCATCTAATCTCAAATCATGCCCCTGTGGCAAGTAAATAGTCTCTTTTTTATGTGTAGGTGGGTTATATTCACACCACCAAGCATGTCCACGTAGTGTTTGACTCCTGTGACTTCAGATCAAGCCAATAGCTTTGGACAGCAGCTGGTGTGAATCATCTTTCTCTCTCCTGAATGATAATCACAGTAATCCCTGCTGTAATAAACATAATGCCTAAGTTAGTCTGGGTTTGAGAAGATCTCAATAAAATAGGCCTCTGAGAGAGTAAAAAAATAAAAGATTGTGGTTTTTTTGTTTTTTTTTTTAATATCTGACTCCCTCTGAAGTCAGAGAGAAGTTTTGTGCACAAAGGACTTCAACCCGGATTGACCATTTGGTCTGTTGCACAACAAGGAAGTAATGGTGCAACTTGACAAAGAGAAAATCTCCACATTCATCTGTTTTTCTAAGTGGAAATTCCTAAATAAGTGCAACCTTACTTTAAGTCTTGTGAGTAAAGTTTCTCTCCTCCAAAATGCAGACAGAAAGACGGATTTATTTTCAGATGAAGGATGCTATGCAGAGCTAAATGAGATATTTATATTTAGTAGTAACTCTGCCTTGACTAGGAAGAAAATGGTCCCTGTTTTCTCTGTGAGACCATGTACAAACAGAAATACAGGGCAAACTACTAAAGCAAATGATTAACTATCATTACTTAGCTAATATTTACTTCCTTGATCGTAAGTAGCTATCATAGATGAAAGAAAAACTGTTGAGAAGCCGTTAGGTGTAATTTGCTGTTGATTTGCTGTACCAGTCTCTGCAGAAACAGAGGGTCATTGTTACTTTCAGAAAACAGGTTTTTCTCCTGATTACAGATCCAGACTCCAAACTCACAAGCTGTGTCTATGCTCTCTGCCCAAGGCTACCTTTAAATCTGTGTTTGTCTGCTACACACAGCAGCCTTCAAGTGTCTGTGCTTCCAGGATGTCCTCTTTGTAGCCAACAGGGCTCCTGATGCAGCAGCAAGGCCAGTGGACTCTTGTATGTCAGGGTTAAGCTTCCTTCCAGGCTGCCTTGGGATTGCTGCATGGGTTGGGAATGGATTATGCTGCTCATTTAGTGTCTGTATCTGTACATGCATGTCTGTAGCTTCAGGCTGTTTTCCCTATTTCGCTGTTTTGGATTGTTCCTTGAGGCTACATCTATCCTGCTAAAAGCATCTACGCTTGGGCATGTAGCTGGTTCTCGGAAAGATGGTGCAGGGTGTTCTGTTTGCACCCCACTCAGAGCTGGTTCCTTTATAGCAGCTTGCTTAATTCCTTCACATCCACATGATGAAGCACCTGTTCTTCTGGGTCTCTTACAGAGAGCCAAATCTCTATAGAGAGGTTTGTTGCCAGCGAGGGGCCTACATTTGGGACATCAGGAAGAGACTACCTGGAATGACAGAGCCAGAGGAACAACCTCTGATCCTGCTCTTTCAAGCAGATTCACAGGAGGCTGTAATTTGGAAATTTCTAAATATCAGAAAAAAAACTTATGTCACTTGGGAATTTGCTGAAACAATCAGGGGCACAGGTAGTGTTCTCAGTTCCTTCCAGTTGCAGACTATGATCTGGGTAGAAGGAGGAGAATGGAGCAGCTGAATGAATGGCTTCATGGATGGTGTCATGCTCAGGACTTTGAGTTCTATGATCAAGAACGCTCCTTTGGTAGACTGGGCATGTTGACTATGGATGGGGTGCAACAGACCAGGAGAGGCAAGAATATCCTAGGGAGCAAGCTGACTGTACTCATCACCAGGGCTTTAGACTAGACTTGGATGGACAAGGAGATGTACTTGGCTCTTCTGTCTGAGTGACAGAACATTGTCACTTTAGGAAGCACTGGGGAGAAACCTCAGATTTGTCCCAGAGGAATGTGGGGGTGGGATTCTCCAAGAAGGTAATGCCACTGATAGCTCAGCTGAATTGCCTCTGCAGCATTGCACTCAGCATGGGAAATAAGTAGAAGGAACTTGAAGCTGTGGTGCAATTGGAAAACTGCCATCTTATTCCTATCATGGAAACATGGTGGGATGAATTGCATGGCTGGAATATTATGATTGAGGGCTAAAAGCTTTTTAGAAGGGATAGGCAAGTAGGATGGGTGGGGAAATTGTCCTCTGTGTTAAGATGTGGACAGACAGTAAAAAACTCTCTCTGATAAACAGTCGTGAATAGACTAAGAGCCTGTGGGTTAAAATTAAGGAATGGACATCTGGTGGTCGGGGTCTACCACAGACCACAAGATCAAGAGGATCCTGTTGATGGTGCCTTCATGCTTCAGCTGCAAGAGGTGTTGTGTTTGCAGGCACCCATCCTTATGTGGGTTTTCAATCACTCAGTTATCTGCTGGTAAAACATCACAGCAATCTGCAAGCAATCCAGGAGACTCCTGGAGTTTGTTGAGGATAACCTGCTGGTCCAGGTATTGGAAAGACCCATCAGAAGTGAAGCACTGGTGAACCTGATGCTCACCAATGTGCAGAAAATAATTAAAGAGGTTAAAATTGGAGGCAGCGTGGGCTATAGCAACCATCCCATGTTCAAGTTTGTGATCTTGAGGAGTACAGGGCTGGCAAAGAGTGGAGTCAGGACCCTGAACTTAAGGAAAGCATGATTCAAATTATCTGAGAAACTATTGGATGAGATCCCCTGGGATCTTTAAGGTCCCTTCCGACCTAAAACAGTCTCTGATTCCACAATCCTAATTTTTTTCTGGGCCCTTTGGCTCTAGAATGGGAAAATATACTGAGACTTGGGTTGCAGCTCACCACAGGGGTATATTCTGAAGAAGGAAGGGAGGTGTTTGTCAAAGGAAGACCTAATGGGGCAGCATTGGAGGGCTGGTTAAGACCCACCGGGATTAGTAAGGAATTAAACCCCAACCTTTTGAGAGTGATCTGCTTCCAGGATATCCCTCAGTTTTGTTTGGAGAAGGTTAGTTAATCACACCAAGAGACAGGCTGAGAAAGAAGTGGTGATTATGCAATATCAGCTGACCACTTACCCATTGTCTGAATTATGTATGTTCTGGTTTGCTCTGGAAGGGGGCAAAGTGTTTTTCTTGTATGGTCAGGAGATGGTTAGTAGCCTATAATCACTCTGATGTGAGTCCTTTTGCTCCTCGTGGATGGAGGCTTAGGGTCTGAGCCCTTTCAAAGACACCGATTACAGCATAGGCCTCTGCATTCCCATGAGAGGACTGTAATTCAACCCAGGAAAGTGGATTGCTTATAACCTGGGAGAAAGAGACCAGGATTCTGTTTCTTCCTTTACCACCATAGCTCCGGTTCTTGGAGCTTAGACATTATAGCATGCCTCCCAGGTCTGTGTACCTTACATTAAGTTACTAGCTATACCATGAAATCCTGCAGTGGAAATGCTATTTCTGCTATTAAAAATAAATTAATACATACATATATATATATATATAAGTGTTTTGCAAGAACAGGTTATGTCCCTACCCTACAAAATAAGCTACTCAAGAAAGATGCTATTGCTAGCTTCATGAATCTATTTGGGGGTTTATCCTTATGCAAAGTTGAGGTTAAAAACATCACCCTTAGTTAACTTTATTGCTCTGAAGACTTTTCTAGTGTGGATCTACCACAAGCCTCACCTTTTCCATTGATAAATCGAAGCTGATAATGCTATAGGTAACAAGAAAGATGTTTGAGGCATGTTTTTTATGAGGTAGTACTTCTGTTCCTGCTTTTACCATTGCATTCCAATGCTGGCAGAAAATAAGGGTCTCCTAAGCACTTTCTCCACTTATACTCTACTGCAGCCATTTGCCACTGACCCAGGAGAAGGAAAAAGTAAATGCTGCTTTGATAGTACAGGTGCTGAGACAGGAAGGGACAAAAGATAACACATTTTTGTCTAGGGGCTTCCTGACTTCTTTTGCAATTGCACAGACATCTTCTTTGTCCCAGCTGAAACATTCCTCCCAAGAAAATTTTTTAAGTCACCCACAGAGTAATTTTAATCCCCATTTGCTGGTTGAGGACTCGCAGTTGACTCCACAGAGGTGGTAGCTGGTTGCTTGGTGGAAGTGTGGATCTCACATGGAGGTTTGGATGCCTTGGGATAGCAAAGAAAACACTACCAGTCATATCATAACTGTAGTTGCAGCTGGAGCGTGAGAGAGCACGCTATGCACTATCTACAGCCTTTTTTATCCCCCTGGATCAGAGCTTCAAAGACAGAGCAGTGAGTTATTGTGGCCAGCTGGCATGAAACTCCATAAAAGAAAGCAATTGCTTAAGCAGGTGCACAGTATTGATGTATGAGTAAGTACTAATGGGTACATGCTGACAATGTACAAGATATCAATAGGAGGAAATTTTTTCCCACCTGTGAGGTGTGAGAACCAAGACCCCACATTTAACTTACTGTAAAAGGTCCGGTGGGCTTTCAAGTATATGGAGGGTGTTCCTGTTGCATAAGTCTCATCTGATCTGCTCTTCTCTGGAATAAATACCACCCAGACCTGTATTGTCTGCATATATTAGGATGATGGATCTATGAGAATTTTTGTGGTTGAGTTAATATTAAGAGGAAGTTCTTACAACCCACTGTAGCAAATAAGCACCTGTTATCCTACACAACCATGATTAAGATTAGATAACACACTATGTGAGAAGGCTTTCTTTTCAGGAAATTGGATGACAATTAATTTCTGACAGTGAGTAACTTGTCTTTGTGTGTTAGTAATGCAACACCTTCATAAGATTTTGTGACATCATTTCTCAAAAACCCCCATAAAATATCAGGCAAGTTCCTTAAGATTTGGCTGGGGAAATCCCCAGCCCCGATGATAAAAAGAGCTCCCATTCCCCTGGCTGTCACATCTGCTGGCAGAAATGAAGCACACACAGGTGGCTCTGCTGCTCCTTGTGCAGGGCGCGATCGCACAGGCAACCACGATGGCAGCGACAGAAGTGGTAAGAAGGGATCTCATCATCCAAGCTTTGTGCCTTTGGTTCTTCTCATGTCATTTAGATCGGTGCAAAATCTTTTCAGGTTGTTGGGAAGTTATTAGACAAATGTTGAGATCTTTGCATGGAGAAAGTTTCAAGTATTTCTCCATCCTCCCCTTGACTAATGTACAGGGACTGGGTAATAAATGTGAAAATGAGGCATGGGTTTAAAATCAGAGCCAAATTCTGCCTTTGGTTAGATGAGTGCAACTCCCAGTGAGGATCTCAGTGGATATTAAATGCTCTGTGTAGCTTCTAATTAATTAGAAAGGGCTTATAACAGGAAAGAATACACATCTTTGATGTGGAAGGAGTTGGGAGGCGGGGGCTTTCCCAGCTGCTTGATTGCTGTCATAATTGCTGTCCAGGCACATGAAAGCTATGCTGGGTGTTTTGCGTGGAGTGTTCCCCTTCTTCCCCCTAAATCTATATCTGGTTGTGCATGAGAGAAGTTAAAATCAAAGATATCAAATGGGGAAAAAAAGTAACAGGGAGGAGGGGAAAAAACTTTGAAAATATGTAAAAAATGGCATTAGTGAGAGATTTGTTTTGATTTTTTCTCTCTATATATTTTAATTAACTTAAAACTAAGCTTAAATTGTTATTAGAAAAAGTTTTCAAAATAGCTTTCAAGCATTCCCAACTGAAAGAAAATCTTTTGTTTTAGCTTGACCCAAGAGTCTGCCTTTTAGTATTTCTATAGTTAACATTAGGAAGACCTCCACTTTGTCTCTCGGTGACTCTGATCTGTCTGGTTTAGTCACCAAACTGGAATACCTAGTTACATTTTTTGACATTTAGGAGAGCTGTGGACACAGGCAGTGGATGCAGCACCTCCTGGAATGCACATTTACCTTGGTAATGGACAGGAAGCTGCAAAAGTCAAGAAGGAGATTTAGATATATGTTGATAAACAGAAGAGAGGACATTTAAATAGGAGATATTTCTCCTCATTCTGCTTAGCTTAAAACTGGTTCTGTGTTTGTGTAATTTAATTGCTACTACCTCCTCTCACACCATGCCTGACCACACATATGGTTGTTCAAATGGATTGCTTTGACAAACTGTCCCACAAAAGTTTGTCCATGCTGTCCCCTTTGCTGCCCACTTGGAGATCCTGGCTCAGGAATGGGGGCTGGGATTTGGGAAATGCAGTAAGACTGAGCAATAGGTGTCCTCCTGTGGGAAAGCCCATTTGGTGCTTCGTCTGTCACACCATTTGACACTGAGGATGTGCTGTTGCAGTTCACACCTTGTCACAGGTTTTGGTGAGGCTCTCTTGTGGGTATCAGTATGTTGTATCACTGTGGTATGCCATCCTCAGCACACTCCGTGTAGTTGTGGCAGACCTCCAGGGATGCACAATGCCAGGGTGACAGCTGCTCTCCTTTCTGTGACAGGGAGGCACATATGTTCACATCTGAACATTAAAAGGGATGTATGTTGTCTTATTACATAAAAGACTCCCAGGTGGATCGGCTTCCCAGCTGATAAGCATGGCAGCTCACCTCATGCTCCCTCCCCATGGCACGGTGCTGTCCCCTTTGCAGTGAACACGTGTCCCAGTTGTCACAGCTTGCAGCCTGATGGCTGAGATTGAAGGGTCAACAAGTCATGCTCTGAGAGACTGACGCGCAAGCTGGGCAGCCGGGAGCAGATGCCAATTCTGGAAGAACAGCAGTCTGTGAATTTAGGGCAGGGGGACACAGTGCTGTCGTTTTCGACTGCCACATAGATCTGCCAGATCAGTCTGTCAGAGCCCCAGCTCACACCTCTTGATCAGGCTGAGCATCCCCTGCCTTCCTCTGGCCACACGTAGCCTATCTTTGGAACGAGGTGTCTGCAAAGTGACACTGTGCTTGGGGAAACACTGGTTGTCAAGAGAAGCCAATTAATTTTATAGGTTGTGGGGATGGCTCCCATAGTAAAATCAAAGTGCTCTATAGCTGTAAGATGGCAGCTATCTGGTGGAAAAGGGAAGGTGCCAAATGCAGGAATTTGCACTGAAAGAGGCATTCCTTTCCATTTTAGACTTCTCCTGTCAGCACACTTCAATATCTGACTACTCAGCTTAATGAGAAGACTACCAGCCAGAGCACCTCCCCAAAGGTATGACCATTGCTAACTGTTCGATAAAGTCCAGAAAACAGTATAGCTATGAAGTTGCCATGCATTTTTTTAAATGCAACATAGTCACTTGGAGGTTTAACCCTGATGCAGGTAAGTCAGTCCACCCAGATGTTGCAGTAAGAAATCAGACGCGGTTTAACAAAAGCAAGTGTAGAGTCATGTACATGGGAAGGAATAACTGCATGTGTCAGTTGAAGTTAGAGGATGACCTGCTGGAGGGAAGCTCTGTGGAGAAGGAAGTGTGGGTTCTGGTGGATGGCAGATTGGCCACAAGCCGGCAGTGTGCCCTGGTGGCTAAAAAGGCCAATGGCATCCTGGGGTGCATTAAAAGGAGCGTGGCCAGCAGGTAAAGGGAAGTGATCCTTCCCCTCTGCTCTGCCCTGGTCAAGCCTCGTCTTGAGCACTGTTTCCAGTTCTGGGCTCACCATGTAAAAAAGACAAGGATCTCCGGAAAGAGTCCAGCAGAGAGACACAAAGATTATAAAAGCCCTGGAGCATCTCCCCCTGCGAGGTAAGGCTGTGCAAACTGCATCCGTTCAGCCTGGAGAAAAGAAAACTCAGAGGTGATCTTGTTCATGTTTATAAATACCTTAAGTGTGAGAGACAAAGGGACATGGCCAACATCTTTTCAGTGGTCTGTGGGGACAAGACAAAGGGGAAATAGCCATAAACTGGAGCATAGCAATATGCAAAACAACTTCTGCATGGTGAGGGTGAAGAAACAGGCTGCCCAGAGAGTCTGTGATTCTCTTTCTCTGGAGATATTTAAGACCCCTTAAATGCCTACCTGTGCAACCCGATGCAGGGAGCCTGCTTTCGCAAGGGGATTGGACTCAGTGATCTCTGGAGGTTCCTTCCAACCCCTACAATTCTATGATCTAGGATCCATGATGAGATGAATTCCCAAAATTGCCAGTGTTGTTGCCATGTCAATTCTGTGCTTTGGTCACATCCAATGATTTGATACAGCCCTTATGACTACTGAGCTGCATCCCAGACATGAAACAGTTTGGGCCACAGGGATCTGATGACAGATTTTCAAACAGTTTGGTGGTGACGACCTCCCTGGAGGAAGGGGAAGGCTTCTGTTCAGTTCTGTCCTCCTCATGCAAATGAGAGTAGAGCCTTGAAATAATATTCTGTCGCCTCTAAAAAGAGTCCTCTAGAGGTTGATGAGAGGGAAAATCTTGATTCTCCCTGTTCTACTTCGTTCAGATTTTACTCAACTATTTACTGGTAGAGGGACTTGAACCTGATTTTTGAGAAAATTCCATTACAGTGCTCAAATCCAAGGTCTGTGGATTTCAGAATTTGGTCTCTGTTAGTAAAATGTTTGCTTTGGAGATGATTCTACAGGCTATGACTGCTCTGAGCGGTCCTGAAACCTAAGCATCAAGAACAAGGTTTACCCAAACCACAGCTCCAGCTCAAGTCAAAGACAGTAGGCAGCTTGACAGCAGGTTTTCATCACCCAGGCTAGCCCAGTGTGGGATGTATGGAAGAACCTCTTGTAAGAGCGTGTTAAATCTCCACCTCCAGTTGAGAGCTTAAAAAGTTAAATGGAGTTAGCAGTGGGACCCCAAACCCATCCATCTCCTTGTACAACTGAGATGGTTCCTGTCCTTGCCATATGGTTTCTGTGGATCAGATTCTGTCTTAGAAAGAGTGAGAAGCTAATTTAGAATCGTGAATGCCACTGGGATGCAATGTAGCTGGAAATTAAGCACTGAAATGGCTAGGCTGTTTTGAGGATGTAACTCTAATTTACAGTTTAGGCAAATGAATACATTTTCTGGTTTTCAGCAGATCAGATACCTGTTGGCTTTTGGTATCTTTCTTAAATTGAAGGGATGTGGGAAAGGAGTGTTTCTCATAGCTTCAAATATGTATATGTAACAGCTTAATTTTACAGTGAAATGCTGCTGTCAAGTCCTTGCTGTAGGCTAGGACAGTTTGCTCTCATTTAAAGATTCAGTGTAAATTCTTAAACTTAAAAACATACAACTCCATCAAAAGTAACAGCCTGTCCTGTGCATTTTTTCCATAGGATAAGGAAAGATGTTTTTGCTATGCGGTCATCATTTGATATTATATCTTGATTGAAACACTTGCTGACCCAAGAGGAGCTTAACTAAAAAACACTTCTTTTTCTCATCAATATCACGATCCTGAAGTTAGCAATGTCAGTGGAAGAGAAGAAACAGTTTTCCCTGCCCAGGCTGTCTTCTCCATTGGGGAAACTGTCTCTTGGCATGCATATAAATAGCACTGAGTGCAGTGAAGCTCTGTCTTCAACTCTAGGCTCTCTTTCAACACAAATATTAAAATAGAATGATTGTTTTTCATAGGGAATTTGAATGCCCAAGTTGGAGGTTGTTCTGCAAGATCATTTTGGGTGATCAATGGAGTAAACTTTATGAAGAGTTTATTTACCATAAGCATTGTACCACTAGAAAAAAAAGATGGATGGCTCTATATAGTTAGGACTGTAGTTTAGTGAAATGTAAAACATACATTTCACACATTTATATATATAGAAACACATACATATGCATAGTGCATACTATGCTGCTCTGTATGTAGTATACTCTCTCCTAGCATATGCATGCATATATATTAAATATGTACACACATATATAATGTCTGTTATATATGGAAGGGATGGAATACAAGACCTTCCACCAAATTGTTAGTATGCCAGTGTACACAACAGTCCTACAGATATTCAGTAAGCCATATTTATTTCTTCCTTTGTTCTTTTTCTCCTACCTGTTTATTTTCCTGTTATTGCTGAGCAATATACCATCCTTATCATGCCCATATAGAGGAATCAGAGATGCAAAAGCTCCCAAGTGACCCATTCTTAATACCTAAGGACTTAGGGACTTATTTTTTTCATAATAGAATCACAGAATCATAGTTTACATTCTGTTAGATGTATCTTTAAAGGTACTCAGAATTAGTTTGCAGTATATTTTCAGTGTGTTATTCAGAAGTGCTTTTGTAACCTATCTGGCAGAAAAATCAATAGAAATGACATTCTGGGTCACTCTTGCATGCTATAAGATACTTCTTTGCTTCTTTTCATGTTAAATGTCCTTAGTAGTCTGGCCTGGAGTGAAGTTTTAAGGACCATGGTGCTTGAATAACACAGATAAAAGGTCTTTTCATGATTTCTTTCAAAATGAGGCACATGCTGTTTGTATTGGCTGCAGAAAGAGGTGCCAGAAGTGTGAACTTGGATCAGTCCTTCTTGCTGCTGCTCTATTCTTGGGCTTTGCTGCTGGCCATCACTGCATGCTCTGGGCTGTTTGGGTGGCGAGGAAGTTAATTGAAACCACTGTGAAAAAGTGAGAGAAGAAGTGCTGAAATTTTGCCTTTTGGTTAATAGTTTTGTTGTTTGCTTCCTTTTATTTTTAAGGAGAGAGAATAAGAAAATAGATGAATAACGCTGGGATTTATGCAAGGCAAGAGGAGAGATTATAGAAAGAAGTGTATTTAAAGAGCAAGTTTCTAGCTTTAAAATATGCAGCGGCACTGAAGTATGTGCCAGAATATTTTAAAGTAACAATAAATAAATCTATTAATAAATTTGTCATAGGTTTATGAACTGGCAAGTGCTTTGTGTACAAACAGAAGCCAAATATTTCACTGCCCCAAACATGCTCTGAATTAAACCTGGTGATTATAGGAAATTATGGGATTTGGCTGTAAATTATGGCAAGACCTTGAATTGCCAGCCCTGACCTTTCCAAATACCATATCCATGTCTCTGGTGGAGATGCTCTGAGCATGCAGACAGCCAGGACAACGCAATTCATACCAATGGCACTGGTCACAGTCTTGCAAGCTATCCATGGCTGAGGATGAGTGGGCTGTGACCTGTAGGTGTGATGTTCAACACTGTAGGAAAGGAGGTATCCCTATATTAGGTCGAGCCTGAATATTTAGTTCTTCACTTTTCAATAGCAGATAATTAAATTCATGCCTGTTTGCTGGGTCTGGCTGAGAAATTTCAAACAATGCATGTTTCTTTTCAAAACTTTCCCAGTCACTATTTTCTATTTTGCTGCTTTCAGCTCTATGAATGGAAATAACAAATAACTAGATGATCTGATTAATTCAATTTGGATTAACAGAGCAGTAAATGTAGGACATAAGATACTAAGTTATTATGTTCTTGCTGTTGTGTGGTTGCTCAGCTCCTGGTTAAATTTTCATTATCATAGGATAACTGTCCACAATATTCATAGAATCGTAGAATCATGGTATGTCTTGTGTTGGAAAGGAATCATAGAATCACAGGGTTGGAAAGGACCTACAAGATCATCTAGTCCAACCGTCCTCCCTTTACCATACCTACAGAAAACCACTAAACCATATCTCCTAGCTCCCTATCCAGATGCTTCTTGAACACTGCCAGGGATGACAAAGTTGTTGATCCTATGATTGTCAGTTTATGGTCAGGCATTATCTATTTATTCTAGAGAAGAATATTAACATTTTTCTTTCATTATTGCCTTGTTTTTGCAGCTCTTTGCCAACGTGACTGGCTCTCTGGATGACCATGGAAGTTGTCAGTGTTCTGTGTACTTGCCGGATACCACCTTTCCTGTTCAGAAGGCCGAGGAATTACAAGTGATAGCCACGACACTCTTGCAGAAATTTGAAGCAGAGCTTTCTCAAGTAAGGTGTTCTTTTCTCACAAATAGAACAATTGTATATTGGCTGAAAAACGGTTTCCTGTGAAGGAGTACAGCAGTCAGCACTTTCCAGTGACCTGTCTTTCAAACAGCAGGAAGGAGGACATGGAGAAGGGTGATTAAATCTCAAATGTCTGACACTGCAGCATGCCATACATTTGAGTATCTTTAGTTTGTTTTCTAGGCCCTTGCAGCTATAGAGGCACATGGCATTTTAGGAAGGAGGGTTGTATTTTTCCTCTTCTGGCTCATTTTTATTGGTTTGTGATTGCTGGAGGAAGCCAACCCTCCTGCTCTTTCATGTGCTATCATTAGTACCAAGCCAGCCATATTGCAAGAGGGAAATGAATGGAAAGAGGAGTGAGGTCAACACATCTCAGAGTGAGGAAATAGGTGAATATTTGTCCCCTTACTTTTCTTTGTTTTCGTGGATTAAGAATCAATCCAGCAAACAAAGTTCTATGTCAACATCTGAGGCTTTGGCAGGGAGACTGCTGAATTATGTATTATTTTTAAAGGCAAACATTTCTTCTGCTACTTTGGCTGCTTGTTGTACAAATTCAGATCCATTTCTGAGGAACTCAGACAGACCTACACATGCTACAGTGCAGCAGGGGAAGCTGCCTGTGAGGGCAGAAATCTGCCTTTGACTTTTAATGGTGGGTAAATATTAAGGACTCAGATTGAGGTGTCCAGCAGGAAGCATTTTCTTCAGGAACCGGGCATCTTAAGGAATGAAGTGTCCTTGAATTAATCAGCAGAAAAGGCACAGCATTAAATTATAAAATCTAACCATAAATATTCATAAACCTCCTCTGGTATAATCAAGAACAGATAAGAAATTAAGCATAAAACATCACAACAACAGGCAGAGGATCCTATGGAAAGATCAGTTGTAATCAGTCGATTTGAAAGAACTGAAGCTGATGATGAATCACATTCAGTTTTCAGTGGGGATGTGGAGGGCAAGCTGACAGAAGCCCCACTATTCACAAGCACAGGAGTTACTTGTCCTCCTGCAGGAAGGAGGTGATGCTCAGTTAATGATCCATGACAGTCACTGAGATTTCAGATCTTTGTGCTGTTCCCATCATGGTCACGGCCAGCATTTTAAACTAATTGCACTGGGAAAAAAGCAAGGCCACAGTTCCCAAACAGAAACTTGGTGTGATTCTTCAAGGTGTTTGTGTATCTGCCAGCTTCACAGATCTGCAGTGCATCTCAAGTACTGCTTGATTTTTCTGTGTGGACAACCTCAGATGTCCATTGACTCTACAGAGAGTTCAGGCATCTTGCTCATAGGAAGACACAGGTTACTATAGATACCTGAAATTAGATGTCTAAGTTTGTATCTGAAACTCACCTTTAAAGTGAGGGCAAGCTGAACCCTTACTGTGAACTTTAATGTCCAGGCTGCCGGCTGGTATAAACTGGTATAACTGTATTGTCTATAGGTGCCCAGCAATGTACTGTAGTGTAGATGCTGACCTTGGCTTTCAATTCTAGCTGCAGACAGTGACAGTTCTTGACCTTCACTGGATTTCATCCTGTCGAGACCAATCAGCCAAGCAGTGTTACAATGCATCTGTTTAGATGAAGTGTGACATACACTGCAGTGTGATACAGGCAAAGAGACACTTTGGGTCAGAAATAAAAACAAACATTGTATTTTGGTGTAACTGTATGTGTGCAAATTATCTCAGTTATGATGTTGTTTTTCTGCTGAAAGGAGAAGTCTTTAAGCACTGCCCTGTTGATACCTGAACTTAATCTAAGATCTTGTGATGTATGAGACTCTGTACACAGATATTTAACCTTCTTTCTTGTGAATTCCCATATACTACCTTGGTTGTAATAATAATAGAATCATAGAATTACCCAGGTTGGAAAAGACTTTGAAGATCATCAAGTCCAACTGCAGCCTAACCATAGTACCCTAACAACCCTTTGCCAAATCATATCATATCATAAACATAATACTCACAGAAAGAAGAAAATAATGGAACAGTGAAGTGAAAGTCTCGTTCTCATTGTTAATAGTTGTTAAAAAATATCTTGAACAAAATTCTAGGGAATCATTCTGCCATCTGCAGTTCTGTTGGCAGTTCAGACCCCAGTCTGTCCATATTGCTCAACCTAGTCTCACCACAGTAGTGGGGATTTCTACTGAGTACTTGCTTTTTGGACACCGAGAACACATGCTTTATTCAGTCTTCTAAAACACCCTTTGAAACTCGTGGGAGCTTTTCCTGGGTAAGAGCTTCAGGATTGAGCCCTCTTAAGGATGCTTTCCATGTGCTACAAGTCCCAGATAAACAGGCTGATTGAATCGTTAACCTTTTGCCTGATTGTACACTAATTCAAAAAAGCAAGGGGGTCCTTTTATAGAATCAGCAGGCAGGGAAACTTGCAGATAAAGAGATGCTCTCATGTGCCAAATGAGTGCAAACTCTAGGCTGAAAATACCAGACTAATTTTTCCTCTGTCACATCAACCTTTGCCAGCATAATTATGATTACAGAAGAAAATTAACCTTTCAAATCAAAGTGGGAATTGGCTGCTCCTCTCAATAAGAAAGGTGAGAGGACACCTCAGTAACAGGGATGGATCAGCACTTTATCCCAAGGAAAGGGAATATCTTTCAGAACTTAACTCACAATGGTCACGGCATCCTCACTTAACAAAAACAGGAGAAAAAAGCACTCCTACCTTCCACTAGAAAGAACTGTTTTCAAAATAGATTAACCTGGAGTGGAATTTTTCTTAGGGTCAGCTTGCAGTCTGCTTGCCAGCTGTGCTCCTTATGGGTTTGTGGAGGTCACAGATGCCTGAAGCCCCAGGCCAAGTGGCTTTATAGGACTGCTGGTTTGTCACTTCTTTCTCATCTACCCATGTTTATTTTCTTTTCTTCTTTTGCATCTTCATCTTGTACTTCAGTTCCCCTTCTGTAGTCTTCAAACGTATGCTGGAGAAGTGTCTGTTTGCATGCTGCAAAACCTGTTTTGATAAATACCAATTGCAGGTAAATGACACAGTATATGAGCATTGAAGATTTTTCCTGCCCTTTTCATTCCATGAGGGTGGAGGAACAAATGAGACTAGGGTTTTGGTTTTTTTTTTTCTTTCTTTCTTTCTTTCCTTTTTTTCCCCCCTACATATACATCATATTTCTCCATTCTCTTCCTATGAAGGACTATTTCAAGCTCTGTGCACTCATTATGCCCTACTTATGGCTTTTATGACAAATGTGACAGCAGCCAGTACCAGTTGTTGGTCTGTGTCCCTAAACGTGGGCCATGCACAGGATTTCTGTGCCAGTCCATCAAGAGACAACAGCCAGTTGCCAGCACACAGATACTATAGGAGAGCAGGAATTGCAAGCTGCTTCAATCTGTCTGCCAAGCAACAGAGAAACACCATGTTCCCTTTTTTTTTTTTTTTTTTTTCTTTTTTTCTTTTCCTTTTCAACTGATATTTCTCAGTTACAGAAACCCCTGAGCCAGATCTGGTCAAGCTGGAATGTCCTCTCTGCACAGCAGTGCTCTGTGTATGTTCTGCTTTTGTCTGCAGAAACAGTATAGATCTGTTAAAACACCAGTGCTGAGAAAACTGCATTTGTCTAATGGTTAGCTAGGGCTCCAATGAGCTTAAATCCATTGAGATGCTGGTGTGGCTGTACAGAGCAATGCAGAGTACCAAACCTAGGCTCAGCTTACATGGGCAGATCTCAGCTGTGCAGTATAGTGTTGGTGTCCTTGAAAGACCTGGATAGTTATCTGGATGACGACAGTCTGATGTGGAAGGAGAACTTCCAGTCTGTGTCCTGCAGCACTCTGCAATCTGAAATGATGATGCATGCCTTGGTCCAACCTTCAGTGCTTTGTTCAGAAACCCAGGACCCTGGAGAAAGCTCCAGACTCACAGATTTCTCACTAATAAGTAGCCGTAATTAATTCCAAGAATCTATTTCAGCTGTTTGCAGACTTGGTCTGCACAGAACAATCAGAAAAATGCTAATAATAGTAATAATGTTGGTAATGTTAATAGTAACAAAGTATGGGATGAGCTGATAATCCTTTGGACTATTAGATGGACTATTAGTGTAATAATAGACTAATTATTAAACTAAAAATAGACCAGTTAGAATAAGAGACTAATTGTCCTAATAGACCAATAGGAACTAGATAGCTGCCTTTCTTTTTCGCCAGATATGAGGAGCTAAGTCTTTATATGCTGTCATTGTTGATCCTTAACTGTAACAAATAGCTAAGTTATTATTTCCCCAGGCCTAGCCTGGGAGATCCAGAGCATCCAGTGTCATGAGTTACAGTGCTTCTGCTGCAGCTTGTGGTGGCATGCTTGTTTATTTCAGATTTATAGTGTAGTTATGTTGATACTGAAAATTATACTTTTAAAAAGGGATCCTTGACATTTAAGGTTCTCCTGAAGCAATTATGGGGATATCTTGTGATTTTAAAAGATCCTTTCTGTTCTTCATAAACTCCCATACATATTCTTCAGACCACAAGAGATTCAGCAAAAAATTACATGGACTCACTCATTTGATGTGTATTTGCTGGCCTTCCAGTCTCAGAGGCTGAGAGAAACAGCGAATCTGTGGTCTTCACATCCTGACAGGATTTTGAAGGCTATTCCAGAGGCGGTGGGGAAAAACATTAAGATAATGCAAGAATGATTGACAGGATGGGAACTAAAAGTATTTCAATTGAAGAAGTAATAGTTACAGAAATTGAAAAGGAGCTTATGCTACAAATAGCAGTTGAGGTATAAATATGGAGTTATTGGTACAATGAACTAATAATATTTACTCCTACTTAACTCTTGGGATATGATTATACTGGCTTAAAGTTAAAAAAAAAAGTGATTTATATGAAGCATAAGAAAATCTCTCAAAGTGTTTATGTTAAAGGAACTTAAATTTTCAAAGGAACATTGCAAGTCTATATAATATTCTTACAGTATTAATTCTGCATTGGAATGCGTGTGCTGTGACCTTTATCTCAGCAGATACATATGTGAAAACATATTCATCCGGACAACTGTTTAATGGTTCAAGGGCTGAAGAAGCAGCTATGTAAATTAATTTAGCTAAAGACTGCAATAAAATTTCCACTTTCATTCAAATGCAATTTGATTTTTAACACGGCGTTTAAATATTACACCTCCCCCCAAAGATGAAACAAAAACCAATTCTAGAAACTTCTGACACAATTCAAATGTAACACAGATTAAAATCCTATTTGGATTTTAAATTAATAAGAAGTAAATCTGAAAAATGTGGAAATCCTATATTGCAATTCTCAGCCTCTTTGGGTTGCTTTCGTGAGATAATGCGTTTCAGCTTTCCTAATAAAAGAATTGCCACTGTAGGTTGTTGGCGTAGTGGGGATAAAATTAGCTCACAGAGACAATATTGGCAAAGAATTAAAAAAAATATGGAAGATTCCAGGTAGAATTCTGCCTTCGGTTATCCCCAGGCATTCCTGAGGGGACTATGTGGAACTGCCAACAATAAATGAGGGTTAAGTTTTACATTTTTTATGTATGTGATGAGAATTTTGTTTACGTTGTTTACGTGAAGAGTAAGTACATCAACTATGTGTATGTTATATATGGGCTACTCAGAAATACGATAAGTATGCCAAACAGGCTTGTTTTATTTGCTGTATTTGTTAACCTGGATCTGAATATGCACATTTTTTTTCTTTTTTCTTCCTTTTTCCCCTCTCTTTCTTTAAGGTTAAAGAGTATTCAAAAAGGATTGAACTATATCAACAGCAAATTCTTAATATAACCCTCAGAGTGGAGCATATGGAACAGAGCAGCATATCTTACACAGAACTGGACTTCCAGTTACTGAAAGTGGAAATCAATGACCTAGAAAGACTGGTCACTCAGCTGAAATCCAGCGTTGTTGGGAGCAATGTCATCATCGATCAAATATATTTGGAGGTACTGCTAGAATCTCAATTAGCCAAAAGGGCATCAATATACAGAACGTCTATTCTCTCTTTAGTGTTTAGGTTGGAGAAACGTAGCCTATCTCCATTGCAGCCAGTGGTATCACTTCAGTATTTCATCAGAACAAATTAATGGAATGCTTGACCTTAAATTTATTAATGCCTTTTTCCTTGATGCAGAGTACAGAAAAGCAAAAACCCCATCCAAACAAATGGGGTCCTCTTTACTTTTGCCAGCTCTCTTCCTGGAAGAGATTTAGTTTTTTTTTTTTTTTTTTGCACAGCATTAAGCACATGAACTTATTAAATTATTATAATAAATATGAATTTATTGACACCCATGCTTGAAAGCCTCTGTGCTTTAACTAAGATAATTAAAAAATTAGTTTCTGGTTGCTGGGGCAGTGACCCAATCAATATGAAATCAAGAAATGGGAAAGACTATCACCTTCCCAGCAGACTATAAATCATGTCTTCAAAATTGTAATTAATCACTCACCTAGAGAGAATAATTGCTTCTTATGAAAATGAAATATCGTTAGTTTCTCCGCTGTCCTCTAGATCATCAAGTAGGTGATTGAGAACATTACTTATCTTTGCAAATAAAATTTCAAGGTACTTTTCAAGGCAGTAGTAAGTACTTTCTCACATACAGTAGTGTGTGCTCATCTAGGAGCGACTAGATATTTGTACACTATGTATAAAATAACACCATTTTGCATTATGGCGTGGAGGTGAGCGTCAAAGCAGACAAGGCAGATCACATTGCACTGTTGGAAATGTAAAGCTAGCAGAATAGAGGGTATTCCTTAAGAATGTTTTGCAGCGTCTTCTGTGATGCGATGAAACCTGCCTGCAAATATCTATAAAATAAATTTGACAGGTGTATAAAATTTTCTTCTTTTTCTTTGTTTTTTCCCTTTAGATCACAAATCTAACTATACTGGTAAATCAACTCGAATCAATGGACAAAAACAATATCCTTGCAATACGTCGACAAATTGTGTCTCTTCAGAACCAATTGAGAGAGTGCGAAGAGAGCAAAAACAAAACCACAGCACCCCCTTATTTCCCACCAGGTAAGCATTTGTCTTGTTTATCAGGTGAGGAGCAAAACAATACACGGGTATTAGGAACAATTGTTATGATACTACCCAGTCCTGACAAATCGAGCGAGCAACTACTAATCTTTTATCAACAGTCTCAAAAGGAAAGAGAGAGCAGGAAACAAATTCTTGCAGACACATAAGTTGGTTTCATCTTTAAAAAGCTGTAAACTTCCTCTCACCTAATGTGTGGAAAGCAAGTCTCTTCCCATATCTTCTATATTTTTCCCAGTTTGTTATTATTATTAAGGGAAACTGTGGTTTTTTTTCAGACCAGCTTTGATTTTTAATGGTTCCTCTGAAAGTGACTTATGTCATGGTAATTTTGCTTGAAAGCTGCTTGAGAATTTATGAGCAACAACTGATGTGCTAAAGCTGTTTGTATGCAAACTCGGAAAGGTAGCTTTGCGTGATTACTTTTGCTTCACAGGCAAAAGGCTCTTCTAAATAAAAAGGTCAAGAAGCTTGAGGGGGGAATTTTGGTTTCAGGGAAACAAGTGGGAGTTTTCTTATTGACTTCATTGGAAGTAGGACTTTACTCTTTTTAAAAGTAGGAAATGTTGTGTTCTGAGCTTATATCTGTGGTAACAAAAGCATAGTTCATAATAGAATCATAGAAACATTGTGGTTGGAAAAGACCACTAAGATCACCCAGTTCAACCATCAATCTATGCCCACTAATCATGTCCCTCAGTGCCACCTCCAGGTATATTGACTCAGCCACCTCACTGGGCAGCCAATGCATTATCACTCTTTCTGAGAATGAGTTTTTTTTCCAATATCTAACCTGAACCTCTCCTGGTGTAACTTGAGGCCATTCCCTCTCACCTTAGAAAGCATCAGCTGACATAGGGCATGTGGTAATTATCTTACAACTGGAGTAGTTTTTGTCTTGGCCTGTGCTCAGTTTGAAAAATAACAGTGCAAGTGAACTGCAGTCTGAGGAACTCTAAGTCAATGGAGCAAACTGCTTGGGAAGCACAAGCTGAGGTGTGCTGGGTCAAGCTTTCCACTAGCTAACAGATGGTAGGATTTACCAGACTGCATTGATCCCCTGACTATTTTATATGCAAGGGGTTCCTTTTGACTGAGTATTGTAAAAGAGTAAGCACTGTATTACACACAGTATCTGGGGGAAGAACCCTGCTTTTTCACATAAGCTGGCTAGAAATCAGGGAGATTAAATGCAAAAGGACATCATGCAAAAATGAGGTGTGCACTGATTTGCACCCACCAGCTTTTACCTCTCATCGCATTTGGGTCAGCAAGTTCACGTGTCTTGTTGAAAAGGTGAGAGTCTGGGACTAGTAGAAATATAAGCTTTCCATGGGTTAGCAACATTCCTGCTGTGATCTCCTCAGGGCTTTATGGTGGTACAGGCAGCTGCTGTGCTTCTCTGGCAGGATACATGGGCAGCACCTTGTCTGGGGATCAGGCAGGAGAAAAAGCTGAACTAAAAATCTGCACAGCAAAATTTCAAGGCCCCTCTGCTGCTCAGCAAAGGCTTAAAATGCTACAATAGGAAAAAAAAAAAAAAAAAAAAAAAGAAAAAAAAAAGCAAGCAATGTTTTAAAAGTATTTGAAGGACGTCTCATTGATTTATTGTGAGTGACGGTGTGTGGAAAGAAACTGCTTCTTTATCTTCAAGCCTACAGCAAACCTTTGTTTCGGTGGGAAAGTAGCGAGCTCTGGAACAAGAATGCTGTGTCCTTCCATGAATGATAGAGGCAGGAGCTGCTTTTATGCCTGGGTGGCTGACGTGAGCGTCTGTGGGGCTTTCACAGAGTGGAAGAGAGAGGTCTGCGCTTCACAGTGCAGCTCTGTGCACGAGTAGGCAGGTTATGTGCAGAACAAGTCAATAGCTCTGGGGTGGATTAAATGTAACTGTATAGAGTGATCTCACTTAGGAACATGGCATGGCGGTGATAGACTGATGGTTAGACTGGATGATCTTGGAGGTCTTTAGTGATTCTTCAGTTCTATGACTATAGTAGAATTAACTAGTATTGCTTCTCAAGCCATGGTGATGAGATGGATAGAGTTCATCTGGGACCTAATTGATATTACTTTAGCATTTTCTTATTCCTGACTGGTGTGCTAGCTGTCGCAGGTACCTTTGCATGCTATTGCACTGTGTGGGAGACAGAGAACAAAATTATCTAGATGGCCCAAATCCCAGGTGGTATGAATCATAGAATCATTAAGGCTGGAAAAGACCACTAAGGCTGTCTAGTCCAACTGTCAGCCCATCACCACCATTCCCACTTGGTTCCATACCTCCACGTTTCTTGAAGACCACAAAGGATGGTGACTCCACCACCTTTCTTGTCATCCTGTTCCAGTCCTCAACATTCTTTCTGAGAAGAATCTTTTCCTACTATCCAAACTGAACATCCCTTGGTGTAATTTAAGGCTGTTATCTCTTGTCCTATCATGAGAACTTCAGTGGCTGTGGTGACTTATTGTGAATGATCACCACTGGCATCATCTAAGTATGTCCTTTGGTGTCATTTGTGAGTTCTTATCGTACCTTCAGCAAAAGGAAATTCAGAATGCTTGGAAGATGTGTGTGGGAGTATTGTCATGGTCACCTCTGGGTTGAGGGTGGTCTCTGAGCAGATCCCTGAAGGTATTCAAGGCCAAGTTAGATGGAGCCCTGGACAGCCTGATCTGGTGGGCAACTCTGCTCACAGCAAGGTGGTTGGAGCTCAGTGATATTTACCAACCTAAGCCATTCTATGATTCCAAGGCTGGCAGAATGGACTAGCAGACAAACTGTGGAGGGCTGGCAAGTTTTCTAACCACTGGAGGTGCCAGCTGTACAGATAACCTGAGTGTTGTGTAGAATCAGACCACTGCTAATCCATGCAGGACTGGAATATCGTGACACAGTGTTCCTAATGGGCAGCAAATATTTTCTGGGCAGAGACTTTGCAGAGCAATTATATGTACTGCAGACTGTATCTGGAAACAAGTGGTGGTAGAACAACATTATTGCTTGGGGAGATGGAGTAAGTATGTGAGAGAGCTGCATTTTCTGGATGGTCACTTTGAAGGCTTTGCATGGATGCTCACACCTAGTGCTTTAAAGCTCTCCAGCACCCATTTGAGCATTTGAACAAAATTTCCATACGTTTTCTCTGCAAGCCTGAATGCCTTGAATTCCTGCCAAACCACTTGGCCTTGCCCTGCTTTTAGTTCATATTATATTTATAATGTTTGTATTAAACTGACTCTTTGTCCTGTTTTCAGACTGCATTTTCTTTCCTCCTTCTTCCTTTCTCCTGCATATTTTGGGTAGGCAATATGAACCAGAGAGAGTTTGGATAATCCCCAAGCTGTCTTAGACTATGAGTCTAAAGGCAAGTTTAATTAAAGCTTCTTGCTTCTCAATGCTGTACTACACAGCCCCTCTGACTCTATCCCCTAAGGCTTTTGCTGCCTTATTTCCAGAGTGAGCAGCCTCTCTTTCTCAAACAATGTATCTGAGGGAAATCTCTGGTCTTCATTTGCCTGGTCTTCCAACTGAAGGTGTGGGTATCTGAAATTGGATCAGTAAATACATACTTACTCATCCTCATCATTATAACTATCTTTCTTGTCTGAAGCAGGGCCCAACTTCTCTCTCTTCACCAGTCTGGTGGGAAAAAATATTTATCCATTTGTTTTTCCTCTGTGCTGATTTAATCTGGCTGTGTCAGGACAAATATAGAAAGCAAAGGACCCCATGATGGTTCTTTGAGGATTCTGCAGCAGATTTTTTTTTGTCACATCTCACTGAAATGATCTGAGAGAGACAACAGGGAGAAATGAGTCAAACAAAACTCAAAGGCAAAAAAAAAAAAAAAAAAAAAAGGAAAAAAAAAGAGTAAAGCTTTTCCCTCAGCTTTTGTATATTAAGAAATTAAGAATTTCAAGTTACTGGTGAATAGTTCTCAGCAGGAGGAAGACTTGATGCAGACTAATCCTGAAACTCAGGCATTCATATTGGAGTTTTAGAACAAATTCACTTTTACTTTAAATTTTACATCCTACATAACCTCAATCCATCCCCTTTTAGATGTAAACTTGTGCCTGCTCTGATTGCAGTTCCCTTAGTTTGAGTTCATTCCCAGTGGTACTGGTGAAGGCTGAGGTGCCTGTGGGATTTCATGTTACTGAGATAGCAAAATTAAGAATTTTCCTGTGAAGCTCTGCCTCCTGTGTCTCAAGCCATAGTAACATCGGGTAACAGCTCACACATCTGGATGCAGTGGGTCATCTGCTGGGAGAGGAGGATGCACATCTGGTGCATGGGAGCACATTTGAGAGTGGAGCACCAGCTTGCTGATGAGCTCTGTGTTCTTCATGGGACTTCCTATAAATGTGGGTTCCACATGTATGGTCCCTTCCCTTCTGCAATTGCATGCAGCTACTTGCTTGGAGAAATGAGACCCAAAACCATGTTTTGTGCATGCTCAGTTCTGCAGCCCATCAGCCAGGGAAGTCGGGTTCTTTTCAGTTGTGACTTCTGAATGACGGCTTCTTTTCTAATGAATCAGAAGGATTAGTAAGCAGTTGAGCTGAGGTTTTGGTTCTTTATGCAGCAAGCAGAAGATGCCTGTGTTTATGTACCTGTATTAGCCCTTCTGTCCTCTATTTGCTACACAGGCATGAAACAAGGGAAGGCGAAAATACCAGGACTTAATTTATCAATAGCCTGAAACAGTACAAAAAGGAGTTAAAGATGTGAAAGTTTGCATAATGCATATGAATTTATTTCAAGTGCCTTCTAATATTTACAAAATTACATGACACTTTGTTCCCTTCGTGCATTTTTTCCCCACAAGATCCAGACAGGAAGGCAGGGTTGGACTGAATAAACAGCAGTGAGCTCCTCTGAACCCGTGCGGAAGACAAATCACCCCCTGACTACCACTGAGTTTTCTGGTTAAAAACAAAAAAAAATCTGGGATAGTTTTCAAGGAAATCAAAATCAAGCACATTCTGTACAGAAACCGCAGACAATTTTTGATGTCATTAAAACAGAACATGCTTCTAACTTTATTTTAATAATTCATTGTTTCATAAATAAAAACCAAACAAGTGTTCAGCAGAGAGATCTCTTTAAGGGAAGAAATAATAATTTATTATTTCTTTTGTAAAAAAAAGGTCTCTCTGCTGAACACACGTTTGTTTTTTATTTATGAAACAATGTATGAATTATTAAAATAAATCTGGAATTGTGTTCTGCTTAATGACATGAAAAATTATTTGAGGTCGCATATAGATGAGCTTAGAAGTGCTCCACTACCTGCAAGCTTTGGTGCTCTGCTTTTCTAAACAAATCAAGAGATTTGGAGCATTTAATAACCATTTAATTCTGAGATACGTTTATTGTGATTTAATTGTGGTAATATATTCAATATGTCACCAGCTTAAAGAAGCTCTCATGCCGGAGGTAACAATACATAATAGACATATAAGAAAAACACAGTTCAAATTGATACGTGGAGTTGGCAGGCTGCAAGCCATTTTGCACTCTCTGCTTAGCTTTCTCCCGTTGTATGAGCTGAGGTGTAAGCACCTTCAAACATGAGTGTTTGTGCCAAGTGCTGAGGCACTGTGCTATGTGCCATTTCCAGAGATGCAGCCTGGCTGGCCACACAGCAGTGCTTTCCTGGTGTTCTATATTTGGAAAAGAGCTTTCTGCTCCAGGGGCTTATCCTTTGTAAAGCACTTAAATGCGTGTTTAAATACTCATCTTCTCAGAGCCAGGAATGTTGGTATGCCGTGATTCTTTGTGGCATGGAATCATAGAATCATAGAAAGGCTTGGGTTGGGAGGGTCCTCAAGGATCATGAAGCTCCAACTCCCCTGCTACGGGCAGGCCCACCAACCTTCACATTTAATACCAGACCATGCTCCCCAGGGTCCCATCCAACCTGGCCTTGAACACCTCCAGGGATGGGGCATCCACAGCCTCTCTGGGCAGCCTGTGCCAGCACCTCACCACTCTCACAGTAACAAACTTCCCACTGGCACCCAACCTAAATCTTCCCTACTCAACTTAAAACCATTTCTTCTTGTCCTGCTATTATCTACCCTTTCAAACAGTTGACTCCCCTCCTGTTTATAGGCTCCCCTTAGGTACTGGAAGGCTGCAACGAGGCCACCCTGCAGCCTTCTCCAGGCTGAACAAACCCTCCTCTCTCAACTCCTTCTCCTCCTGGAAGGAGGGAAGGAGTGTTCAACCAAGACCATCACATGTTTCAGCTGAGAGAATCTCAGGACTTAAAATGGGCTGGGATCTAACATGACTTTGTTCTCAACATGTGTCACCCCTTCTGCCATAAACTGGGCACTCAGTCATGCAGACTTACTTCAGGGTTCAGTGCTGACCCCAAGGGAGATGCCAATGTGGCATGGGGCATTATCTCACAGTGGTACAACATCTAAGCCTTTCTTGAACTTCTCTGAGTAACATTAAGCCAGAGAGCTAGTTTCAGTCACTTGACATTTCTACTTCCACTCCCACAGGTGGAATACCTTTATAAAGAAAAGCGTGGGACCCTTTTGTGGCAGCTGTATAGAATGCTAATATTTACATTTGAAAAAAGTCTGCAGGCTTTGCCAGTAGCAGCTTTGGGCTTAGCAAAGTTGCATAGGACCAGAGGGAATGGTTTCAAGCTATGGCGGGGGAGATTCAAGCTGGATGTTAGGAAGTATTACTTCTCAGAAAGGGTGGTCAGGCACTGGAATGGACTGCCCAGGGAGGTGGTGGAGTCACCGACCCTGGGGGTGTTCAAGGAACGACTGGATGTTGTGTTGAGGGACATGATTTAGTGGGAGCTATTGGTAATAGGTGAACGGTTGGACTGGATGATCTTTTAGGTCTTTTCCAACCTTGGTGATTCTATGATTCTATAAACATTTCTAAATCAAGATTTTTTTCCACCAGTGGTTGATGATGCTGAGTGTTTATCAGGAAAACAGAATGTCAACGATGTTCATTAAGAGTAAAGTATTCACTGTAGATGCATTTGGACGTTTTCTTTCCAAATGCTGTTCATCATCATTGAATATTCCAATTTGTGGTTTGCTCCTAGTAAATGTGGAACAAATTCTATTCATCCCAAAAGCATGTGTGTTCTTTAGGTGCAAAGGAAGTAGAATATTTTAGATGACAAAATGAAGAAAAATATATTTCCATGTTCCTGGGGATGGCTTCATAGCTGCCATATGGAAAATAAAAATGTTCCGGTACATAGAATCTTATCTTGAAGTTAGAGTCTCTTTAGAGTTGCTTCATCTGAAAACTAGGATTGATACTTATCTCTATTTTGTAGGCTGTAATTGATACTGTATACAGATTTGTTTGAGGGCCTGAGGTGGAAGGCACCATGTGACTGTGATGCACTGTTTCATAACTGTGATTCTGACAGTAGAATGCTAATCTGAAATGGTGCCTTGGAATTACTATTGCTACTTCACCTTCCTACCCCTCCTCAATAAAATACACAGAAATCAGATGCTTCTCTTTCCCATCTCGCAGTCTCCATTTACTGAGGTAGAAAATAGCCTAAAATGCTTCTGAAATTGTATTTACCAAGGGATTTCCAAGTGCACCACATATCAAATCTGTCCCTTGTCTGGAATGATGCAGTAAGCACTTAATTTCTGCAAATCAATCCTGGTTGAGGATGAATGTCCCCTGTCTTTTATGTATTTATTTTTCCTTGTCACAATATTCACTGTAATTATGTATACTCCATTTTTAAAAAATGAATTATTATTATTTTTTTTAATCAACTTTCTAAGTCAGCTTGAAACACTCTTTGGTCCTAACGGAACTCTTTTACATGTGAAATTATGTATTTTTGTCTGTGCTTTGCCACAGAGCTAATCCTCAGTAAGCACGCTGTAGAGACTATGCTATGCGAAACCTCTCTCTTAATGATGGCATTTGGAAAACCTGTTTTTTCTCTTCCATTGCAGGTAGCTGCATTCACCGTGGACTGCTGAATGTTAGCCAGCCCTATGTTGTAAAGCTGAACTGGAGAGGATTTTCCTACAAATATGGCTCCTGGGGTAGAGATTATTCTCCCTCCAACCCTGAGAAAGAAATCTATTGGGTTGCACCACTGGAAACCTCTGGGAGATATTTTGAATATTTTAGAACTTATGGTTCCTTTGATGATTTACTGCTGTTTAAAACACAGTATGAAAGAAGACTAAGGTATGGGGAAGGAAGTGGTGCTGCTCTTTACAATAATTTTTTCTACTATCATGTTTATACTTCATCAGAGATAGCCAAGTATGATATAAATACAAACAATGTGGTTGTGCGTAAGGCCCTTCCCTCTGCTGCTGTTAATAACCGTTTCTCATATGCAGGTGTATCATATCAAGACATAGATTTTGCTGTGGATGAAAGTGGGTTGTGGGTAATCTATTCAACAGAAAATAGCATGGGCAACATTGTGATTAGCAAACTCAATGAGACCACACTTGATGTGCTAAATACTTGGCAGACAAGACAGTACAAGCCATCTGTTTCCAATGCTTTCATGTTATGTGGCATTCTGTACGCCACAAGGACACTGAGCACTAGGAAAGAGGAAATCTTCTACATGTATGACACAAGTACTGGCGAAGAAGGTCGTGTAAGTGTCATCATGGATAAAAAGTTAGACACAATCCAGAGTCTTGCTTATAACCCCACAGATCATAGACTGTATGTTTACAATGATGGTTACCTCCTAAGATACGATGTGACCTTCCAGCCTTAGTATCTCACTGACACAAGCATTCTGTGGAAGTGGCAGCAGCAGAAATAAGAGATGTGATATGCCTTTAGACAATGCTATCAACACTACAGGGTTTGTCTAGTCTGAGGTACTGTGTTTCTGGGTGTTACATATATTGCTTCCATTACTCTCGTTTAAAGAATTGACTACTCTGATCATTTGTATTAATGGCATCGTGCTTGGAAGTACTGGGTTCTTCAGGTTTTGATTGATGTTTTTTGGTGCTTGGTGCTTTACAATTGTCTTGCTTCTGAGGGCAGATTTAGAGTGTAGATTTAGTACATTTTGCTTGCGGAAATTGGTGGGCATAGGCTATTTGCTGACTGAGAAGCTAATTAACCACTGATAGGCACTTACGTAACACAGACATGGCACTCAGGAACCAAGAAAGAATTTCCATTGAACTTTGTCAGAGTGTATTGAAGCCTCAACAAATTAATACAAGCTTTAAAATAGTGTAGGAAACAGGACTTGATATGAAGACAGCTGCCCATTTCTCAGGTAGATGCAGAAGAAGCTGGGCTCAAGGCTTCAGGATTGGGAGTAGAAATGCACTTTGCTGTTCAAAGTCATACTGTGGGTAAGGAAGACTAGGCACTGGGACTGAGACAATGCAGAGCTCACTGTCCTTGCCAGAGCTGATGCAGTGAGGCCGCTGCCATGCCTGTGGCTGCTTCCCAGCACCTCAGCCTCCTCCCAAGCTGCCATAGCACCAAGCAGGCTTCCTGGAGTGACTGTGGGGCCAAAATTGCAGCACTGCTTTTGCTGTCCTCTGTTTTCCATCTGTTGCCCTTAGCAACTCCTTGTACAGAAGCCTGGCCTTAGGGATGGGCTTACTGCAGTCTAGCCATGTTTCGTGGTCACTGTGGCTCCATTTTCCTGGCACTGCAAGAAACACACTTTTCCTTTCCTTTATGCCCTTGTAAGCTGTTTCAAATCCTCCCGTTGACTTTATTGGCCACAGCCCAATTATATATATATCATGCATTGCCATGGAATGACAGGAGTGTTATTTAATGTGCCTCTATTCAGCAGTTTTGCCATTCTGCAATTGGATTTCTGAGAGCCTTGTTACTGTAGGGTCCAATTCATTCCCTGTGTAATTCTGTCTTACAGCAAGGCAAGCTGGTCTTGTGGAAAACAGAAGTCTGGTCAAACTAGTTGGATATGTGTTAGTTTTTTAAATGGCTGGTGTGTAATGGTTTCTGAATGTGTGTACTGTATCAATGTCTTACCTTCATCATGTCATGAAAACAAGCTGAAATACTGAAACTCAGAAGTCTACGATGAAGAAAGCAGTTCATGTAATTCATTTACTTCCGCTACCTTTGCAAACATGTTTGTGTCTTCTGATAATCAAAAGCAATACATATGCAAATAATTGGTTTTGTTTTAATTAAAAATATTTCAAAGAATCTCAGCTGTGTTGTAGTCATGTGAAACTCCTTGTGGCAAGTAGACAACTTTGGGGATTCAACAGGAAGCCAGGCTCACCAAATGAGTATCACTGCACACACTTGGGCTTAGTGTGCTTACACAGCTCCAGCAACAACACCAAGGTGTGAATCAGTATGTCAACAAGTTCATGAGAGGAGTTTTATTTCCCCACACTGAAATATGTTAGATGGTTAGGGTAGCATTTCTCCAGCAAGCTGAGATGCTACTGGAGATGTTGGAAGCTGATGAACTGATGACAAGCTTTCAAGCCAGGTGCTGCCACTTATCAGGTACCAGCATCTGTTTCTTGCAAACCTGTGAAATGAATTTGAAAGCCATGGAGGCGTTGATGCAGTAATCTGAACAGTCAGCACTGGAAAGGCTGCTGTGTGAATAATCCATAGAAGCTCCAATAAGGGGTTTGGCTGTAAAGAAATGAGAAAACACACACACACACACACACACACACACACACAAAAAAAAAAAAAATTAAAAAAAATTCCTCTGTATCTCCGTGTGTCATGGAAGTTGAACAGCATTTAACACAGGACTGGGAAACACTGGAGGCACAAACCTTGAGGTTCCTCAGCTCACTGCTTATATGGAGTGAGTTAGCATGAATGTGACTGATTCTGGTAATGAACTGCCATTCATGCAGTCTTTCGTGGGCTGGCTTTTGTGGTCTGGTCTTTTCCTCTTTGGAGCTGGACCAGATGCTTCCATGGTGATAACAAAGTGGGGATGTGATAGATGCCTGTCATGCTCTGTCGTGGTGTGACCAAGACCCAGTGTGACCTGGCACTGGGCTCCAGCTGGAGCTTGGGTGATGTGGCCCAGAGGTGGCAGGACGGTGACAGCTGTCTCCTGTGTACAACACAACATCACTGCAGAGTAGATGAGACAAGACGTGATCAGACTAGATGCTGGTAGCTCAGGACTAGGGGGAAAAGAGAAACATCTCTGCATTTTGAAAACTTTTAAGTGTATTGCATGGAGGGGCTGGTTCGGGATGAGCAAGGCTGGGACTGTCCTTTGATTTTGTCCTGTCCCAGGTCTTCTCAGGCAGTTGGTGCCAGGTTGTGGCAGGGACTTCCTGGGGCTGGGCACTGTAGGGACTCCTCAAAGGGACATTAGGGCAGAGCCTACTAGGCAGAACCCATCCCACAGCCCCAGCCAGCAGTAAGGCACCTCTCTGTAACTGCTTGGGGCAAGGGCATGTGTGTGGGCCCGCTTGGACAGGGTTATGGCCAGGCTTGGCGGGGCTGTGGGAGCTGGAGCCTGACCCTGCTACAGCTTCACTGGAGCAGGGTATAGATGGCTGTGGTGCTGACATGGGAGCTGGGCAGGGCATGGGCATGGGCAGCCCATGGACAACAGGGCCCATTAGTAGCCTCATGTCCCTGGCAGGCAGCAGACCTTCTATCGACATTTTAAAAGGCTTTACAGAATTGTAGAAATACCACTGTCATTTTAGAAAGAGAAAAATAAAGGCACGGAATGACTGTATTCCAGCTCTTGGCCTATTGATTTGGCATCTCCCTGTGGAGGTTTTGGGGAATATAAACAATATTGAACGTAAATATTACCTGCCAGAGAGCCTGGAAGAGAGGACATCTGTCTATATGGTGACATGGTGAACTATAGCACAGGGACTCCAGTGTAATTCTGTTGATTACTGGTTTTCATGCCACCTGACTCAGACCCTAAGTCAAGGGACAAAGCTGTGGTCTGTGCAACAAGCAAACACACAGAGGGAGAGCACTGCCTTCTGAAAACCATTCAGAGCACTTCAAGAAGAGGGAGTAATACATCTTTTCAGTGCTTCCCTTTGACTTGTACTTTCGGGCCCTGGGTGAATGTGGTTTAATACTGCTAAAATTGAAGCACGATCTTGAACTGGCCTTTACGCATAACCCTGGGCAGGCTCCACCGTTTATGCCCATTGCCACTTTGTCTGGGAGGTATTTCATTCATCTGCTCTCTAGCCACACACTCTTCCCTTTCTCCCATATTGTCTCTTTCCTCTATAGTACCCTTTCCAAACAGATCTACCTAGCACCTTGCCTGAGCTCCCTCAAATCTCTCACCAAGGTTGACTTCTGTGAAGCTCCTGATAAACTGCCAGCTAATTATAGCTAACTTGTAGCCTTCAGTAGGAGACTAGTATTTATTTGCATCATGTATTCAATTAGCTGGCACATGGGAGTGTAAAGTTGGCACATACAAACTCTTTGATTATTCATTCCCGTATGTCACTCCCTCACTTTCTGCTATATTCATATCTTGTCTTAAGTAGAGACTGTATGTTCCTCGAGGAAAATACCTATATTTTAACATGAGGTGGTACAATGCCAAACACAATGGGCTGCTACCTTCCTTCTCTCGCCTAGGCAGTTCTGAGCAACAAGCAATAAACAGCAGCAATATCTGGCCAGGGATTGTTGCATGCATCTGTGTTTTTGTCTGAATTTTCATGCATGCTGCTACGTGTGCTGCATATAAATTGGCTTTGGAAAGGAGGCAAACAATATGCTTGCTGACAACTGTGTAAACATTCTGCTGGAAACAGTGTTTCAGTAGCTATCTGAAGATAATATGGCTACAAAGCTTCCCTAAATTTGTATATTGTGGGTTAGGATCACTTTTTCTCCGGTAAATATTAGACTATTCTCTTTCCGTCTTTACATTTTTGAATCTGCAGGATAGTTGCTTCCTGAGAGCTGAAGACCAACAGCACAAGTGCTCTGAGCCTGCAGCCATGATCTTTTTAGTACTCCCAAACAACTTGTGATGCTGAAGGACCAGAACTTCTGCTTCTTGTAGGGCAACGTGCTGGTTTGTAGTCAAGCAGGGATTGAGGAGATGAGAACTAAAGAATCACAACATTACATTTGGTAAAAGTGAGCACGTGTGAGGCCAAATGTGTGTGTCTAGCAGGAATCCTGCCTTCCCCTCTGTTTGCTGGGTTGCTGCCAGTTTGCAAGCTGTTAACCACAAACGGGGAAGCAAAGCTGTATGGACAACTGTTCTTGTGAGTCTTCAGGGAATGGCTCCTGCCACTGGCCTACATTCTACAGGCCAGTTGGACTGTACTTGGCATTGAGCCACGGGTGAGGGCAAAGCTGGCTTTAAATCTCTTCCTCAGCATTGAGGTTGGAAAGTGGTCAGCAGCACAGCAGTTCTCAGACTTCTTTATCTTCAGCCTGCTGCATATGATTCTTAGGGAACAGCAGAACCCAGCCATATCCCACAGACATCTCCAACTTCAGTAGATATACTATGCTAGGGAAGGAAAGAGATGGACAATGCTACTACGTGGCTATTGAATCCACTGATGGCAGGACGTGTCTCTTTAAGAAGAATCTAAGTACAGAACATTTGGCTGGAGCTGTGCAGAAGAGTGGAAGAATCCTAGACTGAGATCTCAGGAGATATCTTTGTCCACCCTTCTGTCTGAAGGCACCGTCACATTCGTTGGAGCTGCCCCTGACAGCTGTTTGTGTAATCTGTTCTTTAAGACCTCCGATGCTGGAGATGTGACAGTCTCCCTAGGTGGCCTATTTGAGCACTTAACCACCCCCAAAACTAGAAAATCTTTCATAAATCTTATCTGCTGCGAATCAAGCAGATTTTAAATATAAGCATGGCTGCTGCTCAGACCATAGTCTCAGCTGCCTCAGCATCCTGTGTACTGGAGCAGGACAAAGATGCAGTGACAATCTTTATACATGACTCTATTAACCTGGACCTTGGAAATGCTTTTTTGGTCTGTTTGCAATGGATTCAAAGACACACTTAACTCTTCCCTGCTTAAGAACCATTTACTTATAAGAAAATGCTTTTCACATATAGACAGTGCTTTCTCATTTCTAGATCACAGAATAACAGAATAATAGAATAGCTTAGGTGGAAAAAAAACCCTAAAAGATCTTTGAGCTCTAAGGCGTCAAGAAATGGAGAAACAAAAATGAGAGTAGTAGGTGACCATTCTCTCTTAGGCCCCAGAGATATTACAGTCCAGCCTGTATAGTTATACAGTTTTGGGGGGAGAGGTGGAGAATTTGCAGCCAAGCCTTGCACCCAGCTCCTATGTTATTCCTTACTGGTACTGCTGTCAGAGCAGAGGGCTATGTGGATTTGTACAGGATTTGGCTGTGGCCACAAGTGACTAGGAGTTTTCAGCCTTTGGCATTTCTTTCTGGCTGTCTCAGCACAACAGTTGTTCTGCATCTTCCTTTTAGAAGCTCAGGTCTTCCTGTATTGCATGAGAAATCAAGGCTATGTCTGTGCCTTGTGGCACAGCTCCTTATGATGGCACTTTAGTACTGGCCCTAAGTAGAGAAGATGTGAAGATGCCAGTTCATCTTGGACCAAAGAAGTCTAAATGCTTTCATTTGGCAGAATAGACAGCTTTTTGAAGGTAAAAAACTGGATAGCACTTTTAGCATGCTGCTAAAATGATAACTTGGACAGCAGGTTGTGTTAATGTGACTGTTTACTTCCTGAGACTTTCCTCTGTGCTGGCCGCTCTGCAAACAGAGATGAGAATACATTTTGTGGCTCTACCCAGTGGGCCATAGCCTTGATAACCTGCAGGGTTCCTGGCTGATTCTACATGCATCCGTATGACTCAAAAATTTATCTCCTGATATGTAACCAGGAAGGGCCAAAGAAAACTCTGGAAAGACAGAGGTGGCGTAGTTGCCTGTGTGAGGGAAGATCAGCATTAGAAAGATTGACATAATAGAACTCAGATCTTCATGTTTATGTGGGAAGCACATACACAAGCAGCACAAATCATTACCATCTGTATTATGAACAGACCCCAAAGCATTAACCTATTCTATTAGTTGCCTGTGCTGGAAATACTGTTTATGTTAGCAAAGCTGAGGTACAAATCCTTCTAATGCATAATGCAGGACATTTTATACATTTGACAGGAAAGCAATTTGAAATGTTTTGAATGGAAACATTCTCTGCTGAATCGTTTTATTGTGATGAAAAATACCCCCAAGAAACAGTGACGTTAAAGACGCTGACACTTTGGAACTCAGGAAAGTTTGGAGAGATCAAATGCACCTTGTTTTAACATTTCCTGCGCTTCCCTTTTAGGTTAGTTTTTAAGGGGGGAGAGATTTTTTTGACTCTTTTAAGTGGAAATGATAATGATTAGCTCTTCATATATAGTGCCTTTTATCTGTGGACCTTGGAGTCTTTCACTAACAGTAATTTAGCACTGAAGCCTCACTGTAAAGAAGCAGAAAATATAATAGCTTTCCTCATATTCATGATAGATCCCTTGCCTTTATAAATGGGGAAGAAGAGAAAGTTAGCTGGAAGTTGTGAAAGATCTTTTTATCTACAAAGTTTCCTTTTACATTTCCCCCTTCCTTGACAAATCTACTGGGGTCTTTTCCCTTCAAGCAACATGACTCCCTTAGAAACTTTGGGGTGCATTCTGTGTAGCTTCACACTGTGCCCTGTCACACAGAATAGGAACTGGAATGGGAATTGGTAGTGCTTCTGGCACCATCAGCTCCTGCAGGGATTTCTTAGTGCAAATCTTTGGGAACCGGATTATGTTTTGGAAGTGATTCTTTCATGTCTTCTTATCAAGGGCCTCGGGGCTTTAACTGTGTGTCTGTTCACTGTGGGAGATAGGAAGTATTTTCTCTTTCCCTTAGCTCATACTAATTTCTGCTTTTTCCTTTGTAATTCCAGTAAGAGAAGAGGCCCAGGGAGATTCAGAGGTGCCTCTGCAGGCACAGAATCAAGCTCTGGAAGGATGGCAATTATTTTTTTGTTTGTTCTGATCTTCTAGCTCAGTGTCCAGAATGTGGGACAATGTTCACAGCAAAAGAATATGGTGATAAAAAAAGGGATCTTCTGTTGCTTTTTAGTTTTATCCATTATTACCTCTTCCTTTTTCCACACGGAGAAGTATGAGCAGAGAATTTCTTTCTGTTGCAAAGCAGCTTTCCTACGAGCATTTTAATATAGTTAGATTTGTAAATCAATGGCTTTTTAAGTGCACATATTCACCTCCTGGGGATGGAAATGTGTATTCATAAGCAGATTACAGAAATGCATTTTTGCCACCCTCCGAAAACAACCCAGCTTTAACTAGATTGGAAAGGAAATAGAGCCGAACTCAAATGGCACAAACTGATGCATTGGTGAGAACTTCCTCATCTCTTTCATACCTATGTAGAGAAGAAATACTCATAGAGAGGTTCAGAGCAGAGCAAGAGAGGAAGAAAGCACTGTGTAGCTGGTTAGAAGTCCATCTTGGTTCCATGTCCTTTGATATTTAGTACTATAGGTCTTTTAGCGCTTACCTTCAGTTTCCAGCACTGGAATTTATGACTCAGAAGCAGGTTATGGACATACCTTTTCAAAGCCTGGGAAGCCATGCAATATGTGAAATGAATCTGGAAAGTATGAGGTAGAATTTTTTCCACTGCCAACCTATGGTGAGGTATTGGACAGGATGTCCTTAACTGTGTGTCCAAGATAGTCTGAAAAGTGATAATAACACCAAAGAACCTGAAAACTGTAAATATAGGGATGTTACAAATCAGAAAGAAGCTCTTGAATGGTTTGACTTTCAAAAGACTTGGGACTGAACAAATAACTAGAACGTGGGCAGACTGCAGGGTTTCTGGACTCAGTCTTCAAGAGAAATAATGCTCAACCAAAGTTCTCTGGCACTTAAATACTTTATTAAGTAAGCTTTTAACACTTTTTTTCCTTTAAATAACTAGTGTGTGTTTACAGCTTGTAAAATAAGTTTGTGAAGTACTTTTAGGAAGAAGTGTGGTATACTCCCAAATCACACAAGTTTGTTTCATATGCTGAAAAATGCCATTAAACAAACAATGCATCAAGCAGAGTTTAGTGGTAGCATCTCTGGAACATTCCCCTCCAAGCCAATTTTGCTTAGAATTGTAGAATCATTCAGGTTGGAGCAATAGGATCATGTAGTCCAAGTGTCAGCCCATCACCACTGTGCTCAGTAACCATGTCCCTCAGTGCCACACCTATATGGTTCACCTCTAGGAATGGACCTCTCTGGTCAACTGGTTACAGTACATTACAATTCTTTCTGAGAAGAAATTTTTCATAATATCCAACTTGATACTTCATGCTTCTTGCTGTGAGTAGTCTACAACAGGATGAAACCCTTCCTGCATTAGTGCACATTGTAAAACCTCCTATTTGAGGAATTAAAACACAAAATAAGCATTACTATAGTCACTAGTAACTGCACTCACTGTGGAAACAGGTTGCTCCAAAGAGCACTGCTTGATTTTAGACATTGCAGGCATGATCAGCAGAAAAGTGGTTAATGTGCTGAGAGCTGGAAAAGAGATGATGGTTAAATGAAGCAAAAATTGCCACTTTGTACCTGACTCTTCACAATCTTGCCTTCGTTTGTGGTTGTATTGTGTCATCAAACCATGTGCAATCCATGGGGTTTCAGCTGCACGACTCCCATTAACTTTAATCAGAGTCAGGAGAATAAACTGCTGAGCAAAGCACTCTGAAAATGTACCCCTCCATTCTAAACAATTATGTGACACTACTTTGTGCAGTGGGGTATCTCTCGGAGGCAGAGCTGAATGCTCTATTATTTCAATACCTGTACTCTGTGCATAATAATATCAGCATGATTTGCAGGCTACTGCATACTACAGTTGACAACAGATTTCACTACACAAATGACCAAACAATTTACTTCAGCATTTCTCTTCATGAAACAGATACAATAATTCCAGAGAGTTAGCAGGTACATTTTGTGCATGCATGTGAGGTTGTACGGGATGGAAAGGCTGTTTAGGAAAATTCAGTGTTGCTGTCCTTTAACAAAGGTTGTTGCCAGGATACCATCAAGTCATATAAGATAACTGTGGCTGTGGCAGCTCTAGTGTTAAAGAGATATAAGAGCAATCAGAACTAGTACCGCACATTTCAGGCAGGAGCAGAGGTCCAGGTGCAAGGTGACATATCCCTGCTGCCATATTTACGTGGACTATGAGAATCACACAGACCTCAGGATGCAGACAGCCCTGCAGCAGTCAGAGCCTGGAAGTTACTGAAAATCATCATCTCTCAGTGTCACTGGCTGAGAGATACGGCTGTCCAGACACGCTGATAGTCAGCGAGCACGTAGAGCTGGCATCTAGCCCTCTTGCTGCATATGTGCTTCCTGGCTTTTATGCCCAAGCTCAATTGTTCTGAGTAAATAATCGCTCTCGTTTACAAATCTGCATTCTGAATAATTTCTTCGGGCATTCAAACACGCCCCAACCTTTTACATGACCCTCAAAGTGTAGATAAAACCACCAAGATTTCCTGTGGGAACTTTAAAAAAACAATAACCGCAAACTCTTCTGAAAGACAGATAAAAAATGTGGGGAAAGTTTCATTAGCAACAAACTCCAGCCCTTTCAGTTACACCAGCAGCCATATTTTTTGTTCGGCGGGACAGTTTTTGCACAGATGTCAAGTTTTGCTACTTGAGGAATGTGAAAATGAGAACAGAGTTTTCAATGCATTTGGATCAGTAGGCATAATCAGGTCTCAAGCCTACCCTTCCTTATCCAGATAAACAGTAATTCTTTACAATGATTTCTGAAGTGTACCATGTTCCCATTTACTTAGACACGCAGTGCATATAGTGGGAACCATTGAAAAGCGTTGTCCTGCATTATCTGAGGGATTTTGAAGGAAATGAAGCAAATCTGCTTTACAATACATTGTTCCTGCAAGGAAGGATCTCACAGAATCTAATCTTTTTTTCATTCATTTTGTAGTGTAGCCTGCACAACAGAGGCAGCTCTTCAGCATCATTTGTATGATAATAGCATTATTTTGTCCCAAATATGGTGCACATCTCAAGGACCTCCACAGTCACATCAGGGGGATTGTTCAGTCCAGACAAGGGGGAGGCAATTGTGGGGGGAACAAGACCCAGCACAGTGAAGTGAATCTCAAATATAACCGTTAAATCAGTACATCACCTTTTTCTGCTTCCATCGAAAAGCCTTTTCAGTAAGAGGGACATTTTGCTTCCCATGGAATTTCTGCCGGATGAGAAAAAAATGAGCTTTTCCGAGAGACTTATTCTCCTGAACGTCACCTGTCTGCCTAATCCTGGATGGCAATAGAGTGTTGAGTGGGCAATAAATGCTTAGATTCAAAACAGAGGTCCTTTTCAGTGTGCATGGGTAATTAAAGATCTGGGAAATTTGTGCTGAAGGAGGATGTCATTTAGACTGTAATGTTGTTTAGGTCCAGAGATGTCTGAGATGTGTAAGAGTAGGACCTTGTCCTACAGTAGTTACAGATGGGTGAGGGCTCCCTATCTGAAAGCCACAATAATTGAGGGCATCTCATGTGGTCCTAATTTCTCCATAAGAGTGGATTTATTAATAATCCAAAACATCTGAAGGGTTGGAAGGAGTTGGTTTCTTTTGTTCTTTCCCTGTGATTTATTCAGGGATCCTGGGGAAATCGGCCTCCTCATTCAGACACTACATTGGGCAGCCTAAACATGGCAATATCAGCCTCCCAGGTGCTTGTCAGAGCACTGCCTAGGCTTCCAGGAGTGAAACTAAGTGCTGTAATGGATAGTTTTGCTTTAACACAGCAATTAATTTGGCATGAGCACTTTAATTCCGGAACCAAAATCACTTTTCTTTTTTTAGGGAAATGTTAGGAAAAAAGGCTCATGAAGTACTTGATGTGACTGGTTGTGTTTTATTCATGGTTCTCACAGTGTGTTGAGTTTGATGTGAATATTCAAAACTCACATTTGCTAGTGTACTGTAAATCCACGTTAATTAGATGGAACATAATTTTTTTTAGTGCAACTTTATCAATCTAGAGAATGTATTAAGTCTAAGCTATGGGCACTAGATTTGGAGAGTGTATGACTGTAAATCCATTCATTACTTAGGAAAAATAAGAAATAATAAGCAGGCTGGATAATACCACCGATTATTGTGTCCAGGTAAGTAGATTAGAATAAAAGCCTAGAGGTTGATTCTGTTGCCCACCAAAATATTTTTAGGACCATGTGACCTACTTTAGGATATTCTGCTTTGCCTCTACTTGGTCCAATGAAGTTTTCTTTAACCCTTGTATCGTTATGCATCTCTTCTAGAGTGTCTCAAACAGCCGCAGCTGCTTATACTGCAAGCAAGAGAATCCCTGAATGTGTGGTTGTCAGTCGCTGTGGTCAGTGAAATTCAAGATTTCCTCAGCTGTTCAGACGCGTGTGTTATATCCAGGTTGTCCTCATTACCTCTCTAGACTGCATTGGCTGTATTTAGTTGGCTTCTTGCAAGCCCATTTCATGTGCAGACACCTTGCAACTTGCATATCTTGTAAGTGCTTGATATTTACATTCAGAGGGACTTAAGTAAGTTGGATGAAATGAATTGAACCCAATGATTTGTTCCTGATGAGAAAAGAATAATCTACAGAATTTACAGTTTGAGGGTTGAGCCAAAAAATAATGAGGAAAACATCTCCCTCAACTAAAATCACACTGGAGTGTCTTCCTTCCTGTATAGTGGAGGAGCTGGGGATGGAGGTAGAGGAGATGCAGGGACCCAAAAATGATACAATTTGTTCCACATTGACATAACTAACTAAAATGTGTAGTCAGCTAAAAGCACATGTTCCATGTATGGTTGAATCCCCTTATTTTTAAATAAGGTCGATTTTGATATGAAAAAATCATTTTAAAACAAAAAATGCAGAAAAGATTCCTTTTGAAAATGTTGAAATGAAATGTTGTGCCATTTGGAAAATTTCCTTTCTGTTTTTTCTTTTTTTTTTTTTTTAATTTTTTTTTATTTTTATGAAATGTCAGATAGATGAAAATCAAATTTACATACTTTCTTTCACACGAAAATAACATATTTTATCAAATCTATTATTCACCTACATTTTCAGGATAGCTCTATTTCTGATGTGAGAGCAGACAACTTATATAACGAGCACAGTGTGAATTCAGCTATAAGAAGAATATGACACTTCATTCTCTATGACTCTCAACACTGTAAAAGGAAGACTGAAAATTCAGCACCGACAATATTTGTGGTTGGCTACATAATCATTTTTACTGAATAGATACTGATGTCTATTCAGTAATAATATGAATAGAAACTCAATTTTGACTTCACCAGAAATAACTTTGGACTACGCTTTACTTGAAGTAAAAGTAAAACACAACTTATGGATAAAAAAGATAAAGTAAGACCTAATCATTCTAGTTTATGTATTTAACATCAACTTAAATTTCAAGCTACTTTAAAGCAACCCTAAAGTAAGCAACTAGTTTTTTTTTATAAAAGTATTTTCTATGTAAGCATAGAATGATTTAGCTGTTTCTGACAAACCTCTGAGAATTTAAGTAGCCCACCTGTATTTGGTCAATTGAGTTGGAAAGATAATCTCCCTTTCAGAGTCTTCACATTTCCATATTTGCTGGTGAGTGAAAAAATTTGGTATGACAGCTTCATCTTACATCCAATATTTCAAGTTTAAATTAGACTCAAGTATCAGCAAGCTGGACTCTGTTCTAATAGTCTAATGGCATTGTTTGCTGCCAGCTGGTGAGAATTAGGGTCAGAAAGACTATAGACAGCTATATTGTGTATGTTGCTGTAAGAGCAGCTGAGTGATCCATGATTCATGTAGTCCCTTTTTCTCTAAAAGTTGGAAAAAAAATCCACCAAAAAGCAACAATCCCCAAACAGAGAAGCATTAATTTATATATATATATATATAATTATATATATATATATTCTCTGTATATATATACAATATATATATAATATACAATATATTATATATATAATAATAATATATACACATACATATATATATATAATAATATATATATATACAATATATATATATATAATATACAATATATATATAATATATTGTATATATATTAATTTATGAAATTTCCACAAACTGAAATGGAAGTTTCTGGTGATGTGCACACCATTTTCTTCATTTTAGTCTAAAGTTTAGGCAGGCAGGAATCTGTACATAGAATCCAGAAATTAACCACAGCCTTGGCAGTGCTGCCTTAACTTATAGTGCAGCAAGGCTTAGTTCTGGGCCCTTCCTACTAAAGCAGTTCAGCAGTGAAATTGGTCAGACTTTCTGAGCAGTAGTTCTACATGTCTAGAGACTCATATGGAGTGAATCCTCCCCCCTTTCTCAGCAGCTCATCTCACCACATGCACAGTGTTTCTCTGCTGCACATGTTCATGGTATCCATGGCCTCCAGCATACTTGAGACACCCCTAATTTCCAGAGTGAACTTTCTATGTGACTTTGGTCAAGTCACATTTTAGTTTCCTCATCTGTAGGCTAGGGATTATATTGCTGGAGTGAATGGAGGCTAAAATTGCTGATGTTTGTAATTTGTGTTGATATTCTTCGAAGGGAGGCAGGTACAATGGAAGTGCAGATAAACTGTTGTGACTGTTTAGCATTTCGGTAAATGGAAAAGCTCTTCAAAGCAGAGTTCAGAGCAAGTACAATAGAGTGGAAAATTACATGTGCAGTGCTAAGAAAGACAACAGAAAGGCATGAGGAAGAAATTTTATTGCAGTCGTTCTAGTAATCAAGGAGATATATATATATTTATTTTCCAGTATGCATTATAATATTAGCAATGAGTATCTCAAGGACGATATAAAATTTGGGCAGGACAAGAGAATGCCTTGCACATGGATTGTGGAACTTGTAATGATTGTCTCAGGTATGACCAACTCAGGGGAGTAGGCATGGAAGTCATTGTAGCTTTTGTGGGGCCAAACTGCCCAGGTGACATGTCCTAAGTGTGAGTTGTAAGAACTTTTTCCTCTTCGGTGGTTTATTCACATTATTTTTTACTGTGTCTTCTCTTCTAAAAATGGGATCATTATAGATTATTTCCTAACTGGGATGAGAGGGTGAAAGGGCACTGTGAATAAGACTTCCATTTAAGTGCCAAGGGCTATGGGTGTGGAAATGGCCATCTGGTGGCTTACAGAAAATGAGTTCTTTGTAATTTGGTTTCTGCAGAAACAGTTACCACCATATCACCATTGCCACCAAAATGCTCAGCCCTGTTAGTCACATCAGCAAACATATCAGGGCAGAGTGAATGTGTACAATTCCTACAGGCATGACCCCTCAAACTTAGCACTGTTACATGCTGTGAACTGAAATCCTTGTCATGTTCTTACTTACACTGTCATTTCTGTCCCTGAGCAAGTCTTCTACGTTCCCAGATTGTCACTCTCACACTTTTTATATTCAGTTAATCCCCTTACAGTGAGAGATGTCATTGAACCAAACCCCAGATGTAGGCTATCCTCCATTTCAGGAGATGGATACTGAGTGTAAATGATTTGAACTTAGAGCTTGCAGGCAGTCTGTATAACCAGAAAGCTTCCCTTCCTGAGTTGAAATGTTCCTGAAATTTGGTTTGCCAGGTGCGTTGCCTAGAAGCAATAACTAAAAGTTTAAGTCTCTCCAGTATAAAGCGCACACATAAAAGACAATATTCTGAAGTGGGGTAGATTATTCAGTTCCAGTGTGGTGGGAAGGGGATGGTATGCAGTAGGTCATGGCATGCACTACTTTTTAATATCTATGTATCAAACAAATGACAAAGAGAGAGACCTTGGGAGGAGAAAAGATGTGAAGAGATAAAGAATGGAAAGGACAAAGAGAATCCTCAGACCCTAAAAAATTAATACCTGGAAACTGCATGAAGTGGGAGAGGAGTTTAGCTGTCCTGAACAAGGACAGAACTAAAGAGTTATGATAATATGCTACTACTTTATTTAAATAGCTGATTAAATTCTTTTTTATTTTGTGGGATCTTTTTCTCAGAAACTGGGGTCCTTTTGACAGCAAAGGAGAGTTAACCCTCCTTAAAAAGCTGACCCTACTACAAAAGGGACTGCTAAGAAAAATTGAAAACAGCCTCTTAACAATGGATGCTTCAGTTATACAGCACAACTGTTGGAAAAGCATGTCTCAGGACTTCCAGAAGGCTGCTGCATAGAGCTGAAAAGCAATTAAGGCTGGCAGATCACTGTATAGTTTTGCACTGCCAGTCTTGAGACTGCCTCAGTAATGGTGTGACTTACTCAATTCAATATAGCCTTGAAAAGGGACCTCTTGAGCTCAGAAATGCTGTTGTGCAGACCACTCATTTGCCTCGAGGGGATTGTCACAACATTTCCATGGCAATTGCTGTTGCAAGCTGAGAAACGTTCAGGAGGCTGCCATAATATAGAGACTGTATAGCAGGTACTGACTTATGTGTGTATGTATGTGTGCGTGTGAGTGACAGGGAGAGAAAAATATCTAACGAAAGATCTATCTGACCTACTAATGTAGCTGAACTAGCGGAGGTGTTTGTCTCAGTGCTGTAAAGATCTGTTTTTAGACTCATTTCTGAGCTTCGAGTGGATACATTTGCAGAAATCAGGATTGTTTTGTGAATTATTTGTCAGCAGAAAAAGAAGGCTAAATGCATGAGATAATGAATTCATAATGCATAATTTGACTATTTTAGAAGCAATTATGCTTTTGAAACCATCAGCATAAGCTTAATGCAGACAAAATGGAGCTCTTAGTAGGCCCCCTGAAGCCCTCTTTCTGTCCTCTGCCACTGAACATCAAGCAACTATTTTTTTCTCACCTGAATAATTTCTGCAAATCCCGATATATCGATCATGCTAAAATCTTTCTGTTTCTTCCTAGGCAGTGTCTTCCCAACTCCTTCCCCTTGTTATTTCCAGCTTCAGCCCTTATCAGTTCTCATTTCATAAGCTATCAAAGCATTCAGCCACCTCAGAAAGACTTCTGAAAATTTAATGTAGAATAGGTGCAAGATTTTAATTTGGGGCCAAATTTTTGTGCAAGCTTACAGCATACAGCTGTGCAGGCTTAAAAAGTTAGTAGCAGCATTACTGAGGTGCGGTAGGACTTCTTCCTGCCAACTGCCTTTAGCTGGAACCACCAACACCTGGTGGCAATGGAGAGGAGAGAGAGCACAGACATTGCTGCATCCTAAATACACCAGCCAAGGTCCTTGGGCAAGCAAACAGAGCCTCATGTACTTGTCACACTATTCCACAGCATTATAGAATAATTAAAGTTAAAAAAAGACCGCTAAGATCATCTAGTCCAACTGTCAACTCATCAATACCATGCCCACCAAACCACATCATATCACATTCATATATCTGCAGAACTTACGACTTGGAATGATGGACTGAAGTGATGGTAACAGACCAATATGACTCAGATTTGGAAATTTTTACTAAGTATGAGGACAGTGAAGCATGGAAGAGATTGAATGGAGAAGTTGAAATGTTTTGACTGTTTTTAATGTTGAACAAATACTTATAAAGAATAACACAGACCTGGTTGGTAGCGCTGTGGTTCTGGGACTGGTCTGAATGATCTCTTGTGACGCTAGAGGTGCTCTTCAGGTCCTGACTGTGACTTTTCCTGCTTGATGGCTCAGCAATAAGCTATCCCTATTCCAGCTTACAGCCATGACTTCAGGAATTTGCCTTGATAGTAATTCAAAGATTAATTTTGCCTAAGCTCTTGTTACGCATAGTCATAAAGCACCTCGCTTTTTTTTTTTTTCCCATCAGTTTATGCCTCTTAAGATTCTAAACAATAGCAATATGATTAGTTAGGATGCTTTTTACAGTAACCTACCTTCATTTTCTGTATTTCTAATCTGTCCCAATTAGCTTTACAATATGGTTTCCCATGGTTTTGAAGAATATTTCAGAATCAACCCAAGCAGCCAGATGTGTCATGTAGAGCTGTTAAAGGTTGAAAAGTATTTCATCTCTTCTTGATAACTACATCTAAAATTCTGCAAAATAAATGAGTCCTGAAGTGTTATAAAACTCTTTGCTAAAGCAACGTGTTCCTGTTATTTAACCTATCACTGGCAGGTGACCTGTTATCCAGGATCAGAGAAAAGGATAAAATTTCTGCTTCCTCTGCTGACACTTGCAGCAGCTGAACAAAGGGCAGTTCATTTTCTCATTTGCTTTCTCTGCTGTGATTAGACAAAAACTTTCTCATATATAATCCCTCGACCCAAGCAGTTTGGATTCACTTGGTGTTTAGGGGTACTCTGTCTCCTTGCTGTCACATCCAAACTTCATGGTCAACAGCTTATTTATTCTTTTTTGTGTCTCAGAAAGAATCCTCCTGGTTGAACTCTGAACCTCGCTGCAACATGCAGAATATGCTCAGTCAAAATGCCTTTTGATCTTCCTTATCGAACAATTCTGTGTGACAATCTTGATGATTCTAAGCTCTCCTCCAGATATCAGTTCTTTTTGTATTCCTTGTGGGTGACCACTGTGAACAACATTTTAACATGCTTTTTGTAGTACTCTACATCTTCGGATAGTTTGCGTATTTTTTGTGTGTCTGCCTGTGTACAAATGCATATGTATATTTGTTACGAACTGAAATCAAGACAAAATAAGAAATGAAAATCTTATACGACAAGCCCTGAATTGCCAGTAATGAACAGAGTACAAAATCAAATTAAAAAACCGTATGCTAAGAGATAGCATTAGGAACAATTTGACATTTATTGAACAACAGATGGTGATTAAAAGCATAAAACCCTGATTGTCTTGCTAAAAAAACAAGCCTCATAGTTCTGTCTAAGGCATTTCAAACTAAATGCTCTAAGCATCAGTGAAAACTCAAGAAGATCAGTCTTGAAGGTGCTCCTACATGTACTCTTATCAGAAACATTGCTAAAATCTTCTTTTGAAAGCATCACATTTGTAGCTTGACAGTTTCCTGGAAAGGAATCTTCTCCCATGCAGGACACAGATAGTAAACACTTGACAGAGAGAACATGCACATTAAACTTATTTCTTTTTTTTTTTTTTAAGTGAAGGGTACCTGCCTACATTCTCCTTCTACTCTGTTCTCTCAGCTTTCATTGAGTAGTCTGAGGATGCAGTATGCAGTCCTGTCTTTCAGAGTGTGAACCACAGGGGAGTGGGTAAGTCAATCACCCTGGGGCAGACCTGGGTGTGAAGAGAGGCTTGAACATTGTCCTCTTTCTCCTGCACCACGCAATGATGTTCTCTGCCTGTGATGTAACTGATATAGGTGTTTTCTTTACTCTGTAGCTTTGAGTCACAGATCCCTAAAAGTCTGTATACTGCCTGCAAAGGAAGTCATGAACCATGATTAAGATAAATCATCTATTGTCTGTTGATCTGTCTTTACTTTCTAGTGGGAAGAGAGCAGAGGCAAATCATTCCAGGCAGTGCTCCTAGGGGATCATCCCCTTTCTATCTCCAGACAGTACATCTTGCCTGGCTGAATCTGAACTCAGAGACAGTCTATTTGTGGACACAGATTGACATATGCTGGATTTATATTTATAGGATCAATTATGAACTGTTTTGCCTCATCTCGTTCCCTTTGTTCTAAACAATTTATTGCATCTTTATGTGTAACGGTGCCCTTAGGAGTGACATAATGATAATTAGCATAGGATACATTAAGTAATACGTTAGATAGATGCAGCTAAGATACATAGATGCATTTATCTGAGATAATACATTAGATAGATGTATTGGACAATTCAGCTTAATTGCTTTGTTAGTCTAGCTATCCATCCTTCTCTGCATGCCCTGTTGTAATGTCATCTATGGGTGAGTCTTGACTTATTTTCTTTATTCCAAAAGGCATTCTGCACACTTTGGGCTTGTTGGCTTTCATAGAATCATAGAATTACCCAGGTTGGAAAAGACCTTGAAGATCATCAAGTCCAACTGCAGCCTAACCATAGTACCTTAAGTCTAAAAACCCTCCACTAAATCATATCCCTGAGCCATCCAAATGGCTCTTAAACACATCCGGGGATGGCGATTCAACCACCTCCCTGGGGAGCCTATTCCAGTACTTAACTACCCTTTCTTTAAAGAAGTCATATAATCTTTTGCTCAGATCATACTTCTCTGCATCATTTGTTGTCCTCCTTTTTTTCCTTCAGAATTTTAACCTATCCCTCCTATGTTGGTCCTGCCTGCTTTAGCTACTTTTCATTGACTGTGCATAAAGAATTTCTAGTCTTCATTCACATATATTTGTTCTGCCAAGTCTGATTCACAGATTACATCTGCTGTGTCTATGAACAATAGCCAACAACACGGTCCTGAAGACTTCATGCTACAAGACATTCCCTATCAAAAATATTCCCTAAAGCATTTTGGATGACAGTGACTGTAAAACCTCAAACCACAGAGCAGATAATATGATCTTAGAAATTATGAAGATTCCTGTGTCTGCATACAGGGGAAGATAAGCATGTGCACTATGTGGTTTGTCCCATCTTTGGATACTTATCAGATGACTGAGCTGTTCTCTGAGGCAATTACACCTTTCTACGATGAATGTTGACTAAATGACTATCTCAGGCTAGAAATTTAGCTAATGACAAGTAGATTATGATCACAAACTGGAGAATTAGACATCTGATTTTCAACTCCTGTGTGCCAGCATCCTGGTGTTTCATCAAAAATATTTACTCTTTTGGTTAGCATTTCTCAGATTTTGATTTTTGACCAGAAAGCTATTTTATTTTTATTTTTTTATTTTTATTTTTTCATATCATTGCAGGAATTTCATGTCAAGATTTAATGTAAAAATGTAACTCTGAGAATAAGAAATGATACTACAAATACATGACATTTTAACAGCAGAAGAGAGGTCTACTGAAAAATCTGACTCAGTTAAAGCAGAGATATTCTGACCTTGACTTTAACGCTACTGAAGATGGCAGAAAAACATTATTTCTAGTTAAGAAAACTGCAGTTAGTATCTACTTGTTAGTGGTAAAGAAAGTAAGTACAATTTTGAAGGGGAATACTGAGTACTACAGTAAAAGCAAGGTGAAACTGGAGGGCATATGTAGAAGTGTTGTTAAAATGAACATTTGAAAAGTCTAGATACTAAGTAGAACTTCTGGTCTTCAGAAGCTGCAAGATAGCTAGTGAAGTCCTCAAAGGAAGACAGATAAAATACTTGGAGAAAGATGGAGAGGATGATGTTCTGTGATTTTCCATGAAAGTATCCAGGATCTTGAAGTCTTCTGTCTTTGGAGATGTTCAAAGTGCAGAACAACCTGAGCAAAGCTGGCTCTGCTTTGAGGAGATTGTAAGACCGGATGACCTCAGAGGTGCCTTTTAACCTCAGCTACTCTATTACTTGGTGATTATTTTTTGAACTTCAGTCATGGAAACATATGAATTTTTCTTTTTTGCTGGACACCAACGAATAGCACAATTCCTTTCCATTGCTGCTGGGTACACAAAGCTTTTATGCTATTATCCTGTAAAATTTTGTATTGAAGACATAATCTGAGGAAATATTTTTCTTAAGCACAGGTTTATTACTATTGCATTGAAAGAAAGCAGTAAAATAAAGTAGATAGAACAAAGAAAAGAAAAAAAAGGAAAACTGTTTATTTTGCTGATCCTTGCAATAGGTAATGACAATATCGGCAGTAAGAATCTATTAAACTACTTTAAATTAGTCTGATCTACTTCAAAAAGACACTCATTATCAGTTAATTCATTAAGGGTATTTGATGAGGTTTAAGACATACAAAACAAAAATACCTCATTTGCAAGTGATTAATACAGAATCACTTAAGCAATACAGCTTCACAAAAGAAATACTTATATCTGAATTCCTTTTAATCTACTTGAAAAAGATGCTTAGATCTTTAATCATCAGATACATTAGATATGTTTTGTTAATTAACTATCAATCAATATCCCATTTAAACATCTACACTGCTCAAGAGAAGGACATACCATTGAGATGGGATTTTTTTTCATTAAGCATTCTTCCTTATTTCTTTCTTTCCTACAGCTACCATTGAGGGCATTAGCAAATTCTATTGTTCAATAATTCAAGGGAGAATTATGTGCTTATTTATTTATTTATTTATTTATTTATTCTGTGTGGTAAGTAAAGCTCCCGGAAGATTTGGTTGTGTATTCCTGTGCAGTTGAAACATGGACTGAGTGCTCAGTTGAGTAGTTTGGGTTTTTGTTATGGTTTTTCTTTCCTTTTTCTTTTTTACTAAAATATACCTTCTGTGTTCAAGACTTCAAAAGTGAGTGCATTTAAAAACTACTGCAAGAGGCATCGTTGTGTATAATCTCTAATCCCTGTCCAATTCTTTATTGCTCCTGTGTTTGAATGGCCCAGTAGGTTCCAAGGTTGTGTAAGGTGTGTAAGTCAGCACCTGGTAAAGACAGGCTTTATTATTTATTAATCTTCTGTCATGCTTTGGAACAAGAGAGAAGGAGGAGGAATTGCCTGGGCTGAAGATCCATGTCCATTTTCCTGCTCAGGAATAAAAATGGGTTTTTAATAGAAAGTGGACCAGATTGTTTCTTACAATACATTCTAAATGATTCATATCTAAAGTGGACATGTCTACATGTCTAAAGCCAGTGGTAATAATTGTTTTAATGTCTGAAATAAAAAACAATAAAAAAAGAACCAAAAACAGGGTTAACAACGAAATGCTGACACAACTTTATCTGTAGCACTTCTAGCAGAGCGGTTATAATATGAAAAAGTAAGGTTCAATAAAATGCAAGGCAGAAACAGCAAATTATATTAGATGTGACATATTAGCCATAAGGCCTTTTCTAAACTGCAGTGAAAAAATTAGGACAAGGGTATGGTAGTATATTTCTCCCCACAGCATGAGAAAGGCCTAACCCTCAGAGCATTCCCTCTAAACTTGTATTCTATTTCTAGCATGTGTTTTATTAACTTTTATTTTTGTTTTGCAGGCTAGACACACAGCACCAACCTTAATGTCAAATTAGATAATGAAAAGCAATAGTCATCTTAAGAGAAATCATTCAAATAACTGTCATGTTGCATTATAGTTCTTGCTGCTAGCAAAAGCCTTAATTAAGTCTGCAGAATGGTTTCTTTTCTCATCCTCTGATTTCAGATGCTCTGAACTTCCTAAGCAATTTTTCTGTTAGAGCTGTATATCTTTATGTTCTTCTGGAAATCATCTGATATATAGAATACAGCAATATCTTAAAAAAAAGAAGTAGAAGGGTAGAGTTTTACATAGAAGTCCATCATTTATCATGTTGTAGGAAAAAAAGTGAAAGCAAGAACTTCAAATATTGCCTGCTTTATTCTGGAATGATCAGCATAAGCCTAATGACTGCTGCTGATGTATACTGATAAACAAACTGAAACAACAGCGAATGACATCTTAGTATGATAATCTGGAGCTATGCTACAGAACAGATCCTGTCCCCTTCATGCAGCAATGCGGTTGCCAAACAATGAGAAGTTGCTTGTTGGAAAAGAACCAGGCTGACCCCCAAAACAATTTTCCTACAGGAAAGGGTGTTGCAGGATCGTTGCTGCTTTGAGCAATTTCTGACTTAAGCAGCAGTTCCCATCAGGGAATTTAATTATGCTAAGGGCTGAAATGATAAGTACATGGACCAGAAAATGCAAGGGAAATTGAGCTGTCCTTGGGTTCTGAATCAAGCAGACCTGAAGGAGTGGGTCTAATGAAAACATGCATAATAAGTTGCAATTAATACCACTGAAAGAACCATTGCTGTGATAGACATTATCTACTGTAATTCCATTATTAGAATGAGCAAGCTGGATGTTTGTAGTGTTGTTGAAGTGTACAGTCTACAAACCCCCACCTAGTTTCCTTACCCTTGAGAGGATCAAAGTCCAGCTGGAGGCATGTAGCTGAAGGATCTACTGCAACTCTTTTTGAAGGCACTTGAGGTCTGTCTGCAGCATCAGACTCCACCCTACTTGATGCACTTTGCTTCTTGCCATGGCCTGCTCTCAGCACTTGTGAACCAGAATCTTGTAGGTTGCAGCTAAACTGGAGCGGTTGGCTAAGGAGCTGATCTGTTGCACTGCAGAACTATTACGAATTGAAATCCTTAGAAATGGGCTGATGTCAGAACCTTTGTACAAGATCTGCAGATGAGTCCAAACTGCCTGCCCAGAGAGATGGAAAGATCCTCAGGCCTCATTTACAAGCTTTGTCCATGGTGGGACCACATTCTCCTCGGGCTGTTGGAGTTTAACCCAGATGGCAGCTCAGCGCTACTCTCTCCCACAGTGGGATGGGGGAAATGTAGAATTGTGAGAAATTGTGAGTTGAGATAAAGGCAGTTTAATAGGTGAAGTGAAAGCGGGGTGTGCAAGTAAAGAATAACATGGAATTCATTCACTGCTTCCCATTGGCAGGCAGGTGTTCAGCCATTTCCAGGAAACATAACTTATCATATGTAGCAGTTTCTTGGAAGACAAATTCAATCCCCCTGCATGGGCCCATCCCCATCCTCAGCCTTCTTTCCTCCAGCTTTTATTGTTGAGCGTGACTCCACATGATTTGGAATAATCCCTTTGGCCATTTTAGGTCAGCTGCCCTGGCTGTCTCCCTCCTCTCTCCTTATACACCCCCAGCCCATCACTGGCAGAGTAGCCTGTGAAGCTAAAGAGCCTCTGACTTTGTAAAAGCCCTGCTCAGCAACAACTAAACAACCAACACATTGGCGTGTTATTGACTCTATTTTCATCATAAATCCAAAACACAGCACCGTGCCAGCTACTGTGAAGTTATCCCAGCCAACAGTATCCCAAGATGACACTGGTACTTATGTAATGTAGGTGCAAAATGTGTCTAGATCAGAATATCTGACTATCACATCTCGCTATTTACACAAAAACCTCTAGAAATAAAAATACTTCTGATGCAGCAAGTAGTGGTGAGCCAAGCTCCTTTTTTTCCATTGAGCCTTTAGACCAAGCTTCTCCTGACTGTGTTAACTTGTTAAATTAATTCAGTTTGTTGGAACCAACAGAATCATAGAACATCCTGAGTTGGAAAGGACCCACAGAGATCATAGAATCATAGAATAGCTTGGGTTGGAAAGGATTTTAAAGCCCTTCCAATTCTAAGCTCCTGCCGTGGGCAGGGTTGCCACCCACCAGATCAGGTTGCCCAGGACCCCATCCAACCTGGCCTTGCTGTTTGTTAGGGCCTGACTGTGAAGCCATGCATTGCATACATCTAGATTATTTCAAAGGTATGATATTCTAACATTGCCTTCATACTTGACCTAAATTCATTTTTGTAAAATTGAAACAGCAAAACTGTACTTCCCTTGTACTTTGTGTGCCAGGTCTGGTCTACCTCAGTGGTAAGTGCTCTGTGACATGAGAAAATAAAATCATCAGGCCAGTGTGTCTCTCTGGGATTACGTACAATTGGGAAACAGTGTCCCTCTGGGAATACATCCAGTTTGACAGGATGTCTGACAACCTTTGTACACAAAGAGGAACAGCAAACTGGAAGAAAACAAAGACTTTCCATAGAAAATGTAAAGATGGACAAATAGAGGAGGGAAGGAAAGGAAAACAAAATGTTTTTGAGAATTCTTCATTAAATCTTTTGAACTGCATGTTATCAGGTTTTTCCTGCTATTTGGCCAGATCCACAAAGCCACAGTGGAGCTGGAAGGAAGGGTGGGTCAGCACATGCTAAAATGCTACAGGGGTATATGGCCACTAAAAGGACTCCTATTTGCTGCACCCAATAAATGGTTCGTTCAGGAAGAACTGCTACTGACAGTATCTAGTTCCTCAGACTTATGACCCGTTTGCATAGCAAGAACAATCCAGATTGAAAGCCTTTTGAGACAGATAGGAATGTTTGCATATCCCTCCCTTCTTCCCTTCCATGTTTCCTCTCTCTGCTAAATCAAAACCAAAGTAATTCCCTTTGCATAGATATATTTTAGTTTTCTCTGACAGCCTAAACAGTCATAAAGGACTGGGTCACTTATCACTCCATACATGCAATACATGACTTGGCCATCTCTATATTTTAGAGCTGTTTAAAAATGTTGGTTTCTGGAATGCAGGTACCAATTTCTAACCTGGAAAGGAGAGAGTATGGAAAACCAAACTGAAGGAAAGTTTTGTTAAGCAGGATTGTTTATTTTTTTGTGAGGGTGTAGGGGAACGCTTTGTTTTGTTAGTTTGTTTATAGGTTCTAAAAAAATCTAATGGATTAAAATGCATCAAAAAATCCCCAGGAACTGGGCTGAAAGTGAACAGGAATTTAATCTTTCTTCATTGCTGTCAACTGAAATTCTTTCCTCCTGATAAATGTAAGTAGATGCTGTTGCTGCTTCTTTATTGATGCTGGCGACCTCAATCCAATAGTACAGGAGAAAGTGGAAGATTAAGATGTATAGTAAAGCAGGACTGCAAGATTATTGCAATAAAATGGAAAAATTGTCAGTCCCACATTGCCTTAAGATGGAATGTTACGATGCTTTTTTTTTGTTGTTAGGAAAGGTTAAAACTCTTCCAAGAATATCTTTCTTACTGATAGACTTTCCCTGGAGAAGACCTTGTAGTCATTTCAGTCCTTAGTGACCTGACTGTAAATCTGATAATACCAAAACCCCCAAAATAAACTGACTTGCTTAAGGACCTTCAGCTGTTCAAATTGTGCTGGCTGTGAGTTGCATAATAGAGGAAATTAGAATCTAGCTGAAAGTCAGAGTCTGTGGTTAAAGCAGCATTCCAGAAACATCCAGTTAACAAGATGGTAAGAGTGGATGAAGAACAGGATCCATGTGTTCACCAAGAAAGCCAGCTGGACGTCAATGAACAGTAACACAAGCCAGTGTCCTAGAGAAGCTACCTACATGTCACCAGGTTATTTGTACTGATCATAGGTGCTCCTAATATTTTAGTAAGGCCCAGTAAGTGTTTGGAACCTGCTCCTTGGAAATTTCACTTGTAAAATGGTTAGGATAAAAGCAGCACAGAAGGAAGATGGGGTAATGCAAGCACTCAGATTGTCACCTGCAGGGGGATTGGGGTGTGATCACCACAGCCTGCATTTTCTGGTCAAGGAGTGAAGCAGCCTTTGCAGAGACATAGAGTTGGAAATATGCTGCATGTACAGGGAAATCTCTTTATCACCAGGGGAGAATTGAAGCAAAGCCCTTTCCCAGAACAGGGTTCTAGCACAGAAAGCTTACAGTAACATCAGGCTTGGCCATGCTTGCCTATCTTTTGATTTTTTCCACACATTCTCTCCTTGGATGACTGTACTGTGAAAAGAGCTAGACAGAGCATCACTCCTGTTCTAGCATCCTTTGACACTGAGTTCAAAATATTTAAGCCTGTAGGGAGATTGCTAAGTGACCCTTCTGAATATGTTTTTATCTAAATCTTTGGTCACATGGGTAAGAAAGGGAAGAAGTCCTGACAACGTTGCGTGGCATGTGTCTTAACTTTTATTAGATACGGAGAAAAAAAGTGACCAAAGACAATCTTAGTCCAATGGCCTTGTATGTCAAAGCATTTCCAAAATGCCTACACTCCCTATTTACACCATGCTATTTGCATGTGAAAAGGCTGTATTTGCAGATGTCAAGATTTCACCGAGGGTCAGACTGAACTGAAACCCCGAGTTTCAGACATTTCAGAAGGCCTGGGAAGGTTTGTTTTCACGGCTCTGGTTTATGTCATTGTTGGAGATAAGAAAGTGAGATGATTCAATTCAGAAATAAATCCCTCCAGGCTTGGTCTGTGCTTTGGTTTTGGCCCCTTCTGTCAGATGGCATTGTTTGCTTGTCTTATGTAGCCGGGAAAGCTTCAAATGCACACATTTGAAATAGAGCTTTCTCTACCTACATGCTTCAAGGTAATTCAGATCACTAGCGAGTTGTTCTACAGTTCTGCTCTGGGGCACTTCTCAGCACGATCAGCGATGGAAAGGGATGGCAGCAGTAAAAATCATGCCAGGAAAGAGAAGAGGGACATTCTTGGTGTCACAGTGGCTAAAGCAGTTCAGAAGTTGGCTTATACTGGCTCACGCAAACCAGGAAAAATACTTCCTTATGTATAGTCCTTTCTGAGCTACTGGGGATGCAGAGGCAGGTGGAGACCTATGACCCTTCCAGTGGGTAGCCATGATTCCATTGCCTGCACAGACATTCCTACCGTAAAGTCTTCACTGCAACAACTCATTTGTGGCTGGCAAGCATCATCAGAAATGGGGTGGTAGGGCTGGAGCAGCAGAGTGCTGCTGAGAAATGGTATTTTCCTACCCAGCAGTGAGGCTTCAAGGATTTGTCCTTACTCCTGGGACAGTGAAATTTGATTTTGTCTATGCTACTGTGAATCCTTGATCATTCCCTAAGGACTGTTCTTACAGAGCTTGGAATGAGACTATTATTACATTAACATTCAGAGCAGTCCTGTCGACGTAATTATTTCCTATTAGAAGTGCCTGCATCATTGCAGTTTCAGAGTATTGAATTTGCAGTACGCAAAACTGTAGGTCAAGATCTTTGCTGATGTATCCCTCATAACTTTGATGAAAATAACAGCACTGCAAGCATTTGTAATAGTTAAGACCTCTGCCCACATATCTACACCTGTATGTGTAGATCTGTGCACAACAATGTTAAAAGATACTGACCTGTGTAGGGAAAACCATGTCACAATAAAGATAATGTATGGGGGAAAAGGTTGATTTTTCTCATAAAAAGTGGAAATTGATCAGTTTTGCATTTGAGTATAATTGTAACCTTCAACAAGGTACCAAAAGTTTTCAAACAAATGTCTGCAATTACCTATCTATTCACTTTTCTGCTGAGAGACTTTCAGTCGAGGAGTGCACATGCAGAATGAGAAGGAAAATAATGATCAGATTTAAGCTAAGCTAAAAGGCATTTTCTCAGCTGGAGGTTAGAAAAAGGAGATTACATAAATGTAGAATTTTGTGAGGGGTCCTTGATAGTGTGTGGAAAAGAAAAACCTACGTACAGCATAACATAATAATGGAAAGAGAACATGAAAAAAAAAAAAAAAAAAAAAAAAAAGAACAACCAAAAAACCAACACGCCCTGCTTTAAACTTAATTGATTCAATGCAGGTACATTTTTCATTTTGGTGGTGTTTCTATTTTACACAAAGTGTGTCTTAAAGAGAACTTAGATGTTTAACTGCATTGAGATTGTGCATTATACTCCTTGTCCTTTACAGAAGAAAGCATACCTGCCAGCAGCACATAATTTAATAAGGAAAATATCATTATAACTAGATTTTGGTGACACTATAATCATGAAACTGAGGCAAGGGGTCAGCCACACAGATTGTTTCTACTGGGTATTTGAAAACTGTAGGATGCTGTTATTTTCAGCTACACCATAATTTTATTTTAGTGTGGGGAATAAATCAAAGATTTAAAAGCAGGCTATTCTTTTGCTATCTAAAATCAGCGATGTTGGTGCAGAATTGCTTGTTGCCAAAACTAGCTGGGAGTATATTTAGTCTTAGAAAATGATTGGCTTGATAGCTCAGAGGTTGAAAAATGCTCTATAACAAATATGTTCAGCTTAGCATCAGTTTAGGGTTTTCCGTGCTGTCCTGTCCTCATGCCTTCATTCTCCTTTATGGCATTTTCCTGTTATTGTGTCCTTTAGGGAACGGGTTCTGTGCACTGTTCAAGTCTGTGAATGGTTTCAATCCTTGGCTTCCGCGGGGGCTGCTGGGGAGTGTGTCACTTGTGAAGGCAGTTTTGTGAGGAGACAACTCCTTACTAAGACCCATACTCAGACAACCGGCCTCATGTAGGCCTCCGAGCAGCTATCAGGAGCTAATTGTGATGCTTATTAAAGACAGCTTAGCAGGGATGTGAAAATGGCAGACAGGACTCTGCTATTATCTGCACTAGCTCCTTGTCCTCTCACTCAGCAGCGCTACTATCCAGGTCTATTCATGGACAGAGATGCTGATTTTCTAAAAAGAGGGAAAAAAAAATAAAAGGGGGAAAAAAGAAAGAAAAAAAAAAGAAAGAGGTCCCTAACCAATGTAACTTGGCAGTTCTATAAGTACAGCCCATCCCAGCCGACACAAGGTCTTTATATTGCATTTGCATCTCGTGCCAGATTTATGGTGTAAATGTGGCTGCAGGACCACTAACGAGGCAGTGCATTCTGCACAGTCTGCAGGTGAGCATCACATAGGTGTTCCAGAGGAAAACTGGGTGATGCAGATGTGCCTTAGTTCCTTTATTACTGGTGGCAACAAAGTAAAGAAAACCCCAGAGAAGAACAGCTTAACTCAGACATCTCAGTTTAAGAGTTTCAGTGTCATCTCTTATAATTTGCAATATCTCCTTCCCACCTCCACCCACTTCCTCCAGTTTTTCCTGTGAAAACTGAGTGAACACGGTATGGAAATTAGGGACACAGGGAATGTCAAACCCAACGTGCCATCTCCTTAAACTCCTTGTCACAGTAAAAATAGTTGGAGGTTTGCATCCTGTTATTCCTCATGCAAACTGTTACTGCAGACAAGCACTTTGCCTGTGGTAAATGCTCTTGTTCAGAGCAGATGTTTCCTTCAATTAGCATTTTTTTTTCCCCAACTATTTAGCAAGTGCATTCTATTAAAATATTTTAATTTATGCAGAAATTATGTTATTAAATTTACAAATTCTTTTTATAGGGCACATCCTGTAGTTTCAAGCTAATAATTTTCTGTCAGTAACGGTTACCATGGGCCGGAGAGTATTCCTCTAATAAGGGATATCTGCATTCTTTTTTTTTTTTTTTTTCTATTTATTTCAAAACAGTGAGGCATTTGCTTCTTTCATGTATTTCTCATAAGTATGATGATTGCATTTTTTATGTCCTCCACATAAAGGAGGATGCTTAACATTTAAGACACTTGACAGTTTTTTTTTTTTGAGAACATGGGGATATAGATCTTAGTCTTGAAAGTTTTGCATGCATTTACTAACTCTTTTGTGCTTCATCCTTTTCTGATAACTTTTTTTCTTCCTTCCAAACCCAGAGCCTTAAGGATTGGTAAGACAGTCTTTCTTTCCTTATCCTTCCATCTGTTCAGACCATTTTCACACACCCTGCAGATGCAGTTCTGCCCCTGGTGTTACTTTTCCCCTGAACGCTGACGGAAATGGACAGCATAGCTCAAGAAATCCATATATAGGTCAGTGTTATTTCTGACAGTGCTTTCATCTATCAATTAAAATCAGCTATCGCAAAGCCTAACGCAGTTTTTCCCGTGGGAGGCTGAGTAGCTCATGCAGTTGATAACGAAATGCCGAGTTTTACATCGAGGTTGTCGGCAGGAATCCAGCTCAGGTTACGAGTGACCGACAGTTGCTACCATCTACTGGCTGTTTGCAGTCCTGTGAGAAACAACGGGGTACTGACACTCCTTCCTCATCCTATTGAGGAGAAAAAGGGTTCCTGTCTTGTTGGCAAGGTGACCAAAAGCTTCTTGGTTTTGGCAACAGGGTAGCCCTGTCCTTTGAGCGAGTCTTTGGCTTGGATTCTGTGTGTTTTTCTCCTGTTATCTAAAATAACGCTGCTTGTTTACATTAGAAGAACACTGCTGTGTTTAGGAGTGTGTCTGCTAATCACTGCTGAAACTGATTGTATGCAAAAGCAGTCCATGTCTGGCTTCAATGTTAAAATCCAATATCCCATTAGTTAACCTGTGTTTAGCTGTCTCTTGGTAATGGCTTTTCACAGTGCTGGCAAACCCACTTAAAGACTCATTGGATAAAAAAATATTGCATCTATTACAAAGGTTGCACCATAAAGACACCAGGGTAGCTGTGAAGATACTAAAATGACTGGGCAGTAAGGCAGAAAATCTCTTTTAATAAAGAATAAATATATTCATTTTATAATGAACATAGAGTAAAAAGGTCTGCTGTCATAACACTATCTGTGTTTCCAGATTTTCAGAAGACTCGATGAATTTTAATTGATTTTTGTTGTTGTTACTTTGCAGTAATGGGTACAGCTTAACTGATTAAGGGAAAAAAAACACAAAAATCCTATGTATGTTTATTCTCTGTACGTATAATTTAGAGGATAATTATTGGTGATTAATAATAACAACTGTAATTGTTTATTTCAGTTAACTCTAGCTTTTCCTTATTCCTGGCATTCCTGACTTAGTTGATGCCAGAGGAATAAGGAAGACATTGCAATTTGGCTTTTCCTTTCACATCTCCTGCATGTAGCCTTCCTGGACCCCGAAGTGGAGTGGCTTTGACTAGTTGCCCAATCCATGTCAGCTACAGTCAAATGAGAGGCTTCAAAAGTAGACAGTAAGCTGGCAGTGTATTTGCAAAATGTGATAGATTATAGATCTACCCATCACCTAAAGGGAAGGCACAGAGGCGCAATGACAGGATGACAGGAGAGTTTGCGAATGCCAGAATTCCATGTAGTAGTGAAGCACTTAAGGTTACCAAAAAGAGTGAACTCCGGCAAGATGGAAAGTAACCTCAGAGTTCTTGCAAATTTAGGTCACAAACAAGAACATGAAACTTTTAGATAACCAGGGTACTAGTGTTGATTTGATGTTATGAATGATGATATTACATGGTGTTTAACCAGCCACAGGCAGTTATCTTAATAATGTAGGAACTTCATACCAGCTGTAGTGCTCTCCTATCCAAAACACTGATAGTAGTCACTACCATAGTGGGTAAAGTAATCACTTCTTGACAAAAAGTACTAGATGGAATTCTCTGGCTTCTTCTCTGCCAGAGGTCAAACTAAATATCTGACATGTTCTTCTACCTGTTCCATGAACAAAATTCTTGGGAACTAAGCAGACCTAATATCCTTTCTGATTAGTCTGCTCCAACCTTTCATGCTTAAATAAACATGTTCAAGTTATGGAGGGAACTGCTGTAGAGTGGAAGAATTTGTTATAATCATAGTGACTTCCAACTTAATAACAAGATAAGAAAGTAAGCTATGTCCTTTTGGTACTTTGGTCATAAACTGATTTTATTTTTTAACCAGTTCAAGATGAAAAAGTATAGTGAGCCAGTCACTTCTAGAGAGCAAAAGGATTTCCATTTCTCTTAGCTAAGTGGTCAGATAATCGTTTAAGTAGCTACCATTGTGCATTCCCTGGGATGTTCTGAAAAGAGCTGTTTAAGCAACTGGACCTTTAGGGGCTGTATATTTATCACTCTGACAGAGTTGATCCTGGGAGTGTACTGTCCTATTCTTCCCTTTCAAAGGACACCCTAAATCCTAGCTTTCCAGATGTGCTGATCTCTGTAGTAACCTAGAAGCTCTCATGAGACATGCAGACTTGCTGCTGAATGGTAGATAAGATTTGATCCTGTATCTGTTATGATTGCATCTATCCGACAAGTAAGATGAGTTTCTGCTCCGAGGAAAGACGACTAAATGTAGTTATTTAAATGAAGGGATTGGCTACAATGCTATAGTCTTATTGCAGATATTTTCTTCAGCATTATCTGAGTTCTAGGCACTACTGAATGGGATTTGGGAACCAAATTCAAATGCTCGCACATGGACACTCTGATATTTTTTCTCTGGTTTTCTGGTACCACTATGGAAAATTATTGCTCTACTGTAGAGCAATGTCCTCTGTCATATCTGTCATTTCCACATGTCATCTACACAGTGGGGCATCTTAACTTGTGTATGTGTGTATGTAACTGCAGTGAGTCAAAAATGCAGGTATTTTAGTCTCAAATTGAGTCATACTTGAAAGGGATGATGCAGATGCCTTAAATACAGGTTTTCTTCCATGTTAGATGCCCCATTCACCTGACAAATACAGAAGTGTAACAGATACTGCACAGGATTTTCAGATGTAAGGAATTTTGGAGTGTCAGCTGGAAAGATACCCTCAGTGTCTCATAGGACACTGTAAACTTATGTTCACATGTCTGAACTGAGTCTTAAGTAACCAGGAATTGGGTTCTCACTAGAAAAAGTTAACAGCGGTTCCACCAGCTCCAGCACTACTCGCTGTTATGGAGCCATTTCCCTTTCTTTCTATTTCCCCTGTGTGTTAGTCAATTGATTCTCTTCTCATCCTTGTTCCACCAAGGGGCTGGAAAAATGAAGAGTTGACCACCCAGAAGGAGATTAAGGCTAGTGCTACACTACTGGGTACTGCTGGGATAGCTTCCAAGCAGACTGGTTAAAATGTGCATCCTGCCTGTTTTCCAGGCAGAACCAGGGTGGTTGGAGCCCCATGAAAGCCTGCTTTGTGTTTTATCTGGGTCACCTGTTCCATTTCAAAGGGAATATTTTGCCACTTAGACTTTTGAAGGTCAGATCTGTTTAACTCCCTTCACAGACTGAGCTCGTCCATTGGGTTAGGCAATGAAACATCAGGAATGCCAGCACACTTATTTGAAGTGCTGCTTGTTTTTTTTTGTATTCCTTTGATGAATTTCAATTTTCCTGAAACTGACTGACTGGGGTGAGCAAAGTAGGTAAGACAGAAATAGTTATGGGAGTATCAGAAGAACTGGAAAATGACAGTGCCTGAATTATCTGTTGGAGGCATTATCTTCCTATTTACTGTATGGTCATCAGTTAAAAGCCATACTTAATCTGTCACTCTGTGTCCATTTACAGATTATATTGGTGGCTCATGGTGTCTTTTGAAATCTATTTGGACAGATGACTGAAACGTTTTTTTCTTGACAAGGGGCTTGTCACACTTACTCATGTCTTTGCAGTTTCAAGCAAGATTTCTGCAACGTGTTCTGGGATTTATAAGCATCTGCAAGAAAGGAAGGTCAGCAGCTCATCTCCTTTTTGGAGTGGTCACTGAATACTATTTACATAAAGCATTGCTCTCCCGTGATTTCCTTCTGACTCCCTTTTTAATATCATTCAGTACAAAGAGATAGTAATAACTTTGAAAGCTTTGTGTATACAGCAGCTCAGGAGAGAAATCTTTTTCCTGGGAGAAACTTTGATAAAAAAGGTTGAAAGCAAAACCAGGTTTAATTTTGAAGAGAAAATTTACAGTGGCCACCCTCAGCAAGTTTGCTGATGATATGAAGTTGAGAGGATTGGCTGACGCGCATGAAGGCTGTGCTGCAGTTCAGTGAGACCTGGACAGGCTGGAGAGCTGGGCAGTGTGAAACCAGATGATTTTTAACAAAAGCAAGTGTAGAATCTTGCACCTAGGGAGGAATAATTGCATTCACCAGTACAGGTTGGGAGATGACCTGATGGAAAGAAGCTCTGCAGAGGGGGACCTGGGTGTCCTGGTGAATGACAGGTTGGCCATGAACCAGCAGTGTGCCCTCATGGCCAAAAAAGCCAATGGCATGCTGGGGTGCATTAAAAAGAGCGTGTCCAGCAGGTCGAGGGAGGTGATCCTTCCCCTCTACTCTGCCCTGCTATGGCCTCATGTGGAATACTGTGTCCAGTTCTGGGCTCCCCAGTACAAAAAAGACAGGGATCTCTTGGAAAGAGTCCATTGGCAGGCCAGAAAGATGGTGAAGGGCCTGGGGCATCTCCCCCATGAAGAAAGGCTAAGTGAACCGGGTCTGTTTAGCCTTGAGAAAAGAAGACTGAGAGGGGACCTGATCCAGGTCTGCAAATATCTGAGGTGTGTGGGGGGCAAAGTGATGAGGCCAGACTCTTTTCAGCAGTGTGTGGAGACAGGACAAGGGGAAACGGCCAGAAACTGGAACATAGGAAGTTCCGCACAAATGTGCACAAGAACTTCTTTACGGTGAGGGTGACGGAGCACTGGAACAGGCTGCCCAGGGAGGTGGTGGAGTCTTCTTCTCTGGAGATATTCAAGACCCGCCTGGACGCCTACCTGTGTGACATGGTGTAGGGAGCCTGCTTTGGCAGGGGGGTTGGACTCGATGATCTCTGGAGGACCCTTCCAACCCCTTCGATTCTGTGATTGTGTGATGAAAGACAGAGTTTTGGTGGTAGTGGTGCCTGTAAGACAGGGATATTTTACCATATAAATAGTTTTGTGACACTGGAGTCATTCTCTCTACATACAAATGCATAGTCAGCTCAACAAGTATGTGCACAAGTCTTTGGCTATAAAATAAATTGTAGGGGTATTCTAGTCTCTGATGTGCTTTCCTCTTACGAATAGAATTAAATCCAGAAGTAGTGACAGGGAGAATTCTTGATGCTAGTGAATGAGAACAGAGCTACGTCAAGCCTGAATGACTGCCAATAAAGCAGAACATCGCTGAACAACAATGACAACAACATTCTGCATTTCAATGAGATATAATCAAGTGATGGGTTACTGGGTAGCAAATGATTTTCACCCCGTGAAATTCAGGGGTAAATTTTCCAACTAAGCTTATCTCAGATGGAATGATAAAAAAAAAAACAACAACCAGAACACAAAAAAAACCCCTTGTGATAAGATAAAGGAAATGGGAAGACATGCTTCACAGTGTGGAAGAAGAAATTTGGCTGTGGGAGTGAAGGTGAGAGTCTGAGAAACATTATGAGAGGCAAATGCATAGTTCTGAGCAGATGTGAAGCTGTGCAGTCAAAGATCTGGACTTCAGAAGGAGAAAAATGCATACAAACATGCATTGTCTATCTGAGGCCACCTTTTCCTTTTGGAAAATCATGTTGATGGGACATTTTAAATAAGCTCTGCCTGTTTAATTTAAGAGAGAGGAACATCAGCACCTTCTGTGCCTGCTATTATGACACTTCTACTACTTTAGGCAATCATGCTGGAAATGCCTGTTCAGAAATATGCACATTTCTTTCCTCTATACGTCTTGAGTATGAATGATGCATTTGGAATTACTTTTACTGGAACATTTCTGGCAGAAGTTATTCTCCCTATGACACAGATATAATCTACTCTGTCCAGGGTACTATGCATAATATGCATATAAACAGTATTCATTCTTTTAAGTACCACTCTGGCAGTTGCCACTCTCTGGAAACTGCGTTATGCACTCCTTCAAGGCAGCAATATTGTGTTCAGGTAGTATGATGCTGTGTGCCGAGTTGACTGTATGTAAAACAATACAAATAAGCAATTTAATTATCCTTGGTTGCTCCCAAATTCTGCCTTTAGTTCTCCACCATCAGAAAAAAAAAATGTTCATGGAGTTCTTTACAGAGTAAAAAATGTCCATATATTTTATGAGAAAACATTTTCCACTTTGAAAACATAAAAAACCCCACACACTTGCATTAAACCTGGCTTAAGGTTTATAACATATGACAGTCTTTAAAAAAGGAATATATCTGGAGGTTTTCGTGACTTCATAAAAATACCTATTACACATGCTGAAAGTGCTGCACATTAGATACTCTTGTCTTAGAATGTAATTGCCTTAAAGGTATAAAGGAAGCTGAGTCTAATAATTCCCCCAGCGTGTCTATACTCCATTTCTGTTCCACAGGAGAAGCTAGAAGGATGTGGTATCATCAAAGAGGCATGTGTTGGGAGAGGGGAGAGCTAATCCTTAAATACTTGTGCACTGCATCTCAACTAAGGAATGGAACCCTTGTGAAAGGATTTCCTGACATCTTACATACACTGTAGCCCTCAACCTATTAAATGCTATAATTGTTGCACTAAGATAAGGGATGCCTCCAAAGTAATCCATGCTGGGTGGCCCCAGGTAAGAAATTATTTATTAATATCCCAGAGTTGTGCCATGCAGTGATAGTGATGGAAATTTGGCAAACCAACTCTACTTCTGTCAGATGATTGAAACAGCCACTTCACTCAAGCATGGATGACAGATAGATGTAGAGATCACTGTACTAGGAAAATATGAAAATGCCTTCTGATAAGGGTGGTGGCTGAAAGAGACAACAAAGCAAAGACAAGAGGGAGATGCAGTGTTACAGATATAAATAAGTCTGAGATGTCTTTTTCTTGCAATTCCCCTTTGTAAAGCTGCAAAACGTTTTTAGTTCATTAATTTAATTCATTAATTTAGTTCATTTAGTTTATTAATATTTGGCGCTGTGGTTTAGAACTTATCTGAGTGATTTGGATTGGTGGACTTGTTTCAGAGTCTAGTTCCAGTCTCTTTTACATGAGCTGGTATGATTTTCCATACAAATAGGAGAAGTATGAGTAAGAACTGAAATAACTTGCTCAAGTGGGACAAGTGAGGAAACATTAAACTAACTGATATGAACGAACTTGTGCCCTTCCTAACGCTTCCACAGCAGAGCTGCGGATTTCAGGGGATTACCCTGTGCTCACCTTGCAGTGAGTGGAGCTGGAATCCTTACAGCTATAAAAACCTTATTTTTTTCATTGAGAGTTTTAAAAAAAGAAGTCTAAAGATGTACTATCTTTTCCAATTTTCTGTGTAATAGTGTATCTGTTAGAGAACTCTCTCTTTGGAGAAAAGGATATTTTCAGAACTTGCCTCAGCATGAAAGAGTCCTACTCACATCTTCATTGATGTGGAGAGTGCAGTGCAAACAGCTGATTATTATGAATTATATCCAGTAACGATTTTGAATTCACAGTCAGTGAAAAAACACCATCTAAACACATCTTGATTGTATATGAAGAAGGAAGTCATCCTGAAAACAAGCTACAATCCAGAATTGATTCTGGGGACAGGTGAGTTTTCTACCACCTGGGTTAGGGCTCATGTCTCATTTTCACCCGTTCTTTTCTCCCACCCTTCTTGAAGGCTTAATTTCTTTCTGAACTCCACATAGAAAGGAGATCCTGCCCTTTGTGGCACCTTTCCAGTGACAAATTCACATTCTGGAGCCAGGCATTTGAAGACAAAGCATTACCATTAACTTCTGTGTTGAATTATCTGCTTTTATGAAGTCACCTGGTGAGTGGTTTTCCTGCTGTTTGGAGGCAGTGTCCACTTACCAGAGCATGGTAGGAGAACTTCTTCCTCAGTGTTGGCTGTGCAGACCCAGCTGCAGTAGGGTAAGGTAGGCTCCACCATTTTGGCCATGGGGCAACTAGGAAGTATTAAACATTCTATTCATGGTGTAGCAGCATGCTGTGGATCCCACAGTGTACATCCAAAGAGTTGTACATTACTCACTTTTGTACAGAAGTATTTACTTCATTATACATTGTGTCATGTGCTTTCTTAATGATCCTCTCTCATGCCTCTATCCTGATTCTTGTAATCAGTTCATTACTTTAGCCCTGTGCTCAGCATGCACTCAAGTGCCAGTCATTACCAGCGCCATGTGTTCAGTTCAAGCTATGTATCCTTGAGCACTCTATTTGGTTGTTTTCTGGTCTCCATGTGTTTACAGAGCCCTCTGATGAAATGCAGACATACTGCTTGTTAGGCTGTTCTCTAGCTGCTAATCAGTAGCAATTCCCAGATGCCCTTCAGTGGCAGAGTTGCAGTTATTAGACATCCTGGTCGTCAGGTTTGTGTAGTTTATAACTTCATCCTTTACTGATGCTGGCCCTTAGCCTCCTAAGGGAAACAGAACCCATGAACAAAAATTAGGGGCGAGGTTGCAAGAGACTGTTTAATGACTGAACTCATCAGTAAAGGTTTTATACTAGTGCTTCATGAGCATGAAATAAGTGCTCTAATGAATAGAAACCAAATATTTATGGGAGACAAGTAATTAAATCCTAGAGAATAAAGAAGCCTATTAAACCATCTGGACAGTTCAAAAGGTGTTATAAACTTCAAAGAGTTAAGAACACCTGTTAAAATCTGACTCTTGGTAACGGTGATTAGATGTTATTGTCACCTGACTGCTACCTGGGAGGCCAAGGTGAAATGAGTGAGTGATTGCATTTCGATTTTTTGGCTAATTTTGCAGAAGAGATTTTCAGATCCCTGTAATCTTTCAAATATATAACAGCAGAAAGGTGAAATTTTAGATTATTTTTCTCTCCATCGATGTTCATTTAAATTTAAATTGGAATGTATTATATGTGGGAAAGCTTGCCATTTCTATGGCAAGTTATATGCATCTTCCAGTGATTAAAAAGAAAGTAGAGATTCTGAAGTGGATGATTTTAAAGGAAAGGAGAAAAATCCCAAGAAAAAAAAAAGCCTCTGAAATCCGCAGTGTTTTATATGGAGTGCAGATATAGGAGATTTTAAAGTAGCTGAAACCCACTTATGAGGAATCTTTAGAAACAGAGAGGAAAAAAAAAAGGAAAAGCCTTCAAATATTTGAACCACCAGCAATTAAGAAACCAAGCACTCAAACAAGTAAGAATCTCAGAAGAAGGCAGGCATTATACAATCAAGTTTTATCTGAATTAGAAAGAAATAAAATTAAAGTGGGTGGAGGTTGACTCTTGCTTTGCAAAAACTGCTGTTTACAGCTGTCATAGCTGAGAATGGAGTTAAAAGCCAAAACCAGCTGCGTTCAGCTAGTCAAAAAGTTGCTAATATATCCCGCAGCTAAAAAAAAAATGCTGTATTTTGTGAGCTAGTGCTACACTTTGCAGAAAGTTACCCAAACCAAGAGATGGGAATGCTTCTGGAGGGAATTGTTCTCTTCTCTTTTTGAAGCTTTACCATTGGTTTAGCAGGGATGTAATTAAGTAAAGGAAGTAGGTAGCACTGGGATGCTAGAGGCTACTTTGTTTACTTGCTTCATGAAGGCTGGATTTCAGCCTTGAACTTCTGATAGGATGAGACGGATGCAGAACTTATGGAAAGAGAGACTTTCTGCTACGTTTACCCATGTAACAGCACATACATGGAATATTGGGAAATGTGGAGCAAAAAAGAACTGGATACTCAAAAATGGAGTCCAAAGAAGACAGAAAGTTTGGAGAGGATTTGCCTGAGAGAGCCATTAGAAGAGGCTTCCAGCTGGAAGGAAACCAGTTTTCACTCCATCACATAGTGGTAAACCACTTCCTATTGTTAACTCCCCTATCCATGATGGCATTTCATTGGAAAAGAAAGCAGCAGTCTGATATGTGATAGTTAATCATCTGGAGGTGTGGGGCCAGTTTTTGCCTGATTTGGAAGGTCTTCAACTCAAGCTCATTTATCTCTCTGATGAATTCTGTTACCAGGGTTCTGCAGGTACTGGCAGTTTAGTGTCTCCTCTTGAAGCTGTTCTGTTTGATACAGCTATTTAAGTATTCATTGGAGCAGAGACTGCATCGGTGCAGGTCTCCCAGGTGAGTTTTCCAACCATCAACCTACAGCATTTCTCTCTTGCTCTTTCTCTGGCCTAATGAATATTTAAGATATGATAGTGATGACAGCTATAGAAAAGCCCATGAGAAAATTAATTCTGTCTTCATAGCAGGGTTTGAATAGCGTGCCGTAAATAAAGCACTGGGGCCACACACTGAACGTGGAGGATAAAAGAAAATGTTGAATAGCTTACTCGTTAAGTGAGAACCATCCAGCATGAACACAGAATAAGGCAAAAAACTGGGTAGAAAAATAGCATGCCATCAAGTAATTAAAGACTGTGGCACAATGCATATGCATAAGGGACTGAATTAATGTTTTCAGGAAATCTTAATTTTGGCATTTACTGGTACTGGAGTACTTGACTTTGCAATCTGGGCAATATTCTTTTAATGTATCTTTTTGTGTGGATAAGTCTGACATAAAAAGGAACTGAGGGAGCCTCACAAAGACCTTAAAAAGCCTATTCCTTTTTCCTCTACCACAATTGCCTCTGAATGAGAAATTATGGTAGCTGGCTGAGAATCATAATCAAAGAGTGAAAACTAAGCATAGTTGATAATTATTACCACTGCATTTCCTCTGAAGAAATTATTTTCCTCATTTCCATTCCAAGCATTTACTTCCGAACTTTGCATACTAACATGTAATGAATGTTACCAAAATCCTCTACTACAACAGTTGAAGAGGGAGGGGAGATTTAAAGGGTGAGATTTGGAAGAAAAAAAATAGAATAGATGACTAAATAATAAAAAGTAATGAAGTTGGCAAAATCTGCCTGCTGTTCTGTTGATGGATTTGCCCAGGAGCAGATTGAAATATTTTAAAAACATATTCGTTATTCAAAGTCATTTGTCAAGGGTCAAATTCTTTCCTGCTTACTCACAGAAGCAAGTGAAATCTGCCTATGGAACAAGCTGCTGGTATGGGGAAATATGTTCCCAATTAATTAATGGAAATAATTATCAATTTCATAAGCAAGAGTTGGTGTGTTTGTTATTCAGACTGTGAATAGTTTTGACTGATCTTGTAAGTAATGTGGCATGTTGCAACGTGCTACAACATATTGAAATAGATTTCTGGTACAAATATTCAGCTATATTCTGTTATAATTTGATCTCTATGATTGCTTTCTGATATTCCGAAGTAGTGGCCCATCTCAACATCTCTGCCTTCTCTTCCCTTTCCTGGAAACATTTTCACTACAGTAATCAGGGAAAGTAAACAATAGGAGACAAAGTGATACAGTTTTTTGGCAGTATTATCCTAGCACTGGTGATTAATGACTGAAAAAGAATTGCATTTGTGAAAGCACATGGGGCTAGTCCAACAAGAAAACACAGACATGATATTGCTAAATTCTCTAATGGTTTTGTAGTGGAAAGATAAAGGAAATAAAAAAGCATGTGCTTTGTAGCTAGCTAAGAAAGATATTATGCTGTATAAAACATTTCTTTGGTTGATTCATTGAAAGACTTGTCTTTCAGTGGCTTGTGGCACAATATTTTCTTTTAGTCTGCAATATATGTTTGTTTTCACTTTAGCAAAAGTACTCTTAAATGTGACATTTGGGTGACTTGAGACACCCAATCCAATATTGCTATGAATTTTTCCTGTCCTGCAGATGTTCTGAGAGTCTTTCAAAGTCTTTTTGAAATAGAAGAGCAAAAGACAAAGCAAAAGACCCAGTTCTAGGGTACTTGTTTTATCTCACACTGGAAAGACTTACTCTGGAAGAGTAAAGATGTCCATAGGCTGTATGACTCATGGACCCTACAAGGCATCTATGAACATATTGTGTTTGTAATAGATTTCTCATTTCTTTCTTGACTGACTTCATAAAGGGAATTGCCACTCAGCAATGTTTCTTTTTTCTTTTTTTTTTTCTTTTTCTTTTTGAAAAGCAGTTGTTGTTTTAGTAGTAGCATTGACTATGTAAAGAAGTTTTGCTTGTTGAAGAGTAAAATGGTTTTTAGTAGTTTGGGGATTTCAGGGCAAATTACGTTACGTGCTTGGCTTTACCAGTAGTGAGGAAAAAAGCAGTAAAGCCCTTTTATACCAGATCTGTCAGGACCAGCCCAGAGGTGTTGACCTTGGGGCCCTTTTGATGTCTACATCAGAGTAGTGACAGTGATGATCCTGCTGACTGAATATCTACATGGTTACTGACAGTTCTTCTGGTCAGAATGACCTGTACTTTGAAATCGTTTTGGTGTTTCTGAACTATGATGCATTCTCTGAAATGCCAAATCCTAAGCATCTTTCAGCTGTTGCCATACGTATTAGTTGATGTGATAAACTTTGTACAGCTGGAGGTCTGGTTCTCTGTTAATGCTCCCCCCTTTTTTTTTTCACTTTTGGGTCCACTTTACTTAATTAAGAGTATTCTCTGAGTGTGTCTTAATAGAGAATAAAGATGCCCCCCTTTTTTTTTTCCCTTTTTTTTTTTTTTCTTTTTTCCTTTTTTTTTCAATCATTCTAGAAGGCTGTTTATGACTGTTTAACATGCTGTAGAAAGACAACTAGACATCAACCTATAGCGCAAGGCTCATGTGCCACCATGTTCATACAGGATGAGGGGCTACCCTTTCTCTAGCAGCTCAGATCTGAACCAGGCTATATAAGGAAGATAGACTTCTTCATTCACACTCACTTCCTGATACTCTGATGCTAGCAATATGGATGCATTTGTTTTGGAACTTAAAATGTAAAAGGCATAGACAATGTGTATTAACACCCATGAATTCAGCTTGCATAGTCTGAGTCAGACATTAGGTTATGTTGCCTCCCATCTCCTTTGCATTCCTGGTTTGTATAAACGGGGTTCAAGAACTGTGCTTGTTGCTTTCATATTCATAAAAAGTACAGATTAGTATTTAAGCACTGAGTCACAAATATGCTGCATAAATTAATGAACTGAAGTGTGAAGTGAATAATATCCTTCTTTATTGCAATAAGAGGTTCCAGTAGAAACAGGCACCTTATCTTTATTCAGGGGGTAGGTAGAGTACAAGCAACAGAAATTCAATTTTCTCCTACAATGGTGATAGCCATAACAAAGGGAGAATATCTTTGTTGAGAAAAGATAACAGAATGGTGGAGGTTGTCAGAAACCTCTGGGAGTTATCTGGCCCAATTCTTGTTTTCAAACAAGGACACCTAGACACAGTTGCCCAGGACTATGTCCAGATGGCTTTTGGAGATCTCCAAAGAGAGAGACTGAGCAATATTTCTGGGGAACCTGTTCCAGTACTCTGTCACCTGCACAGTACAAATCATTTATTGATATTTAAATGGAACATTTCAGCTGGTGCCCGTAGCCTCTTGCTCTGTCTCTGAGCAACACTTACAAGTGTCTCACCCCATCTTCTTTGCATCCTTACCTCAAGTCTTTATATGCATGATGAGCTGCTCCTTGAGACTTGGGGTTGGGAATAACAAAGTTGAGTGTCTGTGGGTATGGATCAGGCGGAAGGCCTGCAGGGGTGACATCTCTTGAACATCCAGAGGGTGGACTTTGACCTGCTCAGGACACTTCTTGCAGGGGTCTCTTGGGAGTCACTCCTTAAGGGTAAAGGGGTCCAGGAAGCTTGGATGCTCCTCAAGATGGAAATCTTGAAGGCACAAGAACAGGCTGTCCCTGAATGCTGTACTGTAAGCCATAGGGGAAGACTGGTGTGGATGAACCGAGAACTACTGTTCAGACTCTGGAAGAAAAAGGGAGTCTATGTATGTCCTCTGGAAGCAGGGACAGGCTAGTTGGGGAGATTACAAGGAAGTTGATAAGATATGTAGGGAGGAAGTTAGGAAAGCAAAAGCCCAACTCAAATTTAGATTGACCACTACATTTAAAGAGAATAAAAAATCCTTTTACAAATGTATACACATTGTACAAATGTACAAATGTAGGAGGGCCACGAAGATGATCAGGGGGCTGGAGCACCTCCCCTATGAGGACAGGCTGAGGGAGTTGGGTTTGTTCAGCCTAGAGAAGAGAAGGTTGCGGGGTGACCTCATTGCAGCCTTTCAATACCTGAAGGGAACTTACTCCCAGGAGGGGAGTAAACTCTTCAAAAGGGCTGACAATAGCAGGACACGGGGAAATGGTTTTAAGTTAAAAGAGGGAAGATTTAGGTTGGATGTTAGGGGGAAGTTCTTTACTAGGAGAGTGGTTAGGCCCTGGAACAGGCTGCCCAGGGAGGTTGTGGATGCCCCGTCCTTGGAGGTGTTCAAGACCAGGTTGGACGGGGCCCTGGGCAACCTGATCTAGTAAATGTGTATGTTTGGTGGCCCTGCCAGGCAGGGGGGTTGGAACTACATGATCCTTGAGGTCTCTTCCAACCCGGGTCACTCTGTGATTCTGTGATTCTGTATCAGTGGTAAGAGGAGAACCAAGGAAAACGTCCACCCCTTACTTGATGCAGTGAGGAATGTAGCCACTGGGGATAAGGAGAAGGCTGAGGTCCTCAATGCCTTCTTTACATCTGCCTTTAATGGGCAGAACATTTATCCTCAGGGCACTTTATGCCCCAATATGAAAGTCTGGGACGGAATGCAAAATACGCTCTCAGTGATTCAGGTGGAGACAGTTAAAGAGCTCCTCCTCCACCTGGACTGCCACAAGTCCATGGGACCGGACAGGCTCCACCCTTGGGTGCTGAGGGAGCTGGCAGGGGTGATTGCTGAGCCACTCTCCACCATCTACCAGTGCTCCTGGTTAACAGGAGAGGTCCTGGAGGATTGGAGGCTTGCTGATGTGACTCCTATCTATAAGAAGGGTCATAAGGAGTATCCAAGGAACTACAGGCCTGACAGTCTGACATCATTACCGGGGAAAGTTATGGAACAAATCATCTTGGGTGAGATCACACAGCATGTGTGTGGCATCCAGGGGATCAAGCCCAGCCAGCCAGTTTATGAAAAGCAGGTTGTGCTTGACCAACCTCATCTCCTTCTATGACTGGGTGGCCAGACTTGTAGATGAGGGAAAGGCTATTGATGTAGCAAAGCCTTTGACACTGTCTTTCACAGTATTCTCCGGGGGAAACTGGCTGCCCATTGCCTAGACACCTATACTCTTCTTTGGGTAAGGAATTGGCTAGAGGGCTGTGCCCAGCAGGTAGTGGTTAATGGAGTTAAGTCCAGCTGGTGACTCATTACAAGTGGTGTCCCACAGGGGACGGTACTAGGGTCCATCTTGTTTAATATTTTTACTGATGACCTAGATTGAGTGTACCTTCATTGAGTTTGCAGATGACACCAAGTTGGGGGGTAGTGTTGATATGCCTGAGGGTAGGAAGACCCTTCAGAGGGATCTGGATAGGCTGGACCTCTGGGATGAGGTGAATGGGATGAGGTTCAACAAGGCCAAGTGCTGAGTCCTGCACTTTGGCCACAATAACCCCATGTAGCACTATAGGCTTGGGGCTGAGTGGCTGGATGACTGTGAAGAGGAAAGGGACCTGGGGGTGTTGGTCGATGCTTGGCTAAACATGAGCCGACAGTGTGCCCAGGTGGCCAAGAGAGCCAATGACATCCTGGCCTGTATAAGAAATAGTATGGCCAGCAGGTGCACAGAAATAATCATCCCCTCGTACTCAGCACTGCTGAGGCTGAGGCTGCATCTTGAGTATTGTGTTCAGTTTGGGGCTCCTCACTACTAAAAATATGTTGAGGTCCTGGAACGTGTCCAGAGAAGGGCAACGAAACTTGTGAGGGTTCTGGAGTACAAGTCTTATGAGGAGCGGCTCAGGGAGCTGGGTTTTTTTAGCCTGGAGAAGAGGAGGCTCAGGGGAGACCTCATTGCACTCTACAACTTCCTGAAGGGAGGCTGTGATGAGGAAGGTTTGGCCCCTTCTCCCAGGCAACAAACAGGACCCGAGGAGATGGCCACAAGTTGTACCAGAAGAGGTTTAGATTGGAAAGAAGGAACTTTTTTTCTCAGAGGGAGGTCAGGAACTGGCTGCCCAGGGAGGTGGTGGAGTGGCCATCCCTGGCAGTGATCAAGAGGCATCTGGATGAGGAGCTACAAGAGATGGTTTAGTGGTTTGCTGTAGCTACAGTAATGAAAGGATGGTTGGACTAGATGATCTTATAGGTGCCTTCCAACCTTGTGATTGTATGATTCTATGATCTTCCTCAAGGACTTTATCCTATGAGATCTTTTCAAGCAGATCCCTGAGTATTCACTAGTGTACCTGCAAGGACTAACCTATCTTCTAAATGATTTCAATTTTACCAAATGTAAGGATTTTCCATCATGTAATCCTCTCTCTGATAGGATGTGAGTGGTATTTTGTACTGTTTTGCCATTCACTACAGTGTGCCCCAGCTTTCTGTACTCCAAACGCTGATGTCCCAGATGTATATGTTTCTCTTTCACAGACTAATTAGCTAAATCTGCACCTGTGAATGGAACAGAACAGTGATCAGCCTTTGGCCCTGCAAATGTCATGTTTTGTACCCAAACAGCTAAAATTATCCTTGAGACCAGACTGGAGGTGCCCAGCTATCTACTGGGAATGGCTTTGGAGTGGTGTTAATTTCTTTATAGCTCTGAATAAGAAAAGCTGCTCTGAGCCAAAAGTGTGTCAGAGAAACTGCTGCTGGTTTAACATACTTTGGTCCCTTGCCCAAGTCCACTTTATTATATAAATATTTTTTACTGGTACTGATGTATCTATGAAGTCAGTTGCTCTCTCCACGGAAGAGTTTCATACAAGTTTCTGCTATATTATTTTGTCTTTTTGCCTCTGGCTTTATAAAAGCACTTAGGACTTGTAACATGACACAGTAGTTAGCCAGTGCAGACAATCATAGCTTTAAACTTTGGTCTCCCAGTGCCCCCATGTCTGTTAAAGTGGAAAGCTGCTCGAGGAACAAAGGCTGATGATATTTCTCATAGAACAAGAACAACAGTACTTAATTTTTAATTTATAAAAGAACTGACTGTTTACTCAGGAAGGGATTTTAAGCCTTTTGTATGCTTTTTATTTTTATTTTATTCTAGATGAAGGCAGGCCAGGCTGTTGTTCTTAAGCAAAGTAGTTTTACAAGCAAGATCGCACAGGAAAGAAGAGTTACTCCCTGATGCTTAAGCATTTTTCTGTATAATTATGAATATTTTTTCTTTCCAAAAATATATTTTTTTGAGAAGCTGACATTTCAAAGGCTTTCAATTCTATGTGTCACTATCAAATAATCTTTTTTGTACTTGGCTGTTTATTATTGGATTGCAACAACGATAAAGCTCTAGGGGTTTTGTCTCCTTTGGTATGTTAATTAGCTATTTTGCCTTTGATCTTTTTCTTACTGAAAAGAGTGAAAAGCTATCTCGGTAGGGAATCTTACTGATGTACATTCATCCCCTCATCTCCATAATCTGAGGATCAGAGGGAGACAACAAATTTCACTGCTGAGTGAGGTTGCTATAGGCCTTAGTTATAATGTACTCCACTTCTAAATAATCCCACCACCATTTATATTTGGAATACTGAAGAGGAACCTCTGAGAAAAAGAAATGCAAAAATAATTAATTTTAAACTGTGAACTACCTTCATTAATTTAACTTTTTTTCTTGATGTTTTAAGCTCATGCATATGCCACAAGCTCTTTTTTTTCCTCTTACTCCTCTACACATCTTAGACATTTTTCTCCCCCTTTCTTAAAGTAAAATAAAATAAAATAAAATAAAATATATACATTTTAAACTTCTTTTCTTCCCATGGAAATAAAATACAGGCTTGGTAAAAAATATCTATTGATTGAACTTTTTAAGTACTGAATTTTAGAATAGCTTTCCTGTGGAAATGATGAAAATCCTGTAACCTGGGACCATTGCAGTGATGGGGCAGGACTGTGGTCTGGTAGGGAATGAACACACACAGCCATAAGCATGAACACATTGCAAATGTCTGTCACTAAATTTCTATCAAAAGCTGCCATTGTCATACTGTGTTTCTTGAAAAGCCTGAATAAAAATCTTTCAGTGAGAGGCAGAGATAGATGGACTTGCTTCTTAGGACAACCCAGAAGTGATGGAAGCGTCGTCAACTTCATCTACTAATGACTTTGCAGTGTTTCTCTGAGCAGCTTTATCCATTCCAACAGGAGATGCACAATGCACTTACCAATCTTGCTGTTGAGTTTCTTGACTGGTGTCCTGTAGTAAGGTGAAGATCTCGACATTCAAAATTAAATCGTCTCCACCTCAGCTAGTCATGTGGACACCCTCAGCAGTTTGTGGAGCAAGACTGGAATTTATTAGGCAAGATTGATGTCATTTTTAAGAGGAAGTTTAATGTGTCAGGTAAACCATGCCCAGATTTTCCCCATTACTCTCCAGTAACCAACTCTCATCAAATTGTTACTGGTGTTTTTTGAAATTAGATAGGACAATCTCTTCCTCTCCCATGTGACCTTGATTGGAAAGCTAAAGAGGGTGGTAGAAGAGGATGTAGTGCAGATGACCTAAAATAGTCTTGCCAGCGTACAACTTATACTACTGCTCCAGCTCACTGTAACAATGGTTCACCTTTGTGCATATGCAAGAGAAGGGGCCAGACTGTTCATGTTCACATTGTATGTCACTTACTGGAGGAAGCACAACACTATCAGCACTCTGCTGGTATGAACTTTGGGTTGGAAATTGTTCTGCAGGCTGGCAACAAACAGCTCAATTTACAAAACAGAGGTGCATAATGCCATCCAAGGTGCTCCGAGCAATATCAGACAGCTATATGGGGTTGAATTGATGCATAAATTATGAAAGGCTCATGTTTTTCTGGAGCAGCTGGAGGTGCAGTAGCATTTTTATGGCATTTTGGCACTTCTATCTGGGTAGATAAATCATCTCCCTCTAGGAGCAGTATTTAGTGCCACGTTTAGACACTGAAATTTATGCGCCTACATGTGAGCAAGGTCTAATGGGCATCTATAGTCTGGACCAGACTTCCACTCCTGCTGTGTAAAAATCTGTAGTAGCTCTTTCAATGCAGTCAAGTGAATACCATTTTTGGTCTCCTGGGTTCATGCCTCTCAAAGACCTTTGGGAATCATGTTATTCCCAAGGAAGAAGTATAGTGCTTGTTTCCTTATAACTCTTGCATGTTGTAGTCTATACTCTGGTGTTTCCAGAGCTGAAACAAGAGCAAATCTTCTAATAACAGCTCTAGAGATATTTCATTGCTTATGTCTTCCTGCATGTTCCAGAACAACAGGATGTGTCTTGTGACTTATGCAAGGTAGTGCTGTGATATCCTGAAACAGAGATACTTTCTGCTATAGTGAGTTCTGTGCTGTTAATTCTCTACATTCACTGCTTGCACAGCAACATTTCCCCTCAAGCTTTTTTTCCAGTGTCTCTAAGGTTTAATCTTTTAAAACAGTGTCTGTCAACCAAAGGCAATAAGAAAAAGCAGGCAGGAAGATTTATATCCTATTACTGTTTTATGCAATGAAATTCTTTTTCCCACAAGGATCAGCTGTTCTGAGCAAGATTCAGGTGGTGTCCCTGATGGTCTGTGTAATTACAGGAGAAAGGATTACTGTTTTCTGCCTTGAGTTAAGAATCTAAGTCGGAGGTAGACTCATGACCTTCCCTTTATAGTCAATGAAGAGGAATCAAAGTCTCTGGAGGAGATTCAACATTTAAGGCCTCTCTAATAAATCACTCTCTGGATGTGCTGATTCCTGTCTATTGGCTGTAATAGGAGCCTCAAATGATGAGCTTACCTCAACCTAGACATTTATAAAGTCAGCTAGATAAAGGCTTATATGGACCTGGGACCAGTGAAGGCTTTCCTCCTGCTTTTCAGGATGAAACGTTTTGCCAGCCCCTCCATGCATATATGCCGTTGTATATACAACAATTATTCTTATTTTTAGAAATATTTTACAGTTATATTATTTTTAATTACTTGGAAAGTATGGAAAGCTACCATTGTCTTTAGAAAAAATTGAAAAATCCAATCATAACAACTTTTAAGCCACAGTGATGGACAAATAAGCACTAAGTTAATGCTAACTGAATGAGATATGTTGGGAAACCCTATGGGCATGTTGAGTGGGTTTCTATTTGTGCTGGATGATTATCTCTTCAAGTACATACTCTGCTGCTTTATTTATGATCTCTTATCACTCTTAAATTCGGCCTCCTTACTCTTAAGTTTGACTGTTGTTCCTCCTTTGCATTTTCCTTTTCCTGTTTTAACTTCGATTAAATAGAAATTTAATTTAATTTTCCTGTTTGATTTTTTCCCCTTGTTCTTTGTTTTACTTCTTTTCTTGGCATTTTGTTGTCACTCAGTTCCTGAATTCTTCAGGCTGGGGATTATCTAAGAGAACCTAGGAGTTTCTGTTCACATTGTGACTCTCCTGTGTATCACCAGATCCATAGTGAGATCAATCCTCTTCCTGAGACTTGACATCCTTGACTTCAAAAGGTGATGGATTCATCAAGTCTGCGGGTGACACCAGGCTAGGAGGCACTGGTCAATACAGTTAAGGGTGGAGAATAGAATAATTGGCGGACAAAAGACTCATGAGATTTGACTAGGACAAAAGCAAAGCCCTGCACTCGAGAAAAAACAAACAGCAACATCAACCCTTGTCATGATATAGTCTGGGTGCTACCAGACTGCAGAGGCTTTGTGGAGAGGACCAGGAGAACCCAGCAGGCAGCAAGCTGCACAAGAGCACTGTGGCAAAAAAAAAAAGAAAAAAAAAAAAAAAAAAAAAAAGTCTGTAAAGGCTGCATGAGCATAGCCAATAAACTGGAAGAATTCATCATCCGCCTCTACTTAGCGCTCAACAGACCACATCTAGATAATGCAATCAGTTTACAGTCCCTGGTACACGAAAGTCATTGTCAAGCTGGAGCAAATTCAGAAGGGCCACTTCAGTTGTTGGTGGTGAAGCACTTACCTGTGGGGAAAGTCTGAGGCAACAGGATTCAACCAGTCTGAAGATGAGACAGCTGTGGGAAGATGTCATGGCAACCCACCGTGTCTTACAGGAAGGACACTGAGAGGACAGAGCCAAGCTCTCCACAGTAGTGTGTTAGAATAGGATGAGGGACAACAGCCCTATGGTGAAACAAAGTAGGATCAGACTAGATTTAAATAGAAACTTGTTTTCCTCCATAACTTACAACCTCCCAAGGTTTTTTCCAAACTGAATCGACCTGTAACTGTAATCAAAGCTCAGTCCTTGCTCTGTGTTATGCCTGAACTAAATGGCATTGCTTATATTTTAATGATAACAATTCTGCATCTTCTGATCTTGTACCACTGACTTGACTTTCTGGCTTGACCTTGTACTCAGCTTTATGGGCTTGGTGTGCAATTGCTAAACCTGAAGCAGAACTAGTTACTGTCACCAGCCTGACTCCATTCTTCTTCCTTGGGTACCAAGGAACATTGTCTCTGGATGGTGAGGACACTGCCTGCTTCTGTCATCTTTGGCTCTGGACTTGCCTTCCATATTTATCTAAAAGTCTGTTGATTGCAGTTTCTTCTGCATCCCTCTAGAATCAGATGTTGCATGTTGTGTGGTCATAGTAGGAGAAAATTTATGAGGGAGATGGAGGCTTTTTGTGTGACAAAAGGTTTTGGTATGGTTGAGTTGGATTTGTTCCATATGAGGTGGTTGGATACTACTGCAAAATCGCCTGCTGGAAATTAACAGGAGATTTTGTAGTCAGAAAAGCTGTTGCAGTCTCTCATGTATGCAATGCTCAGTGAGTTGCAATGAGTCTTCTGATTTATCATAAAGTCACAGAATGGCACAGAATGTAGGGGTCCTTAAAACTCAATCATTTCCAATCCCTTGCCATGGGCAATGCCATCCACCAGCTCAGGCTGCCCAGGGCCCCATCCAGCCTGGCCTTGAACACCTCCAGGGATGGGGCATCCACAGCTTCTCTGGGCAGCCTCTGCCAGTTCCTCACTGTCCTCTGAGTATAAATGTATTCCTAGCATCTAATCTAAATAATAACTCTCCAGTTCAAGAGCACTGTGAAGAACCTGCCCTCATTTGTTATTCTTCAAACACTCGACAGCACAGACTTCTCACAAATTGTATTGCTGCAAGCTCATCTTGTTCCTTACTTGCTACCTTTTACTGTCTACTTATTCATGTTAAACAGAGCTATCCTTCCCATCTCTCTGTAGAGTCATAGCCCTTATGCTTTATGTGGGATTGCAAGGAAAGTGGGCTACTCCTGTTGTTTCTGACATCCCCTGAAGTTTTGGGGGCATTCATTAGAAATTTCTTCTCTTCAGACTGACATTGTGTAGGAGACAGTTGCTTTATTTCAGTGGTGACTTTGTATTGGGTTGAGTTTTGTTTTCAAGAGTACCATGGAACAAGCTGTGGGTGGTGTCAAAGTAGGATTTCATGCCAAATTCACCGGGTAGGATAAAAATGAAAGATATATTTGGCTCCTCAAGAGAGGTCCTCAAGAGATTTCTCACTGCCACTGAAGCAAGATATGATAGGTGTATTTAAACCTGTGGTAACAGAGCATCCTCTACTCAGCCACTGTAAATCCTTAGTTCCTCAACTATTATACAGCGGATTTCACAGCCGCTCCACGCTGAAAACTCCTGTGTTACTGGTCTTTTAATTGCAGTGCCTTCTTAAAAAGCTACATTAAATCACTGCTGCAAATTAAAAGTCTTTCTTTTAATTCTTGCCTTTGTGGACAAGAACTGTTGTTTGTCACAGTAAGCTGCAGAAAGACTGGCCCATTAAACAGGATAGTCATTCTCAAGAGGCTTCATTTCTATGGGGTTTATTGTGGTACCTTTCTTGCTTTCCTTGCTTGAAGGGCAACACAACTTGGATCTCAGCTGCTCCTCTGGGTTGGCTGACAAAATGTGTCAGCAGGAGAGAGGGATATTATCCGGTATCACTGTAAGTTCTAACGTATTTTTTGATGGGCAGAAACAGCAAAATGCAGTTTAAATGCAAACATCTAGTGTTGCAGACAATGTCTGAGCATGGTAGTGTTTGAGACCTGATCCTGCAGAGTGGAGAGGAGCTAGTTATGGCTGCAGTATTCACACAGATGCCCTGTGTCTGGTTCAGTGTCATCGTGTGAACTGAAATGGTGAGGTGGGAAAGGCAGATTTGAGCCCCCATGTCAAGGTGTTAATGCAGCCACCTCTCCCAGCTGCTTCCTGACTGTCTCGGTTGCACCAAATGCCCTTCCATTTGCTCAGAGGCAAGCAAGCAGGAGACAGCCAAATGCTGCAGGCACTTCACAAAGCTACTAATTATGAAGGCTGCTTGGAGTGGGTGTGGTAAATAAAAATACCACAGATGAGTCCAAATGGATGGGCTGGTGTTTGTTTTTACCTTGCAGGAGCAAACTGAGCAGGAGGGCTTGATAACATCTGATCCAAGTGTTCAGAGTATAACCAAGCATACAGTATCCTGAATGATGAGTGGCGTGTCAGATGGACCATTTGGGTAACAAAAATGACCCAAACTGTCCCGCAGATCATGTTTAGGCAATTTAGGGTCTATACTTAGATAAATAACACAGCTGAACAATCTTCTGTGTGTCACATAGCTGCTGCTGACCTTCTATTTCCAGTCTACCTCAGAAGATGCTTATTCTCGGAACGTAGCAACTATGTTTGTGTAAATACAAAAAGTTAGCTTTTTTTAATATTTAACACACATTTAAAGAACAGTAACAATGAAAGGTCAGCATTTAGAAAAGCCCAGCATTACTATTAAGCATATTCCTACAATATAATTGCTGCCCCTTTGCATTTTTCTGGTATTTGTGTTTAAGTTTACCCCTGGATACAGTCTTGATTCATAGCAGAGAAAAATCTAGCATCTTCTGTTGCAATGGAAGGCTGTATCCTAAGAGTGCTAGAAGGACACAGAAGGGATTTCAGACCTGGTGTTTTCAAAATTTACAAAGTTATTTATTTTATACAATCTTGTTCTCAACCCATTTGTTTGTGTGCGCCTGTGAGACAAATATGCAGTTTATTCTGTATGTGTTCATGTCCACACCCTCTTATTTTTTATTTCTTTCCATTATAAAAATCATAATAAGGACTATATTTCATTGTTGTTATATCCATGCTACAGTGTAGGAAAACAAATTAGCTTTAGCCCTCTCAATTCCTTTTCTGTAAAACTGGGATTTACAATTCTGGTCTTTGCATTCTCCTATGGAAGAAATGTGTTCAGCAGCATCTGGATGTTGTTGTTACTGCTACTGCACTCTGTTATCATTTGAAGGACTTACTAGTTTGTTTGCCCAGACACTATTGAGCTGGGCCCGTGGAAGCCAGCTCGGGTACAGAGGTTTATTGTCTTGTACACAACACTCTATATGTGTGACTATACAGCATACAGGATGGGCTCTGGGATGCTGGAGGAGGGGTGTTGGGACATTTAAGCAAGGCACTGGCATGTCTTATGCCACATGGCACTATGAGGCACAGTATCACTGTTGGGATGGCAGTTAACTGAGAGAGGGACTTTTATCAGTGACTGTAGAGCCCCAAGCCCTTCATAGCACTGTGATAAGCAGCTAATCATGCCCAGGGGTGTCCTGTGTCAGGTGTATATCACTGCTTTAAAATGGCAAAATCAAAGCTGCAGCACGATTTTGCATTGCACTTCTAATGAAATGGAGCTCTCTGTCTGTATGCAGGGCTGTGTCATTTGAGACCACTTTCTTTTTGGTCAGTGCGTGGAGACCATTTAATATAGGTCACAATATGCTGCAATGCAAATAAAGCAAAATCTGGAGTGACTGCACTCTAACATATGCGTTCTCACATGCTGTCTCCAGTCATGGCTCAGAGACTGTTTATTTGCAGAAATAATTTCCCCTCTGAGCACTTGCAAGGGAGATAGCTTCTGTGTCAGTTCAGTGCTGTAGGAGGTACCAACATGACAGTCTCTGCTTCTCTTTCTGACTCTGCTGCCTCCATTTTATTGTAAGCCTTACTGTGAAGTACATCCCATCTTTTCAGAAATACCCCACCAGCATCCCCTCTGTCTGTCAAAGAAAGCCTTTTTTTTGTGTGCTTCACTCAAGTCTAGAAGTCTGGGTGTGGGTTCATTTCTCCCCTTCCTCCCTCTTTTTTTTTTTTCTTTTTCTTTTTCTTATTTTTTGCTATTCTCCGCTTTCTTTCTGTCATTCTGTCTTTCTTTTTCATTCCTTTTGCCAGATGATGAGCATTTTGAAAAGAAATGTGAATGTGAATGCTTGAGTAAATCCATTTGGGTACCTGCCTCTTGAAAGAGGGGAAGACAGAGCAGAGCATAAATGGCAGAGGCACTGCATGATTGCAGGAAACAGCTCTTTTCACATCTGTCTTTCTACAGAGCTATATTTTCTGGTAGGAATAGTGCCTTTATTACTTTCACTGTTTCTTTACAAAATTTGCTTTTCCAAATGTAAATTCACTGAACTTTGTTGCACTCTTGTGAGATAAGTAATAGGGTCCAGTCCAGTTTGGCCTCTGTAGCAGAAAAAGCCATATAAAGAAATGTGTGGAATCCGTTCAGGAGTCTGATGGTGTAAGCTGCCTGAGCTTACACCAAAGCCTGATTAGATCAGAGAGCATTTCCATCCTGTGGAATCTGTGCCCGATGAAATATTTTATGGCGTTTCTATTCATTTTAGTTTCTGTCCTTCATTTTCTTTTTCTTTCATTTTTGTCTGAGTGACAGTGAACTGGAGAATGATGTAGGAGTTAAATAAAAGGAAAAAGTCTTTCACAGATGAAAGCAGAGAAAGTGCAAAGAATAATAATGTCAGTTTACTGAAATATCTATAGAGAAATTCAAGAAAAAGTGAACAAAAAAGAGAAAACAAAAGAACAGTGAAAAGCTTCCAATAGTGACAATAATGACTTCAGGAAGATATGTAACTGGAGGTCCTGGGAATGCACTGTAAAATGTTTTTGCTTTGTTTTTTCAACACATTTATTGACTGAGCCCTAAGTTTTCAGGGAAATCTGAAGAAGCAATACAAGCAACCTAGTGGGATATTTAACCAAATTTTTCTTCCAGGAAATCCTGCCTTAGGTACCAAAGTGAGAATGAGCAAATATATTCTATTCATATACATGTTTCTTAATATATCACAGAATCACAGAATAGACTGGGTAGTAAGGGAACTCAAAGACCACAAAGCTCCAACACCCCCACCACAGGCAGGGCCATTAACTTCCACATTAAATTCCACTAGACCAGGCTGCCCATGGCCCCATCCAACCTGGCCTTGAACACCTCCATAGGTATGCACATATACACAAATATATGTATACACACATGCAAATACATATTTATACATGTGTATATACTACAGGAAGACAAATACAAAATATTTATTAAATATAGCAATATTCAACATGCCTTTTAATTGTGTATATGTATATACAGAGAAGGGAAGCATGTATTTATAAGTACAGCCCTTAAATGAAAATTGATTTCTAGGGTTTCTAGGAAGAAGAAATAAATAGCAGTAAGACACCTAACATGGCACTTGAACTATTAACATTGAACTCTTAACAGAAAGAGATTCAACCAGCCCTCAGTCTTCTTGGTTTGCTTAGCTTTAAGAATCTAATATCTTCTGTTTTCCTCAGTGTTTTAAATTCTTCTCATGCAGATGCCCGAAGGCTCTACCTGTCCATCTCCTGTCCCACGTTGTCTAGGAGTTGTAAATTAAGTTGTTGAGGTGTTCCAGTCCTCTGATCATCTTAGTGGCCCTCCTCTGGACTCATTGCAAGAGCTCCACATTCTTCCTATACTGGGGGTCCCAGGCCTGGACGCAGTACTCCAGATGGGACCTCACAAGAGCTGAGTAGAGGGGGACAATCACCTCCCCCTTCCTGCTGGTCACCCCTTTTTTAATGCAGCCCAGAACACAGTTGGCCATCCGGGCTGCAAACACACACTGCTGGCTCATGTCCAACTTCTTATCCACCAGGACTCCCAAGTCCTCCTCTGCAGAGCTGCTCTCAAGGAGTTCTCCCAGTTTGTATAAGCACCTGAGATTGCCCTGGCCCAAGTGCAGCATGTTGCACTTGGCCTTGTTGAACCTCATTGAGTTTTCATGGGCCCACTTCTCCAGCCTATCTGGATGATGGTCCCTCTGGATGGCTTCTCTTCCCTCCAGCATATCGACTGCACTGCTCATTACAGACCACTCAATCTTCAATCAAATACCTGTTAAACATAAGGATCTGGTATAGCCTGTGGCTAAGGAAGACCCTAAGCTGCTGATGGTAGGAAGCTATTGATACACTTACCTCTTTCTAATGTGTTTTACAAAGCTTCTACTGTCAACTGTTGTCAAAAACAAGAACTAGGTTAAATGTGCCTTTGTTCTAAATCAGCAGTATTGTTATGTGCTCTTAACAAAAACCGTAGATAATCCTGAGAACTGTTTCTTTTAATGCTGGAAAGGGAAGAATTCATATATTTTTCCTGTTACCAGAGAGCACAGCATAAAGCCACATGTGCTAATAATCCCATCTAGTTCTTCTTATTCCGCAGGGGGATCAAATTCAAGACAACAGCTCCAGGCATTTAAATTATCGTATAGGAAGCCTAAATGCAGGAGAGCAGTCAGAGAAAACCCCTTCTAAGCTGCTTGGGGTTGATTGAAAAGTTCCTGCATACGTCCCCAGAGTGTTACTGATATTTTGGAAAAAATTCCTTAGGCTCTTACCTCTTATATTGGAGATCTAGTATTTACAATTGCTGTCTTACAGCAAATGATCAGCCACAGGCAATTTAAGCCAATCTGAGTGACACAGAAGGAAGTCTGTTCCTACTCTTACCCCTCCAATCCTAAGCGTGTGGTCCCATGGTCTCCCTAGGCAAACACAAGCATTTTTATGGGTGGACAGTAACTGGATAAGCAAGCTAATAACCATCCATATGGCTACCTGAGTGCTAATGGGCAGAAATGTAGGGCATAGGCTAAAATCACTATTTCTGAGAGTAATAAGGCTTTACATTGGCTTTGGACACATGTGAAAGCAAATATACCACCTCTTATAAGATCTAATTACTGTAAGTACTTGGCCTAAGATGAAGTTTTTGAATGACACTGATTTCAGTTAAGAGTAAATTATCATATATAGAGCATATACTGTGTAGAACATTTGTTCAGGAAATAGAAGACCGAGGATTTAAATTAATGTTCACACTGTTCAGATTAAAGTGCTAAAGAGAAGGATATCCTTGCTACAAGCCAAGGAGGTGTTCTTAACAAGATCCCTCATATCCTTCCTGTCTAAAGCTGGGGTGAAAAAGTATATTTATAAATATATAAATATAAATATAAAAATAAATATAAAGCATCAGAAGAGATGAGATGAGATAGCTTAGAAAATGGAGTCCTTAACAGGAAACAGAAAACTTTTTTTTTTTTTTGTTTTTGTTCTTTTTGTCCCTCCAGTGCTGATGTAGGTTAAGATGTGTACACATTGTGTCTACACAGTATCACATAAGCAAGGCCAGATATTGTTGTCCTTAATCTCACATACAGAATCAGGCTCTTCTCCTTTTGGTGCCATATATTCTGTGTGCCTAGCTGTACAAAAATTCAGCTTGAACAGATGTAGAGGCATCTTCCCACCCAGGTGAGCCTACAGGCAGCAGTTCGTGCATCCTCCAGCACTTCTGGAAGGTATAAATTAAAACCCTGTTAGTTTGAGGAAGACGCTGAACTCAGCTTTACCGTTTCCTGAATGAGATATTTTGCAAAAGAGAGCTGCCTTGTCAGTCTTCTCCTCAAGGGAAACCTAAATGCTTAAGCCGGGATCAGGTTTCAGCAGTGAATTGCAAGCTTATGTCCGTGTCTGAGGTAGATGCACTAATCTAAGCAAGGGATGTTTCAAATGCAAACAACTCTCCCTTTGGCTTTTTTTCCCCTTCATCTGCAGTACAGGAACCAAATCATCTTTTGTTTCACTTGGAGTTTAAGCACCTGATGCATCCAATTGGTGCACCTGGTCATGGTGCATCAGCCTTACCCTATCAGTACTTCCTCCGGCGATCCACTTCCAGGAATAAATGGAAACTGCCATAGCATAGTGCACATACTCATGGTCTTATAACATGGGCTGATGTCTCATGCAGCATGTGTGGAACAGTTTTAATTAACCTTTAAACGCTACAGCTGATGAGTCAGGATATTCCATAACACTCAAATGCAGATTTTAGTTGGGTCTGGAGAGTATCCCTGGGAGAGATGAAGGCTACAGCCTGATTAGGAAAAGCCTTGTGATTGTCATCTTGCATAGCAAAACCATGGCTGTATTAGTAACCAGTGAAAATCTTCCCAGTGATTAAATGTGCTTGTGATGAAGATTCTAAAGGAATTTAGTTGCATGTAAGGGTAGCTGTTTACCCATAATATGAACATAAATGCAAATAAATGTAAAGAGCTATACAGTTTTGTATTAGGAATAAAGCCAAACTCAATGATGTATTGAAGATAGTCCTGTAACTCACACAGAGGAATTTTGAAGAAAAAAAAAGGGTTCCCTATTTTGTGAATATTTATATACTTTAAATAATGGTAATTAAAACAGTGAGAAAAGAAGTAGTGGGAGGACGTCACATACCTCCTCCTATTCCTTGGATGAAAATCACAAGCTTCAAATACTATCATCAAAGATAAAAGGCTTCTTGTGTTGGCAACTTTACAGTCACTTTTCAAGTCTGTCAGATAGTCATGCTGTGGCATCAGCCATTGTTCTTTCAGAGCCCTCCTTCTTCTCTGATTTGATGGGAAAGAATCTGCCATTGTTTAAAATGATATTCCCTTCCCAAATTAAAAAGAGGGCAAGAAATGGTGGATCCCTCTTTAAGTGAAAGAAACCATCTATTATTTATATGCCTCTTTTAGCCCAGCCACAGCTACATCTGATTGCAGAAAAACCCAACAAGCTTCTACCCACCGTAGATAAATAAATAACATTGAAAATGCTGCTTTGTATTGAATTAAAATATTGAAAATGCAAAGCTCTACCTTGATGTTGGGATCAAGGGAGATGAATTTGTGTTGCTGAAGTCGCGAGACAGAACCCATTCTTTTCAAAGTAATTGGCTCCCTGCTGTCAGAAGTCCTGAGGAAAGTTTGGCATGTTTGTGTAGAGCTGCATCGTCTTACTGTATTTATTTGGAATAGGATGCTCCCTACAGCTGGACCTCTTTCAATCAGAAGTAAATGTCTGCAAGCAATCTAGCTACTAAGTTTTGGGGATGTGCATGGGGCTTGCACATGTGTGCTTTCTTATACTGCGCAGTCATTTTTTTCCTAGGTTTGTGTCTCCAAGATGTTTTGATTGAGATGATGACTAAAAAATTCCTCTGTGAGAAAGGAGCAAACTGAATTCTGAAAAACTTCCACTTCGCACTTTACAACAGAGTCTTCTGAAATCCTTGTATAAGAGTGTTGGAGAAGAGATGCAGCCTCAAAGCAGCTCAGATGCCTTTTCTCTGTCTAGAAGCCCAGAAATAAATCTCACACACCATCTGGCAGGAAAAAGAAGCAGACTTAGATTGTGAAGAAGTGAGCTATTGACCAAGTGTTTCCCACTTACGTACTGCTCAGTAGATATTTGCCCCTTTCTCACCTTGTGAGCTTAGATTCCCCACTGAATTCTTTGCCAGAATATGAAATATAAGATTTTCTAAGATGCAAACCTCCAAGGACAGCTGTTGATATCCAATGGTTTGAAAAGCAGCAACACTTTTGGTTAGATACTGTAAAACTTCATATGGTGAACAATACATTTTTAGAGCTGAAATTTTGCATAAACTCACAAAGCAATTATAATCAAAAGGAACTTGAAGTGATATGATATGAAAACCTGGCATTCCCCTGGGATAAAATAATCCTGCAGGGCTCTTCCTGACTCACAACTCTGTATTGATTTGAAGGAGAAAAATAGGACATATCAGCTGATAAAGCAGAGATAAAGAAGTAGTAAGTTTGTAATATTATGGACCAACCTTCTTTCAGCTGTAAATGTGCTTCTGATATTGAAGGGGCATATTCTGCCCTCATCTCCACTTCAAATCATCGCATTTCTGAAATGTAGCCTAAAAGTAAAATGAAAACCATAGGCTATGTCCGACAGGATTAACATTCTGCTAGTATCCAAGGCCTTTGAATCAGATGTATTGTTTTCAAAGGATGAGAATATCAGTATTACTGTTTTCATACTTATATGTGGGTTTTTTGTTTTTGTTTTTAAATTATGAGCTCTTGAAATTCAGGAAAAATATGCTTATCCAACCTCTGCATATAACAAAATTTCCCTCTTCAGCCATCTACTCTGTACCTTTTACTAATTTCAAATATTTGAAAATAAATTGTTTTAACTCTGGGCTAATCGTCTGGATATCTGCCCCATTTAATGGTGTAAACAAGAATCTTCTAAATGCAGCATCTCATACAATGCTAACTAAGACGACTGGGTGATTCATTCACTGTCATGCCCATCCCTGTACCAGTACTTTCTAAGAATTGGATGGAGACATAAGATACACAGCAGATAAAATAATTTTGGTTCCAAATTCAGGTCACTACTATAAGCCTGGTCTAGATCCAATTAGTGACCTGCTATAGAGGTGAAAACTTGAATAGCCCAATGGTAATTCCCTTAGTTATTTGGTCTCCCAGAGCAATTTTGTTTAGCTTGGAGCCTGTTTTTTGAAACCACTGATTTATATTTTAGCTGAGTGTAAGAAGGATTTTAATCATTAAATGTAATAACAGCATTTCTTCTTATAGGGTAAAATAAAATCAATCCATATCCAGTAAAGAAGCCTGTGTAATTGAAATAGAAGCACGCTACTCCATCACTTCAGGCATGTAACAAGAATAGCTAATAGTAAAAGATGATATATCTCATCCCCTGAGGAACACTTGAGTAATTCGTGGGCTGACAAAAAGATCATCTACAGCACCTATTCAAAGTGGACAAGATGTTGTCTATTTGTATTTCTTGATTTATGCTTTGGATTTTGTGATAACATCTGGTATTGAGGGTGACTTTGCATGTACCTATATAAATACATGCTCACACATTCTCACTTGTTTCCTCATTCACACATATATTTCTCATAAAGACCATACTGCAACATCTATATTTGTGATAATAATTCAAACTCTGTAGAGAAGAACATGTCAGAGCCACATGTCACATAACTTTTTGACTACTCTGATGGTAAATGTATTGAAGCAAATGTGTTTATCCTTAAAAAAAGCCCTCAGAAATCTGGTAACTGCTTCTGAATGAATCTGGTTGATGCTTCCTTGGTTAAAATAATGAAACTGATGCATTCAGGGAAATAAATTACTAACTACCTAGACAGTAACAGCCCTCTATAAATAAGAATAAGCTGTGTGAGACACAGCTGAAAGGTGGAATAGAATTTGCCTGATTTAGGCACTAACACAGCATGGAATTTTCAGGTAATTATTTCAGTTGTGTCACAGGTTTCTGAAGAGTCCTGTATATTCCAGGGACAGAGGCAGATGTCTCTGAGGGTCTTCAGGGGCAGATCCAGTCCAGACAATTGAATTGTCTGTACCTAGGAAAGCAGGCTGTCCCTCTACAGGGACAGCATCTTCTCCAGAGAATGTCGAAACTTCCCATAGAAAGACTACTTCACTTGAAGATTATTATCCATATAGAACATCTAAGTACTAGAGATGTTCAGATCAGATGGATTAGATAATTTCCTATGACAGAATAAAAAAACTGGTGAGTTCTTGACCTGCTATGTACCCTTTGTTATTCTATGTATCCACACAAGCAAAATCATTTTCTTCTGTTCTCTGTGGTATATTATACTGTGAATGCTTTTAGAAGATTCCTTTTCTTATTCATAGATGTGCACCACTTATCATCTGGTTCATTGTTGTACAAAGACTTCTCTAATAGCTTAATCAGTCTGTTCCCACAGTGCCTTATCATGCCAGCTTGGAAGGGAAATATGGACAGGCAGAATGCAGACAGAGGGAAAAAATGACTAAGAAGGTAAGAAAAAAAAAACAAAACCCAAACCCCACAAAATAAACAAAATTAAAAAAAAATAATAACTGAATACAGACTGTACAGTGTGATTGCTTTGTGGCCAAATAGAAACCATGTAGTAGATGCATTTAAGATAGTTGATGTCTGAATGAATGCAAATAAATAAATGAGCTTAATAATACTTGGTTAAAGATGAAGAGGAAAGAAGTTTTTATTTCTTTATTTTTATTAGATTGCATGCAAAAAGAAAGGCTGTGGCATGGACAAAATTTCTGGGTGAGCTTCATGTCACCTTATTCTAGGAGCTGAGTTCATCTCCAGATTAAAACACCTAAGTGCAGGCCGTCTACATATAGGTGAGGCTTGAGATTCACTATATCTCACTATAGATAAGGAAGACAATGAGTTCTCCTTAAATTCTATGTCACATCTGTAAGCTCCATCTGAGTATCTCAGGTATCTTAGGATTACTCCAATCGCCATGGATGATAGTTTTCCATAGATGACACTCCTACCCAAACTGTGTTTAAGGCCGTTGAAACCAAGCACTTAGAAGCAACAAGCATGACAGACTGCTTGGAGGTAGCCACCCACCACTATTTTACTATGAAAGAAAGACAAGAGAAACTGGATAATTAAGAAAGTAAAAATTCTGACAAAACAGAAGAGAGAAATGCTAATATGATTATGTAGCAGTCTTGTGAGTGGAACCACATCAGCACCTGGTACTTTAACATTTTGATAGCAGAAAGCAATGGCAACAGTCATTTTCTACTCATTTGCATTGTAGATACCCACTTTACATAAAGGTCTTCTGCTTCCCCCTCTGATAACTGTATTTGTCCAAATTATTTATTGCAAATGAAATAGGAGATGAGTTCAACCATTTTCCCCTGTTTATGAATCATTTTCAAGCTCATCTTAATTTGTATGGAAGTATTCATTGCACATAAGTATTTGCCAACTAGTTTATGAGGACAAATTACAGATGACAACTTGCTCATGAACATTTATTTCAACTCTTTATTACTCCTGAGTTGTGATTAGTCATCCATATCACATGGTATTGAACTGACTGTTACTTTTTAATCAAGAAAACAATGATTAATGATGGCAATTAACTGATAATGAGAAACAAGAATAATGTGGACTCCAGAACTCACAAACAATTTCAAAAACAAACCAGCAAGTATTCATACAGGTAACCAATACTATTTTCATCAGCATGGCTAGATTAATATGTTAATTAATGAAACACACATCTCTTCTAGCCATTATTCTTAAAAATGTTTGGTACCATTTTTTCTATCCAAAGTAATTTTGCTGTAGCACTTAAGCAGTGTTCTTACCCTTACTTTCCAGGTAAAAAAAAACAACCAAAAAACAAAAGAAAAGAATGAAAACTGAGAAGCCCAAACAAACACAGCAACCACCAGAAAAGAAACAAGAACAACAAAAAATCATAAGAAAAAGACAAGAAGCAGCTGTGCGGATTGCAGACAAATACTTATTTTGATTTTTCTTGATTAAAATAGCCACTGGGAACCCTCAACGACCCTTTTCTGGGCTATAAGAAGCAGAAGGTGTCATCGTTCAAAGGTTGACTGATGCTTCATGGTTATGACAGAAGTAGCTCCAAGCATTACCATTTGAGTACTGCTGCACTTGCAAATATGTGGTGGAAATAAACTTGTGTTGGCAGCAGAATGGATGAGAGTACCTTGGATATCTTTTAACAGCTATTCTTCTCATTATTTCAGAAGCATGCAATACATCTAGTATTAGTAGAAATCTAGTAGATTTCTGTTAATTATAACCTCTACAATCTCTTACAATCACAGAATCTCCTTTCATCAGGTAAGGTATGAAGAACACATACACCCTGATTACACTCACTAGATGACAAAAAGTCTGTGAGAATGTGAAGCGGTAGAGCAATCAGCGCTTAGGAAGTTTCTTCTCACCCATTCCTTTATTGCCCTGTATACTGGGACCAAAACCCAATGATCATTGATGGATGAGCTAACTGGATTATGGCTAAGCAACCAATGGAATTAAGCTGATTACTCTAACTGAAGTTTGGTTTAGGAATCTGCAAAGGCAAACTTGATTATTGTCTGTTGGCTTCAAATGTCAATGGGTATTTCAAGTAACTTCAGGAGCAGAGCAAATGAAGACCATTTTCCTATGAATTTGGTCCATGAAGTTGTATTCTTTGGAATCTAATAAGTAGTGAACAACAACTGAAGTTTTTCCAGCAGCTAGAGCATTCATTCCCAGTATACAGTTATGAGTATGCCTGTGCAGCAGCTTTTCCACTTTTAAGCTCTCTTTATAGACCCTGATAGTTTCAAGAATATAATATCTGTTGACTCTCAGGTGGAGTAGTAACTGATGAATGAGTTTGGAAGGGACTGGAAAGGGGCAGAAGAGCACACATACACACAAATTATAGACAAAATAAACACAGAAAAACAGTCTAGACCCATGATCATCTTGCATGTATTTACATGGGTGGATAGTATAATAGTTCATAATTATAAAAATCATTGATTCACTTAGGCTAAATTAAAAAAATTAAAAGATACATAAACTTTCTTTGTCTAGGTATACTGGCATTGTGGTTTGGCTGTGCAATTACTTTCACCACAGACAAGCAGTACATCCTTAAACACAGAAAAACCAAACCAAACAGAAACTCTAGAAGCACCCTCAATATTACTTCAGTAGAGGTGTTGCTATGTAAGTGTTTGTATGGACTGAAGTAACCCATATGAAGTACCCAAGTACCCGAGTACTTTACTTGCTGATAAACTTATAGTGACATCGTCATTACAGTACTTAATCATGTAGAGTAAATTAAATGCTGCAAACACAAAGGCTGAAACCCAATTGCAGAGTGTGATCTTTAAGCTAAGGATTCAAATATACTGGCTAGATGAGCAAATGCCCACAACCACCTCTAAAGAATTCAATGACCATACACCTGTCAGTACCATCTTATGGCTCTGCCCAGTCAAACCAGTGTATTGCTGAGATGATTGGCTGATGGCAGGAGTCTAGGGAAGATTATAGAACTGGCATAAAAAAGGAACTTATCTTTGTTAATGAATTCATGAAGGCTGCACCAGTTCAAAGTACCAGAATTTCCTGCCATGAAGGTGTGAGTACTGTGTTTAGCATCTCTTAATAATTTTTAATTCCATGAATTTTGTCTGTCATTATTTTGAACCTGGTCAAACTTTCACCGTCCGTACTATTGTGTGACAGGAGTTCTCAGTTTACATACGTATGGTGTGAAGAAACATTTATCATGATCCTGAGGGCAAGATCAGGACTTCTTCTCTGATTCTGGACTACTGCCTTAATTTCCCAGCCTTATCTTCACCGCATCAATTTCTCTGGTATTCACTGGGCACTTGAATGACCCAAAGATGCTCTATTGGTCTTGCTTGGGCAGCAAGGGATTGTGTTCTCATCACAGTACCTGCATGCCTTGTGACCATCTTCTATTCCCAGCTTCCCTTCATTCAATCCCTATTTACTTTCCCAGGACTTTGCAGAATTAATTTATTTTCCTACCTCCTTTCTCCCGTGTATTCATCAGGAATAAAGCCTTTCTTTTCTCTGCAAACCATTTAAAATTAAAAGATGGAAAGTGTTATGCAGGAGCTTGTAGGAACCTCCTAGCTTCTTACTGAAACCTGTAGGAAGTAGACACATACCTGTGTCTGTGGAACTGGTTCTTACTATAGCTATCCTATAATGACGGGATATTCATTTTCCCTAGCTTCTGTAGTTTAAATAAGAGGTATTTAATACAAATTAGTCAAGTGAGATGTGTGAATAGTTTCAGCCCACCTTTTAATTCCCGTCGTGTTCACAAAGAGAGCCTAAATTAATTACTTAGATGGTAAGACCTAAATGGTTGTTTTATGCTAGGTGTCAGAAAGTTAATGGTTAATTTACTTCTGTCCAGACTGATGGATCCAGTACTAGTCTTTGCTAATAAGTGGAGTATTTGGTTATAAATCACTTGAGTAACAAATATTGTCTTCTTGTAGCCTTATCATACTAATGCAGCTTATAATGCTGTTGGTTTAACTTGTCTGGAAAGGCACTTTGGGTACAAAAGGGTTAAAAAATTAGAGATAAAAATAAGGTGACAATTCAAGAAATTGTCTTCTGCACTTAGTCCAGAAAACAATTAATTTGGATTCTTCCTCAAATTCCACCAGGTTAAAGAAAACATGGCTTTGAATTTATAAAAATGATTTGTTCCTGCCTGGTTATGCTTCAATAATCTCAAGTAGATTTTAACTTGCCACTTGGGTACTGAGTATATGGTGTGTTTAGCTCCATGTGATCCTGCATTATCGTCTCAGACTATATTTTATTAAGAGATGAATGCTTATACTGGTATATTTCTTTTTAGCAGGCTAGACACTTTGGTTCTACTCACAAAAGAATGTAATATCTGAGAGTGTAATAAAAATATGAGACAAGATGACATTAGGACATTTGTATACATCTGGATTAGATTATTAACTGAGATTCTGTTTCAAGGAGTGATTGTATAATCAAAACAAAACAACAATAAAAACAAACAAAAAAATAACCCCAAACTCTACTCTTCAGATTTATTTCTCATATATATCAGTGCCTTCTGAATGGTTTCATTTCCCGGTGTTTAAATCTTGAAGTTTTTGTACATGATAACACACTACCATAAAATCCACAAAATGTGCAGAGTTGAGAGATGTATATCACTTTCAGGCTTTACGGGAGCCTGCAATAGGGATGAAATCAAACAGAAATATTTTACCTCATAGGGAAAACAAAGGAATAAAAGAGTGGAAATTTTCAAGGTCTTGTAAAAGTTTTTGCTCCCATTAAAACCACTGTCATCACCACTTGCTATATGACGTATGGGGTATCTGAAGCAGCCTCCCCATGGATTCAGTTGTTTGAAAAACACGCTTGTGGTGGCTTCGCTGCTCAACATAGCAATTGTGAAATGCGTGGAATGAGATCTGGGGGAAGGCTTCGGGGGGCAACTTGATGTGCACAGCATCACCAAGAACTCACTGTTCCCTCTTGCCTCTCTCGTAGGGAAGTCTTGACCTATTATCTTAATTACTGTTTACATTTTTATTTATTTATTTATTTTTCACGGAGAGGAGGAGAAAGCAGCCTGACTGTTCCCGGGGGTTGGGTAGCCCCTGGGCTGGGCTTTAGCCATCGTTAACAGACGACGTCCCGCTCCATGGTCCGCCCCGGGCGCTCTCCTTGGTACCCAGCTCACGTCGTCTCCTCTCCTCCAAAGCAGAGCCCGGGGCTCCCTCTGTAGTTCAAGAGCGGAATTGGAATCACTCCTGGGAGCCGCTTCGTCAGAAAAGAAGGGAGAGAGAGAAGAGGGGGAATGCGGTCCGGTCCCGGGAGACACCCACCACCACCACCATTCTTCTCCCTGCACCCCATTGCATATCGTGGTTTCTATTTATTTATTTATTCCCTGTCTTCTCCAGGACTCTGATGGGGAGAAACACCCTGAAGAGTACAATGGGCCTGGAGAGCTCTAGGGTGTGTGTGCCACATCAAGCCACTGCCCCAGGTGGCACATCTGCTGTGTGTGTGCTGGCCTGCCTGTCAGTCACTGGGTGTAGTGCTGATCTTGCCTCGGAAAATGTCTTTCTTTAAACTGCAGATGTCCTTCATTAGCACAAGTTGCCTTGTTCCAAGACTGGGGGGACACAGCACATGTGAGGAAATAACAAGATGTCCGTGCACCTACAGCCCTGTGGGGTTCTTGCCTGATGCTTGGAGCAAGTGTGGTCCTGCAGAAAATCAAAGAAATTACCAGAACAGTTAACTGAAAACATTGCTACCTCAGGCTTGATGTTTTAAGTTTATGAAAAAGTAAGACCAAGAGATAAGTCATGCACTGCTGGCCCCTAATTGCTAAAACATCATTGTCAAAAGCATATCTTGAAATGCCACAGTAGTTGTCAGCCCTGGTGAGCTAAAAGAACCATCCTGTCTCTATCAAGTAAAAAAGACGTATTGGAAAATCAAATCATTCACAGATGGGAGATTTTCTGTACAGAGCTTATAGGATAAAGAAATATTCATGATTCCTATAAAAAGGATTTGTTCAAAGATAATTTTGCTACTGTTGCTAGGACCAGAGACCAGCAAGTCGAGCAGAGCAACTGTTTCCCAGTGAGTGCACCAGTGCATAAAATCAGACTCAGAAACAGGCAGAGAAACACAGAGGGGCTGCACAACTCCTTTTGGCTTCACTTCATAAAACAAAGTTTCTGCCACTTTCTGACTCTGACTGATCTCTTCAGTCTCCTTGGTCACCAGTGGTGTGTGTCTCAGTTCAAACAGTAGGAGAATTTTCTTTGAAATGAGAGCAGAAATCTTCTCTACAGTTTTCATGCTTCTTCAGTGGGTAAACTGAGTGTTGAACTCAGAAACAGGCCACTGGCCCATGCCATTCAGGTAGCAACTGATATATTTCAGTCTTGCAAAATTTAGCAGAGATTCTCACTGATCAGTGACACAGAGGGGGGAGAGAATGGTTGGTCATTTGTGGCTTCTTTTCTTAAAATGTACATCTGATGCAGTCTGGTAGGCCAGGAGTAGCTGAGAGCTGCCCACAAATCATGGAGGCAGAGAATGGCTTGGGTTAGAAGGGACCTTAAAGCCCATCAAGCTTTAGCCCCCTGACATAGGCAGGGTTGTCACTCACAATGTCAGGCTGTCCAAGGCAGTACTCAGTCAACCCTTAGCTTCAGTTTCTCTACTTGTAAAGTGAGAAAAACAGATTTGTTCCTCCTTTATATATGCAGGTTATGCTGCAGCTGAGTATTATGCATGTTTCTGTTGTGTTTGCATTCTCTATTGAACTTTTACTTATTTCTTGCACTACAGTCTGTTTTTTTTTTGTTTGTTTGTTTCTTTTGTAGATCTGAAACACCTGTTTGTGCCACACAGATAGTGTAATCTAAGCAAAAGAATAAGATATTCATCTTTTATAACAAAGTCAAGTTCTTTTCTCTTTCCATCCTTCATCTCTTCAGATGGAGGCAAATCTGTCTATATTTCCAAATTAAGAGTTGGAAATATTGTATTTCATATTCATGTGGTGCCTGGAAAAGAAGGCCTTAATAGTCTCTTTTCGTTTTTAGTGCCCATTCAGCTTCAGATCAATTGAGCGTGAAGGACAGTGGGAGATGAGACAGTGAATTTAATGACTGTGAGTTCAATATCACTGGAGAAAGGCTAAAGAAACCACCTTCACAGGTGATGGAAAAACAGGTTGGAAAGTATAAAACTAACATCTCAATTTCGGAGTGCAAGACGTAAATGAAGGCAATGATCTGAAACAGACCTTATTATCATCCTTTCCAAAGCCTCTAGATGAAAAAAGGTAGGAGTAGATTGAAAAGTAGGGATGCCTGAGCCCCTAGATCTCAGCATCTCTGACTCACTGTGAAATATCTCAGCAATGCTACGCAGGCATGAAATTATGGAGGTGGCTGAGTTCCATGTTGAGCACTGTCAGACCCCTGAGTGACTGGTTTCTGAGTGCTTTGTTCTTGTAGGCTCAGTTTCACACAGCAGAGAGAGGTCTGAAAGTGAGCAACTGCTGAGCAATGCTTTGTTAAGATTTCTTGAAGATGAGCAGCAGAAAGTACAGACATTGAAATCTTAGAATCACAGAATCCTAGAATCATTAAAATTGGAAAAGACCACTAAGACCATCTAGTCCAACTGTCAACCCACTACTACCATGCAGACTGAATAATGTCCTATCAGCTGTTCCTGAAATGTTTGTCCTACGTCTGTTCATGTGGGTTGCAAAGAGCCCACCATATGGGTGCACTGCAAAAAAAAAAGTGTTCTATGAACAACCAAACTGCTGAGTGTTGAATCATAAGTTTTACTTTGATATGTATTTATTACAGCTCACTTCATCAAGGTGTTTATAGCATCCTAGCACCATTTTAGGACATGATCTTACTTCCTGCAGAGTCAGCACAAAGAAATGTTGAAAATGCTTATTTGTAGATATGATAAATAGCTTTTTGGTAGAGTAAGCACACCAAAGGCCTTCCAACAGTAAGAGTAATATTGCTGATCCAAGCATAAGGTTGCTAAAAACAAGCCATTGCTAAGAGAATATTTTATCTGTAATTTAGTAAAACATATTGGATTGTTGCTTTCTAGAGAAATACTTATTTAATTTAAAACCCTTTAGAATATTGTTTTCCTTCCAGATACTATGGACTATGCAGAAGAAAGAAACAAACATATTCAGTTCTTATGTTCAAAAGCTGAAAACAAGCAAAACACTTTCCCTGCATTGCAGAAAAAAAAACAAAACCACAAAGGTTATAGGACTGCATATTCTACAGTGCTAATTAATCAGCACATACATCGGTTTGGAAAGTCTGGTTTTAATCCCCAGCATCCAAAGCTGAATTATATCATGTGAATATTCCCAAAATGAAAAGGCTGCTGAGTGTATATGAAAGATTTCTAAATCACATGCTCACAAGCCCAGGGTCAGGGCAAGACAGAGGATTAAATAACCCTTCTTGTTACCCTAAGTGCCTCCAAAATGGGAGCATCACTATGAAAGAGCAGTGAAAAGATATTGCAGTGTCATAAGAATGCAGTTCTGTCTGCGTTCTTGAGAAAATATTTCTAACTGAGATGTGCAAACAAAACCCCAGCAGTGGCAAATGTTACTTTAAATTATATCAAAACCTATCAGTGTTTAAACAAATCACCTTTTTGAAATCATCCTCTGTACTCTGTTAAAGAACATAAGAGAAAACCATATTAAGACATAAAATTAATGCTGCTAGCAATTACAAAGAGAACAAAGCCAAGTTGCCTCTTTATTCTGACAACAGTACATATGTAAATAAAAATGTCTAAGTGTAAAACTGCAGTTAAACATGTTCTTTGTTTATTCTTCTTCTTGTGAATTACATCTTGTTTGATATAACTGATATAACTTATAACATTTATTTATCTATTTATTTATTTATTTATTTATTTATTTATTTTTAATGGATTATACTGATTCTGGCTGGAAAGGAGTTAACATTCTTCAAAGCAGCCTGTGCAGTGCTGTGTTTTGGATATATGACCAAATCAGTTGATACCACACTGATGCTTTGCTGAATAAAGCATGCACAGTGTCAAAGCTTTCTCTTTTTCCCATTCTGCACCCTAAGTGAGCCGAGGATGGACACATCTGATACAGCTCACCTGAACTGGTCAAAGGGATTCTGTATTCTGTAACGTTGAACTCAGCAGCAGGAACTGGAGGTATAGCTAAGAAGTGCAGGTGGGGTAGTCTTTCAGGTTGACCATTGCTCAGAAGCTGACTGGACATCAGCCTTCTTGTGAAATAGTGGTGAGAGACTGCCTTTGTGTTGCTTGTTTTCTTCTTCTTTCCTTCACTTACTAAATCTCTCAGTCTTGATCTACAATTCAATACCTACAAGCTTTTGAATGTTGTATTCTCTGTCCTATTCCACTGGAGATGGGGGAGTGAATTAGAAGCTGCATGTGTGCTTGGCAGTTGGCTGGGGTCAAGCTAGTGCACTGACAAATAGGGATTTTGTTAATGTTAACACAGATTTAATTTTCAGAGAACATAATTAATACTTCGGTAGTTCAGTATAAACATCTTCTTACTGAGTTACATACTCTTGCAGTAATAATGCCCACAAATAAAGGAGGAATATGAAGTTTCATCAGCATTGGAGCTCCCCATAATGGTGATATTAAGCCTAAAAAGATGCTATCTGAACATGGGTGAAGAGAGGCTACAGAAGGTAGGTGTAATTGAATTGATATTTCAGAAGGGGAAATCCTACTTCAGAAATGCTTGCTCTCAGAGAATGCTGAAGGAATAATTTATCACCTGTTTGTAGTCATTTCAGATAATATTAATTTAATTTCCAATCAAAAGCAAAATTTGCGAGCTGTTTAATAGAGGCTTTAGTTAAAGATTTTCAATTAAATTTGAATCGTAAGCAACAAACTACTGTTATTAGGGTTGCTGACACAGGTGAAGGTAATTTAAGGACAGGCACATTGGTGACAATTTGTACAGGATAACTAAGGAAGGAATAGAACAAATATTTTCTGTTTAAAAATGCATATATTCTCCCGGATCATTCTGTAAGAAATTGCTTTTCACAGCAAAAAGACATAATTCAAGCAGCTTAGAACAACAAAAAAAGAGAAAAATATACAAAGTGCAGTGCAAATTAACAGTGATCTGGGACCGGTAAGTTATTTTAGTGGATGAGTTAGAATGCTTTTTATGTGCTACTCGGATAATTGAAAGCACTGCAGGAAGGAGCTACATTTTACCTGGAAATTCTTCTAAATGATATTCTTTTTCAGCTTTTAGTTACATTAAGTGTACTTACTGAAACAGGCACTTTATATTTGCTCTTTTGGAAACTGAGATGATTTTTGAATTAAAACCATGGGAGCAAATGGCTGGCTCTTAATATCAGATTTGCTTGAAGGAAAGATGTACTACTTCAGAAATTCTGAAGTTCCGCATCCAATCCAAAACCTCCCCAAAAGTCAAGGCATTCTGAGGTCTGATTTTTGGAGAAAATACATTTGTGCATGAATTTCAGTCCTAGAGTCAGAAGGTTGGTTCATGTCATTCATTGAGCATCGCTTTCCAAAGTCACTGTGAAAATCAGATTGCTATTAAATTGACTGTTATTATTTTTTTTTTCCATGCTTTCAGTCTGCTTCGAACTGTGTATGTAGGTACAGCTGAGACCAGAGCAAGGATAATGGAACTTGGTTGTTACTTGTGTTCTACGACAATATCAATCATACATAGTATTTGATTGTCTCAGGAGACAGCATCATTTATTAAGGGAAGTCAATTCACCTGAACAAGCCAGTCTGTAAGGTATGACAGGTGAGTGGCTGCATCATTTGCAGTTGCAATGTTCCAGCTGAGACTTTCATTCACTGAGGGAAGGGTGGCTGAATAACTAGAACTAAGAGCCACTAGTATCATCCCTGGGGAAGCGGCTTTCACCTTGGAACAAAACCCTTGGCTTGTTTGAAGCATATACATAACATTTACTTTTGGCTGCTGTAGTAAATTATCTTAGCTATGTTTCAGAGACCAAAGATAATAAGTGAGGCTGGCAGTTTCTATGTACAGCCAATGATAAGCAGTAGGATCATCCAAGGGGCAATTCCAAGCATGCAGCTAAAGTGGCTGAAAATGGATGATGTAGTTACCTCCTTCCATGCTCATTTTCTTTATCCATTAACAGGGAATAATAGTATTTTTTTACTTCTGTTTTTTTGTTTTTTTTTTTTGTTTTTGTTTTTGGTTTTTTTTTTTTTTTTTGTTTAGTTTAGTTTATTTTAGTTTTCTTCTTTTTCCCCCCCTTTTTTTCTCCTCCTCCACTCTTCCACTCAAATGAATTGTTTTTCAGGTATGACTTCCTCTGACTGCACAAAGGCAATTTTAAATCCTGCAATATATGTACACTGTGTTCTACAAGCCAGCACATCCTGTAAGCAATATGTGCTAGAAAGGAATAACACTCAAGTATTCATAACTTTGGATATCTTAGCATTGCTAACACAGAAGAGAAAATAATTTTCTACTGCCTATTGTTGTATTGATATCTCAGTTATCCTGTTTGACTGAACCAATCCGAACTGATATTTATAGAGGAAGAGTTTATTTCTGTCATGCATATAACCTATAAAGACCCAAAAGAAAAACTTTTGTATTGAATCCAAACCATAAAGCCTGTATCAGTGAGCTTATCATAGGGGTGGAGGAATCTATTCTTAACAGGCTATACTGGTGCAAAAAGGGCTCAGAGTAGGCATGCTAGATGCTATGGCAACAATCTAATGAAAGCTGGGAATCACCTGCTGCCTAGCCTGTCAGCTGGTTTGAATACATGGCACTAATTGCTAAATGACTCCACTTTCACCAGATGCTCACAGGCTCATTAACGTCAATGGGATAACAGAACCATTAGCAGGCTTGTATATGGATTAACCATTCAAGGTTTATGGGAACCTATATTTACCCACTGCAGGTTAAATTATTTCAATACCTTATCATTAGCTTTGTGTTTTAGAGAACCCAAAGGGTGTTTGGGAAGACATTTTTCTAACTTCTTTTCCATCACAGTTCTAATAGGTTTTAGGAGACTAGCAAAGAACTTTACTGTGGCTTAGTATATTGAGAATGAGGTCAAATTGATTTTTGATGAGGTGACAACAAAAAGAGGGATGCAAATTGTGGTTTGGTAGATTTTCTTTTTTTCATGTATTATTTTTTATTTTTTCTCTATCTGTTTGAAATATTGGCTGAAAGTCCAGTGAGAACCTATAAATGTACAAGACTGCTCTTCTATCATTTCTCAGATGTAGAGTTGGTCATGCAGGTTTTCTTTAAAGCCTATCATGAGGTATCTTTGTAGTCCCTTTTCAGCCTAGGCCATTCTATGATTCTGTGAACTGAGAAAGAATATACTGGTCCATCTGCAGGCAACAGCCTGAGGCTGAAGCTTCTTTTTGGTAGCTGATTTTGATACAAGTCTGAGAAATGAGCAATTCATTATAGAAAGGAGGATTGTTTAACTAGAAAATAAATTGGCAGATTCTTACTACTTGCTGCAAGTCTGAAAGTGACCATTAAAACAAATATTAGAATAAAACTTGTATGAATTCTTTTTTTTTTTTCCCCTTTAATTTTTAGAAAAAGATCTTTATAACCAATGCAATTTTTGCTGTCTTTACTCTCACTTTGCACAGAACAAGATGGAGAGAGGCTAAGCTGGGCAACCAGTGCAGCTGCATATTTGGTTTCTTTTGGGGAAAACGGAATCTCTTCCTCAATTACTGAATTCTCAGATATGTTTTGGCTGCTTCAAGAAATCAGTTCTGGAAGGAAGTAGCTGTTTTTTAGAAGCTTTATAGAGAGCAAGAAATCATCTGCTTAATTTTGGGTGTCTTAATCAACCACGCAGGCTTGGTTTGGAAGCCTTCAAAAGTACCTGCCATTATCTGGTGGATGTATAAGCAACTTAGGAACAAACTTAGCAGCACTCTCTTCACTAAGCACCTGGAGATAGGGAGTGAATAAGATGTTTAAATTGGGCAGATTGGCTCTCAGCAGATATTGTCCACTGCAGCCATCTTTTTGGACACCTGGATAGAGCTGGTAGTAATCCCAGAAGCCCAAGGTTAGGTTATGATTTAAAACTAAAAGCGTCCTAATGTAGCATGTTCCACCACATTTTTTTTTTTTTCTACTATGTGTTAATCACATCAGCAAATCCAATGCAAGTAGGAGATACAGAATCCTTCCAAAGATGTTATAGAAGATGATATCTGTTGCACACTGTTGACCTAACAGATTTAAGTTGAGTGTCTCAAAGTTAAAGAGGAGCTGTTTAGAGGTGAAAAAATAAAGCCCACAAAAACTCAGAGTAGGTCTGTGGTATGTTAAAGGAGGAAGCCATTGGCTATCTATATGCTAGTAAGATAGGTGGTTCCTAGTCTTGACACTCGACCACTATCATCAGAGTGGTCTCATTAACAGTTTTTGTCCCTATCCAAGAGCATCCTCTCACATAATTCCTAGGGGAATTAACATGTACTGGGTGTCATTTCCAAGAGGCATTTTGCGTGCTATGTTTGGGAGAGCCAGAGAGCACAACTGTGGTTGCAGGCCTTTTCACACCAGCTAATCTCTATACCTGAGACCAGTCTTGGTTTATTGGAGCAGACACAAGCTCTCAGTGACTGCAAGTTCTGTTGTTGACCTCTGTCACTGAAATGGTGCTCTGCTTTAGTCCAAAGAACTGTACTGATCCCAAAGTGACTCACTAATTTCACAATAAATTTCAGAGCCCTTCAGCTCTAATGCTCGGTTGATTTGTATCTTGTCTTCATGCATTGGTATACTAGTAGAGCATTTGCATTAAAAAAACCCTCTTCCTCCTAAAATGGACTTTTATGATTAAGGAAAAACAAAAATAAAATTAACAAGTTAGCTAAATCCATGAGAAATTTTGAAACAGAGAACAAATCATACTTCAGTCAGCTGATGCTGCTTACAAGAAAGACAGTCACTTTGGAGAAGCTGTAAGTAGTCATTTCTCCTATAACAATTTCTCGATGACCTCTGACCAAGTCTGTGTTTTGAAAAAGGTAATTATGTATTTCCTGTATTAAGATGTTTGATTAAACATACCTGGTGGGAAAGTTGACAAGAGGTGTTTCGTTCTCAGTCTCATGCAAAAGCAAATACACATTGGCAATATTACTTGTGAATGTTACCACCTTCACTGAATAAGACAAGAGCAACCCTATGTATTAAGAAATGTCTCTGGAATAGTCCCTAAAGTGTAAACAATGGCCGTGCTCTACCCTTTTAAGGAGATGGCTTCTGTCAACCCATTGATTTTTCTCAGCTTCTTGAATGATGGCTTGAGAGGTTTTGCTGTATTGTGATTAACCAAGGAAAAAGCAAATCACTTTTAAAGTTAGCCCATGCACACACTTGCTATTTGTGATATGCATGAAAATTAATTACAGTTTGAATTTACTCAACACAAAGAGAAGCTAGTGAATCACAATTTGCAGTTCATTGAATAAATGTCAGTTATTGATTTCTGTGGTTGAGCACTAGTGAGGTAATGCCATGTTTGCTACTCATTAGAGGTGGCACAGTACAATATATCATAAAATGTAATTAGGGGAACATCAATCATTTAAAATATGCAGCTAAGATTAAATATATTGCTATGCACGGAGAAATGAAAGGGCTCATTAACAACATACTGTAATATGACGAGAAGAGAGCGCTTGATTTTCAAAAAAAGAATCTTCCACTGTGTTGAAGATCATGACAAGCCTCTTCTTCATATTTTAATTAAGGTTTTAATCTGATTTTGCTTGTGCTGCTAGAACAGATGAACTTTCATGCTTAACATTTTGTCAAAAATATTTATGGTAATGTTCGTTAAATGTTGATTAGTAGAGCTTCTCATTAAGGCTCTTTTAAGGCTGGGCAAATGCCTTTTTGAATAGGGTATTCAGTTCATCTTTGCCAAGATCTGAAATGCAATTGCTTGATCACAACTTACTCCAACATGTCTTTGTGTTTTTTTGGTATCTCACATATGTGAAGAGGAGGCGAGACGGGACAATGAGAAGCCGGGAGGGAGAGAAAAATCAAAGCTTTACCTTGCTGTGAGGGAACTTCTTTAAGGTGCTGGTGGTGAGGTGAAAAAATAGAAGCTAACATTCTAACACTCTCCTTTCTTTAGCAATGCTAGTAAAATTTCAGTCAAGGTGGTTCTTGCAGCTCTGTAAAGCGTGATTCTACCCTTTGAGCTGTTAGAAATGCTTGAAAAGTTGAAGGCCTGTAGAGAAGGCTAATTTTAGCTCCCCATGCAGTGGAGGGATTCAGTTCTTGTGAATGGTGCAAAAATGATCTTTTTACCCCTTCCTGCAGAGTCCCTCATCAGTTCTGTCCAAGGCTGTTCTTTCATCTGAGCTGCCAGGCTGAAGCAAAAGCTGAGAAGAGAAGCCTCCCAGGAGGAGGAACACTACCAAATAGCTTGGTTAATTCTGCCACTTCAAAAGCTTTAAACATTTCCTTACCTGAGGGAGCACTGGATTTTATAAGTAATCTAGTTTAGGAAGTATGGCTCTTCGAGAAAGGGCCTCATTATGCCATGTGCTGAGTAGGAGGCAGAGCTTCTGTCTAGCAGAGACTTTCTGTGTTTTTAATGATTTCCAGGTATTGAGACCCTGATTGTGAAGCAAACCATACTAGCCTTTCTATTCACATCGGAAAGTTTTATCTTTCAAATATCCTCACTTGTCATCCACCTTTCTAATTTTAAGGAAAAAAAAGAGGAAATCTGTCCAGAACAAATCAGCTAAAACATGAGTTCTTGTAATGTATGGATTTCTTCCCTTTTTCAGTTCTTTTCTCTCTCACTCTCTCTCTCTATTTTTTTTTCCCTTCTCAGGGCTGACACTTTAAATTATTGAATATCAAAGAGGTTTGTGAAATGTTTTTGTGATTGCTTTAATGTCCCTACCTCCAGAGCCCTTTGCTCAGTTAAAATATAAAGCCAGTGCTAGGACTCTGGCATTCTAGAATTTCTTGTTCTGCTTTCAAGGGAATCCAAGCCCCCTTCCAGAGTTCTTATGTGGATGTAAAAGAAGTTGGGACTTCAGTCCTAAACCAACTCATTTCTAGATCATGTTTTGCTTGCATGAAATTCATTTCTAGAAGCTGTATTTGTGTAAATACACTTTCCATAAATTCACCATGCCTTTTCTCCATCATTTTCATAGAATCATACAATCACAAGGTTGGAAAGGATCTACAAGATCATCTAGTCCAACTGTCCTCCCATCACCGTTGCTACCACTAACCCATATCTTGTAGCTCCTCATCCAGACGCCTCTTGAACTCTGCCAAGGATGGCGATTCCACCACCTCCCTGGGTAGGCCATTCCAGAGCCTGACCACTCTCTAAGAGAAAAAGTTTTTCCTTATATCAAATTTAAATTTCCTCTGACACAGTTTCCAGCCATTTCCCTGTGTCCTGTTTGTTGCCTGGGAGAAGTGGCCAAATCTCTCCTCATCACAGTCTCCCTTCAGGAAGATGTAGAATAAGGAAGGCATTGTCCATACCCTCTAGAAACCTCTTGGATTGCTTCCTTTGCTCTGTACTATATTTCCAATACATATCAGGGAAGTTGAAGTCTCCCAAGAGAACAAGTGCTGGCGATTGTGTGACTTCAGCAAGCTGCTCAAAGAATGTCTCATCCATCTCTTCATTCTGATTAGGTGATCTATAACAGACCCCCACCTAGACATCACCCCTACAGGCCTTCCCCCTGATCCTTACCCACAGGCACTCGACTTGATCATTCCCAACCCCAAGCTCTTCAACATCAAAACACTCTTTAATATAAAGGGCCACACCACCACCCTTCCTTCCTTGTCTATCCCTTTTGAAGAGCTTGTAACCATCCATCAATCACAGCACTCCAGTCATGGGAGTGGTCCCACCATGTTTCAGTAATAGCAACTAGGGTCATATCATGATGCACAATCTCTTCCAACTCCTGCTTGTTACCCATGCTGAATGCAAGGGCATCATTTTAAAGGCTCATTTTAAATGAGCAATTTTTCCATCTCTTCTGCAACAGGTTTTCCATAAATATGCTGATTTTCAGCGATATACCTATGCTTCCAAAAAGGGTATCAACCTGGTGCAGGAGTGGGACTGTAAACTTGTAGAGGGCTATAGGCTGTAGGACCATAGGTATTTTCAGATCTTTCCTGGCCCAGAAGCATCAGCAAGATCTTGGTTTCCTTTCTAGGACACTAGGACCTCTTGACTATATAGATCATCCATTTGACTTTATAATTTTTGGCTACAGATCTATTAACTAGATATCAAATAGAAGCTTACAGTTCTGTCTTGTGTATAGACACCTATGCAGAGGATCCACAAGCAGATTCACCCGAATGCACACGGGTGCAAAATGCTGATTTAGCTAGCTTGGGTTCTCTGCCTGATTTGCACCTGTCACTCCAGGTAGTAGATATCCTGTAACTTTCCTACATCATGTTTGCCTATTCCTTGCAAATATCTATGAGGGCTCCAAATTGGCATGAGATGCCTACCTATGGAGAATCAATTTCCATGAGTCAGAATGTTCTGAACCTTAATTAGCTCTCTACTGTATTAACAGATCCACCTGAGCTCTGGGCTTTCATTATAGTCACAGGAGTCATCTGAGTCATTTTAGTTTTAGATGTCGACTTGAGGTAAACTTTGGAAAAGATAAGTCATATCCTAGCAGTGCCTGCTTTCCACTAGAGCCCAAATGTCTGATTTATGTATATGGTTCTGTGTGGAGCCAGAAGCTGGATACAAGGATCCTTACAGGTCCCTTCTAACTTGGACCATTCTATGATTCTGTGATAAAGCTTATGTAACGCTCACCTACTCACCTGCATTCAGCGAGGGGAGTCCCATGCAAGTGTTTTAAGTGTTGATTGTACATGGCAAGGTTTTGTAATGGGTTTGAGGGAGCTTTAGGGGAGGCCTCTGTGAGTTCCAACTGGCTCTAAAAGTGGAAGCCCCTTCCACATTTCTACTCCTCCTTAGAACTTACCTTGTACATGGTTGGATCCTTTATGCAAAAGAAAAGTAGAACAGAAATAAATTCCAAACTTCAGAATGTTTGTTTCTACTTGACAAAACTTATCACATGATAAGACATACACTAGCGATATTTTGTCCTACATAAAGTCAGAGCTCAGTTTTAATTTAACTGGTGACTCTTGTTAGAAGATGGCACATAAATGATTTTCCCTGATTATAGTCTGTTTGTTTATTTATTTGGTTGTATTTCTGTGTGGTTTTCATTTTTTATTTTTTGTCAGATTTTCTGGAATATGTGATACTAAGGCACCAGAGAAAATATTAAACAATAATTTTCAAGTTGAATAGAGTAGTAAGTTCTAATATTATAAAGTGCTTTAGAAATAAATGATGTAGACTGTGTTGGTAATGTATCTACAATAGTATTTTATGTGCATGTATAATCTGTGGTGTTTTGGTCAATAATGGGGCAGAAAGAACTAAGTAAATTGATTGCCTACATAAAGTCAGACCCAGGACAGTAATTGTATAATTAATGTGTATTGCACAGTTTTAGCTGAAAGCTTACAAACCTCATCTACTTAGCAATATACATTTAAATAATGTTTCAGAATTCCAGGGAGAGACTACACTGTATGAATAAAATAGCATTAATCCACGTCTTGTTGAGTAGAAAGCACAGCCAGAATATATGAATTTATATAAAGCAATCCACGGATGTGCCCCAGTGCTTTCTTACAAAGTTAACCATGTAGAGAGCCTTTGTTAGTTTCCTTTTTATCTTTATTTTCAAATAAATGGAACAATTAAAGCATTTAGCTAAACAAAGAGGAAAAGACAAGGTAAAAAGGAAAAAAAAAAACAAATGTGAGTCAGCCAGTCTTTCTGTATCATTCAACAGGCAGCATACGGAAATTGGGAGTAGGCCATCTTTCTCTGTAGGTAAAGGCAACCGTGTGAGCTCCATTGAACAATGAGTTTTCCTAATGCATCAAAATTACAGTGACAACTGTGCTAAATAACTTTCTCTTGGAAAAGTGTGAAAGCTTCAAATGCGTTATTAGCTCTCACAATTATTTGTTTGGTGAGGTTGTTTGCTGGTTGAATGTTGAGCTGCAGTGCAGTGGAATGAATGCATTTGGTCACGGACTTGAAAGGTAGTTTTAAATACATAGCATGACTTTCTGAAGGTTTAGTATTTTTTAATGCCTGCTCTCTGTATTGACAAGTAGAAAAAAATTTAAGGCATTCATTCGTGATATGTATAAATCCAAAAAGTGAGAAGTGTCAAAGAGAGGATTTTCCAAAGTGCAGTGTTAACTTTGATCTAAGACCAAGAGCTAAGAACGTGCCAAGGTCATAAAAGCAGAGTTCGCAGGAAAATTCTGCTTGACCTCAGGACATCTCTAGTTCAGTGTCTTTAGGTTGGTGAGGAGGGACCGCAGTGTCTTTGAAAGCCACTACTAGTTGTATTCAAAACACTTGAAAATCACATTTTTGTGCTCTACTCTCTTCAACTATTGCACCTGAACTGCTGTTGCCTATTCATACTGCAGAGTTTTGACCTCTTAAATGTTTTAAGCTTTCCAAAGGCTGACACAAAATACTTATATGCACAAAGGCTCACCAGTAAACATTCTTATGGTAAATGTGACTTCAGAAATGGATGGACACATTTTGAGGGTAAAGGTGACTGGATTCCACCATCTACATCATGGTGAAATACCAGATTTCAGGGCTTCACTGAATGTTGCATGTGTTGTCCCTAGTGGAATCTCAGTCACCAATTCATATTTAAGTGTCAGTACTTCAGTGTGATAATCCAGAATGATATCTAACACTTTATAATTAATCCAGCTGCCTAAATGTAGGCATGTGGTATCATCTGATATGTTATTGCATATTATATGTGCCATCTAGCTGCCTGTATTGATGACACTAGGTCTCTCAGGAGTCCTGTGTTGTATCTGCCAGCTCCGTGTAGATATTGTAGTATACTAAGACCCATCAGATGACATCAACTTTTATTTTTAGGTGGTTAAATCAAGACCTTAGTGCCTTCAAACAAACTAGCTGGATAGCAATTTCTGTGTGTGTGGTGAGAGTAAAGACAGAAGAAAATTACTGACATGGAGATTGTCAATGTTTGGATATTTAGTGTCTAATTACTATTTTTTTTTTTTCTTGTTCACAGTTGAATTTTCAGAACAGCTAGATTTGAGACACAAATCAATAAGTCTTGCAATTGTGTTCTACAGTCTCCCTCCTATTCTAGTCAAAGTGAATTTGGCAACACATATACATGGTTGAAATGTGCTAAAAAGACTATAGTGAACGGAAATAGTTATGTACTTTCTCCATTTTTTAGGGCACCAGTGCAAGGGAGTATTCATTCTGACCTGACACTGAAGATACAAGCTTTACATGATCATGCGTCAGATTTGCTGAGTACCATGCTGAGGTGCAGACAATTATTTCTGTTACACAATGGAACACAGAGGGCTAAGGTGAGAGTTTTGGTCTCACAGATATGTTGCAGTCTGAGCTGAGTGACAAGAGAGCAACGTTTGCATATCTTCCTTCTTGGCATGTGTATTTTCTTTTTCCTTCCTTCTTCTCCTTCCTCTCCTCCTCCTCCCCCTTCTTTCTTTCCTTCCTATTTACTTTTAGCTTTATTTTTCCTTCCTGTTTCTCAGCAATTGCTAATAACACATTGTTTTTTTAATTTAAACTGAATGACAGTTTGCCATTAGGTGATGTTGATATCACCACCTGCAAAAATTAAGAATAATGATTCACAAGTTGGGCTTCAAAACCCACAAGAATTCATTAGAACAGAGTTTTCTTGTCATTGAGAAAGCCTAGGGTGACAGGCTTGAATAAATGGGTCTGTACTGCAGACGTCTAAAGACAGGTGTTATAGATACCACCTCTGCAACTTCCAGGGTTTTTAGATCATTTTTCTTTTCTTTTGGCATTGGATGTAGGGTGAAGGCACCAGAAATGATCAGACGGATTCATTGTTTTTATGAGACAGGTAAGAGGAAGAATCAATAAAGCTTCTGTGATGTCTGTTCTAAGGAAAAAATATAAGAACTGTGAAGTGGTTAAGCTAGATTCTGAACTGATAGGGGAATAAATGGCCTGCTCCATTGAAACCAGAGGCAGGTAGCAAATATGCATGGGAGTCTGGAAGTTGGATTTGCTGAGAACAGAGGTCTTGAAGTCTTATCTGGAAGTGCTAAATAACGATGAACTCGTATAATCATCCTAAAGGAAATAAGAAATGCTCTTGTCTTTAAGCATAATTAATGAAGAGAAGATAAGCAATCATGTTATACTGGTGATTGCAGTAGCAATAGATGTAAGCACTAGGCTTGCATATAATAAAATGCCGGATGACTTACTTCTTGGCTGAACCTGGGAGAAACTGCAGACATATATTCTCATTATTTACTCAGCTTAGCATTTAAATGATTAAAAACCTCAGTGTTTTTCAGCCCTTCAGCAATGTAGGCCTTTAGAAATTTACCAGTAGAATTGCAGCTTCCATTTCCAAAAAGATAAGAAAAGAGGGGAACAGATCTGGTTAATCTAGTGTGGCCGAAATTCTTCTTTCTTTTGCACCTTCTAAGAAGTTGTCCATGGACATCAGGGTTTTGATGAAGGAGACTACCATCATACTAGCTTGAGTGGATTGCTTATTGTTTTACCTCAAAGAGAAAATCATGGCAAAATCAAAGTCATAGAATCATAAAATGGATTGAGTTGGAAGGGACCTTAAAGATCATAGAGCTCCAACCCTCTGCCATAGACAGGGCTGCCACCCAGTAGCTCAAACTGCTCAGGACCCCTGACCTTGAGCACTTCCAGGGATGGGGTACCCACAGCTGCCCTGGGCAACCTGTGCCAGTGCCTCACTGCCCTCAGAGGAAAAAAATTCCTTCTAGTATGAAGTCTAAATCTCCCTTCTTTTAGTTTAAACCCATTTCCTCTTGTCCTATCACTTTTAGACTGTGTAAAAACTCAGTCCCCATCCATTTATAATAAGTTCCCTTCAAATATTGGAAGGTCACAATGAGGTCTCCCAGGAGCCTTCTTTTCTTCAAGTTAATCAAGCCCAGGTCCTTTGACCTTTCTTTGCAGGATAATTATTTTTTCTTTCTCTCTTTTTCTTTAAATACATTTTCTCTCTTGTCATGCACTTAAATTTACAGGAATTTTGTTTTTGTGACCACACATGTTCTTCATCTCCAGATCCACAAACAAATGAGCAACAATGGGTAAGCCCTAGTCCTCTCATATTATGCCTGACATAACAATCATGATGAAGTCCAGTGATAAATCCTGGAAAACTCAAGGACAAAAGCCCTAGGCTCTTATGCTCCTTTGCTCATAGCAGTGGTTAGTTAGACAAATAGATGTACTTACACTTGAGAGGCATTACAGAAGTATTTAAAAGAATTAAAATGAATTATTGGACAGGCAAGCATGAGAATATGTAACTGATGAGTCTCAGCCATGCTGAAAATGCAGGAGCCGTCAAATCTCCATGGAAAGCTTGTAACTGCATTTTGAAGCTCACGCATGTCTCTCATGCATGCAATTATTTAGGTTTTAGGTTAAAATAACCGAAAAACTCACAAACATGGCTCCCAACACGAACCTGGCAGGTACTCTCAGCAGCTGGGAGGGCGAATGTAAAATAGCAACTCTTCAAATGCTTAAATTGTGTGAAATTCAAGCACTGAGGAGAAAAACAGGGCCTGATGATTAAATGTAGAGAGCTGTCATTGCTGCATTATATTAAAATAACTTGCCTCTAGCAAACCACACACTATTTCTTCCTTAAATCTGTCAGTTTTCGGGAGTCTGTTACTCTGGCTGGCTGCATCAATAGCTTTGGAGCTATGTAAGTTTCACAGTGAAGAGGGCACTTGCAGGAAGACTTTTCATGAATGGTGAAGGACCCATTAACCACTGAATACCCACTGCCGTGTGCAGGTCATATTTTCCTGTGCCTTAATGAGACTTGGTACAATCAGAAATTGAAAGTAGAAATAATTCTCAGATGCATTTTTAAGCCACAGCAAAGCTTTGGGCAAAACATAACTCATTTGTTTGTGGATTGTTATCATTAATACACAGATCAGAGACTTATTACTGCCTCAAGCGCAGCACTTTTAATAACGTCCAAGACAGAGAGCTGTTAAAGCTGCAAACAACAGCACAATGGAGCTGGCCTGAATGAGCAGAAGGAAGAGAAATAGCACGTCAGTGGCAAAGTCCCTGACACTCGGAGAATGAACAGAGGTTTCTCATTAAAAAGACTGCTCTTTCTTTGTACCCTTTTTCTCCCTGAAACAGACTCTGATGTCCTCCAATAGATCTCCATTAAGTTTGTGCTTTTTCTTGAAGCTAGAGGCATATTCTCTTCTACTTGACCTCTGGGATTTTTCTTTACTCCACAAAGGGCAGCTTTAATATGTCTTTGTGAGAAGTGATTTTCCTGCCCCATGAAATTTTGTGCCTTAAAAATCGAACAAAACTGCCTTTTCTTTCCACAATGATTTATTTTATTGGTGTGTTTTTCACAACCAGAGTATCAGGTAATTTGGAGATAAATATCGGTATGGCTTTTAATAGGTGTGGAATAGAGTAATATATGCATCTCTCTTGATTCCCTGTTTATAGGGCTCTCCAAAATTATAGAAATATACTTAGCTGCTTTTTAAACTTCTTTATTTTTAAGTGGATCAGAGGAAGGGTTTCAGTTGCCAGGTTAACTTAGGGATCAAGGGGATTCAAACCCAAGGCTTTAATCCATTGACTAATCAGACCCATTTATGTAGCTTGTAGAGCTGAGACAGGCATCCCCTGTGCAGATTCTCTCTGTTTCCAGAGATTTCTTGCATCTTGTCCCCAGAAACAACCTGTTCCCAGACGCTGGTGTTCTGCCTCTGCCTATGTTTCCCATTGAACTTGTGGGTGTACAAAAAGCATGTATCTCCTTCCAAGTGTGCAGATTTCCTCACAGCCTGGAGCTGGCTGAATGGCTGTGAAAACCATGCAGGTAAAATTGAGCCAATGTAGAAGTCATTTGTGTGCATTCTGAGGGCATTTATGTGCTTGATGTGTATTTGTGCTTGTGTGAATGATTGTTGCATGGATAGGCATGTCACATTCATTTAAGTAGCTCTTCTTTCGGAGGCAGCTGTGAAATTAAGAGCTTTTCAAGTTCACCAGTCCAGTTAAGGAAAGGATAAAGAAGGTAAATGCAGGAAAAAGGAACCTGAAGTGAGAAATAAGGGGAAAAGAAGAGGAAGATGGAGCTCTTGAAAATGTGTAGGAATGTATGGTAATGAATAAAGCTTGTGCAAGCTTTATGAAAGGGAACGAAGCCAAGGAGTGAGGTGAGAAAATCTGTGAATTTATAACATTGTAACAGAAATGATGTGAAGGCCTTTCTCAGGGAGAAATTGCATCTCCTTTTCTTATGGCCTCCTCAGGTGAAAGTGTGCACTGATGGGTTGTGGAGCAACAGGGAGATCTGAACCATTGACCGGCTGCTTCTTTTTCTAGACACCCGTGTGTACGTATTTTCCTCTCATGAGAAGAGGTGGTCTGAGCAGGGTAAAGCAGGAGTTGTAATTACTGAGGGTACGGTAACTTACCCTCAGATTACGTAGGTAGAAATAGATAAGAAAATGCATCCTCTGATAGTCTGTTTCTCTGGGAAGCTATAAGTAGTCCCAGCTACTTGCAGTGTCTGAGTAGTGGGCTGTGCCAAAATTCTGGAGGAATAACATAAGGAATTGTGGATGGGTACAAAATGAAAGGATTTAATAAACTCTTCTTATCAACAGCAATACTATTAATGAATTAAAGGGTGGAGAGAAAAGGAAACATCCCAGACAATGATGGTATTTTCTGGGATGTTTCCTTTTCTAAAGGATGGGTATGGTATTACTTGTCTTAAAACAGAACATATGTGAAATATACATAATACTTTTCCTACACCTTTAAAAACAATTGTAGATGAGGACATTTCTCATTACATTTTATCTTATTAACTGTTTGAGTGCTTTGCTTGCAATTGTTTTCTTTCCAGTAGATATCACTGCACAGCACGTGCCTTAGCCCATGTTACATAACTTATTGGATGATGGTAGTAGTGGTTTGCAACTAATTGATGTATCTGTGCTGTATTTTCTATAAAATCATACCCATCTGTGTAGATGATTTCAGTGAGTCTTAACAGGGTCTCTATAAGATGTTATTACTTCTGTCATGCAGAGACAACTATATAATGATTTGCATAATTATAGATGGAAGAAAACGTTAGCCTGCATATTTAAAACTGTTATATACATTTCCACCTTATTAAAGAAAATCACTGGAGCTGGGTAGGATACTCAGATTGGAGATCAGGTGGCAAAGTATATAGGTAATATAATCAAATTTTCTAGTGTTAAAGAGTTTCAGCTGAACAAAACCAACAGAACTGTCCTTGCTAGCCAAAAAAGTTACAAACGAAAACTCACTTAAAGAGTGCTTCTGTGAACACACATTTCTCTCTGTCACTGTAACTGTAACCTTGGGGATCAGTCACTTTGGATGTGCTAAAGAGATGCTTTCATGAATAAGTGATGATAGGCTTTAATAAAATTAGGGACCTTAATAGGCGAAGTGGGAAGAAGGTTACAGTACTTGTGGTGTGAAAGCAAGTAGTTTCAATCTGCAATTCAGATCTTTTCTTCCTCTGTCTAAATCTGGTGCTGTGTAAATTTTTGCTGGTGAGCATCCATGGAGTTGTTCAAGCCTACAGATAGCTCTGTATGCCTCAGTACGTATTACATGCCATGAACCTAGCAGATCTGAAAGGAGGCGGATTCTTCTGACCTTGTGCTTGTAGTTTAACCCTTATCTTGCAAACAACTCAAAGCAGTTTTGAAGATGGTCCTACCTATGAGAAAATACATGTACTTCTGCTGTGTTTATTCAAATTGAAAAGTTAGAATACAAAATTAATTTAGGTAAGATGCTTGTCTTTTCTCCACTTTTGCTCAATAGCATCATTTGGGGGTGGATCTAAATTGGTATGTAAGAGAATTTCCGGGAACAAATGTAAGAAGTAAACATTGATATTTGTTAACTTGCTCCCTGGATCTGTCCCAGATTGTTTCATTCAGTTCTTTGAAGGAGTGGTCTCTTGTAAGAGGTTGATCTGAAGCTGTGTGAACGTCATCCTTAGTCTTGGAAAAAGGCCTACTTCATCGGAACACAGACTCAATTTAGAATTCTTAGCAAATATACTGGAGAAAGGGCTCTTACAGGCTCTAGGATATACAGCCTACTTATCCTCACAAAATGGTGTGAGTGGGGCTCACAGCCATGAAGTAAATTCTGACCTGTGAGAGGTTCTGAGACGTCCCTAACCATGCCCTGATTTAGACAGGATTATCTAAAATATGTTAGAGCTTTTCCAATTCTCTCCACAGCTGTTTTCATGGGATCAGTAAGATGGAGAAGAACCTTTGAAACAGAGTACTCTAGGATAACTTAACACAGTGTACCTCAAGGCTGGAAGTCAGTGCTAAGCAGAGAGACATGGTCAGGTATCAGAATTGTTGCTTTCTGAAGATAGGTATTCTATCTGTGCTTTCATTTGGATGTCTACCAACAGCTACTGAGGGTGATGCATTTTTGTTTGGGACCTCCATCTTCTGATCACTAGATCTCATACATGTTTCTAAATGTCATGTTCTTCATACAGTTCTACTTACATCTGATGAATTTGATATAAGTGTGACAACAAATGTTTTTGAAATCTGCAAGTTTTGTTGTGGGGGTGTAACTGGTATTCAAATAAGCAGTGCCATGCAAATGAATATTATATAAACTTGGTGAGTCATACCAAGGTATGAACTGTACAACACCTAACTCGTTATACCAGGAAAAAACAAAATAAAAGAAAAAAAATTGTTTTCAATTACAAACCTGCAAAAGGAATATTTTGTAATAACTGTTCACATGAGAAATGTAGCAAACAGAGCAACATATTAACACAGAGAAAATCCAAAAGGTGGGTTAACATTAAATTGGTCTTAGCCCCCTTTGTTTTCTAGTAGCAGTTTCCCTGGTGATTTTAGCAAAGATGTGGAAAAATCATGTCACTGGAAGACAGTGGTAATTTTGTCACTGATTCAGTACCATGAAATTTTCTCTGTGATACTTATCATTAGATAAAAGCACTGAGTAGCAGCAAACTGATTGATCAAGGTCATTGTAGAAGTACTTTTTGAAATGCAGGCAGCAATGTCCCAAAATGGCAAGCAAGTTCTAGTTCTGTCATTTAGATGCATGAGCAAAGCTTCAATAAACAGAAGGAACAGTGAACATTTATAAAACTCCTGCTCTGGGTCTGCTGGATGTAGCCTCGTTTGTCAATCCGAGGCCCCGAAAACTCAACGCTAAGATGCTTCCCAATGAATTTTGATTCTGCAAGGAGCTACTCACCACAGGAACAATCTGTCTTTAGTCTGACTTGCTCGGATTTGTAATGCTTCACCTTTTCATTTTGTATGCTGGCCCCAAGCAAAAATGTGAGGAATCCATTGCTAAATCACCCTATCTCATGCAAAACTTGTTTGAAGATAATAGAGATGATTTTTTTTTTTTTTTTGGAAGAAGACTATGTGCATTGTTAGTTGTGAGCCAATCTCCTTTTCATTTCAGAATATTCAAGAGATATCGATGAACTTGATGTTTCTGTAATGTCCAGAATGACAATTTTATATCTATTGATTCATCAAATGCTCCCCTTCTGGCTATTTCTGTTTAATATTAATGTTTGGAAGCTCTTTTCAGGGACAGGGCTTTGTATGCACTGCCTATAACACAACACTTTTCTATCTAAAAAGGCAATAAGAGTTGGGTAAAGACAAATGGGAAGTACAACATAACAGTGTGATAGACTTGAGGAGATCATGAAGATGATCCTCAAAAGGGGACTTAATAAAGCTTGTAAGAATTATTTCCCAGTCAGGGAGAAGAGCAAAGATGAAGATGCAACAGCTCCTCCTTGAAAGAGCAGAAAATCATCTATGGTGGAAGCTCAGAGGTCAGATATGTGGCAGAATGGTGGTGTCTGGTCAAAAAGGAAGTAATGAGGGATGAAGAATGCATTTTGTTGTTAGATTGACTGCTTTTTGTTGTGAGATTGGTACAGAATTGTTTTTTTACAAGTTTGTCTTAGGAAGATCTCCTTTGCAGCACTGAGGTAGAGAAAACTAATTACATTGCAGCTTGAATTCTGCAAAAGCTGGTGAGTTTTCCATGGGAATGGAGACAACAAACCACATAAATTTTTGCCTCATCCCACACCCTGCATTATTTAGGTGTCACAGTTTTTTAAATGACAGTTCTGTCAAGCCCTGTGAGTTTGTAACATCTTTCTTTTTGATGGTGGAATTAAAGACGTACGTTAGCTTTATGTTGCATGAAAGTAATTTTTAACGCTAAGACAAAAAATGCACTTTTTAGGTTTCTTTGTCTTTCTCAGTGAGCTTCTACAGACATTTAGTACGTTGGATAATTCCTGCTGAGGGAGCTATCTTGTTTTATACTGCGTGCATCCAGACAAACTGATTCCAGAATCAGTTTGATTGAGATTTAAGACTTCAGACTTTTCCTTCTTTATTCAGTCTTTCTTTCTTTCTTTCTTTTAGGATGAAGTTTTTCACAGAGGGTGGTGATGCACTGCAACAAGTTGCCCAAGGAGGCTGTGGATGCCCCATCCCTGGAGGCATTCAAGGCCAGGCTGGATGTGGCTCTGGGCAGCCTGGTCTGGTGGTTGGCGACCCTGCACATAGCAAGGAGGGTTGAAACTGGATGATCATTGTGGTCCTTTTCAACCCAGGCCATTCTATGATTCTACAGTTTTTCTAACGTTTAACTGTAGCGCTTGTCTCAAAACAAACATGATCACATCAGCCCCCTGAGTCCAGCTCTGGAAGAATTTGGAAAGCAGTGCAACTGTTCCAGGCTTATGATGAAAATGTGTTAAGAGCAAAATTAGTATCACTGTTTCCTGGCAACAATTAGGGAAATGCCCAACTGTATCCAGAAAGGGGAGAACTTTGTCTGATGAGTTGTGACTGTGCTTGCTTACCTCTGGGGGACTTTTCCTCTACCCTCTCTCTGATTTTAATGGGAGGTAGCGTGTACTTTTAAGGCTCCATTCACTTCACTTTAAAGGACACTATCACTATCTTAGTTCTAAATGAAAAAATGCCTCAAAAGTATGATTCATTAACTACAACAAGAACCATGTATGGATAGGATCAGCTGTGAACTCTTTGCAAGTCTAAAGCTAAGGAAGATGAACCCAGTGAAGAAGAGCTGTCTATTGTCTTGAATTTTAAATGGAACTCACATGATTCTTTTGTTAGCAATGACAGCAATGAGCCTCTCTTTATTATTAAAGTGTACTACAGAATAATGTGAACTCTTCATGTAACTCTAAATCAATGTATGGATAAAAGGCCGTCTTCAAATTTGATTCTGCAAGGAAACATTTCCAAAGTACATTTGAAAGGCCTATATCATCAGACATGCAGCTGAATTTGTTTGCCCTTAAGCTAGTTGGCCCAAACGTTAAAAGAGATTTTGAAGATGAGTATCTGAAAATCCCAGTGATTACCTCACTGATTCTTTGGGCACTTAAGCATCTAGTACCAGGGGCAGTCCTTGTCTGCAGTGATGCCTCTTTTCTCTGCTTATAACAGGGAATGTGAAGCTGTAGGACATCAATGTAAATAAAGATTAATCTCAACAGGATAAATCTGTGATATGGAAGCAACATCCATCAAAGAGCAGAAGAAATATGAAATTAGGCACAGCAACAGCCACTTTTTAAGTCATTACTTTATTTTTGTGGTTGTTGTTATTGTGAGGTACTGCAAAGGGTCATTTGACTTTACAAAACAGATTTGCTTCATGAAAAACAGATACCTTTCTTTTAAAACAAGCTTTAAAAAATTTAATATATTTTTAGCCCTTCAAAATCCCTGAAAGTTTAGAGGATCCAGAAAACAATTGATAGAAGTAGAAACAAACAAAAAGTATTAAAATGAGAAAGAGCGAAGGGTACATTTAACCCCAAAAGCAATTTGCACAGTGCCTGGTTTGTTGGCGCTGTTAAAATAAACAACAGCACATCCAGGTCTATGTGTCACCTCATAGGACAGCTGCAAAGATCAGTGTGAAGTCACAGGATGCTAAGCCTATTGAATCCATTCCAAAAGTAGCTTGTTCTGCAGCCAGCAGCAATAGATATTTTGATAAATATTTGAAAGATTCTTTTCTTTTTGTTTTTGCTTTCGCGGTACTGGAAAAAGCCACTAGATGGCACTGGCTTGTCATAGCTGGAAAATAAGAACTGTTTGCCAGAGGAAAATAGAAAGCTCTCGTTCCACTGAATTCTGCTTTATGTCAGTAGGTGGCAGATTTGGGCTATTTATGAAAAAAAAGGAGAAAAAGAAAAAAAAAAAAAAAAGGATCAACACAACAGGTTTAATGTTCTCTCTTGTATCTTGCAAAACTATTTTCCTTTCTTTTTCTCAAGCCTTCTTCATGTAAAAACGATAATAATAATGAAATAAATTATGAGTGGAATGAAAAGGGACTGTTATTTAAAACCTTTGTTTCATCTTTTCAAATTAAGGGCAGAAATATACTAGCAAATAAGAACCTATTAGAGCCATTAACAGAAAGGAAATCAAAACATAAATGAGTGAGAACACTGTTCTAAAAACAATTCCCAGTTAAAGTGTCAAAGTTAATCAAACAAAAATTATCCGGTATATGAATACTGGTAAGGCAAAACAGAGAACTGTCTTTTGGTTTAAGAATGTGTGACAGGGATACCTTTCACTTCTATGATGCTTCCAGTCTATCTGAAAGCCATCTTTGTGTGCGTGTTTTTGTGACTTTTCTAACAAATCTGAGCTGAGTAAGAAAGGATGCCAAAAAATGATAACATCAATATTGGCTTCATTTTTGGGTGTTTGTGCTCTCTGTAGTGCAAGAAATCTGGTAATGAGGTGTGGCTCCCCTGAAATAAATACTGAATTTCCTCATAAAGCAACAGTTTTCAGCTTAGCTGTCCTGTTAATCCTAATGATCAGATCCCAGATGACTTGCTGGGAAGGAGTATGCCTACAAGGGACAGGTACAGCTCCAGCTGAGACCTGGGCTTGCTCCAAGACAGCAGCAGAGTGGCTATAGTTGATGTGATGCTTTGTCTGTAAATTAGCTTTCAAAGGGTTTGAGATGATGCTGTTGGCAGGACGTGAGCTTTTATACCTGAAAGAAGGTTTCTGTGAACCAGCAAACAGAGATAATCGGAGACAGGGAATGAATATTCTTTCTCCATCCTCCTGACACCCCACTACAGCATGAGGTGCATCCTTCTACTTGGTGCTGAGCACTTTGTATTTCACCCTCAGTGCACTTGTACATTTTTCTCCTGAAAGCAGTGTGTGGTGCCTGCCTCTTTTTATTTTTGCATGTCCTTTTGCTTTAATCCAGAAATGTTGTTGGTACTGTGCCACCCTCTTATGTAACAGGCCAGTGCAGCCACCCAAGCAGCAACAGCAGACGCTGCTCAGCTCATACTTTCCCTAGGGAGGCTGCAGTCCACATCCCACAGCTCCCAGGAAACACCAGACCGTGGGGTGCTGGTGTGCAGGAGCTCTCTTTTCACTCGTCCTGCTGACAGTGCACAGAAAAGACATTATTGCGGTCAGTGCAGAAACATGAGTGAGTCCCTGGAGGGATGTGGGCTTGGTGCTCCCTATTGCTTTGTAGTGGGTGCATGTAAGGCTATCTGGTGAGGCTGCTTTGTGCTCTCGCTTGCTTTCTGCTCCCAGGACCAAGAAAATTAACTCCTTCCTATGCAATGGGAAAACTTCAGAAAGATGCTGAGGAACATAAGCAGTCAAACATCTGTGTATAAAAAAACATGCTTATTTTCAGAGCCTGTCTCGAGAGATAGCTGTAACCTCAAAACCCCTCGAATGGTGTTGGCGATTGAATGCAGGTCCCTCTGTGATGCTGTAACAGGACTGCAGTTGTCACTGCATGAGGGCAGAAACAAAGCTTCCTCCTCTGTCTGCCTTTCTTGAGAAAGCTGTGCAGTCCTCAGTGTGCAGTGAAGGCCCTGATTGTGTAGCTGTTTTGGGCAAAGAACATGAAATTGAAGGGGAGTTAGTGGGTTTCTGGATGCTGATTGGATTTGGGCATTACATGAAATACATCAGTGCTGTTAGGACTGAAGGTTTCTCTGTGCACATCCAGAAGGTCCTTAGGCAGTGAGGGAAGGATGAGATACCTTTAAGACCAAGTGAATCTGAACAAAAGTTTCATCTCTGCACCCTAAATCCCATGTTTTGCTCTTTGTTCTCTTATACAGAGTTCCTAAATAGCCCGCAAAAGAACTCAGGACAAATCAATCGATATGCTTGAACAGAACTGAGCAGACATATTTCATTCTCTCCTATAACTCTGGAAGCTCAACAAGCTTCTGCAAACTCCACTGGGGCCTGAGTTGAATAGTCTGGCAGAAGGATAGCAGAGATTAGACCATTGTATTGCACCTAGAGCAGATATAGTCCCTCAGGGATGTGTGTGTAGGACGGATTGGGGAAAACTGGATCAGAAACATAGAGAGCACAACAACTCCAGGCACATTACACTGATGCCTGCTGCTTGGGCAGGATAAACACAATTAGTTCTACCTGCTGTGCTAATCCTGCAAATCTCATCCCAGCCAATTCATTGAAATTGCATTCTCTAGCTTTCCCTTTGTTTGTCACGTAGACGTTCTCGTTCCTAATTCTGTGAATTTAACCAGGGCACCGCTCTGCACGCTGTTGCTTGGGGGTGATCATAGCAGGAGTCATGCCCTCACATGTTCTGCTTTTTAAACTTCCAGCCGACACCATCCCCATCTCATAACAGCTATGAGCTCCTGCAATTCCTGTCAAAGCCAGTTCAGTATCCTGATTAACACAGGCATGAGATTAGCCAGCATCTCTCTCAGACTTAGAATAGGAATCATTTCTTTCAGCTTTAGCTGTGAAAAAGAACATACTCAAGCTATTCTTCTGAGCAGCCTTACTCTAAACAAGAGAAACTGTCACTTCTAAGTGATAGTTCCTATCCATTCCCCAATCACTGACCTAATCTTAAGACAACATGAATTTCCCGTTCTTTCCTTTGACTATGGGGGGAACTGACAGAGATGGCTGAGACTAGAAGTGTAAACTGTAGGGTCCCAGTGGTAAATGAGGTGAATATCTCATCTCTATGAATGAATCTGAAAACATCCTGGAGCTGATAGCCATACTCCAGAGCTGCAGGCATTTCTCTAGCACAGCCCTCTTCTTCCTAAATCACCACTAGAGAGAATCCTTCTGGAAACTGACAGGTAGACTGTTAAATTATAGAATTGGTCAGATTGAGATTGGTCTCAGAAGGTGTCTCATCCGACATACATCTCCAAGCATGTACAACTGCAGGGTCAGACTAGGTTTCTCAGGACTTTATAAATTTGGGTTTTGAAAAACATCAGTGGAAAACCTGCATGCAACTGTGAAAATTGTTTGCCTTATACCCACTGACATCTTCTCATTTTTATGTCAGGTACTGCTGTGAATAGCCTGGCTTTGTCTTCACAATTACTTCCACAAAGACACTGGGATCTGCTTCATGGTCTCTCTGATGCTACCTCAGCTCCATCTTCAGGCCTTATCTCCAGGCTTAACAAACCCTACTCCCTCGGTCCCTCCTCACAGGGTTCCAGCCCCAGTCATCATGGTGATCTTTGCTAAACTTGTTGTACCAGAACAGGTTTCAGTAAGTACTCCCACACCAGCCTGCAAAATATCTCTCATAAACCCAGTTAGGATCTGCCTCAAGCCTGGACTCCTAGTAACCCCACCTGTGAGGACCACAGATCTCCACCTTTGTGTTGTGGAAAAGTCGTGGAAGGAAAGAAACTGACAGACTAATTAAGGTGAGAATTTCAAGTCTGTTTTGTAAGACTTCTTATATTTCTGCCCAAAATGTTCAGGCATGTAAAAGAAAGCCAGCTGCTCTCTTGTTGCTGTGTGTCCCAGTTGAGAGGAATCACGATTTTGGCCTTGAGCAAGATGAAGGTTTGCGAGCATTCCAGTGTCAGGCATCTAAAACATTTAAGAAACTGAAAAAGAAGGTAGAAATGTATCTTGTGAGCTCTTTGACAGATATTCACGCCTAATCCTATTCAACTCTATCTCTGATGACTCCAAATTCCACCATTCAATGAACTGTATGCTCATGTACTACTATCGTGTTTTTTTGTTGATTCTGGATATTCTCAGATACTTAGAAACTATTGTCTGTAGAAGAGTTTGACATTCATGGCATTTCTTCTGTGGTTCAACAAGCTGATATTTCTTCCTGCAATTGATCTCATTGCGGTGAATGGAAGTATTATGCCTCTCCTTCAGTACCTGTTACAAAGCAGTGTGGTTCTGACATGATCATTTTGAAAATGAAGCAATGTCCAGCATCTGCATTTATGAAAGTAGCTGCAGTTTGCTCTTACCACTAGATCAATACACAATGTGAAGAGCTGATTATAGTCAGACTGCAGATGAGATTTCTAGATATAAGGAAGTTTTTTACAATAAGTGTGGTGAGGCACTGGAACAGGTTGCCCAGGGAGATGGTGAATGACCCATCCTTGGGAGACATTCAAGGTCAGGCTGGATGGATCTCTGAGGATCTGATCAAGCTGTAGGTGTCTCTGTTCATTGCAGGGGAGCTGGACTAGGTGGCCTTTAACAGTCCCTTCCAATTCAATCAATTTTATGATTCTATGATTCTATGCCTGAGTTGGTGTCGTTTCAATTTAGAGGCTACCTTGATTCTACTGGGGATGTTAGATCAAGTGTCACACTGATGTCCGCTGCCTTTCTGGGTAGAGTCGCTAATTGAATGTCACAGTTGCACTGACCTCACCTTGTTCTGCTCTATACTATCCTATCTCCATCTTCAGTTACAAATTCACACACTTGCTCTAGGCTTTTTGAGAAGCGCTGTATGCCTCTTTGTAAGGCCCATCCTAGCAAGGGAAAAAGGCAACAGTGAATCTGGCTTTTCTGCTTGTCTCAACAAGCTTCTTGTCTTAAGAAGGCCAATTCCTCCTCTCCTTCATTTACTATTAAAGCAATCCCAGACTAGGATGTTAACAAGGACTAGATTTCATCTCAGTTTACTTCTTTGACAAATGTGGGATTCCTTTACTTGGCATTAAGCACTTTTTAAAATGTAAATTTCTCAGCTGCAAGGAATCACATTAAAAAAAATATTCAAAAAGCAACTGTCTAAATCAAAGACTAATTGGCTGCCAAATTATGGGTGTATGCAACTCCCTTGTTGCAGCTTGTTTTGCTTTATATTTTTTATTTTTTTTACCAGAGGTAAGTAGGAAAAAATATTTTTGTTTTCCCTTCATAACAAAACATGCAATGTCAACCCATTTACTTTGAAAACTCCTGCTGCCTGCAGTGAAATTTCTGTCTACCTGAGACTGTCCACCTTCAGTTTGCTTCCACATGGAAACTGAAACCATTCCCATGATCAAATCCTGGCCAAAAGGAAACTGAGACAAGGAGCACCATCACCAGCAAGATACAGGGTGAGTCAGGTTTGTACGTAGACACCTCAAAGACCTGGCCATTATGTCTTCTTTGCACAGAGGGTTCAGAGAATCACTGACTCATAAAACCAATTAGGTTGGAAAAGACTTCTAAGATCATCTAGTTCTACCATCCACATACCAACAGTATTGCTCATATCAACTGTGTCTCTAAGTACTGTATCTAGCCTTTCCTTCAACACCTTCAGGGGGCTGTGACTTACAGCTCTTCACCTGTCTTTCTGAGAAGAAATTGTTTCTAGCAGCGAACCTGAACCTCCTCTGTGTCAACTTACGGCCATTCTCCACAGTCCTATTGCTGTTACTTGGGAGTAGAGGCTGACCCTCACCTCATCAGAAATTCCTTTCCAGTACTTGTTGAGAGCAATTAGTTCTCCCCTGAGCCTCCTCTTTTCCAGACTAAACAATCTCAGTTTCCTCATCTGTTTCTCATAAGACTTGTATTCCAGATCCTTCACCCTTCATGGGCACATGCCAGGGTCTCAACATTGTTAAGATTACCTTCCTCACATTGTTGTGGCAAGGGGCATGAAAATACACGGTCTTCTGTAACTCGGATATTTTTAATTCCATCTCTGATAGGGGTGTTTAGGGACTGAATATGCAACTGAAAACTTGAAGCTCAGCAGCTGGTTAGCTTTACTGTGCAGGTCTGCAGGCTGGCCTCAATTTCACACCCAGGGAACTTAATGGGAGGGGTGAAACTACTTCCTTTGCAAATGTTTGCAATCACATCGGTGGAATGCTCTGAACTAAGACCCACAAGGCACAGGGGTTAATTCAGTACTTGAGGTGCATTATTTTGGGTCAATCTCTTCGTGTTTGACCCACAATAGACATGAAATTTGGGGATGGTTGGATGGTCTCCCCAGGATGTAACAAGAGTCAGATCACATTCTCCTTCCTCCCTTCTTTCTCGCTTTGACAGTTCCACATTCTGCCTCAAGCTCTATTCGTGCCAGCCTTTCAGAAACATCATATGCAGCAGACTACCTGGATGCAGTGATCTTCTCTATATGACCTTGCAAAGATGCTATTCTTCTCTGACTCCGTAACAGGATTTTATCTTAATCCTTTGTTGCAATCTCAGTATGAGAATTCAAACTTGCAATGAAGAACAAGGATTTCAGGAAAATTACAGTGAAGCAATGGGAGTTACTAGTAAGACACTTGCCTTATTTCTTCAGCTATAATGCTCACCTTTTCCTCTAAGTTTTCCCACTGATCTGTGTTTAGCAGGATAACAAATCCATGGCCACTGGGGAACTGTACAACCGATGCTATGCTGCAGACTGATTAGTCAGGAATTACCATTACCAGTGGGAACACAGACCTGATTCTTCTGCTTCAGCTATATGGTACCTCATTAGTGGATTAGGTTAGGTTGGAGTGGGGTGGTGAATAGAGTGTCCCTGTTTTAACAGTATATGGACTCTGAGAATTAATGAGGATTTTATCTAGGAAAAAGCTTATGTTGTGTATGTACATACACTAACCAGGGTGGTGACATACCTTCACCTTTGAAATATACTCTCCAGTAAATAATAACTTAGAAAGAGAAGGATACAAATACTATTCCAAGAGCTTTTCGAACTGTACTGCATCTTTGCTGTGTGAAAAATAAACTGTGAAATGAAAAGATGAAGAATGAGCCTACCATTTTGCATCCTCACCTTTTAAAATAAAAAAAAAAGTAGTTTTAAAATGCATAAAAATGTTCTGCTATGATGAATTGCACATTTATAACCCTATTTAGTGAAGTATTTTACCTTTGTAATTTTAGAACTGTCATTTTGACAAAAAATATAGATGAGCAAGTTGGCCTTTCACATTTAATGTTTTCGTTCTTATTTGCAATTCACCAGGTTCTGCTTTGATTAAAGAAGTGGTATAAATGGAATGCATAATGGTCAGGACTTGAAGAACATATTACTCTGACACTGCAGGATAAGACTTTTTTCTTTGTATAAGCAGATTTGGATTCTTCACCTGAGAAACTTCTTGAGCCTGGGCTGCTGCTGGCTTTACTACATCTGAAATGCATCTCGTCTTTGACTCCAAATTTACATAGAAACAGACTCTTGATTTAAAGTGGAAAAGACAAAAGTCGGTGGATAGGCATATTTATAAACCCACACTTTATTTTAGCAGACTTTCAGTGAGTGAATCATCTTTTGCAATTTGAATTTGACCTGAGATAGGCTGTGGCTGATGCAAAAGATCTTGAGGCTGGTGATTAAAAGAGGTTCTGCTCTGAATTTGGCATCTCCTGTTGATGCAGAATTTCCTCCACATTGGCTTCCATGGATGCTCAGGATAATCTGACCCTGAATTAGTTTACAGGAAATGTTTGTTTCTCTACTCTACAACTCAGACAATTGTTGACAGCCTTAAACTCATTTTCTTTGAGAGCTTCAGTCCTCCCAGGTTAAAATTGCAGTTTGTAGAATAAAACAGCAACACAATCTGCTAACCAAACTTGCTTTTTAAATACTCAAATGCATTTGTAACTGTTGTTTTGCTAAACACATGTTAAACACATTCTATCCCCTGTGACTTACTCCAATTAATATATTTTGTATTACATTTTAACATGTTAATATATATATATATGTATATATGTATTTCTAATGGAACCACTCTGTACTAATATTCACCAACTGAGATCTGCAAATGCAGATTATCCTTTCGAAAAGACCTTAGGTATGTAAATGATTTAGTGATCGCCAAGGTAAGTACCTCAGGAATGAATTAGGCAGACATTTAGCGGCTAGTAGCAACGTCATGAATTTATCTACCATGTGTATGATACTATTTTTGCTATGTGCCGGACTTAGTTCTGATTTGTGCCTTTTGTTTCTTTGTGTTTAATCAGATGGACTTCCCCTCCTCAAGAGTCTGTAAGAGCAGAATTTGTTTTAGTGTCCATATCAGTTTGGATGAGAAGAATATAAATAAATAACTAAAGAGGAAGACAGATGTGAGAAACAAAGGAGATAACGGAATTCAATTACGGTATTTGGAGAAGGGCCTGACAGAAGGCATGAAACATCTAAGTATCTAGGAAGGCCAATTTTAGGAACTAGAGTACTGGTACACTGAAGCATTCACTCTTCGTTTTTAATTTCATTCTTTGGATGCTGGTTTGCAACAGACCACTCATCAGCATCTTTGAGCCAGCAAAAGATCCGACACCTGGCTTCCCACTCCTATTCCAGGGACTTTCATAAGTGGTTTAAGCAAAGCTGAATAATCTTGAGATACCGAGCCATCATTTTACACGATTTACCCTCTAGAAACTGGAGATCTGAATCTCTTTTAGGAGAAATTCAGCATTTTCTGTAGGTGGTTTGGTGACAACTGAGGGAAAGATGCAGCCCTTTCAGGTATATTTTTTATGCCATTCTAGGTTTGTGAAAGCTTTCCCAGCCAAAACTATTTGTCAAATTAATGTTGAATTCACAAATTGTTTTGGAATGGATGAAATTGCTTTTTGGGGATATGAATAGTTCATTCACAGGAAGAAAAATTTGCCCAGCTCTGGTGTATTATATTGGCAGAGATGCACCCAAATGTTGCTGGAAATAACTTCCTGACTGAGGAAGGGTGACAAATCCCACACTTAACCTTAAACATACACTTAAAAGCTTTCCTGAATGCAAACTATACCTATCTTAGTGGAAGTGCTGGGCCTTAATTTTCCACTGCTTTATGTGCTCCTGTACGTCTGGGTAGGCTAAGTGCTAAAAGAATGCAATATGCAGGTTGTTTGCAGAAGTATTCACCACATCCTCACCTTTAATTTTTTTTTTCTTTTTTTTTCTTTTTTTCCCAGAAGCATTTATGCTTATGCAGGTTTCTTTGACAGCAGAGAAGCAGGTCCAGTTTGTTAAAATGCCACATTTTTGAATTGCTCTGTCTCATTTGGTTTGCCTGTGAAGATTATTAAATGAAGAGTCTCAAAAGAGATAAATGAAATCTTTTGCTAACTGCACCTTTTCACATCAGGGCAGTGAAAGCATTTAAGTCAAATACAGCTCTTCCAGGCTGAGTGTCACACCTCTGCTGCACCTTTTTTTCCTTCATTGCCACTTATCCCACTTAACGGTGGCTTGATTAGCTGACTAAGTGGAAATACTGAACTGTAGCTGAAATTCTCTCTTTCTCTATCAGTTCTTGAAAGGCCAAAATGATAAATGGAATTCAAATCTCAGAGCCTCACTTGCATCACAAAATGTCAAACCAACCGCTTTGTCTGGGTTCAGTGTTTCTTAAACTCTGTTCCCTGTCTACTTTATCCATCTCCTTAAGTGTTCGTATATGTGCATGTGACAGCACACATACATGTATTTAAAGGTCAGAATTTGTTTGTCCTGAGTTGTAGGCACAGAGGTATGACAGATCTTAATATGTATCTTTAGTCTTTCCTGCTCATTAATTTTCAGCAATACAAAGATCTGAAGCATGAAGGTAAGAAAATGAAAGGAAGGAAAAAAGAGAGGAAAATATTTGGAAACTCCAGAACTATCTGAGTTGTTCCTATTTAGAACACGTGGAATTCAAGGTTTTTGTGAAAGAGAAGCACAGCCTGAGGCTGTGAAGGAGTCTTATGCTCTTTTAAAATCAGAACGACTTCTTATTACCTTTTTAACAGCGTGATGGGACTACAGGCAAGTCTGAGGTTGGTATTCTGGGCTGGGAGGAACTCATTGAATTGCCAAGCCCTTTTTGAATACCTTTCCTTAGAGAAGTCCCATCTTTTCTTACAAAAAGTTATGTTCAAGGTACAATTTGAAGATTTTTGACCTCTATTTATTACAAGCTTCTGATTATCTCTGTGATAGATATAAAAAATATGCAGAAGGCTTGACATGGCATCAGGACCACTTCTGCCGAGGATAGCCAAAAAGCCATTTCCATAACAGAAAACACCAATGCTCACTTCCACATCAAACTATGAACCTGTAGTAAGAAATCAAAAGATCAAAATTGATATGATGTGCCTCTGGAGAAACCAGGAGAGACCATGTTGAAATGTCCCAAGGCCTTTTTCAGTCCTGGAAGGCAAAACTTTTCTCACCATGATGACAAAGGCAAAGAGCCTTAAATAGCTTCAGACTATCAGTTTTAGACAGATGTGCCCACCTGCCCCTGAATATGTGATTGTTTGCAGTCTGAATATGTGAATGAGACACGGTTGCATGGCAACTAAAACGGATTAGTATTACAAAGAGCAGTAGTGTGTCTGTAGCTACAGAATCTACTATCCTGGACATTACAGTGCTGTTGTATCTTACAATTACAATTTTATCACCTTGTGTGTTGTGCACCTGTGACTGTTTCAGGCTTCTAATTGTACAAAGCTCATTCTGGTGAAAGGATCATGAGCATTTTCAAGCAGTTTATAATGAGGATGTCATTGCTTTTCATAGTGTTAACAAGATTACCATCATGTGTTCATGAATACTTAAGCACATTCAATAAAAAGGATGGGAAGTGAAGAGGATGAACTATTGCAGCTATAAGACTGTTAATCAAGGCTGTAAATTATCTATATCTTTTAAATTCATGGTGAGACAGCATCATCAAAGCACTGTTTCTCCAACTGGCTGCAGTCTGAAAACAAACTCTCCTTTTATTTATTATTATTATTTTTTTTTCAAGAACACACCATTTTCTCCAAGCTTTCAAGATGGGATTTTTTGCTCGGTTTCAAAACACATCTTTTCATGAGCAGAACTCAAAGGAATACTATTCAGTATTGGATCTGGGGGAGGATGTGACACTGGTCTGATGCTTTACTATTCAGGACATCAAACATGCAGCTTTCTTTCCAGGCAGCTCCATCCGTTCATTAAATGATTTTTCTATAGAACTTCCTTCTGCCACCTAATTCATTATTGTTACTGCTCTGGAATCTGCTCATGCACGTTCCCTCTACAACATCGAAAATTCCCATTGCTGCACTACTCCGGGGACACGGGTCCCTGAATTCATAGCACTGATGGGTACTGGTGATATAACAACACAATAAATTCTTTGGATACATCAAAAAGGACAAAAGAGCGTGAGGGTCTGATTTATGGCCCAGAGACTGAATGTCATTGACAAGTTCCTGCCAACACAACTTGGGACTACCCCCATTAATGGAAAATTTCTGTTAGGGTAGTTGTGGTCCAGCAGCAAGGGGTGACTAATAGCTAAGTAGTGCGGAAAATCTGGTGCTCCCTTGGACTCAGAAATCTTTTTCTCAGTAGTGGTGTGGACAAAGTTTTTGAATAACAGCCATGTTTACAGCTCCCTTCTTGGGTCTCTACCATGGGAGCTAATTGTCTGTTAGAATCTTCATAGGGCTACAGTGGTTTCTGGTGAGCTGTTCAGCTCTGAGTAGTACCAAACTACCAAAATTCTCCCTTGTTCCTTACGTTTTCACTTCACAAGAATCACTCTGAAAGATTTTCTGTCATCCTTAAAACTAAAATACATTGCTGTGTAATTAATTATTGTTGCTGTGATATTGTGATAATTCCCAGAGGCCAATTATTAACTGGAAGTTATTGCTAGCATTTAAATGCCTGCTTAAGTGCTTTGGATACATAAAGGGAGCATTAAGATCTGGAATCCAGTGAATAATCCATTTTTAAAATTCAGTATTACCCATCAGAGGAAGCAGAGGCAAGGAGTTCCCATCTAGCTTGTCTCTAGCCTTTATGTTTGAGTTTAATGATCATTTCATCTTTTACTCCCTTTATATCCATTGAATCTTTTCTCCTAGCTATATGGTGGGTCACTGTGGGCAAGGGGTAGAGGCCAGTGGTGTCAGCCCTTCTCAGCATATTATGTCACTCAGTGATTAGTACACTCCTGTAAAATGTAGAAGAAAGAGGTGATTCTCTGGCAGAGCAGCAAATTAAAACCGGGTTCCTGTGAGGCACCTAAAATGACCAGAATATTGAATGAAAGGTTCCCACATAACTGGCGATGTTTGTTCAGTGCTGTCAGAGAGTGTTAGGCATGTTCTCTCTAAGTATGTTTAATTTGCTATTGAGCAGGATGTTGGAAGGCACATTGACCTTGTTGTGCCCTGAGGTGCTGTGTTGAATTTAAACCTATGCAAGACTCAATTAATATAGGCTTATTTGTAACCATCTCAGAGAGCTGTCTTTCATATGACACTCTACCTGATACTGGGGAATACTGTCTCTAAACCACTTATCTGCTGTCTCAATCAGGTTGGGTGTCAATGTCAAGTGGCCACATGAGGAGGAAATGCTTTCTGAGCTTTTGTCTTTGTTCCTGGTGTTTCCAACATTACAACTGATACTAACAGCAATGAAAATATCAGATTCTAGCATTTAGACTCTAGTCTCATTATTACTAGACTAGTTAGTTAGAGTCAGACCAGACGGTTAGCTATTCCTCTAACTTGCGATAGCCAGTGGTTGGTCTAAGGATGACTTATCAAACCTGGAAGTACTGCAGGAGTTGAATTCTCCTTGTTTGCCTTTCAGGAGTAGAGTGAAACAATAGAGTAAGCAATATTTGCAATTAATGTGATGGAGTTATACAATGCAAACCTTTGACAAATTAAAACAGACTTTGCTACAAACAGGCTTTGTACATAATTTCTCCTAAAGTTGTCATGAAAACACACTTCTAATCAGAAGGCTAGAGAACAAATTTCTTTCATATTATTATTACTTCACTATGTCTTTTTTATCTTTTTTGCTTCTTTATTTTTTGCCTTAAAAAAAAACCACAACAAACCAAACCAAAACAAAAATGCTGTGCTGAGCCTCTAGTACCACAGCTGAACAGAACAAACATTTTTTCATTAAACACCATGTATCCCTTCTGTGCCCATCCTCAGATCCCTTTGAAACTCCTGGGAACAGCAATCTCAATTGCCTCATATTCAAAGCTTCCGTCTTGAGAGGAAAGTAAAAATATGTATGATTGCTTTAAACCTTAGTTGAGGTAAACAAAATGTTCAATAACTTCATCAAATAAAGCTTGAATTTTATGGTGCAAATGCCAGTCTTCACGGTTCAGTGAACTTTTTCAAATAGTACACAGCCTGCCTATATCAAATTTGTAGAAAGGGATTGATTTTGTTGTTATTGTTGGAATAAGGCCATTTCAGCCTCGTTGCATGCTTTCCTGAAATAATGATGCCATATTAAAAGATAAATGATAAACAGATTACTGTTTTTAAGGATTATTTAGAATGTTAACAACAAATATGACATACTTTCTGCTGTAAACTTAAATGGCAAGCCTCAACCTGATTATTAAAGTTCTGATTTCCACAGTCATAGGATAATAGGGCAGGCATTTTTGTCTGCTAGACAGAAGCATTATGCTTTCAACTACAACTATAGACTCTTGTGATTATTATTTTTTTTCCCCATCTATTTCCTTAGTTTTGTGGTGGTATTGATAAGATAGCTATGAGAGTCTGCAAAATGTTTCCTGTGCATAGCTAATGTTAACAACTGTGATAGCAGAAGAGTATGCAATAAAAGCAGACACATTTAGAACATTATCTATTTCCAGACTGATAGTCAGTAACAGGACAAGTGGTAGATGTTTAATGAATTATTTTGAAACCTGGATAGTGGAATGAATTTCCATCAGATTTTTATATCCGTATTTTCTAAGGCCATTTATATGAAGCTTTATTTCTTTTCCTGTATTTGTTTGCTTTTGTCTGTAGTTGGGTGATGAAAGGACTGCCTTTAGCATATAGAGGCAGCATCATATTTAACAGCATCTAAAATGCAAATACACCTAAAATTTGGGTTAGGAAGTGTGTAGTAACAGCTTCTTAACTGGTGTCAACGTGCATAACTCCATAAAAGCCACTGGCATAGTGCCAATGCACCCAAGCTGAGCCCATATCTGTCCTTAAATCCCTTTCAAAGCAATGCATGATCAAAGCCTTCTTTGTTCCTTCTCCCAAATAATTTGCAATCTAACATTTGTTCCTAATTGGTTTATCCTAATTTCCTTTTTGTCTGTGCCTTTTGGTGGCACTGACAATTTTAAGAGCTCTGCATCTTGGGACTGCACAAGCAAAATTGATGCCAGCAGTAAAAACTCACTGTTGCCCCGGGCCTAGTGATGCATAGATTCATCTAATGAAGGCAAGAGCAGAATTACCTGAACCTTTCAGTGTGGTCTGAGCCCTAAAGGTGAGGTGTCAGGTAGTCTTGTAGTGCGCAGTTATCCAAGTAGCAGGGAATAACTGTAGGTTTTCTTGCATTAGCATAGGAAGGGCCAAAACTAGATTAAAAAAAAAATAAAATGTAGTCTGATAAGACAGTAGAAACAAGAACAAACAAACAAACAAACAAATAAAAATTCTGTTATGGTAGTAAATCGCTCAGCATGTGTTTGGATAAAGTGGAGAAAATATCTGCAGTCTGGGAAAAACTGCAAACAGAAGCTTTTATCTTTTACTTGGAGAAAGTAACTTTGGGCTAAAACTAACAGGTACAGCTGGAAATGGGTCCATACTTTGCAGAGAAATATACAGTGGGCACATTTTTCCTCCTTACTCTTTACACATGGCATGGTTAGGCAAATCGTCTGTGATCATCGCCTGTAATGATGATTATTGCTCTCTGTTTTCCTTGCCCTCTCGAGGGCTTTAAATGCCCTTGTTTGTAATGTAGTCTTTGGGACAGTGATTTTTTTGTTGTTGTTGTTTCTGTAACAATGAGGTCTTAGTCTACGAATCTGCACGATCTTAATAAATGTAAAGCAGCATCAGATGAGAAAGAGGAATTGCACAACAGCTGGAGAAATCCAGGGTGCTGAACTCATGCTTCAAGATTCAGATAGTTTTTTAACTATCAGTGGACAGATTAGTCCACCGAATCCTGCTGTACATCTACACGATATGAGAACTTAATGCCCTTATACGGCTTTGAAAAGCCTGGTCTTAAGGTATGCTTAGTGTAGTAGGAATGTGATTTGTTCTGTTAAAATATCCATTAAGTCCTTGCAAACTTGTTATCCTAGTCCTGACAGGTAATTGGCGTTGACCTGCTTGGAAAGTAACCTGACTGTAAAAACTAAGTCAGTACTCAATACGAGTTGTCAAGAAACAAGTAGATAAATACGAGAGAGTCAGAGAAAGCACTTCATTAAAAACACAATATTCAGACAAGGTTAGAAGTAAATTATAGATTCTACTTGCCTCTAGGTTTGTTGGGAACAAGGGCCTGTGTGCTGAAATCTCTTGGGTATGGTTGTCATCAGTCATAAAATAAAATGTACGACCAAGGGCTTATGTGGATAGTTTTTGGCAGACAAGAAGGGTAGGGGGAAAAGAATGATGGGAAAGCTTAAGCAAAAAAGAACAGAATAGAGTAAGAAAGACTGGTAAATATTAGTTAAAACAGTAGGAAATCGAACTTTGACCGATTGCGGAAGGTTGACGAGGTGAAGCTGGCATTGCACGTTAGAATGTTTAACATATTCTGTGCGTCAATATTTTGATTTCGTATTCATTTGATAAATAATGCAGCGAGAACAGGAAAAGGTGCATATGAACCTTCTCTGACATTGGTTGTAACAGTGGAAAGAAATAGATTTTCAGTGCCTGGAATGTCAGTTGCCACACATACTAACAATTACACAGAAAAAAACACTCAGACAGCAAAATGCAAAATTATCTTCTTACAAGTTACTCTACTGCTGTACTGGAAAGGCTTAAATAAACTTGCATTTCATTTGCACATGCTGCAAAGTGAGAAATATATCTCCAGTCTATTTGTTTTTTGTGGCACTGGAAGTGGGCAGTTTCAAAACTAACACAAAGGAAGAATGGTCCTCAAACCGAGTCAAAATTTGTGTTTCTTATGTGTGTACACAGATGGGGAGAGGGAGGGAGAGAAAGAGAGAGACAGAATATCTGTCACTTACCCAGGTCCCTGGGAGGAATCTCAGTGGAGATGTGAATTCTCATCAACCCAAAAAAATGAGAGGACCTTCCCTGACCCCTCAAAATGGTCTGTTTGAGTGCCTTTACTCCCTCCCTTTGGATGTGCTTTGCTGCTTTTTTCTTCTGAACAGTAGCAGCCAGTACTGTGAGAAATAAAAGAATTAAATCCATATTCAGTATAATGACGAATCAATCTTTAAAAAAATACGAATGAAACTTTATAAAACCTTTAGTTTTATGAAGAAATATGGTTGAGGTCAAGCCCAGCTTAATCAAAAGCCGATTTTCTATGTTGTTTTCATAATATATGTAGATAGGAGGAGCTGGAAATACCGCTTTTGCAAGGTAATGACTCTGATTGTTACTTTTGGCTTTTATTACATGTGGCAATCTGATTTAATGAGCAATCAGATATAGTGTCTTGAATTCTGTTATTTATTGCTTTGTTCACTATTCACTCTGCAATCTCTCTTTAGATAGCTATCATTTCAAATTATTTGGTTCAATGCTGCAATTAGGTAGTCTCCTAAGTAATACTTTCTTCTAGCACATGGTAATAGTTGAAGAATAATTCTGTTCTCCCCACCAAGACAAAGTTGCCTAGAAGTGTGCATTCAGTTTTCTCCTACTACAGGATGGCTATTTGAGTCACTGCAGCTCCTGAAATTATATGCAGTTTCGGCTGCTTACTTAACTGCAATAAAACTGTTACAACTAAAGAGCAACTGAAAACTCTTCTGATTAAGAGATCTGTTGTTGCTTTACTACTATGGGAAGACCTATATGGGAACAAGCAAGACAACCAGCCTTGGAGTCCCATCAATATGGAGCAAAAAGAAAGTTCCTTGGGTTCATTTGTGTTTGAATGGGATATGGAACAGCAAAATGTGTATATATATACATATATATATGTTTTTCCCAGTGTATTCATTATATGAGATAGGTCTGCCATGGAATAAAAGGTATGTTACATCAGATAACTAAATATTCAAGGTGTTTAATGGCTTTTACAGAAGGGAGATAGACTGTAAAACAAAAAGCAGTATTCAGATGATGTTAGCCTCCTGCCTGTTTCCATTTTTTTCTATGGTCTTTCTCCCAAATCTGAGGGGAAAAAAAGAAAAAAAGAAAAGAAGATGTTGTCAGGTTCTATATTTGTTACGATTTTTTTCCTCAGTAATGAAATATCAACATTTTCATGGTTTGTACGCTACATGAAATATAATATTTTGCTGGAATCTTTTGACCTTTTCAAAAACCTGTATTTTGATTGTCTGGCAATTCTGCTATTTCCCTGCAGGTTAAAGAAAAAAACTATATTTTGTGGAGGAGGTGAATTTACAATGGCATTGCACCGAGTTCCGTGGCAGGTATTCAGAAACAGACTGGATAGTCTATTGGATATAGGGATGGTGGTGATTTGTAATGATTAGTCCTGCAAAAGGCAGTGACCTGGACAGATTTTTTTCTTTTTTTCTGAGTGTCATTGCAATAGGACCTTCCCTGATGAAAAAAAAGAAAAGAAAAGAAAAGAAAAGGTTCTTCTCAGAAAACGTCCAATTACTGAAGATGAAACTCAAGTCAGGGCTCCAGGAATGATACCCAATTCTGTTTTGCCCCTAAAGCCATCTTGTTTTTTTCCCAACAACACAGATAAACACTACCTTATTTTCCAGTGTAGACGCTTTGGGCTGACAAAATCCCCTGCATACCATTTGAGGAATAATGTCAGGGTTTTGAAAACTGTTTTATGTATTAGAATGAAAACACAACTTTTCAAAATATTTTATTAAAAAGAAAAAGCCAGGTCCTTTGTTCCTCAGGGTGACATGAAGTAAGCAAGAGAAATATACATGAGACTGAGACAAGACATAGAGCTGAGATGCATTTTCATCTTCCTTTGCAATTTCTTGCTTCCACCTATTTCACCCAGCCTAATGAAAGAATGAAACTAATTTCTCCTGTCTGCTATTACAGCCCCTTCGTGCATCTGGTTGGGTCTTTTTTTCTGTTTTCTTGTTTGTCCTTCCTCACTCTGGTTTGTTTTATGTTGTTTTCTAAACTGAAGCATTCTCTCTTCACATGTTCACTGTTCTCTTTTAAATTTCTCCATAAAAGCAACTTATTTTTCTTTTTGGTCTTGCACATAACATGCACTTATATTTCCTGCTGCATGAAGGCCAGCTTCAAATCTATGGAAAATCTGCCTTTGCATGAAAGCCTTCGACTGAAATCCTACAGGCTTTATTGGCCTTCTGATAGGACGTGAGGCAAACAACAGAAGAAATGTTATAATCAGAGTGTTCTGGAAGCACAAACTGTAGAGTGTTTTTTTCCAAATGAATTTAAGTTGCAGGAGATGGTAAAATACATACGTTGCCTTTATAGTTCTTGGCTCCAGTACCATTGCTTTCAGACCTTAAATGTTAGCAGTGGCAACCTGGGCACAACCTATAGAGAATGAATTTCTTCTTAACTATCATGTCTGATTTAAACTGCCATCACACAATTTTTGAACAATAATTTTCCTGCTTTTTTATTTTCACATTTGACATTCACTTCGACCTTCATATATTGTAAAGAAAATAACTCTAATTTAGGCAGTTATAAGGTAATTTAATGTTTGTTTCTTCATCACTTGGGCATTTCAGTTGTATAATGAGTTGTCTTGCTTTACCCACCTGATCCCTTCTTCCCATCCATCACATTTCAGTAAAGCTATTGGAATGAATGAACATTTCTCTCATTATTCTCGTTATGGAAAGAAAGAAAGATTTTCAGGATCACACACTACTTCTTTTCATGATAGTATTAAGTATAACAACGTGACTGATCTTAGAGACTTTGTAATAAATATTTCCTCTGTCAAATCAGTCCTTTTGTTAGATTTGGTAATTTAACTTTATTGCAGTGTGGAGAGAAAATCTGCTGGTTTTTATTTTTTTCTCCCTAGAAAAAGCAGAGTGCATATGTGCAAACTTTAGTTTTAGACTCCTTGCTTTCTCCAAGGTAAATTCTGTTCTGGGTTATGCATGCCAGGAGATATTTATCTAAAATAAAATGTCTTAAACAAAATCTTCAGCGTTTGAATTTAGAGATTGTAACAATGCATCTCAAATCCTGTGCAGAAGCAGAACTTCACAAACCCAGGCTTTACCATAATAAGACTGCGAGTTACACTAGATACTCACTAAGACTTTCTTGTTCATTGCTCTTACATGATTTGCCACGAACCTCTTGTATAAAAATGCATTATTGAGTTTTGATCAAGCAGTGAAGCTTCTGGGTTTTGTTTTAGGAATTAATTGCTGGATCAGATTACATGGGGTCTAAAACAAGAACCTTTTCCCTCTCTCCCTCTGGGAAAAATAGGGAATGCAGATTTCTCTTGCTAAGTTGTGCTCAATGAGAACATGTTATTCACATGAAAAATATTCCTCTAAGCCCTGCTATTACTGTCTGCCCTCTTCCTAACATTTGTGGAAGTGCTGTAAAAAGAAGAAATGCAATTGGTTTAGTCAATAAAAAAGAAATAAAGTCTTCCACAAGAAATTGCATAGCAAGCCTGTGTTTCCAGAGCTTAGGCTTAGAGGCTGCTTCAAGCAGGAATGTTAGCAAGCTCCATTGCTCCAGCAGCTTACTAAAGCTGCTCTGTACAAGCTTGGACACTATTTTTAAATGCTGCAGAGTAAACTCTTCCCTAGTTTTGCTTAAGTCTTCTCTGATTAACAGATAGATAACAGGTACAATATTAATAAGACTCAAAATAAAATACTGGATAGTGTTCACTACATAATTATATGAATTTCAAATTCTAATTATTAATTGGAATAGATTCACACACAAGTTTTAGTCTTGATTCTGTTACAGAATTTCTAAAGACATAAGGATTTTCTTACAAGATTTTATTTCTCGAACCCTGCCTTGGCACAAATGAGGTTTTAGTTTATTGAATATTTTTGCATCTTCTTAATTTTCCTGGAGATTCATTTTCAGGTCCTTATACTCTTAAAACCCTTTATGATGGCTCTTCCAGTGCTAAGATCCTGTCTGACAAACCTGATTTCATTCTATGACAAGGTGACTCACTTTGTGGATGAAGGTAAGGCTGTTGAAGTGGTCTGCCTGGACTTTAGTAAAGCCTTTTATACTGTCCCCAACAACAGCCTCATGCAGAAGCTGCCTGACAATGGTTTGGATGGGCATACACTCCGTTGGGAGAAACACTGGCTGGGTGAAACACTGGCTGTGTGGCCAGGCCCAAAGAGTTGTGGTCAGTGGAGTTAAATCCAGCTGGCGGCCGGACAAGAGTGGCATCCCACAAGGGCTCAGTACTGGGGCCGCTTCTATTTGACATCTTTATTAATCACAGAATCACAGAATTATCAAGGTTGGAAAAGACCTAGAAGATCATCTAGTCCAACCATTACCAATACTTCCCAGCTAAATAATATTCATCAACACAACATCCAAACATTTCTTGAACACTTCCATGGTCGGTGACTCCACCACCTTCCTGAGCAGTGCATTCCAATGCCTGACTACCCTTTCCGAGAAGTAACACTTCCTAATGTCCAGGATCTTGATGATCTTGATGATCTAATGATCTTGATGAGAGGAGTGAGTGCACCCTCAGTAAGTTTGCAGATGACGCCACGTTAGGAGGGAGTGTTGGTCTGCCAGTGGGTAGAAGGGCACTACAGAGGGCCCTGGATAGACTGGATTGACAGGCCAAGGTTAACTGTATAGGTTTCAATAGGGCCAAGTGTCAGGTCCTGCATTTTGGTCACAACAATCCCAAGCAACCCTACAGGCTTGGGGAGGAGTGTCTGGAAAGCTGCCTGATGGAAAGGGACCTTGGTCTGCTGATGGACAGTCGGCTGAATATGAGCCAGCAGTGTGCCCAGGTGGCCAAGAAGGCCAATGTCATCCTGGCTTGTATCAGGAATGGTGTGGTGAGCAGGACTAGGGAAGTCATCCTGCCCCTGTACTCAGCATTGGTGAGGCCTCACCTCGAGTACTGTGTTCAGTTTTGGGCACCTCAGCACAGGAAAGACATGGAGGTGCTGGACCAGGTCCAAGAATCGCAACAAGGCTTGTGAAGGGCTTGGAGAATATGCCCTATGAGGAGAGACTGAGGGAACTGACACTGCTTAGTCTGGGGAAAAGGAAACTGAAGTGAGACTTTATTGCTCTCTTCCAATATCTGAAAGGTGCTTACAGTGAGAGTGGGGCAGGTTTCTTCTCACTGGTGATAGGTGACAGGATGAGGGGAAATGGCCTCTTGTTGCACGACGGTAAGATTAGTTTGGATTTCAGGAAACATTTACTTCTTTACAGAAAGGGTTGTTAAGCACTGGAATAGGCTTCCCAGGGAGGTGGTTGAGTCACCATTCCTGGATGTGCTTAAAAACTGTTTGGATGTGGCGCTCAGGGACATGATTTAGCGGAGGGTTGTTAGTTAGGGCAGTATGGTTAGGTTGTGGTTGGACTTGATGATCCTTAATGTCTTTTCCAACCTGAGCGATTCTATGAATCTAGGGTTCTAAAACTGACTGAGACTTAAAGATTTTACCCACAATGTATTTCACTATTAGAGTAAAATTGCTGCAAACCTTGTTATGAAAGTGTAGTTAAATGCCTCCTTCTTCTGTTTTTTAATTTTAACCCTTATTTTCTGGGAAACTCTTGGATGGTGAAGGTCTGATTACATGTAAGGGACAGCTGAGGTGTGAAGGATGAGCTAATAGAGAACAGCATTCACAGAAAATTCCCCTCCAGAACCATCTCTGCCTGTTCAATTTCTATTCTGTCCAGAGGAGCTATAAAACTGGAGAAAGGTGAGTAATAGATTTTAGAGACATCAAAAATATAAATTATAGCTAGACATTTCCTATCAGGATTCTATGCTGTTAATGATAAACAGTCAAGGAAATGTATGCACTTCTAACATTTTTATAATGAATCTATTGCTTCTATGACAGTTTATTGTCAAACATTATGCTTAGGAATTTATAACTTTTGATACCATATAAACAGATAGCCCAGACATTTTAAAATTTATCTTCTTTTTATAAGCATGACACTTTCACATGTAATATACCAAATGGCTCTGCAAACAAACACATATATAGAATTTCTCTCTATGTTAATAAGTGGATATACTGAAAAGAGCTGCCACTAGAAAACAGCCATGACCACACTGTGAGCTTGTGGATTAAAATTAGGGACCAGACCTATGAAGGACATCTGGTGATTGGGGTCTGCTACTGGCCACAAGATCAAGGGGAGCCTGTTGACAAGGCCTTCTTGCTTCAACTGCAAGAGGCATTATGTTTACATAATAGGGGATTTAATGCTCATGGGGCATTTCAACCATTGAGATATCTGCTGGGAAAAAAAAACACAGTGAGCTGCAAGCAATCCAGGAGACTCATGGAGTCCATTGAGTCTGGATAATTACTGGTCTGGATACTGGACAGAGGTGAAATGTTACTGGACCTCGCGCTCAGCAGTGTGGAAAAGAGCATTAAAGAGGTCAAGACTAGAGGCAGTTTGGGCTGTAGTGGCCATGCCTTGATAGAGTTTGTAATTCTGTGGAATATGGGCCATGCAAGGAGTGGAATCAGGACCCTGGACTTCTGGAGAGCAAACTTCAGCCTGTTAAAAGAACTGCAGGATGAGATCCCCTAGGAAATTGTCCCTAGGGACACAGGGACAGAACAAAGCTGGCAGCTCTTTGAGGACATCTTTCTGAGAGCACAAGAGCTCTCCAACTCTTGGCATAAAAAATCAAGCAGAGGAGGCAGGAAACCAGCATGGCTGAGCAAGGACTCTGCCTTTTCTCTTTTTCCTCTTATCCTCCCTTTCTCTCTGTCTCTTTTTTTTTCCCTCTGTTTCTCTCTCTCACTCATTTGTATGTTTACAGTATTATACACTAGTTGTCTTCAAAAGTACTGAAATGACGTCTGTACTGCAAATCTGATTTCACTTTGCATCAGCTCAAAATTGTTTGCCCAGGAGTGAGAGATCAGACCAGATTTAAGATTCAGAAAAATGCAGTCTCTGCTCACCATTGCCAGGAAAACAGATTTTTTGAAATTATGCTTGAATACCAGTCTTTTCACTCATCGTTGTTTGATTCTGATTGTTTGTAGAGGAAATATTTGCATTAAAGCTTTCCTGCCCTTTGCACCTAGCTTAGCCCTAAGGATGCCACGATTTTAGATGACAAGAAATGTATCAACTTTCATAAGGTTAAACACAGTTTTATTTCTGCAAAGGTCTGGTTCTCCCTGTGCTCCTTTTATTCCAGTTTAACTCTACTGATTTTATTAGCTGCCAAGCCAGGTGAGCTGTTCATGAAACTCTTTTCTTTCTCTGCACTGCCTGCCAGGCAGTCACTGTCTCCCCGCCCTCAGACTTCTCTACAGTGATGGCTTTCAAAGGTGGGTCAGGCTCTTTTTCTTGGCTTTGTTGCTGGCCTGCTTCTTTCTTACAGGCTCTTCTTTTTGTTGCTGTGGGAGGGATGAGGCCTCCCTTGTAGCAGAGAAGTTCTGGAAATGATACGTGACATATTCAAGTCATGTCTGGTGCTGAGTTACTTATTGCAAGATAAATAGCATTGAAGATCAAAATGTATGAGAATGGCAGGCTAGGTCTTTTGTTTATTTCAGTACCTTATAATTTGAATATTAATCCCTTCATTTTCAACAGTACCAATGGCTCACTCATTTTCTACAAATGAAATGAGTGTACTTTAAATACTGCTTTATATCAAAAGTCTGAGGAATTGAAAATGAACCTGGTGTTTTTTAACTGAACCTGTGCTGAGGGTGAACAAAAAAAAAAAAAAAAACACACCAAAAACCAAAAAAACAAAATCACAACAACAAACAAAACAAAAGAAAAACACAAGGTTTTTCTTTGTTTTCTAATAGAAGAATGGACAATTTGGTAACATCTTGTTGTATATGCAGGCTTCATGTATGTTCATTATTTGGCGTCTAGGAAGAGATGCCAAATAGTGTAATTAGGCTAGCAGTTGTAGAGGAATTGGTAGCTAATATCCAGCCCTCCAGCTGCATATAGAGTTTGCATATAAATGTGACAGCTGTGTGCATGTGGTTATCTTACTGAAGTCAGGATGTGAACGAATGAGAACGTGTAGGGAGACCTTCACAGAAAGACATACGGAGCAGTATAATACACAGGGTAAACAGCAGTGGTGGTAATATGGCGGCTTAAAGGCAGGAGGAGGAAAAGAGAAGAATTTATGGTGAATGTTATGGAGTCTATAATCAGATTTTCAAATATTATAGGGCACTGTGAGCGGGGATGGGAACAACTAATAAGGGCTGTGAGCAAATTAGGAGGAAGAGTCCACTGGTGTATGAATGCTGTGAGACAGAATGCTTCTTCGAGAGAATGCTTTTCCAAGCTGATGCTACCTTTCTTAAAGACTGGTAATCGGCAAGATGATTGTGAATGGGTATATTGAAGAGGAAGCTGATAACAAAGACACAAGTATGGATAAGTGAGAGTGTGAAAAGAGAGAAGATGAAACGGGGAAGACTATGGTAGTTGTTCTGGAGAGGGGTGAGGGAGTGTAAGGAAGCTGAAATATGTCCTACATAACCCTACGTTACAGAAAGAGTACAGACCTCTATCCCTAATTCACTCACAGGGATCAGGCAGTGTTCTGTAATTTTGTCTTTTGCTATAGTCTCCTGAAACAAATTATTTTAACGTCTTCTTTCTGGTATCTGAACACTTCATAACAAATCGTCCCTTCTAGGACATCACTCATTATTAGACATAGTGATGGCATGTTTGAATCTCTAAAGTGATAATTTATGCTATTAGCTGAGTTGTCTTGATGACCTTCACTACACTAGTATTTTACTCTCTCTTTCATATTCCTGCACTTCATACATACCAGAGAATAATTCATATCCTTGGTAACCTTTGTAAATGATTTCCCCAGAGGTTTTTCTTCATCAATACCAGAGAAAACTAACCCATTGTCATCATCCTCTAAAAAGTAATTAGCCATGAATAATTGCTCCTTCCTGACATCTTTCTAACTTTAAACTGAATTGATTTTTTTTTATTTTTTTTTTTAAGCAGATCTATTAATTGTAGAAGCATTAAGCTGCTTTCACACTTTTATTCTCTCATTCCTTACTCTCTGTGCTTTTGTTACAAGTGCTCTGGATTATATTTGCTTGTCTGGTTTAATGTTGCTTGCACAGTTTCCTAGCTTTACGATACTTTGAATTCCAGACTGATAGAATAGATTTTTCTATACAGTGTTATTAGATTCGATTTTGGAATACTTTTACTTTGTGAGTTATTTTCATGAAAGTCTTAGACCACTTTTACAGGATGCCTTTTCTCCTATTCGCCCAATAGGATTCCTAATTTGTTTCTGCCAGGCTAGATTCATGGAGAAAATATTTATCAGAAGTATAGTTCACTATCTTTCTGTAACTGATATTCACTTGATGTATCTTGCACAGTATGTGCTGCATAGGGTCTTCTGGGTTTTCTGGGTCTTCTGCTGCCCAGGACATGGCAGAGTGGCACACCTGTGATGTGTTAATGTCTCACTGGTGAAGCCAAGAAATACAAACCAGCTCTGCAAGAGTGTGACTGAACAACTACCTTGTCTGTGCTATAAACGAAACTTCTAAAGGAAGCTGTCTAAAAAATAAAAATAAGGAAGAGAAAAATATGTTCACATGCATCCTCAAGCAGTTCCCTTGATGGGAGATCATTTATTTATCAGCTATGTCTATGTTCCTCCACTTCCCTCGGAAACCATTTTATAAAGGTAGTTTACACTGGAAATGTTTCTTCAATGGACTATGAGGGAGGAATGTGCTTTCCTTCAGCATAAGGGAGCCCTTCAACTGTACAGCTACACAGGGACAAAAACTCAGTTGTTTTAAACTGCAACAGCTCCATTGACTTTAATAACAAGCAATGACGCAGGCATTGTAGTGTTTTGTGTTTCATGCATCTATTCCCATGCTATTGGATAGGAGCAGAAGAAAATCCCACTATTTTTCCCTAGAGGTCTGCCTGAAATCATCCTGATGTTGTTTGAGAATTGCTCTACCTCCACCTCTCTTTCATGTAATGCAATGGCGCTCAAAATATGCTTCAGAAAACTTTGCATCTATCATTATATTTATATTTTTAAAATCTTTTGTCTAGTCTTTTTAAGAAATGTCTTCTTGGGTGTTTCTACACATTGTTTGGCTTTTGGTATTTGTAGGCATCTTTATTTGCAATATATCTTCTTCCATCCTAAATATATTTGTATAGGTCCTCTATTTTTCTGATCAATTCTGTTATTTTACTCTGGTTTGTTTATTCTATGCAATTATCTGACTAAATGACTAGATTTGTGTTAGTTTACTTTCCCATGTCTAGTACAATAGATTTTTGAAAGACCTCCCATAATTGCTCAGTCTCTCAATTTTTCCTGGTAGCTTCCTATTTTAGTTTGCCTTCTACATACCACATCCTCATTGTTTGCCATTAAAGTTCTAGTTTAGGAATGAACTTTTGCTTATTTAAATCCTTCAAGTGAACATTTCTGAACTGAAAATCTTTGCAGTGCTTTAATACATGAACTCATTTTCTATTCTGTTGGATAGAAGCATCCAGTAGTCACTGTATTCAGGTTTCTCTCTCTCTCTCTCTCTTTTTTTTTTTTTTTTTTTCTCTTACCACTCTGAAAACTTTACTGTAGACTGAGGACATCTTAGCTGCTGACTTTGACTGCTTCATGAATTCTAATGTTGCCTTCAAAATGATTTAGATATTTGTCTCTGTACACATTTCAGTGGAAATTCCCCCAGAAGCATGGCAACTTAGCAAATTAGTGCAGGAATATTTTATACTTTCCTTTTTGTGTGCCTTGAGTATATTTTCCTTTTCTGTGTTTATATCCTAACTTCTATCTTTGCTGTACACAGCTTGTTGAGGTAGTGAATATCATCCTGGAGTACAACACTGTATAGCTTATCCCTGTTTTTCTATCTCAGCCTTGGACTGCAATGCTTAGATTGAAAAGATGACTGCTTAGATTGAAATAATGACTGCCAGGGAGATCCCCAGGGATAGAGAATCTCTATTATTCTATAGGGAAATTCTAACTATATATAAAGGTTCTGGTTTTACAGCTGCCACCCTAACAGGGCTTTTCTATATTAGTCATGATTTGTCATTTTTATTTACATTTCTATACTTGAGTAGGACCTGCTGAATTTGGAGAACATTCAGATTATATAAACTCCATGGATATATACAGTAGGGAATAGAACTTGTCTGGAACAATTTAAAAAATTAAATATGTTTTCTATTTATTTATTTATTTATTTATTTATTTATTTATTTATTTTTGCTTTCTTCTTATAAAACATTCTGGGCTGTATTAATAATGGACTCAAATATAGCGTCAGGATCTTCATTGATTTGTATCCCTCTGGCATAGCTCAATCTACAAGATGTTGACAAAGAGAATGTAAAGATTTTTCCAAATGTACAATCCTTTCATGCCACCGCAGACTCTGAGAGACTCCTTATTATTATTTTTGATCTCTGTGGGTCTTGATATTATGAAATCCTTCTGTAAACTCAGCTGCATGCACATTTCATCTATACAGAAAACACTTAGGTTGACTTTACATTTTTTCCACCTTCAAAACTCTTTGTTCCTGTCCATAAGAAATTAAATTTCTCAGGGGAAAAAGAACTGAAGCCTCAGTAGAAGATGAAATTGGGAGGAAAATCCCCTGTTGACTGTACTGGGTAACAAAAAGATTCATAGGCATCTCACTGGGACTGTTATTTAACCTCAAATGCTTCTATGTTGCCTTCTGTATGAACTGATATTTTTCACTTGGACTAAGTATTATCTAATTATTCCTACAGAATTGTAAAATAAATGTGCATATAAATTATATATTAGAAATGAGGATACTCTGGAAAGTATTTCTATATAGTACGCCCCCCCCCCCCTCCCCCAGGTATTTTTTTATTGAAGTTTGAAGTAATATAATCCTTTTTAAAACTTCTATTAGAATGGCTTGTATTATTTCTTATTTTCTCCTTGCACATGTTCAAGGCTATTTATTACGGTACTAGGACTTGCTAAAACTTAATTGGGAAAACCTTTGCATCACCATGTTACCTGTAATAGTTGCAAGTAATAATTTTGTTCCCCAAATTCATCTGCTTCTTCTTTTTTTTCTTCTTCTACTACTTTTTCATTTTATTTTATTTTATTTTATTTTATTTTATTTTATTATTTTATTTTTATTTTTATTTTATTATTTTATTTTTATTTTTATTTTATTATTTTATTTTATTTTATTTTATTTTATTTTATTTTATTTTATTTTATTTTATTTTATTTTATTTTCCCCAGAGGTATGTTCTAGTGATATGAAATTGCACGTGCTCCATTCAGACGGACTGAGAAAAGACGCACATAGTCAAACTATTTCACGGAAGAAGTGAAATAAGGGTGAAATTCCTTATCCGGTTCAATTTTCAGCGTATTCAGGTGAAATTATTTCTGTCAGCAATTAACTTGCCCCCCATATTGTTCTAGAAGGCATTTCAAAAGTTAACAGTGCAAGTTTCGCTGAACCTAGAAATAGTGCTGACTCTCCGTGTTGCTTCTGGGTCACAGTATTGTCAGCTTCCACTTTTAATGGGGCCTCATGATATTTGTTGCTTTATACTTGAGGTCCCAGGTTCTGGGGACATGCCTCATATTTCATTTTTAAAAGCACAGGTTGATAGTTTTTGTTGTGCCTTGGAAATCTTTGATAATTTGACCTGAGTGAACCCAATGGTCTTAGAATCTTAGAATTAAAAACAAAAACAAAAACCACCACCACCAACAACCAAAAAAAAAAACCCACCAACATTCATGAGACTTATCAATTTCAAGTTGTTTTTTGTTTTGTTTTGTTTTTTCCAGCTAGTTTTATTCCTTGGAAACTCCTGTAGAGAAAATTCATGAGTTTTGAAAGCTTGCGGTTAACAGTGCAGAGTCATTAGCTAAAAAGAACAGTTTCCCTTTGTTTGCATGAAAACGTACCTCTGACTGTGTGGTTTGTGCTCAAAGCTCAGAAAAGCCCAAGTAGGTATTCTGCCTTGCAACTTTTCTGCATAAAAGCTTCTTAGGCCATCTGGGCATGGCATTGGGCAAATGATGAACAGAGGTTCAAACCACAGATAATCCTCTAGGTTCTCTTTGTATCTACATACATGACTTCATTTCTGCCATTTAAAAAAAAAAAAAATAAAAGATGGGGCTGATATTATTTTGCCCTTTTCAAAGCTGTTTCAAGGATCGACTCATTAATATTTGAAGTGTTTTACAGTGAATGGGAAGGAAAGTAGAGAGAGAGAGGTAGAAATTGGTGGGCAAAGTATGCACTGAAGCAGAATGAAATATTGCTACTTACATTTGCTGAAACTGTGGGTAAAACTGTCTTTTACAGTACTTCCAACTACCCAGGAATGCACTTATAAAATATTTACATTTTATATATTTCTATATATTCAAATGCATTGCACACCTTCTGGAGTTCAGGTGTAGTTACCACAATGATATGATGGGCGGCAGGGCTATAGCTGTTATTAATTAATTAAGAGTTAATCCAGTTCCTGTCTGCAGATTAGGTAAATCAGTGTGGGCCTCAAAGACAAGCATTGCCTTGCATTCCCCTGGCATGGCCTGACGAGATCTGGGGGTCTTTTGCCATCTCCAGCTAGACCCAAGCTGCTGCACACTCTGGCAGAATGGATCACATGCTGATTTACCTTCTTTACCCACAACAAAGGCTTGCTTGCATGTCTTTCTTTCTTGGGTTACAGCCAGATGCTGACAGAGGTACTAAATAGGCTTCCTGTTAGCTGTAAGTCCTAGTGGCTGCAGTTAAGGCTACAACCTCTGTCTGTCTCCTTTACACATCTTTGGAATGCCTACTACCTAATGCACAAAGAGTCATATTTTCTCGTAGAACTCTCATGTTGTATCCCCCTCCTTCATTTATGAAAACCCCACAAGTTTGCTCAGAAGTGTCTTGTCTAAGGTTTGTCCTTGGCTTTCCTCTTGGTTTCCCAGTTTCCTTGTTGATCTTATACAACAACATTTTCCAGTAAGTCACAGACTGACTGGGTAAAAATGGGTATTTGGGAATTAACCCAGAGCCAATCAATTTCTACCACAATCGGTTTCAGTTTTATGAATAGTCTCCCTCCATGCCTCCCTCTATGCCTCTTCTCTCCTTCTTTCCCTCTCTCCCTTTCTCCCTCTCTCCCTCCCTTCCTTCCATCCTTCCACCCTTCTATACTTACTTCCCTTTCTCTCTCCCTCTCTCTCCCTCTTTCTCTCCCTTTCTTTTGTGTGAATTCTCACTTCATAATTTATGGCATCTGATGGAAAATAGTGGCTTTAACTGTTAAAACCTTGTAGCACAGTACAGCAAAATTATGGTTTGCAAAATAAAGGCAAAGTTGCTAGAAGTTTTGAAATAGCATGTTTGCACTTCTCTAGTATGCACAGTCTATTTTCTTATAATGTGAAATGTTTAGCCAAAAGTTTTACTGCAGCTGCGTCCCATTGGCAGTTTTGTGAGGCTACGCTGCTGTTGGAATCAAAGGCAAGTATGACGGGGGAAATCCAAGTCTGGTTAAAGTGCTGCCATGGACTTAAATTAAGCCAGGGCTTTGGTTGAAGTTTCTTCATGGCAGAAAGCCTCCTATAGGCAGAGAGGAAAGGATTCTGCTGTAGCTTCTTTTTGACTGGGGCTGGAAGTCAGCTCATCTAACTTAAGCTGCCTGTAAGTCCAGTACCTAGTCTAAACCAGTTTTCCAGGCTACCTTTATAATTAACGGAAGGAGATAAGCTCCAGAGGGCAATTCATGCTGCTTGTCTGAGACATCTGCTTTAGGACTGGATCAGTCAGTCTCTTCAGTGCTTTTCTTTCTTTGCTGACTATAGGTGGATGCCAGACAACTAGCTTCAGCCAGAAGTTTCTAGTTAGGGAGGTGAATAGCATGCTTATTAACTGCAGGGTGTCATGCCTGTGGAGTAGGAGTACAGAGTCTTGCAGGACTCCTGCCCTCTTGCTTTTTGTGATTAAAAAAGGAGTCAATGTTTGGGAGTGATTTTGCCCTTTGCTGTTTGCAAAATACTATCCTTAGCTGCGAAGCAATAACGTCAGGCTTGATGTGGAATAAGACAGAAATTAAAGCAGACTGCAGACATGAAACACAGACACACAGCTTGTAACTAGCAATTCCTCTTGCAGTGGTTACCAAATATTCCTCTCAGGCACTGTTACTATTACAATAGCCTAGCTCAGTGCACAAATCAGGCTGCCAACGACTGTTAACAAGGAGGCATAAATACAGCATGTTTAAAAGGGACAATTTCTGTGCAGCCTAGGTGAAGCTGGGGAGGTAAAGCCGTGGCTATGATGACAACTTGCCCATTGTAGATGCACAGTAATAATGAGTTTGTAAGGCAAGACATGCAGTCCATGCGTTACTGTGTTTTGTTAACAGTGGCATTTCTGGGCAGTTGTTTTTCTCCATCTTGCTATTTAAAGCAGAAGAAATAAAAGAGAAGACTCACAATAGCAATATAAACCCTTGTAAGTGGTGAGGGGGCAGAGGCAGTGTCTACAAATGGCAGTTTTTGAGTTTGACAGGCTAAAGCAAAGTTAAAAACAGCAAAACAACCAAGCCTCTAAGTAGTGTTTGTCTAACTATTTTCAAAGATGGCATTTTGAGCTTTATGTTGCTTTAGTCAGTGATGTGCTTTAGCAGAGAAACAACAGGAATCACACTGAGCTCATCTCAAACACACATAAAATATTTTAGTATCTTTTCTTTTATCTCCCTTTTCAGATACAGCTCAGGAGAAATATGTTCCAAGTGACAGCATCTTTGACAACCTGTACTTTTTGTTCTACCTTTTGTTCTTCTTGCTGTGAAAAGCCATGTGATGAAGATTGCTGGAGAACATTGATACTTTCCCTACTTACGCTTAAAAAAAAAAAGAAAAAAAAAAAAAAAAAAAAAGAAAAAAAAATAGCAGAAATACACAGAAATAACTGTGTACTTCCCAAAGGGTCAGATTGAGTCTTCAGTGGCAACGTATACTGAAAGGCTCTGCATCTCCAAAACAGCCTGGGGAAGGTCTTATCCTTGTCAGGATGTATCAGAACCAAGCAGCAGGACATGGAACAGTATTCCTCACTCTAGTGCTAACAAAATTTCTCACCATAAGCTAATAATCCTACACAGCACCATGAAAATGCCTTCTTATGCTGTTTTTGTCTTCTCAATATTCTTTCTCCCATTTGCACCAGGAAACTGTGATGTAGAGAAAGGCATATTCCAAGAATAGAGACTGTGCTTCTTAACTCCATAGCTGTTGATTTCTTGAATTGGAACAACATTTTCATTTTAAGAATTTCAAACTTTTGAGCTTTGCCTTAATTGCACCTACATCCAAAGCCAGCAGGCGCTTGTGAATGTATTTAACTTTACTCATGTGACCAATGATAAGCTCAAAAGCAAAATGCAAATAATTTTTGAGAGGCTTTTCCACTGCCCTTGTCTCCGGTAGTGGAAGCTCTCAGAAGAATAATGAATTTTCTTCACAGATACCCAGTGAGATAAAGCAATGTTATTATTCCATTGTACAGCTAGGAGAAATGACACAAAAATTAAGTACTTTTCTGTAAGTCCCCTTTAAAAAGGGTTACAAATCCAAAAATGTTCATTGCATTACTTAAAATTAATCACTCTTGCTATCCCAAAGATTCTTCTGTATATCTACACATAGAGTAAGTAGTGCTCCTAAGTGCTGGCAATCATTTATGATGAGAGGACTTGCTGGCAAATGAATAAAAACTCACAGTGTAAGCACTTGTGTCTGTGTGTGTGTCTGTGTAAGTGCTTATATCGGAGTTTATAGTTAATAAAACAAGCTTTAGATACTCTAGGTTTTCTGTCAGGGCAAGCCATTTCCAAGAACACCAAAAGCGCTAGACAAATAAATAGAGATCGTTGAGAGGCACTGAAGAAATACACACTATATTTTCAAAGCAAGGTCATTGTTCATTAATATTGCTATGGAGAGCTTAGCTACATGCTGAATTCTTCACGAGCTCTACTTATCAAAATGCTTGATGCTCAAACTCATTGTCTGCATGTAGAGAAGCACAACCAGTCATTCACTTACAGAGGTGAGAAAACTGGCTGACAGTGTAAACTCTGCCCTCATCCTGATGTTGTTTTTCTACTAGAAAGTACAATGACAGTTTGGGGGGTCGTATCCTACCAACTGCAAAAGATCAGACATGAGCTGTCTAGTGCATCTCTGGGCAGAATTCAATGGATTTTGATAACAAAAAAATGGAAAACAGATTGAGGAGCCCACCATCCACTTGACATCAACTATACTGACTATTCTTAGACAAAATTTTCAACAGATCAGGAAGATGTTCTGTAGAGAAATGTCTTCTTACATAAAAGAATGATCATTCTCAGCAAAAGAATTAAAAATAAATAAATAGATAGATAAAAACATCATAAGTAGGAAAGGGATAGTGAGGGATATGGAGGAAGAGGAAAATGAATCTTGAATGAAACACAGAAGCCACAGTAGTCTCTGATGTAGGAGGAGCAGAGAAAGAAAGAGATCCATACAGGTGTTGGATCTGGGGGAGATGGAGTAGGTGAATGAGTATGCCAAGGGAGAACAAGGAATCTTGATAGAGAAGAGTGGAGGTAAAGAAGCCATTACTTGCTAGAAGGAGAGAAATTCAGATCCTTAGTATAATGGAAGGAGATCTGCAAAAAAGTTCTTTGAAGTACATAGTTGGAAAATGGCACGCAGAAGGTTTTGGGAGGGGTGAAGGAAGCAACGACTACTGGTGCCTGCAGTAAATCTGGGCTACAGCTCTAACAAAATGTTCACCAGTTTATGGAGCAGAGTATCCCTGAACATGCCTCTGCAGTTTCTCATCTGATGGGGTGTCCGGATTGTTTTCAGGAGAAAGAGACTTTCTTTGTCATACCTTCTTACTATACAGGTACCAACGCTGAGTAGGACTCAATTTCAGTACCTTCACTGAGAGGAGACTTGAAGGTAGGTCCAGATGGCAAATTTGGTGTTAGGCGCTAGGATCAGCTCTCACAAACAGGAGACAACATATAGTATTTTTATCTCAGTGCCCAGGAGTGATGATGAGGTAGTATTGTAGTTCAGCTAAGAAGTGACCATTAAAACTGAACAGGCTGTTTAGCTCTGGAGTCAGCAAAACTTCTATTCTGAGAGAAAATTGTAAGATCAAGTGCTGTGTTACCAAAATTGCAAGATATTTGCTTATTCAGTTACTCAAAAGCACTTGAATGGATTGCACAAGTCCTTTCTAGCTATTTAGTCAAGCTTTATACCTGAAGCTTTCTAGTTGTAGAGATTTCATTTCATTACTATCTCATGGATGAAAATCACCTCAGAACTGACAAGAATCCATGATGGTTAAATAGTTTGCAGGAGCTGCTGAGATATGTTCTTTCTTTTAGAAAAGAAACCCATGGCTATGGAAACAGTAAAAAGATGAGAAAGAAGATAAAGGAGATGTGGATGACTTGGGAAGGCCAAGGAGGATATTTTCTTTCTCAGTACTTTGAACCTAATTTAAAACACAGCTTTCAGCTACAAGAAAAAAGAAAGATACAGACCATTAAGCTATAATGGAGATACATCTTCAGATCTCTTTGAAGTACAAGAGAAGGTATATATAAAAACAATAGTTAGCATTTTTTTTAGTGCTTTGTATCAGAAACCATCAAAGAACTTTGAAAAATTAGACCTCACAGTCTCCCTGTGATTTGTGTATGAGCTGCCATTACCATTTTACAGAAGATTAAAAGAAGTCCTAGGAAGATCTCAGTATACCTCTCCATTCCCAAGCCTATGCTTCAACTGCATGACAATCTTTGTGTTACTGTGCAATTAAACAGAAGTAGAAAACAATAGACACATTGCTACATATGCATTAAAACTGCTTTAAAAATACATTTAAGTGTATGCTAATGACAAAATTCTACTTTTGTCTACTTCACACAGCCAAAATGGGGTTGATATATTGGCATGTTCTTAAATAGAACTGAGTAGCAGGAAAAAAATGTTTTCTGTTTATTAGAGTTGCTGAAATTTTCAGAACCCCCACTGAAGTGGTTTGCTTTTGTAGCAGTCAAATTCTCATCTTCCTCTGTTTTTCTCACTACTACTGTACATTTCGTGGATACTGTGATTTAAAACCACATGACATGTGGGTTAGGACAGTCTGGGCTAAGAGTTTCATATGCTTACACTTGAACCAATTTTTGGCCTAAACAACTCTTTGGCCACTTTTCAGCAGAAGAAATAATCAGTAGGACATGCAGCTGCTGTGTAAAGGCCAGGGGAAATTAAAACGTTTCCCATAAGGAAACAAATGAGCAAAATACATATGCAGCTTGATTAGAATTTGCATTGTAACATCTTTAATTACTAGAAAGCCACAGGTGAGAATGACATGAGGCATGAAAATATGATTATGAAGGGGGAAATGATGACTCCATGTCAATAGCACAGTCCTTACTGGTGAATGGCTGATATTGTCCACACAACTTCTTACAGAGGAAATATTTCATGAGAAATAAGTACAAAACAATAGATTTTTGTAATACCTAATGCTTTTAATCCTTTGCAAATATCATTTAATTCTTTTATTTTTTCTTTTCTCAAATGCATTTAACAGAACTGTGTATAAACACTTAGCAATCTACTGGTCTTCTGCAGACAGTAACTAATCTTGACAGACTGTAATTTTACAGAAATGCTCAGAATAAGAAAATGAACTTTTATTGCAAATGAGATTGACAGCAGAGGGATGTTCTGGGCTTTCTTTGATTGTGATTCATCTTATGCTACCCCATCTCTTTCTGGCAGTACTGTTTAGGCTCTTCTGTCTGGAAGCTTTACCATAGGGCTTGGCCACTCGCATAGTCCAGATTTTAAAATATTGTTGCAATCTTAACAAAACTAATCTGCAGTCTTGTCATAATCTTTTCTTGCTACAGATAAGTCTGATTTTTCTAGGCTTCTGAATACAAACGTCTGTCCCCTCTCAAAGAATTCAGTAGTGGAATTGATAAATGAATTAAATCTGCCTTCAAATGGCTGTGTTGCTAGCAAAATGAGTAATATTCAGAGAAAGAAGCCTTGCCAACCTTGAGGCTATGTTGAAAGTCTCCTCAAAGCACAGGTCTGACAGAGAGATCAGTGATAAAGCCTGCATTGCTGATTCTGATGACTGAGTTGTGGCTACTCAGGCCAAAAAAACATCATTAAATGGGGTCCCATCCGTCACCTACTTCTGACATATGAAGTACAAAACCAGAAATTTTGTGCATAGGGTAATTTGGGTAGCTGACTCCAATGAACACAAAGCTCTGCTTTCTGTTCCTGCAGGATAGTTTGCATTAATTTTACGATGGAAAGTGGTTTTGTCTGGAACAGCCATAGATATCTCTGTGTAATTGACTTGGAACGCAAATTCTTAAATGGGATGAATTAAGGGCATAAACAGAAGGCAAAATGATACTTATCCGCAGTAGCATATGACTGTTCAGGAATATGAGTCCTTATATGTAAACAGTAGCATGGGTTAAAATGCAGCCTCTAAGGCTCAATATATCAGCATGAGCCTCAGCCTATCTATAGTGCACTGAAGTTTTTTCCTTCCTTTCCCCACAAAACAGAATAAAAATTGTTTTCCACCCTTTTCATATTCCCTGAGAGGAAAAGCTACCTCACTGTGCTCTAACCAAACAGTTAAAAGTAAAACAAACAATCTGAAACAAAACCCAACAACTTTTGTTCTTATAGGATTGTTTCCTATTTCAAGTAAAGCAATAAAATTATTGATTGGTGGAAGAAAGCCTGAAAATCAAAATGATTTGTCTCAGTAGTGGTTCCTAGAAGAATGAGCTCCTCAGCTGCTGTAAATTGTCCAGCTTCCATGGATTTAGGCTTTAGTGCAATCATCAGATGTGTGTGAAATGTCACAAGAACTATTAAGCATCAGATATTAGATGATAAAAGTAAATAGAAACTAACAATGTTCATGTACAAACTCAAGTCCTTCGGTCATTCTCTGCTCTGCTTGTTCTAACCTAAATAAAACTGAAGGACTTCAGTTTATTCCTGCTACCACAAGCCACAGATTGCTTACAGCCATGGAATGATTTTGTCCACCTCCATCACCACTGGAGTTTGGATCAATCAACCCTGTAAAGTACAACCCTCAGTATGTACAGTATTATCATCAGCAGGCAGTTTTCTCTCCCTGGTATGAGGCTGTGCCTCAAAAAGAGGTGTTCTGAAAACCCTATGTGTCAAACAAAAATTATCACCCCTTCTGAAGAAAATGCAGATGCAGAGAAATTCATTTTACTGGGGTTTGAGGAACCATGACAGAACTGCCATGCTTTTGCTACAGGGGCTTGGGCAATCAGAGGCCAGCTGGGTGGGTTAATTGGGATCTTTCACTAAAAAGTACTGCAGGAGTGCAGCTACTCATTTTAATTCTTCATCCTCAGGTAAGCTTCTCCTTCCTGGATTTTCTGTCTCATAATATTTTCATATGCACCATTTTCTCTTCTGCCTCCATATATTCTCCTGTCATTTTATCTGCTCTTTCTGTGTTGTGTCCTCTGTTTTTCACCGCTGCTGCTTTAGCATTCTGAATTCAAACTCACTAAGCGTTGCCTGTGGTCTAATCATTGCGCCTGCTATGTCTTGCTATTAGAATTTGCCCTCTCTCTTCTCATCTGTTTCAGTAATTGACCTCTTTATTTGTTAGTTTAACATTTTCATTCCTTGCTCTAGTTATTGTCATTATTCTACTTATATAGACTCACTGGTGTTTAACTCCATAATCATTATATAGAAAGAAAGCTGCAAGCAATCTGAAACAGTAAGTCCCTCTAAAAAGAGAAAATGCTTTAGAACAGTTTTTTTTTTTTTTTCCCCCCCCTTCTCTTCAAAAGACTGTTTCTCAAAGCTAATCAAGTAATGCACCAGAATAAACTGCTTTGTCTAGAGAATCAACACATGGCTATCTGTCCAGTGAGCAAAAATGAAATGCCTCAAGGACAATGATGTTTTCTGCATCCTCCACATTCAGAACAGAGATGGTAGCCAAAATATTGACTGTTGATAATGATTAAAATTCTTCTTGATGGCTGCACAGGAGAATTTGTTTTAGCATAGGCAAAACCTCCAAATATGTTTCCTATTCATGCTGCCCCTGCAGTTTTTAATTGGTGAAGTTATTCTTTTCCTCTTAAACTCTGTAGTACAGATTTAAAATAAATCTGTCATATTTCACTTCAGAGACGGTGGCTTGACTCATAAATCTGGACTGAAGCTACCTAGATAGACAATACCAGCCATCCTTAGTCTCAAGGCAGGATCATCTATGAATAAACTCTTTTCTCTATCATGTATTCCTTTTAAAAAGCCTACTCAACAAGACTCCTCTATAAACATAACATTAGGAAGGTTTTCTTATTGTGTGGTACAAATCTTGCTTGAAACAGGGTAAACAAGCAACCTCTTGTTCTACCTATAATAAGCACAGAGATCAGCTTATGCTTTTCTCAGCAGATTTTTACATATTGTAAAACAGTAGCCCTTTATGTTCTTCCCTGTGACTAAATGGACCCAATACTTTCAGTTTCTTCTGCTGTATTGTATTTTACAGAGCTCTGGCAATTTTTATTTTCCTATGGAATCTTTTCTGTTAGCGCGCCCTTGCTTTGGACTGTAAAAGCCACTAATTGGCATGCCATCATTTTATGTGTACTGAGCAGAATATGAGCATTACCTTTACTCCATTACTCTTTACATATAATTCTGCTATTCATACCGTGAGGGGTACTCTAAAAGTAACATCCTCTATGTTTATGTTGGCCCACAATGTCACAGTTGGATGCTGGTGGTATGGTGGTAGAGGCCAAACTTTCCCATAAATACTCCATTGTAATTTGTTGCTGTATGACAGATGGCAGCAGAGCAGCAGTCTGACAAAATAGTATCTGACATGGAAGTGCGTATGAAGCAAAGGTGCATCTCTGAATTTCTCCATGTGGAAAACATGGCAACCATTAGCATTCACTGACACTTGCTGAATGCTTATGGAGACCAAGCAGTGGATTTGAGCACAGTGAGGCAGTGGGCGGTGCATTTCAGCAGTGGTGACAGTGATGTGAAAGACGAGCCATGTTCTGGATGGACACAGCTGTCACATTGTGAAATGAAGAATGTCTCAATCAGCTCATCCATGCAAACTGGCTAATGGTGGTGACTGTGTTAAAAAACATACTTTGTAGATAAGAATTTGTTCCATCAAATAGTGTTACCGTGATGTTGATATCTGTCATAGTTTCCATGAAAATAAATAGGAGACATTACTTTTGGAACAACTTATGTAGCATAACATGTTTTTTCTGTTGTTGTTGTTTTTTTCCAATTACTATTATTATTTTTTTTTTCATACATTATAATTGTTCCTTAATGGTAGCACTAACAACAGCAACAAAAGAATGGGTTGTTAGCTCAGATGCAGAAAATGCTGCAGAGTATTATAAAACATGCATTTTAATGCTTGTCCTTCATTCCTTTCTTTGTCTCCCATACAGGTGTTGCACAGTCATTGACTCGAAAGAGACTTTGAGGGCGAACATATTGTTTAACTGTTACCACTGTGCTATTGAAAGGGAATTCCTCTTTTGACAAGGAAACAGCAGTACTGATCTCTATGAAACTTACTCATTCTGCTTTCCTTGTACAAGGTTAAATTTTCTCTTCTTCTGCCTCTCAGAGAGGAGTGGACTTACGCTTCTATAGCAGTCCTAAAACCCTTTTGCATAGAAGTAGCTACTTTCAGAATACAGCAAAGCCTCAGATAATACTCAAGCTTTGTTAAAAATAGGCTTGATCTCCAAAGCTTGTGAGTTAATACAGTGTAAAGAAGGACAGCGCAGAAAGATATTTTTCTTTGCATACATCTTTCTTGTCTTCAAGCCACTCGCTGAGTTATCTTAACTCTCATCTTTCTGGTTCTCTGCACTCCGAACTCTAGCTGAAGTTAATGGGAGCACTGCATGCAAACTTCCAGGTTCAAGCCCCCTCTCAAAACAATCTCTCCTACACTTGCAGATTCTTTGATATCATGAAAGCTTTACCGTAAGGTTGCTTTCCTCTTGTAAACAGGATCAAAGACAGCATGTCATTTTATTTTATTTTATTTTATTTTGGTCTGCTGTCTGGTTGCTGTCATCTCTTTCTTTTCTTGCTCATCGTGTATTGTACCTTGAACATTATATCTCACAGCATTTCACAGTTTGGTTCCCCCCTCTTTGTGTGGTACATGACACATTTGAGTGCTTTTTCCTATCAGTATGGCATTTTGTATGATATACACAACTCTGCTAAACTAATTGTGATGTTATGCTTCTAGATCCAGTACAAATGTCCTTTTTTTTTTTCAAGCATTTTCTTGTGCTTACATATCCTTTACTTTCTAAGCATGTAAGTACTGTTTTCCTAATTGATCTATTTGAGTAACAATTTCATAATGTAAACTGTTGCCATTTTCCTAGGACAAAAAATTAAAAGCTTTTTCTAGATAATACCTCACTACTGTCCTGAATATATAATGCGGGGGATGAGCATACAGGCTGTAAGTTTCCTAAGTGTCTCAGTCTTGCAATGTTGCAGTGCATTCAGATCATACCTTTTTTTTTTTTTTTTTTTTTTTCCTTGAAACCCTTTTTCATAACACTTTGGCAATACTAAGCAGCTCAACAGAAAGAAAACTTCTGAGCAGAGGAACCGCTCTCAAATTCCAAATTACAGTAAACAGGTCATTCCTGCTCTTCTCAGGAACTACAGGAAAGTAATTGCATTCCATCAGTCAAAAAGGAATCCTCAAAGAATCCTCAAAGACAAGGGTATGCTGTGGGGTTGTTTTTTCATTGTTGTCATTTTAGTTTTTATTTATTTATTATATATATATAAAGGAATAATTGAGCAGATGTGATGGAGTGATTGTTCCTCTGTACACAGCGCTGCTAGGGGTATTATGAAAAGATGCCATCAATTCAAGGAGAATGTGGAAAATGTAACAAGGAGAATTTCTATTTACTGAAAAAGTGATTGAGAGGCAATCATTGAATTTATTTATTTACTTTTCAATGGATTTAGCTACTTCTCTACAAAAAGGGATTCTAATAGCTGTTTTTAATAGACAGAGAAGGGCTCGGTCTGGTTGACCCACACCAAATGAAGCACTGTGCTTGAATGTCAAAGTTAGAAGAGCTTGTTTGTAAATGACAAAATGTAACTTCATAGTAAAGAGCATGAAATAAGATAAAGGCAATTTCGCAGAATCATAGAATGGCTTGGGTTGGAAGGGACCTCAAGGATCACGAATCTCCAACCCTGCCAACACAGGCGGGGCCACCAACCTCCACATTTAATACTAGACCAAGCTGCCCAGGGCCCCATCCAACCTGGCCTTGAACACCTCCAGGGACACAGAATCCACAGCCTCTCTGGGCAGCCTGTTCCAGCACCTCACCACTCTCATAGTAAAGAACTTCCCCTGACATCTAACTTAAATCCTCCCTCCTTCAACTTAAAACCATTTCCTATTGTCCTGCTGTTATCTACCCTTGTAAAGAGTTGACTTTCCTCCTGTTTATAGGCTACCTTTTTGAAAGGATGCAATGAAAGTATTGAAAGGATGCAATGAGGTCACCCGCAGCCTTCTTTTCTCCAGACTGAACAAGCCCAGCTCCCTCAGTCTTTCTTCGTAGGGGAGTTGCTCCAGCCCTCTGATCATCTTTTTAGCCCTTCTCTGGAACCTCTGCAACATCTCTCTGTCCTTTGTGAAGTGGGGGCTCCAGACCTGGATACAATACTCCAGATGGGACCTCACAAGGGCAGAGTAGAGAGGGACAATCACCTCCCTGTCCCTGCTGGCCACCCCTCTTCTGTTGGAGCCCAGGATACCATTTCCTTTCTGAGCTGCAAGAGCACACTGCTGGCTCATGTTAAGTTTTTAATCCATCAGGAACCCCAGGTCCTTCTCTGCAGGGCTACTCTCAAGGGTTGCTCCTTCTAGTCTGCATAAATGCCTGGGATTCCTCCAGCACAGGTGCAAAACCTTGCACTTTGCTATGTTGAACCTCATTAGATTCACTCGGGCCCACCTTTCAAGTCTGTTGAGGTTCCTCTGAATGGCATCCCTTCTTTCCACTGTGTCAGCTGCACCACTTGCCTTGGTGTAATCAGCAAACTTGCTGAGGGCACACTCAATTCTGTCACTGATGTCATTGATTAAGATGTTAAAGAGCACTGATCCCAAGACAGACCCCCGGGGGACACAGTTCATTACCAGCATCCACCTGGACACAGAACCATTAATCACCACTCTCTGTCTGTGGCCTTTCAACCAATTTCTTATCCATCAAGTGGACATCAAGTATCCATCAACTCCACATCCCTCCAATATGGAGATAAGGATGTGGTGTGAGACCATGTCAAAGGCCTTGCTCAAGTCCAGGTAAGTTACAGCAGTTGCCTTCCCTTTGTCCACCAGTGCTATCACTCCATCATAGAAGGCTACTAGATTGGTTAAGCATGACCTTCACCTGGTGAAGCCCTGCTGGCTGTCTCAGGAAGACCTGTTCCATTACCTTCCCAGGTGCAGAGGAGAGACTCACCAGCCTGTAGTTCCCTGGGTCCTCCTTGATCCAAATTTCTAACAACACAGAGGAAAACAAGAGTATCGGACCAATTTCACATGGGAAGAACACCAAGTCAGACAATTGCCATGAAGCATGGCAAATTCCCAGCTATTCCATCTCCGCTCAGCCTACAGGGAGAATATGGCGTACATTGCCACTAATGAGCACAGTCTCGCGTTCATGTAAAGATGACATGCAAACAGAGTTTCATCTTCAGGGTCTTGAAAGCTTTCCCAGAACAGGACAGATGGATTTGTAATTTTGCTGTCCTTTGCACCTTCAGGCAACTAGGTGAATTGGGAAGAGCAGATCTTTCCTTTTATGGGGTATAAACAACCCTCATGGATTGGTCCTCGCTCACTGTGCCAGATTCATGCACTCAGAAGCAAGGGTGAGCTCTTCTCATTTCAGAGAGGGACTCCAGGTTTTTACTGCTATACAAGAGTACTGCATCTCTTTGTTTTGTAGCATTGCATGGGCCTTTAGCATCTGTTAGAGCTCTGTTTCAGATATCTCTGTCTGATGTGCTTACCAGTAAGATCTCAGGGGGGCTGAATTGTTTTAATTTGAGCAAAGTTAGTGGATTTACTTACAGAGAAGAAATGTAATGGCCTGTGATACAAAAGAGGTGACCTTCAGCTCTGATTTTAAATCCTGTTATAAATTCCTATGCATAGATATTGCTGAGGGAAGACTTTGGCACAATATGCATTTAATTTAAAAGTGGTGTTTATTCCAATTGTGCAGAGGTATTCTAGCATGTATGAAGAGTTAAATCCAGAGAAAGTCATTTTAACCAAAGATCAAGATGAAAAGCCAAGTTACATTATAAAGATACTTAAGCAAATGTACCATATTTAATCTACTCTCGCATTAAAGCAACTTCTAATTTGCACTTTCACTTACAGTTCTAATGCAGTGGTATTTATTACCTTTTGCCTACCTTACAAAATGAGCAACAACCTCTAGAGATCTCTCCTCTCTGATTAGAAAACACTTGCTGCAAAATAATAGATTTATGAAATATACATGAAGAAACTTTTATTAAAATTACACTAATAGCCAAATTCTGCGCACAATTACACTTGGCCATTTCAAAATCAATGAATTGCACCAGGATAATAGAGAGCAGAATTTGCCCCGCTGAATAATTTTAGCTGATTAAAAACAGTGAAACGAGATATTAATATTGACACTCTCTGTTTGAAATATCCTTCTCCTGTGGACCCTGGATTCATGATTTAGGACTCTGTCTGGAGGATCAAAGACACTCTGTCAGCCAGTTCTGTCAGCATGACAATATATGCTCAGAGAAATAGTCTCATATATAACTCCACTTCTGGGAGGTAAAAGGAGGAGAACCTTATTCTCTCCTTCTTTGCACCAGGTCAGAATTAATATTTGCCCACAGCAGATGATGATACATATCTGAGCAAGCTTTACATTGTCTAGCTCAGGCACTAAGAGCAACAGAGCTGCAGCAGTGTGGAGTTCAACAGAGGCCAAGCGCCCAAATATTTATTCAGACTACTTTGTCACTAGCTTGCTTTGGTACCTCTTTTAGGTTGGCAACGATATGAGATTGGCTGAGATCCAAGCAGCAGGTTTATTACCTCCAAATGCAGAGTAGGGTTTATTAGCCTTGGTTGAGCACTGTGGTAATATAATATATATGATGTTGTATAGATAGGGAAGTAAAGTGTCTTTAATTCTTCTGGTCTCCAAGCTAACTCATGGATCTGAATTGTGTTATGTACTCTAAGGGAATTATATTCCCCATCTGAGGGAATGTCTGGCCCAGGGAAGGAAAAAAACATCTGGGGCTAATGACTGTGCTGAACTGCTTGGATGTTTAGTCAGGGCTTTGTTGCTAGAGTGCAGACTTACAGGCAAAGGAATAAGATGGTGCCCATGAGAGATGTAGGCTTATACAAGGACTCAGAAAACAAGGGCTGTGTGGGAAGACAGTTGCTCAAGGGGATGGAGCTGTGCAGCCTCCTAGTGGAGTGACCTCAGTGTTCGACACCTCAGAGTCACTCCACTCTCCATTTGCACTGTACTGGAGAATTATGTTGTTTGTAGGTTTCTGAACTAAGTTCTGCTTAACAGCTGTGAGATCCCAGTGTCATTTAGAGATGCCCAGAGCTTTTTGCACTACTACTTTGGGTGGACTGTCTGCTACCCCAGTCACTAGATCTCAACAGTTATGCCAGGGAAGGATCAGGTAGGGTATGAGGAACAGTATATTCTCGGAAAGACTGGTAATGCATTGGACCAGGCTGCCCAGGGAGTTGGTGGAGTCAGCTTTCATGATGGTGTTCAAGAACCGTGTAGATGTAGCACTGAGGGACATGGTTAGCAGACACAGTGGTGACGGGCTGATGGTTGGACTAGATGATCTTAGTGGTCTTTCCAACATTAATGATTCTATGATTCTGCTTACCCGTGGTGGTGGATAGGAGCAGCGCAGAAACTACTGTAATTAAAAGGAAATGTAAAGGTGATGTTTGAAAAATTGCTCACAGCTTCAAGGGTGTTAAACATCTGCTTCTAAATGAGCTATCTGACTGAAGACAAATACAGTAATAAAGAAGAAGTAAAACATTACAAAAAAAAAAAAAGTTAAAAAAAATTAAAAAAAAGAAAAAAAAGTGTGAGTATACTGACAGGCTGGAAAGATCCACACAGAACTAAATTAATTACACTTCAAGCAAGGCAGGTTGTTCTTGAATAAAGTGTGAAGAACCTGGAGAGAGGAAGGAACTGTAATCACAGAACAGAATCATAGCATCATTTAGGTTGGAAAAGACTTTAAAAGTCATTAAGCTCAAATATCAGCTGACTTTCCAAGTCCAACCACTAAATCCTGTCTCCCTGTGCTGTGTCCACTTGTCTCTTAAATACCTCCAGTACTTTATTGGACAGCTGATTCCAATGCTTGACCATATATTTTTTTTTTCATGAATTCTTCCTATTGTTCAATCTAAACCTCCCAATTGCAAGCCGAGAGCTTTTCACCATGTCTTCTCACTTGTCACCCTCAATCTCTGCAGCCTCTTGCCAGGTAGTTATAGATGATAGCAGTGAGGTCCCCCCTCAGTCTACTGTTCTCCACACCAAACACTGATTCAGGCAATCTTTATAAATCTTACTTTCTTGTCCCTTTGCCAGCTTCACTGTTCTCTGCATAGTCTCAGTCAACCCAATACCCTTCTACAGTTAAGTGACCAAAATCTGAACACAGTATTTGTGGTGCAGTCTCACCAGTGCTGCGTACAAAGGGACAGATGTGATACATACCTACTCCTTTTCTTCTGTTTTGCATGATAGTTTCAGGTACTTTTTTTTCTTTTTTTTCTTGTGGTGGAGGAAAAAGCTGTGCCTTTACCTGGGGAATCTAGTAGCTTTGCCTAATTTGGCTTTGGTCACAGATCCCAGATTAGGGCACTTTTACAGAAGCATTTGTTAAGAGAAGGAACTGTAGGTTGCAATCACCAGAGCCTGGCTTGGGAGTAGATGAACTGCAGAGTTCAGTCCCTCTGGAACAATGCTGTGAAGCTTTTCTGATCAAAACCAGAGGTGTCACTGTGGTCAGCCACAAACTGAGCACTTGCTGCTATGGTAAGCTGGCAGAGAGTTATCTTCTCCAGGCATCTCTATGGGCTTACAACAGGATGGCAGAATGGGGCTGGGGAACAGGACACTGCATCCCTCTCATTGTGTATGCTGAAAAGAACAGCTGGATTAAGATGCCTCCTTCCCTCTGCAGCCCTTCTTATCCACGCAGAAATCACCAAGGCAATAATATGTTGGATGTCTGAGGACTTCAGAATGGATGCCCTATTATTTTTCCCTTTTGTTTTGTTATAATACGTGTGACCTTCAACTGCTTTCAAACACTTTTCACTCCACAGAGAAAATACCATGCTGAATGGCTTAACCGTGATTTCAGTACAAAACTAACCAACAAAAAAGTGTCTGGGACAAAAGCAATAATGCGGGCAACGACATTCAGAAGTGTTAGAAGTAAATCTAACTGCACACAAAGCAGAGTTCAGCTAAGTGTCACAGCCGAAAAACATCCTCTGTTCTCTGTGAAATGAAGTTAGAAAAGAGCTAAATCGAGTACTAAAACTCAGTGAATGCATTTAAAGAGCTGGAATATAGGAGATATGCCTGCTGTGAGGGACTGCAGGCACCAGTTTTGCATCTCTGCATATTTCACAGGCAGGACAGAAAAGGACTGGTCTTTCAGCTGGTGTAAAAGCATGCAGAGATTTGCTTACACATGGATCTGCTCCATGGCCCATCCTTATTTCTCTCAGGTAAATCTTTAGGAACTCCCTGAGTTTGCTCAGCCCAGAGCAGAGGATTTGATGGGAGGCCTGATGGTGTCTGCAGCTCCTGACAGGGAGTGAAGGGGCAGCACTGAGCTCTGCTCTGTGTGATAACGACAGGGCCCGAGGGAATGGCATGGAGCTGTGCCAGGGGAGAGCAGCTGAGGGTTGGGGACAGGGGGTTCAGCAGAGGGCGGTGGGCATGGAACAGCCTGCCCAGGGCAGTAGGTACAGTCCCAAGCTGCTGGAGTACAAAGAATGTTTGGATACCACTCTGGAATGATTGGTCTGATTTTTGGGTCCTGTGCCACGAGTTCAGATGAATCCAGAGAAGGGTCACAAGATAATGAGAGAGCTGGGACACCTCCAGCCAGGTAGGGACTTTTTACAGGGGCAACAGGATGAGGGAAAATGGCTTTAAACTGGAAGAGGGCAGATTTATACTAGATATCAGGAAGAAATTATTTACTGTGAGGATGGTGAGTCACTGGAACAGGTTGCCCAGATAGCCTGTGAATGCTGCCTCCCTGGAAACACTCAAGGATGGGGATGTGAGCAACCTGGTATAGAGGGAGGTGTCCCTGCCTATAGCAGGGGGTTGGAACTACATGATCTTAAAGGTCCCTTCCAAACCAAACCGTCCTATGATGCTAAGATTCTTGTGGGTCCGTTCTAACTCAGGATATTCTACGATTTTATCTTCTGTGATTCTGCAATCAATCAGATAACCCACTGTATCTGATTCTGAGCATGCACTCGGAGGTGATGAGGAAAGGTTGAGGCAACTGGGTTTGTTTAGTTTGGAGAAGGCTCTGGGGAGACCTCATTTTGCCTTTCCAGTATTTGTAAAGAGCATATAAACAGGAGGGGGAAAGACTATTTACAAGGGTGGATAGTGATTAGACAAAGGGTAATGGTTTTAAACTAAAATGGGAGATTTAGCTTAGATATTAGGAGGAAGTTTTTTTCACAGAGCGTGGTGATGCACTGGAACAGGTTGTCCAAGGAGGCTGTGGATGCCCCATCTCTGGAGGCATTCAAGGCCAGGCTGGATGTGGCTCTGGGCAGCCTGGTCTGGTGGTCAGCAACTCTGCACATAGAAGGGGGGTTGAAACCAGATGATCATTGTGGTCCTTTTCAATACAGGCCATTCTGTGATCCTGTTTCCAGATCAATAAAATAATAATCTATTGTCATATGCTTCACCCACTCTTTTCTCACAGTTTTACTGTCATTCTGATTAGGTTTAGTTCTACATGTCAGGGATGGAAAATGTGTCCTGGTTGTGCTGAAGGAATTGAGAAAGATGCACATTTTACTTAACAAAGTTATGCTGCGGCTCACAAGTTCTTTCAGATGCAGGGGGTAATGCATAAGCTGATGTTTCATTTGCATGCTAAGGAAGGTCTGAATGTCTGCTCATTCTCCGCTTGGATCACAGTAATATGCATGAGTGAGAAGGGAGAATAATAACCAGTGGAAGGAGTTGCTTTTATTAACATACTTTTGCATTTCTTCTTTTAGATGAAAACTTTGGAGGCAAATATTTTCTTCCTTTACTTAGATGTAAACGTACATGGGTTTGTGTGTGTGTTTCAAATATTACAAATGTGAAGAAAAAGGTGTCAGTCTTGTTTATTTTTAATTAGATTAAAAAAAAAGAAAGAAAGAATGTTCACATGGGTTTGATAAGAGATGTAAAATACTCCCACATAAAATGCTGATTTCCTGTCAGCTGCAGTGAACAAGAACTCTGATATTTAGTACCAACTGAAATAAGCTTGCACTGAGACCTTGGCCATAATTACAGAATCACTGGGGTTGGAAAGGACCTCTGGCTATCACCTAGTACACCCCCCTGCTACAGCAGGTTCCCTACATCAGGTCATACAGGAAAGCATTCAGTTGGGTTTTGGGCATGTCCAGAGAAGGAGACCACAACCTCTCTGGGCTACCTGTTCCAGTGCTATTTCAACCTCACATATCTGGCTGTGTGGACTCTGCACTGGCTTGCTTTTGAGCATGTCAACCTTGTTGACATCTGTTGCATATGCTATTGAGGTTTTTGGCAGTCAACCAGTCAAATGAACAACTAAGGAACTGGTCTTTACCTAAGGAGTTTGATCTCTTTTCTCTTCTCTTCTCTTCTCTTCTCTTCTCTTCTCTTCTCTTCTCTTCTCTTCTCTTCTCTTCTCTTCTCTTCTCTTCTCTTCTCTTCTCTTCTCTTCTCTTCTCTTCTCTTCTCTTCTCTTCTCTTCTCTTCTCTTCTCTTCTCTTCTCTTCTCTCCTCTTCTCTTCTCTCTTTTCTCTTCTCTTTCTCCTCTTCTTTCTCTTGTCTCTTTTCTCTTTTCTCTTTTCTCTTTTCTCTTTTCTCTTTTCTCTTTTCTCTTTTCTCTTTTCTATTTTTTCTCTTTTCTCTTTTCTTTCTCTTTTTTTCTCTTCTTACTTATTACATTGTTTTTTTTTTTTAAATCTATTTATTTATTTAATTATTTATTTACCTTTTATAAACTTCAGTAATTCTGAAATGTTTTAATCAATGAGGATTTCAGGCTCCCAGAGATAGGAACAATTAAACTACATTGTCCTCTGCAACTTTTATATGCTTTCAGCACTGCATATTTTCCTTCCTCAAATCTAGGAAACTTATAGCAAAGGAAGTATTTTGCTTGACACTAAAAACATGGGATCAAGGAACAACAGACAGGAGAAGTAAACCATAAGAATCATGAGGAATTAGAATACCTTGTTCATCTAGAGTCTGCAGCAGGAAATGAATATTTATGTCTCACATGTTATGTTAAAACATTCTTCCTTAATATGTATTTATATACAACATTCCACAAGAAGTCTGCCTTCAAAAGCAGCAGGCACTGACATCCTGTCTTGCCACAAACACAGCATCTCGTCAGATGCTCAGAAAGAATTTATACAAGACTTTGTGAAGTGCCTTACAAATAGCACACGTTCCATTGAAGAAAGCATCGCCATTTCAAGATGAAGAAGTAAATCTGTTCAGTGCTTTAGGAGTTTGAAGCGACTTTAGGAGTTTAAAATGATTTCTTTAAAAAATGTAGGTTCCCAGCTTAATGTTTCCCCTGGACCCCTCTGGCTAACAAATGACTTGTTTATAACATTTCTAAATATAGATCCAGGTAACAGATTAGATCTCATTCAAAGATCGCTTCTCTTCTAAAACAAAAGTAATGAAAATCTTTTTGTTCTTTGTCATATTTCTTTGCATGTAAAGATAGCCTCTGAAAAATACCTTGTTTAAAACTGAATGTTCTTATCATTTTCATGCAATCTGAATATATAATCCTTTATTTTTTACTTTTTTTTTTTTTTTCAAATAAACAACAGAAATATTTTTGAGCACTTTTTTTGGTCTTTTCTGTGTAGTTATTGATGGCTTTACCCCATTCCACTAGAAAAGACCCAGCACCTCTGGCAGGATTCCTTACGTTCATATATTTTATTACCTGTGACAGTTACATCTTTTGCTTTTTACTTGATTATTTTTGTTTCCTTCCTTAATCAGTTTCCTGAACTTTCCAGCTTCTAATTTTATACCCTTTTCTGTCATGTTGCCTTTTTTGTTTCTCATTACAGACACACTTGCATGCACACACACAGATCACAAAAATACTTTAGCTTTTGCAGGTTCTTTTGTTCTCTCTGCTCAAGTCAAGTCATTTAATAACTAATATCACCACATTCTTCATTTTTTCAGTTGTGGGATGGTAGTTTTTTGGCCACTGAATGAAATAATGAATAAGTTTCCCCAAATTATTCAAACCTCTCTCCAGTTATATCAGCCTTTAGTTGTTTTCAGCTCTATGAACCTCTCTCTTTTAAATCACCAATCATGCTTATTACTTATTTGAACTTTCTATTCTGACTGCATGTAATGAATGTAATTAAGTCATGATAACTTTCCCCTAAAAAAAATATTTGCTTTCAGATCTCAGATCAGTGCCCTTTTATCTGCCAAGATGCAATCAAGTTTATCTTTCTAAGACATTATTATTTTGAGTTAGATAATTGTCAGATTTTATTTTATTTTATTTATTTTTAATTTTAATTTTTATTTAAGGAACTCTGAGGTTCTTTTTCTACTTATAGATCTCTGATATATATCACTTATGTCGAGATGTCTGCTTCTTGTTTTTTTCCTTATGTAGGACAGGTAGGTTTTTAAAAAGCTATTCATGACGTTCTGAAATGTGAAATGATGATCTGAACCATTGACTTGTGCCCTACCTTGCACTATATTGGGAAGGAAATTGATCCATAAACCTTCCAGATCACTTGTACAGCACTTTGTCAGTGGCTCACACGTAAGAATTATGTGGAATGTAAAACAGCTTCCTTATCCCTTCTATTACAGATCCTGATCTGCACTACAGCTTTTTCCTTAGTGACAAGTTCTTCCTCTGATTCTGCAACAGTAATTGTTCCAAATGTGTTTTCTCCAAACATCCTTTCTGTATGCTATGTGGTGTCTTTCCCTCCGTTCCTCCCTCACGTGTCTGCCTCCAAAGCTTGGCTGAAAAATTGTTTATATAAAAATTCTTGCTGCAGAGTCTCATTCCCTCAGTAATCTGGGAAGGCTTAGCTACTTGATGATTTCAAGCACTGATTCTGATCAAAGATCCGCTAGGCACAGCCAGATGGGTCCCACCGAAACACCGACAAGCCGATCAGGAGGCTTGATAGGAGATTGAGAAACTATCCCCACAGCCTTCCCAAAGGACGAAACTTGAGTAGAAAATAGACACACACACATGCATGCAAATGCTCTCCCAAATCACCTTTTCCAACTGTGCTACCTGTGAACACAGACTCTACAGCTAGCCCTTCCGAAAATCCCTCGTTGGCTGCTCTGTTTGCCAGGCTCAGCTGTTTCATTCAGCTTTTTGATTCCAAGTAAAGTTATTTCAATGGCTAAGCAGAAGGAATGATGCATGCAATGCCCTTATGGATTATCCCAAGTTATGAACTATGCGTGGTGGTGCAAATAGTAATATATATATGTATCATGCTGAAGTGAGAGATGGTCCCAGTGATCACAACAGAAAGGCAAAGAATAAACAAGCACCAGAATTTGCCTTGCTGGTTGAAAGAAACATTTGATTTCTACTAAAGCTGAAAGTGCTAAAGAATATTTTCAAACTTTCTGACAGACAGACGGAAATGTCTTAGGGAACCTGACGCAGAGCAATTATGGATGCTCAAACACAACAAAGATTTTGAACATGAAAAGAGAATACTAAAAGGATTTTTATACTTGACAGTTCATTTCATTGTATTCTCTTTTTATATTAAATTATTAAAGAGATGCATATCAGCGTGTATATTTTCAGTCCCTTTTTGCCAGTTTAGCTTATTGGAAAAGTTTTAATATATCCCAACAAAAATATTTTCATAATATTTAAAAAATGTTACAATTTGCTGTGTTTCCTTCAGTAAATTATTGGTTGTACCATCTGACAGGCTACTCTTCTTCACTCAAGCAAAGCTTCCATCTTAATTTAATAGAGTATTGAGAGTTGGATATGGATAAGAGAATTTGCTGATCATCTTTGAAATGTATGTGAATTCTCATCTGTATTATACCACTGAATTTAACAACAACATGATTTTGGGAGTATTTACGTCTGCAAGAACTGTAATAGTATATTAGAATAAAACTGACAACTAATTCTGGTACCAATGATTCTTTCATGCTGCTGAGACAAAAATGTGCTAGAGTTTTAGGGGTTGCAAATAAATTTGTATGCTGCTTAATAATTAGCATTTCTTTTAGTTCTTACAGACAAGTTTTTGTAATACACTGTGTACACCACAGGCATCTATTCTGAACTGTTCACACGGACACTGCTATAAGGTTGAGTCAGGCTCCTCTAGAGAGAAATTAAGTTATCGCACGTTAAGATAAGTGTCTAAGTACACTAATATTTACTTGGAAATACTCATCTCTCTTCATTGAATGTAGAAGTAGCTTGGAGACTAGCTCAGCCAAATACTGAACATTTACATTGCTAAAATTAGGTGAGATATACCCCACTGCAGGTGCTCAGGCTCACTGCTCAGTCAGTGAAGAGGTAGGAGACAAGAACCTGAATTAGGAGTCATTGTCTCTCCATCTGCTATATGAGGACTTTGCAAGTGTAACTTGGGCATCTACATGAGAAGGTGCAATCTAAATGCCTGGAGTGGGATACCTATGTGATCAAAGCACTTATCCACTCTACTAGGAGTTACAAAGAGGTTTTCAATGGCACACTGTGCTGAAGTTATCCAATTTTGGAGGATCTGCATTGTGCTTACAAGAGGCATTTGCTATACATAAGTACAGAGTCACAACAGTTAAAAGTCATGTGATACTATTGGGGGAACCATTATCTTCATTTCCCCACTCCACGTGTTATTATCTTCTGCCTAAATGTAGATTATGTGCAGGAACCAGAACTTTTATTTGACTCCAAGGTGCCATGTACTTTCCTGGCACTGTGATAATATACAGGACTTGCACGTAGCCAAAATGTTTTGATGCTGCTAACCAATATTTTAAATTCTCTGAAGGAAGTCTGTATGCACCTTCTTCTCATCAGCATTCTCATCCCTGTCATACAGTTCCCTTCACAGTTAACATGGCTTTAAGCAAGAACGAAAAAAGGTCTTGTTCTAAATTTATGTTTTCTTCTCCTAGCATCTCGGCCAGATGCAGCTTCTGTTTACTGTTCAACAAACCCTTGGAGTACTGGAGTAGTTGCTAAGCTATCAGCAAGAGCTGGGAAGGCTGGACATTACTGTAACTCACAATTTGATGTGTGCTCCCTGCGGACAGCTGCTCACTAAAGAAATTTTGGGTGAGATCTGTTCTATTTGCAGAAATCTTATCAAGGAAAAAAAGGAAGTTTACAGCATGAAAGTAAAAGTCTCATTGACTGCTTTTCCAAAGGAGTTCTGCTAGCTTTACTAGGAATTAATTGAGTAATAAACTGAGCAGGATCTAGCCTTGTTCGTTTGTTTGTTTTTAAGTAAGTAATTTTCAAAAGGCTACGTGTTATGGACACTACTTTTGTAGGAAAGAGCTGTAAATGAGCTCTCTTTCCAGTTAAGAGTGTGGGACGGCAAATAATTAATATTACTACTAATTTAACTTTGGATTCTGTCACCAGTCTTTGGCCAGCAGAAGAACTGAAGAGAGTAAAAGAGAAGAAAGGGAAGACAGTAAGAGTTAGTAAATGACTATTTTTGGAGACTGAGGTGCAAGTAGAATCACACCTTCTGTGCCTGTCACCTAGGTAACCTTTTGCAAAGCATTTCACTTTTCTAAAACTAGATGTGTGAATTATTATACAGGATCACAGCTATCTGTGAGGGGCATCCTCTTCCCACCTGTTCCTTTTCCAAGGATGGGAACTCCACAACATCTCTGGGTCTTAGTCTATATTGATGGCCTATATTTGAACAAAAATGTGTTTTGTCATGTTTGCACGGACTTCTATGGTATTTCAGTTTATGTCCATTGCCTGTTCTGTCACTTGACTCCACTGTGAAAAGCCATGCTTTGTTTTCTTCAGTCTCCCCTGTCAGGTATTTACATTAAGATGGTCCTTAATCATCTTAGTAACCCTTTTCTGGAGGCTCTTAAGTATGTTCATATTTCTCTTGTACTGGGAATCCCAGAACTGGACAGAGCTTACCAGTGCTGAGAAGATCTACTGGCAGTGGACTTCTTCTTGAAGTCTAGTACAGCACTGTCTTTCTTTTTCATTTTTTTTGGCAAATGCACAGTGCAGGCTCATAATCTACTCAGTGTACTCATCTATATGCCATTCTCTGTAGAGCTGCTTTTCAACTGATCAGTTCCCAGCATATACAGATTCAGAGGGATATTTTCCTCCATATGAAGAATTTGATAATTGCCTTTGGAACTTCAGGAGGTTCAAGATAGTCCACTATTCCACTTTGACTAGGTTCTTTTGAGTAGCAGCACAACTGCCTTATGCATCAGCAGCTCCTCCCAGTTTTGCACCCCTGTAAGTTTTGCTGAGGGTGCATTCTCTCCCATTAACTGTATGAGTTTCAATGGGGCCAAGTGTCGGGTCCTGCAATTTGGTCACAACAACCCCAGCGAACCCTACAGGCCTGGGGAAGAGTGGCTGGAAGGTGGCCTGATGGAAGGGGACCTTGGTCTGCTGATAGATAGTTGGCTGAATATGAGCCAGCAGTGTGCCCAGGTGGCCAAGAAGGCCAATGGCATCCTGCCTTGTATCAGGAATTGTGCGGCGAGCAGGACTAGGGAAGTCATCACCTTATTGCTCTCTTCCAATATCTGAATATATTCCTTACAGCAAGAGTGGTGACAGGTGATAGGATGAGGGGAAATGGCCTCTTGTTGCACCAGAGTAAGTTTAGGTTGGATATCAGGAAACACTTCTTTACAGAAAGGGTTGTTAAGCACTGAATAGGCTTCCCAGGGAGGTGGTTGAGTCACCATCCCTGAATGTGTTTAAAAACCGTTTGGATGTGTTGCTCAGGGACATGATTTAGCGGAAGTCTGTTAGGATAGTATGGTTAGGTTATGGTTGGTCTCAATGATCTTTAATGTCTTTTCCAACCTGAGCAATTCTATGATTCTGTGATCTAGACAAGATGTCCCAAACCTGTGCAAAATTCTACACAATTTTGGAAATATTACTGACTCCTTGGATATACTGGTGGTGACTGGCCTCCAAACAGACCTTGTATGAGTGAGCACACCAATTTAAAGCAATTAGTTTAGGCAGTTTTCAGGCTGCCTCACTTTCCATTTATAAAACCTGTTCTGCATTATTTTATCAGCAAGCATATTATGATAGACAGTCTTGAATACCTTACTGAAGTCAAAACAGGCAACAAATGCTGGTTGGATCTCATCTATCAAATGAGTCATTTGTAGAAGACTTGTTCAGATGTAAATTCCCCTTCATATAACCATGCTGACTATTCTGAATAACTTTAAAATATTTTTTGGAAGATATTTCTGGGGTTATTTTCTCCATTCACTTTCCAAGTTTTGGGATGAAACTGACAAGTTTACAGTTCTCTGGATCTTCCATCTTCCCTTGTTCAAGTGACATCTGTTTTGTTTCAGACCTCAGAAACCTCTGCCAATCACTGTATCCTATTCAACTCAAAAGTGTGGTTCTGTGTTTTCTCTTCATGATTTTACAATGTCTCTAAGTTCCTGCTTCTATGTCCTTTATGTTTTCCCTGTATTTTGTTAGGAGCTACTTGGTCACTCATGCAGACCTCCTACTGACTTCACTAGATTTTATTATTCTTAGAACTGACCATTCTTTCCTAGACCCTTCTTCTCTCCAGGATGTTCTTCCATGATTCTTCCAAGCGTACCTCTGTGCAGGTCAAAGTCTTATCTCTTGAAGTCCAGCATTATGATTCTGCTATTTGTCTTGCTCCCTCCTGTCAGGATCCTGAACTCCTCTATTTCGTGGTCACTGTAGACAAAGCTGACTCTGACCATCATGGACCTTTACTTTCTTGTTTGAAAGAAAGAAATTTTCCCTCACCTTCTTGATTCCTTTTCCTGTCTGCATCAGTAAATTACCAATGCACTCCAGAAACCCCATGGATTACTTTGGTCTTGCCGTGTAGTAACTTCAGCAGATGTTAGGGTGGTTAAAATCCTCCATGAAGACCAAGGTTCCACCCTATTTTAAAAAGCCTGTATCTACTCATTGCAGCATTCCAGTCATGCAGGTTATCTCACGACCTCTCTCTGATCTCGTTGAAGCTGCATTGAGAGGAGCCCTGTAACTACATGCAGATCTCTAATGCTTCCAGTTTATTCCCTGTTTTGTGTGAATTAATGTACAGGCATTTTGGAATGGCAGGGACTGTTGTGTGGTTGAGACTCAGCCAACTCAGAGGTTTCTTTGGACACAGTCTCATTTGCTACTACTATATAGTTGCATATTTGCAGGCAGAGTGCAGGCTGTCTTCTTGGTGCCATAAGCCATGAACTGCCAGCCTTTTTCATTTTGAGAGTCTCCATTTCCGTGACTGATAAGCTCAGACTTGGCTGTCCCTCCTTCATTACTGCTGAGGGTTCAGGCTCTTGAAGCTGCAGGATTTTTGAGACAATCTGCTTAATCTGCTTTGAGCAGAGGGTTGGACTAAGCGATCTCCAGTGCTAACTTCCAACCTCAAATATTTTGTGATACTGTAAAACTGCTGCACAGACTGCTGTGTCTCTTGGTTGCCTGTACTGGCTGTGGTTCCTATCTTTCCTTCTCTTCCTGCCTCTCCTAGATTTGGAGGCTATATCTCATCCAGTGCACTGTTTTGTTTCGTTTTTGCAAATTAAATGAACAATGGAACTATTTGGTCCAAGGATTTCTCCATCTGTCTCAATCTGAAGCAGACTCAAGTATGAGGGGCTATGAACAGCCACTTCTTACTGAATGATTGGTACATTAATCCATATTTACTGTTATTATTTTATGAATTCTGAAATCTGTAGTCATATCTCATTCAGATAAATCTTCTACTAAAGTGAGTGGAAGTTTAGCTGTGTAACAAATGGGTAATAAATGAATAAGACCTCCAGGATGTGGCATGCTAATGATTATAATTTAACACTACTATAGCTCTTTCCAACTTCAAAGTGCTTCACGAACATTAACCATTCTAATTAATTTCATTTAGAGATGTTCCTACTGTATCTTTTTCTCTACTGAGCACTGTAGTACACTTACTGCTGTATTGTAATTCAAAGGTTGTTATGGTAAAGATTTTGACAAGAACAGAGAATCCCTTGTGAAAATTTGCAATTGTGCTAATTACATCAGAGATCAGATGTCAAGATTATCCTTGAAAAAGATGCTAGCACATACCACAGGTATACAAAGTCTCTCAATAGAAGAGCTAGACTTGGCCAATCTAACTCTTCCTCTGGCATTTCCCTACTGTAGGGATAAACAGATTTAATAACTTGCAAAATTGATTGAAAGCCATGTTAACATTCATACTCAGGCTCAGAAAATGCAGATGAGGAAAGAAAGAACCCATGTAACTATCCTACCACTACCAGTCAACTTGTCAAAGCCAAATAAAGTAGAACAGAAGAATGACATATGATTGTAAGACAGTGAGGCATCTGTGTTTCATAATTTTCCTATCATGAGATACATTATTCAAAGTGTTATCTTGTTAGGCTATCTTACTGGGAGTTACAAAAGACAGTGTAATAGATACTTATCAGTAATTTGACAGATTGGTCCAACTTCCTCACTATGGGGAGCTGGCTGTCAGTTTTGGGATGTCTCTTCACAGGCCTTGTATATGTAATAGGAGTAGACTGTGAGCATAAACAGTCGGCCACCCAGAGGTACAAGAGGAGCTGCCCTTCTGCTAAACTTCACTGGCTATCTGAACAGCTCTCCTTGCTGATGTTTTTTCATTTCTTTTCTTTTTCTTTTTTTCTTTTTATGACAATTCAGTAAGGTATCATCCCTTGGAAACCCAGCAGTTGGTGTGCTGGTATTTTAAATTCCCATGCTAGGACACAGTAACACTGTCCTTGGGGAAGTACTCATGAGCCTTGGAGCATCTTGTGACTGGGAAATGATGTCTGACTAGAATACCTATAGAGGTCAGTATCATTTTGCAAGTATTGCTAGTGAACTTGTTTTCAAACTACACTGCTTCTTGTAGTTGTTGAGAGTATGAAAGGAAGGTGAACTTCCTCACCCCATATGATGTACTTAGAAAATTACCAGTAATAGGAGAGTCTTGGACTATGGCAATGTTACTACCTGAAGGAAGTCCTGAAGCCAATGGACTCCCACTGCTTCCCAGTCACACTGTTCAGTACTAGCCTCCTTCATAGCCCTCCTGGTTGGAGGGTTCCAAAATGAAGCAATGGGATTAGATAACAACCTGGGGGCAATTACAAGGCGAATGCTGAGTTTCCCTCCCAGCTTCCTTATCTGTAACAGTTTCAGCAACTTTTTCTAAGTCCTCCCATACTTTTTCTGACAAGCCCAAACTGAGAACTATGTTTCAGGCTGGAAGATATCATGAAACTTTGAGAGAAATTTATGCCTTGTAGAAATCACAGCTCTGCTGGACACAAATTCATTTCAACACTATATCATTCATGCATTTGTTTCTGTGGTATTGAGCTGGCATGTATCTGAAATGACCAAATGCAGAATCAGATCTTAAGTATTTATTTGTATATCACTGAATATCTGATGCTCAGTTGCATAGAACTGGAATTCATAGTGACTCCTATAACAGTGCTTCAGATTTCCCATTGAAAGATGTTTAGAGATTCACTGAGATGTTCCTGTAGAAAAAAAAAATAAAAATTCTGAATTTAGCGTTACTTTTATACATATAGTGGTATTTAACAGAGCATTATATTCCTGGAATAGTCAATTCAAAATAAGAAAAAAATCATTTAATTATTCATTATTGTTAATAAATGAGAGATGTTTTCCAGAGGAAAAATCTTATTACATTTCTAGAGAATCACATTATTTTAATTGCTATTCATTTTCTTTCTTTCCCATCACTGTTAAACTCTCTAACTAATGGTAGTCCCCATTGCCAAGGATTTTAGGCTTCTTCATCTGGGACCTGAATAATACTTTGTTTGTTTATGATTTAACACCACAGTGCATTTCTCCTTTTTCATGTACGATTACTTCTCTGTTTGCAAAATATTACTCAATTCCAGTCATTTGTGTAATATAAACTTCTTTTTCTCCTGAGTTACTGGGTGCTTCTTAAGTGTGATTTTAAAGAAGTGAGGTTTTAACCTCAAGGCTATGTAGCCCTTCTTCATTGAAATTCTACATGCATTTTTCCAATCAAACACATATGCAGTTTTATGAATCTCATGACTTCTGTGTCCCAAGATAGCAGTGACCAGTGATGGTAGAGAGATTAGATGGATTGGCACATCTATCACAGCTATGTGAGTCATAGTGCTAGGGCCAGGCTATAGAGTCCCCAGAGTTGCCCTGATGTCTCTGAGGTTCTTCTTTTTCCCAGGTTCCATCTTGAATCTTCATCCCTGGAGTATCTCTGAAAGTTATTTCCATTTGTTGTAGTACTGGGTAAAAAATACCTTCCTGGTGACTTGTCTCTCCAAAACTCTTTTTTTGTGACTTGGCTGTAGGCAGTGCTAGTGCTCACAGTCAGCTCCTGTTGTTGACTCTTACTGATGATGTTTATGGACCAATTTGGACAAATTCCCACTTGGTGGTCAACAGTTTTTTTCACAGCTTAACTTTTTATTTTCCAGGAGGACACAAATCATTCAAAGGTAGGTTTTTTCTTTTCTTTTTCTTTTGCATTTTATGTATTTATTTATTTATTTTCAGAGCAAGAGATCTGTCATATTTCATCTACTTTTCATCTACTTCTGAAACAAAATGTCAGTTACAGTTCACGGGCTTATGCTAACAACTCTGCTAATTAGGTCCAACTCATATTAACTTCATGCTCTCAGAACAAGACTTGCTATTGCCAACAAGTTGCTGACAAATTGCATGACTTACCTAATGCCATAGGATAATAAGGTGATTCAAAAATGGAATTCAGGGTTTATGTTCTGCAGTTTACAAAGTATAGACCAAACAGAGAAAAATTTTCAAAAGGCTACAAATGTCCTGCATGCTCTGGAGATCTTGTGATGCTGAGGAAATCTGTGCTCTGGAATGAAACACAGAGATCAAATTCTAAACTACTCTGTTGAATGACTTTAAAGCAATGAATTTGGTCTATTTTCTCCAACCTTTTTTATTTGCTTGCTCCAATAACTTGTCCTTAGCTTACTAAGGGTTGCTGTCATGTCCTACAGTGCATCTTGAGCAAAGGAAGCACCATATCAGGGGATGGACTGATCCAAGTACTAAGTTTAGTCCCCATCATTGTCCCTTCAGGATCCCCAGACGACTGGCATTTTAATGTTTCATTCTGATTCTTCTGAAGCTGTGATTTAGCATGTAGAAAATATAGTGCAAAATCATGCTAAAGCTGTAATAAAAGTTGTTTACTACATTTAATTGTCATCAGTCATTCTATTAAGCTGTTGAGGAATATTAACAAGAGATACGATAATATCACCGTATAAAGTTCATATGCATTTTTAGCAGTTGTAAAATGTGTTAGGATTATCTAATACCTATGCAACTGTTTGTGTTTGATAATTAATGTGGGGTAAGGAGATGTGCTGTTATTTCAACTATCTGGAAAAGGCAGAACAGCCTCAGTTTAACCTGATAGTTACTAATGAGCAAGAAGCTAAAAAGCCAGACAACCTTTGCCCAATAGCAAACGCTAATGCAGAAGAAGTCTACATCTTCCAAATATACTTGTTTGTTTTGTCTTTACAAGCATATGGATTAGGCTACCAAAGTGCTCTTTACATTTAAAAAAATACTTACAGAAGCAGAAGAAGCAGGGTTCCTAATCCTCACTACTTGCCAGCTGCTTGCAAAATTTGTGTTGGAGAGAATAAATGGGTGGAATTGTAATGGCCATGAACTACAAATCACATTTTCTAAGATATTTAGACAAGTGCTTAGGTTTGAAGCCCTATCATAGGCACTGAGCCTCCCTGCTGTAACATCCTGCAAATCAGAAGCACTTTAGTACCTCTGTGGAGAAATGGGGGGAAATCAGGCATCAGAATGTCCAAGATGAAAATCGCTGCTCAGCTCTCACTCCAAGCCTCACAAGCTGCCCCTAGCAGTTTCTCAGTATTTAACTTCTAAAGACTCCAAGAACCTCGTGTTCTGCTCCTGTGCCTGTCCAGAAGTACTCAGTATGGAGAGCGTAGGTGGAAAGTTTTAGTTCTACTCTAATGATGAATATGGCAAAAATACACTGGTGGTTGCTGTGTTCTTTGAAAAATGTTCACAGGGTGGCCTCACGTCTGAGCATTCTTCTAGGTATGGGCAACACAAATTCAACTCACTTCTTCACCTGAAAATGTTCACAATCACCTTCTTCCCCCTGCTCCTGAAAGAATAACAGAAGTCCTCTGGATCATCTTACCACTAGCACTCAAATATGATCTAAATCCCATTTTCAGTTGCCAAATTCTTATTTTGAGTGTAGGGTTGAATGTTGAAATCAGTAATAAGTGAAAGTAGAGCAATGTCTGATAATCACTCGTGTATTTACGCCTAAATCATTTTTACAACTCATTTAAAATTGTTAAAGAACTGCCTGAATGGAAGACTGTTTCTCTCGTGGAGTCATCTCATTGCAGGTACTTTTGATTTCATGTTCTCTCTCTCTTTTAAGCTAAAGAAGACTTCTCAAGGTAGGTATCTCAGTTATGGGCTCTTGGCTCCATTTATGCAGTTTAGAAGTGTTGACATTCAAAACATAAGATTGATTATTTTTACTGTGAAAGCCAATGCTTAATGTCCAGACAAGATGAAAGTCATTTTTTTTGTTTTTTGTGCGTATTCCTTATTTTATTCCTCTAGTATGCAGAGGTATCTGTTTTTATTATTATTATTATTATTATTATTATTATTATTATTATTATTATTATTATTATTATTATTATTGTTATATATGAAATAATTAAATAAAATAAGCAATACCAGATTGCAAAATAACATCGGCCAGTAAATGGTCAGTCTAAAAATCTACTCCATTACTTTATACCTGCTTTTTCCACCAGATTCATGTTACAGCAGATCAAGTCAAAAATAAGAACTGCTCATTCTTTAGGGGCTCTTTCTGAAAGGACTGACTTTTGCCTTGTATATCTCACTTACTACTTGTTCATGGCCAATAAATTCAAGACAGAATTTACCAAATGAATAAAAGATGAATAAGGAAAGAGAGAGAGACTTTTTACGTGATCTGATAGTGGTAGGACAAGGGGGGATGAATGGTTTTAAACTAAAAGAAGGGGGATTTAGGTCAGATGTTAATTCTTTTCTGAGAGGGTGGTGAGACACTGGCAAAGGCTGTCAGGAGAAGATGTGGATGCCCCATCCCTGCAGGTATTCAAGGCCAGGTTAGATGGGGCCCAGGGCAGCCTGACCTGGTAGGTGGAACACTGCCCACAGCAAGGGAGTGCAACTGGATAGATTTTAAGGTCCTTTCCAGCCCGAGCCATTCTGTGATTCTATAAAAGATGGGACTAAAGTCATCTTCCAGCCACCACCATCAGAGACATTTCTTTCCATGACATCTATCTTGGAGATGGTTTTCTGATCCTAGCACTTCTTTCTCTTCCAGTTTGCCAGCTTGCCTGTTATTCAGCCCTGTAAGCCAAAACCGAATCTTTAAAGCATCTGATAGAGCCCTTTGTAACAGGAGAGGGAGCTCTCACAACACTGATGGAAAGTTTTTGAGGGTGCTGTTTACCCAGGGAAAGCAGTGAAGGACAGAAATCTGTCTTTGTAGCAAAGAAGGTGCATGCACATGTATTAACTCATGGAAGGCAGCTATAGCTTAGGCTGCCTATGCCACAAAACAAACAAACAAACAAACAAAAAACAACTCAAAAACTTGGGATTTCAATGTACTTAGCAGCTATAGGTTTCCACAAAACTTGTAACTGGTTTCCCCTGTTTGTGCCATAAATCATGGGAAGATATCCACATCTGAAAGGAGAAATCCCATGTTCTTTCTTCTGAGGTCAGTTGAGCTGCTTTGTTGCTGGTGGTCCCAGTAGCAGAGTGTAATTGCCTAGCACGTGAACATCCAAAGTGAGCATCAAGAGGGCACTGAAACATAACTGAATTTGTGATCTCACTGATCTTGTTTTAGGAAAACTTACTGATATGATATGGGAAGAACTGTCAGTTCTGATCTCTGGTTTCCCCAGGGCCCAGAAAGTTAATTTTTCCTGTCCAGAATTATATCATGTGTATTTTACGGAGGTGGAGAGTTAACCTAAATAGTTAATATTTCCAGCAAATCACAGTATTCTAATATCTTTTAAACAAAAATAAAGACAGAAGTCTTTTATCTAGTAAAAACATCTCAGGAAAACTAATATAAAACACCTCACAGATTTTATTTCTGGAATTTCCAAGGAAACCAAAAAACCCCAATAAGCCAGAACAATTCCTGATCTATGATGTGCTTTCAATAATTGACAGAGCCTTTTCTGAAATCAGAAACCTGTGTCTTTAAAAACACATCAGTAATGAGCTGCATTTGGTATGCAATTATTGCTGCAAAGTTGGTAATTTATTATTTTATATTTATTATTATTTAAGATTTTTGAGAATATATAGTAGTTGGTACTGTTATAGAACTCTTCCTAGAAATTGTCAGTCTTTCCATAACACTTTATTAATTTTCTAGATACATATGTAAGACTCCCCGGGTGATTTGGTAACCTGCATGAAAACAGATATGTACCACATTTCTGCTCTTTATTTACATCCCTTCTACAGAAATTTTCTTGCACAATGTAGACATTATTCTTTTTGCTTTCTATTTGTGTCCTGAAATGGCAGAGACAATAATGACAGCACAACTATAGGGAGATGAAAGCATAAAAATAGGTATGAACAGATATGCTCTTGCTTGTTATGATGTAAATGCCAAGATGCTTCTTTTGCTGCAGTGAGCAGACCATTGATTTAGGCCTTCAGCTTTCACCAAATTCAGAACATGTTAGACTGTGCCAAAGGACATCATTATCAGTGTCAATGAGGCTCTCTTTGGATACCAGTGTTTTATCATGAGGAAACTCAGTATAATTTCCAGAGGCCAAGGAATGTGTCACTAGAAAAAGAATGAAACTAATTTGAGTTATCCCTTTTCTCTTATCTTTATAGATGACAGGCAGAGTAGTGACTCATACTCTGTCATAAATCTGAGGAATGTCAAGAAAATTCAGAGGAATTCTTCAAATGGAGATCAAAAGCAGAAACTTTTTGTAGACTTATAAAGTACCCAGAAGCATGACAAAATGGCTTATGACCTTATGAAGCACAGAGCCACATTTAACCAAGGACCTGCAGAAATGGAGCATTGTTGTTATGAGTAATGCTAATTCTTGTGTAGCTTTGGGAAAAAAAAATCAGAGGAAAACCTGATTCAAGTCTCATCTCTGATTACTTCACACAAAAAAAGATTCAAAATAAGGAATAGAATCATAGAATCACCAAGTTTGGAAAAAACCTAAAAGATTCTCCGGTCCAACTGTTCACCTATTACCAATAGCTCCCACTAAACCATGTCCCTCAACACAACATCCAGTCTTTCCTTGAACATCCCCAGGGTCGGTGATACCACCACCTCCCTGGGCAGTCCATTCCAGTGCCTGACCATCCTTTCTGAGAAGTAATACTTCCTAATGTCCAGCTTGAATTTCCCCTGCCATAGCTTGAAACCATTCCCTCTGGTCCTATCACTAATGACACGAGATAAGAGGCCAACCCCCAACTCACTACAGCCTCCCTTCAGGAAGTTATAGAGAGAAATGAGGTCTCCTCTGAGCCTCCTCTTCTCCAAGGAGAGACCATCATTGCTGCGTACTGAAGGTGTTTCAATACTGTCTAGTATACTTAACCAGTTATTGTGATAACTCTCTAGCAGGGAGAGAAAGACATTCACCTGAGAAGGAAGGTGGAGCCCTATGCTAGCACTAGATTACTTGGATCTACAAGGACAATGAGATTGTTAGGCATACTTCAGTCTCTAGGCCAATCTCATGGGTGGTACAAAATGTTGATTCGTTTCCTTAAGCGTAGAAGGGATCTGAATCCGAATCACCAACACTCTTGAACTATACTCATATAATTTGTGTTTGAACTAGAACAGAGAAGTTTGTTGTTTTTCTTTTCTTTTTTTTTTTTTTTTTTCTCTTTCAGAAATGGAGTTTAGCCTGTTACTTTGTCTTAAAATTGATCTTTAGTCTTAGAGAGCAGAGCAAAATGTAGAGCAGGTGAAAGATTAGAATTTATGTAGTCTTAAAACTGATTGTTAAGAGGGAATTTATTGAACCTTATAAAATCCTCAATTGCATGCATAATGTCCCTATAGTTTACTGTTTCCTTTAATATAAACCAAGGAATTATAAGTATGGAACAGATGGTAAGAAACACGTTTTCCATTCTGAGAATTATAAGCGCATCTTCCTGCATAAAGGTTGTTGAAGCAGTTTCTAGGACTAAAAATTCTAACCTGTATTAAATCTGTGTGAAAAAAGTACAGGTGTGAAGTTTTGATCACTGAACTTAGTATTAGTTTATGAAATGCAAAGCCTACGACAATCTACTAGTCCACTTGAGATACTTGACTATAGATGAAATAAGGAATTGCTCTAGAATTATGGCAGAATTTGACTGTGGTGAATGTTGATGCCCTGCAAAACCAAGAGAAAGGGAAAAAAAAGCATGACAGGAATCAATGAGTAATATTTTGACAGTCTTTTTGGTTTCTCTTTGTTTGTATTTTTTCACCTATGTAATTTCTCTTTTAGCAGTCCTGAAATCCTTTCTAACTATCACCTAGCATCCATATATTTGCAGTTCCTATTGGTATTCCTGTGATAGCATTTTCTACACATATAGAGTTGTCTATGAGCTGTCTGTCTATACCTCTCACTCAAGAAACTTCAGGACCAGTTTCAAAGAGATTTACTGAAGAATTCTGCTGATCAATGAACTCTACAGCATGTTCATAGGGCATAAAGAAAGGAAGAATATTTTAGGAAGAACCTGAAGATCTGCAAGATGGAAGTGAATTTAGTCTTAAAAGCTGCATAATCTGTGAAGATAGGTAAGTAATTCTTAAGGTTGATTTATTCCTCTTCAGAGTTAAATTCTTCTCTGGAGGTATCATTTTCTCTCCTTTCACAATATGTGGAGCTGAATGGCACAAAAATCTGTCAAGAAGCCAAATCCTTAATTTATTTACATTTAAGTCATTTCAGAGTTGTGTTATGGTAACCAAAATTGAAGTGTTGATAATCAATACAACACTTCCAGATTAAATTACAATCTAATGCTGTTTCTTCTGTTATGTCCAGGTAAATCAGGAAGGTTTTGATAGTGACTTTGGTGTCATTAGCATGGATTTCAAATGGCTTAATTAAGATTAATTGGGGCCTGTATCTCTGAAATGGGTGTTGCACATGTGTTTTGAATAAAGAAGTATAAAGAGGTATATCTCAAAGTCATGTCCTTGTTGAGGATTCAATGGCCATGTAATTAGACTTATATATCACATTTTCCTTTACTTAAATCATTCTTTACTGACTAATTTCTTCTTTATTGTTAGTGGCATTGGACTATTTCCCAGAAGCTTGCTTTATAGATACTGTGCCCAGTGGTAGACACTCTACAAGCATGAAACAGTTCTGATGTAGTGCAAAATACATGGCTTCAGAGAAAAAAATAAATAAAAATATAGTACAATCTCTATATTGGTAGATGTTAGAGATACATAAATACTAATATCCCTTTTCATCCTTTGAAATGATTTAATATGATACCGTTCCATTCCAGAGAAGTAAAGCAATGTTCAAATAAAGCCAGCGGATGTATTGACAGAGCATAGTCATTTGGATAGTGCTGTACTAACAGGTTTACATCTCTCTTATGGCAGGCTGCCTATTTGGAGCATAGGCAAAGCACACAGGATCTATGTACCCATTCATAAGAGGCACACACAGTGAGGCAAAAGTACTCAGAATGGAAAAAAAGAGGTGCTCTCCATCTCTATTAGAAGATGGGAGAAAAAGATCATCTTGACAAGGAAGAAAGACTGAATAGTGTCATTATGGAGTAACAATGATCAATAGCATAACATCAAAAAGCAAAATTCCTTATTCTTATATACTTCCTACTACATAAATCCCCTGCCATTCTCCCTTAATGCAAGTGCTATTTGCTTCCATGATATATTCCTCTTCTTGATTCCAGTCGTATTAGGCAGATTATCCATCTCTGCCTTACAGCTAGTACCATAATTGCAAATCCTACAGGTTCTCAAACTGGCTATAAAGTAAAACTCTTTTTAAGAGTTTCAGGATGGTGACTGGTTGCATAAAGTAGATTATTCCTGTCTAGGGTTTCCAGGAAATTGTTGTATTCTACTTATTACCTGTCTTTGAAATGAAAACATCAAGATAGTTTATCTCTGAAATTCTATACTCCACAGTATACGAGACCGAAAACTTAATAGCATCATGAATTTCATATAAAATAACAATACATTCATCCAAGATAGCTTTCTCTCTATTCCACATCATGTAATCACAGTCAATAAACTTATACACCATTGCACCATATAAATGTATTAAAATCTTTGATTGACTGAACTAATCTTTTTTCAGAATAGGCTGTAAATAAGTAAGCATGGTGCTGGATACAAACCTTGGCTATATGCCTCTTGTGAAGAGAGGAATCCAGACATTCTGATATTTAAGAACAGTTTAAGTGAAATGTTAATGGAGAGAATGTACTCTTGAATTGCCTTGCAAAACACAAGTAATCCAAGCAGTCCTTAATGGTCTTCCTATCTATTGACTATCTTTTTCTGTCACTTAGGTCTCAGCAATTACTTGGTCTGCAGCAGAGTTGCAGGGAGGTGTAGATTTAAATTATGCATAGACATAGAAGTACAGGCTCAATTCTACTCAATTTAGGTACCTTGCTGAAATGCTGGAATTAGGAATCTGGTCATGGTAACTCCATACTCAATGGAAAAAGACAGAAACCTCCAGACAGTGATTCAGCTCTTATGTGGGCAGAATTATCCTCTGGAGGTCATTGTCTTTCTAAGTTTATTATAGAGAGAACCTTGGGCAAAGCTGCTTTTGCAAATAAAGGTTGATTTAATCTGAGCTTTTCTCATATAGTTAAATGAGTAAGCCCATCAAAATCATTGAGTTTGCACTGATTTAAAATACACAAGAGAGAAAAACAGCACCATATATGTTAGGAACTAAACCATGAAAAATGTAGTTCCTTTTATTTCAAAGAATCATAGAGTCTTTTGTGTTGGAAGGAACCTTTGGAAGTTGTCTGATCCAACTGACCTGCAGTGAACAGGGACACCTACAGTTAGATCAGGGTGCTTAGAGTCACAGAATCACAGAATCACAGAATAAATCACAGAATGGCCCAGGTTGGAAGGGACCTCAAAGATCATGAATCTCCAACCCCCATGCCAGGCAGGGCCACCAACCTCCCCATTTACTAGACCAGGTTACCCAGGGCCCCATCCAACCTGGCCTTGAACATCTTCAGGGATGGGGCATTCACATCATCTCTGGGCAGCCTGTTCCAGCACCTCACTGCTCTTGTCTAGCCTGACCTCAACTGTCTCCAGGGACAGAGCATTCTTGGAGTCTTTGGGCAACCTGTTACAGTGTTTCACAACCCTTATTACAAAGAACTTTCTTCTTGTATCCCATATAAATCCCTCCTTGTTTAGTTTGAAAGCATTTCTCCTTGTCCTATTTCAGCAGATGCTGTTGAAGAGCCTGTCCCCTTCTTTCATACAGTGTCCCTTCACATCTTCAAAGGTCACTCTCAGGTCTCCCCAGAGCCTTCTCCTCTCCAGGCTGAACAGCTCCAGATCTCTCAGCCTACCCTTGTAGGAGAGGTGTTCCATCCCTGGGATCATTTTTGTGACCCTCCTCTGGATGCTCTCCAACAGGTCTGTGTCTCTCCTGTACTGAGGACTCCATATCCAGATGCAGTACTCCTGGTGAGGCCTCACTGACACAGAGTAGAGGGGAAGGATTGCCTCTCTCTACATGCTGGCCTTGCTTCTTTAGATGTAGCCCAGTCGATGGTAGGCTTTCTGGGCTCGGGCAGTTTGGACAGAGGATGAAAAAGGCACATTTGAACAGGGTAATTTAGGCGTTCCACTAATTGGGTATTTGGTTTAATTTGGGTATTCCATTAATTAACTGACAACTACTTTTGTATCCTTATCTTCATGTCCTTCCAAAAGTTCATTTCTGCCAAAATGTTGTGCTCCTGACCCATGTGCTTAGAAGTCACATTTCATTTCACTGACCTTTAACTGAGCTGATGCTACAGTGGCATCTGAAGATACAAAAGGGCACAATGTCTTTCTACTGAACCAGCAAGAACTGCTCTCCCTGTGAAGTAACACTAAGCAGCAAACTCCTGAACCTCTGTACTAGACAGTGAAGTTCCCATGGACTCCCCCGAGCCCAGAGTTTCGTGCAGTGACCCTTTAACAAACACAGTCACTGTTGTTTTGTCTCTCTCCCATACTCATTTGTCTGCAATGTTGTTTTCAATTTCCATGTTTTAGATTTTAAACATTTCATGTAGGGACCCTGCCTGAATATGTCTGTAAATCACCTATCACACGGCTGATGTAGTAATACAATAATAATAATTAATTAATAATGGGCCTATTCCTTAGAAGTGTCAAGAACTAGCAACTGACATTGATGTCAAACCCTCTCAGAGGAATCAAGTCATTAATAATAAATAATAGCAAGAAAATAATAATATCACATTCTGTTTTTTCTTAGTGCTGTGATGATCAAATCCTGCTTTCCATTTGCTAACTACGTGCATATGGATCTAGTTAGAGAGGGCAGATAGCTGTGAGTCATGCCAGTTAAATGTCCCTTAGGAGCTTTGGATTGTCTTCATACAATTGGCACCTTAGTGAAATTTGCAGAGCCTGACAAATACATTGAAAGCAATATATTTGAGAGATCAGAACTCCAAGCATCCTGCAAGATAAGGGTGCTAAGAATTAAGAAAAGCATAACTAGCTATATATAAGGTTGTTTTAAACTTATTTCATTTAAATCCCCAAATAGCTAATATGCATACCACCATCTTCTCTCCCGTCTTAGAATTTGGCTGCTTTTGTATGCCACTGAACTTCCTCCTGAAAAGCTGTGTATCCAGATGCCCTGGCAACCTGATCTAAGGCAGAAGTGACGCAGGGAGGGCATTTGTTTCATCACTGGTCACAATGCACTTTCTTCATAGCTGCACAGAGGGCTTCATTTGAGACTGCCAATCAATCATCCTTCAAACGTAAAAATCACTTTTGTAACGAAGGAGTTATTATCCACATAATTCTCTGCTTTTCTTAACTGTTGATTTTCTGAGTCCTTTGTGTTAAGTTATTACATCAAAGTTGATTGAAGGCAGTTAAATGGTAATCACTTGATTTTTAATGTTGCTGGAATCTCAAAGGACTGTGTTACTTGTAATTACAGCATTTTTCTTTACATCGCTTTGAATCTTAGGAGACAATCATTTCACCACTTTTCCCGGTTAATCTGCCTTTGGAATGGCTTTATTTCTTCAGCTCATCAATTTTCGTGATGCTAGTCAATAAAAAACAAAACAGGGAAACTGTACAATAGTTCCTCCGCTATGTAGAAATATATATATATATATTTATTGCCAAGACTGACTGAAACCTTAGAGAATTTCTGCATCTTTGTTTACAAACACATGTGAATGAAGTCTCTGTTGCCTGATTTTTTAGAAGAACTGGCATTGTTACACCATCAAGTTAATGAGCACAGTCATGACAAGGAAAAAAAAGAAAAAAAAAAAAAAGAAAAAAAAAAAAAGAGAGAGAGAACAAGATAATACAAAATATATTAGGAAGAACAGATTACATTTATTAATTTGGTTTAGGATGCGTTCTGTACCCCTTCTTTTGCATTCTGTTATGATGAAGGTTACTAAATTAGTAAGCCGGCATCTGGAAGAAAAGCAAGGCAGAGGCAACAGTGCTATCCCACACACGGAAGCATATAATGGGAACCATATTTATCCTTGGTAGTAATACAGAATTAACTCTAAGTGCATTTTCTTCAGATTCCAACTGCTGTATTTTTGAAATGATAAACTATTCTATAATTTCTAGGAAACATATTTTTTCTTTGGTAATAGGGCATTTAGACTCAATTGAAATATCTAAATATAGACATGTAGAAACACTCTGGGTGCTTGCTGGCCATTTACTGCACTATCCATGGGAACAGACCTCTTGTAGGTCAGTCCTATGTTCTAAGTCTCTATGTCACTTGTGGCCATCTTAGTTATACCAGGCATTTCAAGAGGTACAACAGCTGATGTCTAAGCACTAGAGATGTCTAAGCACCTAGTGTTCTCTTTTACCTAGTCTTTCCATTTTACCAATGGTCTCAGGCTTTTAGTGAAATTAAATCAAGAAATTAAGTCACATTCACAATTTTCACACGGAATCATAGAATCATAGAATTACCTAGGTTGGAAAAGACCTTGAAGATCACCTAGTCCAACCGCAGCTTAACCATAGTACCCTAACTCTAACCACCTTCTGCTAAATCATATCCCTGAGCACCACATCCAAATGGCTCATAAACACATCCAGGGATGGCATAACTTTTGACATCTGTGTGGGTCCTAGATAGAGTAATGACTCTCTGTCAGTCCAGTCAGGGTTCGTAGGAAGGTGTATATGTTTTTTGGCCATTATTGTCATTGGGAAACTGCAGATGTAGTATGTGCTAAACTGGAAACTCCATGGAATTACTGGAAATAAGGGTGCATGATGTTCTCATATAAACTTTCTGTTTCTAAGCTGAAACACATAGTAATTATGTTAGAACCAATATATAAAGTTTCTTGTAGCACAGAAATGTTGCTTTATCCTTTTCCTTCCCTTCCCCTTTCCCATCCCCTTCCCCTCCCTCTTTCCCTGCCTCTTTCCCTGCTGTTATTAAGCCATGTTTTCCTGTAGGAGAGGTTTGAATTCAAATAAACTGTTTACTGATGGGAGGTAAAGGCATCTCCCGGAGCATTATCCAAACGCCTACCTCCTTCTCCCCCAGTTAATGTCCTTTATGAAAGGGTACAGAATTAGTATTCACTTTCTGACTTAGAGAAGCTTGAGTCTTTCCCTGGACATCTACTCCTTATAGGGCTTCTATAGAGCTTAGTTCCAGAAAAGAGCTTTTAACTGTTGCCTTTGGAGTATTGCTTCCTATAACTGTGAAAAAAATGTTATGCCCTGAATTTCTTCAAGAGAATTTCAGCATTATAGAATACATTCAAAAAGGGTTCCACACCTAACAAACAGAAAACATTATTATTATTATTATTATTATTATTATTATTATTATTATTATTATTATTAAACAATAGCTTTATAGTTCATTTCTCTATATTTGCTTCAGTAGTTTTTAGAGGCTGTAGTGTTCACTACAGGAAGAGCTGCTTCTCCCTCTCTTGTACAAGACACTTTCAGTAGATGTCAGATGAAAGTACATAATCAATGTCACCATAACATCTCTGACTATAACACTCCCAGGGAGGTCCATCTAGAAAAGATTTATCGGGGGCAGTTTAGGGTGTGATGTGATGATGAATCTTTTAATCCACAAACTGGATCACTCTCAAAGGTCAGTTGTTGGCATACACTACAGGCTGCGTATATTTTTAGGGCAGGGGAAGGATTGAGGTTTTGCTGTATAAAAATGAAATACTAATAACATTCTTATTTTGTTCCAGTGAATCTTTTATTATGATTTATGTATTATGAACTTTTGTGCCATCATTCTCTTTAGTTGTATATTTGTTCCTCTGAATGAGATTGCATCTGAGTCCTACAAGTGAAGATGGAAGAGAAATTAATCCCTCTTTCTCAGGCAAACTTATCTGAGCGTAGGTAGTGACAATTCTTGTGTCAAACAGTGCAATGGAGCAGATCAAAAAGGTGTATCCACAGAAAGAATCTCCAGTGTGCTACAGCAAGTATCACTGCTGCAAGAAGATGAGGTTTATCTCTGGTCTTAAGGTGGACATTGAGTATCTGAAATAGATATCAAAGGTGAGATGTAAAACTAGAGTCGTCTCCTGGATTATATTGCATATAGGGTATGAGTACAGGCCAGCTGAAATACGGTTACCACAGAATTAGTCACTTGTTTCAGAAACCTTGCTGTATAATATGCTCCTACACTTGGTTAAAGTTACCCTCTAAACTCCTTGCTGTGAAACTGAATATTAAATATTTGCCCATGAAATATTGCTGAATTGTACTCTTGTGTTTCTGAACTGTTTTATTCTCTCTCCCCAAATACAATTCTCCTTGAAGTAAAGGAGATCTGATTATGAGATGCTATATTCTCCTGTGCTTTGGCCATTTATACAATTAATGCTATTTAATTTTTCTTATATGGCACTTCAGTGAGACTTCTGGTGTGACTAAATACAGCTTGCAAGAGTAAGAGTTCTTAGGATCAAAGGATTTAAAATATTTTGATCTTGTTAAGCTGCTGATGGCAGTCAATGAGTAGCACAAAAAAAAAAAAAAATGACAAAGAACTGCTTATGTGCAAACCTCATCTGAAAGCAGGTGCTCTTGTAGTTATCCAGTAGAAGACTCAGTTCACAAGTTGTCCGTAGACTGCAGAAGAAAAGAAGGTTTAATACAAAAGGATCATCTCATTGACCCAGCTTGATCTGTGTTTCAAAGGCAAAGCTGGAAGTGTACTACAATGAGCTTCACATATTGATCAGTAGGAGGAAATAATGACACAGCTCAGCCCATGCCATTGTCCCCTTTCTACCTTTTATCTCCTTCTCCTACTTCTTTTCAAGGGAAAAAAAGTTGCAACTATTTTGTCTTAAGGAGCTTACACTTCCTCCCCTAAATCTGGAAAAGATCCTGAGAAATCAGGGGTATCCTGAAGGGATTTATGTTTCCTTTATGCATTTTGACTTCACACAAAAAATAAATATTTTTAAATGAAGAAGAGGCAAGAAAGGGATAAAATGGAAATATTTTTTCTTTACTTTTCTGTCCCTGTTTCACACATGCAGACACATGCTAGTTTTTCAAACTGAAATGAATACGAGCATCACTGTGAATAAACTCCCAGCTCTTCATTTTCCATTTTTGTGGGGATAATGAAATCAATTTAAAAAGACTAACAACAGACTGTTTTCCCACGAGTCAAAACTAATTTTCTGATATGAATGAAGGAGTTTTATACAGTGAATAGTATGAGGTATTGGAAAAATTTTAATGACCTAGATTTGGATTGGTTGTATTGCTCACAAGTGACAATGTATGAATAATATAGGTCAGCCTCAGTAAGACCAGATGTTTTAGGTGCCAAATGTCCAATTTACAGAAATTAGAAACAGGAAATATAGCTAATAACGGGTTTATAAAAATGCTCCGATGGAGCTTGTCTTGTTACTAAAGTGGCTGAATGTTGAATGTTGACTCAGCTAACCCATTCATACTTCTCCATCTATCGGAATCTGCATCACACTCATTAGGTTCTGCAGACAATGCAGAGGAACAATCAGTTAAGCAGGGTTGGTACCAAAGTCAGAACACTGACAAACTAATAAGTGTCTAAGACAGATACTAGAAAGCTTACATGATCAGTACAATTACATTGGCTACAGCCAGTAGAAAGGATATTTTAAGTCTAGGTTGTATTTAGCAAGCTGAACTGGGCCTCCCAGAGCTTCTTCCCTCTGTGGAGAATGCCCAGGTCTTTATCCTCTCTGTGACTTCAACAGCAACCTTTGAAAGACTGAGGTTGGTTTGGCTTTTACAACTTCAGGGCAGGAGAAATGAGTTGCTGTAATACTTTCACACTTTCAAGCCTGGTATGAAGTCACAGTCCTAATCAATTCTTGGAATTGGTTCAGGTTTTCTCAGACAAGAGCAGAGGTTTTATAAAAACTTCCTAAATCTGAAAGAGTGCTTCTGGTAGATCTGATGATTCCTTACAAAGCTGGAAAGGAAGATAGATAGAATACTCTTCACAGTAGTCAATAATAAGTTGTTCTAGCTATTTTCAGAAGAGGAACTTTAGATCTAAAGAATTTTTGTTTGTGAAAATGCGGGTGGAACAAAAGCTGAAAGACTGCATGTATCTTCTACCTGGGTAATAAGCACAAGAAGACTATTGGACACATATTTAGGTGAGATACATGCCAGTGGCCATGAGATATTTTTACTTTTTCTGAATCAGTTTAAGGAGCTACTATCAGGTCAAAAGTAACCCCAAAGCTCTACAGAAAGATGTTTCCAGATATGAAAATATTGCTCTTTCTGTCCATGTTCTCAAGTAGGGCAAATTGTCCTACCTGTGCAAAAATGCACTTTTCTACACATAGAAAAGCCATAGGAACAAGAGACTTGAATTAAATGTTTTTGTTTTCTCTTTCTTTCTCTTTCTTTCTCTTTCTTTCTCTTTCTCTTTCTCTTTCTCTTTCTCTTTCTCTTTCTCTTTCTCTTTCTCTTTCTCTTTCTCTTTCTCTTTCTCTTTCTCTTCCTCTTCCTCTTCCTCTTCCTCTTCCTCTTCCTCTTCCTTCCTTCCTTCCTTCCTTCCTTCCTTCCTTCCTTCCTTCCTTCCTTCCTTCCTTCCTTCCTTCCTTCCTTCCTTCCTTCCTTCCTTCCTTCCTTCCTTCCTTCCTTCCTTCCTTCCTTCCTTCCTTCCTTCCTTCCTTCCTTCCTTCCTTCCTTCCTTCCTTCCTTCCTTCCTTCCTTCCTTCCTTCCTTCCTTCCTTCCTTCCTTCCTTCCTTCCTTCCTTCCTTCCTTCCTTCCTTCCTTCCTTCCTTCCTTCCTTCCTTCCTTCCTTCCTTCCTTCCTTCCTTCCTTCCTTCCTTCCTTCCTTCCTTCCTTCCTTCCTTCCTTCCTTCCTTCCTTCCTTCCTTCCTTCCTTCCTTCCTTCCTTCCCTCCCCCCTCCCCCCCCCCTTTTTTTTCCTGTGACATATAGCTTGGTTTCTAGGTTTTCAGGTCCACACAACTTTAGATGTGAAAGCTATTACATTTCCATTCATAATCATTTTATTTGGATTATTGCTTACAAAAGAAAAACAAAGGTATACATTTCAGTCATTATAAAAGGCCATTATTAATTTATTCCCAATGTGCTAGAATTTGATAGTCTGTCTGTGTTCTTAAAATGCCTTTGTAACTTGTTCTTTGTTATTTCCTAGGCATGTAGTTTAATTAATGCATGTACAATGCTTTGAAGATGTAAAGTGATATATGAATGCTAAAAACATCAAATTAAGGCTTTCACAGGTGAAAGTGTGGGGCAGCAGGCAGAAATTACAACAGTGTTTGAAGGTATTCTTGTAAAGGGTGAGAGCAAGAATAATGCTCCAAATTTGCTGTGGTGAGCAAGAATACCAATGTCAGCCACTGGAAACACACCTGTTTTTTGCTGCCATCCAAGATGCCTGCTGCTATTCTGTTCTGTTGCTCCCCTTAAATATGATCAATCATTTTTCATGATGATTTCACGATGCAGTTTTGGGAATGAGGAAGAGAGGTACCACAGGGAAGCATAAGGCCTAGCATTTCAAATCCATGTCTGCCAAATGTTAAAATAGGAAGAAAATAGATTCTATGAGTTACAGAATCACAGAATTGTAGGGGTTGGAAGGGACGTTTAGAGATCATAAAGTTAAACAGATTCATGCCTATCAATTTATTTACTGAGTAATGGACAGGCTGCTACATTATATAATCTTGCCTAGTCAGAGCTACATCTCATCAGAGTTATTTTACAATGAAAGGTCAAATGCAGGAAAACAACTTTAGGACTTCAGCTAGGTCAGTAGCCTTAGTTTCGAAATACCACAGTAAAATAACACAATAGCTTACATATGGGGATTCAAGGAGGTCAGAAGAGGGGAATGAACTTGCTGTTAAACTTACAGACTTGGACCCAGTAGTTTTCTTATAGTTTGCAGGTCTTTAGCATTCAGTTTAAGGCAGCAGGAATGAAGTTAGTCGCATAAATGCAGGCACCTACTGCCTATTAAAATGCTGAATTTAGGCTAGAAGTTATGATGCAAGCCTTTGGGGATGCTCGTGACCTCCCAGAGCAGAAGCTCAGGAGAGCATCGATCCTCCTCTCCTGTGGATATCATATGTTAGGATGTTTCAGGTGGCATTAACTGCATATCTTTATGTAACAGAATCCTGAATCCTGTCCACGTAGACAAATCCATTTTTTTAATTTTTTTTTTTTTTTTTTTTTTTTTTTTTGGCATTAGAAAAAGTGTCATGGCTTCTATTCAATTTTTGTGCAGTCAATCTTTCTTCCTGTGGAAACTTTGCATATAGCAGACATCAGACCCATACTACAAATGCTAGATACGGACTACATTAAATATGTTAGGTTTTAACTAGAAGAAAATAAAATTATCCATATGCATTTTTAGGTAGACTTGCCTACCAGTTGATAGGTTCATCTTAGGCTTTGTTGAGCATATTGCAATTGTGATGACTTATAGCACCACACTACAAAGATCAGACAGTCAACACTGGAGCCACACTGTGGATTAGTATGAGAGAAGCACTTAGAATCATAGAATCACAGAATCACTAGGGTTGGAAAAGACCTTAATGATCATCAAGTCCAACCATGACCTAACCATACTACCCTAACTCTAATAGCCCTCTGCTAAATCATGTCCCTGATCACCACATCCATATGGTTTTTAAACACATCCAGGGATTGTTGACTCAACTATCTTCCTGGGGAGTCTATACCAGTGCTCAACAACCCTTTATGTAAAGAAGTGTTTCCTGATATCCAAACTAACCTTACCCTGGTGCAACAAGAGGCCATTATTTCCCCTCATTCTGTCTGTAAGCACCTTTCAGATACCTGAAAGCTATAAGCATCTTTCAGATATTGGAAGAGAGCAATAAGGTCTCCCCTCAGCCTCCTTTTCCCCAGACTAAGCAGCCCCAGTTCTCTCAGTAACTTCTCATAGGACATATTCTCCAAGCCCTTTACAAGCCTTGTTGTCCTTTGGACCTGCTCCAGCACCTCCATGTCCTTTCTGTACCAACGTGCCCAAAACTGAACACAGTACTCAAGGTGAAGCCTCACCAATGCCGAGTAAAGGGGCAGGATGACTTCCCTAGTCCTGCTCACCACACCATTCCTGATATAGGTCAGGATATATTCTTGGCCACCTGGGCACACTGCTGACTCATATTCAGCTGACTGTCCATCAGCACACCAGGGTCCCTTTCCATCAGGCAGCTTTCCAGCCACTCCTCTCCAAGCCTGTAGGGTTTCCTGGGGTTGTTGTGACCAAACTGCAGGACCCAACACTTGCCCCCATTGAAACTCATACAGTTCACCTCGGCCCATTGATCCAGTCTATCCAGGTCCCTCTGAAGTGCCCTTCTCCCCTCTGGCATATCAACACTCCTTCCCAGTTCGGTGCCATCTGCAACCTTACTGAGGGTGCACTCAATCCACTCATCAAGATCATTAATAACGATGTTAAATATAAGCAGCCCCAGTACCAAGCCCTGAGGGACAGCACTTGTGACTGGCTGCCAACTCCATTGAGGGCCCAGCCACCCAGCCAGCATTTCAACCAGCGGAGCATACTTAGTTTGTCTCAGGTAGAAGTTGTACCTTGTGCATTTTATTGTGGACTTGTCACCTGATGTGGAAACATCTTCATTTTTCTATATGTACTTTACCTTATTTTGGATGGAAACTGGGAGGAGTCAGAAAATCACCATATTTATCGCCCTGACTGACATATTCTCTTCTGATGGGTTTTATCTTGCACACGTTTATCATATTATTCACAACAGGATTCTTATTATGAAGTGAATGAATGCTACTATTCATTCAGAACAGTTGTGGATAAAGTGACAGTCACTGAATCATTGCCTTTTATATGTCAAGGAAATCAGTACAAAGTTGGCTGTCAGTCGACAGAGCTACATCAGTCAGTTTGAAAAGGATAGGTGTACTCTAGTAACAACTATACCATATTAATTTCTACTGAATAGCTTGCTGTTGCCATGCTGCCCAGCTCAATTTTCTTGTTGTTGTTGTTATTTTTAAAAGAGCCACTAGATATTGTGAAGTAAAAGTCATTATCAGTTTTCTTAGGTTGCAGTACTCTATCTCTCTCTATTTCCATTGCTGATAAGCAAGGTGAACAGGCAGACAGGTTCATCTTTTATACAAGTATGTAAAGCTCTGTTGCTACCAGTCTTCCAGTTTTGACTTTCATTTTAATTGCACTGGGAAAACAATTTACAGATTTTAGTTTTGTTAGTTGTTTTTTTCCCCTCTAGAGATGTGTAAATTCTCAAATTCAATCACTATAATGATGAAAACATGTTGAATAAACATACTGAAAGAAGCATGTACCTGTCATGGAATTTTTTTTTCAATATATCCAAGTAAAATCTATCCTAATCACTGCATCCATTTTTCAAAGGTAACAGAACAACAAGGCATTTCTAGAATTGGAATTAATGATGACAGCTGAAAGGTATAATGTTGTGTGAAAAAGCCTATATGTAGAGTCACATTATTCTTTTTATTGTTAGTTCAGTATATCTTGTATATTCTCTTGATGAGTCTGTGTAGTCTTAGTTTCTGTAGAGGTTTGAATGAAATTAAGGAGATGCTGTCATGTTGTTATCAGCAAAAAGTTTAGATTTTTCTAAAAGAAAGTCTACATGCCAGCATATCAGCTTTTACAAAGCTTTGCTTTGCTGTCTCTTACATGACTGAAATTTGACTCTAGCAGTTCATAGAATTTAATTTTTCTTTCTTTCTTCTGTTGAAATAAAAAGAGAAAATGCACGTACATGATCTAAAACTAATCCATCTATATCTCCTACTGCCTGAATAGGTTGACTAATGATAACTGATGATTATCTACTTGGAAAATAATGGGCAAATTTTCCTTTCTGTAACTCTGCTGACTTGAGGCTACACTGTGTTTTAATTATAGCATGTTCAAGCTAGACTCAACAAAGAACTAGCAGATGTGCTAAAGGGAAAAAAATCCTCCTTTGGTGGGGTGTCAGATTATTACTGTTATTTATTTAAGTGCTTCTAAAGTGACAGTCTTGACCTACTTGGTCTTTTCTTCTGCTAATGGCTGTGAAATTGAAACAATTCACTTGGCATTTTAGACTGTCATTAAAAAAAAAAAAAAAGCCAAAGGACGCCCAAGAATGCCAGAGTGGAGACATTATTTTGCCTATTTGTGTCACTACATGCTACTTAAAAGAGTTACTTAGCTGTGCTGTTCATGGTGAAGAGGACATAAACCCTCTCACAATAAGCTGGAATACAAAACCAAGGTAAATTTATTTAGCTACTCCATGTATAGTCACTTCTGAAGATCTCAGACAAAATCTTGAACCTTAACATTGGTTGAAAGCATCTTGTTCAGTAGGGTTATAATTGAATTCATAGTGCCCCTATCACATTTTTTTACAAAGTCATGGATCTTCATTCCCTGTGGTGAGAAACTGAGCTGATGCGATATGAACATTGAATAGCGCGAGGGTGCCTTGTCACCATAAACTTGTGTTGGGGGATATGTGTGCTCTGACATTAATTTAATGCAGGAATTTTCATAGGTAATTTCTCCCGCTTCTCTTTTTTCCTTCTTTTTTTCTTATTTATTTATTTATTTATTTTTCTCCCCTTCTTCATTGGTTTTTATTTTAAACTTTAAAATTTTCATTTTTAAATGAAAGTGATCTGAATTAGGGAATTAATCAAGCATTTTGTCAAGTGCTTTATCAGTGAAATACACAGTATAAAATCTGTGCAAACATATGCAGATCCACAGAAGTTAACATTTAACAAACGGTGTAAGATAAGTTAGAGTCAGGAGCATAGTTACCTAAAATCTGCTCAGAAGTGCAAGGAACCAAAAGCAGGGTATCTGAATGCAGAGAAAGCAAAGGCAGCCTTCCTGCACAGTTACTCACACATCTCCCTTTGATCTCACCTTCTTGTCAGACCTCCCTTCTTTGTTCCCACCCCTTTCCTCCCACCTCAGCTTTGCTTCTTGCTAGGATCCCACTAACCAGTTCAGCTGCAGTCTTTCTCGAACTACAGGCTTGTTACTGTCATAGCTACCTGCTTCCTTTCTCATTGTGGCTGGGAAGGGAAAGTAAAAAAGATTCATACGATTTTACTAGGAGAGTGGTTAGGCCCTGGAACAGGCTGCCCAGAGGTTGTGGATGCCCCGTCCTTGGAGGTGTTCAAGGCCAGGTTGCAAATGTGTATGTTTGGTGGCCCTGCTAGGCAGGGGGGTTGGAACTACATGATCCTTGAGGTCCCTTCCAACCCGGGTCATTCTGTGATTCTCTGATACTCATGGTAAGAGGACATGGAGAACAGCAGTAGAGGCACTACACCTGTAGAAAACGAAATAAGAGGGTTTTTCTGCAGATTGACCAGGGGCCCTGCTAGAATGGTCCCTTCAGGCTGAATCTTTCTTATGTTCATTAACAGAAACAGTGTCATGAGCAGCACAGGTAACAAAAGAAACCTGTCCTCCATCCTCATCTGTCTTTCCCCTTGCCCATGGAAGCAGCTGTCTCCAACAGACGTCCCTCCATTGACTCCCCCACAGGAACCATTCTTCCTCACCAGTCCCTCCAGCAGCACTGACAATTTATCACAGCTACCAGTTTCCCACTACCCAACCCTCCAGCAGCCACCTCAATTTCTATCACGTCCCACAATCTTGCAGTTCACACCTCTGATCTCTGTCTCCTCAAAGAACCTATTGTACAGCTGGAGCACCATGTCCTGGCCTGGGACCCTAAGCACAAGAAGGAAGAAGAGTTGTTGGAATGGGCCCAGAGGAAGGCCATGAAGATGATCAATGGGCTGGAGTACCTCTCCTATGAAGAAAGTTTGTGGGAGCTCAGTTTGTTCATCTTGGAGAGAAGGCTCTGAAAAGACCTTATCATAGCCTTCCAGTATTTGAGAGAAGGGAGATTATAAGCAGAAGAGTGAATGACTTTTTCCATGGTCTGATAGTGATAGGACAAGTGAGAATGGTTTTAAACGAAAAGAGGGGAGATTTAGGTTAAGTGTTAGGAAAAACATCTTTACTCAGAGGGTGGTGAGGCATTGGCTCAGGTTGCCCAGAGATGTTGTGGATGCCCCATCCCTGCAAGTGTTCAAGTCTGAGTTGGATGGGACCCTGGGCAGCCTGATCTGGTGGGTGGAAATCCTGCCCATGCCACAGGCATTGGAACTCAATAATCTTTAAAGTCCCTTCTGACTTAAGCCATTCTATGATTCTATGGTTCTGCTTATCAGGCTGGGCTTGTGGGCTACCAGATAGACTGTGGTACTCACATCCTGACATATGCACATGTCCAGCAGGATTGAAGAATTTAGCATGAAGTGCAGAGTTTTTTATGGCTCAAAATAATTTTTCAGTTTATCCAAGCTGTCCTCTCTGCAAGCAAACTGAACAATTAAAGGGAACTTACTTATTTTTCATGCTCTGAAAATATGAATTTTTCATTACTTTCCAATTCACATTTTTTTTTCCTGAACTTCATTAACCATTTAGTGTGAACTTCATTGTCTACACATTCATATTCTTTAACTGGCTGGTGGGTTTAGGGGAATGTTTTGCAGATGCTGTCTTCTCTTTTTCTCCTTTCCCTTCCTGCACAATTCCTGTTATACTCTGAAAGGAAAACCAGAAAGAACAGGCAGAATAAATAATAATTAAAAAGCATGTTTCTTTTCAGGCAGCGACACTCAGCACTCCACTGCAAACTATGCTGTGTAGAAACCTGTAAAGCTTTATTGGAAACATATTATCATATTAAAAAATGTGTATAACTCTCCCTTCCTTTAGAATTAATGTTTTGCATTCAGTGGGGGCAGAACAAGTGAAGCTTATGCTGACAAACAACTGTGTTCCCTGCTATGGAGCCTGAAAGAAGCAAGCTTTTAAGACCTGATTATAGACAAAGCTGGAGCAAATAGACTGGCAATGTTACAGCCATTTCAGGTGAAAAAGACAGGGTTTTTCACAGACTCCTGAGAGGGTGTGTAATGAAAACTATTTGGAAGATATCCCCATCATGAATGCCCAGCTGCCTAACTCAGATCTATCACTGCAGTTCAGGGATAAAATAGAAAGTGACCTGACCCGATTAAACCTTCACAGTGCCCTGCTACCAACAATACAAACATCTAACTGCTGCCCTCATTCACAGGCATGTGTGTGCACTGTTAATATCTTGGGCTGTGTTTACAGTCATTGAAGTCAGCATGATGTTGGACAGTGGCAGGAACAGCCTCTTCCAATCCAACACACAAAAAGGCTGTCACACAGGAAGAAAAAGATCACATTTAGTTGCAGTGTAGCTCTGAAAGCAGACTATTAACTTCTAATTCAGCCTTGTGTTATTATTCTTTTTCCTTCTGGAAAGCTACAGAGACATGACATTAAACTTGTGACTGCCAGAAAAAGGAGAGCAAGCAGAGGTAACCTGACAAAGTCTCAGGTCAGGGTGTTGTGTCACAAGTGCAGCCATCCCTCTGGAGTCAGTGACTGCTGCCCTCCAGCCTTGTCCACCCTGTAACACTAAAGCCATGCAGGCTTGTTTCAGTCATATGCAAAGCCCTTTGAAAGCCTAGCACTGTGTGCTAGCAAGTGGGGAGAAAAAAAAAAAAAAAAAAAAAAAAAAAGAGCTCAGAAATGAATCCAGGCACTGAGATTTTGGCATAAAATATTTTCCTTTAGGATGATGGTGTCTTGCTAATCAGGCAATGTCAGTGCTACAAAGACTTGGACTGTATGAATTCAGCATGCATGCTCAGGGTCTGCTTGAAAAATCCTGATGTCCTAGTATGTGCATAGTACTGATTGCATTTTAATGTTGGAAAATTTTTGTTTTATTTAAGTATCAGCTTCAGAAGCTTGACAAAAGCCTGAAGAGTTCATAATATTTTTTCCTCAAATGGTCACTTCTCTGTTGTTCAGATGCTTAATAGGGCTGATTCAAGCTTTAATGCCTCTTCAGAGGGAGGCAGAGTGTTTATCCACTAATGCAAAGCCTTGTTTCTACCAAGTGCCACTTTCATCAGACATTAAGCAACTCCAGTGGCAATTCAGAGCAGTGACCTTCAACCACATGCAAACCCTGAACTCAGTTCACCTGGACGTACATTTTGAGTCTCTGTTCTTCCCAGTATCTAAAATAGATAATCTGAATCAAAATGTTCCAAAAACTGCTTATAAGAGTAAAAAGTTGAAGATGAAAAAGAAAAATCTGATGGGCGTTATTCTATCATAGCAATGTTTTAATAATTATCTGAGCCAAGCTCTCCTCCTAATCTAATGTCCATCAAATGAAAGAAAGCCGAAGGTGACAGTCACATAGCAAAATTGCTGACTTTTCAGGTATTTATGATGGCATTAGCCTTTATTTTGTTCTTAAATATTGTGGATTTATGGAAGTATCTGGAATTTAAAGGTGTATTCTGTTTGCTGGGTTAAAACCACACTTTATAAAGCTTATTGTGTATGTGAGGAGAAATTGTAGATATTAGTGTGATGGAGACATGGAAGTCTGTTCTGGGTCTAGAACAAATTATATAATTGTTACCTTTAATATTTATGTTACCCTGTGAAGACAACAGCCAATATTCCCGGACAGTCTGATCTGGTGGCTGGCAAGCCTACCCACACCAAGGGGCTAGAACTAGATGATCTTTGAGATCCCTTCCAATCCAAGTCATTCTATGAAATAGGAACTCGAACCAGATCTTCTGAGCTTTCCAGGATGGTTATTTCAGTTCCAGTGACTAAGAAAACCTTTCCACTCAATGCATAAAATCCTTTACAACCTTAAGCAAGCTAATGTTTTAAAGACTGATACCACATTTCAGAGGGAAGGTGCAATACAGAAGAGAGAAAAACATATCATACAAACTGGAAGTGTTCACCTCTGACATTTGTGGAGCTTATCTGTGACTAAACCACTGCTGTGAATGAATGAGCATTTACTATTGAGACGGATATTGGAAAGCTATTTGTATCACAAAGTATGTTGAAAGGAACACTGGAACAGGCTGCCCAGGGAGGTGGTGGTGTCTCCTTCTCTGGAGATATTCAAGACCCGCCTGGACGCCTTCCTGTGAGACATGGTGTAGGGAACATGCTTTGGCAGGGGGATTGCACACAATGATCTCAAGAGGTCCCTTCCAACCCCTACAGTTCTGTGATGCAGTTCAGTGAACAGGACTTTCTATGTGCACTAAAGATGGGGCAAGGAAATTGTTGTGAGAGCTTCATTCCATCCTATGTCACTCATCCAAGGACCCGTCTTCTGTGTACAATCATCATTGTAGGATTTTTTTTGTTTTGTTTTGTTGTTTTATTTTGTTTACTTATCTATTCCATTGGGGTTGCTCAGATGTAACTAAAGGCAAAATTTGGATTACGATATATTTATTAATGGGAAGAAACACATGGAGTGGAAAGAAGGCAGATTTTTATTTGCAGACTCGTGCCACATCTGCAGGCTGGCAGTTGGAACAAAGACATCTGTTTGTGCAAAATGAGTGAATTTCCTTTGTGGGTCTCTGAGGGAAAATAAACATGGAGACCTCTGAATCTTGAAGCTGTTCTTACAAAGCTACTTTTTGAGCAGAAACACACTTTAACCCCAAACTGGTATAAAAGGCCATGCCAAATTACACATACACTGAATAGGGAAGTTGCACTCTAATTGTTGGATATAAGCTTGACTGCCTTTGAATTAACAGTTAAAGCTGTATTCATTAATCTGAACAGGGAAGAGCGGGCAGACTGTCACAACATACCTCAGTTCAGTAGTCATGCAGAGCAGGTGAAAGAACACTAGCCATTTACAAAGTGAAGCAGCTGATCTCCATCAGTGCCATCACTTAATGATGAAGAGAAAAAGGCAACCATCTGCAAAATCTAGAAAAAGATTTATGGTTTATCTAAAAGCCCAGAGTCCCAACAGGCAATATACAACTTACAATTACCAGAATGATTAAACTTAATGCTTTTAAACACTTTGCTAACCCAAGAATAACTAAGAACATAAATGTATTTTGGTAATTCATAAATGTATTTTGGTCCATTTGCTGTACATATGGTTTCTGGGAAAAATTATTTCCTTTGGGGAATAAACATGGAATTCAGTACGTTTGAAGAAAGCTTTAGGAATCAAACAGCCAATTCAGAAAGAAAAGGAGCTGACCACAAACTAGAGATGAGGTAAGGTGAGATGCAAATTGTCTCCAAATAGGAGATGATTAAAAGAACAACCTGGGTCATGAAAACGGGCTGAACTCTGTTTAAGTGCCTACTGAATTTTTCACTTTATCTTCTATTTTTTCTTTTATTCTTCTGCTTAAAAGACAGGTTAAAGGTTAATGGATTTGCCCATAAGAAGTCTGGATATTTAACTTCTAGACTGCTTTGTTTTTGAATGGAAACTGCTGTTGTGTAAGAAGTGTAACATAAAAGCTCTGGTAAGTCTTGACAGCATAATTTAAGATGTTACTGTCCTCAGTTGTCTGTCCTTCTTCTCTGCCAGAGAACATTACCACCCTTGTGGAAGCTGCTACAAAGGAATTACCACTACTACACCTGCTCATCTTTACATTCTAGTATTTTAGTTAAATCACACTCAGCAGCAGTTTTTACTACAGCAAATTAAGCTGAGAAATTTAAAAGGTCCCTTCTCTCTTTTCCCCCCCTCAAATTTTATTATCCTGGTAATGTCTACCAGCAGAAGGGTAGGGGTTAGAGTTATTTGAGTCAACAGCATTTTAAACACAGCTAGCATACCAAAACCCCAAGCATTCTTTTCTTGTTTTATTTGTTTTGTTCCTTCTTTTTTTTTTGTTTTTCCTTCTCCCCCCAATCTTGTCTACTGACAATATTATGGAGTGGGAAACAGCAGAGGCAGCAATTCCATGGATAATCATTGTGAGAAGGAGCACTCATCTGAAAGAAATTAAATTGTTTCTGCAAGGGTATCTCAACTGCAAGTGTAGTCACAATTGGAAACAGCTTGAAAATTGTTGAACATAACAGTCTTGTAAACATCACTTTTGAGAGGTCTGTGCTGATGTGAGTTTCTCATCCAAATCACCTGGGATGGGTCTTCAAGTGGCCATTCCATCATGCTACTGCTGATTCTCTCAGCTGAAGCAACACCTTTCAAGAATGATACATAAAGTGAACTCTAATAAAATGTATGGTCATGTGTAGGTTCCTGCCTGAATGTTCCTAGTTACCTAATCAGGGACTCTGAGCAGTACCAGCTGCATGATGCCTCTGTCATATTTTTTGTGAAGTTCACCTGGGAGGAATCCAGAATACTGGTGGAAATTACATGTGCTAAAAGATGGCTCTTGGCAATGAGCTGAGAAATGAGAGATCTCATACAGGGTGAAGTCAGTGGGATCAGTTATGTGGAATTAGCATTTCTTTGGTACAAATTAAATATTTTCTGTCTTCATTTTCCTTTACAAGAGAGGCTTTGTAAAATTTGCTCTCACAGACAGAACGTGGTTTAAAGTTTCTTGCTGTAGCTGGATATAGATAGCCTGGAGATAGGCATAAGTAAGAAAGGAGGGTTTCCAATCTATCTGAATAAAGCATTGGTGAAACTTTCATGAGAAAGCCTTTGCACCTTCATAGGAGATTTGGATATGTCTCAGAAAGACCGTGGAAATGACATAAGTAATATATACTATGCTATTTTCTGTTTAGAGATTGATAACCCATAGTCAACATATAGCCTAGGATCTATTTTCATGCATAGAAAAAGATGCCTTCTTGCACAAAGCGCAAAGCATGAACAATCTCGCTTTTTTTTGAGATTTATTTTTTTGCCCAGAAGCATAGAATTCACATCCTTACCTGTAAACAAAGTACTGAGCTGTAAGGCAGATTTGTTATTGATGTTCTGCTGTAGTTAATCTGGAATACCAAGCATCTCATGCAAGATTTTGTGGTCATTTCATTCACATAATCACAGATGTGCTGGCTTTTTCTTTTTCTTTTTTTTTTTTTTTTAAATGAATTTCCCCAAATATCTGCCAAAACAAGATTTCTTTGTACTTATCACAGAAAACAGTTCTGCGGTGTGCAGAAGACAACATTCCTTGAACCACATCTTCCTACAGCAGCTCCCTTGCTTGCTACATAGCACTGCCAAATATTAATGCTTTACTCTCATGCTCAACTAAGCAGTGCTGTATTCCTTGGGATGTCTTTTATATATCCACTGGGTACTTCAGAATTTTAATACTTAGGCAATCTAACTTCCCTTAAATTTGGTAATTTAACTCCTGAATATTCATACAACAGTAAAAATAAAGTGAAGGATAGACAGAATGTTTTCTACGTGTTACATTTGTCAATAGTCTTTATATGCTTTACATATTTGTTCACGTTTTTAATTTTTTTTCCAGAACCAACCTGTGGTTTTTAAGTCTTTCTTGTTTGTGGTGCTGTTTCTGTTGCTGTTGTTTTATTTATTTTTGTGTTTATTTGGCTTTTTGTTTCTTGGTTTTGCTTGACACTTAACCAGTGACAACCATTTCTCCTTCAACCTGATAAAATGCCATTATGTATAGAGTGTTCTGATTAAGCAATTTTTGCACCATAAGGACAAGACTGGTGAGCAAGTCAACATCTGGATAACAACAGACTAATACATTTACAGGTCCTGTGAAATACACTTACCATGTGCATGTGCCTTTGGTCTACATAACACTTGTAATCTAAGGGTACTCATTTGGTTCATCTATGAATTGAATGCATTAAAAATTAAAGAAAGAAAAAAAGAGGGAGAAATAAGTACACATGCTTAATCATTTCAAAAGTAAAACAGATAGAATCATAGAATCACCAAAGTTGGAAAAGACCTAAAAGTTCATCCAGTCCAACTGTTCACCTATTACCAATAGCTCCCACTAAACCATGTCCCTCAACACAACATCCAATCGCTCCTTGAACACCCCCAGGGTCAGTGACTCCACCACCTCCCTGGGCAGTGCATTCCAGTGCCTGACCACAGTTTCTGAGAAGTACTGTTTCCTAACGTCCAGCTTGAACCTCCCCTGCCACAGCTTGAAATCATTCCCTCTAGTCCTAATTTCTTAAAGCCTATATGCTCAGATGTATATCATATTATCTTCATTAATCTACCTTTCTACAGAAAAGGACAGAGTGGTGAAACATTCTTATTCAAAGCTCAGATGCACTTCCTGATCATAATGAGTGAACGCAGCATTTAATGTTCCCATTTGTATTCCTGTCTGGTAGTTAGAAATCAAGAAAAGGGCTGGGAATGCTTATCTGAGGACAGATGTACAAGCATCTGCAATGGGCATTGCATGATTTAGAAAAATGGCAAAAAGATGCCAGTGGTATTAGTCAAGTCTACACATATATTCCCATGTAATTTTTAGATATCTAGAAGCAAAATGTTGGTATAGATTTTGATTTCAAATCTGAATGTCAAGTGGATGATGGATTCCATGCTGTTCTTGGACACAGTTCCCAACTCCCTCCTACTCTGTGAGAAATGACTGCAATCATAAACCCACCACATAATGAAGACTTCAGTAGGAGCAGGAAACACTACCACACCAGGAATTTGCAGGACATCTGGTAAATCAACAACATTATCACAAACATCATGGCCAACAGTCTGAGCTCTAGCAACAGTATATTCATTTTCCAAATGTTCCAACTGAGAAAGCTACTCAGACCGTTCCCACTGTACACCAGATGGTTGATTGGTAAGCCAATATTTTCTCTATACACAGCAGCTTACTCTTCCATCATTACAAAACATTTTGCATAGGGAATAGATATTTTATTAGAGACAGGATTTTCTGTGGCCTATGTTCTATTGAAGAAAGATATACACTGTACAATATACACACCACAGTACAGGTAACTGCAAGGTATTGGAAGTTTCTTGTTCATTTATTTTGCTGCAGACCACTAATACATGAGAAACCTTTGCGACAAACTGTTCCCTCTTCTCTTTGTACCACAGCGTAGCTGTAACCACTGGACAGGTTCCTTAGCTTCATTGCTTCAAGCTTTGTCAAATGTCCTGTACAAGGCAGGACCTTGCTTAAAATCTATCAGTCTGAATCCTGTTTCTTCCCTGGAACTAAAGAAACAGATTTTAATACGCATCTTATGCATAACATGATCTTTAAGGTCTTTTCCAATCTGAGCAATTCTATGATTCTATGATTAAATATAGGAAGCATGCCATTTCCTTAGTTCTACATCCATGAAAAATCTCAGCTTGCACATACTCAGGAGAATATCTGTAGACATTGAAAGTTATGTTCTCTGAAGAACCTCTTCAGAGAGGTTCAAACCTCTTGAGCATTATTTTTCAAGGTCTACATGAGATGGGTTGGATTCTTCCTGAAAATTCTCCTCATAGCGGTTAGAGGAGGCAGGCTGGCCATTGGAGCTGGATAATAAAGCAATATATTTCAGTCGTTGTTCTCACATGTGCACACTTAATCACAAAATATATGAAAGGTTACATTTGCATCTATACATTTAACCTGTTTTTCCTCTCAACTTCCCACGTTTTTCTCAGCTTTACAATTTCATCTGCTTAAACCCTGACTGCATAAAGCCATATTCACACACTTACTTAAGGAACAGTAATACCTCTGATTCCAACCAAACTCATGTATGGAAGATTTTAATCAAGAATGCAGAATTGAGTATTGGAGTCTGAGATCTCCGAAATTGGAAGTCTATCAGATTCATTTCATTTCAAGAGGACATTAGCCTTATTTTCTGCAAAAATGGTACTGAACATGTTGCTGCTTAGGAAGAACAGAGGCTTTTCTCTAGGTGAGAGCTGGCCACCTTTGGATGGAAGCATTGTGTAACTTTGTTTGCAAAAGGTGAATAACAGAGACAACACAGAAGATTCTCCAGGCTGTAGCTGTTCAGACAAAGTATTTCAACTCCTGGTCTCAATAAAGTAAATGACAGCTGTGCCCTGTGACTTTCACTGTCAGTGAAGAGAAATGACTGTGTAATTGCCAAAATCTGATACTGAGCTGGTACCAAAGGAACATTTCATGGTTACAGAAAAGTTGGAAAAAAAAAAATAAAAGAAAAAAAGAATGACATAAAAAAGGAGGCCAATGCATTGAAATAGGGTTTAACAAAATTCCAATTGTAGTTTGTTTAAAAGAAAAGAAAGAAGAAGAAGAAAAAAAAAGTAATATAGTTTTCAATCATGTCAACTGAAAAGCATCTTTTCCCTATGATAGACTTGCCTACATCTATCACAAGGTAAACAATCTGTGCTAAAACCACACAGACTTATTTTTCCTTTATTCTTATCTCAGCGAAACAGTCCACTGACAGAAGCGCCTTTTGTCTGGAAGAGATTTGGTCGTGTTTCACCCTAAACTAATGCAGAAATAGAAACGTATTAGAGAAGTTTTGACTGCCGCTGGCAGTGGAATTCATTGGCCATTACTTTTTTTCTCTAACTAGTAAACATAGCATATTTTCGCCAAATAGCTACATCTTATTTTGCAATTGCTTAAAGGTAACTTACTTATCAGGCTTATCAAGAGTTAAAATGTAATTAATGAAAAGTGCTTCCAGAAAGAAAAAGGAAGAAAAAAAAAAAAAAAAAAGAAAAAAAAAAAAGAAGGTATAGGAGACTTCATTTTGACAAAACTGAGTGATAGGCAAAAGTATCTATGGAGGGATGATCCAGCAGGGGCTAAAAATCTAAAAGAAGTCTTGTGTAGGAACTGACAAAATGTAATAGTGTTCTGAAAGCAATGGGGTTGTATTTTAACATAGAGGGTGGAGTTTTTATTTTTTGGCTTTATGTCTTGTGGAACTGAATCCCTTCATATCTGACTTCCAAGAGTCTGGATAGGTGATGGGTAGTGAAAACCCAAGGAAAAACTTTCACATCTTGATATCAAGAGTCTGTCTTTAGTGACTGAAGTTTGGAAGAATCATGATGGAACTAAATAAATGAGTTCTTGCAAGAGTGTGAATGACTTGTAGTAGTGCTAATAGCGAATAGCTTGTAATCCTTAACTTACGGAAAAATATTTCTTTTGGTTTATTTAATAATTTATTTAATATTTCTCTTTTTTTGTTTATTTGGGTTATTGAATTCATTTGCAGAATAAACACACATTTGCATTATTCTTTAGGCCCTTCTTTCCTTTCAGAAAATAGAGTTCATCAGACTTTTGGAATCTTGTTTTGGTACAAGTGGCATGAACCCCTTCTGTATTTGTATTGTACAGTGGCTTTCAAGTGTATGTGATGACTCAGTGAGAGAAAAAAGTAAAATTTTCTGTTTGGTAGCTTTATACTCCAGTTAAACAATTGTTCACCTGAAGACATGTAAGTTATAGCGTCACAATGATCCAAATTTTTAGAGGACTATTTATTAAGGGCTGACAGAATTGTAGAAATCATCTGGATACATTAGGCTGATATGATGTTCTCAGCACTGGAGAGAGCAGAATAAATAATTGGAGCCACTGATTTTTAAACTTAAAATATTAATTAACTTAAAAAGGAAAGTTGTGTTGGTAGCATAGTACTAAAAAATTCATTTACTTTGTCACTCACTTTAACTAGGATGTTATGGAACTGAATTCAAATCCTACATTTGTTCTTAGCTTAATTACAGCCCTTGACACCTTCTTAAAACATTCCTTATTTCAAAGCTTTCACCTTCTTCATGCAATATCTTAATTACTCTTTCAAAAGGAAGATTAAGTATGACTGCTATGACCTCCTTCTTTTATCCCCATTTCTCACACACTTCCCAAAGCTTCATTACATTTCTAATCACATCTGCCCTTTTAGTATTCTGCCCTTTTGTAGAATATTTTGTTTGTTCGCAGTTAGTTTTTCAGTTACATCTCTGACTGCTCTTCCACTACCTCAGTGATAAACCTACTTCTTTCTTTCATTAGGCATAGGATATCCCACAGGGACTGATATCTCTTAAAGAGATCAGCCGAAGACAGAATTTCATTTTCTGTTTTTGCACCAGTCACTCATATCAACATCTTCATTGTCATCTCTCCCTTTATCAAACTTGCCTGCCTTGTCTCCCTTAAGTCTTTCTGTATGTTCAGACTCCCTTGAAGTATAGTGGAAATAAAATAAAATTCCTTCCCTTCTGAAATTCTGCCATCTACTAATTCCCTGACAGTGTCAGAAAAAAAACACACCTCTTTGACTGCCTCTGTAAATATGGAAGTCATTTTAGACCTTCGTGTTCTCACTTTGCATGAGAAAGTATCGCTCTCTGTGTAACAATAGCAGCATTATTTTTATAGCTGCAACTATAAAATGTCTGAGGTGCTTTCTCTGAACAGGAATTCAAAACACTTCTTTCACATAATTTGTACAGTTTTGGCTCTTGTAATCTACTGGACTATTTTGTTATCTATATGGACTATTTTAGGAAGCTTATATAGACATGTTTCTACAAAATGTATGCTTTCAACAACAGCTATTTTCTAGGGTCTTACTGACTCAGATAGTTGGTTCTCTGCTTCTCTGCCTGCTCCAGATTTTTCACTTTCCTAATCCTTCCTGAACCTAATATTATCCCAGATTTTAGAAGAATAGTGAGGGGGTGGGTAGAACATTCTGGGGGGAGGGGGGTTATAGGAGTAGGCTTACAGTTGTAGCTGAGATACTGGCAGCCAGGTCTCACTGTTTAAGGGTGGGTGATGTAAGAATCTGGACTGAAGAAAGAAAACACTGAGGGGAATTTCATAGAATCATAGAATATTCTGAATTGGAAGGGACCCATAAAGATTGTGTAGTCCAACTCCTGGCTCCACAATAGAGATGGCAACTCCAGACTTGGAGACAGTAAAGGCAAAAGGCAGTTTTGTATGGTACCAGTAGCATTATAAGGGTGTCTGGGTGGCACAGTCTTGAGATACTGTCAGCCTCTTGAAGTATCTGCAGATACACCAGATCTGCATTCTTAAATTTAAGATTCTAAGCCTGAACATTTGAGCCTTGTAAGCCCTTTCTTGGAAACCAACCTAAAGGCCTGGCTTTGGTGTTCGAGGTTGATCTCATTTTCCCCTTCAAATCTTTGCAAAACCCTTTTTCCCCCCATTACAGCTATTTTTAAATGTGTGAAAGTTGTTTTTTAAACCATGGTCAGGTCTAGAAAGCAGAAAATGAGACAGTGTTCTGATTAAGATGGGGTAGTTTAGATAGGCAGGAGTTGTTGAGGAATAAAGAACACTAGACTGTAAGTTTAGACTAGACTCAAACTTTCAGACAGCTGAAGTCAGATGACAGAGATTAACATCAGTCTAAGGTTTTACAATTATTTGAACAGGATATAATTTAAAGGAATGCATCTAATCTGTAACAATATTAATAGTATTATGGTAATGTCCCAATTCTGCTAACATGACTTATTTCTCCATGGGGCTATTGAGGTTAGAGACATTTCTGTTACGTCATATATATACTAAATTTCTGACTATGACTGCTGGCAGACTGAATTGGACCAAGGCACATGCATGAACACTGGTAGATGATTCTTTACACTTTCCAGTAGTTAACATTTTGATCTGTTTTGCTTTGTATTTCCCAGAGAATGCCCAAAGAGGGACTGTTCTTAATATGCAATGCTGTGTCTTGTGTCCAGGGCCAAAGGATTGAGATGGATCTGATTTCTTTACTGATACACCTATGGACACTTCTAGCCCTACCAGCCCTTCTCAGCATGACATCTCACAGACAAACTGTTAATGGTCTTGTAAAACTGAGCCACTGTGTGCTCCTGAAAATATTAATGTTTTTAACTATAGACAAATCCATTTTCCATGGGGAGCTGCAGCTAAAATAAAATCTTGGTTCTCAAGATTCAAATACCATAACATTAGATGATTACTTGTGGGAATAAAATTTTAACTACTGAAAAATTCCATGATACTAACAGCTTGTAGATGAAGAATTTGTGAATGGTATAAGCAATTTCCCTGAGACTCTGAGGTTTCACTGTAAACCTCAGTGGCAGCTGGGTCTGACTTATCTTTCACAGGGCAGAATGTACACCCTGTGATGGCTAACTAGGAGCTTACATTTGGCTGTGTAACCAAATCACCATTTTGTGGTCTTGTCATATCTCTTTCTGACATAAGATGGTAGGGATTTTTGTATCTAATTGTCACTTCTTGTTTTGTGAGACAGTGTGTCTGAGAAAGATGATCTTGTTATGAGACTGCACAAGAGAGAGGGAGGAATGATAAAAGGAAATTATATTCTTTGGAAACTAAGGGAGAACTATGAGTTTCTCTTATTTAAGACTGAGGCAGAAAGTGAAAAAAAAAAACAAAAAATGACCCCCAGTCTCTCTCCATGTACAATAGTCAAGTCTGATAAGGAGTTTTAGGAAGTTTCATTAACTCAGTGCTCCTCCAACTAATAACATTTCTTGCAAATAGCTTAACTTGTTTTGCTAAACCAAATGTGAATAACTTCCAATAGAGTCGTTTGGAAGGTAATTCTAACTGTCTTTATTTATATTTGTATAGATTGGCTTCATGGCAGGATCTCTTACAATAAAATGCAGCATAATAACTATCTACTAATGATACTTTGACTTGAAATATCGCCAGGAAGTTTGAATTGGTATCCACCTATTTTTAGCAGAAATAGCTGAAAACAGTTCACAAAATAAGCCCCAGCTGTAATAACAAGAAAAATTGACATAAACCAAATGCTCACCACGGGTGAATTTCCACCTACTCTTCACAAATAGAATGAGATCATAAACAGTGGGAGGCTGGCCTGTCTCTAATTTTAATTGTTTTATTTTCCAGTTTATAGCCTGATTAGATTGAGAATGGTAGGCAGGTATAATTTAATTTTAGCACTGACCCCCTACAGGATGGATTGCAACAGTGATGAGCCCTAGTAAGAATAGACTGTTTAGTAGTTCTTGTGCATGCAAAGCACTTGTTACACAATTTATCTGCTGCAACTTCTTTTTTCCACTGAAACTTCAGTTCGAAGTGAGTTCACCAAAGTACCATAACATAAGCCAATCATGGTTGTCAGTGTACAAATATTCTTTAAGGATTTCACAGTGATCCGATAGAATTTTACCTTGTGTGGGGTGCAAAGCATTCACATTACTGGCACAATCTTATGAGTGGCTTGTTAACACATATTATGGACTTGTAAGGGAAATAAAATATAGAGGACAATGGTCATTCCATAGTTGAAAATGAAATGTAATTTCCTCTGTAAATCTGATTTGGAGCTTCCATTCAGTTTTGTAAACTAAGGACTGCCTGTCTGAAAGTGAAGCTAACCTGGAATTCTTTCTTTCAAATTTTAAAAATGTTTTTGTTTGTGTATTCTTAAATATGTTACAACAAAGCCTGTTATTTTTCTTATCTTAAAAGTAGGAAGAAAATACATTCTATTCTAAGTAAAGTGTAACATTTGGTGCAGTTTAAACAGTCTTTTGATAGTTTACTTTTTTGACATTTCAGCAATGACATGTCATTGTTTTTACTGGGTTTTCACAAATGGTTATACAATACTGGCAGTTCTATTTCACCATGTGGTTGACTCAGTACCTTCACCATCTGGCACCCTTCAAAGAACATATCCTCCTTCCAGACCTGAGTGAATTTACTGAAGTTCAAGGAATGACTGAAGACCACGGATTCTACAGAGGTAACAGAAAAAGAGTGCATGGAACTTCAATTGACAAGGTCCTTTAATGTTTTAAACCCCTGCTAAACAGCATTTCTATATTTGAAAACAGGATAAAGCTTCCCAAGTACAATAACTACCGATGATAGGAGTGCATGATAGAAGGAGTGATCACCCATGTGCCCAGCACTGAATAAACACATACCTGCTTTATAACCTAATTCTGGTTATAGAGTTTGATTCTGCACGTCACTACTGTGACATTTTTTTTTTATTTCCCTCCACTTTTGACCTGCTGGGATCCAGCCTTGAGCTCATGGCTGATCACATATCTGCCATTAATATCAAATCTGTCAACAAATAATTAGTTACATACTGTAAAGAAATACTTCAGAATTAAAACCGCCTGAATTAGAATTAATTATGAATCCCTGAGACACCTTAGCTAATTATAAAATGGTAACTAAATATGTAAATTTTCATAACTGGACAACTTATCTGGGTGTGCCTAAGAGTGGAGACCAAAGGAAGTGAAGACTCAAGAACAGAAAATATTCAATACCTACAATACCTCTGTGTAGGTGAAATGAAAATTCCAGGTGGTGTCAGGGATCAGCAGAGCTAAATGCCAGTGTCTCAAATAAAAGCTTTAGTGGAACTGCTGTGACAGTTCACAGATACATTAAAAAAAAAAAAAGGAAAAAAAATCATCAATAAGCCTATGTTGTTTTATTTGCCCCACTCACAAGTCACTAAAAAGGGTATCCTCTCCTTTTTATTAGATTGCTTACCTAATATAATGGAAATTCCACCAGGACTCAGGTCTGAATTTTGCTCCTCTGTTGTTTTCTCTTGTACTCGATTTTGCATTTGTGTAGTAAACAGCCCTGTTCTCACCTCACGGACTACTTGGCAGAGAGAAATGAGAGTGATTTTACGCAGTAGCAAAGTGAACTTCTGTAAACATTTGGTTTCATTTGAGATATTTTGATATCCTGGATACACAGCTATGAGAGCTGTATTAAAGGCTGAATGTATTGCACAAGAGCTGAAATCTAAAGATGAGGTTGACAGTATGCTCTAACTTGCACCTTTGGGGAAATGAGGTCCAGCATGATAAATAGACTTGGGCTATATTTTCAATCTCCTTGGAAACAGGCCCTCAGCAAAGAAAGAGAGGAATGACTGCATGAAAGCTTGGGAGGGGAAAGGGCTGTTAACAACTGATAGCCACACAGAAACAGTTAAGGTTAAAATATACAGACTAGTATAAGTTGAATCAGTTTAAATTTTGTCACATCCTACATCTTACAGTAATTCCTCCATTAATATGTAGATGTGTCCCTAACTGTTTTACAGACGTGCCAAGGAACAGTAGCTTCTGGTTATTTGGATTTGGCTTACATTTTTCAGTAGTTTCAGCTCATACTTCCTCTTGATACGTGCTATTTCAGCCCTGGGGTCGTGGTCTCCTGATCATACAGGAAGTCTTTAAGTACATGGCTGTCCCCTCCCAGGATGTGTGTCTGGCTTTTCTCTGAGTGGGGAGAGGGAAAGCAATCATGGTAGCACAAGATATGAGCCTTTCAGGAACATGCACCTGGAGTCTGGGCTCACTTGCTGCCCAGAAGTGAGGTGCTCTCAAAAGAGAGTAAGGATAAAGCCAGTGAGAGGAGGACCACCATGAGCAGATGCAGTGATTTAAAAAGGAAATGAAAAGGGCCTTGCTGACAATGCCCAGCTATATAATTTGAATACCATTGGAAACTGATTCTACTCACACAAGGCACTCCTCATCCAGAGCCCTACTGGAGCAGTGTCAAGGTGGAGTCTTCTGGGATGAGTTTTGCAAATGTGCCCAGTCAGACTGGAAGAAGAGATGGTAAAATACCTGGCCAGGCAGCAGGCTTTTGGGAGTTTGTTTGATACACAAAAGGATCTGGGAGATCAGCTTCACTGGAGTATAGGTTTTGAGAGAAACCTTCATCTTGCTGCAGAAACGATAACTTTCCTCCAGGAATAACTACTACCACAGGACACTTAAGCAGCCTCTGCTCCAGGCACCTGTTTTTGCTTTTGAAACTGCTATAAAACTGCAAAAAACTGCAAAAAACAAAAAACAAAAAACCCTCCACATCTTTGGGCTTGAGGAAGCACGGCTGGTAGCATCCTGCCTGTTTTATGGAACAAATTTTAATCAAAAGGATTGATTATCTCAGGTAAAGATCACTTTCTGCCTCTTGTTTCTTACATGTAGGATTTTAATTACTTGTAGCTCTGCAAAGATATATTCTTCAGGATTTTATGTATCCTGTTCTCAAGGTAGTATTTTTCTAATGAGTTTTCTGAAAATAAATTTTATGAAATTATTTGAAAACACAATTTTCTTCTAATTTAGGGTCTATTATTAGGAGTTTTCTTCTCCTGATATAACAGAACTGCTACCAAATCCACCGGCTTATTCTCTTCCTTCTCCTTTTTGAGGGCTTTGTTCAAGCTGACCTTCGTTACTGCCAGCCTTGGCACATCTGTTCTCTTTTATGTCCTTTAAGATGCTGTTAAAAAGAGGCATTATTTCTGCTGCAAGAGCTACACTTAACAAGACGAAGGAAGACATTTAGGAATGGGCAGCACTGTTGATTCCTAGGGTTCTTTTCTAAGGAAGCAGCAGAACACACCTAAAGCATTGCTGATTAATTCAACAAATACCAATTTCCATGGAGATAACAGTGGGTATCCTATTAATATCAGAAATGGGCTAACCCAAAGAATAAGGGATGTATTCAATACATACAGTTGTTAAAAGGTCTCTACATTTGGTTTTACCTGTCTTCTTTGTAACTGTTCAGAAATAAAACTTTGCGGAGCTTGGCACTGCACTCTCTACATGCTGCATTATATCAGTTTTTTTGACTGTAAGTAGTCCACACTCTTTTCATCCCAGATAAAAAGTGTTAGACTTTAAAAAAAAAAAAAAGTCAATTTTAAGTGTGTTCATTCTGCAGGGGGAACTTTTTACAAAGCCAGGCTGAACAACTTGCAAATGTGAACTGTTGCCTCTCTTTGGAACTCAGCAGGCAAAGTTTGAATCATATTTTTCTGCCAGTGATAGCTTTGAAAGGAAAGTATTGAGGCTTCTTGTTTTCCTGTCCTTTTGTCCCATTGCTAAGGAGGACTCCTTCAACCTATGCAACACAGCAATACGAGAGAGGTGAGGTACAGTGGTGTCAGCATGAGGCAGGGGGCCTTGAACTCCTGCTTTCTAATCCTGCCTCTGAGAGAAATCAAACCAAATTAAAAACATCTCCAGGCAAGATAGTGCATAACGTCATTGCTTTGGCTTAGAAGTAGCGCTGAGGTGTGCAACCCAGCAGGAGCTCCTGGAGGCAATACGCTGTCATTCAAACCAGCACAGATGCTGCTTAACTCCATTTACCAGCCTGACATGGGACTTTGAGAATGGTATGGGTCCCGGTGGCAGCAAAACTGCAGCTGCCTCCTCCACACCTTAGGATAAAGAACAGCATGTGCTCTCCCCAAAACATCGCATTAAGCATACTCCTTTCAGTACTTCTTTCAGTACTTCTTTCTGTTCCCTTTTCCTTTTCTCATCCACTGCCTTTATCTCCCACTGACCTGTAGTCGCTCACGCCCACACAGCGGCTTACAACACTGCTTACATTGCCCTGGAGTTTGAGCTTCTGCTTCAGAACTTCTGCTGTGGCCCAAATGCACAAAACACATCTGAGGATTTGGACTGAAAAGGAGGAATCGAGCTACTACTCTTGCACTCCCTTGATCAATGGTTGTTTAAGCGCCTGGCTGGTACCCTTGGGTATAGAGAGCAGTCTGCAGGCAGGCAGGCTTAACTAACATGCAGCAGATGCCAACAGCAGCAAGGGCAGCTGGACACTGTCAGTGCATGGGGAGACCTTGGAAGCCACCCAAAACTGAGAACGTCTCTGCCAGTTGTATGCCACTGGAGGTTCCCCATCAGCACGGGTGATTTTTCTGCATGATGGCTGCAGCAACAGCCAGGGTCTGAAGTGTGTTAGCTGTCCTTTTCATGATTCTGCTGTGTTATGCTGAACAGCTCTAGGAGACAATAGGAAGGTTCAAGAACATTATGTTACATCATGTATGTGCTTACAAATTTGACAGGCAGGGTTGATCATTGAAAGGACGATGTTGTTGTGCTCTGAGTTTTACTTAGAGAGCAATAACATGAAATGATAGTATATGTTGCACATCTACCTGGAAATTTCAAGGGCTGTGGGTGCTTACTTCTGCTTACAAAGGTTTAATTGGCCACTATTTACATGGAAACCAGAGTACATAAACATATATTTGCAAGAGTGAGTTCAGCTCTGTACTCATTTGTCAAGTTGCTGTGCAAGGTAAATAAATCTAATACCCTCTAAACAGAAAATGTGAGGTTGTAGAGTGCAGTAGGGAACAGAAGATACTTAGAAATCTGCTTCTGAGATCAACTTAGAGAAGAATGGACAGACATCCCAACTCCAAATAACAAGAATCTTTCATGAATTAAAACTTTAATATATGGCATAAAAAATTACACACCCATATTTTCATAGATTCTATTATTGGCTGTATGAAAAAATAGAACAATCAAATAATATGGGTGGTTGTTTTCTTTCCTACACTTATTTACCTTATATTTGAATGCCAGTTTTGGTAAGCTTAATTGCTAAGCATTACCAGTACTAGTAAATTACTACAATTTGGCTTATTGCACCTGCTTTTAGTCTGAGTGGAGTCAGGACATTATGATATTTCAAGAATAAATTCACCAAACTTAAGAGATCTGGTTCATTCACAAGATAGAGATGAGCCTCTAGCACTGACTGATTGAAACTGTGAAAAATTGCCTGTTAATCAGTAATTTTGATGTAGTATTAGTAGGAGGGAAAGTGTTCATACTCCTCTTTCTTTAATGCAGCATTTTATGCATACAGTTATTTGGATTCATCTGCTACAGAATGAGGTTGTTTACCCGAATCCTACCTTCCCCAAGAGCTTGTGCTGACCTGGTTTATATATTCTTTACATTTAGACCTTGACATGTAAGTCTAAATTGACTTGAAAGCAATGTGACAGAGTGGAGGTTAACCAAAGTGATTTAAAAAAATAAATGAGTACAACTTAAATATCTACAGCCCCAGGCCATTTTGTCTCAGCTGCGCTTTCATTATTCCAAGACCTGTCCTCAGGGGCTTTCCCTATCAGTGGCAGTGACTGAAGCTGGATTGTGAGCAATGACAATTTTCTGAGAATATTCTGGTGGTCATGAGTGTAAAACAGTACCCTTTTGCCTGCTGGACACAGTGGTCACTCCATGTGGAAGGAAATGAGGAGCTTGCTTTCTGTTGTTATGTTTATATCAAGAGATTTTATATAATGAAAGCATTTTAACCAAAGCTCATCTCATTTTTCATGCTCAGAGAGTTCTGTTTAAAACTCAAATGTTTCTGATGAATCCGTTTGATGCCTCTGAGGTTGGAAATAATTTTGTATCACTTATTACTACTGGGGCAGAAATCCGCGCCTGAATCAAGAGGGCATGATGTGGTGCTTCTGTGCTAACTAAAATGATTCCCATCACGTGAAGATAGTTTTTATCCTCTTCCTTCACCTTATCTTCTTAAAAAATAAATTAATTGAGAAACTTGCATATGGACTCAATATCCTTCCATTCCCACTCAGATCTAAGAAGTATTTTTATTTCCCAAGCAGGCTTTGTGAGAAGAAACACACATTTCATCATGCATCTCTGACTCTATTTTCAAAGTATATTTTCAGAGAGAAGTTGATATTTCAAAACCTGCTTTGTCAAAAAAAAAAAAAAAAACACAAAAAAAACAACACCAAAAACTTGCTAATAAGGCAAGGAAGAGTATGTTCTGCCTGACTGAGAAGCACGAGAGCAAACTGCAGCATCAATTCATAAAGAAAGACAGACTAAACCATTAGAATAACAGTATGGAGAACTGCAAAGGAAACAGCTTTTTAAAAATTCAAAACTTAGTGAAATTTCTTTGACTATTCTATATCCAAATGAAGGCTCCCACTTTAGCAAGATAATTTAGTATATCTTCTGAACTTGACTTCCATGGCACTACCCAAACATCTGAAATGAGACTGGTATTTGAGGTGCGTGCTGAATCAGGAAAATAAATATAAAATGGTTTGCCACATGTTAAATTAAATTGCTTCAGAGTCTGTGGTACCACTGAGAATGTTTCCTAATAAGATTGAAACCCCTTCTCCCCCTCATTCACCTATTAAAAACACAGGGAATGTTATTATGCTGCAGCCTAATTTTCCAATACACTTCACAAAACATTTATGTGATGTGTTTCTTACCATTTTAACCTTTGAGAGCACAATGGGTACCACAGTTGCTTTCCTTTAAACAAAGTCTTGCTAGCATTAAAAACACAAAAGTAGATGATTTTTTGCCACTTCCCAAGAAATAAACATGGGAAACCAGTGAAATAAATTAATTTGCTCTCAATTAGAACTCATTAAGAAGTGTTTTGTGCCAACTAATAAGCTTTTTATTTCTTGCAGAATAAAAACAAAAAATTACAGTGGTAAATGAGCAAGTAGAGATGGTGTATGTCACTGAATTACAGACCTACACGAATGGCTCTAATAAAAAGCATTTTCACCCTCCTCAGAAATGATGGATTTCATTCTGCTGAACTTGAATAATAGTGTACGCTGCAATGCACTCCTCTGCCCCCTAAGTGGCTAGTAAAAATTAATCTTTGACAGCAGTGAGCAGTACTGGAGTGATTCTTCTTCTCTAAGCTTGTATTACTCAGTCCCTGGAAAACTGAACAGAATATGCTACATCCTGTTTACCAGGTGTTTCAGGAGCAATCAGTATGAAAGCACAGAAATTTAGTCATAAAAAACCATGAAGGCATACTGTGAAATACCAGGGAGACTTTTAATTCATAGCATTAGTTTACATTATTTTTATTACTATCCTTTCGTTCTATTTTAATAATAGAATAAAATAGAAAATGAAACAACCACTCCTAGATGTTTCCCCGCAAGAATTGCTAATATGGGAGATCTTTCACATCTTCTCTTAAAGAAGCTGAGGATGATTTTAATGATCTCCAGTCTCATGGACCTGTACTGTAATGATAGTTTAGAAATGCTTATGCTTTCTCAGTATGCGGAGCTTAGGATAGTAGCATAGCTTCTTTAAGAGTTAGGATAGTAATCTGCTTCTGTTACAAACACCTCAAGACAGCCACGACTTCATGCATAGAAGAGAACACAATGATTCTGAATTAAATCCTCCCACTGCAGAATAAAATAACAAAGACTAGACATTATCTAATGGATATTGAAATTATTTGCTTTTTCATTTTGTTTGTTTGTTCTCTTTTGTTTTCGTTTTACTGTTAGTTTCTGGGTTATCTTAAGCGGTGCTCACACATTAGAAGGAAAAGGAACTGTCTAAGTAGGGTTCAGAACTTGGTGGTTTTTAGTTTGTTTGTTTCTTTCTGTTTTTTTTTTTTGTTGTTGTTGTTTTTTTTGGGGGGGGGGGGGGAGTTGGGGCTATGCGCAGAGGAGGGGGGAGGGTGCTGTTATTGTTATTGTTTTCACACAAAAATGGTGAATCTGAATGAACAACTCTTATCTGGTAAGCATGGGAAGGTTAAAAGGAATAGAGGATGTAAAGGGAGGGAGAAAAAAACCCTGCAGTGGAGGTATGCAGTCAGAAAGATGGTTTTCCAATGGCGACATGTATAGAAGTAGGGTACATAAGAAACTGTTAGTTAAATCTCTCTGTCCCTCTGTGCTCAGGTATGTGGAAGAGAAAGAATTCAGTTAACGGCATTGCTGTTTTCATCAGGTTTATTTTCTCATCTTCCCTCAACTTAAATTCTAACATCAATTAAAACGCCAAGCTAGAGGTAGGATACACAAGGTTTTATTGTTCAGATGGTAGCCTTTAGGAACAAATCAGATTTAAAACCACATAGAATGATGCACATTCTGCTGAAAATCTGTATCTTACATATGAAAAAAAAATACCTATCTGTGAGTCTGATGTTTTATTAGCAGTGTGCTATTCAAAATTTTCACTTATTCTCCTTCTGACCACCATTTTCTTTTTTATTCATTTCTACTAAAACATTCTTCTTCTTACTTCCTTTGGTGAAATAAGGGGGACAGGGAGGATGTATGAATGTTCTCCATTTCTTAGAAAAGGCTGTGACTTCTGTGATCACTGATACAGTTACTGTGAAATGCCATAGCTATAATGGACTTGTTCCAGAAGTTTCACTGAGATGGTCCAATCCTTAATCCCTGCTATAAATTGTTACTTTTAGTGCCACATCACAAAATTAATCTTTCCATTTGCTTTACAACAAATCATTTAACAGTCTGTGAATCCATATAGAGAACCATGGGGCAAAGCTTTTGATAAAAGTTAGTGAGAACCTAACCAGTTTGCATATCTTATTTGGGAAGAAGAAAATAAAAGCTTCAGGGATGTCAGGTCTGACTACAACTTTTAGTTGGTCCTGCTTTTTTTTTTTTTGCCAGAGTGCACAGTCCATTTAATAGTTTCTTCTGGTTTCAATATATTTTCTGTATAATCAGGGGCCTTTGAGAGATGACTGACCACTGGTCAATTTGGACATGTGCATTTCAGTGATTTGAAATAGCATTAATATCATGATATTCCACATGCAGAAAAGCAATGACAGTAGTGAGGTTTCTACTGGAGAACTAATGGTGGGTTTAAATGGCATGTTAAATCAGTGTTTATAGAAGTACACTAAACAACTGTCCTCGCATATCAGAATAACTTGGACATATTATATCATCATTGAAGACTGATAGACGTATATGTTCTAAAACTAAATACAAATTTAAAACTTGCTTAATGTCAAACCAGAGAGTTAATCTTATTGGCTGCATCTATTCATTTCATACCTTGGTGAGGTTTTGGAACAGGATGTCCAGGGAGGTGGTGGAGTCACCATCCAGGGAGGTGTTCAAGAAAAGTGTAGACATTGCATTTAGTGAGATGGTTTAGTGATGTTGTAGTGCTGGGTTGATGATTGGACTATAAGATCTCAGTAGTCTTTCTAGTCTTAATGGTGCCAGGATTTTATGGTTTAAAAACATTCCAAAAAAAAGCTGGGACATATACTTCTCTTTCTCCACTGTTTTGTCATTGCAAAAGCCCTGCAGAAGCTTACAGATATTGCTTGGTTTGTTCTTGCTTATGTACTTCACACCATTGTCACATAATTTGATACTAACATCCAATGAAGTAACCAGTATGCTGAGACACCTTGGGTCAGCTGTTGTTCTGGGGCTACTTTAACAAGTTCAGCTTCTGGACAAAAAATGAAATCTTATCTTAAAAGTATGACTGGGTCCTGGGGGAGGAAGATTGGCAGAGAAAGGAAAGGCAGCTGTATTTATGAAAAACACGACTGAGTTACATTTAATGACAAATTTTGTAACATTATTGGTGTATATATAGGATAGCAATATATTTTAAAATTCTGAATTTCTCCTGTTCCATTCCAGAAGCTGGGATACGCTAGATCTTATGATAAAGCATAATGTCTTAATAAAAATAACTAGAATTAGAAGCAATACTGCAGCACTGAGATTGGGTAGAATTGAAGTAAGCTTCAAAAGGATTTTATGTAAACGTCTAGACTGATGTTATAATGTGTTCAGTCTAATTTAGTATTAGGAATCCTTCACTAGCAGAAAGCTTAAGCCAGTGAGGGAAATTTCAGCTCCATAAAATGGTAGTTTTTCTTAGATGCTCTGTGTGAAAAAGAAGGCATCAGTTCTTAGATCCTTTTTAGCTCTTTCCTCACAGATGCTAAAGCACCTGCAAGAGATTGTTGGAAAGTGCTATATTATATTATTTTCTATTTAGAAATGAATGTACATAGTAAAAGTCCTGTCTATTGAGCTGAAAATGAAATCCTTGGGGCATACGTCTGATGTCAGCAGGAATGAGTAATTTAGAACTTGAAGTCTGTACTTCCTCCTGAGAGTATGAGGCACAAATATGAAAGGATTTAAAAAATACCCTTCACATTTGCATCTAGAGGAAAATACAACAGCTCCAATTTGTTTGATTTGTTCATTAATTGCTCAGCTAATGCTTGGAAAAGAACTCAACAGGGACAAAATGTAGCCATACACTCACCAGGCAGTTTTGTAAAAATCTGAGCTACCAAGGGAGTGTATGTAACGCAGACAATGTATTGCATATAAAATAAAAAATTAATATGAAAAAAAAAATAAAATAAAATAAGTAAATATTTAGATCTACAATCTTCAGCAGTACTAGCTCCATAACATATAGGGAGGAACTTGTAAAAGTATGTATATGTGGAACTGGAAAGGAAAAGTTATTTTATGAATGTATCCCCTCATCACTTTACATCATGAAATGTATTTGTTCCATCAGCAACTGACAAATCAGTAGCTAACAAATTTCAGACTTTTTTTTTGTTTGTTTGATGTTTCTGATTAGATCCAAATGTGAGATCAGAGATGAATAAACATTATCCAAGCACATAAGACGGACTTACTAATTCATTTAAACAGTAGTGCCAAACTTTTCTTCCAAATACTCCACAACTGACTTTTCAAGCCCTTCCTGTTTCTTACCTTGTTTTTGTGGTAATGTTTCCATTAGCTTTCAACAGCTTAGTCTGGGACCACAACACTGTGGTTTAAAGACCTTTTACATAATGGCTGCATCACACAGATTTGTAAGCTGTTACCCACATGAAAAAATAATGGAAACTTTTTCTAGTTACGGTTTTTATTGTTGGTTGAAGTGGAAATCCCAGCTTATATACATAGGTTTTTCTGAAAGTAATGTCTCATATTTATTTCTTTATTTCAATGGAAGCCACATCAAACAAAAAGCACATTAACACTATTTGATAGAGGACATTCTCAACTACCAAACACTATTTTTCAACACAGTCACCACCATTAGCTGTCCATATTTGCCAACACATTGAAGCTGATATTCAGCTCTGTACACAGTTTCCTGGTTGTAATCTGCTGAGTCACCCATGTGAGTTGATGGAGACACTCTTCATTTTGTAGCACGATAGGTGTGTGTGGCTATCTAGAAAATGGCTTGTCTTTCACACTGCTGTCACCACTGCTGAAACACACCACCCAATGCCTCACTGTGCTCACATCCACTCTTTGGTTTTCCATAAATGTTCAGCGTCAGTGAATGCCTATGTGGGCCATTTTTTCCACATGGAGGAATTTGATTACACACATTTTCTGCATCCACAGTTCCATATCAGGTACGATTTTGCCAGACTGTCCTTCAACCAACAAAATGTAACAGGATATTGATGGGAAGGTTCAATCTCCATATATTTGTGTTATGCAACACACTCAGTCTCAGCTGTCTAGGCATTGGCCATGGCAGCTGGGCCACTAGTTGACCAACCAACAACAGATCTCTGTATTTCTATACCTTTAACATTTTTTGTTTTGCTCCTACTATGATATTGCTTTGTACTGCATTAAATCTGGAAAATAAATTCAGTTATAAAATTATTACTTTTTTTAACAATCAAAGGTTGCCCGTCACCATCTGCCTTTAATTACCGTGGTACAAATGTCATTCCTTCAGTTTGTAGAATTATCCACGGTATGTACAGCCATCCCAGAGACACAAAGGACAGACTAAAAATAAAGAACGATTAGCATCTTCATGTAAATGGAGCTGTACATCCATATGATGAAGGAATGAGTTTAAATACTAGAAATGTCTTGTACTTTATTTGCACAGGGATAATTCAAATACAACATGGCTTCAGATGTTTTTCTGTGAGGGTACAGAAAAGTATATAATCTTCTTTTGATGAATAACTTTTCCCCTATTCTCTTTCTCAGAAACAGAAATTGGCTTCTTCTGCAGTTATACTGTTCTCATCCCTATTCTAAATGAGAAGGAAGAATCTTTCAGACCCTGGTTGCTTAGATACTTAGTTTAAAAGTTTTGGTCAATGATGTTTCATCAATCATTTTGCAAAATTTGAAGTCAAGGAGAAAATTTATCTTAGTTACAGGCTGAGCATAAGAAGTTTTTACCCCCCTTTATAGCATGGGCTATGGTCCACTTCCCAGTATCATCTGGATGTTGTCATTTATCACATTCCTCTTTATAGAAAGGGCCTAACACATCAGCAACACATATACTATTTGCTATTCTTTCTCCCTCTAGGTTCAAGGCTTGTACACAGAATCCTTATCTGTGTAACTTTGGTGTAATTTGAGAACTGAGTTGAGATAGCAGATTAGACTGGTATTAGCCATCCTATTTCTACCATATGATAAATCAGAAGTGCTTAATGTTTTAGACTGAGGTTGAGAGTAATCTCACTAAGTTGGTGTAGCTACAGTAAAGACAATGCAAAGAGAAACCCTAGAGTTTTTTTATAGTCAGTGGAGAAAACCAAGAACTATATGGAACAACTCCTCTTGTTCTACAGTAGACATCCCAAACTGATCAGTTACATTATCATCTACCACTTAACTACAAAAGAAAGATTGGAATGACAATTAGAGATGACAGGAAGGGATTATGTTGCTCATATGTAGACAGACCACTATCAATTTAGGTATTGTACCACTGACAATCTATAGATTATCCAGAACATCCACACTGGCTATATATTTTGGTACAGTTTGTATTGGAGGCTCATAACTTTTCAGTGAAAGCTTAGGCCAGAGAGGATAATTTACATAAGTGAGAATGGAACAGAATGGCTCTGTTTAGTAACTCAGATACAAATCTTCAGATATATAACAAAGAGTTATCAATTCAGTATAAAGATGCCAATAGCTGAAGGTAGCCCAGCAAAATCAGTTATTGTATCCCATTATGCACAGGAATTACATGTGTGCATTTTCCAGAAGCAAATCTTGTCTATTACCTTGTTTATATGTTTAAAACATTAAGCAAATAGAGTAACCTTTCAATAATCAAAGAAAAGACACGGGGTTTTCTGCAAGATCATTTGGCTTATCAGGATGTCAGGAATGGAAACGTAAGGAAACACCTACGCTGACATATATGCCTTGAAATAGGCACATGAGTCCGATCAATTGATTCTTAGAAGTTTTTTGATACTCAATAGGAATGAATGAATCTGCCTAGGGGGCAATTAATTGTATCTGAAAAATAGTGTACATGATAAATCAGATAAATCATCTTTTAAAAACATTTATTTTTCTGTTGGCTCAGAAGAGAGATTAAATAATTTTAATGCATAGCTGTTCTGGAGTTAGTTTGGATTAATCTCAGTCTTCCCTTTTGTATCTTTGGCTCTACAAAGAGCTCAGACAATTGGCTTTAAAGACAACATTTGAGTGACCAATTTTACATTAACTGAATCACATTTAAATTCAAGCAGAGATTTAACATGTTTGGTGGACCTTTACTACTTGTAGTAGTAGAAATTAGAAAAATAATTAAATTTAGCCTGTTTGTCTCACTGAAAGTCGTCATGACATGTTTTTATACCAAAAACATAAAGCCTCAATATAATGCTATAATGAGAGTATGACAGATGCACTCAAAGTAGTGTTTCCTATTTTATTGCATTGACATATCATATCAGAGGAGGATGTTGGTGGCATGACAGTAGAGGCTGAACCTTCTTGCCATTATCCCATTACAGTTTCTTGCCTTGCAACAGATGGCAGAAGAGGGGCAGTTTGACAAAATGACATCTGACATGGGAGTGAGTATGAAGCAAAGGCGTGTTATTGAATTCATCTTTGTGGAAAAAATGGCACCCATATACATTTATTGATGCTTGCTGAGCACTTATAAAGACCGAACAGTGAAGTAATGGGTGGTGCATTTCAGCAATGACATCTTCATAGCAGCTATGATATTGTTGGTAACCCTTGCTGGTGCAGATTTTTATGAGCATGGCATGCAGACTATCACCCATTGCTGGTAAAAATGCATAGCTAATAGGGGTGACTACGTTGAAAAATAGAGTTCTGTAGATGACAATTTGCTCTTTATATCTGTTGTAGCTTCCGTATAAATATTTATTATGTTATACATATCTTTTGATGAATGTGGTGAATATTACCAGTATCCCATGTAAGGCTTTGTTCAAAACCAAATCCCCATTAAAGAATTCTCCAAAATTATATTCTAATACTAACGTTGTATAAGAATGTGCACATTTATAACTGTTAATAGTAAGTGCTTGACATTCAGACAAAGGAGATAAGCATTATTTTTTCCTGACAGGAACTGTGCAACATATAATAAGTTTGGTATCTCAGCAAAAGAAGTCTGATTTTCTTTTTTTCATTAAAAACAAATGAAATTTCCATTCATTAATTTATAGTTTGTCATGATGTCCCTAACGTATCTTAACTTCTAGTCAGTGAGATAAATTTTAAAAGGTAGCCTACTGGCTTTGGTAAGTCAACATATCCTCCATTTTTAAATGACAATCTGATGATGCATCTGCCATCTTCCTAGCTTCCACCAGGATTTCAGTCAGTGATGTTCTTTCATTCGTTTGTTCATTCATTTGTTCCTTTCTTCCTTCATTTTGGAGGTTGGAGGAAGGGAATCTGACAATAAGCTAGAAAAATCCATTCTGCCAAATTGCATGCCCTGCTGCTTCATCACCATTATTATACTGAGGTTTTACATTAAAGTACCCTGGATTTTAAATTGAAAGTCAAATATAATTTGCTACTAGAAGCATGAAGTGAGTGACTAGAAAAGCTGATAGCTAGGCACAGCATGACAAATTGGTATCTATCTAATAATGAGTCTTACAAGGTCATGGATCACTACAAACCTCTCAGTTTTATGTAAGTAGAACTGGACTACATTGTGTCAATTGTTGTTTCAGGGGAAAGGGCAATATATTTTAGATTGGCCCATGCATTTTCAGAGCTAATGGTAGACAGATACAATGTCCTTTTCTTTGAGAGAGAGAAAACTGGGGGAAGTGACAGAGAAAGAAAGGGAAAGAAGTTTTGCTCCACACACTCATTTTTAGGATAAATTTTGGACAATTTTTTCCATTGTGTGTATTTAAGCTTTAGGAAAGAAGAAACCCAGATATTTATATATTACTTTAAAAAATAAAAATAAAAATAAGGAAGTGATTATTTAATGGGATTTTTATGTAAATCATGGAATTGATTTGATTTCTACAGCTGTATCAACAAAAACAGGAGAGGAACAGCTGTGTTCCTATACCAGGAAAAAATGCTATTATTAGGAGAACATTACTACATTTGAAACATTCAAATCACTTCTCAGCATGTATTAATCAATAGGTTCCTAGTGGAGTTAATAAAGGTATGACTATTTGTACCACAAGGTAGATTGCCTTATAACACCATCCCTTAACAACATATTCACAAAATTTGTGCAGCTGGTAAATGTTGTCATTTGAGGCTTACGCTCAGCTGAGATCATTTATTAGGAGTTGCTCTTCTGGGACATAAAGACCTTTATCAGTGCTTTATGACATTATTTTTATGCGCCTTTATGAGACATTGTGTACGATTCATGTACCATAACTTTGGCATCTAAAATGCAGTTCATAGTTCTAAGTTCCTTTGTCATCACTGTAGTAGAATAGAAGGATATAATCTTTTGAACATTCTGAAAGAGATTATTTTATTGCAGAATAGATCTCTGGGATAGATCAGATTGTCTGCTAGAAGGCAGGAGAGCTTCTGGCAGTAAAAGAGCCTAGGGTGAAAATTTGGGTTTCATCACCTGCTCTTCAGATCTCTAAAGTTGGATAAGACAGTTCATAGAAAATCTGCTTCCTTTTGTATCTGTCTCCCCTCAGGGGAAAAATGAAAAGAGAGAGAAATGCAGACTTATGGTAAAAGACATGAATCAGTGAAGGACAGTGGCTAGAGGGTACAGACTAGGGACACAGGTATGGCAGTCCACAGAGAAATATGTTTTAGGAAACTGTAGAGCTGAAAGGGATTAGGTGACTGCTGTTCTGACCCAAAGTGGAGTCTGGAATTCAGCATAATGACCAAAACTATCCACATGCCTCATCCAACCTGACTATAGGCCATACTGTCTTTTTTTTTTTTTTTTACAGAAGACTTTAAATCTTACTGGGAGGTTAGTCATGATTTACTGTTCCTCTGTTGTCTTAGAAATAGGGTAGTAATAGCATTGCCAAAGTAACATGCAGTGAAGACAACTCCTTATAAAGATGCTGTCTACTGAAAAACAAAATGTAGAAGATGTGATCATGTTAACAGTTCTAGCTAGGGAGTTTGGCTCTATAAAGTATCTTGTTTAATCTATTTCTATGTTGGAGGTCTCTTGTTTAATCTCTCTTATGTCAGCTAAAACTGAGTTGACTGCAACATCAATAGTCATGAACAACCTACAATATATGCAACAGTTAGAATCGTATTTCCTGTGCAATGAACCTTTCAAAATGCTAGGAGTATGTTAGCTAGAAGTGGCTTACATTCTTGTTTAACTCACAAAAGGGACATATTGTGCCCTGTCTCTCAATTCTAGTTTTGCTATTCTTTTCATACTCACAAGGAAAACCACAGTGTATACAACACATGGTAGAAGCAAGCCAGTCTTTTGTACAATGGTTTAATCTGAAGTTCACAGAGATTAAGAGAAGAGAATCTTCCTGATGAGTGCTGGATCAGCTCTTCAGCTTACTGGCCCCAAGAATAAAATGTTGCTCAGTAAGTTTTATTTTGAGAGTGAAAGCTATCAAATCAGTCAGTGTGTGGAAGGATTGTCCCTTGTAGGCACAGCATGGCCCATAGAGAATAACCAAACAATGAGTAATAAGCAGCATGGATTATGAGAATAAATCTTATCAGACAAATGTGATTGCCTTTTCTGATAGCATTACCAAATAAGTAAATGAAAGGAAAATAGCAAACCTAATACAGTTTGACTTCAGTAGAGAATTTGATATAGTGACCATGAAATCTCATACAATTAATTCAAATCGGCAAATAGGAGAACTGTCACAAGGATTGAAGATGAGCTCAAAGGCTATATTAATGGATCAAGTTGAAGAGAGACACATAGATATTTGCTATGATGCTGGCACTAAATCAAGACTTGTTTTAACCTCTTAATTCCCGATTTGGAAAGAGGAATGAGTCAGCTCATTAAAAAACCTACTCATGACATAAATGGGGAGGGGCTTTGAATGTCTCCTTGGGGAAAGACTAATAGAATATGCTAGAGACAGATGTAATAAAATAATAAATAAATGATAAAAGTGCAAGGCAACACCTCTGGTGTAATTTGAAATGAATATTAAACAAGTATTTAATAATCTGGAAAAGGAGAGAATAAAATATAATTGTGGCAGATAATGGGCATAACTTGGAAGAGTCACAAAAGTGCAAGTGTAATTATAGGTGCATATGTAGAATTATTGCCTCATGGAAGAAGGTGATATATCAGAAGACTAGATTAATTCTGAGCATAGAAACAGACAGGGTCTTTACTGCTCCGGCACTCAAAGGATCAGAGTGTTTCCAGAATTAATGAAAAGAGCTGCAAGACACTGAATTAAAAGCCAAATGACCAGATGCATTGTTTTAAAATGAAGTAATATTAAAAAATGGATAAACTATAATGGTCTAGGTAAAAATCCCTGAGTTTGTACATTTATCATAATACCTCAAATTTAGTGATGATATGAGGACTGTCTGGTAATATAGATCTGTATGTAATCTTGACTAATAAATAGAAGGGTGCCTGGTAGTCTCAGAACATCAATGGAGTACAAATCTTGAGGCTGGTGAGGAACTCTGTTTGATGCAGAAACATGTAAACAAGAGCAATGTAAGTGAGACAAGAAATATGATTTTAAGGTGATTACAAACAGCATCTACTTGCCATACTATAAATGTACCGTGAGTGAGACATATTGCATGAATAAATATATACTATATGTATATATTTCTTTGCCTTTCACCTTTGTGGCAGCATAAAGAACTTGCAATGAATTTTGTTTCTTTAAGTAAAAGTTTCCTTAGTGTGCTAGAAAAATAAAATATTTGGGACAATATAATCTCCCATATGCAGAGTCCTTACCACCCCAGATGGCATACCAACTGCCAAGTTCTAGAAATGTTACTGAATTATTACCTTCCAAATATGAAGCAGACTAAACCAACACTGCATATAATAGATCCTCCCTCAAGTACTTCCAAAATTAAGACGAGGTGCCTCTTTTTCTATACAAAGCCCAGATGGTACATACAGACCAACTGTGAATTACATTGCTGGTGCAGCATTTAAACCATACAAATATGTATGCTAGTGTAACAAATGACCTTTGTTTACAAATAGGAGAATGAATCAATGAAAGAGATGTAAAGTTTTGCAGCTTGAACTGAAGACTGCATGCTTTGGCTATCACTCAGTATGACCTTTTGTACAGTGAAATTAGGTACAAAACAAGTTTTGCCCGAGTAGAACTATTTGAAATGACAATATAGACTCTGATGTTAGAATTTGTGAAAGTCTAACTTAATTCTTATGGTCAGAACCCATATGTAGAGTTATCACTCAGTACACTTAAATATCTGTAACTTTTAAGAAAGTAAAGGAACAAAAAGCAGATTTTCAATCTAACATTTGAAGAAAATGAAAGCTTTGTTTTTCCACCAGTTTATCAGATTCTTTTTTTTTTTTTTTTTCTTTTTTTTTTTTCCCCAATGCCTTTTAGATCTATTGGCTAGTTTCAAACAAATGTTGTAGATGTGGAGAGGTCTGAAGATTAATATGAAATTTATAAAAAAGAATCACATAGATCCATAGATACACTATGAGTGACACCAAGTTGTTCCATAGTAACAGCAGAGTGAGAAGAGGAGGAAACTCCTAATGGCACTTCTGCCATGGACTGCCTTCTCTGAGAGTGCAGAAAAGCAAATATTAGCGGAATCAGATTTTTGGTTGGAATTCACATGTTAATGTGAACTAACAGAATGTTTCTCTGGATATGAGCATAAATGACTCAATCTTTTTTTCTTTTTACTGACACTTAGTAGCTGGTAATGTACAAGTAATGATGAAGTTGTTTCTCTAACTTAAGTTTTATTTCTTTCTCTCCCCTTTTCTATTTTTTTTCCCCTTCCCTTCTCCCAGTTCTCCTTCTGAATATTCTGATTCTTATTCTTATTTGTCAGTGAAGTCTGCCTGCATCCGCAAAGAAATTCATTTAGAAAGTCAGTTAGCAGTAAGACAGAACTTCAAAGATAACATTGCAGTGAGGAAGGTGAATTGGGTGGATCTTGCCTGACCTTAGAAGAAAGCTATTGAGACTGAGATATGTTATCTGAGCTATGGGAGAATTCAGTGAAATTTCAGCATTCACTACCACATCATGGCTCTGCCTCTGATATTAAATACAGGAATATGTCGTAGTTAAGATAATCTCTTGCAGAGTGAGTGGTGAATTAGTAGCATTTTTCTTTTTGTATAAAAATGCAATGTAATAAAAACAAAGACATACATATAGTTGATACTGTATCAATAAAACCAGACAAATTCTGTTGACTGAATTTTATCATAATTAGGCATATTACCAAAAGAAGAAAGATACAGCAACATGAAGTGTTCACCTGGATGTCTCTGTGTGGAAGGAAGCCAAAGGTGGCTCTAGAAAGAACACTAGATTTGTTCTCAGAATGATCATTTCTGAATTACTCCTGTTTAGATGTGTGACAGCACATTGTTGACTTGTACTTCTGCAACAGATCTAAATATGTAGGAAAAGTACTCCATACAAGAACTATATTTAGTTCACGATTTTCTGTACTTTTAAGAGTATCAGTTTAAATGACTTCAAAGTCTTTGTACAAAATTTAATCAGTTTATCATAATATCTGATATTACTAGAGCACAGTTTGCTTACCTAATTTCTGAACATTTTGGGTCCTTTTAGCACAAAGGTAACATCTCCATACAGTGACTTCAGTGGAGGTGCATCAATTTACACCAGTTGAAAAAAGAAAGCTCTTACAGAATGTTGTAGTCAGATTTTCTCATAATAAAAGACATGGCATATCTAAACGTCTTCATTTTAATGGCACTGCAGCCAGTTAAACATGGGGCAAAATCCTAGGGCAATTATGGTATAATAACATTGCTGAATATTTCAACTTTTCTCAGCTTAAATTACTGCCACTGAAATGTGTTTTCCTTGCTCCCATCTAGTCAAGTATCCTGCACAGAGTAAAGAACAGGAAGAAAAGCTCTACTATGCCTGTCTTTAAAAGTCTTATCTAGGAATAAGATACTGAACTCTTCTGTGAACAGTCCTGCACACAGTATTTTACAGAATTTTTGCCCTCTTGTCCTAGGCAGCATACAGCTTTGCCTATATGTAAATTTTTTTTGTAGTTGACTTTGAAATTGATGGATAGGTTTGAGGGAAAACTTTGAAAACTGGGATTCCTAAAATAAACTCATTTCTGGTACCTAATTCTGTATCTCAGAAGACTAGGAAATGGAGGCTGCAGGGAGTGATGTAGCACACATGTTCAACTCCCATGACCTTTGTTCTGAACATGTGTTAGCTAGCATGGCTTCTTTTTGGCTTGCAGATTGCATCTGATGACAGATGACTACCCAGATCATCCAAGGGTCATGGCCAGCACTGAGGTCCATCCATGCATGTCTCTCCCCAGCAGTAGTCTCAGGTTACATCCCTTCTCCTGACCTAGACATAGGAAAGGATATTTCAGGATGGGGTACACTGAATGAAGTCTAGGGTACTGAAAAATGAAAACCTTTTGAGGATCTTTGGTTTTCAGAGTTACAAAGAAAGACAGAGACCTTTTGTGGGTTCTTTGATACTTTATATGAAGCAGAGGGGCAAAATCACAGCTGCTCATGTAGTCCCTTGTGAGGGAACTGGCTAGAACTGTGCCTGTCATTTTGTCACTTAGTTAAGTGTGATGTTTAAGGATTGCTAAAACTGCAACAAAACTCATAACCACTACAAGAGAAACAACAACAACAACTCAGAAGGAGAAATGCATTACTTAAAAATTGTGAGATTGTGAGATTTTTGACTTTTACATGAAAGCTTTCAGGTTTGGTTTATCCAAACTTATAGGCTCAAAACAGGTCAAATTTTTCTCTTCTTTTCTCTTCTTTTCTCTTCTCTTCTTTTCTTTTCTTTTCTTTTCTTTTCTTTTCTTTTCTTTTCTTTTCTTTTCTTTTCTTTTCTTTTCTTTTCTTTTCTTTTCTTTTCTTTTCTTTTCTTTCCTTTCCTTTCCTTTCCTTTCCTTTCCTTTCCTTTCCTTTCCTTTCCTTTCCTTTCCTTTCCTTTCCTTTCCTTTCCTTTCCTTTCCTTTCCTTTCCTTTCCTTTCCTTTCCTTTCCTTTCCTTTCCTTTCCTTTCCTTTCTTTTTCTTTTTCTTTTTCTTTTTCTTTTTCTTTTTCTTTTTCTTTTTCTTTTTCTTTTTCTTTTTCTTTTTCTTTTTCTTTTTCTTTTTCTTTTTCTTTTTCTTTTTCTTTTTCTTTTTCTTTTTCTTTCTTTTTTCTTTTTTCTTTTTTCTTTTTTCTTTTTTCTTTTATTTTTTTTTTTCTTCTTCTGTAGCTTTATGGAAAGATTTATTTGTCTCAGCGCAGCTCTACAAGAGTAAACTGAATCACTGCTTGTTCATGCACCCTGATAAGGGTCTTACTGTCAGCTCTGTTTCTCTCCTCTTCTGAGGCCTGAAGTGTTGCTGTTGAGTACTTGCTAAACCATGATGGTACCATTTGTCTGAAATAGAGCTTGGAAAATAGGAAAGAAACTGACAGGCATTCTCTCTAGTCCTGAATTTCTTTTCAATTCATCTGTTTTCTCTGCTAAAGGGGGCAGTCTTTGAGGGGAGATATTAGCAGCAACATACCTTGACTCAGTTTATTCATTAAGATGAGGTGCTGTAGGTCCATGATGATGTGGGTTTCAAGTGGGCCTCAGGGCTAAAAGTACATGTTAAGCCCACAGTTCCCCCCAGAGATGTTTTTGTGTGTTTTCTGAGCATTTGGCCAGGATTTTGTTTGTTCTTTTTTCATTTAACCATGAACTTACAAAACCAAAGACACTTGCTTAGAAACATGGATATTTGCTATTTGCCCCAGACATTTTCCCACTGAATTGATGGACATTGAAAGCTTCAGGTAACTAGGGAGGAAAGCCACAATGAAACAGTGATGGCCAATCACATCCTTTGAGTAACAAATAATGCATGCTGAATAGTCAAGGACATAATTAAATGAAAAGTTTGCCACAGGCAATTTGACTGAAAATGTTTGTAGAAAGAGCCTCAATCATTTAAAGAAAATGAACACATTTATGTGGATCATAATGTTTTTGCTAATAGTCTGTCAACCAAAAAAAGGTTATTTACTTAGCTAAAATGTTTCCCAAGTACTATGTGCCCAGCTCTAGTGTGTGAAATGACATACGGAATTCAACTCTACACTGAATCTTTATTTTATATTTTTATTTTTATTTTTTAATTTAAGTGTTTTCAGCCTGTAAAATATCCCTGGATAATCACAAAGGTCAGAAGCTGTGACCTTGCTGTGTTTCTTGCCTATTTACAGTTCATTTCCACTGCAGGTGGAAATCAGGGCTTCAAGTACTTGCTTCACTTAAAGTACAGAAGAAACCGTCTTAGTTGACACTGTGAAAGAAAAAACCCATTCTCTTTTCCTCCTCATTTAATGAATTTTTCTTCTAAACATATGAAAGGATCCTATCCCATCTGGTGACTTATGCATTTCCTACAGCGCTGCACATTTAGCGATACCGAGCTGTGTGAACTCACACATTGTTTCACCAAATTACCAAACTTTTCTTGTTTTCTGTATATTTGTTTCCATTTGTAGAATTTTTCAGAGTTCCAGAGAAGAAATGCTACTCCAAATGTGTAAGAACTCTGAAGTAACTTTGGGAGAATGCATTCTAGTCATTTCTGTGTCCTTTCCAAATCATCTCTCTCTCTCTCTCTCTCTTTCTCACTTTGTTTATTTATTTATTTATTTTTAATTGCTCCTCCATTTAATTTGAGAAAATTTGATAACCATGGGCATTTTATTTTCTTTTTATCACCTGTTTCCTATTTTTATTAAATAGTTATGTTTTATTGTTAATTGAAATTGCAAATTGACCATATTATGTTTATGCTATAATAATAGCATCTGGATTTAAAACTGTGGGAAAGATTACTTCACAGATGTTCTCAATATATGGGTCCAGGGGCTTAAAATTATACATCATGTGGGGGATTTCCTGCCCTGATCTCTTTAGTAGCTAAGGTTTTGCTTCAAAAGTAAAACTTCTTCCTGTCACTTTGAGGGCAGGAAGGTTAAGGAACAGTATCTTCAAGTATTTTGATATAATAAAGGTCTCTTGCGATAACATGCAGTCTTTTAGTGCTTGGTCCAAAACATCATCCTTATTTCTGGAAAAGCTAGCTACACAAGAATTACATGCTGAACTACAAATATCATCGCCCATGCCTGAGAGAAGTTTTTTTCTGTGTTCACTGACAATCCAACACACAATTTCTTGAGAAGTTGGAAAGGTATTAGTATGTCTTGTAAGGGTATTGAATACTGTAAACTTCCCCAATGTATCACAATTACAGGAACACCTGCTCTAAGTAACATTTTGCTGAGACACCACAAGAATTTGGTGGTCAATAGCCCTCAACATTTCTCATTTCTTTCCTGTGGTGAGGTGCTTTTAGTTTTTTGTCTCTGGACTATAATAGAAAACTCATAAGGTCAATGGTTCAATGCTTTTTAAAGGATAACTCCCACCTCCTCTATTTCTTATTAATAGTGCCTTTCCAGCACACTTGTGATTCTCTGCTTACCAGTGTATTTTTCTTCATTTATTTTTTTAAATTTATTCTTTGTACATACCTGAGGAACTCAAGAAATAAATAAGTTATTGGTATAGTCTACATTAAAATGCACAGGTGCTACCAGGAATGAAGAGTTTTAAGAAGAAAACATACATATTCCATTATGAAAAAAAAGTACTATGGAACAGGAACTCAGTTCTGAAAAATATTAAGTTTTGTGATACAAACAGGATACTTGATTTTGTATGAAGTTGGTGGGAGACAACAATTCCTTGCATAGTAATGGGCAAGAAGGACTTTTTATAAGGGTGGGTAGAAGCAGGACAAGTAAACATTGGCTTTAACATGAAAGTGGGTAGATATAGACTGGATACTAGGAAGAAGTACTTTCCTGTGGTTACGAGACATTAGAACAGGTTGCCCGGAGAGGCTATGAATGTCTCCTTCCTGGAAGCATTCAAGGCCAGGCTGGATGGAGCTGTGAGCAACCTGGTCTAGAGGGAGGTGTCCCTGCCTGTAACAGGGGGTTGGAACTACGTGATCTTAAAGGTTCCTTCCAACCCAAACCATTCTATGCATTAGATAAAGTCTTATATTCTAGATATATTCTGTGTGCTTCATGGCTCATTTGTGTGTGGGAATTAAAGGGCGAGGCTTCTAGAGAGCAAGATGGCAGTTGCTGAGTAATATGTTGCAAATTCATCCCCTTCACTGAAGCCCGTTGTCTCTTGGGCTCACACCTTCACCATTAAATTAAAGGGCTAGTCCTATTATGGGCATGGGCAAAAGGAGAAAGTAGATAACAAATACATTTATCAAAAGCGCTAGGAAATAAGTCACCATAAAACTACCTATAAAGAGCAACATAGGATAGAAGAGGCTAGTCTCCATTCTCACTGGTAGTTTTTCTGTTGAATGCTGTCTTGGCCACACATAAATCATACTTGGCCTCACAATGCTCTTTTCCAGCTAAAATCTTATATTACCAGATCAAAGATGTGAGAATGGATAATGGGAGAAAAATGAACTAAACATTGTAAGATACAGCAAAAGCAATAAACAGGCACCCTGGGTGGGCACAAGCACCTGTTTCTTCTTCAGCGCAAAACAAAAATCACTTACTCTGCCATCTGTAAATCTAAGCACAAACTAAACAGATCCCAGAACTGGATGAGGTAAAAATAGCAATTTGACCCACACATGTTGCTCTTTTTCCTTTTCACAGATGATCTTTTGACATACTTGGATTAGCGAGAAGATATTCAGTTCTTTTAATTATCTGAGGACTTTGTGTGTGTGTGTGTGTGAGAGAGAGAGAGAGAGAGAGAGAAAGAGTATGATATCCTTTTAAACTATTAGGGTGTGAAGACTCAGGTATATTGCAGTATGCTAATCATTTAAAACAGAGGGAGTGTTCACATATCAGATGAGAATACTGACATATAAACATGTATTACATTGACATTTGAAAGGAAAGTAGATATTTACTTAGACTTCCCTGTCCAGAAAAGCTTGAGGCTGGAGATTTACACCTGTTGGACTGGAACACTGACTTGAAACACTTTGGGAATCACTAAACAATGATCCTCAAAACATAAACAGGAAAGAACATTGTATGGAAACGAATTGTCTCTAAGTTTATTTGAAAAGCTACCAAACAAACTTAGTTTAATTTCACAATTTGGCACTTATACTGTTAACAACAAGATTTCCCTTTTCTGGCTATAAAATGAACGTTGAGTATTATTAAGTTGCTGTCCTTCCTTTCAGATCTTCAGTTATACAATGGAACATTTAAGTCATCTTCAGTTACAAAACTGTAGCCATTAAAGTGTAGCATGTTTAAGATTACTATCTCCTGGAATCCACTGATCTGTGCAATTTCTGTCACGCTGGAGAAGGCAATGTTTGACTTGACATTAGTTTTTTGTTCTTCCATATTGTAGATGACACACTGTCGTTCCTTTTTCATTTTACCTGCAGGATAGTGGCATTTTAAAGAAACAGAAGTAACCTTGTTGGGCTGTCAGTGTTTGGCCACTCCTGGAATTCTTTTCTTCTACCTGGGGAATCATAACAGCCACAATTTCAAGTATATTGTCTTTTCAAGCACTTCAACAGAAGTCTTACAGGAAATTTCATTTGTCTTTCTTCTCAACATGGAACAATACGGGAGTGCAATGGAAGTCCTGCGTGAGTAATTTCTAGCAGGGAGCATTGAGCTAGCAGTTAAGGTCTTTTAATTTCTGGGTTAGATTCCAAGTTCTCCCACACGTTTTCTGTGATTCTATCATCTCCTGCCTCTCAGTATTTCTATGAGACTCAAAATACTGTAATTCTCCTTGGAAAAAATTACTCTTACAATTCATATCTCGAAAGGATAAAGTAGTTATCTGATGTGTATTAATCTTTATGGGGTTGCATAAGGGATCCATGATGATGAAGCTTTTCTTTCCTACCCTCTGTAACTTGGGAACAATAGTTTCCTCTTTTAGAAAAGACTATGAAGATAAAACTGGGAACTTTATAGAGCCTATGTTGCATTCCTTGTTAGTTTCCAAACTCTCTTAGGATTCTGTAAAAATCCCAGCCAAATTCATTAGTGTTCAGGCCTGCTCAGAAACAATAGTGATGAGAAGTAATATGGTTATAATTCAATATGTCTTGGGTGGGGTAGGGAACGATTTTAATTTCCCTTTACTGCTGGTGATGGATTTTTACAGCTTCACCTTTCTGTGCTACCAATCCCAGCAGTCCCCGGCTCTAAACAACAAACAGCTTGACTTGCAGAAACTTTCAGTTCCCTCTGGGGAGGACCACAAACTTACAGCATATTTTAAGCTGTTGTTCGATTTTCTGAGGAGAGAATTGTCTCTAGGCACAAATTAGTGCTACCAGTGGAAGATGGAGTTCAGCTGTTTATATACTAATATGCAGCAATTATGATAAAACAAAACTCATTCTGAAATTCTGCTGTAACTATAGTAACCTGCATTCAATGTATTCCATTAAATATATAAAGAAGCTTCCCCAGCAGGAGAGAGTAAATACTATCTATTATTGATTGATGAAGGTTCCAGGCTGTGAAAAGTGGTTAATATATTTTTGTGAAGAAATGCATTTGTTAAGCCTTTCTTTTATTGATGATTATTGTCTGTTTAAATAGCATCAGATAGTTATCATTAATTTTTACATCTATATTGAATCATTTGTTTCCTTCATTAGAACGTATCCATTTTACAAAGGGTCTGTCTGAGAGAGAAATTTCTTAATTTAATTTAATTTAATTTCTGGCCTGGGATATTTCCATTAACATTTGACTGAAACTTGACAAAGACTTTTACAACCTCAGATGAAATTTGTGTACTTTTATCAATTCAGTGTTAATAATAATAATAAATTCTCAAGGATTATGCTATTTAATGAAGAACAAACAAATTATGTAGATATATTATTGCTTTACTTGTTAATTCTTATGGTCTCCAAGTTATTTAAGTTAAATGCTGCAAATTACACGCAAAGTAAAAACATGAAATTCAGATGGGAATGATAATAAGATGTGTTTGGGAAAGAGAGAGAAAACATTGGTGTCAAAGAGTAGGTACACAAGCAAAATGTTGCCTGGAGAGGCTGCCCTGCTCCTTGAACAGATCCATGATTATGTGAGTTGGAGAGCAAAGAGAGATCACTGTGCTATAGGGTAGCCCCACAGGCTGTCTAAACCTAGGATTTTAGCTTTTCTATCAAAATTGTTTTCTGTGCAGAGTTAGTTCAGACATCTCTGCTGGACTCTTCTTTCCTAGCTTAGAGAAACCAGGAAGCGTTTGCTTGGAAAACTGAATGACCAAATATGAACTTTCAGTTTTAGCTCGTGCTGTGGTCAATAGAGATATAGTTCCTAAGTCTAGAAAATGGTTCTGCTTACTGTCAACCAGGTTTGCAATTCAGCTGCTTATACAGAGTCAGTTAGAGCTGCATGAGAAGCCTTTGGGCATACTGCCCTCCAGCCACTGGTCTAGCAAAGCATTTATCTCCTCTGTATCTTGATATACTTGCCAAGACCTTGCATCTATCACAAATATCCCAGAACTTTTCAAAAGGAATTAATACAGAATACCTGTATGAACAGAGACATGGACTCAAACTCCTGGTCTGTGCTCAGAATAATGGAAATCTGAAGAGATGGGTAACAGATAACACTCTGCCCAAGAAGCCTTAATTTCAAGCCGCATCATACTTATACGCCATAGCTTTATGGGCATGACACAAGACAACGAGGGATGTATGAACTTTACCTTCCTGGTTTCTTGATAGAGACAACATCTTGAATTCTCTGCATTTAAAATATCCTTCTTCTACAGCTAGATTTGGAGGACCTGTTCACTCTCCCAGTAACAGAGAGACCCTGCAAAGAGAATGTGACAAGTCACAGGGCTGGGCAATCACCAATTGCATGAAGATAAACAACAGAAAATTTTGCACCTGGGATCGGACTGCTGTGGATATATGTAGAGACTGGGGTATGAGGATTGGCTGAAGTCTCTTGTTTTGCTTAGCCCAGAACAGAGTAGCTGAGGTTGGCATGATGGTGGCTGCAGCTCCCCACAAGGAGTGGATGGGCAGCGTTGAGCTCTGCTCTCTGTGATAGTAACAGGGCCCAAGGGAACGGCATGGAGCTTTGTTGGGGGAGGAGCAGCTGGGGGTTGGGGACAGGGGCTGCACCAGAGGGTGACTGGGCCCCAGGGCAGTGGTCATGGCACCAAGCATTCCAAGAGGTGTTTGGATAGTGCTCTCAGGCACAGGTTTTGAGTTTTAGGTGATCCTGTATGGAGCCAGGAGCTGGACTCAAAGAGAATGGTCTCAGGACAGAGTGAAGTGCTAGCATTGTTGAATTTACCTGTGTGGCCTTTTGTTCATCAATACTGAGTGCCCAGGTAGTGGTGGAGTCACCATCCCTGGAAGTTTTCAAGAAAATGGAGCACTGAGGAAAATGGATTTGTAGGCATGGTGGTACTAGGTTAATGGTTGGACTAGATGATCTTAGTGATGTTTCCAACCTTAATGATTCAATGATTCTACTCAATGATTCTATCCTTGTGAGTAATTTCCAACAATGGATATTCTGTGGCTCTGTGAAGTGTCTGAGGGAACACAGTGCCTGAGTATGAGTTGTATGAGTCAGAATCAGAGCAATACACAAGAGATGATATTACTGCATAATAACTCTTTCTGTCTTGTAGGAGGTATACCAAACAACATCGGAAGTAATATTGTAAAAGTGTCATGGAGATTTTTTTTTCCTTATTTTTAGATCAAGTTTAAAATCACCAGTAGAACCTGGTAAAGAAACTTACATGCTCTTATATTACCACTCACGCAGATAAAAGATTGTGTCTTTGGCAATATGTCCCATAGTTACCCACTGGTTACAGAAAAGTGTTTGTTCTGAGCTGTGCCTACAATAGCACAACACAATGATGCTTATTCAGATTCACTTAGCTTTATCTGTAACATTCTGCTTCAAAAAGAAGAGAAAAACATAGAAAATAATGATGATAGTGTTGTGGGTTTTTTTTCCCCCATCTACTTTATTTTATTCAGAGCCTGAACTGCTTATTTGCTTGTTTGCTTTTGTTGTATGAACTTACTCTAAAGTGATGGTACAGATTACCAGACTGTTATCCTGAATAAAAAGTGCTGTCGTTAATTTTCTTTGGCTGCTGCTATGGGCCATTATTTCCAATAGCTGTAGCTGTCACTTCCAGTACTGTGACCCATCAGGAAATCTCTCAGGAAACTGAAAGAGTTTACACAATGGCCCGGCAAGAATATAATTTGCAGGGTAGCAGAAGGTGCATCTGCCTACTGTTCTCAGATTTATTCCCCGTTCTTATCGGAGAGCTTAAATAAGAACAGGTAAATGCTCTCTACACACTTTTTGTACTGTTGCACTGTCCACCTGCTGTTCTATGGCAAGACTGAGTGCCCTGAGACAGTATATCCTCTATCCATTGACTACTTGCCAGCATTAAGGCATGTGCAATCACAAGAGCTTGCTCGGTTTGTGTTAGAATTACAGCCTTCTGAACACCACTTGCTCCATGGGAAAATGTCCATTGCTACAGAGAATCCAGTGATGAAAGTAAAGCTGGGAAGCAGGTATAGTTCCATAGAGGTGAAAGAAAAATTTATGTCTGGCTAGAAGCAGATATGAAAATGAAGGAGAAAGGAGAGAAAAGCAGCAGCATCTGGGGGTGGAAGTCTAGGTTTAGGTATGCTATATATTGATTGAATTTTTATTAATCTTATCTTTCCTTGTGTGCATTCATTTAAAATCTTCTAGGTCTCTGGACATTTGTATCAGCAATAATAATTCTAAATGAGACAAAACCATCCAGTCCTACTGTTAATTTGTTTGCAGTGATGGGAAATATTTAGCTGATACACATGAACTTTTGCTACTCATTCTCAGATAACACAGGGTGAGAGAAACAATTTTTATTAAATCTGTCCTGTAAATGATATGAAACAATCCCTCAAAACTGAAAGACCAGCCTTCCTTCTTGGGATTCCAGGAGATGGACAAACAGTCTGTGATTAGTGTCTTTCTTGGGAAGCTTTGTCTTTCTCTTTGAAAATAACCTCTGAAAATGCTGTGACGCTTTTTATTTATTTATTTTTTTTTCCCCCCATGTATGTTCACTATTCTGTCATTTCTTGGGCAAATTTAGTGACTTGTGAAGAGTTGCAAGTGCACGATAACTAAAACAGCAACTCTCTATAGGTTCATGCCTCACCTGATATGTTTCTGTCCTTTAAATCAGAGTGCAACTCCTATTATAAAATTTTTGTGTGCAAAATTTTCCCTCTACAGAGGGAAAGAGCTTCAAAAATATTTTCTTAGAATATAAGTTTCTTTTTTTTTTAATTTTTATTTATTTATTTATTTATTTTAATTAGTGCTCTAGCTGCGCAGAAAACATTCGTAAAAGGAACAGTAGTTGAATGGCAGAGTAATTCATTCTATAATACTACCTACAGATTAATTTTTTTTTAAAGCTCTTCTTGATCTCTGGATTTGTATTATGTCTGTCATGTAATGGTTGAGTCTGTATTGATGGCTTTTAAGATCCTTACAGATTTGATTGAAAGAATGAGATATAAGATTGCCAGTCTCTATTTTTACAGAGCTTCCATTGATTTGGATAATGGTTCCATTTAGTTCATGAAATAAAATTAATAGCTCCTACTCTATAGGTCTGTATCTGTTTTTACATTTACCTCCCTCAAAACATATTACCTTTCTTTAATAGATCTTTTTAGTCCGGGAACTAGCTACTGTTTGCTAATCCAATTCTATCGTCAGCATTTGTTTCTCATTTCCACACTTTGCTGTACATTTTATTCTGCGTCAACAGTGCTTCTGCTACAGCTGGAGAGCAATCAAACGCTATGATATGTTATTGTACTATTCCTTACTGCATACTGAGAAAGCAAAGAAGAAATTACAGAAGTAAATTTATCGTGAAACTTTACAGTGAATTTCCAGTACTTCTGTAGGAAAAACATTATACTGCTCTTGATAGACTCTACAGGAGATTGCTAATGAGACAGTATACAGGAAAACTTTATTATTAACATAGTTAATAAATATATTAAATATTAAATATTTGATATATATAAAATATGTTAAATAATATTTCACACAGATTTCATTTCCTTGAATCAGAGACTGTCTTTAATCTTTCCAAATAATGCCTTATCCCTTGCGTTATTTAAAATATAGTGTAAAACCTCAGTGAATGATAAGCTATAGTATGACCAAAAACATACAGCACAACCCTATAGAAAACAAAGTGCTTCTGCCCATCTAAACCCATGCAAAAACAACAGAAGTGGTGAATGTTAGAATTTCAGATTTTTAAAATTGCATGTAATAAAATTTCAGATGTATTTCACTTTAGAATATAGTTTAGTATTAAAGTTTTGCGTAACATCTAAAATTAATCATGCATGATAGCCATTTATAACATTTTAATCAAGTATTGTGTTTGTAATGGTATTATAATGCTGTCTATATATCAATTTATACAGAATTGTAAGCAAGATTTCTGTGTTTTCACAAAGCAATTTGCCTTTTTTTCATCTGGCAGTTGCTGACTTCTGATAAAATTGTTCAGGCAGTAGATTGCTGGATAGATTTACCTGGAGCCTTGACCTTGGTATAGATTTCAAGAGTGTGAGAAAAAAACATGAATCCCAAGATGAACTTTTTGTTATTCCTACTGACTTAAAAATAAGATAGTTATAGCTCTAGTGTATCTATTCCTTCTGATATAAAAGTCAGATTCCCCTGTACTGGGTTATGTTCCACAGCAAAATAAATTTTAACCTGAAGAAACACCATCTCCAGAATAGGAAATCATGGGAATTGTACAAAATTTCAAGAAGGAAAGCCAAGCTAAGAAAAGAAATCCTTTTTTTTTTTTCTTTTTTTTTTTTTCCTTTTTTTTCCCCCCTTTATTCTTAATTTTTTATATATTTTTGTATTTATTGTATTTATTTTTTATTTATTTCTTTATTTTTATTTTTAATGCTCTATAGATTTCCAGGTACATCTTCCCACTAAAAATATTACCCTCAAGGCACTGTTATTATGTTTTTGTCATGAAAGTGAAAGAGGTATAACTCAGGGAGCCTCAGGCGACAGCGAATTACCAAGGACTTTCCTATATGTGAAATATAATTACACTCCTCAATAGGTGAGACAAAATATATTTTGGGTAGAGAAAGGAAAGTAAAAAAAGTATATGAGATAAATTGGCTGTGCTGTGTATTTTTCATTAGGAAGAAAGGTAAATGAATGCATGTGAAAACAAGAACATAGCCAATCTTTTATTGTGCAGCTGAAGACAAGACTAGTTTGATATTTGAAAAAGAAAATAAAGAAAATGGGAAATAAGCTTTACTGATGTTGGTGGTGTTATATTACTGATGAGGACTGAGCCAACATTTATGATGGATGCACCAAAAGGAATACCTCCTATTTTATTACACTGGCACATGATGTCAGGGGTGGATGATGGTGATATGGTAGTAGAGGCTGAACCTTCCCAACAATATCATGTCTTATTTTGTTGCTGTGCAACAGATGGCAAAAGAGTGGCTGTCTGAGAAAATGGCATTTGACATGGAAGTGGATATGAAGGAAAGGTGTGATACTGAATTCCTCCATGCAGAGCACATCCTTTGATGCCTGCTGAATATTTATGGAGACTAAAGCGTGGTTGTGATCTCAGTGTCTGGTGCATTTCAGCAGAGGCCACAGCAACAGTGGGTCACATCTTCTGGTACAGGTTTTTATGAACATGGCTTGCAGGTTTTTGTTCATCACTGGCAATAATGCAAAGCTAATGGTGGTGACTATGTTGGAAAATATTTATTTTGTGTTTCAGAGTTTGATCTATCAAATGGTGTCATTGTGTTCTTGTATCTGTTTTAGTTTCCACCAAAATAAATAGGAGGCATGTAAGAAACAGAAAAATCACCTGCGTTCATAGAGCGTGTAGTTACTTTGAGCAAAGTGGTGTAGCCAACAGTAATTTAATCATGCTTATGCTACCTTACTTGATGGTAGAACACTAACATCTTGGAATTTAGATGGAAACCTTGTTCAAATTCCTCTTGAAATCTGTGGAGTTATCCTGCCTCTCTGTTTAGTTCATGCATTCTCATTTCTCATTTCCAGACACTGAGTGGAAAATTAACTCCCACATTACTTAGCAGGTCAGTTCTGGCTAAATATCCCATAGTAGGAGAATAGTTCACAGGTTAGTAAAATGCTGGCATTGCATTCTACTGCATGCATAATTACCTGTGATGTTTTTGTCCTTGCAAAGATAAACACTGCCAAGCAGTTAATGTAATTACAATATTGTTAAGAACAATTACGATAAGGAAAAAAAAAAAAAGAAAGAAAAAATCTATTTAGGTAGGACTGTGTTTTAAAGTGCTGTAATATTTAAGTAACATTTAAATCAGAAAGTAATACATAAATGTTAAGTCTTAAGATCCAAAGGAAAAAAAGAATCTCTTTATATATCACTTCATAGCACTTAGGAAAATGAGTAAAATTTAAGAACTGGGGTTTAATGAACACATATTTTGCTCAAATGCATTTTCAGTGCCAGTAGAAATGGTAAGGGCTTCCTACTGGATATAATTTGAATCCTACAACTCCAGCTGAGAAGAGGAAAATCTTTCTGATACACAGACCATTTAATTATAGAAATCATATTCTTCAAATTGATTTTTTTTTTTCCTCCTCCTCAAATGACACAATTAATAAAAGCTGTAGTGGGTTTTTATTAATACATTCTTTACTTATGTGTAGGAACTGTTTACAAACTCAAACTATCCAAACTGATACTGTAAAAATGAAAACTTTTGAAGATAGTTGGGGAAAATGTGATGCTTCTTCAGATGAAAAAGATTTATCCCTTAAAGATGAGGCCTCGAGGCCTTTATGTATCTTAGCCTAATTGTGTGTTCAGAGCCCCAATTTTTTTCTTTTTTCTTTTTCTATTGATCCAAAATATAAACATATGAAGAGTGAAAACAAATTATTCACACTCTAGCAAACACGGTCTACTGTAATTTTTTAAAAGATATCTAGCCACTTGGGTCAGTTCTATCACGTGGCTGTTAATTCTAAGTATCCTATATCTTTGCAGAGTTCAGTCCCTTTTTAAGGAGCATACTCCTAATCTGAGACTCCTTGTCTGCTGCTTCTGTTGAAGAGTGGAACTCTGCAGTCCAAACCGTGCAGACCTTTAAATCAGTCCTTCGGACTTCTAGAGACCTTTGTCCAGTCCTATCATATGTTTAGATGCTCTCCTTCATAGTTCATACAGAGACGTACTTGTGCAAAAATGGTAAAAGCAGGGAGGGCATCCTTAGCAGAGGGATTTATTAATATCAGTTTCTTGTTCTTCAAAAGAAAATCAGAATTTCAGCTCTTCTCAGGGCTTCAGACATCCCAAAGCAATACTAAAATTTATTTTGATCTAACCTTATCTGCATCTCTAAGACTTGATGGTCTTCTTTTAAGATATTAAGATCAGAGTCCCTGTATAAAATTTTCCGTACGATAACAGGGCTGTCATTGGAAAATCTTCGTTTTTAGACTTTTTTTTTTTTTTTTCCCCCCTACTATAACTTACCACAATGTTTTTTTCTTTGTCTTTTATCTGACTCCTTTATTCCTCCAAATAAATAAATAGATAAATAAATAATAAAAGCAAAGCAAAACAAGAAACAAACAAAACAAAAACAACACACAATCAATCTGACTCTGTTTTTATTCTCTTTCATAAGTATAATAAAAGCTTCCATAGACCTACAATTGGACAACCAACCAAAGACTTCCACAGGACAGGAGCAGAAGTGGAGAGCTGATCGGAGGTAACGATCCTAGACAACAATGAAGTATTTTCCAGTGTGATTCCTCAATAAAGCAATAAAAGGAGACCTCAGTTAGCCCTTCTGTGAACTTTTTATATCTCCAAAGCGATGACTTGTGCTCTGTGGCTTTCAGGAGGACCAATGGAATTGTTGAGCTTCCATTGTCTGTCCTGAAGGTTGTTTAAAATTAGCAGAAAGTAAAATTGATTAAAACCCTCTTGGCAACCAATACCACAATTATTATTTCAGTATTCACCAATAATAATATATTTGAGTTTGCAAAAATGGCACAGTGACAGAATGTTGCTGACCAGGACTGAGAGACAAAACATTCTCTGAACAACGCAGTTCTCTATAAAGCAACTCAGTAATTTCATTCTGGAAGTTTCAGTGTTGTCAAGACACATGCTCTACTCATACTACAAATGGCTTTCACACTTTGATGAGGAAAACATTACTTTTGTGATTTAAAACCCCCTAAACCCCATATCATTCATGTAATTTATTCATTCTGGCAAGGCAAATAAGAAAACAGTCTTTAAACTTCAGTGTAATAAGAATGGAATCCAGTGTAAAAATAAATTGGAGACAGAATTTAATTATTGCTTTTCTCTGCTTGATTTGCTCCCTAGCCCCTTTGCAAACTTTCTAACACTTATTTAAAATTCTTCTTTTATCCTTCATCTGTTGACATTATTTACATACAGGACTCTGATGTGTTTACCATACAATTAGAATAGATCTTCATTTTAATTAAATATCAATTCAGGATCACAGCTTCAAGCTATTTGTCAGCACTGATAGTGATCAATAGAAGGAGATGCTGAACAAGGAAGACAAATAGATTTTTTAAGTAGTCAAATATTTTTCATTTCTTCACATACTTCATTTGTTACTAGAGAATGAAGAGATTAAATTTCCTGCATCCTTTTAGTTATTCTGTGGCACATATTTAGGAAGTTTATATGAAAAGCTAATTGTCACATCATTATACTTAATTGACATGCAACGTTTTTCTCTGTAACTCACCAGAACAACTTTGTTTAAGTGGAATATGGTGATTGCTTGTCCCAGGAGTGAAATTCTCAGTAGTTGTGGGCAAATTCCTAAGAATACTCAGTTATTTAACTTAAGATTCATACCACACCCCAGGAGAACATGCCTCTTCTGTCTTGGTGTTGGAAATTCCACATCACACAACCTTATATTTACAGCTTAAGTATATATCATACTCAGTTTAAACTCATTTATTTTTATGCTGACATGTCTTTTGAGCTTCTGCAGTTCCTTCACACATTGACATCTGTCTCTTCATGACATATTAATGGTCATGCCACCTCTCAGTCTTATTTTATCCATATTTTAGTTGTCCAAGCTTCTTTCCTTCCTTTCTTCATTTCTTCAATTCTTCCACAATCACATGAAAAACACCAGTATAAGAATAACCTTGCAGTAAAAATTTTGTGTAAGGGGAATTTGAATTAGGAAAATATTAGTGCAGCACAACTACTTCATGGATTTTACCATTCAAACTAACAGTGATCACAGGCTTATCTATGTATCAAAGATAATTCTTCCATGCTTTGTTGGACATTATTCTTCAGTAATTAAATTATGTAAAGTACTAAATTTTAAGTCTCAACACTTCTTCATGTTAAAATCACATTTCAAGATGTGGCATTTAAATAATGAATTTTATTTTTAATATGCCTTTGTTTTAAGAGAGGAACAGGAGAAAGGGAAATAACAGGTATATTTTTAACACCATCCTATTGGCTTTTGTCACTGAGGGAGCAGATAAGCAGATAGTACTATTTGTGGAGTGGTTGATCAAACCAAAATGAATTCCACTGATGGAAAATTCTCTTTTTAATCTGGGAAATTTAAACCTATATTAAATTCCTAGATCGATGCTTAAGTGGTTAATTTTTACTATGCATTTCTCACCTAGTAGGCATGTATTTTTTAAAACATATCATGATGTACTCCCGTGTTTAATTAGTATCAATTTATGTTTTAGTTATGCTTTTCAGTATTACTACCTATGTATATGTTTTATGTATACACACACAAATGTTTGTTTTATGTTTGTATTGGTGCACACATATGTTTACATATGCTAAGGGGCGATTATACATAATTTTTCTTACTTTAACTATCAAGAGCTTTGGGCAGTGAAAAATGAAACAAGAGTGAAAGACAAAGTGAAAAGTGAATGGAGGGACAGAAATAGAGTGCCAATTAGCAACTAGCAAGCCAAATTTTCTTTTAACAAATCTCTGTCTAACAAATCTCATGATCTTGTCCTGCTATGCCTAAGAGTATTATTACTTAAATAGGCATATTTGATGTAGCATATGCAGTGATCTTGTGGTTGGAACTCAGTAATATGTGTATGGTTCACTCTAGCTGCAAAAAGTAGGATTGAAATTCTTTTATGGCTCATTTAATAGCTTCTATGAACCAGCTCTTTTATCTGTGTCAAATAGCATTTCCTTCTCACATATAAGTACCATATTCTTATGTGAATATTTGCATGCCCTTGTTTATCATTCACATTTCCATGAGTATCCAAGCATGTGAACTAACAATTTTCCAGTATCATTTCTTACAGAAAGCAAATGTCAGCACTGGAAAGTCTGAAAAATATCGAGATGACTGAATAAGGCAGTAAAAAGTTCATTTTCAACTTTAAAAGATTTGTGCAGTTTTGAAAACAATAATTTAATAATATCTTCTACTTTTAATTCCAACTAAGCATTTATTTATTAAGAAGTTCTAAATGGACCTACCATACACAAGGTTGAATCAAAATTCTTGTTTTCATATCAAAAACTTACAGCAAAATCACACCAGATTATGACACTATCAAGATCTAAGATCTAATGTTGTTATTGAGTACTGTAAAATACATTTTATGCATGACACTATATGGTGCAAGATATTACAAATATGCAGTGTTTAAAATTTATGAATAAAAAATTCAAAAGATAATAGTTCCATGAAATGAACGTAATAAGATTTTTATCTTGTCACAAATACTCTGAAAACTTAATATTCAGAATAGCACTTTAATTCATGTTAACTTTCATACTTTGAACTCTGTTGGACCAACAAAAATGCCCATCCAGTATGCCCTTCAAAGCAGTTAAACTTTCTAACCTAAAAAGAATCTTTTTGCTGTTACTTGCCAACTGAAAAATATCATAAGGCATGCACAAAGCAGGACTTAAACACCATGGAAATTCTTCAGTGAAGATGTTTACTTTAGAATTCTCCTAAATTTGTAACTTTGAATTCTTCCACCCTGGGGGTTTTGGCACTACAAAAGGATTCCCTTTTTGCAGCTCCCCCCTGCCTCCCACTCCTGCTTATTTTACTACTTTTTGTCAGTTTGAAGCCTGTTCTGAGAAAGATTGTCAGAGTTACCTAATTTGAGGCTCAACTCAACAGATATCCAGATATCTCTTCCCTTCTCCCCTTCCCTTTCAGTTTTTCTACTTTTTTGTTGTTGCTCATGGTTCAAGTAACATATCACAAATGGAATTATAAACATGAATTGAAAAATTACTTGTTGATTCATCTAATATCACTCAAGGAAATGGGAAGTGGTCCAACAAAGTATTCAGTCTCCGTACTGATATTTAGGTTTCAAATGTTCTTCTGAAATCCCTTTCACTGACGTTTATTACCTCACAATAGGGGTGGACTAAAAGCATGCCCGCAGGCAATTAAGGAAATTCAGCTAATGGTTGATAATTTATTAGGCCACTGTAATTCAATTCCATCCTGTTATGTGGCTTAGCTCTTAGCAAGCTCTTTCAAATGAAGTTAATTCAAAGGCCTTACTTAGTATGTTTATGGTGGCATAGACAGGCCTTATCAAATTTCTCAAGGATATGTTATTACATAATGTCTTTAAACAAAATTACAGCCTTCCTGCCTATTCACAGAGACCAGGACAAAAGTATTACCTTAAGCTATTAAAAAGAGAAAATAGAGCTTCTCCATTATAAGAACAAATGTGTGACGTATCAAAAAGGTGGCATTTAAAATACAGTCTTTTCCATGTATCTATGTGCATGACAACTAAGCAGTCCAAATGTTTTCCAGTTCCTTGTTTGCAGTTGTAAGTACAGCTTTGGATCATCAGATGACATCATAGGTAGTGAATTACTTTGGGCCAAACCTGGAGAGCTCTTATTTGAGTCTTCTTCATTTAAATGACTGTTCCCATGGCTGCTGAAAATTCCATCACACAAAGTTGTACAGATTGATCCTGGACAACATTTTCTCTGAGTAACAGCTGAAGAAGAAAATGTCTGCAAGTGGCTTTTTCTTAAAAAGATGAACTTGCTGGAACATTTAAATTTTAAATTCAGCAAGAACAAAGATGTCTCTGTGGGTGAGTGTGACTCAAGTCCTAAATTACTCATCCTGAAACAGGTTGACAGGGTCATTTGGAGGAGAGCAGGTGCAGTGCTACAATTAAAATACTTTCCCTCCCAGTCCCATCTACCACCTACCAGTGAGAAAAAGAGAAACAAAACAAAATGAATAAATTAAAAACAAAACAAAACAAAAAAACCCCACCATCATCCACCCCCAACCTCTAGTAGGACCGATGCTCGTAAAGTAAAAAACAGTGTGAGGAAACCAGAATCTGAGTATGTAACTGACTAATTTTCAAGAAAGGCAGAAAATGATTATGGTAGGGAAAAAAACAGTAGGTGTACAGAATAACAGGGGTACTTCCTGGAGTCATTCAAAGTATAGGACTGTCATGTGTCTATTAAAGAGTCATTGAGCGGGTGGTGGATAAGACTGAATTTTGTTTTCTCGAGTAATGAAATGCCAAAAATATCTGCTAGCATTCACAATTGTAAATAGTTTCCAAGTACTGAAAAAAAAATCAGTAGATAAGAGAGTCAAAGCATCCATATGTATCAGAAATAAACTGGCACAGTAAGTTTTCTGCAGTTTGTCCTCCTCTCTTATTCATCTGAAATGCCATTTTGCTATGAAGACTGTTGCCTTCTTTTAATGAAAGTCAGGAAACAGTCTGTGCCATGAAAAAAAACCCCACAAACTATCCTGAAATGAGGCCTGAAAATGCTGTGCACACTTTCCTCACAGGCAAATGTTACATTAAATAGTCATGTAATGAAGGATGAGCAAAGAGGGCTCGCTACAGGGGCAGAGATAGTATTTCAGTAATTGTAAGCCAGAGAGAACAAATCCCATTAGGGGAAGTGGTAAGCGAGTGCAGTATAACCCTATGGAGGCCATACTGAAAGCTACATTTCCTTGTCTGTGTGGTTGTTTTAAAGCTATTTTACCTTGTGCTGCTCTGTACTATGCTGTTATATGTGTGAAAGAAAGATTTAAGTGGATTGAAAAATAAAATAACTGCTGACAGAAATAACAGGCTGAATCAGTCTTCTAATATTTTCAAAAAGTTTCTCTTTTTTTTCCCCAGCAATTTGTTTCTGTGATTGGACAATCTTATTCTGAATATTTTTTCTTTTTTTTTTTTTTTTTTGTTCAAATTAAAAGCTAAATGATATATTGATCTCTTGAAACAGATCAAGATTTGAGAGAGAAATTGGACTGATGGCACAGAGGACTATAAAAAAAATCCACTTTTTAATAAACAGTCGATGAACTTAATGTTGAAACTGGTTTAGAATGGAAAACTTTATTTTCAAGAAAACATCCTCCTTCAGAATTGATTGGGAAAAAAAAAAAAAAAAGATGAACACTTTAATAAAGAGCAAGTTTTTAGGAGATCTGTAATTTATCTTTAACTTATTAGTTTAGATAAATGGCTGAATTTCTTTTGAAAATTTATTTACCTGGGATAGGACTTAACACATACATTAAGACAAATGCATGCAGATATCTGTGTGTTGTAGAGTCTTGATGCAAAAAGTATTTCTTGGTTGTTCTTCATGTGCCAGTCCAGATGCATATCCAGTTGTCCCAGGTCCTTCATCGCTTTTGGAAGCCCCATTTAGGTGTCTCAAACACCATAGAGAATCTCAAATGCAGCTGTATGCTCATTTAAGGTGTTGCCTACCCTGAGTAACTTCATTTTATGTCTAAAGGAGACGTAGTCAGCAAGATCAGTGGAGCTTGGAAATTTGGCTGACACTAACAAACACAGCAATGTGTAGATTTCCCAGATTTCCCTTAATACATGCCTAAAAGCTCGGTAAATGCCGCTCATATTGTCAACTAAGATCTTAGATGATTTTCCTGATGGCAGGTGACTTGTGGCACTTTCAGGTACACGGAGGAGGCTCTACAACCTCTCTGGGCAAACTGTTGCTTTGCTCAGTAATTGTCACAGTAAAGTGTTTTACTTTGTGCCCATTGCCTTTTCTCTTGTCACAGAGTTCCTCTGAAAAGAGCCTGATTCTATGTTGTTCACGTCCTTCTTTCACATATTTACATACATTAATAAGATCCTCCCCTAAGCTTTCCTTTCTCTAGCTGAAGAGTCTCAGCTCTTTCAGTCTTTCCTCATAGGAGAGTTTTTCAATCAGATTAATTGCTCTTTGCTAGTGTCCCTCCAGGAGGTACAACTCATTTCTGGAAGTCCAGAACTGGACACAGTGCTGTGGTCACGGACTCATTGGTGCTGATTAGAGGGGAAAGATCACCTCCTTCCATTAACTGACAATACTTAATGCAGCTAAGAATACTGTTAGCCGTCTTTGTGGCAATATCACTACCTACATGTAGTATTTATAGTTTGAAGGTCAGTACTGCCCATGTTGTTTTTTGGCTCTGCTTCCCTGACAAGCTTTCCAAGTTAGTCAGGAGGGCTTCAAACTAGAGTTCCTGGGGGATGGGAGCTGCAACTCATCCCATTTTGAGGGTGATGATGGAAATGGATTCAATGGGCCTGGAATTGGATCATGGGCCAAGAAGACAGTCTCTAAAGTGCAGGATAAGTGTTTAATTAGTAAATCAGCCCCAGTGGGGAACCCAGCTTGTACAAATGCTTGTACACTAATGCACAAAGCATGGAGAATAAGCAAGTGTAATAGGTATGTATGTGCTTAGGGCTATGATGTCACTGGAATCACTGAGACATGGTGGAATGACTTTAATAACTGGCAACAGTAGGAATAGACAGATATAAAATCTTTAGGAAAGACAGGTGGAAGAGGAAGGGAGGGGATGTTGCCCTCTACATCAGCAACCAGCTGGAGTCCATGGAGCACCATCTGTGGATAGATGAGGAGATGACAAAGAGCTTCTGGGTTAGGACTAAAGGGAAGGCAGGGAAAGGAGACAGTGTAGTGGTGCCTCCAGAGGCTACCCAACCAGAAAGACTGAGTGGGTAAGGTCCCCTATAGGCAGATAGGAGCTGTTTCACATTCACAAAACTTGGTCTTCATGGGGAATTTCAACCACCCTGATATCTGTTGAAAGGACAACACAGAGAGGTACCATCAATCAAAGGAGTTCCTGAAATATATAGATAAGTTCCTCTTCCAGGTGTTATAGTGACCCACAAGAAAAGGTGCTGTACTGGATCTTGTCCTCACCAAAAAGTAGGGGCTGGTGAAACTCAAGGGCAGCCTTGGCTGCAGTGATAGTGAAATGGTGGAGTTCAAAATCCTTATGCAGTCAAAGAGAGTCTACAGCAAGCTTGCTATTCTGGACTTAAGGAGAGCAGACTTTGACCTCTTTGAGGAACTGCTTGGCAGGGTGACTTGGGATAAAGCCCTGGAGGGAAGAGGGGTCCAAGAAAGTCGGTCAGAATTCATGGACAATTTCCTCCAAGTCCAGATGCAGTGTATTGCAAGACAGAAGAAGGCAGATAAGAATGCCAGGTGGCTTCTGTAAACCAAAACAGGTGGCTTCTGTGGAGTGAAAGCAGGACTGGGTTACCTAGGAGGACTATGAAGAAATTGTCTGAGCAGCCAGAGATCAGGTCAGGAAAGCTAAAACCCAGATAAAATTAAATCTGGCCAGGGACATAAAGAAGAAATCCTACAGGTATATCAGTTATAAAAGGAAGGCCAGGGAAGATGTGGACCCTCCCCAGAAGGAAACTGGAGACCTGGTTATGAGGGATATGGATAAAGATTTTCCTCTGTCTTCACCAGCAAGGGCTCTAGTTGTATTATCCAAGTTAAAGAAAGAAAAGTTAAGAACTGAATGAAGAACAATATGCCCACTTTAAGTGAAGATCAGGTTCAAGACCATCTGAAGAAATAAAGTGCACAAGTTTATGGGACCTGATAAGATCCAGTCATGGGTTCTGAAGAAATTGGTGGATGAAACTGCCAAGACACTATACATCACATATGAAAGGTCATGGCAGTCTGATAACATTCCCATTGACTGGAAAAGGAGAAGCATAACCACCATTTTCAGGAAATGAAAAAAAAAAAGATCCATGGAACTACAGGCCAGTCAATCTCACTTCTATGCCTGGCAAGATCATGGAGGAGATCCTCCTGAAAGCCCTTCTAAGGCACGCAGAAAGTAAAAGATGAAGTAACTGGTGTTAATCATTGTGACTTCACCAAGAGCAAGTCATGCCTGACCAAATTAGTGGCCTTTTATCATAGAAATTACAGTGTGGGTAGATAAAGGAAGAGCAGTTTAAGTCATCTACCTGGACTTGTCTAAAGTGTTTGATGCTGTCCTGCACAACACCCTGGTTGCTGAATTTGAGAAAAATAGATTTGATGGATGGATGTCTCTCTGAATAAGGAATTGTCTGGATGTTTGCATGCAGAAAGTTGTGGTCAGTGGCTCAGTGTTGAAATGTAGACCTGTGATGAGTGGTGTTCCTCAGGGATTGGTGCTGGAACTGGTGTTATTTAACATTTTTGTAGATGAATGGCAGGATCAAGTGCACTCTCAGAAAGTCTGCATGTAACACCAGTTTCAGCAGTGCAGCTGGAAGGGATGTTAATACAGAGAGGCCTGGACAGGCTTGAGAGGTGGGCCCATGTCAACCTCATGAAATTCAGCAAGGCCAAATGCAAGGTCCTGCATTTGGCTAGGGGCAATCCCAAGCACAGATATAGGCTGAGCAGAGAATGGCTTGAGAGCAAAATTGAGGAGGATTTGTAGATGTTGATTGATGAAAGACTCAGCATGAGCCAGCAATGTTTGCTTGTAGCCCAGAAGGCCAACTGGATCCTGGGTTGCATCAAGAGATGTGAGCAGCAGGTCGAGGGAAGTGACTGTGCCCCTCTTCTCTTGTTTGACCCTACCTGGAGGGCTGCATCTAGTTTTGTGCTCCCTAACACAAGAAGAAAATTGAGCTGTTGGAGTGGGTCCAGAGGAGTGCTACAAAGATGATTGGAGGACTGGAGCACTTTCATTATGAGGGAAGGCTGAGTGAGTTGGGGCTCATCAGCCTAGAGAAGAGAAGGCTCCAGGGGGACATTATAGTGGCCTTCCAGTACCTGAAGGGGGCCTACAGGAAAGTCCCTGGGGAGGGACTTTTTTTGTCAGGTCAGACACTGACAGTGTGAGGGGATATGGCTTTAAACTGGAAGAGGGTGTATTTAGATTAGATATTAGAAATTCTTTTCTCTGAGGGTGGTGAGACATTGGAACAAGTTTCACAGAGAGGTTGTGCATGACCCCTCCCTGGAGGTTTTCAAGGCCAGGGTGGATGGGACTGTGAGCAAACTCACCTATAGCAAGGGGGTTGGAATAGATGATTTTAAGATCCTTTCCAAACCAAACAATTTTGTCATTCTATGATTCTATGGATAGCTTTGACTAATTAGATTCAAATAATGCTAAAAGAACATCAGTGTGAACAGGCAGAACTGAGCCCTGAATACAGAGCATGAGTTATGTTTTTGTCTATGCTACTCATTCATGTTGAGCTATTTTTTCTATATTAGCTATCAGCCTGTCCTAAAATTGACAATAAAGTATTCCAGATTATAGTTTCTTGGAAAATAAAGGGAAAACAATGTCAAAGATTTCATCTTCAGTTAGAATAGAAATGTGAATCCAGAAAATGCACAAAGTACAAAGAAAGAAAACCCATATCTTTGTGTTGCCTTCATCAAAAGGATTCCTAAGGAATCTCTGAAATAAATAAATAATGCGTACATATACTGTACAGCCTAAGGCAAGGTATTTGGTCTTACCATGGCATGCCTTCTGCCAGAATTAATCTTCTCAGGAGGATTAGATGGTGCAGGGAGATAAAAATTATATGTAACTGTACTACTTTGTTGAAATTTGGTCTCTGTTGTCAACTCAGACTGCTCTGGAAATTTCCTGCTCATTTTTATTACCTACTAAACTGCTTTACTGTAAGGCTGGAAACGATAAGTTTTTTGATGTCAGAACTTGTGGGATAATACCTTCTTGAATGGCTCACAGCTGTGTGAATGATGATATTGTCTGCTACTAAAGAAAAATCAGAGATATGGTCAATGTTTGTTATCATGTCATTTTATACATCATTTTATCACTTGCACTATCTCCAGCACCCAGAATTGTCTGCTCAAAGCTTTTACCCCTTTGCTGTAAGTTCCTGAGTTATTGCCAGTGAAAATTACATTTCCTCTTGAAAATGTGTAGTGATGTAGTTAATCAAAGCAAACAGTAAAAGGATGCTGGGCTCCACACAAGCTAAGGATCTGATTCTGCCACCCATGATTCCATATAATAACTGTTACTGAACTGAGGGCACTATTGAAATGAAAAATATCTTACCCACTGTGTATAAGAATTGGACAGCTTGATTCTGCATGCTCAGTGCTGGGAAACAACTTCCAAATGTTTATGAATTAAAGTAAATAGAATTGGTAAATAATGCTATTTTATTATTGTTATTATTATTATTTTCAAATGAAAAGAAAAAAGGTTTTTGTATATTAGTTTTCCTAAACTTTTTCTGTCTGTCATGTAATACTTGGCAAGTGGCAATTGAACTTCTGTGGTGATGCCGAACTGTCAGTCCAGCTCTTCTATTTAATAGTGATGAGGTACTCTTTAATAGGCTGAGATAGCTGCTCCTGAACTTTGCGTGTCCTGTAGAGCAGGTGGAGAGATGATTTTATGAGGTACTGACACCTCTCACGGTCTGTTTTTGTGATAGCTGCTTCTGCTCAGGTCTGACAAATGACTTTGATGCCTGCATATATTTGCTAGACAAATCAGATTTGCAGCACATATAGGTATCCATTTAAATATTTGAAACCTAGCAGTCGAGGTCCCTTGATTGTTAAAAGAAAATTTGGATTTCAGGCAGCGTATGTTATAGCTTCCAGAAACCAGCTCTTAAATTAACGAGTCACTGAGTTCTTCAAAACTTTTTCAAGTGCTGATTAACAAGGCAATGTAAACCCTTTACAACTTTTTGCCCTTTCCCTTTATTAAACACCTGACATTTAGCAGAATTAGTTGATGGAATATGATGAGTCTTACTACGTGCTATGTGATGGAATATGATGCAAAACCTAACACAAAATCTGAACTGAAATATTGCCATTTGTCTACACACCCACTGTTTAATGTGATTTTTCTTTTTCTTTCTTTTTATTCTTTTTTTTTTTTTCCCTGAAGAAAATTACTTGGAGAAGCAGAGCGTTCTGAGAAGATGTGGTACTGCAGGAGGGTGGCACAGCCCTGCATTAATATTTTTCCAACTGGAACTCATGAACAATTCTGATACCTGGAGAGCTGCAAGATTTTTTCAAATGTTACCTTCCCATTAGCAGATTCAAGGTATTTACTCACATACACACAAATACTTTTTTTCCCCCAGATGACTGAAAATGAAGGTGAAAAAAGATACAAATTGAATGTTTAAACTATAATGTAAACAGTCAAGTAAAAAAAAAAAATTGTTGGCATGCTGGGTAGGTACTAAACCATAACATGTTAGAAGTATAGTGTAGTGGTTATCCAAGTAAACTGCAGGTATGTGTTTTAGGGAGGGAAACAGAGGTAAAGACTGAAGTTAAATAATAATGTATTATATCAGTGATTTGTAAACTAGAAGGTGTTGAGAAAACATAAACTATTAAGGTATTAAAATGTGATTGATGAATTTTAAAACAAGTTCTATTGAGACAGTATTTGAAATAAAATACGGATAGCTATGCACAGATTAAGCAAGTAGACAAGCTAGAAATCGCATGATAAAAATTTGAGTTTCAATAATAAAAATGATTATCACTGATAAATGACTGAAGGTGGCTTGGCAAGCATTTCTTCTAGCTCCTTCAGCATCTGGCCCCATGAAATTGTGACAATCCAGGTAGAACAGCAGGTTGCACGTTTCCTCCTGAAATTCAAATGTATTAACATTTTGAAAGAAATTTAAATGAGTATTGAACAGTTTAGGCCCCCAAACACACCAGTATGTAAACAGTGTGATATTTGTATTGAATGGATATAATATAGTTAACATTTAAATCACGTGTGACATAATGTGCCTGAGTTTTAACACAGATGATAAAATAAGATAAACCTATGACAGCCTGTGGGAATGAGGCATGGAAATGTAAATGGCAACATTTAATTCAAATAATTCAATATTAGCAATTGGATGATCTTGTTAACAGAATAAGTGTGAAAACTAGTGAATAAAATTAAATGATAAGGGTTCAGATAATGAGTCTATTCAGTGACGACTGTTACTGCTCTCCAGAATATACAAACGCAGGTTTTGAAGGATATGAAAAATTGTTAAAATGAGAATGCCAAGTAAATCTAAAAAGTTTTAATAAGGCTGTATATATTTTCAACAGAAGAAAATGAAACAAAGTAATTTATTTGATATTCTAAAAGAAGGTTATACATCAAGTAGGAAATTACTGATTCATATGGAGAAGGTTGCTGTAATTATGTGAAAAGTAGCAAACTGGCTAAAAGATCAACAACATGCAGTTGTGTGAGGAAGTAAAACTGCTGGCCTGAAAAGAATATGTCAGTAGAGATTATTATAGGGATTTAAAGGCTGATGTAAATGATATTCTTTTTTTTCTTACAAAATATGGGGAAGCGTGAAGATGTAAAGCTAGGAGGTGATGCAATTAAAAGAATGCTTTATAACCCACAAAGAAATAGTTGTCTTTGAAGACAGAATTATACATTCAGATGAAATTTAACTGTACATCATGTAAGTTTATGCACGTAGATACTACTAGGTGAAAATTCACCATCTGGAAATTGTAGATTCATTGATTTACTACTATAAGAATGTTTGAGAGCCATGATTGAGATGTATTTGTGAAAAGGGTAAATATGAAAGCAGAATACTAAAGATGATGGCAAAAGCAGAGAAGTAATTATTATATGCTACCATAGAAAAAAGAAGAAAAAAGGAAGGAAGGAAGGAAGGAAGGAAGGAAGGAAGGAAGGAAGGAAGGAAGGAAGGAAGGAAGGAAGGAAGGAAGGAAGGAAGGAAGGAAGGAAGGAAGGAAGGAAGGAAGGAAGGAAGGAAGGAAGGAAGGAAGGAAGGAAGGAAGGAAGGAAGGAAGGAAGGAAGGAAGGAAGGAAGGAAGGAAGGAAGGAAGGAAGGAAGAAAGAAAGAAAGAAAATGAAGGAAACATTACTCTGAATAGGAGCATCTGCAAATAAAGATACCAAAACAAGGTAGGTAACACTGTGACCCTTTACTGGTAATTCTTACCTATCTCCCCATAACTTGATAAATGCCAGGTAGCTTTGTCAAACATGATCAACCAGCCATAAAGCCAGTCACCATTCCATTGTCTCAAAAGTATGAAGACATACAAGCTTTTGTTCACACAAAAGGCATACAAGACATACAAGACATACAGGACATACAAGTTTTTGTTCAGTGATGTTACCTCTTTGGAAGACCTTAGTCTCATATCTGACCTGACAATACTACTGATCTATAAGAAGTAGCTGTGAAAATTCTTTTTTTTTTTGTTTCTTTACTGGCAAAGGGATTCTGTTCTCACAGAAATTCATGCCCAGTTGAGATACTGATAAGGAAGTGTGGGCACCAACTGACTAAGATTATGTTTTAACCAGAAGCTAGGGCTCATATAATTGAAAACCTAGTAATTACAATACTTGTAAGAAAGACCTAGTCCTCAATTATCCTTCTATTTATTTATTATAGATTTACTTTCAAATATCCAAATCTGTTGAATTAGCTACAGACTTTCTGCACAGCACTGTGTGCCAATAATAAAAATCTATAGCTTTCAGGAACCTAGAAAAAATACAAATTTTATGGGATCTGTTATATATTTAACACTGGGAATCCCACTAATACCAATTGGCATAAGGTAAATGCATGGGATTCATTTTACTCAAAGTAAACCTTTTGTGTATAATATCAGAGCTTCTGTTCAGTTTTAGGAAGGACATGATTCCTTTGGAATTCCTTCCAGCAAAACCAAGAAAACATTAGCATGCTGAACATCTCTTCTCTGGCACCAACACAGGTTTTTAAGCTGGAAAGACTCTTCTAATCTCTTTTGACTTCCTGTTAAATCTAGTCTGCAGGATGTCAATCATTTCATTCAAACAAAAACACAATGAATGCTTTCTATATATCATGATTGCATATGATGTCTGTCACCTTGGACCTGTCAGATGAATTAAGGTATGTCAGTTAAGGTGAACCCTAAAATCAGTATTTGGCCAGGTACTCAAAGCACTGAATTATATGTTTAAATATATATGCTATAATTCCCTGCACCCTAGACATCAAAGAGAAGATGTCACTACCAAATATCTTTGTGAAGTACAGTTCTCCTAGATATGTTCATTCACAGAAATCCTTACATTCAGCCAATGTTTTTCAATTCTGATACAGATTCGTAGGGAGGTCGCCTGTTGCGAACTGCAGTGCCCAGATTGGTTGCATAGTCTGAAATGAGGAGATAGATATCTTCCAGAATTTCATGGTGGAAAATGTTGCTTGATTTTCTTAATTATTATTATTATTATTATTTAAATTGAATATAAAGAATTTTAAGAGGAACAAAAGCAGGATTGGAATATTAGGCAATTCACTAATCATATTTTCCCAATTAAGAGGTGCAATGGATATTACCTACTTCTAATTGCTAGAAACTTTAACATCTATCTCAATTATGTTATCTTAGGCTTTCCCTGTAGTTGACAGAGAAATACAGTTACAGATTTGAGAGGAAACATTCTCCACTTTTCCATTTTGAGTTAGACTTATAATTCCATTGTGTTTTCCTTTAATTTGTTCCACTCTCCTCTGTATTCAGCAGAACTATTTGCTTGAGAAGAATTTCAATTATCTTCCTATATGTTGTTTATTAAATATTATATCTCCCTCTCTTCTTCAGAAGATTTCTCATACATTATAAAATTCCAATCAGCATTCCTCAGTGCACTCAGCTTTCTTTCACTGTCCTCATTCTCAAAGTCAGAACACTTCTAGTACACAGGATTCTTTCATGAGTATTTCCAACTTAATAATAAATTGATAAGTAGATGCAGGATGCTCTATGTCTTAAATTTGATTTCTTATGTTTAGCTCACGTATTAGGATCAGGAGTAGAACAGCCTTGAACCAAAAAACTGTTCAAGAAATTACTGAAAATAAAGCAAGCCTGCACTAAGAACATATAGCTTTTAAGAAAGCACTCTTCTTTATAATTGCATTCTTGTTATCTTATCTTGTTATCAGAGTAATTAAAATTCCTCATGATCAATGTTTCTGCCTTGTTTGGAAGGTGCGTCTTATCTCTAAAAGGTAGCCATGATCTACTTATTCTAACATCAGTGAAGCTTCCTTGTGAAAACCATCTGACTCCCTACTTGACTATAAATTACTCTTAAACTGCCTCTATTGTCATATAAAATTGTACACTTTTTCCTTCCATGCTACATATAATCGCTATGTAAATTCATTTTTTCCTAAGAACTGCTTGATATTTTCACTGCAAGGATATATTAACTTTTTATCAGGTACTTTTATTAGCCAAAATCTAATATCCTTTCCCAAACTGAGTATGACTGTTATTCTTTATATGTGTTATGTTTCTACTGTCGAGCATTAGGCTTGCTGTATATTGCGTTCCTTATGACAATGAGTTCTGTCAGGAGATGAAGTACAGCATTTCAGCCACTATTAAAAAAAAAAAAAAAAAAAAAAAAAAGAATAATCCTGGCTTGACTTCGTTTTCTTTATCAACTTGCGCATTTGAGCAACAGCAGAATGTGGAGCTTAACATATGAAACTAAAAGATGCAAAAAGGTAAGCTAGCCACATGAAATCCCTTTCAAGTCAATGCAGGGACATGCTCTTCCAAATTGCTCATCCTCAGAGTGGAACCTAGGAAGGACTTCATCCTAGAAGAATATTTGTCTTCTGAAAGTGCTTGAGATCTACGGCCCTCAACAATGGGAGCTGAAGCCACTTTTTGCAGCCTCACTGAGCCAGATGAATAAATAATGTCTTGCTCTTATTCCTTTCATCTGCTTACTCAATGAGATCTCAGCATTCTGGTAACTACAGCAAATAACAATGATATCTAGAGTCTGGACACTAAAATAATTTCAGTACTTGAACCATAGCTGAAACCATTTTGGTGTTCTTTAATCATATCCTGCTGATTAAAAACCTCAGCAGTATCTCTGTTTCTAGGATTTTTCTGAATTGCTCTTTCATAGTTTCATAGTTTCATAGTTTCGTGCGGGTTGGAAGGGACCTTAGAGATCATCGAGTCCAGCCCCCGGGATTCGAGCCTCTGTGTAGCAGAGCGGCACTTCTACCACTTGCGCCACAGGGGGGATTCGAACCCTGGGCCCCAGTGTTGCAAGGCGGCATTGCTACCACTGCGCCACCGGGGCACACGACATCAGCAGCTGAACATGCAGAATAGTCATATCAGATGATTACCAATTTTCTAATGTATTTTAGGGGTTTTAGTTATATTTTCACTTTTTAAAGACATTTTACTCTTTTATTTCATCTCACCTGACAGGGATGTCTACCTGCAAAGTGTTCCATTGATGCTTTTATTATCAGTGCTTCTTTGTCGTTATGCTCAATAGCTTCCTCACATTAAACCACAACCCTGGTTCCCCTTGCTCCCACCCACTGATATTCAGTGCGTCACTTCTCTCAGACACCATTATTTCGCTCTCCTTATTTCATACCCCCCCCCCCCCTTTCCCTGGCTTCTTTCCCAGGCTTTCACTTAGCCAGTGACCTTTCTGATGCCTTACTTTTCTTTGCACTGTGCCTCAGAAGTAACCTTTTTGCTGTGCATTCACAGCTTGTACTCCTTTCCTGATTTCCTTGCTCCCTTTTTGATACTAACTGCATGCTATCTATTAATCTGTCATATTCATCGATCTTCAGAAGAAAATCAACCAGTTGCTCTAATTTGGCTGTCTGATCTTCTCATGCCACATCTAACTGACAATACGCACACACAAAAAGTCTTTTCGAATGTCCTCAGCTTGATAGCCAGGAACATTTCACAGTCAATATTTTCCATTACATATATCCCATCTTGAACTTCACACATACTTCCAAAGGAAATAATTCACAAATAATCTTGGCTCAATCAGTGAGGAGATAAAATAAAGGCAACCAAATGATAAGGATTATGGTGCTTTTTAGGGAGATTTCAGGTCTTTTATGTAGATGTAATGTCTTTCATACAGAGGAAAACATAAAAGAGCATTCTTTATTCTTTTAACTTTGAAGTGCCTAAGCATAAACTGTTCTCCATTCTCTTATTCTCTAAGAACAGCAAAGTAGCTGCTCCAGCAAAGAACATTCAAACTCTGCAGATGATCTTGTTTAAAAAGTAGGTTTCAGTGATACTCGTGTCTACTCTTGTCAAGTAAGTTTAAGCTGAGTACCCAGGCATTGAAAGATGCATAAACATGCTTGTGTATTGCTAGATCCAAAACAAAGGCCCTGCTAGGCAGGGGTGTTGGAACTACATGATCCTTGAGGTCCCTTCACCCCCGGATCATTCTGTGATTCTGTGAGATTCTGTGATTCTGTGAGTACCACAGCTGCCTATTTTTGATCTTACAAGAACAGCATGTATTGGTAGCTTTGTAATCTGTAAGTTTCAGAATCTTTTAGTTATTTTAATACAGATATTTGCCCATTCTGACACTGAAAAAGAACAGAAAAAGTTACTTAGGAAACAGAAAATAATAATTAAAAAACATTAATGATTTTTCCCTGCTTTTCAGTTGGTACAAGAATAATAAAATATAAAGTAAAATTTATGACAGATCTAAATTAAGGTCCTAACAAGACATATTTGTACAGATTAGAAGAAGAGTATATCTGTATGGCAAAGCAACTCTTCAATTAGTTTTCAATTCCAAAATGAAATCATTATAAAAAAAGGTATATATATATATATATATATATATATATATTTTCCAGATAAATTTAAGGAAATAAAGATAAAAATAAAGAAACTAACTTCCTGTGTTTCTGAAATTCTAATAATTCTGTCATTACCTTTTCTAAAGTGACCTTTGGGAATCTTTTGACTAAAACTAATAGGTAAACACAAGCATATATCTGTAAGATGTATTTTTGGCAGACAACCTATGAAACACTAAGTCACTGTCAGATATGGGTCTCTGAGTAAGGTAGGTATAACTCTCCCAATCAGATCTAGAACATCTTCTCTGGTGCCCTTCTCTACCTTCTTTTCTGAAGGTCTTTCAGAATTTAAAGATTCAGCACTGACAAGTTTTTAGCAACATGCTAACTCTCCCTCTTGCTGCTCTGCAAACAAACTCAGACTCCCTTTCTATGGAAATCTAGGCTCCATACCTGTTGACTTCAGTTTAATTATTGTTTTTATATATTAGTATTATTGAATAATGTGCTGATTTCACCCTGATTGGCCACTAAGATCCATCATGTCCCTCCTCCTCAAAAGGACAGGGAGAGAAAAAAAATGATGAAAAAAGTCTCAATGGATTAGATAAGGAAAGGGATGTCATTCACCAGTTAAAACAGACTCAGTCTGGGAAATTAATTTATTACCTATCACTAACAGACCAGAGCAGTGTGAAGCAAAAGCAAACAGAAAAGGACTTAGAGCAGTACAAGGAATGAGGAGTGAGGAATGGGAGATGTGGCCAGTCCATAACGCTTATTTCTGCTGTCTCTTCATGGTCATTCTGCCCCTACATTATATGGGATCCCTCTCACAGGATGTTCTTCTTCCCAAATTGATCCTGTGTGGGTTCCCACAGGAACTGTCCAAACTCAGCTCTAGTATAGCTCTGTCCCGCAGGGCCCATCCTTCAGGAGCTCCTCTACACAGGTCCCCAGAAGTACTACTCCCCCAGCCCTCCTGCCTCACTGTGCACTCCTCTCTATGGGCTACAGCTCTGGCCTGGAGCTGCTCTTGCAGGGGTATCCATGGGCTGTGCCTCCTTCAGACTTCATCCACTGCTGCACAGTGGGCTCCTCCATGGCTACACTTGGAGATCATTATTTTTTATTCCAGAAATATGTCCTCTATTATTATGATCACTGCTTGTCAGTTACTTAGGCTTGCTTCAAAGAGAAGTAAGGAAAAATTAAGGTATTAAGAATACCTTATAAATTCTGGCTATGGGAAAAATTCCCTATGGTAGGTACATCACTGGAAGTATAAAGATCGGTCTAATAAATGTTGGCCTGATGTAGATTTGATTGATCCAAATTGAGGATGGGCTCCTGAGATCCCATTCAACCTTAATTTTCTGTGATTTCTGTGCTAAGAAGCAGTTAGGAAAGGGGCTAAGTAACAAATCTTTGTAACTTACAAAATACTTGTTAAGTAGATAAAAGCCTGATTATTTATAGAGATATGGGATCTGTTTTAGAGCTTTTTTGAGTTTGCTTTGTCCTACGTGCATTATTTGCTTCTTGTTGTTTGTTTCAAGTTGAATATCAGGAAAAGGTTCTTCACCAGAGGGTGATGGGCATGGAGCAGCCTCCCCAGGGCAGTAGGCATGGCCCAAGCTGCTGGAATTCAAGGAGTGTATGGAAAATACTCTCAGAAATATTACCATATATGTGATGTAATTGGTGGAGGAGCTGAGTCTGCCTCTATGGTCTTTATGGGTCCCCTCCAACTCAGGATATTCTATGATTCTAGGATTTGTTTTATTTCATACTTGAATACAGCTCCCACTTAAACAGAGAAGGTAAAGTTTGCTGCCATTAAGTTTTTCATTTATTGAACTTTATTTATGAGTTTATTTTATGCAATAATGTACACTGGTGAAAATATTCCTCCTGACCTACATGGCAATCAGCCTACACTCTGAAGCATGACATTTGATTACCTTGTCTGAGCTTGCAGAACTGCAAATGTTATTAATGGTCATAAAATTATCCAACCCTTTTAAAAATCAGACACAGTATTTGACTTGATGACCTTCTACAGTCATGAAATTCACGTTCTGATTGAAATGATATCAGTCTAGAGGATCTGATAGAGCTCTGGTGCAAGTGTCACAGCTCTGTCACTGAGGTGGAAAAGCATCTTAATGAGCTGTTCTGTAGGCAATGTAAGTATCTTGGAGTTTCACTGTTTTCTGATTTATTCACTCAATATAGACCATAAAATGTAAGTTTGGGATACCTTGAATTCTCACTGGTAGTAAACAGGTACTGAGTAAGAGTTCACTAGCTTCTGTGCCCTTTAGCAAGCACATTGCAATCACTGGAGCAGATGCCCCTTTAACATTAGTGAGCAAGCAGCACGGATACTGTAAAGAGAAGCCTATTTATGAACATCTTGTAATCATGGTCATCTGGGACACAGAGAGTTTCTTGTTTTTTCTTGTGTGAAGAGCAAAAGGGCATATCCTTTTGTATTTAATCTTTTGAAATAGGATTTGCCAGAGTAGCTAGCACTGCTCAAGTAGGAAAAAGGACTCCTCTTAATTTGGAAAACTAATAGCAACATGTCAACATTATGAATTATTTAATTGCCAGTTATCCACAACATCTGTGTATCTCCCAGATTTAAATCATTTTTCATATGACCATCTCCAAATCCTGCCAGCACATTTTTAAAACTAAAAGCCATCCATAACTTAACTCACTTATTTGTTTGTAGCATAAGGGTTTACAGAAATATGTCAGCTTTAAGCAACTGTGGTGAAAATTGGTGTCCACCACGGCTATCATGAGGTAGGATTGTAGGGGTGCTTAGGTTGAAGCAGACACACTTCATGTGTTTAAAGTACAAGAATGCTGTGTGACTGAAAAGACTCTTGCTTTCTGTAAATTAATCCTGTTCAGAGGAGGCCCAGTTTTTTAAGTGAACACAAATGTTGCAAGAAACCTGATGCTTGCTGGTTTATGCTGATTAATCCTACACATGGTACTTGAGAATAACAACTGTTCAGAGATGATGGAAAGTTCAGTGATGAGTGATCCACCTCCTTTACCTTCATGCACAAGAACATGCATTAACCCCCCACAAACATCTCAGTTCTGCAGCACATAGACATTTGATACAGATATGAAGGGATTCTATGTCCAGGACTGCTAGTTTTGGACTACATCACAAAGTCCTGAACATGAGTATCTTTGGGTATTGAATCCACCATTACTGCAGATTCTCAGGGAGGCTTTATGTTGAGTGTGTGGTGATTTTGGTCTCAATCAAAATCTAAGCGCATGCACTGGCAATAAATGTACAGCTATGCACACACACAGAACAACTTTGGAGAACATGGCAGTGGGAGCACTGCTAGACAGGGGGACTACCTTTTAAGCATAAGATGACTTAAATTAGATGACTGAGGTGGGCCGTTGGTACAAAGCCTCCGTTGAGCAATATGTAAAACTACATACTGTTTTTCCCTCTTCCATCTTCTGACTTCAAACAGTTGCAATTTTCTCCCCTCCAAGTGAAGTGCTTTCTGCAGAACTTGAATCCAGCTTACTGCAGAGCTCATATTAAGCGCAGGCTACACATGCTTTCCCTTCCCTGTCTCCTGCTTCCTTCTTTCCTTTAGAAAGACTGAGATATTCTGTTCTAGACATTTTTATTTTTTTCTTGAGAACTTCAGTTCACAGGAAGGAGTGGATACCTCAGATCAGCTTGACATTATAATCCCAGTGGTTTTCTTTTTATTTTTAATTGCTATGGAGGATCAAATACAAACTGTAAGTGGGCTGTTCTTTCCAGGCTACTACTCATTGTCATATGTACTGGTAAACATCCTGGACAGAGCATTTGAGAAATGAATAAGTGATATGAAGAACTAAAGTTGAAGGAGTATCATATTTTTACTAAATGCAACTGTTAAGTCTTTGTCTCAGAAAGCAAACAAACAAAAAAAACCCAACTGTGTATCGGTGTTGGAACTAGATTATCTTTAAGGTCTCTTCCAACCCAAGCCATACGATGATTCTATGATAGGTATGAAAGCTCTGGGCACTCTGAGTCCTCTCTGCAGGCAAAGCAGTTCGTGACTCTGATTATATGTTATGTATGAAATGGCCCTTTAAACTCTCTCTCTTTTTTTTTTTTTTTTAATACATATATCCATTAAAAATTCATAATTTGGCAAGGATTAAGTGTTGTGAGCTCTCACACTGCAAATTGAATCACTCAAACACCAATTAACATTTTGTTGCTAAGACTAGTCTATTTGTTATTTGTAGCTGTGGTCAAATTTGTGCTTTTGAACTTTAAAGTCTTTGTTTGCATTGTCTGTAGCACTGCATAAAATGACAAAAATAGCTAAATGCTCTGTAAATACCATAAGCTAAAAAGGACCAGCCTGCTTCTGAACTCATAGGATCCCCTCTCTGTATTATTTTCAAGCTTTACTCGTTTTTTTGTTGCTTATGATTATCTGCAACTTAAAGTCCTCCTAAAAACCATTTAAACTTACTTGGAAAAGGCCATAAGGGACTTGATTCACTTGTCAACAAATAGATGTTCAGTGCTATTTGAAATGCTTGAGTGTCCCACCTGGTATCAAGGTATTTCCACAGATGTCCCTCAAGTCCTGCATTTTGTTGCTCACTAAAGTGACTCTACTTTCCCCAAACATCCTAAATGGTACACAATGGCATGTGTGTGCAAATGAGTTTGTCAGTGGCTTACAGGCTGGTTCAGCCTGGTTCCATTACTAGTGTGGAGGAGGGATTTGCCAAAATCTGTGCCTCCAGAAGAAGGAAAGAGGGGACTCCAAAATAATTAAAAACAGTGGCAAAAATCTGAGGAGAAACAAACTAATTTTACTAAATATGGTATCGGAATGCAAGATAGCACACTATCATACAATATAATTAGAACTGAAGCTAATAAATCAAATATAATGAGAAAGTAACTGAAAGCTGTAGGCCTTACAGTAATACTGAAGTGATGTGTGCAGTCAGGACGGGCAACAGTGAGGAGAGGTGAAGGAGAAGAGAGCTAGAAGAGCCTGGTCAGGTGACCTTGTCAGGAGTTATATCTCCTCTCTGACCACAAAGCCCCTGGGGAATGTAGTTCTTCTTCTCTTCCAGACAGGTACCCGAAACTGGAGCATTAACACTTTAACTCCCAGTGCACTACATGGTATTATGATGTAGAATATCAGTAACCGAAAAATCATAAAATCATGACAGAGTTGAAATCTCATAGGCAGGATTCATAGTGAGATTGCAGGTACCTGAATGTCCAGCTGTGGCACGGAGGTGGAGGATGAAATCTCATTGTGTAATCTGGGTATTTAGGGTCACTGTGTACAAGACAAGGCACCTGACACACCAGTTTCACGCTGAAAATTGTGTCTCGGGACCTACAGGAGATTTAGTGGCTTCTGGAGGGGCAGATGGGTAAGAGGTGGGGCACCCTAGGATGGCACTAGGCACCTCAGTTTAGGCATCAGTATGAAGTTCAAGCTATCTAATGATAAGTTCATTCAAGAAATGGGGGAACAGCTGAGAAGATGAATATGTTGTGGATTAAAATTCTGGTTGTGGAAAAAAAAAAAAACCACAAAAATCGATAGTTCTTTTCCTTTCCTGTCTGCTAATTTCTTTTGTCTCCACTTTTTAATTGTTTATTTTACCTTTGCTCATATCCCTTTCCACTAAAATATAAACAAGATTACAATTTTTATTTGAAACGTTTTCTCTTTAAGTTTCTTGAGGCGTATTGCTATATTTATGCAGCATCACATTTTGATATGACACAGGAGAAAATTTCTTCTGACTGCTTATTTGTTTGTGGATTAGTGCAGCATGTCAAAGCACACCAAAATATTCCATTCCCATTTGTATCAGTGAAAAGCACTGGTGATTCTTGGAAATGGGAATTGTAACATGTAGATGTCCATGTCATATGGCAAAAGGTGCTGTTGGAGAGGTTCCCATGCAAGAGAAGAATAATCAGCTTTAAGAAATGCACAAATTTCTGTATTCCAAGAGGGTCTATTCTTTGTTCACAGTGTGAACCTCTCAGCCTACTGTGAACCAATATTCATAAAAGCTTTATATTATTATGACCACTGTGTCCCTCTTCATACATCTGATGCAGTGCATCTTTGCGGTAATGTTTTTTGTTATCTTTTATATAAATGCTGAACAAATATGGATAATTTGGCAGCTGTTTATCGGCAATGTAGTGTCTTCTTCATAGTTCATCAGTCATCCAAGAAAGCTCTGCCATCAACATGAAAAAGGCATTTTTTAACACTGAAAATGATTTGTACTCCCTCTGACACAATATATTATGTCAGCTTGCCTTTAGTTACAAACAGCTCTTCTACACTGTGGATGCTCCAACAAAAACTAAACAATATACAAAATGCTAGAATGCGCAGTAAGTGAAAAAAGAGAAAATTATTAAAATATATTGCTAGTCTTTCAGAAATTGTCAGTCTTCTTTAAGGGGGAGGCAAATACTTCAGTCTCATAGGATTTTCAGACTATACCTTGACAATAGCTCATTCATGGTTGCTAGTTCGAATGCTCCCTTTGACCTATCACAACTGAGGTAGTTTAAGCCTCAGAAACCTTTCGTCTTTATGATACAGTGTGCTCACAGTTTCCATGAAGCCATGTTTTTGGTTAGATCCTTTCATGAAAATCAGCATTTACTCAGAAAAAAATGGATTTTCACTTGGTTTCACTATGACAGTTTAAGTGTGGCAACCGAATCAAGAAATTGTATTACATGAGTCATATGTTTAAATTTATGCATATGAACTCCCACATCACTACTGCTAATCACAACATGTGCCCACAAAGATCATAATGCTACTAGCATAAGCATAGTTGCTTTCTGAAACTTATGGCTAACAGGAAAAGATAAAGGACAGAGGAAGAGATTGATTTTCTACATGTTAGTGTAGTCCATCTCTCTTCAGAAGCATTTTGACACAGCAGGTGTTTTTAAAACAGTGTGACCAAGGTCAGTAAATACTTTTTTGGCGTGTCCATGACATGCTTTAATAAAAAAGCAGCATGTTTCTGCCTTCAGGGTGATGGACTTTCATGCTGTCAGACTCCCAGTTCTCTTGGTTCATTGTCTGTTCTCTTTTAAACTAGGGCACCTATTGTATAGCTGGATATGAAGAGGAGGATATGTTTAATCTTTTATAAGGAGGTCCAAGAGGTAGAGTAAAAGACAAGAATAAGTATAAGATGTTTTGTCTTATGATGAATAAGAATTAGATCCAACTATCAGACTGTCAAGCTGCACCACAGCTATCCCTTTATTTAGGTTTTGTTCTATAGCGCAAGGACTTCAAATCCTATTCATCCTTAACTTCAAGGATAAGTGCTTTCTTTATCAGCAGAAAGAACAAACTTAAACCAAATGCCACATGAATTTGGGAATTCACAACAAGTATCATAACAAGTATTAACCCCCAAAAGGGAGATATTAGAAATCATACCAGAAAAGCAAGGTGACTTAAGGTGGCACCCAGGTGGAAATAACATCCCCCTCTCACCTCCCCTTCCCTTTATTTAGATTGTCCTAAACATAAGAAGAGTCTATGGCATAGAATTCATGTGTACTGTTTCTGAGTATATTAGAATAGTTCTGGAGCAATTCTCTGTAGCAGTCAGGGTATTTTAGTGATGAAAGTTATTCAAAAGGCTATTTTTTGTTTCAGTGCATGGGTAGGGTCATAATATGAAAAGGTTGAACTTTTTTTAGCATTGTAAATCTATTATGTTTGTGCTGAAACTGAAATGAAATGACAATGCCATGTGTTTTGTATTCACAATAACATGCTGGTGCAAAGTTATGCGCATGAGCTGGGACCTGGAATTTCAGCCACACTCAAGTCACTGAAAACAGATTTTCTTGGTTGATAGACCTTTTCTTACCAAAAGGCATGTGTGCTGTAGTTCAGTGCACAACAGAACTAGATGTAAAAAAAGTAGAACATGTTAATTATTGTGGAAGAGTGGGTGCCACATGGAGTTAGAATTTGCTAACAAAATTTAATGATATCTCAGAGTTGGAAGGCATTTTCAGTACAGCAGAGGACTTGAATATTATGCAAGGAAAAATTGCAATGTCGTGAGAACAAGAACAATAGGAATGATATTAAATTTATTAGAACAAAGTGTGAAGTCCTGATTTTAAGAAATAATAAAAACAGACAGGGAGTCATAAATTACAAGAAGATGAGAAAATCTTTGCATACTAGTTGAGCAATATGAATATGAGCTATGGTTCCAGTGTATTATTTCATACAAAATTTAAACCAGTTGTACTGTTTGTGAGGGAAACAGAGACAGAAGAGTCCCAGTGCCCCCATGTCATGAACTTTTGGGACCTCCTTTGGAATATATAATATTCAGTTCACCAGGAAAGATGCATTCGGATTAGAATGAGAACATACAAGTCCTGCAAATACAATAGAACTGGATGTATTCTTTAATGGAAGAGACAAATACAACAAGATTTGTTTCACTTACTGACTGTTCTCATCTGAAAGCGAAGAAAGGACATATTGTTGTCTGTAAAAACATCACAAGGTAAAGCTTCAGACTACAGGCATTATTTCACTGAGGAGATCATGTCAGCATAAGAGCTATTGAATGTAAACAAACCATGAATACAGGACAGTTAGAGGAAATTAACACTATTTTCAAAAACAGACTTCTAGCTAAAATCACAGGCACAAAACAATGAAAATAAAAGTATTTTCTTTTGAAATGTGATACTATTATAAACATTTGATGCATCGTCTTGTTTCCAGTGGTAAAATGTTAGCCATACAGACCCAGAAAGTACCTCTCAGTCCCATGAGTTTGTAAGGTGATGTTAATATGTACCCAAGATCAGATGTATGAAGAACTTTATAATGTAGACAGGGAGAATAGGTGACAAAGGAGAACTTAAAAGGAATTATGAAGTCAGGCAATTTATTGATTTTTTTTTAAAATTATTTTATTGATTGATTGATTGATTGATTTGAGAAAGACACACTCTTGAATACAGTTGATTGAATTCTCTGTAATTCAGTGTGGTCCAGTGTATCGCTGAAGAATGTTTAATGATAACAGAACAAGAATTCACAGTGGCATATACTAGGGTGGTTCTGAGGACTATTCTGTTAATGATTCACAAACTACTTGCTTTTCTTTTGCATGGTGATATTCTTCTGTAAGGGAAATGTCTTCTGACAGGACAAAACAAGTTGGAGTACACCTATATCCTCACTGAAGAATCAAGTTAGCTTGATGGTAGAGGAAGCATTCTGACATCAGTGACTGTGCTGAAATGGCTGGACTATGAAACAACTGCACATCAGACTTCCCTCCTCTTTTCTCGCTTTCTCCCTGCATCCTTTCCCTCCCTGACTGTTGCTCAGTTTCCATGGGGAGAATATTTATGTGAAACAATCAAGCAAACAAACAAAATCAGGGAAAACTCCATGTTCTAAATTGTACGTAGTTTGGACGCTGGTTTAACAAGAAGTGAAATAAATTAGTCATAGAATTGTAGAAGCATTTTTTATTTTTTATTTTTTATTTTTTGTTTTTCTCCACAAGAACTGTTTTAGGAGATTGGGGTTACTTGTGCAGTAGAAAGAGAACAAGGATTTAAATTTGATTGTTTTGTTATTTGAAATTTCATCTCTTTTAAATATAGCTCACCTCCAATTGCTTCCTTTTCATACAAGAATAAAACACACTTTTACCCATTTCCCCAAAGATACTCCAAAATCATCTGATTAGAAGCTTAGACTTATGCACAGTGAATGCTTTCAGGGATAGTATCATATGTCTTCGGTAGAGCCTGCATTGTTCACTATGAGATGAAATATACCTGCCAAGTTTACCAAGCAGTTCAGAATGGCTTTGCTTGAGTGATCTTTTCCTTTATTATTTTCTAGTTCATTAACATTTTTCATGTGTGCAACTGATGAGTTTTAATTTTTTCTTTTGAAAAAGTATTAGCTATCAAGGAATCTGGAACTTAATCTTGGAAAAACACTAAAAAAAAACAGACTTTTCATGGCTCCCAGTTTGTAATTACATTTGAAACTTGTAAGTTAGCTATTTTTTAATCCATTTAGTTTCTATCATTCTGATTATGTGTTGTGTAATTTCTTAATCCAATGGTAAGTAGGACCAAATCAAATGCTCTACTGAAATTTTGCAGTTTATGAATCATCTTGCAACTGTGTTATAAAAAATGGATCTCTTTTTAATTTGACAAATCCTTTGTCCATAAACAATGTTAGATGACATTAAATATGCTACTCTCAATTCATTATTAGTCAGATTTCCTATCTGATGTTCCAATATTTTTTCTAAGACTTTTCTAAGATGTCAGGCAGGCAGGCTTACATTTACCTAGATTATTCCATTTACTTAATAAACAAACTACTGGCATGATTCCCATTTTTACCTTATGGTCAGGAACTACCTCAGCATTCCAGTATTCATTCAAGTGGAATAATTTATTATGAATAGACCAATAAAGCTTATTAAACAGTTCTTCTAAAATTCCAGGTTACATTTTTTAATAAAAAACCCTTGGTCTTAACAGCTATTGTTCAGTCTGTATTGACTTTATGGTTTTAGCTGTAAAATTTCATCAGCATCTTCATAAAGTATGACTACATGTGTCTTTTTCCCAACCCAGGAGATGAAACACTTATTCAGCATCTCAATCTCTTCTGCATCATTTAGAACAACTACATTCTTCATATTTAACAAAGGATGAACAGTAATGTAAGGCTGCTTTGTTCAGATTACCACAGTCTTTTGTCTTTAGTAGTAATTTCCGACTTTTTCCATTTGAATTCTAAATTCAAGTGATCTAATATATTTAGTTTCTCCCTTGTCTCACAGCTCAATATTTGCCTTTATTTCTCTTTAAGACAGACTTGTCTGGAATAGATTTTATCTTCTCTGCAGTTCTTAAGATGATGTCATAAAATGCTTTCAAATTCCTTTATTATTATTCCTTTTTCTTTTATATTTCTTCCTGATACAAACTCAGCCCAAACGTGTCTTATCTGTTTGAAAGCGGCCATTTTAGAGGAGCAGGCGTGAGAATTACTGGCTTTGTTACATTCTATTTGCATGTGATGAATGTAATCAAGTTATCACTTTCACTTAAGGAACCACTAACTTGTAGTCCTGGAATCAATTTCAATTTAGCTGTCAAGATGACATCAAGTAAAAAATTCTCTTAGGAGAGACACAAAACTTTTTGATTTAGTAATTTTTTATCAATCTTTTTTTTTTTTTTTTTTTTTTTGTTATTATTATTTTTTTAGACTTTTTAAGGGCTTTTTATTTCTGGAAATGTCAAACTTGCAAAGTTATGTCTTTCATCTTGATATTCAACCAATGGAAAAAAAAAACCTCTTTTGAAAGCTTACAGGACACAAAAAGTCTTTACTTTCTCACCATAGACATTAGTTTTGTTTTCTGACTGTAATTAGGGTTTAAAGTTACTGGTCATATGGCTCCATAAGATAGTTTGTTGGTACGTAGCTATCCAGAGCTAATTGTTGTCATGCTCTTTGTGTTCGGAAACTGATCTGTAAATTCTGAGTGCATTTACTACCTAATTATCAGTGAGTTGAAATCAGCTATTGCTGCCTGCTGCCTCTTCACTTTTCATGACATGGAGTTTTTCTTAAATTGCTTGTAGCAAGTGAGTTTAACATTCCTTTCACATAGATTTTCCTTCAAGTTACAGTAGTATCAGGCAGGTCTAACCACTTCTGATCATACAAGTAGTTCCTCTTCTTGTTTACCACACAAGCTCCTGCCATTCATGAACAGGCAGTTAAAGAATTTCTTTTCTTTGTGTCATTCTGAGCCTTGATTAATTTTGTTCTTGACAACTTGACTGTGCTAAACAAGTGTTTACTTGCTGCCCTTTTTTAATCTTCCCTTTCGTTGTAAGTTTAATGCCATTATGACTACTCTAGTCAGCTTATCCCTTGTAAAATTGATTTCCTCTTTAATGAGCTGGAGGCAGTGCAAAGTGTGTAACTCCTCAGTTAGAAAATGGCTCTACAATCCACCAATCACCTCTCACTTTTATACCTCTCTAATTGGCAGTTTATTCTTGCAACTCTTGATCCATATGTTATTTTCTGAGGCAGAAACAATATCCAAAAGCGTTATCGGGGTATTTTTGTAGTTCATTAAGTTTTTAAAATTTTGTTTTAAACCTTTGGGGAGCCAGATGAAGCATTGCTAGAACAAATAAATAGCATCATGAAATTAAATCTCTTCCATGTTTGTGGTGGTTATTTTTTTCCCCCCTTTATTGAAGAGAATTTGAGACTTTATAAGGAATATCTGGGAAGACTTAGTGTATTGGGCCACTTAACTATAATTAGCCTGTCCTTTTAAATATAATTTATATTATATGAGGATTTTGAAAAAAAATCCTTGAAAAGTTGAACTTTTTTGCCAGATTTTTGATATTTTGCAGGAAGATCACTTTAGGATTACAGAAATGCTTTTTTCATCTTCTCCTGGTATTCCTCTCAGCTTTTTCTCCTTGCAGGTACCCTTTGGCCCAAAGACTTGAACTTAGGAGAGCAATTCTGTGGCTACACTTGCGGCACTTCACATCCTTACATTTTTTGCATCTTTAAGATGTGTCTCTAGACTGTGATCAGCAAAGTAGATGCCCATTGGAAGAAAGAAATGTTGGAAGAAATACTGTGTCTTGCTTTCTGATGAAAGAAAATGGACCAGTGACAATTTTAGAAAGAAATTTGCACACCACAATTGTGTGTGATTGTATGCACTTTAAGCACTGATAGTTTCCTTTCAAAACATAATTCTATGCCTCAGTCTTATTATTTCTAAAACAGTGATGACTCCCACTTCAACAAAATATTGTCATAGCTGTTTCTATAGTTGTGAAGTGTTCTGTAATCTGCACTTGCCAAGTACATCATGGAAGTTTATTAGTTACAAATTTCATAGTTTTGTTTTTCTGTAGACTGGAAGGCTTAGAAGTTATTGCAAAAATGAATAAATAAATAAATAAATAAATAAGATGCTAGTGAGGTTTCAAATGATACTTATTGGCTTCAAAATAGAATTGTGGTTAAACCACGTCAAATCCCCTCCATTCCTTTTCCTGCTATTGCTGATTAGTTAAGAAGCAGAAAGGAACATTGCACTGTAAAGCATCCGTTTATCTGCCAGTGTCAGGTTCTCCTGACATGATGTACTAATGCAAAGTACATTAAGCATTAACAGCAGGTGCTCCAGAGCTAGCAGTTCCTAGGCAGGCATTAAGAGACCTAGAATGAGTCAGTGTCACTCTGTGGTTTAACCTAATACCAACCCCTTAGGGCACCTCTATCAAATGTACGAGAAATGAAAGGTTTTTAAGGCTATTAATCTCAGTGACTCTATGTTAGAAGAGCACAAAGTTATTTGTCATAGGTCTTTGTATCATGGTGCTATGGTAAAATATGAAGTATCCAGTATTCCTGATATTCTTTTTTCCACCTACTTCAGCATGGTTTTTATATTCTGTTGATATAATGCTGAGCTGTGGTACCTACCAGCTGCTGGCTGTTAGTTGCACACACTGAACTCTGTATTTTTCTCAGTGAGGATTTTGTTTTGTTTTTTTGTTTTTTTTTTTGCATGAGAAGCCGCAAAAGCATCTTTGGAAAACAAACCTTGAACTGAAAGCTGTCCTAAGTAAACAAGAGAGTGAACTCTCTGCCCCTAACCAGATATTATTACAACACACATAAGAAGCATTAAATCAGAACTGAATCTAATGTGAGGTGTTAGCTGCTTTTGCCATACTTGTTTTCTGGAGTTGCTTTATTTTTAACATGATAGATGTTTTGTTCTTTGCTTGAAGTTGCTGAGAGTCAGGAATAATCCTGTTGTTTTAGAAATCTCTGATCCTGTGTTGGCAGGGAAGGGTGTCTCAGATAGCTGGTTGTCTGGCAGCAGCTGCTTCAAAGGGTCTGGCGGTTGAATGTGAGCAGCTCAGGTTTTGCTGAAAGTGGTGACAGAAACATGATTTCAGACTCTTGCCAGGATCTTAATTTGTACATTTCAAATTTGCTTCACACATATTTAGTTGACAAAAATTTTCCAACCGTCAGACCACCACACTGGCAGGCTTTCTGGCTTCAAGCCCTACCTCTGATGAAAACTCAGTCCCTTTATCTAAACACCTCTGCTTTCACATCTGTAAAAAGGGTCATGTGTTACTCATACCCATAGAGTGCTTTGTAAGCTACTGATGGATGGTCTATGCAAGCATTTTTATTTTTGTTTGCTGACCTGCACAATAACAAAGATACATGGCTTACAATGTGTGCGTTTCTGTATGCATATGCATATCAGTGTGTATGTTTAAAGTGAGTGTGTACAATTGCTTGGCTCTGAGGAGTTAGTCAATATTTTAAGCTTTGTCAGGGTGCTCTGAAATCAATTGTAAACATCAGTCTTCAGTGTTTATACAAACACGATCCTATTTGTTTGAAAAGAGTCTGGAGAAAATCCTTTACCTCTGAACACAGCAGGAAAAACAGTCAGAGCACAGGAAAAGAGTAGTGGTTGTTCCAAGATGAACCAGAGGTCCATCTGCCACAGTCTCTGATGGTGGCCAAAAATGAAGGCCTGCAAAAGAGATCAAGCAAAGAGCAAATGTATTTGATTCTTCCTCATGTACTCTACTACCCACCGGCAATGTGTGTCTCAGATCCAAGATTTACTTCAGAGCTTTCTCTTCTGTGAAGTTGCCCAGCTGCTCCCTGAACTCATCTACAGCAGGGTATGTGGAGCAAGGGTTTGGTAGACTAAAATCAGTGTGTGTGAATCACTTCATTTCATTTATTCTGAAACTACCAAAGTCTATCTTCATTTAATGACCTTAGATTTTATACTAAAAGATCTAGCTGTAACTATTCTACATGTTACACCATCCTATAAACTTCGTATTTTTACAGTCTTACGTCACATCAGTATTCCCTTTTCCAGCCCTATACACATGTTGATTCTTACATGTTGATGGGCTTTTTATGCTGCTATATCTGCTCTGAAGTGGGAGGGACTGAATGGTACATGGTATTCAAGATATGCACCAGTAGCACATTCTCTATCCTTTATCTTCTGTTCCTTTCCAACAATTCTTAATATTCACTTACCCCCCTCCCCCATATAACACTAAACACTAAGATGAGTTTCTCATAGATCTGTAAGTACAGGACCTCATTAAGGTCAGGGCATTCTTAGAATACTTCTCCCTCCCTTTAAATGTGCCTATATTGAATTTCACTAGGCTAGCCCTTTAGTACTTCTTGAGTTTATCCTAGTCAATGCTTCATGGTCACAAAAGGCTCTCAAGCACAGTGTTGCTAAGATTAGCATCTATGCTAGAAAATACAATAGATCAAGGACAAATTGTTGTTCCCAAAGGCAACTGGCATGGCATTGCTTGTGAAAATATTTCCTACAAAAAACAAAACAAAAAAACCAACAACACAACAAACAAACAAACAAACAAAAAGCCTTCTTATTTCTGTCTTCTGAACATGTTTCCTGGTTTATACTAGACAGCATTCCTGATTTCTTGTTTCTCTCCCAGACTGTACCCAAGTATTGCCCAGGAAGGTTTCAAGGAGCATGCTGATAAGCATGAACAGTAGTAAGAAAGCCTAAACCCATGGTTTCCCCCGACATGCTAGCTTGTTCTCTGATGTGCTTTTGAACTCTGTCACCTAGTAAAATTTCTATGCTCCAAACCAATGCCCACTGGTGGTTCTGAGACAGCATTTGCTGGGGACTATTTGCAATAGACAGTATGAGTGAATATGCTCTGGTTTTGGTTCCTTCCAACTCACTGATACACCTTGCTGGGAAAACTGACCCTGTACTCCTATAGTGTTTCCTACCTTTTTACAAAATGTTTATATATATGAGGGCCTGTCCTGTTATGCCATGTCAACATGGGCTCCTTAATGGCCTTTGGCAAGGAACCCTGTTAAATGCCTTTTTGAATTGTAGCAGAGTGCTGTCTGCTTGCTCTATGATCCCTTCAGAGAATTCCAGTAGATTTTACAGTGATGAGAAGTGGTATCAAATTATATAAGAGACTGATGGTTTTCAGTATGTCATATTTATCCATAAGCCGACTTATACTTTCTTACAGTTACTAATTCACTCTGTGGAAACACAATTTAGTGGCCTGCAGTTTCCCAGTTTTTCTTGTACCTTAAAATGGATGCCACATTAGCCTGGTAACAAGGCATCTTTAAACAAGAGCTGACATACAGTGGTGAGCTATTCCACTATTTTAACCTTGAATACCTTGAGAATTGATCATACGTGACTATCCAATTGTCTCATTTGCTTCATAAATTCTTTTGCTGATGCAATCAGCCTGTTGCTCAATATGAGTCAGACTGTCTTATAAAAAAGACTTACAAAAATGGGAACTTCCTCAGATTTCTTCACATTGCAGATAAAGAAATTTCCTTAACTATTTAACTGCACAGAGAAGTTATGCATGCCCCATTCTTGAAAATACTCAAAGTTAGGTTGAGTGGCGTTAAATAACCAAGTCTAGTGGAAAGTGTTCCTGCACATGGAAGGGGGTAGGAATTATATTATTTTTAAGGTCTCTTCCAAACAAAAGCATTTTATGGTTCTACGATTTTCTGCTCTTGACATTTCTTTGAGTGCTCCTTTATTTTCTACTGACACTCCTGCCTCTACCTTCTTTGTTACATAAAGAATCCTCAGTGGGTACATGTGTGTTCCAAGGCCAAGTAGTACCAGCTGAATTACATTCATCCTACTTAAGACCTTACTGCAAACCAATCCCAGAAATGAATAGCAGTCAAAGAATGAGCCACGAATTATACAGTATAGTCTACTGGAGTTCGGTGTTTGAGGTTCTCTGCTCTCTCTCAACAACCAAAAGAGTTGTAGGCACAGACTATCCACTAATGTGTTAGCAAAAAGATTTCTTAGAATACTTTATGCCTTTTTTCAAGTTCATCCTTTTGATCTCTTCAGGATGATGGGAACTGATATTTTTACTCAAAGATTTCACTGGAAGTTCCAATCTCCAAGAAATTTATCCTCTGTTTCCTTTTATGGCTGTACTTTGAGATTATTATCCCAGTGTCCTATGACTTATCTTCATGGCTCTGCTGCTAAAAGCTTGAGGGAAGCAAGTGAGCAGCCTTTGGATTCGCAAACAAAATAAAAGAAATCAACTTCATTTTCTCTTGTTAGTTCACTCTGAAGTTTCTGTCTGGCCCTGGACACTAATTTCCACTGTCTGAGCACTTTTAATTCATATGGGAGTTCAGTAGACTCTTCCACTTATCCTAAATAGCTAGTACTCTCGTCAGTTTAAATATCTGTGTTTGTCAGCTGTTCAAAGACAAGGTTGTTTCCAGCCATTAATATCTTCTGCTGTCAAGAAAGATAGTTTGGTAGTATTTATATAATGATAAAGTTGTCACAAGGGTATCCTTGCTATCCAAGTTTTGGCAGCATGATCTTGTCACTCTTCTCATCATGAAACAGATTACAGTATAAGACCTTTTGTATTTGCATATATCAAGATGAAGTATTTGAGTAACAGCTAATTTGAATCCATTAAAATTCTACACTGGACTCCAGAGCACCAAAAATGAGGACAGAATCATACCTCTTATCACTAGTCACAACATCTTTTTACAACTTCAGGTTAATTTAAATGGTGTGAGAATAGGTAGAGGGCATAGCACACATTTGTTTTATAATGTGAGGAGACTAAGCATCTCAGCTGAAACATTTTTTCTGTTAACAAACTCACTAGCTGCATCTTATACTGAAGTTAATGGAAGCAAATGAGACCATAGGGCTGCTTAGATATATGTTTAACTGACTAACTTTTGGCACCTGCAGCTGAACATAACTTATAAAGAGTTTAAGGCTTTCATATATAAAAAATTAATTATTATAAAATTTCTAAGTAAGTCACAATTGTTAATCATAGAATCACTCAGGTTGGAAAAGACCTTAAAGATCATTAAGTCAAACCACAACTTAACCATACTACTCTAACAATCCCCTGCTAAATCATGTTCCTGAGCATCACATCCAAATTGTTTTTAAACACACCGAGGGATGGTGACTGAATCACCTCCCTGAGGAGCCTATTCCAGTGCTTAAGTATCATAGAGAATTCATAGAATTCAATGGTGTAAGTTGGAAGGAACTGTAAAGATCACCTGCCCCAACCCATAGGCAGAATTGCCACCCACAGGATTAGGCTGCCCAGGGCCCCATACAACCTGGTCTTGAATGACTTCAGATGTGGGGCACAAACAGGTTCAGCAGGCAATCTGTGCCAGTGTCATGCCAGTCTCTGAGCAAAGAATTTCCTCCTACAATCTAACCTAAATCTCCTCTCCTTTGCTTTAAAACTATTCTTCCTTGTCCTGTCAATATCAAAACATGTAAAAAATCTGACCTTTCATACTTATAACTTCCCGTCAGGCACTGAAGAACATCCATGAGGTCTCCCCAGAGCCTCTTCTTTTCTAAGACATACAAGTCCAGCTCCCTCAACCTTCCTTCATAGGAGATGATCCATCCATCTTCATGATTCTCCTCTGGACCTGATCCAACAGTTCCACATCTTTCTAATGCTAGGGACCCCAGGCCTGGATGCAGTACTCCAGATGGGCCCCCCCTTCCTCTCTCTGCTGGTCACCCAACTTCCAATGAAGCCCAGCACACTGCTGCTCTTCTAGGCTGCAAGCACACACATTGCAGACTCATGTTCCACTTTTTGTCCATCATTATCCCCAAGTCCTTCCCCACGTGGCTGCTCTCTTCTCCCAGTCTATGCACATATCTGGAATTGCCTCAACCCAAGTGCAATGCCTTGCAATTGATCTTGTTGAAACTTACAGGGTTCTTGTGGACTCACTTCTCAAGCTTGTTCAGGTCCCTCTGGATGTCCAGATTCCACTGGATTCCTTTCTTCTGTTGTATAATCTGTATCACTCAGCTTTGGATACTGGAGTCCCGCCTGGATGTTTTCCTACTGCAACCTACTGTAGGGAACCTGCTGTAGCAGGAGGGTTGGATTAGTTGATCTCCAGAGGTCCCTTCCAACCCACACAGTTCTGTCATTTTGTGATATACTCCATGATCTTCCCAGACACAGAGGTGAGGCTCACTGGCCTGTAGTTCCTTGGGTTTTCTTTCTCTCTTTTTTGAAAATGGGAGCAATGTTTCCCTTCTTTTCCAGACATGGGAGACTTCATCTGCCAGCCACAACTTTTTTTTTATAATGGAAGGTGTCTTGGCAACCACATCAGCCAGTTCTTTCAGGACTTTGGGATGCATATAGTCTGATCCCATAGAATCAATAGAAGAAAATTTTCCTACTAGTATCACTGATCAGGCCATAGGACATTACCTTTAGACACCATTAAATCCCTTTTCATACCAAACTGAGACATTCACAATTGAGATTTCACTGCTCCTTGAAAAATTCCAAGCAAGAAAGTTATATAATATCTCTCATAAAAACTTTGTAATGCACAAACAAATGAAGCAAAACTGTTTGCAATTTCCTAACATGTATGCATGTAAGTATGTGTTTATTTGGATATATTTATACTGTTTTATTATGCCGTTTGCATGTAATGAAGAGAGAAAATTAAACCTTTTTTTTTTTTTTCCTTTTTCTTTTCTTTTTTTTTTTTTTCCCCTTAAGTAAAATCAAAACTAATTTCCTGAATTTTGAGGTGTTTTTCTATAAATATCATATTGAGGAGCGAAGGGTCAGCTATATTAATGTGCTCAAAATGTTTTTTTCACTGAATGCTATATATTCATGCAAAATTCCTTAAAATCCCAGTTAGCATTGGCAAGAACAAGCTTTTGGTGACTAAAACAAAATAAATGGTAATTGAAAATCAAGCAGTGAAACTAATGTGCAGCTATCCCAACTGAAACTCTGTTTAAGTGAAAGTGGTTCCAGAAGACTTCTCTTGCCACATTAGACCCGTGAAATTAATTAGAATACTTTACTGGTGGATGGATACAGGAAGAGTAAATGCTTCCCTCAGGATCCTATCATTAACTATAGCTTTTCCTTTCTATATATACTATTTACACCATGTTTTCTAGCCTTAGCTAGTTACTTACTGATTTCCCCAACTAGCTAACTGATATCCTGCCACTTACTGATATTTGTACATTCTCAGGATAGCATTTGCAATTTTAGTCCTATGGTATCAACAAAATAACTACTCCTCTACTCACTGTAAGAGAGGTAGACTAAAAATTCATACAAGTGAGAAACAAGCAATAAGAAAATATTCATTTTGCATCTCAACATCAGAAATGTTTTTTGTTTTTTTTTTCCCTGACACTGCCAATAGAGGCTATGCAGATGGATAGCAAAATTAACTGTAGTAGTGTGGACTGTGGAAGAGTTTATGTATACGCGTGAGATGATACCAAAGTAAAGAGCAAAATTATTTACAGTTTTATTAATGGAAAGTTGTTAAGAAATAAATTTAGAGCAGCTATGAAATGCAAATGAAATTAACATTGTCATATAATATGTAATTTTCACTCACAGCCAGAAATCACTTCTTTTTCCAATCTTAGATATAGATATTCAACCTCTCCTTGGCCCTTGTGAGAGCCCATCTGGAGTACTGCATTCCGGCCTGGGATGTTGCAGAACTCTTGGAATGAGTCCAAAGGAGGGCCACTAAGTTAAACAGAGAGCTGGAGCACCTCTCCTATGAGGAAAGATTGAGGGAAGTAAGCTTGTTTAGCTTTGAGAAAAGAAGTCTCTGAGGAGACCTCATTGTGGCCTTCCAGTACCTTAAGGGAGCATATAAACAGGAGGGGAATGACTGCTTACGAGGGTGGATAGTATTAGGACAAGGGGGAATGGTTTTAAACTGAGACAGGGGAGGTTTAGGTTAGATATTAGGAGGAAGTTTTTCACACTGAGGGTGGTGACACACTGGAACAGGTTGCCCAAGGAGGCTGTGGATGCCCCATCCCTGGAGGCATTCAAGGCCAGGCTGGATGTGGCTCTGGGCAGCCTGGTCTGGTAGTTGGCAACCCTGCATATAGCAGTGGGGTTGAAATTAGATGATAATTGTGGTCTTTTTCAACCCAGGCTATTCTATGATTCTATGATTCTGTTGAAAATACATCCTATTGAAAATACAGTTTGCAAATAATTTTTTAATAAGTGAAAAAGCAGTATTTGGAAAAACTGCAAACTGTTGACTACAAGATGGTTTATTTTTAGCTGACCCTTAAGAGCTTGAATGGCTAGGAAAATAAGACAGAAGAGACAAAGACACATGACCAATTGTACATAGAGCACAGTGTGATAGCCTCTGATATTGTAAATGCCAGACTGCTGCACCTATTTACCCTATTCTTTACTACAAAATCAAAGGTAAGCTCTTAAGTGTAGGGGTTGTGTCATCTGGGAACAAAATCAGCAAGAGGTATTATGTTTGTTTGTTAACTTTCAGCTTTAGGTCACTGTTGGATGCAGGATGTTTGAGTAGATGGAGTATTGACAGCTAGTCCAGTATGAAAAGCTCAAAGAAAATTGTCAACAAGCTGCTGATTTCTGTCCTGTGAGATGATGCTGGAATACATTTGAGGGGCACACATTTCCAACTTGGCATTTACTTTAGACTGCCAAAGATAAAAGGTTTCAGACAACAGAAGACTTTAGCAGTGTCAAGAATAATTCATTACCCAGCACTATGACATTCTCTGATAAATATGAGGAATTTAGCATTGCATCTTGCTAACATCTTTGTTGCAGACATTGTTTCAGACTCTGAAAACATTATTCACATTCAGAAAGCAATTACTGAGTCATACCATTGATTATGTATTTGTCTCTATCTTTATGAGCCTTCCATAATAAGTCAGTGATGACTATCAGGCTAAATTTACTGAATGGTGTCCTTCTTTCCTTGTTTTGTTGATTTGCTTGTTTTTTTCTTGGATAATCAGCTTTCAGTCTGCATGGAGTCTATGTTGAAGTTTATATGGAACAAATCATCTCCAGCTTGCTGTAGCTGAGCACTGTGGTTCAGTAAGCAAGGAAGCAAAAGCCGAAGTCTGTAGCCCAGTGGTGTAGCCCATGGCCCATGGGTTCAGCTTTTTTTGCTCCAGGGCTTGGGTTTGTGGAGCACAGCTGTGTGACCTTGGCTCAGCTTTACTGAGAAAAACTGTATTTGAGCTGTGAAAAAGTATAAAATATAAAGCTGTTCAAGACAGGAAAAATAAAAACAGAGACAAAAGTGGAACTGTAATGCTGTTAATTGTTACTCAGGGACTCAATAGAAAAATACTGACATGAAGAGGACATGGAGAGAGGTGGAAGATGATGATAAAAGGATTTAGGATCTGCCTTTTCTGAGGAGGCAACAATGCTTTCCCGTGTCACACTCAGAGCCCAGCAGGGATTCACCTGTGCATATGTCAGCAGTAAAGCTTAACTTACTTATCTGCCATGGCTAGGTCCTATTAGCCAAAAACAGTTGTACGCTTATTAAATCATGTAAGTGTCTGCTTCCAAGTCTCTGTTCATGGTAAAATGTGCTCAAAGAAAAGAAACACAGGAAAAAGGATGTGAGTGTGGATAGTCTGTTGTGGAACAAAGGAGGAATACTGAGGTATGACAGGGTGAGATAAAGTATGATGAGGATGGATGAGGTATGCTAAGGCATTCCTAAGTATCTACTCTTGGGGACCATTCTGATTTTGCCTAAAGATTGTTAAATGTAAAATATACTGTATATAAACCAAACGTTGAATCTATTATTGCTTTCCTTTCTCTTTCACCTATTTATTTTTTTGTGGATATTAATATAATGCTCTGTGCTAAGCCTAAAAAGGACAAGGCTAAATGCATCTTCATTGATCAGAATGTGGAAACTGTATAACACAGTTATTTTGCTGTTGTGGTTTAATCCACCAGATGGCTAAGCACCACTCAGTCATTCACAGACCTCAGCATCTATGACCAGATAGCTGACTGTGAGGGTCATGGAACCTGCAGGGCTGAACAGAAGGCTTAGAGTAACTGCAGGGCCTGTCAGGAAGATCACAGCAACCGCAGGACCTGTCACAAGAGTTGGAGAAGTTGCACGGTTTGTTGCAAGAGTTCGAGCAGCTGCAGAGCTAGTTGAAGATTTGGAGCAGTCACAGAGCTCATCTCAAGATGACCACAGGGCAGTACCTCTGGGCACTCTGAACCTGACCTGGGAGGATTTTCTTTTCTTGTCACAGTATGTGGAACAGCAAGAGGACCCACAGAAAGGGTTGAAGCAGTTGCAAAAGTTGTTGCAGGAACTGGAGCTGCTACAGGGCTTATCACATAAGTTAGAGGGTCTGGTGCATTTTCATCAGTTCCAGAGGTATTCTCAGCATGCTGCAGCGATTTGTGCCTCTCTGGAATTACCAAGATATCTGCCCATGCCATCCCACACTCCCTGCCACTTAGAACTGTCCTGCTTCAGGGCAGATCTCTGGGTGCTATTCTTATATAATTGCTTGATTGTAAATATAATCTGGAACACATTCACAACACATATCACTGGGGGCAAACTGGTTTGAACATCCCAAGTATACTCAAAATTCTTAAGAGCTACTGTAACTAGTCTAGAGAAAGACATAAATGTGAAAGAGAAAGGGAGGCTGAGGAACTGCTGAAAAATGTCCTTTGTCTCTTCCATAGCCAAGCTCCCTGAGGAGACAAAGCTAAGAGTATAATTGCTAATAGCATTAGCAGTATGGTTTCCAAAACCCAGAGATGATTGCAGAGCTGAATTCACACACCACATTAGTCTCTCAGCTGCCAATTTTATCATAATATAAGCCAAGACCACACAGTATAGCAGAATAAAAACCTTAATCCAACTCCCAGAGATGATAAACAACACAGTAGGGAAAATAAACAGAGAGCAAGATGCTACACAATATAGTTCCATGAGAGAACTCTCAAAAAGCTCCATATATAGTAAAAAGAAACACCTGGAATAGTGACTAGCAATTATCAAACTACCACAACACCCTGTGTTAACATTGAAGTCAGATCTGCTGTTATCTCAAGCCTTTGGGCCTCTAGTTGGGTGCTGAAATGAATGTTGTGGTTTAACATGGCAGGCAGCTTAACACCACACAGTCTTTCATTCACTCCCCACAATCCCAGTGGGATGGGGGAAAGAAGTGGGAAAAAAAATAGTAGAACTTGTGGGTTGAGATAAAACTATTTATTAAGATAGAGAGAAGGAAAAGGATAATAGTTATGCCTATATATTTACATATGAATGTATATAATAAGTCATACACAAACAGCTGCTTACAATCTGCCAACCAATGCCCAGCTCACCTTCCCCCCAGCAAGCAGAAGAGGACAAACTCCTAACCCCTTCAAAACTCCTTCTGCAAGCTGTGATATGGTATGAAATATCCTTCTGGCCAGTTTAAGTCAGACATCTAGCTTCTTAGGACTTTTGTTGAGAATGGCCTTGGATCTGTACAACACTACTTAGCAGCAAGTGCAAACTTCAGTGTGTTATCAATATTGTTTTTCGCCTAGAACCAAAACAGCATCATATCAGACACCGAATAACTAGTTCCAGCCAGGCTTAAACTAAGATGTTTGCATAAGGAATTTTCCATGGTGTTATGTGGTACAGCTGGTGATGGTTTTGGGCAAAATCATAGCATCCGGATATCCTGACTTCATGTGCAGTGGCTGTATTAGTATCCAGGGTCTGTCAGCCATGGATGGCAGCCAGTCTGAAACACTCAATGCTTTTTTGTACTTTGATGCCAGTGCAGATTCCTAAATAATACTTATACCGATCAGTGACATTCAGATAAATTCATTCCTGTTCCAGGAGAATAATAGAAGCATAGCAGCTTTCCCCCAAAAAACACAGTTCAGTGGTATCTTTAAAGCAGGTATGCTTTTCATTTTGTTGAAGACTTCCTAAACAGACAAGGTATTATGTAGCCTGCCTTTTTCTTAATATGAATATACTATGTAGAGGTGGGGAAGAAGAAGGAATCTGTCTGTTCTGTTTCTTCTCCAGAATGATTTCTGGCATATGTTGCTGAGACTGTTTTCAAAACAAGGAAAATTCACTAAATCAATAAATGTAAATAGTTTGTTAAGAAATATGACTGTCATTGACAGGAAAGATCTGTGGCTACCCACTGGAGAATAGCTGTGGTTTGTGTTTTGGTTCACTCAACTGACAAGTATGCAGAAAAAGGCTTTCAAAAGAAAGAAATCATCTTCAGAGAGTTTTTTTCTGGGACACTTAGTATTGCAGTAGAAGCCTCTGAAATGACATTTGTGTCAACTAAGGGGAAAAAATGCAGCACGTTTGTGATAATTTAAAGCTTGTATCACTAACAAAGATAAAGAGAGCAAAGTATTTAAAGCTTAATGATACAGCAATAGCAATTGCCCTGTGATAATGAACAGTGTAGATTATCAGGCAAATCTTAATGAATGCCTTGCTTACAACAAGCTTTTTATAAACAAATACTGGTTGAGTCCTCTTTCAAAATTAGTACTGACATGAAAGTGAAATGATTTAATTAAAGTATGCAAGATAAATAAGAACTTGGGCAAGGATGTAGCATAGAGTAGTCTGGCAAGCGTTTGCTGACAATAAAGCTTCCAAAATTACCAGGCAGAGTACAGTATATATTTGGTCTGACCCACAAAATAAGGTAAGCTCTCTGAGGACAGACTATCTATAGCTCTGTAAATGTCTTTTCCAACTGTAATGATTCTATGATTAAGATGCAGGACCTGTTTTTATTTCCTTCTTCTGGATTTTTAGAGAGCAGAGGTATGCAAATGTAAATGAAAAGCATTAGCTTCTTTTCCCCTTGGCTGACAACAAAATAGGTGGGAAATCAGAGCAGATATTAGGACCCAGCACGAATGTTTGGTGCAGTTAGGGCAGTACTGGGCAGATTAGGGTTTTGCTGACATGATTACCTTCAGTCTCTGAATTTAGAGACTAACAAGGACGAAAGGAAACATCAGTGCAAGGCTTCTCCATTGTTCACAAAAATTCCTTGGGCTGCTTAGGTACTGATCAGGTTAAGACTGATATCTGAAGTTAAAATACGGCCTCGATATATCTTTTATTAATGCTTTAGCACTGTGTTGTTAAAGCGCTTTTGCAGATTCCACAAGACGTTATTAGGAACATGAAGGAAAATGTGCACAGTTGACTCATGGGGTAATCGCCACTGCAACTGGGCTTAGTACCACTGAGTCTGGATAGTAAATTTTCAGTCCAGCTCACTCCCTACTTACCTAAGCACTACAAACTTCTACTCAGTTTCTCTGTGAGGACATTATGGCATGAAAAGAATAACTGAAACTGAAGAAAATATCTACTGCTGTTCTTTAGCCCACCAAGCTAGTCCTCATTGTAGAAAGCTGCCAGGTTGGTCTCATTTGTAAATCCATTTTTTCTATTCCTGATCACCTTCTTGTCCTTCGCATGTCTGGAAATAGTTTCTAGATACAGTTGCTGTATTATCACCTGTTCATGTATTAATATGCGTTGACATCTGCTGCTATGTTCAGACTTTGTTTGGATCTACCAAAAAAACTTCATTTTGTGGGCTGCTGTCAGGTGGGTGAATATAAGATAATTAATTTAATGATTATTTAGAATTCAAATTACTTTATGGAAAGCAAGAGACTAGTGGGGGCCATCAAAACAAAGCTATACAGAAGATTCCTATGAGATGCATGTGTGCTTGGGCACACACAAGAAATCTGGTTTTAAACATTCATTGGTATGGATAGTGTAAAAATATTAATATATATAATATTTTTTCCCTGATAATATATCTGATTTCATCCAGGAAAAAAACAACAACAAACAAACAAAAAACTCGTGGATTGAGATAAAAACAATTTAATAGGAAATAAAAGGAAGGGAAAATAGTAATAATAATAATAATAATTTGAAAAATGAGTAATATGTAATGCAATTGCACACCACTGACTGACCAATGCCCATCCATTTCTCAAGCAGCAGAAGCAGCCCTCTTGGATACCTCCACTAGTATAAGATGGATTAGCCTTTGGCTAGTATGAGTCATCTGTCCCAGTTCTTTGCCATTCCAGCTTCTAGTGCACCTCCAGTCTGCTTGCTGGCAAGGCAGACTGTGAAACTGAAATGTCCTTGATTTGGTGTAAACACTGCTCAGCAATAACTAAAAGAATGATATGTTATCAGCATTATTCTCATCTTGAATCCAAAACACAACTCCATAGCATCCTCTAGAAAGAAAGTGATCTCTATCCCCGCTGAAACGATGACTGTGACAAATTCTGTTTATTTAAAACTGGGGACATATTCTGGTACATAGGGGTCAAAATATGATACACATAGCAAAGCAGTTTGAAAGGCAGAGGCTTTGGACTGTGCCTGTGGAGAAATGCATATCCTTTCTGTTTCTGTCATCACTGGAAGAGACACAAAATGTCATATTAGTTCCACAGAATTTTGGGGAAGTGGATTTTAGGAGGTGATTTAATGAAGTGGAAGGACTTGAACAGTAGAGAAGAACAGGGTTAAAATGCAGTAGGAATAAAATATCTGTTCAGCCTCTTGTTTGCTCCCTTCCCTGAGGTCCCAGAGGGCTTGCTTTTCTGTTTTTTATTGTGTAGGCCACAAAGCAATTTAATTTATTTTGACATATGTCTTAAACAAAGGATCGCTAGCATGTCCATTGTTCTCAGGATGTTAGAGATCTAGGTCAAGCCTGGTTGCTTGCCATCAGCTGCCTCTAGCATGAGAACATATCTCAAAAAATAAAACAAAAAATATGTGTACCTGATGGAAGAAATCCATGAAAGTAAGTGAAAGAGGGATTTCTAGGAAAGAAAGTGTTCCTAATTGTGGGAGTAATGTCTTCAGAAAGAAGGAAAAATGTACTTCTATCTTGAAAAAAAAAATAAAAAAATGTTATAGTTCTCTAGTACTCTGAATAGGAGTGAAAAAGAAAAACTTTTTGGAAATAAATACAAGCATGCTAGCAAACAAGAATTTATCATAGAATCATAGAATGGCTTAGCTTGGAAGGGACCTCAAGAATCATGTTCCAGCCTCCCTGACACAGACGAGGCTGCCAACTGTTAGATCAAGTACAAGGTGAAGTTGCCCAGGGCAACTTGAACTCCTTCAGGGATGGAGGATCCACAGTCTCTCTGGGCAATCTGCTATAGCACCTCACCACCCTCTCAGTGAAAAACTTCCCCTAGACAACTAATTTAAATCTTCCTTCCTTTAGTTTAAAACCGTTCTACTTTGTCCTATTACTATCTACTTGTGCTTCTACAGACTTTCTTCGCAGGAGAGATTCTGAACACTTTTGCAGCCCTTTTCTGGAGCTGGTCTAAATGCTTTACATCCTTCCTGTGTTGGGGGCTCCACAAGTGGATACAGTACTCCAGAAGGGGATTCACAAGGGCTGAGTAGAAAGGAACTATCACCTCTACATCCCTGCTGGCCATCTCACTTCTGATGCAGCCCAGGCCATCTAGGCTACAAGCACACACTTTTGGCTCATGTTAAGTTTTCCATCTATCAGGACCCCTAAGTCCTTCTCTGTAGGCTTACTCTCAAGGAGTTCTTCTCCTTGCCTGTATACATACCTGGGGTTACCCTGACCATTGTGCAAAATCTTGCACTTGGCCTTATTGAATGTCATTAGTTTCACATGAGTGCACCATTTGAGTCTATCAAGGTCCTTTTGGATGGTGTCCTTTCCTTCTGAATACCAGTTGTACCACTCAACTTGGTGTCAACAGCAAACTTGCTGATGGTGCACACTGATCCCATCACCTATGTCATTGATAAAGATGTTAAGGAGTACTGGTCACAAGGCAGACACCTGGGGGACATGATTCATCACTTGCCTCCACACTGACATAAAATCACTGACCTCAACCCTCTGACTGCAACCTTCCAACTAATTCCTTACCTACTGAAGAGTCTGACCATCAAATCCACACTTTTCCAATTTAGAGATAAGGATTTGGTAAAGAACCATGTTAAAGACCTTGCACAAGCCCAGGTAGATTACATCAGTTGCCTTCTTTTTGTCCACTGATTCTGTCAGTATATCACAGAAGGCCACTAGATTAGTCAGGCACAACACTCTCTTGGTGAAGCTGTGCTGACTGTCTTGGATCACCTGCTCATCACTCATATGCCTTAACATGTCTTCTAGGAGGATCTGTTCCATGAAATTCCTAGGCACAGAGGTGAGGCGTATTGGCCTGTAGTTCCCTGGCCCTCCTTTTCTTATAAATAGGAGTGATATTTCCCTTTTTTCCAGTCACTGGGGACTTCTCCTGACAGCCACAACTTTTCAAATACTATGACAACCTTATCAGCCAGTTCTTTCAGGACTCTGGGATGCATGTTGTCCAGCCCCGTAGACATATACACATTCAGACTCATGGGGTGGTCTCAGACATGCTCTGCTCTGATAGTGGGAGGGAGTTTTCTCCCCAAGCTCAGGATGTGAGGCATATGAGAATCCTGTCTGCCAGTGAAGACTGATGCAAAGAACTCTTTAAGTACCTCAGCCTTCTCCATATCTGCAGTAGCCAGTTCTCCTTTCTCATTTATCACAGGACATATGCTGTCTTTGGCATGTCTCTTCTCACCAATGTACCTATAGAACCCCTTCTTGTTATTTCTAACATTCCTAGCTGAGTCCCATCTGTGCCTTGGCTTTTCTAATCCTATCTCTGCATGTCTGGAAAGCATTCCTGTATTTTTCCCAGGTGACAAGTCCTTGTTTCCATGGTTTGTACATGCCCTCCTTTTCTCTCAGTTTGACCAGCATACCCTTGCCAAGCTATATTGGTTTCCTGCCTTCTCTGCTTGCTTATTCTGAGGAACAGAGAACTCTTGCACTCAGAAAGGCATCCTTAAAAATTAGCCAACTTTGCTCTACTTCTTTGTCTCTAAGGACAGTTTCCCAGGTGATGTTACCTAACAATTCCTTAAATAGCATGAATTTTACTCTTCTGAAGGTCAAGATCCCGACTCTGTTCTTTGCCGGGCCCATATTCCTCAAGATCACAAACTCAACCAGAACACTGTTGCTGTAGCCCAGGCTACCTCTGATCTTACTGTTTTTAATGATCTTCCCTTCATTGGAAGGTTGAGAAATGCTTCACCTCTGGTCAGTGTATCCAGTACCTAAACCAGAAAGTTATTGTGGATGGACTTCTGGAGTGTCTTGGAGCCCTTGCAGCTCACCATATTGTTTTACCAGCAGACATCTGGGCAGTTGAAATCCTTCACCAAGATGAGAGCCTGAGAGCATGACTCCCTGTTCAGATAAAGCAAGATGGCCTCTTCAGCAGCCTCCTCTTGATCAGGAGGCCCATAGTAGACCCTGGCCACCAGATATCCTCTGTTAGTTCTGTCCCTATCTTAATCCACAGGCTCTCAGCTTGTTCCTGACTGTTTCTCAGAGGCATCTTCTCTCAGACTCTCCACTTTCTAACATATAAGTCTATTCCTCTGCCCTGTCTACCATGCCTATCCCTTCTAGGAAGCTTCTAACCCTGAACTGTGATATTCCAGTTATGTGAATCATCTCACCATGTTTCCATGATAGCAGTAAGATCATAATTATCCAAGTGCACCATGGTTTCTATCTCCTTCTGCTTATTTTCCATGCTGTGTGTATTGGTATAGAGGCACTTCAGTCAAACTTTTGGATACACTACCTTCCCAGAGGAGCCCTCTGTTAAAGCTCCAGGTCAAATCTGAGGTTTTTTCCCTGCTGCTTCCTAAAGTGACAGTGTTCTCTGGCTCAGTCACACTGCTGTACACCCCCACCCACTAGCAGCTCTAGATTAAAGCCCTGGTGATGCACTCAGCCTGCTTGCTGCCTAGTATATTCTTGTTCCTACATACTATACATATTACATCCTATACATACTTTTTAAAATGGCATTGTGTGCTGCTCTTCTGTTTAATTCTAGTACTTGTATAGGTACACTGCAGAGCTCCCAACATAATCCTGTTGATAAGAAACAGGATTCTGAGAGTAGAAGGAAACATTTGTTGGAAAAGAGTCAAGGCTGGCAAAAAGAGTTTATGAACACACAGAAAACAATGACAAAAGTTAATTTTCACATCTATCTCTATAGTCATTTGTATTCAATCCCATGCACTTCATCCTGAAGTTAACATATTAAACAAATAGGAATGGACCACATCTCAAATTTGGCAAAGCATAGACTATCAATGACTTGTTTGCAATCTGACTGTTGCCCAATTTCTTTTTTTTTTTTCCTGTATGTATTTTGTTACATTCAATTGATCAACTGATGGCTAACTTCAAGATCTTTTCCTGAATGGTCCATAAAAAGGAAAAAAAAACAAACAAACAAAAAAAAAGAGATATTAATAAAATAAATTACTTGTTACAGTTTACTTGTTTTGCTCTAATTAGAGTAAACACAAAGGAAAAATGAGAGTTACAAGCCATCTGTGAGCATGACCTGAAGGCTAGCGATGAGGAGGTAAGTTAACATAAATCTGCCCGTTTTATGTGAGTTAACAACTGTTGACAGCACAGTGAATGCTAAGGCAGGTGATACTCATCAGATATGGCAACATCAGAAAGTACTGAGATTTTAAGTTTGCTCTTTGTTTCTTGCTTTCTGACAATTTCCTGTCTCAGTGTGGAAAAAAAGTCCAGTGGGTGCACCAAGCCAGAAAAATGTTTCCTCCTGTTTAAGCAAACTCAGTGGTATAGTTCTAAGTGAAATGATGGCTGTGAGCTTTTGCAAATCGCTAGTGACTACATAATGGTTGCTATTTTATGGCAAGTGTTGTACTAACAGTACAAGAAATCAAATGACTTCCAGAGATTTCCCGTGGCAGGACATGATACACACTCCCTTGATGTTTCAAGATGTACAAGATTCCATGGCTTGCTTGCTAAAGGCACTGTAGTTCCAGTCTTAAGATATGGATTTCAAGCTCCTCAGGGTGACACAATATCAGTGATACAGATTTTAATTACAGTGCTCTGACACATTCAGAGTTACTCTCTGGCACTACTGAAATGTCAATCAGGCCCTTCTTTCTAAGCAAAATAAAATAAAATAAAATAAAATAAAATAAAATAAAATAAAAATTAAATGAAATAAAAATTAAATTTTTAAATATTTTATATAATAATAATAATAATAATAATAATAATAATAATAATAATAATAATAATAAAAGCCCTAGAATGTAAAAGGATGAGGCTAGAATATACTGTTTTGATTTTATTTATTTGTTTATTTTGCCTCATAATGCTAACTTAGGTCTATTAAGTCTATTCTTCTTTCCATGCCTTTCTCTCTTTTTTACTTTCTTCCTTCTGCTGGACGTTACTCAAAGAGTACCTCCTGGTTTACACATATATGCTGTAGATTCTTGTGGAGAATGAGCTCCTGATATTGGGGCCAGAAAAATAATTAAGTAGACAAAAAAATCTCGGCATGAAAATATTAATATAGTCCTCTTGCAGATCATGAAACTTGCAGTTTCTTTATTTCACAGTATTCTTCACTTTTGTTTTCTGTTTTACTTGATGTTTATAGCTTGTCTGAAGTAAATTCAGTCTTTTTTGTGTGTTTCACACAAAAACTCTTTGATGTTGTGTCTTCCTCTAATCTTACAAGCAACAAAAAGCAGAAGTAATAATAAAATATAAAAGCAAATTAGTACACTTTGGCACCTTACAGAAAGTCCAGACTACAACTGGAAAACCTAGGAACTGTATTCTCAAAAAATGTTAGTGTAAGAATACACCCCAAAAAGGGGGAAAAAAAAAACCAAAAACCCCAAAATCTGTCATAAGTATCTCCTCCTTAAGAGATATAGCAAGTATGCTATGTCTGCTAAACTGCTGTGTTATATAGTCACAATTTTAAAAACTTCTGAGAGGGAAAGTGTCTAATTAAATGAGTGATGTGTCTTTCCTATGGGGGAAATAATCATTTTGCAGTGAGATTGCTCTAAAGGTTACACATGCATTGACAATATTGATGAAGAAAGTACAGAGCCTTTATCCATTTAAAGATGTGTTTGAAGAGTTGGGCTGTACAAAAGACATCAAATTAAAGTTGCTCAGCTTGTAAAGTGCTCACCTCTCAGAGCACCATTAGTATTAAGGGAGCAGATTAAACACAATTTAGATCACATTGAAAGACTAAAGTCAATTTAGCAGGTATATAACCATGCATGATAATGGTCTCTAAATCTACAGCAACAAGGTGAGGATATGCTTGGATATGCAGGATAAAGATGTGAAACTAAAATAATTTCCTTTGAGGACTATAAATGAAGCAATGACGAGGAGGCAGAATTTAGATGCTAGTTTGTTTAAGTAGATAAATTCAATGGACTGATCTGGAAGGGAAATAAATCTGATAGCAGTTTTATATATGGTCTGCAGGGTATCGTGAACTTGACCTTTGTTGGAGCAAATGGGTTCTTAGCTGAATGGTATACTATTTCATTATTATTTGCATGCTGATAGCTGTGGGAAATGTAATATGGAGGACTCATAAAAATCTTTTCCAGAAAAGCACATAATCTTCTAACCTTTCCATTCAAAATTTTAGCTGCTAGGTAATTGACCTTTTTTTTTTCTCCCCCTTTTATTTATTTATTTATCTATTTATTTCCTAGATTCTAATCTGTTGCCCATTACATGCTAGAATGCATAGGAAGATCACAGGGGAGAGGAAATTTTTAACTGCTGAAAAATTAGTAGATTAGAAGATGTTTTTACCTTGGCAACGTACAGATCCAAAGAACATGGGAAAGATGGGAAATCAAACTAGTAAAGATTTTAAATTTATGTTGTGCTAGGATAGCAGGTGTGCTTAGGAAAATAAACAGATATTGCATCTGTCTACAGAAATCTTATCCAATTAAATCGAAAAGTACCCAGGTCCATCTGTTTTGCATAGCTTGGCATTCTGTGCTCACATTTAGGCACAAGTAAAATATATGGTTAGGCACTTAGTGTTCATTCTACTGTGCCTAATATAGATGCTTAACTTTTGACTATGTGTTATGTAGGGAATCAGGGCAGAACCCTAAGAAGTGAGGAGAAGGGCAAATTCAAGGAAAAATGAATTCTGGACTGCAATACTTGCCTTTGAAAATGATTTAGTACTCTTAAACATATGATGCTTAAAAAATGCTATAAGTAAGCTGTCCTCGTACATAGTTACTTACTGTATTACCCTTACAGTACTGCTTTTGCCTGTAGATTGATTTTGCTGTTTCACTTGACTGGAACTTTATGTCTTGAGGTGGCTGATGGTCTACTGCCACCTTCTTTAGGCCCTTTATCATCACTTGTAGTGATGATAAAGTGAATATCAGTGAACATCCCACTTCCACATCAAGTCTGGATTAGCATGTCCTTAAGGTTTGCTTAGCCACCTCATGTCATGCGTTGCAGCCCTGTTATTCTCCTTTCAAGTGTCACATGTTTACCAGGACTTCTAGTAACCAGCAACAGGAATTGCAGGTATACCAATTATCATCTTTCTGAACCCACAAAAATACATTAGTTTCAGAGTCTTCTCACTGCCAGAATTAGATGGGGCAAAGTTGCCTGTTAGCAAATACTTATTGGAAGCATCTAATTCATTAATTTCTGAGAGAATGTATTTTGAAGACAGTGACATAAGAGCAGAAGAGGTGTCTTTTATAAACTGAAAAATAAAAAGCAAAAAAATAAAAAGCTAAACAACCTAAACTGTAAGGTTGGGCTGATACTCACCAGCCATAGCCTCATGTTGCTCAAAACTGCTCAAAATCATGCAAGCTGTATACTGCTCTGGTTAGTATGCTGTGCTTGTACCTCTGCTTTAATATCTGTTTGGACCTCCTGTGCTGTTGATATCATTCTTAACTCTTTTCAAAAGAGGATGTGTAAAGTTCTAATGTTCTGAATTAACATCCCTGTTCTGTTAGGTAGTAAACTGTGTGCTTAATTGCAAGCAGTAGTTATGCTGTTGCAAATAGGATTTCTTGTGCGTACTAAATTAAATAGGTACTTAAATACCTTGCTGAATTTAATCTAGAGTTTGTATATTGCACTTTTGCTAATGAACAGCACTATATTGTATGTCAGGGTGTCATATGCCATAAAAAACTCAGCATTATATGTAGTAAACTGAGCAGAATTGAAAATGAGAGAGAAAAAAAAACCAAACAACAAAGCATCTTGCTGTACAGAAAATAGAGGGTTAATTAAGGGGCCATCAGGTTTTCTCATTTTGGTCATAATGCAAAATTAAATATAGGTTGCATGGTGCATTAGTGTGTCTGTCAAAGAGACTGTGGCTTTGGCCAGGCAATTAAAGAGGGCAAAATACTCTAAATGAATTTTTAAATAGCTTCTTCCAGTCATTAAGCACAGTTATCACATCCATATTTTTAAAATGTAAAACACTGAAGTTCTCAAAAGTCTGTTCTCCGCAGTAGTTTTTATTGATGATCCATCTGAGCTTCATTTCCTAACTGAAAACCCTTGTCGGTCAATTTATTTCAACATAACACTATTTGGTTGGATAGTTATTAATCCTGTAATTGTTCATGGTGTGCCAGAAATAATTCAGCTAATTATTACAATATGTCTTACTTTGCCATGCCTCTATATGTCAAAATGGCCTTTGCACATATTGGAGAAAATCAGTTTCTTAATTTAACTGAAGATATAAAAATTGATTATTAATTTACCAAAAAATAGATTAGATAAGTAATTTATTTTTTTTTTCTGCCCCACATATAACTTCTACTGGACTGGATTTTTTACAAATTTTCTGCTGTTAACTTTAATTGATTCATGAATAGCACTATGTAACAAAATCTCAAAATCCTGCCCTCAATGAACATTAGTTTCAATTATAGAATAACTATAGCAAAGCATGATGGACCATAATAGAAAAAATCTTTATGTTTTTTTCCACTCATCTTAGGGAAAACAACAACAACAAAAAACAACAACCAAACAAAAAATCAATCAAACAAACAAAAAACACCGAAACCCCCTCAAAGAAATCCTCCAAAATAGTGAAATGGTGAGATTAAAAACTCAGTTATCCCACTAAGAAGAAGTGATCTGTACATTTATGCTGTATTAATTGATGTCTATACACATTTATGCATAGAATGCCAAGCATCAAGCATTTAATTATTTGATGGGGAATTCTCACCTCTAGATTACAGTTTGTTGTCCTTCGCATTTTTCACATTTGACACTATATCATGAATTCATTGAAGTCAACCTCTAATCTCTTACTGACTTAATAAGAAGAAAATTAGTATTTCACAGACTAAAAATCTCTTTTGCAGTTCACAATAGACACACAAAAAAATTGAAAGCATAGTGAATATCACAAACTATTTGTTGTTTTATAGTTTTCATTAGCACATTTTCATAGTACAAAACAATGTTCTTAAATTGTATTCATTTGGGGCAAAGAAGATCCCTAGCTCCTAATTAATGAATGACTGTGAGTATACCGCCTCAAACAATATTTTACACAGTGGAGTTCTACGCAGTGATATATAACGAAGCAAGACAGGATATTCAGAAAATGATAAACACATAAAAAGTCTATAACTTTTATTTTTATGACAATTGTCCTAGAACATTGTTCTCATTGTGTGAATTTCCTCCAGAGAAGATGGCTCACTCAAGGTTTCTTATGTTGTTTGTTTTACAAACAGGGTCTTCTCCAGAGACATAACACACAATTTTAAGAAACTTTTGAATGAAGAATTTTGAGTTCCTTTTTCCTTTCATTTTCTCTTTTCCTTTTTCTTTCCTTTTCTCCTTTCTTTTTCTCCCTTCTTTTTCTCCTTTCATTTCATCCTTTCCTTTTCTCCTTCCTTTTCTCCTTCCTTTCCTTTCCTTTCCTTTCCTTTCCTTTCCTTTCCTTTCCTTTCCTTTCCTTTCCTTTCCTTTCCTTTCCTTTCCTTTCCTTTCCTTTCCTTTCCTTTCCTTTCCTTTCCTTTCCTTTCCTTTCCTTTCCTTTCCTTTCCTTTCCTTCCCTTCCCTTCCCTTCCCTTCCCTTCCCTTCCCTTCCCTTCCCTTCCCTTCCCTTCCCTTCCCTTCCCTTCCCTTCCCTTCCCTTCCCTTCCCTTCCCTTCCCTTCCCTTCCCTTCCCTTCCCTTCCCTTCCCTTCCCTTCCCTTCCCTTCCCTTCCCTTCCCTTCCCTTCCCTTCCCTTCCCTTCCCTTCCCTTCCCTTCCCTTCCCTTCCCTTCCCTTCCCTTCCCTTCCCTTCCCTTCCCTTCCCTTCCCTTCCCTTCCCTTCCCTTCCCTTCCCTTCCCTTCCCTTCCCTTCCCTTCCCTTCCCTTCCCTTCCCTTCCCTTCCCTTCCCTTCCCTTCCCTTCCCTTTCCTCCCCTTCCCCTTCCCCTTCCCCTTCCCCTTCCCCTTCCCCTTCCCCTTCCCCTTCCCCTTCCCCTTCCCCTTCCCCTTCCCCTTCCCCTTCCCCTTCCCCTTCCCCTTCCCCTTCCCCTTCCCCTTCCCCTTCCCCTTCCCCTTCCCCTTCCCCTTCCCCTTTCCCTTTCCCTTTCCCTTTCCCTTTCCCTTCCTTTCCCTTCCCTTCCCTTCCCTTCCCAAAAGAAGAGGCAAAGGAAAAGCAATCTGAAATCACATGATAGTTGAGAATGAAAGGGACCTCTGGATATCATCTGATTCAAAACCTCAATATACAGAGATAGGTGGAGGAAGGCGCCCATGACCACATTCAGACAGCTCTTGAAGATGTCCAAGGAGGAGAATCTGAATCTTACGGGCAGCCTGCACGCTCCTATTAAAGAAGTGCTTCTGAAAGATTAAATCAGCTCAAAATTAGCTATTGAGATGAGTGGAAGTAATCCTGTCATTGTGACAGCTGCTATCTTGACTGATAATGGGAGTTTAATCATAGAACTCCAGTACTACAGTGATAAATCTAAATGAGCCAGGCTCTATCAATAAATGCAGCAAACTGCCCAGCTCTAAGGAAGACATGCAACCTGCTGTAGACAGTTGTTTTCAGTGCCTGGATCTAGCTAACTCACATTTTATTGAAAAATCTGCCAAGCCACCAAACCATTTGAATGTCTTGATTAAGCTTTTAATAGGTTTTTCCATTTTCATTCATTTCTGATGTAAGTCAAAAGCTTTAAGTAGTCTGTGTGGTTAATCTGAGCTGCTCAGGTTCACTGAGTTTCAAAAAATGGATAAGAATGGGTGTTCTTTAAAGATTTTGTTATGTTTTTAATTGATAGTTCCAAGTAGCATCTCACTGTGAAGACCTGTCTGATACATCGATATTTATTGTTGTGAGGAGGAACAAATATATGAAAAAAGTGCCCCCACCTCAACAAATCAAATCAAATTGAATTGAATCAAAACAAAACCAAAGCAATAACAGAAAAAAAAATAAAAATAATCCACAAAAAATCATGCTAGAAGGTACAAAATATATTAAAGCAAAGCTCAAAAAATAAAGAGCCTTGAGAATGGTCTTCCTGTAATTGAGGATAATTTGCCATTAGACATTTCAAATCCTCCATGGTCTGGTTAAGCTACTTGAGTCCGTTTTCCCATTCCTACTTGTAACAAGACTACAGTTCCATTTAGGTAATTTTATTTTTATCCATATTTTTCTAACTGATGATACTGTGTTCTAATGTAATGTTCAGAGATGCAAATGCATGTTATCCTCAGTGTCACATATCATAGATGTTCTTACTCAGTTTGCCTCGTAAAGTGAGAAAGCACTCTTGGTAACACTTCCAAAGGGAGATGGCTAGAAAATAGCAGTCTCTATTCTGCTAGGAACTTTGGTATTTTCTTCTAGTTTTCAGCTTGAAATTAAATTAAAAGCTTGAGTAATTACAATCTCCCAAAAGTTGCAATTTTGAATAAAATATGATTCTTCTGTATTTTCTACCATTTTTTTAGATGTTAGATGTGAAAATATATGGCTTAAAGTAATGTTAAAAAGTTATACATTTAAAGTTAATCAGAGAAAAACACAATACAACAGACAATGCATTGTACAATCATATAAGAATAATAACACTTAAGATATGCCACAACAACAGTTTTATAATCATTACTTTATATTCTATTATTGTAAATGTGTTGTAGGTGTTAACGAGGATTCGGGCTGTGATGCTGATAGTACCTCCCCTCTTCAGTCCCTTACCTTGTTATGTGTCTTGGACGCGCATTTCAAATGTACACCCTAGGGGGAGTAGACGGAGTGATTAAGGTATTTAAGGTGTTAATTACTCCTAATAAACGCCATTTTGCCATCTTTCTTGCTGAGTCATGGTGTCTTCTTGGCCCTAGCGGGGGTTAACGCTAGAACCTGGGACAAGGGGGGTTTGAACCATGGGTGCACATGGCAACAAAATGAAATAAATGTAAAGTTAAAGTCTAAATAAAATAATGAAGCTGTCAATTGTTTAGACATCAGAAAATGAACTGAGAATGTTTGTAAGTTCTTTGTTTTTTTGTATTTTTAAGTTATGCTCTCATGAAAGGATTCAGTTTGAAGAAAACCACATTTTCACTTGGAAAAGTACTGCTAAAAATGTTTCAGTTTCTTTCTTCTGGAAAGCTTCTGATGTTTGCAAGTTCAAAGAAAACAGCAGTCAGGTCAAATAAGATGCTTGTTAGAAGTACCTTATCTTACCTCTTCTTCAAATTGATCATGTTTCTTCCATGAAAAATGCTCTATTATGAAAGAAAATTGAAAAGTAGGAGACAGCCCATTTCATACTTACACTATGTTAGACCAGGATTCAGCACCGTTGGATTAATCATACTAAACTGGGGTCTTAATGCTGTGGCAGAGTGGACGTAGGAAATATTCACAGCTATAATTTCCATCGTTGACTTCATGCTGCTGCATACTGCTGCCACCAGTTCAATTCATTGCTTATGCGGTTACTGAAAAATAAGTGTATATCTATTTGCATATAGATTGTATATCTGCCAAAGTGAAAAACTTTGAACAGTAAGACTACCAATTTCTACCGTGTATGTTTCAGGAGAGTCTTTTGTTTAAAACACAGGCCTAAAAATTAGCAGGGGCACTTCTCTGTTCTTGATTTTGCCTCACGCTTTCTCTGCGACCTTGAATAAAACATTCCCAGAGTACTTTTGAAAAGAGAAATTATTTGAGTGTAATCACAAACGTGCAGTGTCTCTAATAGTACAGAGTTTAAAACAAAGTCCTTCCTTTCCTATTCTTCATATTTAAAATAAGGTTAATATAACTCCACCTAATTTGCTTTATAATAACTGGGATGATGTTTTGTTGATTCGTTAGTTTATCTTTTCGTGCTTTGCTTTGAAAACTGTGTAATTTTATGACAGCTAGATATAATTATCATCAAAGGCAGGTAATTTTTGCTCCTGCTACATATTTATGCCATTGTTTTTATCATGATACCAAGAAAGAAAACAGACATCTTTAATGTACAAGGGCTGCTCTGATAGTAGTGCCTCCTATCTTATTCTGTTGACCCATGATGTCAGAGACAGATGTTGGTGGTATGGCAGTAGAGTTTGAACCTACCAATATTCCATTACATTTTACTGCTGTGCGAGAGATGGAAGCAGAGGGACAGTCTGAAAACCTGGCGTTTGACGTGGAACTGTATATGGTGTAAAGCTGTGCAATTGAATTCCCCCATAAATTAAAAAATAACATTGATTGACATTCACTGAAGCTTTCTGAACATTTATGGAGGTCAAAGAGTGTATGTGAGCAAAGTAAGGCAGTGGGTGGTGTGTTTTAATAGCGGCAACAGTGGACAGTGCAACAGCCTCCACTGGTGCAGATTTTTATGAATGGGGCATGTTGTCTATTGCTGGTGTAAATGAATAGCTAGTGATAGTGAATATGTTGAAGAGCAACATTTTATAGCTGAAACTCTGCTTTACTGAATACTGTAGTTGTGCTTTATGTGTCTGTTGTAGTTTCCATGGAAACAATAGGAGACATTGCTTTCAGTGCAACCTATGTATAAGGGACTCTAGAGGCATTCTAGGGGAGAGAGCCCTTGCTCCTTTGTTGGATTATTCACCATGCCCTGATTATACATCTGAACAAGATTTGAGCAAGCACTGTTTTCTGTCTGCTCTCTACCAAGTTTATGTCTTTTTTTGTATTAGATATGAGCTCATGGCCCCAAGTAAGCCATCACACTCTCCAGCTGAAGTCTTTATTTCAGTGAGCAATGAATTGGCACCATGAAAGTCATCACAGAGTTCAACAGTCCCATGGTTTAGATACAGTTTCTGGATAAAATACTCATACCTAAAACAATGGATGGTTGTGGACTGAGTCTCTAGAGATCTGTATTCTTGTCACCTGGAGCACTGTGAGCAATTTGTTTTCTGTCCCTTGGTTTTGACACATGTAAAATGAATAAAGTAGTACAGCTTCAGAACTGAGTAACAAAAGCCACTAACAAATACTATTTATTAATGCCACTGTTACTATCATTGTTGACTGAATTCTAGGTGAAAAGTTAGAAATTCTATGAGCTAATGGATCAACTGGAATGACTGTGCTGATTCTGGAGCGATTACATGAGTTTCTGTACTGCAAAATGTAAGTAAAATACATCTAAAACACTGCCTGCCTCATAAACACGGAGTGATGTGGTATATATGCTCCTATTCTTATTCCAACAATTGCTCTGGTTACAGTGATACCACTCAGAAAGGAAGTTCAGTGTTAATAAGAGCAAAAGATTCTGGTCTTTTGTTGCTAGTGCAGTTATTAAACAATATTTTTTCTAATACAAAAGGAAATACAGATTCTCAGTTTGTGTGCTAGAAATACTGAAAATATAGTTATCTGTAGCACTTTGCACTGACTTAATCTAACCTGCACTATAAATATTCCCATATTTTTTCTCCCTGAAAAGCTTCAGGCATCAAATGTGGTTGTGACCTAAGTGTAATCTCAAACTTGCTTTCAATTATTTCTAGCCCAAGAGGCCTGAACTATACAAACGTAGTTTGAAAATCTGAAAAAAAGCCCATGTTTTTGTTTTTCCCGTTTGATACAAGTTATACATGAGAGAACTATTTCAGGGCAAAACATTTGTTTCTAATATCTGACAGTCTGGTATTTTAGTATTTATGTACTAGCCCAGAAGCTTTGTTGAACTTGGGGATTATTTTTGTTGTTATTATTTATAGCTTGCCTTGCCACAATACCTTGAATGGTCAAGCACTACCCCTGATGGATATTGTGCAAGAAAAGCACTAAGAAAACCCTCACAAACATCCCAACCTTCCATGTAGTGTGACTACTTCAAGGTACCCCAGTATCTTTGTATTTTCCCTATTCTACATGTTGTACACCAAAGATCCTTTGGAGAAGGGATAAGATATACAGTGGTGCTAGAGCACAAGCTTTTGAATAAATATAAATGGATATTTTTATCTGCACAGTGTCTACCTATGAAACTTTATTTTAATTTGATTGGCCTCCTTTTTCAAATTAAGTGTTAAGTGTTTTATATATATATATTTACTGACTGATGTATAAAATGGGATATATTGTATTTCATAACAGGTTTTTATGCTTGCCAGAATAGATTGTATAAAATCTAACAGTAAATAGAGATAGTTTAGTTCTGTCTTGAAGATAGAGTACTAAGAAATTGGGTCCATCACTGTCATTTTTCTCAGAGATTCCTCTCATCTGTCACAACACAGTAGTTATGAAAAATGAAACCATAAATTCAATTTAGAGGGCAATTTGCAGCTAATCTTTGGAGTAATTCCAGTGTGAATAATACAGCAATTTGGATGCATGGTCAGTCAATTCCGCCTCTGATTTATTAGGACTTAAGATTTTTTTTTTCTTTCTTTCATTAATGATAATTACCCAAGAAGAGAAAATAATTTCTTCAAAATTATCTATCTTCACATCTGTGGTTTCAGTTTTGAGAAAGGCTGCAGTGTTGTTTAAACTTGTTATTATAGGAAAGGGGGGAAAGCTTTTTACAAAAGATATATGAGGTATTTAAATTCTGAACTGTATCTCTTTACAGCACATGTGTGAACTGATCAGCACTGGTTTATGGCTGCCTTTATATGACTCCCATTAGAGCTAACATTTTGAATATCTCAGCATAAGGACACTGGGATTTGCTATTGATTTTCCACACTTCCTACACCTTGAAGTTTGCATTAAAATCCAGCTCAAGCAAGAGTGACACTTTTTGTTCCTGTTTAAAAGTCACACATTTATTATCTGAGACTTTTTCTACTTATTAAATCTCTACTTTCTCTGATACATTATTTATGCATATTTTTTTCTATATCTTTCCTTCAGTTCTCAAGGTCTCCTCTTGATTTTAATAGAAAGCATCTACAACAGATACATTCCACAGGTTATATGCTTGTGTCTGTGTGGTGCTAATGGGGGAGGGAAGGCCAGGGGGAAAAGCAGCTCATTTAACACAGCCTTTGAGCTTTACTCAAAATGCTAAGGCATCTACAGAAGTGCTGCTCGTGAAGCAAGTGCCTTTGTAAGCCTCCAGAGGAACATTTCAAGATCTAGATGCTTTGTCTTACTACGCCTTCAAAACCCCCTGCTTCTTTCCATTGCTGATGAAGAAGATTGGTACTTAGGAGTGCTGCCTCTCAAGACACCTATGGAGTAGTTGCTCGTCAGATGGATTGAAGAGTGTCTCTACTTCTCACAACCGACGCATGACCTTTTTTCTTAGCTTTCTTCCAGGTACATCCAGTATCAGGGTACACTGTGAACCATTCTAAGATTAGGATCCAGGGCAGTAAGAATTGATATTACCCTCCAATGAGCCCAATCAGGTTCCACAAGGATTAGCCTACCAACATAGTTTTTACTTCTAGATCCTTTCTCTTTCCAAACATGGATCCTTAAGAAAAAATCTTGGTTTTTGTGCTCACTACAGTGGTTGTATTACATGGTCTTAGTGGTCTTTTTCAACCTCAATGAGTTTGTGATTCTGTGAAATACTGCAAAATTGATGCGCTTACTCACCTGTGCACTTTGGATTCAGAACAGAACGTTCTGAGATACAACATCGGTCAAAGCCTGAGGTGCAATCCACACATCTGTGCATTCCAGGTTTCCAAAGTTAAGGATGATATCTTTTTTACAAAAGACTAAGGAATACTTTCTTTCTTGACAGAATGACAGTTAGGCATCTAAAAAAGCAATCAACTATGCTTGTCAAGTTTGTTTCTTTGAAGCATTTTGTTACCTGTGAATAGGCATAATCTGCCAACTGAAACAGTATCTTTTCTTCCACCAATATTATAAGGAATTTCAATTATTAAAAATGTGTTACTGAAGTACCCGCAGCTTTAGTTTTGCTTAAAATTGAACTTAGATAATTTTGTTTTGAATTTTTCCATTTGACGGAAGAAATTCATATGTAAATATGGAAAAAGGGGAGAAAAAGCAACTACTTTGCTTTCGCACATTTCCTTACAGTAGAATATGAGCCTTGTAAAACAGGTCCATAAAACTGTGAAAGTGGAAATGATTTTGGTACATCACCTTTATGTACCTGTGAAAATGTTCGCTTGTTTATTGTTTTTTGTTTTTCAATTTAAATAAATTGAATGATTTAGCTTTTATTAAGTAAATAGCTTTCTGAGAACCTGCTTTTCTTACTTTTAAAAATTATTTCTTTTTCATGAAAAGTACTCCATAGAAGTCTTTTAGTCCTGTAATCTACTGGTCTTTTTCACTTCTCCTCAACTAAAGGTCAGCTTTATTAACAGTCTTTTATGTGAAGGCATTAGAGAAGAATATCTTGCTCAAATGACACAACACTTTAAACCTTCACAACCGAAATATTCTGTGTAGCTTTCTTAAATTTGCAAATGTGTTCAATTATAACTTTAGACTGCATCACAACTTCCACCATAATTACAAATAAAAACACCAAAAAAATTATCAGTGAAGCAGTATTTAATTTTTGATCAATCTTTCAAAGTAGTTTCCCTAAGCATGTCTAATTAAGATATGAAAACATTACATTTATTTAGTTCCTGTTCTCTGAACATTTCATATCTTTTCTCAGCTGCAGTGAAGTTGATGCTCAGTCTGCAAAGTGGGGGCATTTTTGAGGTGGGACTACATCATACCTCAAATTCCAGAAACTGAAAGATGCTTTTTCTGCCTCTACTTCCCACATCAGGGCCTTTGGATGACTTTATTTCATCTGTGTCACAAGTCCATGCACCTTGAAAAACAAGTATCAGCTGCAAGGCAAATCCACAAGTACAGCAAGCAAAACATACCTCGTGCACATGAGGGTTGTTGGGAGTATGAAGTGAACACTCATCCAGAAACTCAGTTAATTTCCTTACAAATTTCAAAACCTGTCTATCTGTGATAGTGAAACTCAACCACACAGATGGGAAGATTAGCCAGGTGCAACTCATACAAAATAACCTGAACCTCCCTAGCAGGCTTTAATAAATCAGCATTCAAAGGGGGCTTGGGACACCTTTTCTCATACATCAGAGAGCCCTGAAAGTGTGATACATGGAGAGTGCAATTTTATACACATTTTATAGCTGAATGCCACAGGTCTGGCTTATTCAGCATGGCCCAGGTTGTTCCACTGGACGACTCTGATGGAAGGCAACCTCCGCAAGTTGAACAGCAGTTCTCTTCCACAATACATCTAGACTCCAACAGAGCAGAGAGTAGAATATGGAAGCAGAATGACCCTCGCACTGAAGTCTCAAAACAAGTAATATATTATACAAGCGCTCTGGTAGGATCTAGACCTTGCATTAGTGCTGTAAAAGAAACTAAATGGAATGGAAAGGGTGATCCTGAACAATGCTTTCCAGCTTAATTTCTCCCCCTGATGTACATATATGACCTACTAGGTTAAGTTTCTTCCAGTTAAAAACATTTGTAAAAAAAAAATAAAAAATAAATCTAGTGGACTCTGTGGCAAACTACCTCATGAGAAATCACTGAAGCAGAGAATGAACTGCTTCTTACAGTTCCCTGCCAGTTCTTTCTGGTCTGAACTAAGTGCAGCATGCAAACTTGGATTTACTGTGACTTTGAGCATTGTGTTTGTTTCTGAATTACCTCAAATTGCTTTAAGCAAATGCTTCTGGGAACATTACTCTTCATTGACTTATCAAGGGATTTAAAATCTTCACTAGTCAAGGTATAAATATATCTGTGGAATTAATTTTTCAAATTAATACTTGTGCTGTTAGGCTTTGTTCTTTCCATTGATTATTTTTAAAATGATTTGGGATGTGCAGCCTGAGTGATATTTGCTTACAAAAATATGAGATTTCTGTTGACACACAGTAAGCTTGAGATGGATTCTTAGTGTGCATGAAATTACATGCAAAATTGAATTATGGATGGTAATGTGTGCATGGCATTCTCAGCTGAGTGTCCTTAAGTATAAAATATAAAATTACATGGGCTATTTTATTCCAAAACCCACATAAAGACAGTTTTTGTACATAGACATCATCAACTAGTTGATTTTAAGGAATAAGAACAAGTTGTTTTTTTTATCACTGCTTAGTACGAGCTGTGCAAATAATTAAACATAAACTGAACACAACTGGTCAAAAATGAGCATTTCCTTCTAAAATGAGATTTGATATTTAAAAAATAAAATCTGTTTCTTTTGAATTCATTTGTAAAGCCAATTGTAACACTTTACAAAGTTTCAATTAAAAAAAAAAATCTGTTCAGAAGAAAGCTTTTCCCTTTGTTTCCTTTATTGTTTCAGAACGTATGGACAGAAATGCACAACATTATACTGTGGTAAGCAAAATGGGACTAGAGAGTAGTTAATTTCTCTTGCCTTTGAGTATTCGTATTGAAGCATCCAGATCTGAGCTAGACATTTAGAAACCTTTTGGAAATGTCAGAAGAGACTGTTACTTCTAGCCTCTCAATTGCAGCCAGAAGACAACTCAGATGTATCACAATGTAAAAGCATCTATCTCACTCTATTGACTCTAAAGGGCATCTAGATAAAACATACTTATTGTAATTTTGTAGTTATTCAAGGTGAGATAAACTGCTCCTTACTAGTCCTTCTATGACATCATTCAATAACAAAAATATAATTGTGAAATGTAGTTGCTACTTTATAAATATAGTAAATAAGCTATTTCATACATACAGTATGAATCAAGTATAATTTTAAGCATCTGTATCAGAGACTTGGAGAGTGAAGATAATGGAAGGAGTCATGATCATGTTCATTTCATCTAACTTAAAGCATCTAATTAGTTTAACTTAATCATTAAATTAACAGCTGAATTTTCTTGGTAATCAATAGTGCCAAGTAGGCATCTCAAGAGTCTCATCTTTAGATGGTTGAATAATTCTATAGAAGTATTTCTTTTTCCGGTGACTGTAAGGGAGCACAGGACAAGAGGTATTTGAGCTAATGCCCTTGCTTATTAGGATGTAGTTTAATTTGAGTCCAAGGCATCAGTCTAGTCACACAAAATTTTCAGAAGTCTCTTTAAGTTCTGTCTAAAGGTATCATTTGGCTTCGTTAGCTTGAACCTCCCTGGGCACTTCACTAGGAACTTACACACAGTTATTCTTGTGAGTTTAGCACTTATTTCCTACTAAAGCTCTTCTTAAAGTAATATTCAGGTACCTAATCTCTAACTACACCAGAAAAGTATCTTCCTAGAGGAACCTGAAGCATTTCATGAAATTACCAGCAACATTTACATAAAAGATGACTGTTTAGGTCTTTCATAATGGAAATAATGGACCTGAAAGGTAGGTCCTTCTTATCCCTATCATTTGCATGGTAGGAAGTTGCATAATAACCTAGGAAGTAGCCTTTGTAAATACATAAATGCACATCTCTTGAAACAGAATCCCTCTGCTGCCTGTAAAGCTAGAGTCAAGAGAAGGAGAGCTGGAAAGAGGAACTCTTGATCTGACCTATGAGTCAACTAAATGAAGAGCAAAGAAATATACATAGATTGAACCACAATTAATACTTTGTGTTGGTTCCTTATATTAATAGTATACTTACATTAAACTCTCACAAGCTGATCTGTTGGAGTTTGTGGCTTAGTGGGAAGAAACATCCATGTGAATCAAGGGATCTTTCTCTACAGGCCTTCAGAGATATCTACTGATTTTCTGCTCTTTGTAGAAAATACAGCTTTAGAGAATGCTGTTATCTCTCTCGAATAATTTCTACCTATGAGGTTAAGTCTGTGAAATAATTTTAAATTAATTTCCCCCTAGATCTCAATGTAGGACTCTCATTTTGGAGCCTAATGGACACAGAGATGAATCTGGACCAATGTACTCATTGGTGCAGGAAATCTTCCCAAAATTTGGGTGTGTTGACTCATCTCCTCCTAGGTTACATTCAGTATCCTCCAAGTAGAATGACTGTACACATAAGACAGTATTTGGTTTTAATCTCCTTCGTATCCTTGGAAAGAAACACTAGGTTGTGTAGAGTTTGTTTTTTAGTTTAGTTTAGTTTTGGTTTGGTTTCTCATTTTGAAGTAACTCAAATGATCTGAGGGCTGTGTTGTAACCCACCATAGTGATGTTTCACAGAATGAAACAGGTATGTGCTGCATACTTTGAGGTTGATGGTGCTGCATACTGCACATGGGGTCATAGAGCCTGATGGTCTTTTTTGGTTAATGATGTTTTTTAAATTGATTAAGGGTCCTGTACTTATCCTATTCTTTGGTTGTCTTTTATACAGCTGTGTTGATATAATGTCAAAAAGAGATTATTTACCCTCAACTGTGGTATGTTTGAGAACTTCAGAAGGAGGTTCAGAAGACAGAGGTAATCTGGTAACCACTGTAAATCTAGGGTGCTACAGAAGGCATTCCTGAAAATAAAATATTATCAATAGTAATATTAATCTTCTTACACTTAAAATGATGGTCTTCAGTAACCCATAACTAGCCCTACAAGCTCTTGTGGTAAAAGCTGATCATTCTAAGGAGTTTTGTGGATGAGGTATTGAGTAATCCTTCAGAAATATATAAGCTTCTCAACCATACGAGTTGGCACACTGCTTTGTTGGTAACCTGATTCTGTTGTTTACGTTACTGTTTCATCTGTGGAAAGGAGCAGCATTTTGCTTCTCTTTGCTTTCACAGCCCAGTGTTTTGAACACAGCATATGGTACAAAAGTACTGTGATTTGAATTGGAGAAGTGGTAGAGCTGAGGCCTCTGTCGGCCAACTTTGTCTCTTTCTCATGGTCTGTTCTGCTCACTCAACTTGCTTGTAACTCACCAGAAATAACAATGAACAGTGCAAGACCCTGTTTATAGGGTTTTCTGCTTCACTGTCTTTTTAAAAAATATATTTTAACACATATTAATAATACACTGAAATAACATATTTTTGTATATTTTATTTTATATACAATTTATCATTCAGGAAAAATCAGGAAATCAAAGTAATGAGTTAAACAACAAGTATTACCTTTATGTTGTTATAAGGGTGGTAGAAGTGGGAGGAAAGGCTTCAACTTTATCAAGAGGTGTGAGAACTTCATCCTCTGGTGTGCATCCAAAACAAGATCTAAAAATAATATTGAGTGGTTTTTAATAACTGCCTTATGACCAGAGATGGAGGTGAGCCAGTCTGTAACACATTTTGCTTGAAGAAAAATCTCAAATGCTTTTCATTGCAGGAGGGACAGATGAAAGGAGGAAAGAAAATTCTGGATTTTGTATTAACTGAACAGATGAATGCATATGGGTGAAAAAACAGGAGAAGAAACTTCAACTTTTGTGATGAGAAAATGAGAGCATTATTGAAATAAAGAGTACAAAAATATTGCATTAACAACAGTGGATCACTGGCCTAAATGAATGGCTGAAATATGTGCCTGCATCACTTATACTGCCACACACACAGACTCAGAATACTGAACTGTATCAAAACTGTTGGTAAAGTGATGGTGAAAATTGATGGTGAAACATTGCTCTTGCCTTAAAACTCAGATATTTCTAAAAAGGTTTGCTAAGGTTCATTGGCTTTATGAATGAACTTGATCAGAGTTGTGGTTTTGCAATGACACAACGAAAAATTTTTAGTGCAACAGTAAACTCACCTACAGCAGATTTTCAACAAGACACTACTAAACACATCCTGAATTATAGTGGGACTTTAACTTATTACATTCCTTATGCCTCGAAAACCTCTTTTCTGTAAATAAAATCAACATTGTAATATGTAGCTTCTTTGCATCTCAGGTTTAAAGAGTAGCTTGTAATTAGCATTTAAAGCACGTGTAGTGTGTCTTGAGGAATATGTTGTGTACAGCTTATAGATTTTGATTAATTTTATGAAAAAAACTGTTTCATTTTGTGCTTCCATATGCTGTGAGTCATCTAAAGCTGGCAAAATTCCTGACAAATATTGCATATCTTGTCTGAAAGATGTAATAGAACTTACATGAGGAAGATTCTAGCACCAGGGACTGAAAGCTGGTAAGAGAATGCGTGTACTAAGGAAAAGAGCTATAAAAATCTAATTCAACTATGACATCTGAGGGAGTGTAATTGGGGAAATACACACTGAATCTTTTCAAAACAATGAAGACCAGATGTGTAAGAGCAGGTTTAAAAGCTACAGGCACAGTGTTCTAATTTAGATTTAGGATTTCATAGTTTTGCTGTGAAGTACTTTCCTATTCCCCTGTTATTATTTCCTAAGCCTAAAAACACCCATGAGGTATAAGTTATGCCAAAAAAGACCTCTTATGAGAAATTATCTCCCTTTTGTCACTCCTACCCTTAGCCTCATTGCTCCCATCCACTGTTTCATTCCACCTCTCAGTTTCATCTGGGTTAGAAATAGGAAACTGGAGCAGAAGCAGTAGTTGCTGTTGCTACGTGCTTTCAAGTCCTGCCTAAATGGCTTCTTATCTCCATGGTTGGACTACATACCTAGTGTGAATGTCTTTTCACCTGAAATATGTTCCTTTGCTGAGATCATCTGTAATCATCTTTCTATGGGATTAAATAAAAAAGTAGCCTAGTTCTAAAAGAACATAGAGATAATTCTAGAGAATTATTCAGCCATTACAGATTTTTTTTTGTATTTTTTTTCAAACAATGTACAGACAACTTCCAGCTACCTTCTAGAGGATGTTCTACAACATATAGGATGCGGTTCATTACTATGTTAGTTATTCAAAGAAGAAAAAAGTTCTAGATGGTATCAGTGACCTAGGCTAAAATAAAGTCTGTGACTTCTTCTCCCAACTTTTTTATCCAAGCACTATTTTAGTGTTGATGATACACAAAAAAAAGGGTCAGATTCACAGTAGTGTGAAGCTGAATAGGGTTGAAAATGTGTGTAGACAAACTCCTCCTCAAGAAACATTATGGGGAAAAAGATTCAGAAAAAGATCTATGAACTTGCAAGTATATTGACTCAAATCTGAAATCCACTCAGGATTTCTCAGGAAGCTGATATATGGAATGGGGAATAAGAATGTTACTGTTTTGTCTGGAGGTAAAAATATGCAAACGTAATTCCCAATGTCTATATGGTTTAAAATAATTATTTTTACAGACTTTGGTAAAGTTCATACTATATATATTCAATTGTTTCATCTGGAGAATATGATCGACACTGCATGTCTACAGGGAGCAGAACCTCTATTAAGTATCAGTTTGGATGAAGAATAACATTTCCATTTTTTGAAATATAAAAGCATAGCCCAGGAACAAATATTTACATTTAATACAGAATAATCCTTTTGGTGTATGTGAGAAAAAAAAACATTTACTTCATGGTAGAGTTGTTTCCTGCATTTTCAAGGAAAAAAAAAAAAAAAAAAAAAGATCTTGCTTTATTGCATTGTAAGAATAATCTTTTCTTGGTCATGCCTTTTTCTTACATTTGCATTTGTAAAGTGATTCCTCACTCCAGGACCTAGATTGCTTCATCTGGATGAGTAGTCTACAAGATATTCTCAAGTAAACTCCCTCCTTCTCTTGAAATACTTTTCCTTATCTCAACATTAAATATCTTTCCATCACTCAGCCTACAGAGGTTACTAACAGTTCTCTCCAGAAACCAGCATCTTGTATATTTATTTCCATATTCTTACATTATGTGATGTCAGATAATACTTTCTTGGTGAGCCACAAGTGCCTCTAAAAGAAGATAATCTTTTTAAATTTTTCAGTGTAGATTTTTCCCAAAGAAACAGATGTGACATGCATATACCTTGCAAAAAAATCTGTATGAAAGACAGAAATAATGAAAAGTGAGAATGAGACTTAGTCTCAGAAAGAAACCACAAAAGGCTAGTTTATCCCCAAGTGCTAGTAGCAATGATAAGACAAATGAAGGCTGAATGAGCATCTTTAATGCAGTCTTATGGCAACTAGTAGACACAAGTAACTCATTCATTATACTATGGTGGTTACAATAGGATATATGTCTTTGTACTGTATGACTTGATTCCAACCACTGGATCAAGTTAAATTCACAATCTTGTATACAGTGTTAACTCCTAGGAGATTAACATTTCTACTCCTAGGAGATTAACACTTCTAGAAACACCCTAAACCATGTACAGCAAAATTTAAAAATGCTGAATTTTGTTTGCTGAGTGTATTTCTTTAGAGAAGTTATCTCATTTTAGATGATCCAGGACAGGAAATTATAGTAGAACACTGACGAAATCCAGAACTTAAGGAATGATTTTAGCACCTCAAAAATGACTTCCTAAAGCCTCTTACTGGACCAAAACTATCTTGAAATGGATGCTACAGCTACCATGCTTTGTTCTCTAGAGGAAGATTTGTTCTTGTGAACAAAAGTAAATGGTAAATGATGCAAGAAGGATTTTGACTCATATTCTATAGTAAGTGGAAGAGTCAAACAGAAGTTTTCCTACGTGACAGATTCAGGAATGTTAAAATTTGGCTAGATGTTGATTGAGAAGTGGAGCAAAATGTGGAAAGATTATGAGAAGTAATTTTAAGAGTAAACTTAAAAGCCAACCAATTTTGTTTTGCATACACTGTCAAAAGAAATTCACCCTTCTTGGCAATATCTTTCCTGTTTAACTTCTGCAATGAAATTCCAGGAAAATTGACCTGATTGTACATAGGTTTTGATTGCATATTGTAATGGAAAATGGCTCTTTGGGAGTGTTCCTGAGCAGCTTTGGTAATGAATTTATCCATGAAACATTTACTGAACAGGTAATGTCTACTGAATTGAATTACCGTTCTTCCTGTATAACATACTGATCTTTAGATTCATTATTTCATTTGTTCACTTTCCTCTTTTATGGCTAAAGTGAAACTAATCAAGGAATAAAAAGAGGATAGAGCATTATATTGGCATGCAGTTTACATTTCTTATTTGCAGATCTGCAAGCTTTTCAAAACAAAGGCAATAGAAAATTAACTGTTCTATTGAAGGATGCTGGGAATTACTCCCACTCCCACTAGGGAAAAGTTTTATCTATTGAAACATAGCTTGACTTCAGTTTTTATTATAATTAACTCAGTTAATAGAAGGAGAAAAAAAAAATACCTGCCAAAAAATTAGCTGCAAGACCAGTCAGTTCATTAAAATATAAAATAAAATAAAGGAAAAGAAATCATCCATTCTGTCTCTAAAATATATCACAAAATGGAGAAGAGCTTTTAAAAAGGAAAAATAAAGTGATTACTTTGATCTATTGTAACTCGGTGTAGTAAATTTTACAACTGCTGTACTTCAAGACATTCCAACAATATAAAAAGCTGCATGTTGCTCATTCACCTAGATATATTATGAATATTTCAAATTTATCTTTTGAGGAAATTTATGACTTTATAACTTCTTATCTTTTTCCATTGCCTTGAAAAAGTGTAGCCCTGAAAAGATAGGAATGGATTTATCAAAAGTGATTAAAAAGTAATCCAGACTCTAGTGTAAATTTTCTCTCAGTACCACTCCAGGATACTTCCTGTTGCTAATAGGGAATTCTTCTGATCTTTGCTTAACTGGGATTTTTGGTCTTACCTTTTGCGTGACCTTCCCCTCAAATTACTCACTGTTGCTGCTACAGCTTCAGGCAAGTAATTGTGTTCTGTATGTAGCACAAGAACAGTGAAAGTACAGCCTCTACCCCTGACATCTTTCAGTCAGAGAGGGAACATGAGGAGCCAAAGGGACAAAATTTCACATTGTGGTAACAGCAGGGTTGGCTTATATGTAACTTAACATTTTTATTGTTATTATTATTATTTTTTCCTATCACCATAGGAAATGAGAATTTTAGAGAAGGGCTACCAGTTTTGGTACTTCTATGCTGAAGTATAATCTATACAGAAATCATATCCTGGGAATATTATGCAAAGAGGTTTTGCTTTTTTTTTTTTTTCTTTTTCTTTTTTTTTTAAAGCAGGCTGAATTCCTATCAGAAAAGGCATATAAAGTCATGAAAGATTATCTTCCAAGTCTAAATCAAACCTATTTCATATAATTATGGGTTAGCCATTTCACACATTTGCTTATGAGGGAAGAGGAAAGTTAGGTCTTCACCCAAACTCCAGTTTCTTGTCACTTATTGAGACAGCTGTTTCCCAGGTCTATTTGCAGGGTTCACATACAGCAGGTATAGAGTTGCTTCTCTACACGCTCCTCTCTAGATGACCTGAGTTCGTTAAATTCTGAGTTTGTTAGGGCTTTTCCCAAATCTGTCACATAGCCTTTGGCTCTGGGCTGTATCTGTACTTTGGGTTGTGTCCTTCTAACCTTAAGTCCCATAGTTGCTTTTGCCAGTATGGACATTCTGTGAAAACACTTAAGAACACGAATATCACATAGCTTTTCCTAACCACAAGAGCGCCAGATTCTGAACTGTCTCTGAGTTCAGTTGTGGAGAAAGCTTGTGGTGGTAGTTATTCTCTGTGACACCTTCTGTCATTAACAATAAAAACATTCAACAAGCCACCTTTCTTTACATTTCTTTGAATCGTCAGTTTATGAATAAATGATTTGTTCAGGCTTATAATACCCACACATATTTTCCAGGGACTGAAATACGCAATAGACACTTCAATGCTAGAGGTACTCAACATTATTACCTAGCAGCCCATACATTTTTTGACCTTCAGAACAGAGATGTATGTATCGCTGATTTTTTGGTTCAGTGGTTCAAACAACAAAATAAGTCATTTTTGGGTCAACCTGAAATGAAAATTTATTTAGTTCCTTCTCTGCTGTCTCTTGTGACTCAAACACAAAAATCGTTTTGGATTGATGGAAATACCTTGTTTGACCCCTAATAACATGGGATAAATTTTATGCTGCTTTTATAATGCAGAGGGAATTGAGAAGCAAAGTACTGAATTCACAGGGGAAACTCATTCATTTTTTATTTTATTTTTTTTTAAATTCCCCTTGACTCCCATTGTTTGCAGCAGTTTTTGGGGAAAGGGGATACAGTTTAAATTTCCCCCTTTCTGATTTTGAATGCAGATTATAGATAATTGAGTATCTATTTTGACAAACAGGGAAATAAAAGTGAAAGCTCGATTTTTTAGCATGCTGGTTATGACATTTTGGCTTAGAGGAATGAAAGTAGTTTGAAGTCATTGTTTCAACAATAGTGCAACCACTTCTGCTGGCTACGTGAGCTTTGAAAGGAGTTTATTTGTCAGATTGAAATACGTAATAACATGAGTAGACTTGACTTGATAATTAGGACCGTTTAAAAAGTTATCATATGACTTATTGAAAATAATGTAAAGCTTCTGAAGATGACAATAACTTTCTGAACACTTATTTTACAGTAAGTAACTGAATATAATATGATTTTAGAAGAATACATGCTCAACACCAAGAGGTTTGAAAACAACTATATGTCTTATCAAGTCTTCTCACTAACCGCCATATCAAATAATGACATACTATTGAGTACACGTCCAGAGAATACCTACTACGTACAACTTTTTATCTTTTATATAAGAATGACTCCATATGCTCTGATAATAATTAAAGATTACAGGATAAACAGTTATAATGGACCATCAGAACAATTATATCTTGGAGACAGTACAGTACAGCCCATTCTTCAGAAGAAAGCAGAAATACCAGTGGTCCCTATCTATTCAACTTGAGGAGAAAAAGCCACCCTGAGAATGTGAATAGGGCTACAGATCTATGAAGCTACAATGACAGAACAATTACCTCAACCAGGTTTTAGATACCTACTTTTAGTCACCCACAACTTAGAAGTTTATGTTTTAGCTAGCTATAGAAAATATCTTAACAGAAAACATGGGAAAAGAAGCATTTCTGGAAGGTTTTTGGTTTTTTAGAATCTATCATAGACTGATAGGAATTGTGCACTTCAAGTGGCTGTAAAAGAAATATTTCCTGTTAGCTCAGATGTAAGCATCAGTACCACAGGTGTCCATGTATACCTGATGTACTCCACCCACTTTAATTCAGCTTAGTGTATTATACATGGATGCAGGAAATCCACCTACAATGCTTGTTTGGAATACCTGTTTCAGTGCTTTTTAAGTTTCTTTGCACTGTAAGCATCCTGTCTTTGTCAATTCTGCTATCTTTGTTTTGCCTTGTTGGGGTGTAATAGTCTATCAAGACAATGGAAGAGTTTGTTTTATAGGGCATTGATTCTGAGAAACATAAAGTTAATCCAAAAAGAAAAAAAATGAACTGAAAGAGAAAAAAAGAGAAAGAACACTGAAGTCAACCGTGTATAATGTCCTATCATGTGATTTAAGATTATAGATATAATAATCTTGAAGAACAAAATGTACCATTTTGCTTTATTGCTAAGAAACTCCAAATTTATCTGCTCTAGAGTTTAAAAAGTCAATTCTTTAATGAAAAAGAAACCCTGCTGGTGTTATATTATCTCCCGTTTCTGTGGAGTTATATGCCAAGCTATTTTATTAATCTGAGAATGTAATGCAGCATTATTTAAAATTTTGGAATCTTACTTTATTAAGCTTAATATTCAGAGCTTACTAGGGAATGAGAATGCAATTTTTTCAGCTGCCTTTAAACCAAGGGTAATGTTCATTTCAACTCCCTTCTTAATTCTTGCCTTACCAGAACCCTGTGCCAATCGAGGAAAACTCATTAATCCAGTTAACAAGCATAACAACAGTTTTTCTTGTGGAATCAAGTAGGCAGAACTCTGCTACACATTGCCCATTAGCCCAGTGTCTTCTGCCTTTTCTTGTGCTGAGTTTATATCTCTGCTTGCTGTAATATTTTACAGAATTAATTTCGTAAGTATTTTCTCAAGGTCTGAATTTACCTCAGTATACAAAAGTGAAGAGAAATTCCATGCAGTGCCTGCATTTTCTGAGCACAGATACTGTTCCTTCAACATTTTTTTTCAAGAAGTAAAAAGCATGACACAAAACAAAGGATATACAGGAGATAAGTAAATATTCTGTCTCCTAAAACATCAGCCAGCTGTTTTGGCCAGCATGATATGAACAAGGATGATATATTTCTTAGAGAGGTGATTATTTTTTTTTCATTCACAGGTACATGAGAGATGGGCCTTCGCTACTGTGATGACTGATCGTCATTCAGATAAAGAGTTTCTCCTTGAAACCATAACTCAGAGAGAAGAAAGAATATTTTAAAGTATACAAAAGCATAAAACTTCAGCCCCATTGGTTTTTAGTCAGATATATGTTCCCTTATACATAAGTTAAATTTTTTCCTATGTGATCATTTCTGGAAAGGTTGTATCCAGGCTTTCCAATCTATGTGGAATCCCCACAGTTGTACTGTCAATAATGTGAAAAACGTATTTTATAATGGCAAGCAAGAACCTCTCTGACACAACAAATAAGAATTCTCTAACATGACCATGACACAAAACACTGTGTTTTAACTTGAGAGTTTTAAGAAAATATGTCTGTGGTGGTCGACAGTAGTGATTTGTTGATGTTGGCTCAGCATATTATAGATTTAATTATTCACAGGGTTTTTTTTATGTTTAATTCCATTTTTCCCCCCTCAAAAGCTATTTGAATAATTGAGTTAGACTGGCAGCAAAATAAATTTTTAAGATACAAAAACAATAATGAAATTCACGTGCATATATACACATGCTTGGAGTATGTAAGCACTCACTCAACTGGGAAAATTAAAGAAAGTCACATGTTTTACGAGACCAATTACAGTGTACCAACACAGATCGTGTTGCAAAGGCTGCATATGAAAAGCTCACAAGGAGCTGTTTAGGCTCAATCCACAGTTAAAAATATTCACCAGAAGTGGTCAGATGATTTTGATTAACAAATAAACTAGAAAGTAGATTTGCTAGCAGATATTCAGCAAGCAGAAAATGAGGTTACATTCAGTAGATGAATTATTCATTGTGAATTATTTGCTCAGTTCTAATAATTACAGCAGGGAAAAAATAATTAATGTTACAGCAAATAGTTTAATTTTTATAATAAAAAGACTGATAATTGAAATGAGCCCCAAAAAGAGATTTCTAAATGGAAGAAAGAATGAGACATGATCAAGAATAATTTGAATCTTTAACCTGAATATAATTTACACCAGTGAGAAATTCTACACAGATTTAATGCCACAGAGATACTGATGTAGTATAGCGCTTGGAAATTTAAACAGTTTCTTATTTGCCTTCCTTTGTGTTCTATTTATGAGCAGTGTAGTATCTTAACCACATTTCACAGATATATTCATGGGATAATATTCTCATTATTTACAGTTTTATATCTTGTTATTTTACTGATAATTTTGTAGCCATTTCTTCACTTCTTGATGTTAAATTCCTAAAGTTGTACTGAAGGGAGGGAATGTCAGCAGTGAAGTGACCATAAAATAAAGTTTGAAAACACAAAAATGAAAGTTTAGATCTTGTTGAGGACATAGAATCATAGAATTATAGAATCACAAGTTTGTAAAGGACCTACAAGATCATCTAGTCCAACTGTCCTCCCATTAAACTCAATTAGACTTTCAAGAGCCTGTTAATGGGACATCTTTGTATTGGCATGGAAGGAAATCTTATTCAGTATTAAAGGGAAATCATGAAAGACAATGACAGAAAAAGAAGTCCTTTATCTCAGCCACATTCTATACTCCTAAATCATTTAGAAGAATAAATAGAATAAATAGATTGCACTAGAGAATGGTATGTCCACATGGGAAAAGTTTATAACAGGAAAAAATATTTAAGTGAAAGACATTTTAATTATTAAAACAGCAGACTTTCAGAAAGGTTGCTCTGTTATTTATCAGAAAACAAATTTGTTAGGCATTTACTGAATCAAAATCTGCTTTTCCATCAAAATGGAAGTTTCCATAGAAGAAAAAGACAATTAAATTTTCATGATTTTGTGAAAATGAAAGATTTCTTTTTTTCCGGTTTGGACATTAATAAAAAGAGTTAAGAAAAAAATAGATATTTTAGAGGCATTGAAGTGATAGTGAAATCTCTTTGGCTTGCTTCTACTGATTTTTCATCAACCACAAAATTTTCTCCTGACCAAATCTAAGAGAATCACCTTATAACTTCAGTAGTTTTTTAACAACTGAAGATGAACATTTTTATCTGTATAGGGCTAACTGGAAGGGCTATATTTATTTTTCTCTACTTCATAGTTAACTAACAGTGATTCTATGCCACAACATGTTACTAAAGTCATAAATTTAAACCATGTTCCAGAAATGCTTTGTGAGAACGCGGGTTAATATCAGAGTACAGCTGTTAGAGTTGAGCAACTGTTTTGCAGTTATGACTCAACAGGGTGAAAGTCAAGAGCAACACCTGTCAAAATGTGTATACTGAGATCTGTGCCAACAACACAGTGATAACAGTGGGATTAGAGAATGCTGAGAATCCTAGCAATATACAGCAAGGGTGTCCTTGCCCCCAAATATTTTTCTGCTATTATATAACCCAAAACCAGGGCATCATCTCAAAATGGGGAGGCTGAGTAATGGAAGGTAAGGATAAGAGCTCACAGTTGCAGTCACATAAAGCTCCTGCACACTTTATTTCATAGGTTTACATTTAAAAAGGGATAAATATATAAAAATGAGGGGCCCTAAATATGTCAGTATCCCTACTGGCTACCTGCCTAAATGTTAGTCCAAGTACCTATTAACACAGCCTGAATTTAAAGAGAGGCAAAAAAAAAAGCTTTTTGAAATTAGAATTCAAATAAATGCTAAGCAAAAAGGCTCTTTGCAGACACTCTTTACTTCTTCCCAGGGAAGTTCTGGCCCTTGGGTCTAACCAAATTTAGAATATTACAAGTCTTTTTTACTCTTTTTTTTTTTTTTTTTTTTTGTATATTTCCTGATTTCTCTCCCTCATGGAGCAATTAGCCTCATCTGAGCCCTGTTACAGTTTCCCACGGCAGACCTCCACAGCAGTCTCTGCAGTAGGTCAGAAATCTACTGAAGTCTCCTGCTTCTGTGGTTTTCATTTAACCCTTTTCTTTGCTGCAGGCACCAGGAGGAATCAGAAGCACGGGTGCTAATTCCACCCATCACAGTTATTTGCGGAACCACAGATGTGACGTTTTAATCCTCTGAGCCTCATTTGTGGGATATGCAACATGGAGATTCATGTTTTTGATCTGAAAGTAGCATTTTTGGGCTCAGCAGGTTTTTCAGTCATTTGCTTTTCCTCTTCTGCCAGCCTCCTCTGTTAGCAGCGTGTGTCTTGCTCGATTCCCTCCACACTTTTAACCAGCATGCTGAAAATATCTCTGTCTGGCTACCACATTTTACCTTCTCACATATTTTATATTTTATTTTATTTTATTTTAGTACTATTTTCCTAGCCAGTGGCAGCTCTTAAATCCCTAACCAGAAGTGCGGCATCTTTCAAATTATAAGACCGTACCATGCAGAAAACATCCGTGTTTCTGTAATATTTTGCAATTGCAAGTAATGCATTAACACACGAGTCTTGATGCCATTAGGTGCAAAAATTCATCCCTTCGATTTTCCTTAAAACATGCAGCTTGAGAAGGGAGAGTTTTCAATTGCAGAACCACAGATTTCATTAGTGTTCTCATTATGGTTCATACTATTTATTTATGGAGTGCTCAGAAGCACAGTAGATGCTGTAAGGCTCAGCAGACCTTGGGAGCAAGTGTTAGATATGACAGGGCAAGTGAGACCTGAACAATAGGTGAATCAGGCAATTGCTTTCTGTATTAATTGGATCTGAGAGAAAACTGAAGGGGGAATTAAACAAAAACCCCAAACACACCACTATTCAAGTTCCTTTAAAACTTGCATTGACTCTAATGGCACTGAGGTCTTAAGTGTAGCCTCGCTCTCTTTGAGAAGTGATGACAATAAGGCTCTGTAAAACCTCCTGCTTATTTTTTTCTTCCAGTAAGATTTCTGTGTCAGCTCCCAAAGTGTCCCCAGTGGGGAAAGCTTGAGTTTCCCTTCTGGGGGATTACTGATACCTAGCTGGTAATAATAAAAGCAATTTGGGTCTGTAAACCCTCCTAGGAACATCACAGCCCGAACTGCGTGTTATGCAGTGCAGCTCTGCTTTTCAGAAGTGCCTGCACAGAGCACACTGACTGATCAGGGGCTGTTCGATTCTTCAATTAAAATGTGAGCTGTCTCTTTTATAGGTCTGTGTTTTGTCTCCATTCCTTATTGCGGCATTCTACGTGATGCAGGTTATTTTAACACTTGCTTTTCAGCATCCTGTTATATATTGAGGAGTTTTTTTTTTTTTTTGTTTTTTTTTTGTCCTCTGGGAGATGTGCTCTGTTGTTTTGATTGATTTTCACTCTTTTTATTACCTGCAAAATACTAGATTCTGAAAGTAATAGCAACCATCGTTAAATAGTATAGGAAATAAAAGATACTTCAGTTGTCTTAAGGCGGTTTCAATCTCCTTTCTGCTTTCTACAGAGGCACATAGGTTTGTCTCTGGCTTAGCAAAAAAATCCTTTCTTCTGTGTAGAGAATTTTGTCCTTTATAGGCAAGCTTGAAAGGCTATACATTGTTTGAAGAGAATAAGAAAAATAAGTTGAGCTCCAAGAGTCTGCTTTATTCTGCCCACTGCATTTATTCCTGCTGTTAGCAGGATTAAAATTTACTACTAGAGAGAGGCATAAATAAAGATGTTCTTGAAAATATATGCAAATGTTAACACACCTTTCAAAACCTCATTTGGCAGTTCAGATGCCTAAGTGCCTGAGCTAGAAGCTACTGTAAAATTGAGAGCAGGGTGGAGAAAATGCATACAAAGTATACAGAGGCAGAACAGGGCTGCAAAATTGGGTCCATGGAGATCCAGTCCATGACAGCTTCCTATAGGCTATGTTGCATGATATCTGCTTTGGTTATGTTTATGAATAGGTGTTTGTCCTTTCAGGATAGTAAAAATTTGCTGGCTGGGATCATCCGGGTCATGGTTTTCCATGACCTGCTCTGGGGAAGGATGCTAACTGAGTGCTTGCTGTAGAATTTCAGTTTGGAGTGCCCCAAAAAATCAATAACGTACATCTGTACTCAACACCAGGATTTTCAGGGTGGGTAATTTAATATGGCTCTGATATCTTCCTGTACAAATAACCCAGCTGTGATTGTCTGAAAATTGCCTGACCTGTCAGGCCTAGGCACTCAGTATTGTTGGGAGCAGAAACTCCAGACATCACCTTAAATCCCTGGTGTGCTGGATGTGCCTTCATCACACAGAAATGAGATGGGCACCGGTGGGTCCTGCTGCTGGCTTTACTGGTAAACTCAGACAGGACTGAGAAAACAGTGCATTGGCTGATGTGCCCTATTAAACAGCCTCTTGATCTCTTTCCTGGATGCCTTGTGCTATTAAGTGTTGGTGTGATTTAAAGCAGCCTGTGCACTGCTCAAACACAGGCCAAGAGTATACCTCTCACAGAGCAGCAGACCTTTTGCATGGCAGCCTCAACCTGTGCGATTTGACTTCACCTGAGGAGTGACCCTTTGAATGACAGGAGCAGTGACCTGAACCTGGCTTAAAATAGACTGATGTTTGGTTTTAATCCTCTCATTTTTTCCTGCCAGAGTGGTTTCTCATCAGAGGTCCCAACCTGTGAAAAGTGTAACTAGTTTGCATATATTTCATTCTTCCTTATGTGTTTATTTGCACTGTTTTCTAGGCATGTGAATGAGTGATGTGAGTAATGTGATTTGAATGCTTCGGTGACTGGGTCTTTTAAATAGAACCAAGAGAGGATTGATCAGTGTCACGAAAGAGCCAAAGAATCCCTTAAGCAGCAGCTCACATAACTGCAGATTGCATAATTCAAAGCTGTCCTGGGGCATTTTTAAATGATGCATAGATTTTGTTTTCTTTATGTTTTTGAGAGGAGAAAGTTGGATGAAAGTTTTACATCAGCAGCAGTGTCACTGGGAAATATTAAGTGCTTTCTTTAGCTTAGAGAAGACTCCAGGGAGACCTCATTGTGGCCTTCCAGTACTTGAAGAGAGCTTATAAGCAGGAGGAGGACTGACTTTTTACACGGTTTGATAGTGATAGGACAAGGGGGAACGGCTTTAAACTAAATGAGGGGAAAATTAGGTTAGAAGTTAGGAAGAAATTCTTTACTCAGTGAATGGTGAGGCACTGGCACAGGGTTCCCAGAGAAGCTGTGGATGCCCCATCCCTGTACAAGGCCAGGTTGGATGTGGCTCTGGGTAGCCTGGTCTGGTGGGTGGTAGCCCCACCTACCCACTCCATCTTTAAATCCCTCCAGCCTAAGCCATTCTGATTCTATGATTCTTCACAAGAGAAGTTGGCTTGCCAGCTGCTTGCTGAGAACAAGGGGGAAATCAACTCCTTTCTTAGAGGTGCTGTCTGAATGATGCGCGTTCCCCTGTTAATGAAGATATGTGTTGAAAACGAAACACAGGGAGACAAGCTCAAGCCTTTCAAAATCACTATTAGACATTGTTAGTGGGGACGGAGAGAACACTCCTGGTTTGGCTTGGGAAGGGATTAGCAAACCAAATTGTGGTCTGGTGCAGAGGGTTCTGCTGGGGACACACTGGATGCTGCTCGGTGTAACAAAATTGCAGCACTGGGCATCAGATGGTTGGAGGCAGAAGGTACGGGGAAGAAATCTGCGATAATGATTTTGTTTGTTCAGGACATTTGAATTTGTAAAATCGGCAAATAAAGACAACATAATTAGTTAACAACAAGCTGCATTTGTTTAGCCTGCAAGACTTAAGAACCAGCATCATTAAAACAGCACCTGTGGGTTTTTTTTTAATTACCGCGTTTTGGAGACGGAGGTACACATTTTAATCTTCCGCCTTTTAAAACCGACGTCAAAGTTTAACAAGTTGATATTTATGAGAGAGGAGATGTTATTTTCTGGCACAAACCCCTCCCGAACGGCTCCGGCTGTACTATGTGCACCGCTAGGTGGCACAGCCCACTTACAGATCGCTGCACTGTGCTTCGATGCTGCTCCGGGCTGGGTGTGCCGCAATCACAGCTCACAGAAATGTATAAACAAGCCGGAGAAGCGGCCAGCATGAAAAATTACGATGGAGGCAAGAAGACCTTTCAGGTTTCAGTCTTGAATCCCGCTGGCAAACCGAGGTGGAGGCCTTGATGTGGAAGAGAAATAAATGATTCTTGTAAGTGGCTGTGTTCAGTGAGGGGGTGGATGAAGGGAGAGGTGTCTGAGTGATCTTGCCCCACTGTCCTAAGATATTATATCTCATGTATGTGTGACTGGCAGTGTGGCATTCAATCACTGACTTGCTTGCAGTTTCCTTTGCAGTCAGCTTAGAGATACTGTAGGAGTCAATAAATCTGTGATGGGGCAAAAAAACAAACCAAATGACAACAACAAAAAACCCCACCAAGCTATATGCTTACCATCTTTTATTTATTTATTTATTTACTTATATATTGTTTCTTACATGGTACTACTGCAGCAAAATGATGCTGAATGCCCCTTCAGTAATCACTCTGGGGCCGGGACTAGGTTTGTGTTTAAGACAGCAGTGAGTGTGCTGGCAGTGCTTGAACAGCACATGGCAATTCAAACAGCACGCTGAGGTGATACACTGACAATGTATTAACATAGGAGATCCCACAAAATTACACTTTGCAACTTGTAATAAAATCCATTTTCCAAGGCAGAGTGCATTTGAAGAGAGAAAGGGACAGAAAACACACTTGTTTATTCATACAGACAAAAACCCACTATCCCTTCAAAGCATGGGAAGGACCTTTGCAAACTGGTAGGAAAGGCTTCATTCCACATTGTAAGGGGTTGCATTACGGGGAGCTGCTGGCCTCTGAGGGGCATCCCTTCGACCCAAGGTCTCACCCATATCTCCTTGGTTACAGTGGATTTCTGGATGGACCCAGACATCTCTGCATCTCTGTGCTGCCTTATGGCAGTTTGTGAGAAGGGAAGGATTGAAGCAAACCTCTGGTCCCCTGTAACAGGTGCAGTGTCCCTGGGGGGAGCCTGCAGCAGAAGCGCAGTGAAGAGGCTGTCAGGCAGCATCTAGGAGAGAGTATTTGCATAGCAAATTGGGAAGGTGATTGAGGCACTGATAAGCTCTTTGTCTTCCCAGGGGTTGGGGCTCACTGCCAGATTGGGCCGCCTGGAGTGTGTGTATCTGTCTTTCCCCAAACAAGTAATAGGATATCACACTTGTGCTGTTGCTTAGTTTCAGTCAGTACAGGATTTCAGTCCCTACTTCCTGATCCAGAAGGCAGCAGTAAATGTGGGTGAGGTCACTGACAGCATATCAGGATCTTGAAACCAAACCTTTTCCCCTTCCTCCTCAGAGACTTGGGAAAAAGTGGGCTCAGTGCAGATGTAAGGATGATGCAGGTGACTGGAGCATGAGGATAGAGTATGTGTATCTAGACCCAGGTGTGCCAGGACCAGCTTCCAGTACTACAGAAGCAGGACTATAGCCCACAGCTGCTGGCAGTGTGAAGACTCCCATTGTTCAGGGCTGTTTTAGCATATTGTACTTAGTTTGTTCTCCCTCCTGAACTCTAATGCTTTAAGCAGTTAAATTCAGTGCTTTGAAAGGGTAGATAACAGCAGGACAACGGGAAATGTCTTTAAGTTGAAGGAGGGAAGATTTAGGTTGGATATCAGAGGAAGTTCTTTACTATAAGAGTGGTGAGGTGCTGGAACAGGCTGCCCAGAGAGGCAGATTCCCCATCCCTGGAGGTGTTCAAGGCCAGGTCTAAATATTAAATGTGGAAGTTGGTGGCCCTGCCTGTGGTGGTGGTGTTGGAACTTCATGATCATTGAGGTCCCTTCCAACCCAGGCCATTCTGTGTTTCAGTGATTTACTTAATGTAAAGCAGTAATCTGGGATTTGAACAATTTTCAGAATTTGGACAGCAGCAACCACACACAGGTTTTTTTTTTTTAGCAAGACAATTATTTGTTAATGATTACTTCGACAAAACAAAAAGCAAACTTAATAATTTCAGGATAACTGGGCTGTTTTTTATTTAGTGACATCAGACAGGTGCATGAGCTGTTCCTCTTTAAAATATATATTCTTTCATTTGTTTGTACAACTGGCTGCTGTGCATAAGGATATGACATTCACTTTAAAGTAGTAAAGTAGTGGCATTTCAGCATGTACAGCTCCTTGTTTTCACAACATAATTTACCCCTATGCAATTACTGCATTTTACTGCATTTTCCCTCCCCACCCCACCCCCACACCCCCTTTGAGTATAGGATTTCAGCCCATATTTCTTGATCATGAAGAAAAACCATCCGAGGCACTGCAAAAGAGTTAGGCATAGATCAGTCAGGAATTAACAGGTTAGTTAATTTCAAGTGATTGAGCTTTAAACAGCGTTTGGCTTATCCCATGTAAATTCACCTCATGCTGTAAATCACAGTGGTAAAACACAGCGATTCCTGAGGGTATATCAATCACAAAACTTCCCTAATGATTTTAAGGATCTCCCAAATGAATCGGTATATTGACAGAACTCTGTCCACAGGGGGGAATATTTGTGGTTCAACAGCTATAAATCCTAGAAGAGTTGAATAATATTACACTAAAACTAGCTCTGTGAATGCTGCAAGCACTTACTCTACCTTCTCCAACCATTTTAGCTTATTTAATAGCTCTAGCAGAGAATTTCTATCTATCTCTGCTGTCTCCACCAGAAGGCTCACAACAAGAGGATGTGCATCTTGGGAGGCACTGAGGATGTGCATCCCACCCTATTTGCAGACAAGGTATCAATCAGTTGTATAAGCACCCGACTACACACTCAGGATGAAGTTCCTCCCCTGATGAGCACAGTAAGCATTAGTTCAGTATAGACATATGGTCAATTTCTGCTTCTTGATGATACACCTTTTCTGACTGCTTGAAATATGTCATTTTAAACCCAGGCTCCTTGTGCTAAACATAATGTTGGAGGAGAATGAAAGAAATCCACTATATATTGGCAGATGTTAGTTTATCTACAACAACTTGGGGGCAAATAAGTATATCAGAAGTATTGTTAAAGCACCCCGATTTTGATGGGGAAAAACAAAAAAAGGAAAAAAGATTCATGCTGGAGGTTGAGGTTTTCAAAGTTCAGTGTCCAGCTATAGTGATAAGTGATAAGAGACTTAAAAGTGGCATCCTTCATGGTGTGAGTACATGTTACATGCTGCGTATGGCTGAAAAAGAACATCTCCTCTAATGAAATAACATACAGAATTAATGCCATGGACTTTGTTATGCAAGAGCAGTGGTGTAGTTTTGAACTATTCTAGACATCTGTCTAAACAAATCAACGATAAGTGTTGGTGATCCACACTAAAGAATCATCTTAAAGTCTGAAAATAAGGTGGGTGGTTTTTTTTCCTTTTTTTTTTTCTTTCTTTTTTTTTTTTTTTTTCTTTTCTTTTTTCCTGCTACTAAAGATGATCCTTTTGCTGCTTTTAACTTGAACTGTTACAGAGAGTGAATTAATGCTGTAATGGCATCATCAAACTTCCCTGCACTGTAATTACAAAGATCTGGTATGGGTATATCCTTTTTCTAAACAATGTCACATCATTTTATTCTGATCCCTGATCCCACTTTCAATATATCTAGGATTACAGTAGTGAACAGTACATAAAACAAACATTCAGTGCAATCAATACTATAAAGGCCTGTCTGAGTCAGCTGCGAGTGCACTTTACAAACTGCCTCTTTTTAAATCACAGCATGGTATTGGAGATCAAACAAGGTGCTGAAGATGCTAGTGCCCAAATTTACATCTCAGGATTTCACAAAAAGGCATTTACAATGAAAGACCCAGCAAAACCTCACATACACTGCATTAGAACAGAAATGACAACGCCTCTTTATTTGTCCTTGGGTTTTAATGACATGACCCAAATTTCAGTGAAGTTAATGAAGAGACTCTGACTGATTATAATGGACCTTGGACTAGACATATATTAAAATGAAGAGAAAAGAAGAATATCTCTCTTCTCAACTATACTTACCAAGTCCTTAATTTACTGAATTTAAGACTGTGGTTGAATTACTCAGTATTCTGGGAATCACAGAATCACAAAACTGTAGAGGCTTGAAGGGACCTCCAGGGGTCATCAAGTCCAACCCCCCTGCAAAGCAGGCTCCCTTCACCAGGCTGCACAGATAGGCATCTCTATGGGTCTTGAATATCTCCAGAGAAGTAGAAGGTTGGCCGTGTCTCTTTGACTCTCACACATAAGATATTTATAAACGTTAATCAGATACCCTCTGAGTCTTCTTTTCTCAAGGCTGAACAAACTCAGTTCACTCAGCCTTAATGTACTAGCTTTCTTTTTTCTGCCTACCTGGCATATTTTCGGTCACAATTTTTTTTTTACTCTTTTGCATGCTCTACCAATCAGAAACATATTACTGTTAAAAAACACAGAAGATATATTGCTCTTTCCTATCCTACTCCAGATTTTTCTGTCCAGACCTTTCTTTACTGCATGGATAATAATTACTGATAAAATAAATTTATGATTGTCTTCTGATATTAAAAGACATCACAAACATATTGCTAAGTAGAAAAAAAACCAACAAAACAAAACAAAAATCCCCTCCAAACAACACACATATTAATCAATATTAAAAAAATGTGACCAAGCCCTAAAACTAATGAAGAGAACTTCAGAGGACATACATCCCAGAACAGGAGATGATTGCTTACTATAAAACATTGAGGTGTACATAAAGTTCTCATATTATCTAACCCTTTTCAGAAATATGAAACTTTTGTCTTCTGGGAAATGTTTTCATTTCAAGCTGTGAGTTGCAAAGCTGAAATCTCAACATAATTTTTTGGCAATGGGAATATCAGAAAACATTTGGTAGAACAATATAATTTAGCCTCCCTGGACTTCCTCTTGAGAAGGGTTAATTTGCATACCTAATACAGTGTAATTCCCTCCTCTGGGTTAGTCTTCCCAATGCTCCGGCAGTCCCATGGCACATTAGTTTGAGCAGTGTTCTCCGCCTGTGGTACAATCCAGAGAATAGAGCTTAGTGGAGGATCCCAGACAATAAAAGAAACAGGACATTGATACTAAAAATCTCATAAGAAACATCAGGAGCTCAGACAAATGCAGATTTATATCTCTGTCACTCAAAGAGAAATTCTTCAGTTTGGGATGATGCACTGAAATATTTTCAGCCTTCCTTCTCAAGGAAACAAGCCTTTTGTGTTTGTCTTTAATGCCTGTCTCCTCCATTCGTCTTTTAGTCATTTCTCCCAGGATGATTACTTTTGAACTTTTTCAGCAGTATTGATTTTAATGCCTTAAATAAATAAATAAAGCCTCTAAATATTTCCCGAACATGGGCAACCAGGTAGAGAGAGAGAGCCTATATCAATGCCCCACAGAGGGAGCACATTGCTGTGAGTTAAATATTCACTCTCTTTCACCATGTGGATGCTTGTTACCAAATGTAAGTTTCAGCACCAACTGGAGCAGAGCCTGCCCTCTATCCAAAAAGACAAAAATCTGTAAACAATTATAGATACCAAAAGGAGAAAGCAGGTAAAACTGTGGGAGAAAATAGTAGGGTTGCTATCAGCCTTCTACACCAGGAGTATGTGATGCTGTTAAAGACTTTGAAAGAACATACAAATATGTTATGAAAATAACTGGGATCACAACAAATGTATTGAAATACATTCCATTAGTTTGTTCTCTCACTTCTATTTGAATGTTGTACTTGTTTGTCTTATTCAAACCAACATATCTTAATCTGAATCTAGGTATATTTGTCGTTTTGGAACGCATTACCAACCAGCATCCTTGTATCAAATCAAAACATATGTGATCCTCATCTTACAAATACAAATACCCACTCAACTGAATTCTCAATCAGCATCAGCCCTCTGCTCTCCCTTTTTAATCAATGAAAACTGTAGATCCTTCTCGTGAGTGATTTATATCTTAGACATTTGTTTTCCTAATGGAAAATTGGAAAGCTTCAGCACTCTTGTCAGGCATTTAGAAAACTCTCAGTAAACTTCAGTTATTTCTGTGTCCCAGGTAATGTTTCTCTATAAACTTCATTCAGAATATGGTGAATATTACAAAACACTGAACTTCTCATGGGACACGCTTTAGGTTCTGAATAATATCCTTTGAGGTTCAGAGGAGGATCTCAATTTTGCATAGTAACAAACTAGCAGTAATTGACTGGTATCAGCAGAAACAGATAGACAGGCAGCACAAATGTGGAAAATAACTGAATAACAGCAACAACATCTACAATTCTAGGAGAGAGACAATATCTCATAAAAATTGATGTGAGTTGTTTGAGCAGAAGCAGTCACCTTGCCCAGACACGAATCTATACAGGCACTGCTGCTGTGTACCACTTTTACAAGAGATGCAGTATGTTTTCACTTCTGACCTATACCTAAACAAGAAGTAGCATATATACCATGAATGATAGTTCCACATGAGAAGAACATAAGTTATCTTGGCATTTATTTCTACATTTGTTGCCAGACCAGCTCACTTTGTTACAAGTCACAGATCCAGACAACCTGGATTTTAGTATCTGCTAGCCACTGCAAGAGCACTGGTCCCTCCCGTAAACAGTCAGAGCAAATATGTCAAATATAAAGCAGAAGAGAAGCAGTAAACTCAATTAAATCTTTCTTAGAAATTCTTTTCTCATGAGTTTTCTTTAAAAGTACAGAGAATTTGCTCAAAACACAATACCTACTAATACAGAGTTCTTTCATTAATACCTAGACAATCTCAGATGATAGAACTGCTTCCTCTGCTTGTTTTATTTAACTGAAAATAACTAAAACTTCAAGAAAAGTAGGAAATACGATTGCAACCAGATTGAAGATTTCCTCTAAAAAAATACAAGTATTTATGTATTTTACACACTTCCAATACTGGGAATTATGAAAAAAAGAATAATGTGGAATCCTTTTATTGCTTCAGAAATTTTAATAAATTCTGTTACTATATTATGGCTACCTTTCAGATTTGGTTCAACATACTTTGTCCATTTTTGTAACACTTACAGATTTGATTCTCTCATTCACACTTAGACGGCTAAGAGTTCAATTTCTAGCTGCTCATTGGCTTGAGCTTTCTAAGGCTGGAGAAATATTTCCATGCTCCACTGACATAAATAATGTTGATAGCATACTCTTTTGTTCGCCAAAGGAAACAAATCTTTCCATGCTGCTAATGGAAGATGCTGGCAATATTTTCATTTTCCAGTATAACTAATGCCAAAATCAAAGTCTTTTATTCACCAGTCACAGGGGATTGTCTTCATAAGGTAATAAATTTGAATGTCTGAATTATTTGCTCTGGATTTATCAATGCAAACACTGAACCCTCTTTACCATGTGCAGAGCTTTAATTCAGGTATAAACAGGTAAGTGCTATCATCAAAGCCTATGGATAAAAATGCTTTCCATCCAGTTTTCAGTGGAATTTTCAGTTGCTTAACTCCCATTTTGTCTACTTGGACTTGATGATCTTTAAGGTCTTTTCCAACCTGAGCAATTCTATGATTCTATGATTCTTTCTTCTCTCTGCAGTAGCCAGCTCAGAAAGAGACCACTGTGCACTTCTTCATAATACACTTCTTCACTGTACACTTCTTCACTGTACACAGTCTTCATAATGTTTCACGTGGAGGACTTTATATAGATGCTTCATCTATTTTTCACTTTATTTCTAAACTGCCATGTAATCTGCATAGGTTAGGGGTACCTGAGCAAAAACATTTTGAAGCTATGTGATTTTGTGTGGACTTGGAAATGTGGACTGCAGAGGAACCTGAACTTTCTTCACATCTCCCATTCAGAACACACAAATTATTTCCAGCGTTAGTGTGATTTCACTGCTCATCTAGAGCTGAAAGAAGGACAGTTTAGACTTCATATTAATCACCTGTTGCTTCTGTTGGTTGTACGCTGACAGTGGAGAAATATCCTGATTCCCTCAACTCATTAACTATCATCACTCTAAAGGAGAGAAATTAATGTAGGACACAGCTCTCCACTTCCTGATTCCCAAAATTTACATCACCAAAGTGAAATGCTGGAGACAACCTCTGGTATGTTAGGGTGGTTGATCCTAGAAGAATATGTATAAAAGAGAAGTGTTTGGGTGAGGCTAGGGGAAAGACAGGGTATTAAATATAGTCCATATGCTGCAACTTTCCCACTAGCATGTATTTCTTTTAGGGCAAGTCTCAACTGACCAAACTGTAAAAATTCACTGGGGGTTAGGTTGTTAATTTGTGGGTGAAAAAGCCTTCCCTTTTTCAGAGCCTTCCAATAACCTATGAACCCCACGGTGTAAGGTTTTAAGATAATATCTGACATTGTTAGAAGTCTTTCCAGGTATTATCTGGAAGGATTTGAATATCATCTATCATTTAAAATTCTTTCATAATTGTCAGATTTTACAGTGAATATTACCTTGATGCCATACCTACTACAGTTATTGTGCCAAATGATTCTTTTTTGAAAAGTCTATTGTGCCATTCAGCTACACTATTTGTTGTGGTCAGACAGAATCTGGAATGTGTTACTTGTTATCAGAAATGTATCCAGGATTTTCTAGGATCTGGGAGATTTTAGATTCGAGAATTAGGCTTCACCTATTAGGGTGATCCCTAGGAGCCAAAGAGAAAGTTTGAGTATGGAGCTGCTACTCTTCAAAGTTTGGTGGTATTTAAAATGGATGTTTTGGGTCTAACTCTACTTGTTACATTTTCAAAGCTTTTCTGCCATTGTACATTCTGTGCTGTAATACCAATGCTCTAGCACTCGTCTGCACTACTTATAATGCTCCCAGTGCTACTTGACTCTGCTACTAAAAATGCACCTGATGATAATGCCACTTGCCCACTACTTCCTAATGCACCACCGGTTGGCTCATTACTGGATGCCTGGAGGCAAAGTGAACTGTCCCACTCCTTCCCTCCACATTGGCAAAGATAAGGGTAGCATAATAAATACCACTCAGCCATTCGATTTCCCAGTTCCACTGAGTTCACGCATTTGGAATAGGTTGTAAATTCTCTTGAACACAATCACCCATAGATTATCACTGATGCACATACATTGAACTTTGTGCTCCTTATTTCAAAACAAGCAGTATCTTTAGCAAAGCAACTCAGCTCAGCTGCTTTCCTGTCTTCACATGCAATAGATTGTATCTTTAACAAATTATTAATGTTCCTATTACAAACCAATTTGATTTATACTTTTGCTGCTAGCAGTGGTCTAATTATTTTCATATTACTGTGTGGTCATAATGATAATTGTCCTCGATTTACACACTGACTAAGCATTTATTTTCACAGATTTGGAGGTTGTGAGATTACTGATGAGAAAGGCAGAGAATGTAGAATTTTTATATAATTAGTTTTAAGGGAAGTCTCTAATAGGAAACCATAAAAACGCAATTTTTATTGAAAGGATCATTTTACATTGTAATTTTTTTTATTTCCTCCCCCCACTCCCCAGCCCCCCAGATCTGAGCAAGCTGATCATACTGCTAGAGATGTTTGATCAGTCTACTTCTGTTCTTTGAAGTTTTTTTTTTTTGTTTGTTTTTGCTTTTGTTTTAACTTATAGAATGATATGTAGAGGATAACACACTGTATAAAATAGCATTTTATTATATTTAAGGGAGGAAAAGAAATCCTGGCACTGCCATATTCAGCACAGTCACAATTTGTGCTTGAATTGACAAAATACTTATATATGTAAAGAGCATCCATAAGGGACTAAGTGAGGGGTTACAACAAAACAAACAAATTACACCACAAAAAGTATGAGCTCACTAATAGCTTAGCCATTGTCTGTAAGACCTATAGGTTTCACAGGGAAAGCATGTTGTAAATAGCGACTTGACAGTAATTATGTAGATCTGTGAAGGAATGTTTACTATGCATACTGAAGGTGTCTTGTTAAAGCCTGAGCTCGTCAACCTGAGGTCTTTTTACAGTTAATGGAGAGACAGAAACATCTGCAGAGAGGAATTCATCCTGTCTGTACTATATTTTTCTCTGAGGTTGAGCACCAGCCTGGAGATTTCTATTGCTCTCCATTAACTTTAGGGGAAGAGCAAGAGAATTAGGCTGTACTTTGACAACTAAATTTTAGATGCCTAATTTAGGGAAGATCAATCCTAACCATGAAGGGATTTTATCACACATCTTTCTTACAAAGTAAGGTAAAAAAACAGCGCTGTTTTGAATAGTACCAAGGCAAACAGTAATTATAATACTCAATAACTGGGAGTTTCAGCTCACTCCATACGTATACATAAAAAAAAAAAAAAAAAAAACAAAACAAAAACAAACACACACAAACAAAAATAATAAAGAAATAAAAAAATGGACAAAAAAATTCTTATATGTAAAAGATTGTTCATTCTGTACAAGTGTGTTATTTCTATTACATTACGCCTACACAAGAATCTGATATCATGTACAGTGATGAACATTTTGCAGAAAGATTCAAAACATCTCTGGAGTAAACTCAGTATTTTCTACTTATTCTAACAAGTTTTGAACATTTTAAATAGATGTCATATTTGTCTGTAAATTCATTCTGGTAGATTTTCAAAATTCCACATTTCATCATCAGAATCATATAATTAGCATTTCTCTTTTGGAACACAATTCAGCCCATGAAAGAGCAAGTAGTTGTTGTAACACAAGTAACGCCATTAATTAGAAACCTAGTTTGACAAGTTATAACCCCTCTTCCTAATTTTAATTCTACCTGGTGGATCTGTAGGAATGAGATATTAATGCTGATATTCTGAAATGACACTTAGGTCTCGTGTAATCAAAGAACTGTATTCTCTCAGAACACAAAGGAACCCCTAGTGTGCATTTGTAATTAACATGCTGAAGAGGATGTTTCCACCCATGTACTGAATGCAGTCACTGGGGCTAATAAACAAGCACAATGGATTCATTCTTTCAACATGATCAAAGATTACATGAGGCTACAGGCACACGCAATTTTGGGAAATGTGAAGACATTGCTTAGCATAAGCTTATATCAGAAGAAAGATGTTAGATCTAAGTTTTGGATATGAATAATTTCCAGAAGAGATAGAAAAACATCTTGACTACAGTAGCAGCAAGATGTACTGCATAGTGTTAGACAAAAGATAAGGCAAAAAGATATTTTGGTATAACTGAAATGGAGAAAACACTCAACAGCTCTGTTTGTATTGCAAAGATTGGGAAGACATCTGAACTAACAAGACTTCTTATAGGTAGAGCAGATTTCTTAGAAAAGCAGAATATCTTTCATTAGGCCAACAAAACAGGCAGCTTCCCAGACTCAATAGCTTCAGGTCACGGTAGGCTTGTGATTCTAACTTTTGTTTAAATAGTTGACTGTTTTTTGTTTGTTTTGTTTATTTTGCTTGTTGGTATATCTGATAGCAATAAAATATAAAAGGATATCGCCTCCTTACAAAAAATTGCCTTTCTTCTGTCTTTAGGCCATCATGCTGCTTTTTACGCTAGCCTAATAGCTGCCTTAAGCAAGCTGATGAAAGGCATGACTTACCATGTATTAGTTATCTTCCCGTAAAATTTGATTCAAGTACAAAAATCACTGAAGTTTTTATCAGGAGATGAACCGTGGCCAGAGGGTGGCCTTATTTAGCTATCTTGAAGTCAGAGAACTGTAAAGATAAAAGTTAATGATCTTATCTGATAGATTTTAGACTAGGGGGGCTACTTTTGTTAGCAGATATTCCACTGGCAGAAATATTTTTTTTCAATGAAGATACAGTCCAAAGGTTTAGATATTAAGCAACACCTGCATATAGCAGCCTGATACATTGCTATATTCTCTACAATGTGTAAAAACTTTACCAAAGATGTAAGCATATTTCCTATACGTTGGATTACTGTTTAATAATCACAGAATCACAGAATCACAGAATCACAGAATTACCCGGGTTGGAAGGGACCTCAAGGATCATGTAGTTCCAACCCCCCTGCCTGGCAGGGCCACCAAACATACACATTTACTAGATCAGGTTGCCCAGGGCCCTGTCCAACCTGGTCTTGAACACCTCCAAGGACGGGGCATCCACAACCTCACTGGGCAGCCTGTTCCAGGACCTAACCACCCTTCTAGTAAAGAACTTTCCCCTAACATCCAACCTAAATCTTCCCTCCTTCAACTTAAAATCATTTCCCCGTGTCCTGCTATTGTCAGCCCTTTCGAAGAGTTTACTCCCCTCCTGGGAGTAAGTTCCCTTCAGGTACTGAAAGGCTGCAATGAGGTCACCCCGCAACCTTCTCTTCTCCAGGCTGAACAAACCCAACTCCCTCAGCCTGTCCTCATAGGGGAGGTGCTCCAGCCCCCTGATCATCTTCGTGGCCCTCCTCTGGACCCTTTCCAAAATCTCCATATCTTTTTTGTACTGAGGGCTCCACACCTGGACACAGTACTCCAGATGGGGCCTCACAAGAGCAGAGTAGAGAGGGACGATCACCTCCCTATCCCTGCTGACCACCCCTCAATAATCAGTGTTCAAGATTCAGGCTAAGAACAGAATCAAATTTAGACTTGTATGACTAACCATACCTTTGAGCTCTCTGGTTATTTTTAAACTTCATCCTATGAAAACTTGGCTATTACCAACACTAGTAGAAAAATAATCAAGTATTAATAGATTAGTTTTAGTTATAAGGGACCCAAAAGAGCACCTACCCCTGCTGTGGTTAGAATTGCCAGCTATGGGATCAGGTTGATGTCTCTTCTAAGTCTACACTTTTTTAGCTTAAAACCCCAAGCTTCAGCCTGTCTTCATAGTAGAGGTGCTTCAGTCCTCTAATCATATTTGTGGCTCTCCTCTGTACCCACTCCAACAGCTCCACATCTTTCTTGTGCTGGGGTCCCCAGGCCTGGATGAAGTGCCTCACAGGAGCAGAGTGGGGAGGAACAATCCCTTTCTTCACCCTTCTATCCCTCTTTTGATGCTTAGGTAACAACTGGCTTTCTGAGGTCACATTGCACACATTGTTGGCTCACATGGAATTTTCTATCCACCAGTATGCCTAATTCCTTCTCTGCATTGCTGTTCTCTATCCACTCATGGCCTGTATTCATGCTTTTTCCAGACACATACACACAAAAAAGTAATTTCTTCTCTTACAACAACAAGCCAAAAATCTTTGAGAAGTCATGTTCTGTACTTCAAACTTTAAGTCTTGACCCTTTTGCCTGGGTCTAAAGATATGACTTCCCTTTCAAATACCTACTAGTTATCAAAATAAAAAATCTATAACATAATACACACCAGAAATGGGGAAGGTTGATAAATTCTGCTCTTAACTGAATAGTCAGCAAAGGCCTGAAAAGTACAAATGCTTCTCAAAACATAAATAAACAGAAGTTGTATCTACCTATCTCTCAGCAAGATAGCTAGATAGTATCTTAGCTTTTATTTTCTGTGTAGAGCCTATTATCACAGAATTTAAACACCTAACACTCTAAACAACATGCAAACAGAAGAAGCTGACAAAATACTTGCCTGGAACATTGCAAATCTTGCTATTTTGTGCTATGTTTGCACAACTCATGCATGAATGCTTTTCACATATTACTGAGATTTTGTTTGTTAAGATAGTGAGGATAAATGAGGAAATATATATTTTGTGACTTGAACTGAAAGTGCAGAAATATTTCCAGCACTGCACACGCTAATTTATTTATTTTTTATTTTTTAGCATAAAGGTTTATGGTAATGAGAAGGAGCTCATGGACATTGCTTTCTCTGCCTACCAAATTTATTAATATTTTTAAAATGTTACAAAGCCTTCAGTTGTTATATGTGATGTTACTTCTTCTGAAAAGAAAATCACGTGGACTGTTAAATTATCAATTCCATTTGTTTATCTTTGAAACTAAAGAGACCAGAAAGCTAAGCAGATCCTAGGGGAATTTGTAGTAAATTTAATCAGATACAAAAGCATCTTTAAATCACTGTGCATCTTCATGCTATTTTTCTTTTTGGTAACTGTATTTTCAGGAAAATGGTTGTAGTGCTTTGTTGCAAAACTATTTTTTGCAAGAACAGTCATCCCTTATTCTCTAATACATACTGCTCTAATTTCCCTAACAATATTCATTGCTTGTTTTGGAGAATCCCTCATTAGCCTTTCTAAAACAGAACCCACTCTGGAAGATATCTTCAGGTCTTGGATTGAAATGCAGAAGACAAAATACAATCTAGCACTACTGGATCCTTTATTCTAACTCCGGACACCTGCATATTCTGTATGTATTCAGTTAGAGTGCCTGTACCTACTGCATAAACTCAGTCTGGTCGATGATGTGTGCTGCCAGAAATGCCACCACAGTCAGGGTGCAAAGTTTGAAAGCCCAGCACCCCTTTATTCTATGTCTCTGACCCTCTTTAAAGTTTCAATACTTACGTACTTCAGAGTCAGCACCACACCAGTGTATCAGAAGAATCTTCTTTGAACAATTTTGCCATCTGTGAGCTCCATTTATAAGTCATTTGACTCCGCTGTTCTAACCCCATCAGCAGTTACACACATGGATAATTTTATGGACTGGGATAGATCCTTGCTTAGGTAAAGACACACTCTGCCAGTTAGACGAAACTAGCGTCAGCCTGTTTGCAGCAAGTGTGGCTTAGTTTATAATTTTTAGACAGGGCCTTTGTATTACGTGTGGATTTTTTTACACCTCACTCAGAAGCCAAATGAGTTTGGCATTGGGAGAGTCTGGATTATAGTCATCTAATGAATAATTAGAATAAATTCGGAAATTGTGGGTGAGCACACAGAAAGTAAAAGAGTTGGATAATTCTCATTTGGCCCTGTTGTTTTTAATGGGCATGGAGAAAAGATCTATGTCTATGACAATTACATTGGTGTTTATCAGCAAATCAAGGATTTTCAAAATGAAGATTAAAAACTGACATTGCCTTCTTGTAACATCATATCAATACTATCTAGTATATTTTAATTGTGTATGTAACTTATGTTATGGATTTTATATATAAGAGCATGATTAAAATGTTTCTTATATGTTTATTTCACTCTATCATGCATGAAAATATTCCAAGCCCAAAACAAAATGTCAGATCACTAATAAATAGGCTCATATTTTTCAAAAATGCTTTGGAAAAAATGAGTTTAATCCAAATGCAGACAGAAAAGTTTCAAGAGAGCTTCATTTTTCTGAAAAGAAATTTCTGGAATTGATGCTGTCTGCTCACTGTGTACCACTTGCACACAGCTCTGCTGCCTCCTACAGAGCTTTGCTTCCATTACCTGTCTTTCCCTAGTTGTTTTCCACTTTCTGTTTCTCTTCCCTGCCTGTACAGGGTGATATCATCCCCTGCAGACACAAATCCCACATCAGTGGTTATCTGTGGGTAAATCTTTAGTCCAAGTGTCACCCTGCATAGTGCTTCCAGCATCTCTCCAGGCAGCTTGGTACACACTGGGGGCCGTATTACTGTGGCTGCTTGCTTATGGCTGCTTGTAGGACCTGAGGAAGGATAGGCTCCAGGGAAAAGATAACACAGCTTCAGTTTGCTGTTTCCTAGGAGATTCAGTCAAGAGCAGTAGGGGCGGCTGAGTCTGTTTGGAAAACCTGATCCCTTGCATGAAATGGCAAGATCTGCTTACACACAGCTCACCCTTCGAAGGCCTAGTACTGCCGAGACTGCTTTCATGTGAAATATTACTGCTCAGCATGGTCTGTTGAGACATCTGAGCCCCGTGGGCTGGGACCAGGCAACCACATTGCCTTCTTTCTCTCTTATAAAACTGCACATTTGGAAGCAGTGACTATAGATTTTGGTTTCTGCATTGTACAGCTAGAGCAGACCAATACTTGCTGAGAAAAGGATTAGAGATAGCTCAATAAAACCCCATAATCTTACCGACTTGTATATGAAGCTTAAGTACAACTTTTGAATAATACTTAAACATGGTGATAAATGAAAGAGGGGATACAACGACCTGTGAAACAGCAAGTCTATTGTGTCTGACTAAACTTTGGTAACAGAACTTGTCTGAAGAGATTTATTTGGTACTTAACCTACTTGGATTCATTGCACATGGAAAATTATTACGTACTTGGAATAAAAGGTGGATTAGCACTAGATCACAGCATGGATGAGAGGAACTACAGTGAGAACTATAAAAAAATCATCCTAAAGAGAGAAATGAAATATTGGCTGTGATTCCTCAAAAATCAGACCCAATGCTACTGAGAATATCAGCAATATCCCGAGTAGATATGAAAAAAGAAAGAATATAATGACAAACTTTTTTCAAGAAGTACCAATATAGTAGATATTAACTATATGGAGGATGACCAGAATAATGCATGAGAAGAAATGGATAGCCCTGAGAACTGGGGCAAAGTATGTGATTTAATTAGTTTGAAATGTGAGGTAATGAACATAGGGAGCAATGAGAATTTCTTCAATCATCTTAAGGCCCACTGGTTAAAACGGGAAGACCTAGGGATATTAGTCATTCAAAGAATTATTATGCACCACCTAGGTGTAAGTGGCAATAAAAAATGGAAATACAATTCTCAGATGTATCAAGTGAAGCTTTTACAAAACTAAGGCATTAAGCATTAATTATACATTGCAGGGGTGAGATATCTGGTAGAGATATCTGGAAAGTAGTATTGCTGTAAGAATGGAATGACTGAATGCGACCAAAGCTCATCAGTTTGTTTAGCCTAACAGAATGAAAACTGAGACTACATCTGGTCTCTTTGCATAGAGGAGGAAAGAAGATGCAAAAGAAAAAGAAAGCTCAGTAAACCTTAGGGACAATTTTGACATAAATGGGGCATAATAAATATGTCATAGATATTGTAAAAATGTATTATATAAAAATCTTATGATTGAAGTAGTGGTGGAAAGAAACTGATCTGGTTTTAACGCATAATGCTTTCAGTGATAGGAATTTTGATAACGTGACTGATTATGATGAAGGAGAGCTGCAGTCAGTGATGTGGGTAGTGTCCCAAACCAAGGGACCACATGCTGGAAGAAGGAAAATAAAACCAAGACAAATAGAGACGCTGATTTTAAAAAGACACAAGTCTTCATCCATACACATCTAGTATGTTGCAATCGAAGTAACCGAATGAACTGTGTAAGAGCAATACTGAAACTAGTAAAAGGCTATGAACCAGAAAAGGCAGAATTTGCTCTAGATATTCTTAAATGGAAAAGAGCTAACTTGGTTTGCAAGATGCTTATCAGTGATACATATGAATATACACTTGTATACATATATATATCCATGTTTACTTTCTGGGCCCCATGTGTGTCCCTGCCTACCCTGGAGGCTGCTTGACAGAGCTGAGGGACACCTCACTGTGTGGCCATCCAGCCCCATTCCTTCTCTACTGACCTGGCTGGGTACCATGGGACTGTGCCCTTCCTGGGGTGGACACCATCTATCTCTGCCTGCCTCACCACCACCCCCTCTCCTGGCGCTCCTTCCCCTGCAAAATGTTCCCTTTCTGCACTCTGACTTTAGGACCCCTAAAATTGCTTTCATGATATGCAATTGCATCTTTGAAGGAAAAGATTATTCCAATCTGAGCAACTGGGAAGAGTTTACCATTGCTTTTTTCTAATCCATGTCCCGGCTTCCCTAACATGTTAGAGGTTAGTTGGGCAAGGAACAAGGATATGGGTAGACTGTGTGTGGAAGCCTGTCAACTCAAAAGCACTCTGGGTTTCTCTCTTTGGCAACTGCCTGTCAGCCCACTACTTGATTTCTCATGTCAATACCAACCTGGAAAATATCTAAGTAAAAGAAATCCAGAAGAATTCTTCTGAGCATGCAGCTAAACCAGTTAAAAACTCTGAAGGCAAAACAAGTGCTTCAAAACAAGGTATACTACGGCTGTGTGCTGAAAATCTAATCCTACTGCTGATAAAGTGCTGCTGGATTTAACAGAGTTAGCAGAGAACACTGCAGTTCCTCTACACTCACATGAGCTGCAATGACACGTGTCCTAGGTATTTTAAATTTTGGTTTGGATATTCCACATAGCTCTGCTTGGTACAGACTCCCCTGCAGCAGCACTCTCATTTCAGCAAAAGCAGCATAGAAATGATTCACATTCCCAGGTAATTTCCCTCTGTGCTGCCGTGCAGAAGTAGGAAAGGGGGAGTTCATTTTCCTTTGCAGTTACCAGCACTTGAGACCAGCCAACTTAAAACAAAGATTTATTTATTTTTTTTCTTCTTCTTTTTCTCCCTTTTCCCTCCTGGAGTGTAAAAAAGAAATTGTATTTGTGAAATAAACAGCATGTTGCTGTAATACTTTGCCAGTCTCGAGAATCCTCTTAGACTGCATTTTATTTTATTTTTCTTTCTGAGATCTACAGCACTATGCTGGCATACTGGAGACCTCCTAGGATTTCTGTGTGTGGACTACATTAATGAGTTCCATGTAGACCACAGAATATTCTAAGTATGCAGGAAAGACTTTAATGCATCTTTCTCCAGAAACAAAGTTTCTTTTCTTCTTCTAAACAGAAAGTGACTGCTTCCTCAGCAAATAACTTTTACAGTTCAACATATATTATATATATTTTTTAATTACAGTTATTCACATTTGTGTTTATTTTGCTGTTTTTTACTTGAATGCACTAATTGTGAAATTATTTTTATTAATGAAGTTAGCAATCTGTTGATAGAGGAAAAGGGAAAGAGGAACAAAGATAAAAAGAAAAATGATGAAGAGAGAAAAAAAAGACCAAGAGCATTGGACCCATATCGCATTGCAGACTTTAGGAGAGTTTCCACTGATTTCACTTAGCTTTAGCACTTGTCCTTACTGAGGAAAGGAAAAAAAAAGAGAGAAGGTTCTCTAATGGATGTGACTATGTGTTATGTTTTCAAGGAAAGGTTGTGATAGCTGGGATGTAAGGGGGCTGCAGGGGCGCCCTCTGTGTGCAGAACCCAGCAGTTTCCCCACATCAGATCACAGCCAGCTGTTCCAAAAGGGGCACACCACTGTCAGAGCTGAGCCATGAGTGACAATGGTTGTGCTCTGTGAGAGCAGATTTGAGAAAGGAGAAAGCTCCTGTGCAACAGCTGCTGGGAGAGAGGAGTGAGAAATGTGAAACAGTCCAGCTGACACCAAGGTCAGTGCAGAAGTAGGGCAGGAGTTGCACCAGGTATGGAGCAGAACCTCCTTGCAGCCCAGGGGAGGTCCATGGAGGAGCAGGCTGTCCCCCTGAAGCCCTTGTGCACCACACAGAGCAGATATCCATGAGTATCCATGGAGGAGCCCATGAAGCAGCAGTGGATGAGGCCTGAAGGAGGCACGGCCCATAGATACCGTGCAGGAGCACCCCAGTCCCTGCTAGGCAGGGGGGGTGGCCCTGCTAGGCAGGGGGGTTGGAACTACATGATCCTTGAGGTCCCTTCCAACCCGGGTCATTCTGTGATTCTGTGATTCAGGCCAGAACTGCAGCCTGTGGACACCTGTGTGAAGCATGAGGCCATGTTGGATTAGTGATAGGAGACCTGCAGGCTGTGGGAAGCCCACACAGGATTAGTTTGACAAGGATGGCATTCTGTGGGAGGGACCACATATGGAGCAGGGGCAGAATGACCATGAAGGAACATCAGAAATAAGTGTTATAGACTGACCACAGTCCCTATTCCCCATTTTCCTGCATCATTTAGGGGGAGGAGGTAGAAGTGGGTGGGTAGGCAGAAGGTGGTTTTATTTTGCTTTTAGTTTCTCACTGCTCTAGTTTGCAATAAATCATATTAATCACTTTACGCTAAGTCTTTTATGCTTATGACAGTAATTGGTGAGAGTTCTCCTTGTCCTTAACTCAACTCAAAGCATTTTTCATCATTACTTTCTTCCCCTGTACTTTTGAGGAGGAGAGAAAGAGAAATGTGGTGGTGCTTAGCTGTCCATCAGCACAGAACCACTGCATACTCAAACAAAAGGTACAAATCTCTCCTTCCTGAGAGATCTGTAGGAAAAAAAGAAAAAAAAATAAATAAATTACTTGAAGGCAGTTGTTTTTTGTCAATTATCATTATCATTATCACTATAATTATTGTTGTTTTAATGCTTTGAAACTTTGAAATATAGGCTGTGTCCACACAATTACAAGAGTACTTGTGTTCAAGAATGTTTCTCAGTTTCTTTACTTAGGTCAGTAGAAGAAAGGACCACATGGATAGAGGGGAAGCAGGCAAAGCCCTTTCTTTGCCCTGTGCGAACAATTACTTGTGCCAGCTCATAGTTAGCATGTTTTCTGACATGTGGTTTGGGTAAAAGAATGGACTGAGGCGTGGTCTGAAGCTGACCCAAATATGCAGTGTGCATTATGTTAGACCAGGTTGGATACATACCCATAAGACCAGGTTGGATGGGGCCCAGGGCAGTCTGGTCTAGTACCAAATCTACATGTTGGTGGCCCTGACTGTGGTGGTGGGGGCTGAAACTTGATGATCTTTGAGGTCCCTTCCAACCCAAGTTATTCTATGATTCTATGATTGCCTTCAGAGAAAGATAGGCCTGCTGTCTGTGGGGGTGCTGCCTTTGTGGTCTTGTTTCTAATTATGGCCAGACAACAGACATCGACTGTTTAATGCAGTAGTTGTATGGACATGTCCTACAAGTCATAAAAGCTAAATACTTTACCTGTCTGATGACTTTTCAGCATTCTTAATGCCAAAACTGCCTGTTTTTATATTGGCATAACACTAATGTTGCCAGCAAAACAAGCACTTTGCCAGTTCTGTTCAGACTAGTCCCCCTAGACATAGCTCTCATTATTTATTTTGAAACATTTTCAACATTGCTTCTTCTGTCTTCTGTTATGTCAGCATTTATGGAGTGTCATTTTTCTAATAAATTAGTTTATTCTGAATTCATAAATGTAAAATATGAATGGAGTGGGATGAAGCAGACAAACAAACAAAGGATGATAAATGTAGAAAACTGTTGGGAAATACATTCTGAAGTCAGTGGATTTTAAGATATTTTCAGTTTTCTGGTACTTTTACTTGAAAAGCAGTGACAAGAACATCCTGGAAAAAATGCAGGACAATTTCTTGCTATAGAGTTACTGTGGACTTTTGATATCTTGGGTGCAGAGCAACACCTACATGATACTGAGTTGGAAAAGCCTTGAGTGAGGGACTCTGATCAGAGACCATTAGAATATTACATGATGTTACATCCTAAGGTAGAGAGAATACTTAGCTTTTGACTTGAGATTAACCACATGGAGATCTCAGAGCTAAGGATGAGTGAATAGGAGACATCAGGTGCAACAAAGGAAAAAAATGCACACTGTCACAAACCTTAATAAATTAAGGTAAAACTCACATGGATGCAAGAGCCTTAGGAGCTCTTCATGAGCTGTTCTGTTTTGAGAATAGAGGTACACACTGATCCAATGCTAATTGTTACCTGTAATTTAGATTGCAGCTGTCAAGGCAATATGTTTGTAGGTGGAGTGATAATGCAACAAAAAGAGGAGTGAGTGGGCTACAAGATAAGTGATACCTGGTTTGTTTACTAAATGCAGAAGTCATGAATACCGTTGCTTACATATTATGGCTGTGGAAGAATAAGTCTAGATTTTCAGGATATCCCTTAGATAATAGGACAATTTCTAGTGTCCCAATAATATCCTGTATACTCTATATTTTAGAATGAAGAGTAATTATTGAATAGATATCCTGATTTCACCTGTGTTAGAGAGATTATCTGGTATGGTGCTGTGCTTTGGGCTTATAATGAAAATGTTGTTGATAATATAATATTATTTTAGCTCTTGCAAAGCATTGTTTGCAGTAAGGACTTTTAGATTCTCCTTTTGTCCTGCCAATGAAGAGACTGGTGGTGTGGAAGGTGGGAAGGCAAAGAACTAGAACAGCTGAATCAAACTAGCCAAAAGTGTATTCCATACCATATGATGTCATGCTCAGCAATAAAAGTGGAAGAAGCTGACTAGGGGAGACACTGTTGCTTGGGTTTTGGCTGAGTATTAGTTGCTAGGCAATTGCATTATGCATCACTTTTTTTGTGCATTCTTGTCATTTCACTCCCCCTGACCTCTCCCTTTTCTTTCCTGTTACTTATCCCAACCCATAGGTTTTACTTTTTGTTTCTGATTCTCTTCTCATCCCTCTGGAAGGGGTGTAAAGCAATAGCTGTGTGGTTCTTAGCTGCCAGCCTGCCTAAACCATAATACCTTAATACTGAAGTCAATTAGCTAGCAAATTTTGTATGACTGTTCACCATTCAGCAGTCCACTTCTATTCAACAGAGCTCTTCAGAAGGTGAAAGATGCCCAGAGCGTACCTCACTGACTTCCTCTTTATTCTTCATCTTCTTGACATAATGTAGCTACTTGCTCTGCAGTCCTGTTAGGCTATGATCCAGTGCAATGCTGGATGATCTTGGCTCTCTCTGGGGTCAGAAGGGAAGGCTCTAATGCCCATGAGTGGTCTGACATGCACTGGGGCTTAGCCTGATGAAGGCCTGTGACTCCATTGGGATGGAACGTGCCAGGTCCCTTGGAGGACTCAGCCGTGAAGGCTTTGAGTTGTTGATACTAATGCTGACTTATGCCAGCCATACTGGCAAAGAAAGGAAGTCTGAGACCTTCAGAACATTGCAGTGCTGGATGAAAAATCTATTGTTTATTCCCAGCAAAGAGAATAACGCTGCAGAAAGGCTATAAAGCTGCCCTCCTCTTGCAGAAGTTAAAGTGACAGCCGTTCAGTCCAGCTTTGCCAAGTGTTCTCAGGTTCTGTGTCAAAGGAAGAAGACAATGATAAATTGAACAAAGCAGGTGGACTGGTAAAAGAGAGCAATGAAAGAAACAACCCGCAAGAAGGGCAGAACAGTCCTGCAGCTGTCTCTGCTTTGTCTCCTCCTTCCAGCAGTTCCACTTGAGGAAGGACACGACTTAGCATTCAGGAGAGGTGTGATGGCTGAGCATTGTTTTGCAGAAAGATTTTAAAACCCTTCATCACTCTCTCTCTCTCTATTTATTTATTTATTTTTTTAATTGACCCCAGCCTCAAATTCTAAATGAACTTCTAATATGTGGGAAAAATAAGCATTTGCACTTGTGTCAATTTAAATGAAAGCCATCTCCTCTGTTTTTCTTTCTAAGCTTTTTGCAAGTATTATTTTATCATTTTGTTTCTCTTTTAATCTCTCTTTGTTTCATTTGGCAGCTGCAACAATGGTTTCTAGCCTCTGGCAAGGAAAACAGATGAGCAAATATCTGTCTTGGAAGCTAAATGCATCGCCCCAGTGCAGGCCTCTCCAGCTTTCCAGATACCATGAGTCCTCAGCCTGCTCTTAAATTGGTAAGTCAGCAGCCATGCCAGCACAATGCATTGCCAGAATTGTTTAATCAGGCCAGTCTATATTGATTTATTTTTAAATGTATTCAGCAACAGTTCCTCTGTTTTCTGTCAGTTAGCTATACTGTCACAGGCTTTGATTTTCACCACCTCTTCCACTGCAAATTCTATGAGCATATTATCAAGCAGCCAGCATGCTTTGGATTTGAAGCTGACAATACTGGATCAATGTCCCAGGGGTTCAACCCTGAATTTCAATAATTCAATTAAATTCCTTGAATACTAGATTCCGCCAGAACATTGATTCCACATTGCTTGCACGTTCATGTACGAGCCATGCACCACACAGAACCTGTGTGTAGTCCCCTTGTCGGTGTATAACGAAGGGAAAAAAGACGATATTGAACCTGAGAAAAAGATAATCATGTGTTGAACCTGCTGAGCCTATTATGTGAAAAGCTGTTCAGAAGGATGCTGCAGCAGTTGAAGCCACTAGAGGATATTGTAGGTAAAATTGGGGTTCTATTAAAAATGTATAAACATATCCAGGATTAGTTTTTAAAGCTATTGCTACAGGTATGAAATGAGCTTAACAGAACTCCTGGTTTCCCTATAGACTCATTTGCAACTAACCGAGGGAAAAAATAAACTCTTTTATTGCTTGAATAATTCTATGCTACCTATAGCAGTAGTTAATAGTTAATAAGGATTTATGCCTCTCATAACTGAAAGGTGTTCCTAGTTCCAGCAAGTGGGAAGACTTACATTACAAATTCTAGTAATTCATGTCCTATTACTTTTTTTTCACAAACAATGTAGGAAGAAAGAGGGAAGAAAAAAAGAACCAATGCAAGCAAGTATGTAAGAAATTGCAGTTTATCACCATATAGAAGGATTATTCAAAGAGTGACCTAGCTTTCAGGCCCAACCCCAAACATCTCTGGAGCTGTTGTTTTGGATGCAGAAGTCTACAATTGAATAGTGCCCTCAGTGAATCGTTAGTTCAAGTGTAAATGTAACAACCTCCCTCTCATCCAACAGCAGCTGCAAATCTATAACCGCAGGATGCTCAGGGTAATGATAAACGCTCCTCATGTTCCTTAGTTTGTAGTTGAAATTTCCTTGGAACACCTCTTGGGATTACTTCTTGGTGGATATTTGCACAGTTCTCAGACTGAGAAGTTCTGGTTTTAATAAATAACTTCAGCCCCCACTGTAGCAGAAGCACATAAAATAGCAATAATTGCTAGCAATAACTGTGAAATCAGCTTCCCAAGCAGAAAGATTGCCATGGCTAGGGGGCCTACAGGTTTAGAAGAGGACATTAGTCCTTATCATTCATTTCACCAGCCATCTTACACTGACCACTAAGGGATAAGTTGTACCTCTTCTTAACATTTTTCCTGGAACTTCAATTAAGAAAAATTACAATTGTGTCTAATTAAGTATTGTGGATATTGAACATTTAAGCAAAACAACAGATAAGGTTCTGTGGCAAATGGTCCATGTAGGACATAGAGTAGCAATATCCCAGAAAGTAAGCATTTAAATGCATTTCAATATCAATATCTGCCTTAGCACAACCAGCAAAAGTGAAACAAAAGAAAGCTGCAATTTCTAAAGGACACATCATTTATTAAAGTCTTTACAAACTTCAACTACCTAATTCAGTATACCATCTAACTGTATAATTGTTTTGGTTCTTATTAATTTAATTGCTACAGTAGCACTCAGCAACCCATTCTAAGTTGAAGCGTTGTACAAACAGTCAGAAGAAATACAAAGAATATCTTTACATGACTGATCATCAGTGAATGCTGTAAATCTTAAAGCTTTAGATAAATGTTATGAGATAGATAAAACCATTTACATTTACAATGAATGGCAACTTTGGGTGCAAAATGACTAGATGATAATCTGAGATTGGTATCAACATGGTGCAGAAGAGGATGATAAATAGATAGGAATTGTATCTTTTTTTTCAAGAAAAAAACAATTTTGGTTACTCTGCTCTCTACCTAGAAAGGAGAATCTCCTTTCTCTTAAAAATGCTTTATTCCCTTCTAATCAAATCACAGTGAAATTTTCAATGACAGTTCCTCCAGATACAGCATTTAGTATTTTGTGATGGTAGGTCCTGCCCCCTAACAAGCTGTGGATAAGTCACCTTTCTGTACCTTCATACCCTGTACAGAACTTCTTTTTTTTTTTCCCAATAATTACTTCACAGGTGATTTTTTTTAAATTATTTTTAATTTTTAAAAATTTTTTAATTGTGTAGGTAAAGTTAGAACATGTCCCACACACTGAACTGCAGTGTTTATGTTATACTATTAATAATACTTGCTTGAAAAAGATTTCAGGATCCTTTCCCTAGTATACCAGAGCAGTGATGGTTCATTATACAAACATGTTTGTGACACAGACTGCTGTCCTCTATGGCTGAAGCAGAGCTAATCCAATTAATTTGCTCATGAAAGACAAGTTAGTTTTAAGCAGGGTCTAGCACAAAGAGGAAAGGACAGATTTTTATTAACTTTCTCCCTTGTCTCAAGACATATTTATTGCTTTCCGCTCAAGCAGAAATAATGAAAGTCTAAAACTACGACTACTTGCATGAAAAATCTTCCAGCTCTTATGCATGTAAATAGATTAGGCCTGTGATTGAAAATGCTCTGTGCATTTCTTAAGCTTGAAACTTTAAGGACTTATAAAAACCCAATTTAACAACATTAACATATGTGCAAAAGAGTAACTTTCATAATTTGAGGCAGCAGCATTATTAATTAAAGAGGAGGACACTGCATGGATACGTCAAAGTAGCAGCTAGCTGAAACAGACTGGGCTATAGGTCAGTTTTATTGTATTATAGAGGCAGATATTGTTTTTCAAATTGCATTAACAGAGATACCTGTGAGATACTCAAGACTGGTCTTTGTTTAAAATAAAAGGAGACCACACATCAAGCCACACTAGAGACACTAAGAAACTATGCCATGGAACAAATATATTTTCTTTACCTTTATAAAAAGCCTTGCCAATGTTGACTTTGACCTATCTCTGAAATAAAAGTTGAACATGGAAAGGAAGAGTAAGTTCACCATCTGAAATGTTAAAGAACAAGTGCTAATCACATATATTTAGTTAGACACCAAAGGGCCATGAATTACTGGTAACTGCTCTACCAGGAGGACTGGTAGTTGAACTGCAGGCTGACAGTGATGTCAGTCACTCCCTTTCTGGGTGCTGAACGCATACACTCTTCCAGGTTGAAAACCTCTAGAGATACACTGATAATGGAACAGACTTATCTGTGTCCTGAAAATAATGACCACTTCATCTGAATGTCTCACATAAAGTTCTTGCCTTCTTGATCATGACACTAACCATCAACAGCAGGCTTGATATGTATGTTTCCATGGTAGGATGTAGCAGACACTTCAGGTTATATTGAGGCAGAAGTTGGGGCACTGTTCTCAAATTTATGATTGCACTGAGAAATGGGGTCATGCTCAGAGAGTTTTACTGTCTGTCTAAAACACCTGCCATGACTAGTGTTTGTCCAGTTATGAGCAAACCGGTTTCTCTAAGACTCGTGGTCCTTCTTGACCTTTATATATTGCAGCTATAAACAGGACAGATTTTAACCTGGCTTTATTTGCCATGGGTACACCAACGTACAAATCCTTTGAAAATTTTTACTAGGCAGCATCTGCACTTGTAATTTAGAACACTTCTTTTTGCAAAAACAAGCTAAACAGAACAGTACTGCAGTGCCAGCTAATAATGTAGTCCAGCCCAGAATAGTGCTAATTAGCAGCTGTTGAAAACATTGATTGGTCGAAACATTGCTGTTAGAGAAAGTCTACGCAAACCCACAATGCAGCCCAATGTACACAGTGCTCTGCTGCTCAGAATGTAATTTGGAATCAGGTCACTTTCTCATTATAAGCTCTTGACCTGTACTGGGTATGTTAAGTAAATATCATCAAAGATAATCCATACTAGAACAATTTTGCAGACTATTATGTGGAATTCTACATTTTTTAGCTGAGACTAATAAGCTATCAGAAAATTGTATTCTTGACTTGGAGGTAATAATAGTGAAAAACAAACAAATGCTAGATTTCATTAGATTGCCTATGTGCAGTCATAATAATCTCATTAAAAAAAAAAATAGAAAGAAGAAGAAATATATGTATATATATGTCTTCCAAATCAAAATGATGATTTTTATTTTTTTCTCTGGTTGAGGAATATATAGATCATATATGAACGTATCTAAGCATTCCACTAGTTAGAATCAAAATCACAGCAACAATACAGAAGATAAAAGCATCAGATACACACAAAGCTGATCTAGACTTGCTGTGAGGGTGCCATGTTTGCTTGATGACCATCTACTGGTTGAGAAGCTCTGAGTGTCAGAAGCAGCTTGCCTTTTAAGGAAAGCATTTCTACACCTATTGTGGAGGCCACCTGAGACCCTAGGCATCTTTGTGCATACCTAAGGTCAGTGTCGTGTGATGAAGTGAGTGAATGAGTAAATGCTGCAACTGTGCACAATATTTATCTAACCACAGAGCTGTGCAGAGTCAGTCCTGCTTGTAATTAATTCTCCTTATGCTCTGATGTGGATCACTGTTGCTTTTTACTTGTACTGATAGCTTAGGGTCATCAGCCACTAGCGATGTTTGGACATTGATTTTACCCTTGTTTTCCACAGTAGCAAAGTTTGCCCAAAGCTTTACAGCAGTGAATTTTGCAGCACATGAATTCTCTTCTACCCTTATGTCGTCAGGATGTGCTTAACAACAATCTCTCTGCTGCTATCTTTGCTTGGAACTGAAGAGATCTACAAAGTTTAGAAGTATTTAAATGATCGTCCTGGATATGCCTCATCAATGTTAAGATGGCAGTCTTTCTTGATCTTATTTTAGGAAAAGACTTCTATTTTACCTTCTTTCTTGTAGTCTTGGCTCATTTTCATACATCTCCCTCTCTCCGTTTGCTTGCTTTTTTGTTTTTAGCTATAACATTATGGATCATTCATGCTCAGATTTTTGTGAGCATCTACTCTGACATCCTTCATAACATGTAACAGTGAATGTAAGTATTTGTTCCTGCATCAAGTCTGCAAGCTTTGGTGGAACTGAAAAATACCTTTTAGAAAATACAGGGCATTCAAGTAGCACAGACTCCAGTATACTGAATTAATTATTCCACTGATTGATTTCTTTCATTTTTAAAAATAATTTATTGCTAATATAAATTTTTTATTTTGTTTTTCTAGGCATGGCTTTTTTTTTTTTTTTTTTTTTAAACTCAGAAATATTTCCCTGATATATGTAGCAATCAAATAAATTCATAAACTTGCCTATGCTCTCCTAAGGGACTGTGCACTCTTTGGCTCTTAGGTCTCAGGTAGCTCTGGATGTTCTTAACTAAACACTTCCAATTTGTCAACATCCACTTTTTCAGATGAAACTTTTCTAGAGCTTTAGCAACTTATTCTTTCATTAACGTCGCTAATGGATAGACAGAGGGATAATCTGTTCATGCTTACTCTCAGTATTATTTCTTATTTATGAATATGAATATGACTTGGCCTTTCAGGTGTTTCACTGTTATCAGGAGCTCATGCTTGAAACATCATCTGTTTATGACTTCAGAAACTGCACATTTTAATATCCGATTAATCCTTCCTGCAAGTCTGACCTAAATTCCGCTTTTACAGATGCTTGTCCTTGAATCTGATTATTTTAAAAGGCGTGCTGCTCAGATGGTCTCATCTTGCAAAGTGAACCTGATCACTCTGTAGAGCTGACCTGTCCTTATCCTTATTTATCGCTTCACTGATTTTGTGTAGTTTACAGACCTTACCAGCAATGATATTTTATTCCAGTTCATTGATAGTGATATCGACTAATGTGGAACCAAGAATAGATCACAGTGGGATCTGATTAAAAACATTCCTAGTAGATGATAACTTATCATTTAGCTTTAATATCAACCATTTTTATTCCATTCATAATGTGACACTTTTTTTTTTCTTCTTTTTCTTTTTCTTTTTCTTTTTCTTTTTTTTCTCTTTTTCTAATAGAGCCAATGTGTTAATCAGAATGTGATGAGCTACTTGGGCAAAGTATGTACTCTCATATAACTTTGTCGCTCCAATTTGTAATCTCAACAGGACATAATTTCTGTAGATGAAATCTGTTTCCCATTAAACTCTGTTCATTAGCATTAATGATACTGTTGTGGGTTTTTTTTTGGTTTTTTTTTTCCAAGCATAGAGTAAGCCTGCAACTTCACACTTCACTAAACATTCTTCAGTACAACCTTGGTGGGAGGGTGATGACTGCTCCAAGAAGCTGATTCCAGGACCCCTCTTAGGTAAATTTACAGTGATTGGGTGAACACTGTTAAATGCTTTGTGGCTATCAGTGTTCTAACACTGGAACATCCATGCCTTTTCAGATTTCTTTCACTGCTTTTTGTATTTCTTAATGCAAAAACACAGGAGTAATACATCAGTAATGTAAGTAGTACAAATTAGCACTAGATTTTACGGTCTACAATAACTATATTTTTTTTAGTAAATGATCAACAAGAAAACGGAATCAAAACTGTTTCTTGCAATCTTAATATAAATTCTTCATAATAGGCTCAGTAAAAGCATTAAATTGTAAGGACCTTCAACTTTTATCCCCTACCCTTTTTTGTTTGGCCCCAAACACCACTTCAAAATGACATTTCTGGATCAGGAAATCCATGAGCCACAAATTGCTGGAGGCTGAGAAAGTGTCATTCTATGCTTGACCTATTTTACTCCTGTCTATAGGCATCTGCTACTAGGCTATAGTTGGAGACAAACTGTTGGGTAGTTAGTTTAACCCAGTTTGTCATCCTTGTGGTTTCCATTTCTCCATTTGATAATTCAGATAGATTCTTTAAATGTATCAGCATGCATATCAGTTTTCTGCATAAGTTTTCATAGCCTGAGCACTCAGGATACACACAGAATCTGAGGGTTTCATGGTGCATATTTTCCCTTCTTCTGCAGCTACAAATTTAGTGTTCATTAAATGCAGGGATATTCTGTTTAATATTTTTGGTACTGAGAAATCAATGTACCCTCAAATACACTCAGATTTTCTTCATGTTTTTGCCACAGAGAATAGCTATCATTTGCTCCATATACATATTTTCAGTGAGAGAAAAAAAAATTGTGTGGAAAAAGAACAACATAAAAGCCAGAAGAAAGTGGTAGAAGATATTAATCCATATTAATGTAAGGCATTATTATCCATCAGGCTTGTTAGAAGGCAACTCAAATAAAACACATGCTAGAGAGAGATAAAAAGGAGTGACACTTATTATTCACTGTCTTTTAAAGTCTTCTTGATTTTTATTTATTTATTTATTTATTTTTTTTTTTTGAAGCCCAAGTTATGTCCTGATGGATGTACATATGAGTGCAACATTACCCCTACATCCAAGGTTTGAGAGCGCTTTTGTATGTTGACTATTGAGACAGTTCTCATGAAATTCAAGCCATTCAATGTCAGGCTTTGATTAGATATACAGGTGTGTTTTCTTCAACAGTAGATCCATCTGGTCTTTTTCATCATTCTTGTATTACAGTCAGCTGAAAACTGAAGCAATTTTAGTATGCCACACAGATTTAAAATTCAATAAAATAATCAATTATCTTCTGTTTTCTGTGTCTCTTGGTTGGAAATATCCAAGACATCAAGATATATGCAGACATAGTAGTAAAAACCACAAAATCAAATGAGTGCATTCTACTAAAAATGTAATACAGTCATTGTCTCATGAATGCTTTTTAGTCCAGGCTACTGGCTTGCAATTATTACTAAGTTGTACTGAAGGAGAGTGTTATATTGCTGTGTATCTGTACTTACTCAGGTGTAGACTGTGACACAAAAAGATGCCCTAAGATAGAGACAGAATTAAGAGTCCTGAACTAGAATTTCTTTCTCAGTATTATTATCCTTAGAGAAAAGTGGACTATTCCCCTTAGAGAAAACAATATATTATACTCAGTCTTTCTACATTTTCTCCAAATGTTTGTCTGCATGGTTCTTAAGAATCTAAACATTTCCACTTTCTGTTTTTTTCTATTCGCAAGCATGAGTGGAGAACACAGCTAAAAAAATATTCAAAACTGCATCTCATGCCTACTGAAGGCAGTAGCAGAGTAACTTCAAGTAAAATGACACAATTTCTGTCTCCGCTCTGTTCCCTTGCATCAGTGCCTAGGCTATGCCATGCTCTACTTTCCTGTAAAAAACATGCATTATCTACGTATTCTATATAAGACTATATTCTCATGTTAACTGATCTACTAGTCTGTTATTTACATCTTGGATGAATGCAAACTCAACAGTATAAAAAGCCCATGAGTGAGAAAGATTACATTTAAATTTATTTTCCTTCCTATGAACCTTATACAGAGTTATGTGTGTGGAAGCTTGGCAAAAGAACAAGAATTTTAACACTGCTTAATGAAGTTAAAACAGATCAGATGTAAACACAAGGTGGCTGTCCTGCAAATCTGTATGTGCATGGATAATTTTGTAATAGTGCAAATATTTGGCTGCGGGTATCAAACATACAAGATGTATCATTGAAGCTGATGGGGATCTACTTTCATGACAAATGTTTGCCCTTCAGAAAGTAAGAAAGAATTCCATTGATCTTTTATTGGATGGGAAATAAGAAACGTCTATGTAACTCCAGAATAGTCTCTGTTGAATTACTAGCCAACATAGGATTTCATTTATATTTTCTTTATTTATTTATTGTCCCCGGCTCTCCCTCATCTCCAAAGTGGTGGGGATAGTCTTATGCAGTGTAAGAAAGAAAAAGTATGACCTGGACTTAGAAATCCTTGCCTAATAGTGGCAAGAGAGACGTGATATAATAGCTGTAATTCCAGTATAAAAACTCAAAAGTCTGGTTAAACTGCAAGAGGGAACTTGGCCCTTTCGCCTTGGATATATAAAGATGATGCAGATGTAAAACAAACAAAAAAAGCTATGAAATAGTTTTTGTAAATTACAATTTATTTCTAATTAGGAATTTAATTGACATTTGGAAGTATTATTTCTCAGTAAGAGAGGTCAGGCACTGGAATGGACTGCCCAGGGAGGTGGTGGAGTCACCGACCCTGGGGGTGTTCAAGGAAAGACTGGATGTTGTGTTGAGAGACATGGTTTAGTGGGAGTTATTGGTAATATCTGAGTGGTTGGACTAGATGATCTTTTAGGTCTTTTCCAACCTTGGTGATTCTATGATTCTATGATTTATTTTCTTTCTAGTCTAAAGATTATTCAATTGTTTTACATTTTCTTATATTTCTATTACTCGTTACTGGTTATCAATCAAATCAAACACATTTTCTGTGTCAAGTACAAAGCCAAGTTTCTTAATGGTCAAATGCAACATTTTAAATATTGTCAGTTCAGATGCTCCTTGATGAAGAAGCTGAACTAGTACATGATTAGAATAAAGTTTAAATTGATATTGTTCTCAGATTCTGAGAAAAGAAAGAATTTCAAAAGAAAATAGGACATGTATATTAGAAATGCTAACTTCAGAAATCCAGATAAACATAGAAAACATCTGGGCTGAGGTAATTTGCAGAGAGAATTCTAAAACTTCAGTAGTTCCATGTGTTCCTTTTCATATTCTTTTACAGTGATACAGTTAATAAATGGAATGTTTTCTGTTTGTTTGTTTGTTTTTTACACAAAAGTCATCTAGTGAGAATCAGGTTTGACCTTTTCCCAGTAAGACTAAAAAGAGCAGGTAGACTAATATTTTCAAAGTTTATATACATCTCCCATTAGTGAATGTAATTAAATCCAGTTGGCGACCAGTCATGAGTGTTGTTCCCAAGGGGCTGTACATGCCCCAGCCTGTCCTGTTTGATAACTTTATTGATGACCTGGATAAGGACACTGAATGCGCTCTCAGTAAGTGTGCAGAAGACACCAAGTTTGGACAAAGTCTCGGTCTGCCTGTGAGAAGGAAGGCCCTACAGAGCTGCATAGCGGGGTTGAGTTCAGTGAGGTGAAGTTCAATAAGACCAAGAGCTGGGTTCTGCACTTTTGCTGCAACAACCCCACACAGTGCTTCAGGCTTGGGACAGAGTAGCTGGAAGACTGTGAAGAGGAAACAGACCTAGAGGTACTGGTCGATGCTCTGCTGATCACGAGCCAGCAGTGTGCCCAGGTGGCCAAGGCAGCCAAAGGCATTTTGGCTTACATCAGAAACAGTGTGGCAAGCAGGAGCAGGGAGGTGAACATCCGTCTGTACTCAGCCCTGGTGAAGCTGCACCCAGGAGTACTGTGTTCAGTTATGGGCCTTTCACTACAAGAAAGACATTGTGGTCCTGGAGTGCTTTTAGAGAAAGGCAACAAAGCTGTGAGGGTTCTGGAGCTAAAGTCTTATGAGAAGTGGCTGTGGGAGCTGAGATTGTTTAGTCTGAGAAGTGATTTTTCAATTATTTATTATTATTTTTTAAAAATCTCCATCTAACAGCTACACTCAAATATTTAAAAACAAGAAAGCAAACCACTAAAGTTCCTGAAGATAGACTCCAATAAATTTTTCAGTAGCTTCAAATGAATTTCATGGATTTTAGCATTTCTGAAACTCAGACTATTTCCCTAGTACAATAAAATGGTATTACAAATTAACTTAGGCCTGTATTAGTTTTGTAAGTTGATAAAAAAGATGAAATTAAGAAAATCAGCCAACATAATTCCTTCATCAGACAGTTAGGCTAAGCAATCTTTCAAGGTGGTGATGTTTTCAGAGGTTATGTTTTGCCTACAGGGGAAATGTTATTTTTTCCTAAACAAAGAGTCAAATATGCAAATTTAGCAAAGCAAAGTTTTGTTAAGAATTTTAGATCTTTGTTTCTTTCCATATTCTTACTGTTCATCTAACATTTTAGTTAACTGAAAATAAAACAGAATTTAGGAGGCAGTGATGTTGCAAGCTTGAGGTGCTGTCTAATTTCTGCCATATGGTGTTTTTGTTTTTATCACCATCTTTGGAACAAAGGGTAGAACTCCCTAACTTATTTGTTTTTATGTTAATTTTTTTTTTCTTTTTTTCCCAGACTATCTAAATGCTTGACTTAAATCCCTTAAGTTTCATTACTTCATTACTTTTTTTCCTTTCTTTTTTTTCATTGTTGTTCTGAGTTGCTTTCACATATTCAACACTGCATAAAATACCCATTTGTAATTATGTTTAACCTTTGTAAAGCCTCTGGGTAAAGTCTACTCATTAATCTTTAACCTGACAAGCCTTGGGGGTGGTAGAATTGGCAAAGCCACATTTTAGAGGCTCAGAGACCACAGACTAGAGGTACAAAAGGGATAATTCAGAGGTGGCATCAGAGGAAATGGAACAAAACTAAAGGGATATGATTGTATTATGGTACATGTCAGACAGTAGTAGGGACAATGGAATGCAAATTCCTATAGACATGGATCAAAAAATAAATGAGGCAGTATATTTTTCAAAAGAAAACCAATTTTGTGATCTCCTTTTTTAGGCAAGCACAGATAACATTTGCTAAATTAGATCTCAAAGACTGTTAATAGTCTTACAGCATGGATGCATGGTTAGTTTTTAATAGAATGCCCTTACTTATCTTCTGTGTATTTGTTCTTGACAAACATGTTGCCTCTCAGTAACTGTAAATGGTACCTGCTAATATATGTCATGGAAGAAAACCTCACCTGGACAAATGCCTTTCTGTAGCAAAAGGACGAGTCTTGCCAGTAGCTACTAGGCTGTGAGAAATGCCTGGCTTCTGGGCAGCTTCTCTGTGCTTATCTTTCCATGAGCTCACAGTTCAGGTGATAACCAAGGTTGCCTGAAGGGAATGAGATGTTCAGAATTTGTGGGAAAGGAGTCAGTGCTAGAATTCAAAACACTGGCTCTGATCAAGCTCTATGTTTGATCCAACACCTCAGCAGAAAGTACTTTGACATTATTGAAGTTGCTTTATTTGTTGTCTTTAATGACAAGGCCCTGACATCTTTTTGAATGTCTACTGCATGACAGTTGTCTAACTGTAAGTTAATGAATTACTCCATTGACCACAGCTAACTTCCTCACTTGGTAAAACTCCTCTCTTACTACTTTTTGCAACCAATCTATAAAATTGAGGCATTAAGCAGTGATTTTCCCTGGTTCTCCACAAAAAAAAATCTTCACCTTTCAGTTGTGATATTTAGACTTAGCTCCAGGGGTTGGGTTTTTCTTAAAGAAATTTCATTTTATGCTTCTGTAAGCCTTCTGTATACGACTGAATACAACACTGTAATGCATTCATAAGTTGATAACATTTTAACTAGTAAGTTTCTACATAATAGAAAGATGGGTTAGAATGAAAGCCTAGCATTACCAACATATAGGTTTTTATATCCACTTTCACTACAAATGAGGATTGCTTTCTCAGTAGTTCCAATAGCTTCTGTTTGCATTGCAGTGTGGAAGCTGTTCAGAAGACGGATGCATTATGGATTTTTGTACCCTGTTCTTATGCATAGAACAGAATATCCCTATCATCTGCAAGAAAGTGAATCTGCAGTTTTGATTGTGATTGCTTGAGGAAAGGCCTCACCTACCTGTCATCAGGTAGAAGCATACTGGAAACCAACCCTGTATCTGAATACATATATAACAGACTTAAGGATATTTCAGAATGAAGAGACATGAGTGGCACTTAAAGAAATGCCTCCTACATGTTTCTGTGGAAACTACTACTACAGATACGATAACACTATTTGATAGAACAAATTCTCAGCTACAAAATACTGTTTTTAATGCTGTCAACAACATTAGCAGATTTGTGCAGATGAACTGATTGAGATGCTTTACCTTACACAGTATGTATATAACCAGCCAGAACACGATTTGTCTTTTGCATCACTATCATCACTGCTGAAATGCACCACTCACTGCCTCAGAGTGCTCACATCTACTGTTTGCTCTCCATGAATATTCACCAAGTGTAGAGAAATGTCAATGGGTGCCATTTTTTCTCCATGGAAGAATCTGATTACACACCTTTGCTTTATACAAACTTTCATATCAGACATCATTGTGTCAGACTGCCCCTCTGCTGCCACCTGTGACACAGCAACATGTAATGGGGTACTGGTGAAAAGTTTAGTCCTCTACTGCCATACCACCACCATCTGCTTCTAATTTTGTGCATGAACATAATAAAATATGAAGCAGCCATCATAATATAGGAGACATTACTCTCAGATAGGCCCTTATATGACAGAAATTTAAATTTAAAATCCCAGGGCAGATAAAATACTTATACCCAAAGAGGAAAAAAATCTCATCTGTATGTATTAATGTTTTTATCTAGTTAATATCTAATAATAGTTAACAGATAATGACAAAGTAGAAAGGGACTGAAAAAAAAGGAAATAATTGCAGCTGTGGAAAAAAAAAACAAAACATCTTAATATGTTTTTCTCAATGGCAATTACTGGAATTGGAATAATAATTTAACATTCTTTTAAAAATTACAGCATAACTATGAATGAACTGACAAAAGGCACATCTCCACTTTCCTGGTTTAGAAGGGGTGGCATAGCACAAAATATGTGGAAGCGATCAATTTTACACAAAGAATGCATAAAAAACATAACAACACAGGCACTCTATTCTGAGAGTGGCAGCAGAAACTGGAGGCCAAATGTTTTGAATACATGCATTTAAGAAACATAGTAAAGTATGGTAAATGTTTGGGAGAACAAATATTGGTGTGTTTTCTTTTGTTGTTAACAATGGAAATCTTCTTTATTTCTCTAAAATTATTTTACAGATTTTTTAAAACCAAAGCTTAATATTTTGAACATCTAGACTTCAGAAATACATTTATGAGAAACATTTATTACGGGCAATTAATTTTAAAAAGTAAAAATACAAGGAAAAAAAATAAGATACTGTAATGCCATTATTTTAATTTTATTAAGGGTGTAAACCTTATCTACTGAGAAGTACTCCATTTTGTTGGTTTGTAGAAAACCTCAGCTCGTTTGAGGTTATTTGTTATATTAAAGAGTTAACTCAAAATAAAACCAGTTAAAAACAATAAAAAACCATGTCTTGGCATTTGTAAGATCGGTGTAAATAAAAATAACACTTCTTTTTACTTCTCTTAACCCAGCAATTTTCACTCCTTAATGAGATAGAGAACATGTGTAGGTCCTACTGTAGGATCTGCTCATCTCTCTCAACCCCTCAGGGCTCTCAAGAGTAACTAAAACAAATCTAATCAACAAATTCTTACTAAATTTAACAAATAACTAGGAGATACTAAAGTCAGAATAACGGATACAGTCAGTGCATGAACTCGGATTATAAGTGTAAGGCAATTATGGGAGAGAAAAATAGGTCAGAAGAAAATAAGGCAGAATATGCTGTGTTTTTAATGCTGTATTTATTAGCTGTCTGGTCCAGCTACTTTATCTCTTTCTAATCACCTGTGTAAATAAGACTAGTAATGTCATATTCTTTTATTCCTGCATTACACTGACAATTTTCATTGCTTAATGAGATCGAATGTTTCTACATTCTACATTCTACTCAGTTTCTTTGGCCCTTCGGGGCATTTTCTTTCCCACAATAAAAAGAAATTCCTCCAAGAATAATAAACAATTTGTAGTGAATTCGGCAAATACACAGGATAAATGTGTTATGTTTTAAATGTTAAGTTATAATAAAATTGCTCTTAAAAATCACAACATAAATTTCTTCTTGAGGTGTTCTATGGCATGAATCAGTACGTTGGTTGTTATAACCAGAGTCTACACAGTACTGGTTACTGCTGGATACTGAATATTGGATTTCATAAAACTATCATAATTAATACAGTGGTAAATCCTTTGCTACTCAGAACAGAAGCAGGTTATTTATTTTTCTTTTTTTTTTGTTTGTTTTGTTTGTTTTTGTTTTGCTTTGTTTTGCTTAACTACTAGTATTTGTATTTATAAATAAGTATATTTTATTTCAAATTTATTATACAATGTGAAAATATGCACTCTCTTCCCTTTGGCTTTTTTTCCATATTCACATAGAGGTGTTTATGTGTAACTTCCTTATATTTGATTCTTCTGGTCTTCTTAAAGGACTGGTCCTACCAACAGAGCAGATCCCATAAATACCAATTCAATAATATTAGTAAAAACATTAAATGATAGAACAAGTATCTTTTCAAGGCTCTATGCTAAAGTCCCCAAAATAAGCTTTCTGTCAAACCAAGAGATTATTTGTTTGCAGTGGAAGAGCAATGGAAGAGGAAACATTAAGACCTGAATGCAGACAGAAATAACATAGAAGCCAGTTAAAATTATAGGACCAGAAAGACTGGGACCATCCAAAGTTGAACATTCTACCCTGGAACGCCGTAATTCTCAGGTGAAAGGACATCTGAGCCAATTCACAAAGAATCCACCATCCACAAGTAATGAACTAATGCACAGAAAAATGGGAAGAGGAGGGATGATTGAATGCTTCTAGTGTTGGTGTTATTCTAGTAAAGGAATCAAAACGTCTTAAAGAAATAGAAAATATGAATAATGGATCCACCTTTTCACTTTTAAATATGAATTCCTGGAAGTTAAATATATTTGGTTTTTTTACAGCTAACAGATATGTTCAACCTTTGTGTAACCCCTTCTCAGCTTCATGTTGTTATATTTTTATGTTTCTTAAACATTGGTCTCAGTGGTTAACTGTGTAATTTGAAGTCTCTCTAAAACATGAATGCTTTTTTGCTGCCCTTAATCTACATTTTAATTCCTTTCAATCATTTCTTATTCACATGAGAAAGGAATGATTTGTCTCTTATGATTCTGATTAAGTTAATACATATTTAATTATCACACGTTATATATACCTTTTAAAGTAGCTTTACCCTTATACGCTTAATACCTATGACTCTGATATTTTGACCCGGCTTCTTACTTTGGATTTGTCTCCCTCTGCTTGGTTTAGCAAGGTGATGTGAAGTCCTGACATCTTCGTGTTAGATTGCTGACAATTTCAGTTTAACATGGCCATGTGTGATCTGCTGTCCTGCCTTGTCATTGCTTTCACCTCTGCTCTTTTTTCTTCTGTTACTGTTAACAACATCATCACATTTCTGATCATTCAGCTCCATTAATAATCCATACCTGTCAGCTATTCATTCTCTGTATATTTGTACAAGTAAGCTACTTCCAAGTACTCTGTCTTCCTCATCCACATCATTTCCAAGATTTGGTCACTCTTACTTCTATCTTTAGGAATTCATGAGTTGGGCAGCTAAGTTTGGCCTACTAACTCTAACATCTTTTTAAAATCACCAATAGAAAAAGGTATATGTAACAATGGATTAACCTTATCTATCATAAATGTGACTCCATATATTATCAGTTCCTCTCCAAGTATCTACAGGAAGTGTTAGGTACTCTGTAATTTCTGCTGGATTACATTTACTATCCACCTCATCATAACTGTACCTTTTCTCTTGTTGCCTTTAAATTTTCTTTTATAATGCATCCTCTGGTATTGACTCCATAACTGTAATTGATCCAGAATCATACGTATTCATGTCTAGGCTGACAGCATGAGTATAGGTAGATGGAAGCCGTAGCTATTCAGTAATATCTTTCATTCCTTGGGCTTATGTGGGACCTTTGACATCTGAATACTGTGAAGATGTAGATGTATGTTGCTTACTCTGAAAGTATTGTCATCTCTTTATTTCCATGGAAACTACCACAGAGGAGGAGTTATGAGACATGGTTTAGTAGCTTGTGGTAGCAATGGTAATGAGAGGATAGTTGGACTAGATGATCTTATAAGTCCTTTCAAACCTTGAGATTCTATGATTCAAGCTACGAGATAGTATAAGTGAGCTGGGTAGATTACAGAAGGAGTGCTGAGATGATTAAGGACCTGCTATATCTTCCATATGAGGGAATACTGAGGGAGTTGGGACTGTTCAGCTCAGACGAATCTTAACAATGTGTAAATACCTAATGGGAGGGAATAAAAAAGGCAAAGACTGATTTGTACTAGTGATATGCAACAACAGAACAAGAGATAACGGGCAAATTTCACAATATGCAATATTTAATCTGAATAAGGGAAAGTTTTTACTGTTATATTAGTCAAGCATGGACTTCCTAGAGATGTTCTGGAATCTCCACCTCTTAAGATATTCCAAATCTGACTGGAAACCAAAATTGGCAACCTGCTCTAGTTTATCAGTTGAAGATGGGAATGAGGCATAGACAGACTCTAGAGGTCCCTGCTAACCTCAACCATCCTGTTGTTTTGTGAACAAAATAAGATGTAACAGTAAGGGTAAAATCTCAGTTGATATAGGGTAATAGGTCATAAAGGTTTCATATATGTGCTATTTGATTTTTTTATTTTTGCTGCAACTCAGATAATTACAAAGTGTTTAAAGTGGTGGTGTCAAAGCAAGGGTCACAGATAACAAGATGATTTGTACAATACTTCATAGGAGAGTTTCCCAAATTTAATCTTTTGATACTTTAGACATTAACATCTTATAAATCCACATTATTTTAAAATGGGACTTATGTTTTGTCTGCTCTCACAATAGAAGTTTTATTATCTATATTATATATATAGATGGAAATTGGTATTTTTTTAATTTTTTTTTTACATTTTGCATGTTCATGTCAGAATATGAGTCACAGGTTATAGTCTGATCTGTCAACTCTGTCAACTTTGTTTCTGGCATGGCAAAATGGCATGAGATTTATAAGATTGGAACATGAAAATTAGCACTGTAGCACATGCAAGTGCATGACCAGTTCTGTTAAGAAACAGAATTCATATCTCCATACGTGGTAGAAAGATGTTTGTGCTACTAATTCTTTGGACTTATGATAATAGTAAATGTTTATCTAGTTATCTGCAGACTTGTTACCATATTTACCACGGGTTCAGCAATAGCTTGTCTTACTATTTACCTTAATTTAGACACATACCTCTTGAAAACTTTAAAATGCATGCAATATTATATTTTCTATACCTACATCTGCAGTACACTTTTTTTTTTTTTTCTTAACAGGGATTTTATTATTGAAAAATTGACAGCATCCAATGCCTTCAGTTAAGCTAAACTTCCTTATTTCCTTCAGATTGTTTTGATGTCAATTCACCTTTACATAAAGGTTGTATTTTATTATTCATAGGATTTTGCAGCTTTCTTTGTACTACCTACCACTACTATTTTTTTATTTTTTTTTTCCAGCAGGGCAATGGTAGTGATAAACATCATTGCCTCAGCTGTGGCACAGGAGTTTTTAACTGGCATCTGAATGGGTATGTAACTCCTAAGATCGTTATCTACAGATTGGATTTTGATTGGACTCTTCCGTTTATTGTACCCCTCACCCTCTTTATTTGTGATAAGTATAACTACAATAGTGAAGCAAGAATTTTTCTCTATAGGCTAATCTACAGAGAATGTTGTAAAATTGTTCGAAAAACCTCCTGACGGGTTTTATGCCTATGATTAATTACAATCAAAGAAAATAGATGTGTAAGTACAAGGTCATTTTGAAATCTCAGATCTATACATACTGATAGTCTTTGTCCTAATGCTCCTGGACTTATGCCTCTCTCCTTCCCTCTCTTTGTTCTGCAACTACTTGTATCCTTGCATAAGTTAGATCCCGTCTCCTTGATCTCCTGCCCTTGGACAATGTCATTGTTTGGTGCTACAGAATACTGTTATTTTCTGAAAATTAGTAGAAATGAGAATATCAGACGTAGACTCATAGAATCACCAAGGCTGGAAAAGACCCCTAAGATTATCCTGTCCAACCATCTACCTATCACCATTATTCCACACTAAACCATGTCGTTTTAGTACAACATGTAAATGCTCCATGAACACCTCCAGGGATGGTGACTCCACCACCTCCCTGGGCAGCCTGTTTCAGAACCTGACTACTCTCCTGGAAAATAAATATTTCCTAACATCCAACCTGAATCTTCTCTGGCACAACTTGAGACCATTCTCTCTAGTCCTATTGCTAGTTACATGTGAAAATAGGCCAATCCCCTCTCACCACAGCCTCCCTTCATGTAGTTGTAGAGAATGATAAGGTCATCCCTGAGCATCCTCTTCTCTAGACTGATCAGTCCAAGCTCCTCAGCTTCTTCTCGTAAGACTTTTGCTCCAGGTCCCTCACAGTTTTGTTTCCTTTCTCTAAGAACACTCCAAGACCTCACTGTCTTTCAGTGAGAGGCCCAAAACTGAACACAGTACTCCAGGTGCAGCCTCACCAGGGCTGAATACAGAAGGATGATCACCTCCTTGCTCCTGCTCATACCACTGTTTCTGATAGAAACCAGAATGCCACTGGCTTTCTTGTCCAGCTGGCACACTGCTGGCTCATGTTCAACAGAGCATCAACTAATACCTCCAGTTCTGTTTCCTTTTCACAGTCTTCCAACTATTCTGCCCCAAGCCTGAAGCACTGTGTGGGACTGTTGCAGCCAAAGTGCAGAACCTGACACTTGGTCTTAATGAACTTTATCCCAAACATGAAGATGAAAAGTTCAGATTCTGTCTGGGAAAGGGCTCATGAGCTCATTATTTCTTTATACTCTTCTTGCCTGGTCTATAAATCTTTATTCAAGTCTGAAGTGGCCTTACTTATGTGATAATGGGGCTGCAGCAATGACACCACAAAGATATGAGCCAAGTGATTTAAGAGGATCTGTTGCTAATCAACATTTTTATGTTATTTAAATGTGAGATGCAATTAAATTAAAGATGCAGCTTTGAATCTTCAGTTCTGATTTTTTTGCAATGGTGGGTGGTGAGACCTAATAGGATTTATCTTTCTCTTCCATCAAACTGACCTCTTTGCTAATTAATGAAAGTGTGAGAATCTGCAAGACATGTGGATAATGAGGATGTTTAGTTTATTGGTCTATGTGAAAGCACTCACAGCATTAAAGTATAATTCCAGATGAACTTAGGTGAGTGTTATGCAGAAAAGTTTTCCTAAATGAACAGAACATAAAAATATCATTAAATCAGATTCCTGTTTCAACAGTCATCTTGCAGGCTGCATTTGCTCATATCTCATTGCATTTTAAGAACTTGGGACTAAGTTTTAATCATAGAATCAAAGAATCATCTGGGCTGAAAAGGACCTTCAGGATCATAAAGTCCGACTATCAGCCTGATCTACTGAGTCTCATCACTAAACTACGTCCCTTAGTTCCATGTCCAAATGTCTCTCTATAACCTCAGTGATGACTCCACAACTTCCTTGGCAGCACATTCCAATACTTGACACCTGCCCCTGAAGAAATTCTTCCTAATGTCCAATCTAAAACTCCTTGATGATCCTGAGACTATTCCATCCTGTTCTACCACTTATTGTCTCAGAAAAGACTGACACCATCCTTGTTGCAGCCGCTTTTTCAGGTTGTTGTACATAATTCAGGACAATAGACAGAGGAGGGTCAATTCAGACCCTAAGTGGGCTATATCACCATATGGCATGGCCTATTCTCTTTAGTTAGTAGAAATCAAGAATAGGATGACTACTGAGTGTTAGGGTAAGTGCTTGATACATACATAGACCCCACACAAGTTGTACAGAAGCCAAACTCAACTTCAGTATCTTTTTTCACCTCAACAGCTGGATAGCCAGAAATGCTGGAAATGGCTGTGCCTTGGGCACTGGAGAACATTACTGCATTGTAAAGTCATAGAATCACTCAGGTTGGAAAAGACCATAAAGATCATTAAGCGCAACAGCAACCTAACCATACTGCCCTAACAATCAACACTCTGTAAAATCACATCCATGAGCACCACATCCAAATGGTTTTTAAACACAGCCAGGGATGGTGACTCAGGTACCTCCCTGGGGAGCCTATTCCAGTGCTTAACAACCCTTTCTGTAAAGAAGTGGTCACCTGGGCACACTGCTGGCTCATATTCAGCCGACTGTCCATCAGCACACCAAGATCCCTTTCCACCAGGCAGCCTTCCAGCCACTCCTCTCCAAGCCTGGAGGGTTGCCTTGGGTTGTTGTGACCAAAATGCAGGACCTGACACTTGGGAAACTCATACAGTTTGCCTTGGCCCATCAATCCATTCTATCCAGGTCCCTCTGTAGTGCCCTTCTCTCCTCAGACAGACCAGCACTCCCTCCCAACTTGGTGTTGTCTACAAACTTACTGAGGGTGTACTCACTCCCCTCATCAAGATCCTTGATAAAGATGTTAAATAGAAGGAGCCCCAGTACCAAGCCCTGGGGGACACTGCTCATGTCTGGCTGCCAGCTGGATTTAATTCCACTGACTACAACTCTTTGGGCCTGGCCACCCAGCCAGTGTTTCATCCAGCAGAATGTATGCCCATTCAAACCATGGGCAGACAGCTTCTCCACAAGGATGTTATGGGGGACAGTGTCAAAGGCCTTACTGAAGTCGAGGTAGACCACATCGACAGCCTTACCCTCATCCACTAAGTAAGTCACCTTGTCATAAAATGAAATCAGGTTTGTCAGACAGGATCTATCATTCATAAACCCATGCTGACTAGGCCTTATCCCCTGGTTGACCTTTAACTAGTCTATGATGGGTCTCAAGATTATCTGTTCCATAACCTTCCTGGGCACCCAGGACGGAGCAATACTGGATGAGGGTGTAACCATCCTCTTGCATCACTGCTGATGAGTTGATCACACCACAAATAATCCCAAGTCCCTGGTGCATTTAACTGACAGAGGTTTGGGTGCAGAGCCCCCACTCTTAAGAGACTATAGTTGAAGTTCCTTTAATTAAAGTTTTTTATCATCTTTTTATTTCATTCTGATAGGTCTGTAGCTAACAGAATTATCTTTCCAGCTCTTTTTGAAGATGGGCATCACATTTGCCAGTCTCCGGTCCGCTGGGACATCCCCAGTTAGCCAGGACTGCTGAAGAATGATGGAGGGTGGCTTGGCAACCACATCTGTCAACTCCCTCAACACTGTAGAGTGCAGTCCATCTGGCCCCATGCACTTGTGAGCATCCAGCTTCTGGAGCAAGCCCAAAACCATCTCTTCATGGAACATTCAGGGCTTATTCTGTTCCCCATCCCTATCTATCAGCACAGGGGGCTGTGTTCCCAGGGAGTAACAAGTCTTAGTATTGAAGGCTGAGGCAAAAAAGGCATTAAGTACCTCAGCCTTATCCTGATCTTTGGTCACCAAGTTGCCCTCAGCATCCAAAAAGGGATGTAGATTCTCCCTACCATTGGCTTGCAAGGAGGAGCATGCCACAATATGCTAATGGAGATAATGAATTCTAAGATTACATAGCCTAGCCATCAGTGAACAGCTCCCACAGCTGTTTATAATTTTCCATAATATTTTCCATTTCCCAGTGCAGATCAGTTTCATCTGATATAGTTGATTTAAATAACAAAAGACAGAAAAGATGCATTTAAAATTCCCAGTGGTGACATTTTCTGAAGACTGTTTGTACTTACAGATTTCAGGTCTTTTTCATGTAGTTTTCCTTCCTAATTTCATGCACAGGATTAGGGTACACCTCTAACTAGGTTAATGCTACATTAACTAAATTCCCTGTCTAGTTCAAAAAATTAATATAGACAGGTAGAATTCCGGCTATCACACAGTTACAAGGCTTTCCACTTGATAAATCTAATTCATTGGTTTCTCTTTAGGACATTAAAGACAACAAAAACAATAACAACAACAACAAATACGCTGAGAGTTGGATCTGTAAGTAATATTGATTGTGAGAGGTTTAATTTTTTTCATATTATTTCCTGACAGTGATCTGCACTCCAAAGTGCAGGCCCAAGTAGGGAAAAAATCTTTGATTTAAGATTTTCAAACAAGTCATCCTAATGAGATGAAAATATCAGAGCTCTAATATGTACAGTTGTAAATTTTGCTGCTATTTCTACACAAATCATCAGAATTCTACCTTCATAATATTTCTGTGAACAAATAGGGTCATTTAGGGTATGTCTACCCTGCTGGATGCAGATGATATGTGCGAGGATCTTTGCCCATTCTCTGAGCTGGAAGTCAAGAAGAATTTGATCTATGATCTTCTGGCTGAACACGTAAATCTTGTCTCTCCAAAGGACTTACTTCAGACAGCTGTATCAACAAGGTCGTATGACTTCCAAGGTGATTTTAAGAAGACTGATACTCTGTCAACATCATCATCATCATCATTAGTACCTATAGATATGCTCAGGTACAACTAGTACCAAATGCAGACATTTTCATACTATGCAAAGTTGTCCTGCATCTCTCACAATATATCATAGCTTATCAAAGAGTAGAAAGAAAGAAAAGAATGAAAAAAACAAAGAGAGAAAAGAGAGAAAAGAGAGAAAAGAGAGAAAAGAGAGAAGAAGGAAGGAAGGAAGGAAGGAAGGAAGGAAGGAAGGAAGGAAGGAAGGAAGGAAGGAAGGAAGGAAGGAAGGAAGGAAGGGAGGAAGGGAGGAAGGGAGGAAGGGAGGAAGGGAGGAAGGGAGGAAGGGAGGAAGGGAGGAAGGGAGGAAGGGAGGAAGGGAGGAAGGGAGGAAGGGAGGAAGGGAGGAAGGGAGGAAGGGAGGAAGGGAGGAAGGGAGGAAGGGAGGAAGGGAGGAAGGGAGGGAGGGAGGGAGGGAGGGAGGGAGGGAGGGAGGGAGGGAGGGAGGGAGGGAGGGAGGGAGGGAGGGAGGGAGGGAGGGAGGGAGGGAGGGAGGGAGGGAGGGAGGAAGGGAGGAAGGGAGGAAGGGAGGAAGGGAGGAAGGGAGGAAGGGAGGAAGGGAGGAAGGGAGGGAGGGAGGGAGGGAGGGAGGAAGGGAGGAAGGGAGGAAGGGAGGAAGGGAGGAAGGGAGGAAGGGAGGAAGGGAGGAAGGGAGGAAGGGAGGAAGGGAGGAAGGGAGGGAGGGAGGGAGGGAGGGAGGGAGGGAGGGAGGGAGGGAGGGAGGGAGGGAGGGAGGGAGGGAGGGAGGGAGGGAGGGAGGGAGGGAGGAAGGGAGGAAGGGAGGAAGGGAGGAAGGGAGGAAGGGAGGAAGGGAGGAAGGGAGGAAGGGAGGAAGGGAGGAAGGGAGGAAGGAAGGAAGGAAGGAAGGAAGGAAGGAAGGAAGGAAGGAAGGAAGGAAGGAAGGAAGGAAGGAAGGAAGGAAGGAAGGAAGGAAGGAAGGAAGGAAGGAAGGAAGGAAGGAAGGAAGGAAGGAAGGAAGGAAGGAAGGAAGGAAGGAAGGAAGGAAGGAAGGAAGGAAGGAAGGAAGGAAGGAAGGAAGGAAGGAAGGAAGGAAGGAAGGAAGGAAGGAAGGAAGGAAGGAAGGAAGGAAAAGAAAGAGACAGAGTGATGTAAAGAGAGAGATGTAAAGGAAGAGAGAGATGTAAAGAAAAAGAGACAAAAGAGAGATGAAAGAAAGGAAAAAAAATGGCTCTCTGGGAAACCAGGCATTCTCCATGCCTGAGGCACTGAAATTGGATGACCTTTTCCAATCCAAGACATTCTATGACGAAGAAAAACAAAGAATGAAAAAGAAAAGCAAAAAGAAAAAGGAAAGAAGAAAAAAAAAAACAGAAAAAAGAAAAATAAGAAAAGAGAAAAAAAAGAAAAAAAAAGAAGAAAAAATGAAATACATTTAGAGGAATATTAATGTGGACAATTTAAAATGTACGTGTTGGAATGTGTAGGGACTGCATTTCAATTATATAAAAGAATGGTATTTTTTTTAAGTTAGAAAGAACTCCATTTAAGACTATTTCATAAACTACTGCAACATTTTTAGCACTTGCACTGTCTCTGGCTGCTGCCAGAGACTATTGGAGAAGATCTACTGGTTTAAATTAAATGTCATCCTGTTCTTTTATGGAATGGTTTAATACAAACTACTTAAAAACAGCTACTTTATTTAGTTTTCATCTATTGTGACAAAACTGCCAAATAAAGCAAAACAAAACTGTAGTTTCCAGTGAACCCTTTAACATTGCTAGCTTTCTTCATGACAATCAAACCTGAGTGGGAAAAGCACCCATCAGCTAGCAGGTGCTCACAGAAGGATGTGGGTGCACAAAGCAGCATGTGGTGCTTGTAATCCTTTCAGCTAATTTGAGGGAAAGCAAACCGTTGAAGTTTCATAACAAGCTGCAACGAGTTGGCATTTTTCCCCTACTTCAATCATGTCTGAGTGGGGAAAAAAAAGGTTGGAAAAAATGCTAAGAAACTATAACATGATGAGTTATGATATGTAGTAAGACAGGCATACAATAAGGGCACACAGCTGTTTACGATGATGCCATCATATAATTTTCCAAGTAGAGTTTAAATAATATATATTTTCATTGGAGTTAGACATGAATAATCTATTTCCTATTGCACATTTAAAAGGAGTTAGTGTTTTAGCTTTGGCTATGTGCAGTCAGTGGCATTTCCAACATAATTATTAGGAAAAAAACAGAAGTTTAGTTTACATTTCTATAATTACAAATTGTAGACTTCCTTGTGAAAAGAGAAGTGAATGCTTCATGAAAGATAGAAGTTTACCAAAAGAAGCTGCCACTGCAGAGATGGCCATCTGTTGGTTTTTGTGTCATATCTACTTCTGTGTGGATAAGCCCTGAAGTCTGCTTGCTAGTCCCATTACCTCTACAGAGCATAGGAAGTACCCATTACCTCTACAGAGCATAGGAAGTAGATTAGAAAAGTATGGCATGCTCCGATGAATCTTGACCTGGTAATACTGAAATGTTAGAATATACTTCAAGATAGGCCCAACAAATGTCACAGTGTCCTAAACTTCATTCTTACTTCTTCCTGTCTTAGGAGTGAGATGATTAAGTAAGTCGACAGAACAGAAACAGAAGTTGACTTCAGTTTATACCACTTAGAGTCTATGCACATTGCTTCAAGGTTTATTAGTTAATACAATCTGTGAAGCTCAGATTTATTACAAAAAAAAAATGTCAAATTATAAAATAAATTTGGTAAAAAAGATTGATAGAAACATTGTAATTTTCAATTTAAAAATCTATATTCTATTGCACTTATATTAATTTATATTTTAATGACTTAAATAAAGAGTAAAATTTTATTTTATTTTGTTCACCTATAATTTTGAGAAGTTATTAAGCTAGAAAGTGATGAGAAGGTGTTAGATCAATTGTTTATAAACTTGAATTAAATTTAAGTTCCTGAATGAAAATTAAAATCACATATAAATATTCCTATATACTCCTATGACTCAAAGTCACGGAATCACAGAATCACAGATTCACCAAGGCTGGAAAAGATGGACAGGATCATCCAGTCCAACCATCCACCCATCACCAATAGCTCTCACCTAACCATGTCTTTCAACTCATTGTCCAAATGTTCCTTGAACATCTCCAGGGTCCATGATTCCACCACCTCCCTGGGCAGCCCATTCCACTGCCTGACCACTCTTTCAGAGAAGTATTTCCTAGCGTCCAGCCTGAACCTCCCCTGGCACAGCTTGAAGCCATTCCCTCTAGTCTTATCACCAGTTGCACAAGAGAAGAGGCCGACCTCCATCTCACTACAACCTTTCTTCAGGTAGTTATAGAAAGCAATAAGGACTCCCCCAAGCCTCCTCTTCTCCAGACTGAACATTCCCAGCTCCCTCAGTCTCTCCTCATACGGCCTATGCTCCAGAGCCCTCACCAGCTTTGTTGTCCTTCTTTGAACATGCTCCAGAGCCCCAATGTCTTTCTTACAGTGAGGGGCCCAAAACTGGACAAAGTATTAGAGGAGTGGCCTCACCAGAGCTGAGTACAGGGGCACAGTCACTTCACTGTTCTTTCTGGCAGTACTGTTTCTGATGCAAGCCAGGATGCCATTGACCTTCTTGGACACCTGGGCACTCTGCTGGCTCATGTTCAGCCAAGTATCGATCAGTACCCCCAGGTCCATTTCCTCTACACAGTCTTCCAGCCACTGTGCCCCAAGCCTGTAATGCTGCTTGGGGTTGTTGTCGCAAAAGTGCAGGACTCGGCATTTGGTCTTGTTGAACCTCATCCCATTGGCTTCAGCCCAGCTCTCCAGCCTGTCCAGATCCCTCTAGGGCCTCATTACCCCCAGGCAGATCAACACTTCCAGCCAACTTGGTGTCATTTGCAAACTTACTGTGTGCACTCAATGCTCTCATCCAGGTCATCAGTCAAGATATTGAAGAGGACAGGCCCAAGCACTGACTTTGGGGAACACCACATTCTCCACATACACCATGTTCACCACAAGTATGCCTGTGAAGGTGCTACATGACAGAGATTTTTGATTCATTTGAATTTTAGCTTGAAATCTTATCTTAGAAAGCTCTAAATTTTAGAAATAGCATCTGGACTTTAGTAAGATTCAGACCTGGCACATGTAGGCAAACCAAGTTCAAGTACCTTCCTCAGAAAATAATTAGCAATTTTTTTCTGGTGCCATCTAGTCATGTTGCTTAACAGGTCATGACTAAATAACATGCTGGTCAATCTGGTCCATCTCAGAAAAGTAATGAGATAAACTTGATATTATGAAATAGTCTCATTAAATCATGCAGTCCTTAATAAGACTTCTCCAAACACTGGTTTGTTTTTATTAAGCACATTAATCATTCAAATCATCCCTATTGTGGATGATAAAATGAGTATGATGAGAAGACATACTGAGCAAGATTTTGTGGTTAGCCCATATTATTAGCATACTTAAGAATGTGATTTCAAGATTACTCCTAAGTCACTGACTTACAATCCATTATCATGTCAAGGGACTCAAGTGAAAAATAACCTAAGGAAGTGAAGGGAAGGATGTACTGTGAAGAAAGAATGAAAAGGCTAGAGTATGTACCACTGGACAGGCAATGGCTTCTACAGGGTGTAACTAACATCTGTCTTAACAGATTTGGATTGAGTAAACACAGAGGAATCAAATAATTTGTTTACAGAGGTTCAAGGAATCATTACTTGGATTAATGGAATGAAAATTAGCTAAGAAAAATGCAGACTTCACAACAGAAAAACTTTCTGTGAGGTCCATTAGACTGTAGTAATCTCCCCAAGGAGGTACTAGAAGACCATCAGTTGAATAATTTAATACTAGACTGGATAAAACACTTGAGAATATACTGTAGGAAACAATCCTGTACTGATTTATTACAACTTACAGAATGATAAACTACATGCCTGCACTGCCTGGATTTGGGGGAGAAGTTATTCAGTGCATGACAGGACTGTGATCTAAAAGCTCTACAAACCTTTCATCCTGCAGTGGAAGACTCTCTGGGTCTCAAAATGCATCTGTTTGCTCTTTTCCTTTTCAGTACTGTGCATGGCAGTCTACTGTTTTTCTTTAGGATCATTTTTTTCAAGATGCTGCCAACAATGTTAGAGAGATGAAATGTAGTGCAGTGTCAAGCTATTCATATTATTGACATGTTAACTGTTGTACGTCACTTATGAACTATGTTTCTTCCAAAGTTCAGCAGGATCCAGGCAAAACTATATTGACAAGATTCTGTAAAACTTCGATATAGTTCCTGATTGTGTCCTGGATCTACTGGTAGAAAATTAACCATGTTCCTAACAATGTGGACTCTACCTGCAATTAAGTATTTGGACTTCAACAGCCTAATTTATCTGTAAGTAAAAAACTCGTAAAATCTCGGTCCCGGTACTGTTTTAGTAGAATTAAATGTGCAAAGGATCCCACTTTGCACTACAGTGATAAAACTACTACAGTATTGTGTAGTGCAACAATACTAAAAATCATGTTCCAGTTTTCTTTTCGAGGTTTGTCAGAGAGTCTTGTGCCTTATTAGACTATCAGAGGAGCACATCAAGGATACATTAAACACCTTACACTCTTAACAGTTCCAGGTTTGTTGAAAGGTGTATGAAAGGTTGATACAGCTAATAGGATTTTTTATAGGTTCATGGAATTTTGACTGCTGTGATGGGGAAGTCAAGCCCTGAAGGACTTGTCAGCAGGGCAAATGAAGCAAGTAAAGTGAATCACTTCTAAAGCATATATACAATTTCTTGTAGTAAACAGTTAAGTCACAATAAGAAGTCTTTTGCTCTGAGAAGGAAGTGGTTAAATATTGATAGCAGTTGATAGTACACACAGAAACCCATACACAACGTGGCTATTTGGTATAGTACTATCAGTGAGACTCTGTATGGGCTTATGCAGCAAGGTTTTGGTAGTCTAAGGGAGCTGTAGGGGTGGCCTCTGTGAGAGAAGTCCAGCTGCTGCAAAAAGGACATGCTGCTGCTGCTGCTAGAGCTGAACCAAGAGCAACAATGGTTGTGACTCTGGGAGAGAAGATTTAAGAAAGGAAAACTGCTGTGCTACAGCAGCTGGGAGAGAGAAGTGAGAAACATGAGAGAAGCAACCCAGCAGACACCAAAACCAGTGCTGCAGAAGAGCAGGAAAAGAGCAGCCCCAGGCCAGAGCTGCAGCCCATGGAGTGTGAGTGGAGTCTGTGAGTGGGGCAAGAGGACTGTGGGAGCTGCTGCCCATAGGGACCCATGTGGAGCAACTCCTGAAGGATGGACCCTATGGTATGGAGCTGTGTTGGAGCAGTGCTGGGATAGCTGCAGCCTGTGGGAAGCCCACATGGGATCAGTTTGGGAAGGACAGCATCCTGCAGGAGGGACCCCACACAGAGGCAAGGCAAAGTGGCCATGAAGAAGCAACAGGTAAGTATTATGGCCTGACTACAGCCGCAGCTCCCCATTCTCCTGCATCATCTGGGTCTTGAATTGGTCTTTTAATCAACTTTGTGGTTCTTCACTGGATTCCTTCCAGTGCATAGTTCAATGTATCTCTTTAAAACATCAAAAGACATCACTCCCAGCACCTGAATGGGCTTGAACCCCTCCCCATCCTTTTGGTTAACAGTCAAATGTGCTAACCAATTTCGTCACAGAGACATAGCTGAGCTGTATCTTCAGTTTATTAGGAAAAATCACAGAATCACTTAAGAAAATCAAACCGAATCACACAGAAACACTAAGAAAAACTTATATTTGAATAGGCTAGGCTTTTTTGTTTGTTTGTTGGTGTGGTTTGAAAATGCAAGTAGTCAAGACTACAGGAAGAACAGACTTGTGGTTGTTTGCTCTACCGTGACAAGAGAGACTTTTAGTTCCCTACAGAAGAAAAAATTGTGAAGTACTCAGGCATGGGGCCCTGGGCAGCCTGGTCTAGTATTAGATATGGAGGTTGGCAGCCCTGCCTGTGGCAGGGGGGTTGGAGCTTGATAATCCTTGAGGTCCCCTTCCAATCCAAACTATTCTATGATTCTTCAAATAGTAACTGTAGCAAGAGATGAAATCTCTTTCTTATAGTCTTTTTTTTTCAAGAAGAAAAGCAACTAATGCTGTCTAAATGTACACTATAAAGATGAATTTTTTTGTTTTGTTTCATTTTGTTTTTCCCCAGCCTTGATTGTCCTGCAAGTCTATGGTAACATCGATTAGATGTTATCGTTACCTTCATGTGAGTTGCAATGTGTTCAGAGTACTCAGTAAATCCCCAGAACAGGGATATATATATATTTAATTATTTTTAAAATCAGAACTTGGCAAAAACAGTAAATTTCAATAAGCAGTAGATTTCTTCAACTGATGACAAACATGGAAGATAACAGCATTTTCACTCAAGCTGTTTAATGTTCTATTATACAGAAAAACAGAACTCAAAAATGAATGAAATGAGCAGAACTATGTTTTGTTTTTTAAATTATTTTTAAAAGTAATCTATTTTTTACTGAAACAGTTCTTGGTTTTCTTGGTAGATTAAAAAGTTCTAGAAACTGAGACAGGCATTTCTTTGCCCCAGTTTCTTAAGTGTTCTCTGATGATTACAGATCTACTTATATAACTCTTTCCTCATATGGCAAGAAAAGTCTTCCTCTATGAGCAAGAGTTTGCAGGGTCAAGGTTTATAGTTGTAATAGAATGTGCAGGCAGAACTAAATAACGAAGAATAAAGTGAAAAACACCAGTAAATTAAAATAAAGCTGGAATACACTCAATTAGCTAAATTACTATTGATATCTGTCATTATAAAATACCCAGGGCTGTATAATTTTGTTCTAATCCCCTAAATGCACAACTAAGCAAGTGAGAGAACATATATTCCTACAACCCCCAGTGGAGACATTGAGATTATGCATGCTCTCACTAATTTAAAGAGGGACTTTCACACTGGGATACATTTTAAAAAGAGAACATTTAAATAAAAAGCAATTTGGTCTGCCTGTAATTGTATTCCCCTTGCTGTTATTGCTAATTATTGAAGATATTTGTGCTTGAATGGGTGAACTTCTATTATTTTCATTCTTTTATTTTTATCTTTTATGTATTTATTTATTTATTTATTTATTTATTTCCTTTTTAAACAGCTCAGTTTCTACTTTCACTAAATCCTGTTGAAATCACAGGGTCAGGGTCTTTCTTTCATATTTCTGTTTACCAGTGGCAGCTAGTAGAGCAAAGTCAGCATGCTTAAATGGAGGGAGGCATACAAATGCTGGGCTAAAAACTGAAGCTACAGTGATGCCATCCACATTCAAATTAAAAATAAGTACAAAAGATCAAAAGTTTAAACAATAAGGGTGATGAGCTTCTGGAATTAATTCATCAGAGAATTACTAGGTTCTTTCTCTGTGTGCTTTCCTATTAAGACTGGATGCTTATGGATCTCAGCCTTTTAAATCAAGCTACATATCAGCCACGTACATGTTATGGGGCCTGGCAGAGATGTGTTTTTTTTAATATACAAGAAATTATCTAGTGGTCCATTCTGCCCTTTGTATATGTGAGTATAAACTTCGACGTTTTTCTGGTGGAACTGAGAGGTGATGGGAAGAACAGTGAAGTAGATTATACTTAGAAATGTTCACTGTTATTCTATTTTATGATTTGTGTCTGACAAAATACACAATCCCTTATTTCAATAGAGAGCAGTATAGCAGATGGAAAGATCTGTGATGAGTGCAGTGGAAAGTATGTGCATTGCTTAATATTCATACTCAAGCTGTGGACATACTCGTTTTTTCATGTATTGTGAACATATGAATTCTGGGCATGGTGAGCAACTCTTGATTTCTCAGCTGTTCAAGAAACATTTCCATACTGGGGATACACCTATCAACAGAGAGATCTTGGCTCGAAGTGCATTAAACGCACCCAGTTGTGAAAGAAATGGAGATACTTGGAACTGCTCGGGTCAGAGTTAGCAGGCTACCTTCATCTCCTGAAGTGCTGGTCTAGTTGTAGAAGACTATAATTCTTTGATGGTGAATTACTCACAGAGTTCTCATTATTATTCTGAAGTCTGGTATGGCTCTTATATTTTTCCAGCCATATGAAAGTTTTCAAATGTGGTTAATAGGATCAGAGAGACTGGCTGTCCTCCAAATTAATATATCTGAAGGCAGAATTTCAGAAAGCATATTTTGAATAAAGTGCCTCAAATATCTTCTGACTGAATTACCATAACTAGCTATGTGCTAGCATGCTTTTATAGGCACATACTTATCTGTAGGCATTTACTGTGTCTTTTAATAAATGTAATTGTTTATCCTGATAAGTTGTACATATCCTCACATGTTACATGTCTGAACAATTTCTCATTACATTTTTTGCTAACAATAATAACATAGTGAATTCACTTTATTTAATTAAAGGTATCTCATCTGGCTTTAGTTTTCTGCTATGTTAGTTTCAGATCTGGCCATTCAACTATTTTTTAATGCTGCAGCTATCTTCTTCTTCTGCTTATGTAGGTTAGCAATTACATGAACAGAGTAAACAAGGATTAGAGAACATGAAATATATTAAAAAATATACTTGACAGTAGATTTGAAACAATTTGAAAAATATGTAGTTAGAATAAGTCAAGAGTAAATAGTGGAATTCCTTGTTATATGTCTAGCTCAGACTAGACATGCTAGATATAGATGTATTTAGGGCATTGTTTCTTGGCACATAAGCTAACTGGCAAGCAACTGCTAGTATCTGCACTAAACTCTCATAGCCTCCAAGATAGAGTAACTGCATCCAAACTACCTACTGGGAATGGGTCTAGCTTTTGTCTAACTCCCAAATTGTGCCTTGAAATTATCTGAGAAAGCTCTAATTGGTACAAACCAAAACTGTGCTAGGGACAGTTATAGCAGTATGACAGATGATCTGGTTCCAGATTCAGGAATATTTCCTGGCTTTGTTTAATTTCATGACATTTTTAGCACAGGTGTTAACAACATAAAGAATCCCAAGCCCAATTCCTTATCCCTCCAAAAAACAATCTAAAACAAAACCCTCAAAAATTCAACAAAGAGTAAAAATGATCTGTTAAAGCAAAGATACATAAGATACACACAAAATAATGACTACATATTATCCATGAAAACATGAGGATGGTCCCTTTAATCTGTGAACTGTTGAATATTAGAATATCACTGTATGCTATATTCTTTGTATATTTATCTGCGGGGATATGATCTTGACCACTCTAAGAAAGAAAAATCTATGATTTATTTATTTGTTTGTCTGTTTTTTTGTTGGTTTTTTTTTCCTGCTTGTTTGTCTGTGGGTTGTTGTTTGTTGTTGGTTTTTTGTTTTTTTTTTGGTTTTTTTTTTTTTTTACATTCAGCAAGAAGAGGAGTATATTAAAGTGGTCCCATGTATGGGATCTCTCCCAGTATCAGGGCATATGCTTCCCAGGAGGACACATGATTTTACTTTGGAAAAAAAAAAATCATACTATCCTGGACTCCCGGGAAACAATTCTGCTTGTTGCTGATTTACCACATACAGTGTGTACGAGTTTAGGGCCAAGAAGTTGGTATACAATGCTGAGAAAATGAATTGTACCTATGGCACAGGAATAAAGCAGGATACAAGGCATAGTGGATAGTGTATGAGAGGGGATTAAAGGTTCATGGCAAATCTGTGCCTGAAGCTCTAGAAAAGCAATTATAGAGGTGAGCTGATCACTTCCCATTACAGATGAACTGCTTTAGCACATAACCCTGCCACTCTAATACTTTAAGAAGCAACTGTATGGAAAATATGAGATAACAAGAATATCTGGTGACTGAAGATATACAAAAAATACATAGGTTTTCAAAATACTGACATTTACCACTCAGTCCTTTGAAACAACTTTAGAAAGTACACTCTCCTTCTCTCTGTATACAAACATACACACGTATTTTGTTCTGCAAAAACAAGCAGAAAATAATTTTGTGGAATACAACAAAAAGACATTGCGTATAACAACTGAGTAAGACTAGCACAGGCCTCGTTCTCTCTACCATGCTTGACTCAGGGTTTACACTCCTAAACTCTGTTCAGCTGCATTAATCTGAAATCTGTGCACAGGGCACCAGAGCCAGTCTCCCAAACAAACACTACATCACTTTATAAATTAGTGTACATTTAAAAAGTATCTCTATTCGTTTCCTCAGTAAACAGTCAATGAGCTGACACAATTAAGAGGATCAGTAACTCTCATCAGAAGCAGATTTATCATGCGTAGATGTTTTGTAAATTTGACAGCTACATTCTACTATATCCAGTTACATCCTGTACATTCTGTACCACACCCGTATTTAAGCCTTCTATTCCTCTTGTATCTCTCTTTTCAGTGGAGACTTAAAGTTGTGTCTGTGTTTACCTTTTAAACTGACAGGTAGGAACACATAATACATTGTTGTTCAGTGACTGACAGGTGTGACTAACCAAATGGAGGGGAAAGAATCCGTTGCTTTTAGACTGTTCAATATTAGTGTTTCTCCCAATTGCTTGATCTTGGATGTTGCAAAATTCATCTGTAACCACTTTCAAATGGGACTCTGCCATTTATTAAATCTGAGACAGCACCATTACAATCAACTAAGACTCAAGATCTGCTGAATACTTGAAACTATAATTTCCAAATATCTTTCTTTACTTTAATTGAGGTTTGTTCTGCTGACAGAAGAATGCACCCTCAGCTGAATTTGAATAGACGTACTACAATAATCAGTGACTCGACTTGAATGAAAAAACATGTAGATGGCTCTCTGCATGGTTATGCCTCAGACAGACCTGACTCCATCTTTTCCTAATTAAAAGTGGTAATAACTGTTTTATTGGATCTAAATTACACTTTTACTTGACAAACTTAATTTAAAATGTGACCTATCAACTTAACGATGTTTTGAGGCTGGGCACAACTATACATAAATTAGAGGAGAGTGAGATGCATTGCAATAAAGAGGGAAAGACAAAAAACAAAATACAAAGGAAGGATAAAATATACCAAAACACTGTATGTAATGAAGTCTGCAATTTGTCTGGAATAGAATTAGAACTTATTCTACAAAATATTGCTTATTGAGCTAATGGTTAAAATCGAATGTATGGAGCTTTGATGTTTCTGATAAATGTGATTTGGCATCTGTAATTCAATTGTAATAAATTTTAGAATTGAATTTGGAAGAAAAGAATGAAAAGCTGGTGCTTGTTGTCTGAATTCCAGCAAAAAGTATATCACCCTCTTTTATGTGCTTTTCATTCATGTAGTTTTCTTTGTGTTTTGTTTTTTTTTTTAAACAGGTAGCTAAGCATCCTTATCCACACCATCCAAATGAAGAAGCAAGTAACATTTGTACTGAAAACATGATGAAAATTTGAAATGACACCTAAGAATCTGATGACACTAGAGCTGATGCTATATAGGGCTGAGTCCCATGGGGAACATTGCAGAGAACTCAGATTGTCAGAAGCATAAGACAAGGTCATCATCTGTCCTTGAGAGTTAATTCTGTGATATTTTGCTTACTGGATTCAAAATATTCCTGATAGCACAAAGTCCCTTTACAAAGGTAAAAGAAGACACTTCCACTTCTTCCTCATGTTTGGACAATACACTGGGAAAACTTGTTACATCTATGCCAAAATCAAAATCCTTGGCTATTTTGTTTGTTTGTTTGTTTGTTTGTTTGGAGAGCTGTGGCTTGTCTGAATATGTACAATCACTCTTTTAAAGTGACTTCAATAAACTATTGTGCATTGTCTTTGCCTTAAGTAGTGAAAAATTAATTGGTCAAAGGGTACTTCTGTGAGTATGGAAACACATCTTGAGGAACAGTAGAAGAGGGTGTTTGATTTATGTTTCTTTAGAAGCAGCTCTTTCAACTGGGCTTTGATACAGTCTTAAGGTTAATGGATTCTAAATATTTTCACAAAGTCACAGAACGGCTGAGGTGGGAAACCACTTCTGAAAATCATAAAGTCAACCCTCCCCTGCTCATGTAGGGGTCACCTTCAACAGACTGTTCAAGATACATATCCAGTAGGAACATCTTCAGTGATGCAGTCTCTCTGGGCAACAAGTGTGTGGTCAGTAACCTTCAAACTAGGAGCATTTTCTTGCATTTAGGAAGAATTTCATGTGTTGCAGCTTGTGCCCATTGTCTCTTGTTCTGAATGAATTGTGTTTTAGTCACCTTTTTGACAGTACAGTGAAAACAGGTTGATGTAATGCATGTATCTCCCTTAGAAGAGTTAAGCTTCTATTTCAGTCTATAGTTGATTTTACCATATGTTTATGGTGGATTAAAATTGTATACTACTAGGTATAGTATAGTTGTCGTGGCGAGGGGGTGGGGGTGGGGAAAATAGTTTGGAAAGTCTTTGTCAACAGACAAGATAAATGCTTCAAATCACCTGATCCTTATCTTAAATTTTGAGTCTGTGTGGGAAGGGTTTGTATATTCAGGCAAGCAAAGGGATTACATTCCTGGTATGAGCTGGGAGTAGTAATTGAGTTATTCAGGAAACAACAGGGAAACTGGTTGCTGAAAGTGACATATAAATCTTCTCAAAAGTTGTCATTTCTTTCATATATTATTATTATTTTTATTTTTATAATAATAATTATTATTATTATTATTATTAGTATTTTCTCTTTAGTTAGCACATGTTTTTGGATAACCGTATAAAAATAGAAAGGAAAAAAATGAGACAATACAGGCTTATACTGTGCTTTGTGTGACTTGCACATTTAATCTAACACTTTTTTATTCTTTTTTTTTTTTTTTCAGAAACTTGGAAAAGATTTGTTTGATAATCTCTTTAGCCTGTAGGTGAATATTTCCATTCAATGAATATACCAGGAATAATCTTCCAGAAGAAGACATCCTTAGATTTTTTGACCTTCATGTTCCTACACATTGAACTCCTGATGATCAGCAGGTTATCAGCTGGAGGATATAGCTATCAATTCTGGGATTAGAGATTAATTATACATAATATATATAATATATACAAAAATAATACAAGAAAAATGCAATAACCTTGGCAGCCTCGCAGCTCAGTGCATAAACGTCGCTTAAAACATCTTACCCATTGACTGTGGAAATAAACCCATTAACTTGAACAAATTGCATGTGAAAACATCATCCATTTCAAGTTCTCCAGGCTTCTTCCCAAAGCTCTGACCAAGAATTGGCCTTGTCCTACACTGCTGAAACTGTGCTCTACCATATAAATCATCTTTTAATAACAACATGTGCCAGCAAGAGATTTGAGAAGCAGAACTATTATCCAGAGTCAGCATGAGGAAATAGTCATTCAAAGCATCTGGAGGTCATCTAAGGGGGTGAAAAAAAAAAAAAAAAAAAAAAAAAAAAGATTTTACAGAGCAAACAAAAGAGGTAAAATTAAGAGACTAAATCTACAGTTAGAAGTTCATAGGGTGCATCCATGTCTTATTTCGGTTTTCATAATGCAATGTCTGGCTAACTCACAACCTTCAGGATTCTCCAATAAAGAAAGTAGTTATTCTTTCATCTTTTATAATGGACAAACAAAAGACTAAAATTGTATCTGTGATATCAAACATGCACAACACCTAACCTAGACTTCAAGGTGAATGTATGGGCTGCTGGGATTCTTTATAAGGAAAAGCTACAGAATGTGGCTGCTGGCCACCCTCTATAATCAGATACCTGGGTACCTAGTTTTACGGAGGGCAAGATGCAATACTGACTTCTTTTCAGCACATGGTCTCATAACGAAGCATATTCACTCTTTTTAATTTCTTGCCTTTAAGACATTAAGCTTTGTGCAATTTCTTTTCTAAACAGTAAAAATGTTCATAAGAGATCCCCCTCTAGTATAGCTTATTAGCTACAAGTCCTTACTTAAGAAATGAAACTCCTTCACAAAAGAAAGCTTAGATTTCAAGAACTGACATAAACCAGGAGGACAATAATCAATTTTTAGAATAAAAATAAAAGCACTAGCTCAGCAATTCGCCTGTGCATTGTTGAATCGTCTTAGGTGAAATCACACGGCATGGGCATGGCATCCAGGGGATCAGGCCCAGCCAGCAGGGGTTCATGAAGGGCAGGTCATGCTTGACCAGCCTCACTTCCTTCTACGACTGGGTGACTAGACTGGTAAATGAGGGAAAGGCTGTTGATGTCTACCTAGTCTACCTAGACTTCAGCAAAGCCTTTGACATGGGCTCTCACAGTATATTCCTGGCTGGTATAAGAAATAGTGTGACCAGTAGAAGAAGAGTGGTAATCATCTCCCTGTACTCAGCACTGGTGAGGCTGGACCTAGAGTATTGTGTTCAGTTTTGGTCTCCTCACTACAAGAAAGACACTGGGGCTCTGGAGCATGTTCAAAAGGCAGCGAAGCTGGTGAGGGGTCTGGAGCTCAAGTCTGGAGCTGAGGGAGCTGAGATTGTTTAGTCTGGAGAAGAGGAGGCTCAAGGGAGACCTCACTGCACTCTACAACTTCCTGAAGGGAGGTTGTGATGAGGAGGGGCTTGGCCTCTTTACACAAGCAACAAACAAGACCTGAGGAAATGGCTGCAAGTTGTACCAGAGGAAGTTTAGATTAGACATAAGGAAAAACTTTTTCTTTCAGAGTGGTCAAGCACTGAAATGGCCTGCCCAGGGAGGTGGTGGAGTCACCGTCCCTGGCAGTGTTCAAGAGGCATCTGGCTGAGGGGCTACAATATATGGTTTAGTGGTTTTCTGTAGTTATGGTAATGGGAGGACAGTTGGACAAGATGATCTTGTGGGTCCTTTTTTCATGTGATTCCATGATTCCATGAAAAAATCTTCATTATCTGTATCTTTGGCTGTTTCTAGAGCTTGACCTTCAGGAATAACTGAGCTAATGAGGTCCTGAATATTGAAAACACTCATAGACTGGTAACTATGCTCTGTTACCTGTCTGAATGATGCTGAGCTCTTTGTCTGCAGTGCCTGTAATACTTATGTGGCTTGGTTCAGTGGTCTTTCACATGGTTGAGCAACACTTTCCTTATACCAGACATTACTAATTGTAATAATGCTGGCTTTTCAATGCTTCTACTGTTATTGTCACAAAAATATTTGTTTATTACATATGGTTCAGTGGTTGTCTGCTTTATGACTTGTTATCTTTCTTTCACTTCCAAAAGGAACAAAACAAAACAAAACAAAGCACATGCACACACACACACAAAAGCAATCAACCAAACAAAAACAAAATTTTAAGTGGAAAATATACACATTTTCACCACATGCATCATCATGAGGAAATAACAAAGTGTAACTAATCCACATTGTGTGGATTAGGAGAGTTCCACCCCACAACTGGCCAAGATTTCTGAGGATTTCTTTTGACAATTACAGGGTTGTTTTTTTCTTTTCCTTTCTTTTCTTTTCTTTTCTTTTCTTTTCTTTTCTTTTCTTTTCTTTTCTTTTCTTTTCTTTTCTTTTCTTTTCTTTTCTTTTCTTTTCTTTTCTTTTCTTTTCTTTTCTCTTCTTTTCTCTTCTTTTCTCTTCTTTTCTCTTCTTTTCTCTTCTTTTCTTCTTTTCTTCTTTTTTCCTTTCCTTTCCTTTCCTTTCCTTTCCTTTCCTTTCCTTTCCTTTCCTTTCCTTTCCTTTCCTTTCCTTTCCTTTCCTTTCCTTTCCTTTCCTTTCCTTTCCTTTCCTTTCCTTTCCTTTCCTTTCCTTCCCTTCCCTTCCCTTCCCTTCCCTTCCCTTCCCTTCCCTTCCCTTCCCTTCCCTTCCCTTCCCTTCCCTTCCCTTCCCTTCCCTTCCCTTCCCTTCCCTTCCCTTCCCTTCCCTTCCCTTCCCTTCCCTTCCCTTCCCTTCCCTTCCCTTCCCTTCCCTTCCCTTCCCTTCCCTTCCCTTCCCTTCCCTTCCCTTCCCTTCCCTTCCCTTCCCTTCCCTTCCCTTTTCTCTCTTTTTTTTTTCTTTCTTTCTTTTTTCTTTTTTTCTTTTTCTTTTTTTTTTTTTTTTTCATCTTAATTTCTGCGGTACACATCTGAACATCTTTATCCAAGAATAAGAAATTTTGCATATTAAAAATAAATAATTTATCCATGGCTTCAATAAATCAATTATGAATCATATGCACTATGATGTTTGAACACACTAGTAAATCAGGAAACAGGAAAGTTTTACCATAGGAAGATTAGCAGTATGAAGTAGAATTTATATTGCTGTTCATTTCACAGGCAAGAATACCAGCTACCCAGCTGAGGAAAAGATTGAAAATAAAATGAAATGTAATAGAGATTTATATTTTTCCCCTGGAAATCTTTGAAGAAAAGAAAATGGAAACAAAGTATGCATGTCTGTGTCATTCTTGATGTCCTTGTTGATGTGTTTGTATAGATAGAAAGAGACAGGGGAAGAAAAAAAAAAAAAAAGAATTAGTGTGGAGAATATCACATTTGTTAGTGTACTCTGAGGAAGGCAAATCTGAGTTTTGGCAGAAGGAAATAGTTGAAGTTCCTCCTTCCATATGTAGTCTTTGGCAGAATTGCAGTATCTTGAAAACAAAGCTTGTACTTTTTGTATCTGGAATCATTCAAAAAGTTTATCAAAGACAGAGCTTTGGTGACTGACTGAAATCATAGTTTTTAACAGCTGAGATGTGGGTAAGCAGTAACAGTCCAGTGGATTAACTTTTCCCAGTATATCAGCATACTCATTTTGTTGGAGTGAGAACTTTCTGGCATTCAGATACTAATATGTACACAATTACAAGGGCTACTCTGAAAATAATGCCCCCTGTTTTATTATTTTGCCCCACAGTGTCAGAGGTGGTTATTGGTGGTATGGCAGTAAAAGCTGAAAATTCCAACGAGTATCCCATTACATTTTGTTGCTTTGCAACAGATGACAGCAGAGTGGCAGTCTGGCAAAATGGTATCTGACATGGAAGTCCATATGAAGCAAAGGTGCATAACTGAATTCCTCCATGCAGAGGAAATGACACCCACTGACATTCATAGATAATGGATGAACATTTATGGTACCAAACTGTGGATTTGGGCACAGTGAGGCAGTGGGTGGTGCGTTTCAATAGAGAAAAAAACAGACAGTGGATCACTGTTACTGGTACAGATATTTATGAGCGTGGCATAGTGGTGAAGTTTCATATTTACTTTCCATAAAGTACTTGATGAGACATCAGCTGAAATTTCCCCCGAAAAGGCTGTTTCTGCATTAAGACTGAAGGGGGAGAGGGTGACATTTTTCATGTGACCTTAATTGTGACTAAACACTTGAACAACTTCAGGATTTCTTTACTGAAATTTAAAGCTGTTTTTCCCTTAAGTCAAGTTAACTGAGAATTGATAAAAGTGGAGTGAAATTTCACACAAATTTTGATCAGAGTGAGTATTTGAAGTATTCTGACAGTGTCCTTTTTAAATAGCTGACCCCATCAATTCACTCCGGCTAAAGATTTTGCGATGCAATTAAAAACATTTCCAAATTCTCTCTTCATATGAGCTAATAACCACCAAAAGTTGAATGTAGCTTCTAATACACTCTTCAAATTCTTGGGGTAAATAAATGAAACAAAGTATACATTTATCAATGTAAGTTATTGCAACATGATAGAGAAAATGCCTTGGAATTTCACAGTGACATATGAAATGCTCTGTGATAAGTACACAGTGAAACCAAGCTGATAGTCTTGTGCAGACAGTGGACAAAATTTCTGAGATAAACTGTTCGTGTTTTGCATTATCATAGAGGAAGCATAACTAAATATATGTTTCTGTGCTTGTCCCATTTCCCTTGAAAACAACTCCAAACCTACCCACATCCATCTATGTGACCCAATATTATTTAAAACAGTTTTTCAGATGTCCCCAGAAGTCTTCTGCAAGATGATGAAATTAATTTGTGTGTATAATATCTCAACACAGCTTGCTTACTGTCTCCTGTGCCTTTCTTCTTGAGTTAGAAATGCTTGCCAGTCCTCCATGAGATTCATGAATGTTTATAAAATCTTACAATGAGTTACTTCTAGTGAAAATGTCAGTGGTTAGTATATAACTATGTTAGGATAACTTATAGCAAGCTTGAACCAATTTATGGCTTCTGTGTGAGGGGGTAATGCAGAATCTTATTATGTAAATTTGTTAAACCATATTTCATTTGAAAGTTTTTCCTCCTCCTGTGACCAGAGGAGACTGAGCTAGAAAAAGCAGTACGCCTCTTCCTGACACTCTTGAACGTGATGATCATATTGAACATTTCAGTTATTAAAATGTGCTCTTTTAATTTTCACAAAGAAGTGCGCTATTAAATCCAAGAAATGCAACGTGTGGAGAAAGAAAAATCTGAATGTGCAAGGGACAAAGCAACCCTCTAACATATCTCATTTTCTTTGTTCTTTTAAAATTTCATTTTAGATCTTTGCTTGCATTTTATTATTTAAGAGTTTTATGCTTGTCGTAACTCATCTGTAATATTTAATTGATTCCTCCAGTTGTCTCGTACTGCTGTGGGCATTCTAATCAATTAAGAATCTCCATTGAACTGTGGCCTCCTATTTTCCCTCCTCCACCTTTCTTCCATTAAATCTCTTGAGTGTGACTGCATGCCTACTTGTGTTTACGTATGGATGGGCTTGTTTGCTCTTTTAACTTAAATCAAGTTCTTTCATTCTCTTTATCATGAGGTTGCTTATCTCTGACTGTGTTTCCTCCAGATCTGTATTCTGTGGGACTCACTTTAATTTCCAGCTAACCAAAAAGCTGCTTGCACAGCATCCAGCAACAGAAACAGTATTTCTGTTTATCAGGCAATCTTGTGATATTATTGCAGCAATATATCTATAATGACTCAGTGTCATAACCAATGTTATCATCAGGCAGCAAGAACCTAAATAATCCTCTAAGATCCCACAAAGCCTTTCAGTTTATTTAGTTCTTTCTACATCTCTAAAATTCAGCTGGATAGCAAAACTTCACAGATTTTCTTCCTTTCTTGCACTTTACTGTTTCTTTTTCTCATCCCATTTATTTGAGAAACTATCTTTTGATTTAATCTCTGTGTACTCCAGAGCTTTGAAATTTCAATTGTTAATGCCTTTTCTCCTGGATTATTGTTGTCCTTGACATTTGGTCTGCTGAATATTTAAAGCTGAAAAATCAGATTCACAGACATTCCTAACCTCTCCAATACTTATGAACAAGAAGTTTTCATATGTATCTTTACTACAGTGGACACTGTATAATCAAGGATGTGAAACAGGCTTTCAGGATTAAGTAACCATTGTTCCGTTGTAATGTAATACAGATGTTTATCTACCATGTAAATCTCTCTGACAAAAAATATTCACATTTTTGCAGATGTTAAGGAAATATACATTCCTCAGTACTTTTGTAATATGCATTTATGGATTGAGAGGAAGTTTGCAGGCAGATACTCCTCCTTTGGCCCTAAAAGTTGCATCCAGTATTTCCAAGGCAGAATTAGAGCAAGCAACAAAAAAACATATTGCACTCTCCTAAAAATTCAATCATACTGTTTCTTTTCTCCTTTAACAAGAGACTGAAAGGCTCAATGTCCAGAGACATGACGGCTTCTTAAAGGCCCTGATGTGGCTAAATTTTTCTGTGTTCCATACTGATGGACAGTTGGCTGAATATGAGCCAGTAGTGAGCCCAGATGGCCAAGAAGGCCAATGGCATCCTGGCTTGTATCGCGAATGGTGTGGTGAGCAGGACTAGGGAAGTCATCCTGCTCCTGTACTCAACACTGGTGAGGCCTCACCTCGAGTACTGTGTTCAGTTTTGGGCACCTCAGTATGGAAGGACATTGAGGTGATGAAGCAGGTCCAGAGAAGGACCACAAGGCTTGTGAAGGTCTTGGAGTATATGCTCTATGAGTAGAGGCTGAGAGAGCTGGGGCTGTTTAGTCTGGGGAAAAGGAGGCGGAGGGGAGACATTATTGCTCTCTTCCAGTATCTGAAAGGTGCTTAAAGCAAGAATGGGGTTGGGCTCTTCTCACTGGTGACAGGACGAGGAGAAATTGTCTCAAGTTGTGCCAGGGCACATTTAGGTTGGACTTTAGGTAACACTTCCTTACAAAAAGGGTAGTTAAACACTGGAATAGGCTCCCCAGGGAGGTGGTTGAGTCACCATCCCTGAATGTGTTTAAAAAACATTTGGATGTGGTGCTCATAGACTTGATTTAGCAAAGGGATATTAGTTAGGGTAGTATGGCTATGTTGCTGTTGGACTTGATGATCTTTAAGGTCTTTTCCAACCTCGGTGATTCTATGATTCTGTTCTTTCTGTTATTCTTCTACTTTTGAATTCAGGAATCTTCCATGCTGGATGGAAGCTTGGACTTGAGTTTGCTTTGGACAAAATTCTATACATTTTCTCCACATAGACATACCACTCATTACATCTATTTTCTCTTCCCTAGAATCCCCAGGGAAACCTTAAAAAGTATTGTACTACCAGTCCGCTGGCTCAGCCTTTTTTTCCTCTTGGAAGTATAACATTAAAATCCTTTCCCCAGGGTAAAAAAAAAAAAAAAAAAAAAAAAGAAAATTTATCTGATAGTCTCTTTTTTCTTTTTCTGTCTTATAATTGCAAAGTTGGTCAGCAATGATTACTTTCTTCTTTTCCTCTGAGTTATTTTTAACTTCTGTTCTTTCTTTTGATGATGTTACAAAGAACCCATGGAAGAAAAGAAAAGACCTAAAAGACATAAAATATGTGACTGGGACGTGTGATGCCTTTTTATTGCTTCAGACTCTCAGGGAAAAAGTATTCATTTTACTTTTATGGAACACTGGACCAGATTCTTTTCAGTTAAGAACACTTGTGACTCATTAACTGAATGTAAATCAAATTTATTTGGCAAGTGTGAATAATGTGCTTATTTAAAACTTAGAAGTTTATACAATAGTTATTTCACTCAAATGTAACCAGTTACAGAATCCAGGCTTTGTGTACTTGTGTAGTAAATGGAAAACGCTGGCTACCCATTGCTTCAGTGAATATTTAAGTTGATTGCAAATACTTTGCTTCTGAAAAGTTTCAAAACTTCCCTTTTGCTATTTCATAGAGAGTAAGTATGATTATAGAGACATTATAATACCAGTGCACATCCTGATAGTTTTCCTATACGCAAGGACTGCTTCAGAGTTTGGTACAAGCTTGTTACAAGAGCATTTTGGTGCCCACAGAGCTGTGCAAAGCAGCTCTGACTCAGCCCCGATTTAGCACAGTATCTGGTATAGCTGTTTAGCTCATGTTTCTTTAATTTGTCAGTGTTAGCTTTGCCCTTCAAATGGTTTTTGAGGTACTACAAGTAGTCATTCACATGTAAATGTTATGCATATACTCTTACAGGCTTTTTGAATGGCATTTATAGCAGTTATATCTCTTGGAAGGTTTCTTTCAGCTGGTAACAAACTTCTGGTCTGTAAAATTACATCTGTGGCTGAAATCAAGCAATTTCTAAAAATATATTTTCTAAAAGATGGTATGTATGCTCATGAAACTTGATTGCTACATTTCCTTCTATAAACCGTCCCTAATTTCTTAAACTGGTATATAATTTCACTTTGAAGGTATGGAGAACAAATGTTTGCTGAGAGAAAGGTAGTAGTAGCCATTAAAATTTACCATTTGATAGATGACTTCTTTATTGTAAAACAGGAATATGTCACAGCTCACTTCATGATTTGTCAGACCACAGACAGTTGGCTGTCTCTGTTTATATGAATATGTTGGTTAGTTTACAAATCTACTTGGTTATTTGGAGTGGCAGTGTGAGGAATTGATGATGCTGTAAGAGTCTCAGCTGTAAACATGTAAGTTTAGAAATATCATTGCTGCCACTTGCAGAAATCAATAGACCTGGAGTCTTTGTTTAAGCTCAAGAATATGGAAAATCTAGAAAGGAAATACCTTTGATATAATTAAAATACATATATTCTTGAACAGTTTAATTAAAAACCTATGAAAAATGCATACTTGAGATTGAACTAGGTAATCAGATACCACCTTTGTTCTCCATTAGGAAAAGAATTGTAAAAAGTAGTAAGTATCTGTACAGAACTATCTCCTGAAGACTTGCATTCCTGATGTGAATAGCTTGGAAGGGCAAAACTTGCCTGCTCTACAATCTTAAATTACAGTGGGTTTCATTTGTTATTGATTCTTAAGATACAGTGAAATGCTGCCTCTGGAGTGTGCTTGCTGACGTGGCAGATGGTCTTTATTACTCCTAAAGGTCTGCTTGGTTAATGGCACTCTACCCTTCCCTTTCAATTAAACATCAGCAACACATTTTTATGGCTGCTAAAGCAGCATTTATTGGCATCATCTATGGACACAATTGGTTAATCCCCTAATTGCAATTCTGATGACTAACTTGAAGAAACATTGAAGACAAACTGAACTTTTAAGATCAGAGAGCTTCTGTGAATGGCAATAAAATCTGAGGAATGTTTTAAGTCTATTCATTTTATATTTTTAATCTCTCCACATAGGTAGTTAAAGGTAATCCAGAAACACCAGTTTAACATGCCTCTGTTGCAGAATTTCACCTGAAGCACATATGTTTGCTGTTGTACTCTAGAGGTCCATTATAAACAAGCATGTGCAGATTAACTGCCCTCATATCATAGAGAAGCTAAAACACATGCCACAGGTGTTCAAGAAGTTCCTGATCCTAATTAAGCCATTGCAGAAGTCCAGTGCCATCAGTGTACACTGGTCACAGATGTAATAGTCATTTTAAGTCACTTACAAAGTGTTCCATAGAAGTTCCATATTCAAGCATTTATCATCAGAACAGACCACACTTAAATTAACTTAATTAACTCTAACTGTAATGAGATACAGTCATTTTGTTATATTGATAGCTCTTTAGCTGTATTTAAATGTCATGTTTTCACAAAGGATAATGACTCTTTCTCAGAAGAAAAAAATCAGGGATTTTAACACTGTTATATGCTGTTATCCCCCTTTCTTCAGCTGAGAAAACTGTGAGGATGTGAACTTTTCCATGTTGGCAATTGTCGAGGGCCACTATTTTTGGTACCCTTTGAAACCAGCATTTAAAATCAGAATGTACTTTCAAAGACTTAAGTCAAAAAGTGCTTTAAACTAAACCAAATCTAGGATTCACTTGTACCTTTGTCTCTCTTGTGCCTCATCCATCAAGTGATACTTCAAATGCTACCTGAGCATGAAACTATGTCTGTCTGAAAGGATTACTGAGGCTGTAGATCACTGAGAGATAGTGTATGCTTGCTCTGTATGTCTACTGTTCTACACTTTTGCCTCAGCTTTCGAGATTGCCCACTGCTGAAACAAGACACTTGTCCAGAAGGAATTTTGATCTCATGAACAGCATTAAATTCTCAGCTGTGCTTGTCACAGTAAAGTGAACTGACGTATTGATGATGATTTTCTTGTGTTCATCTGTTAGGTCTTTGGACATAAATTCACTGGGAAAATTAATGTCCCTTCTGGACTTTCTAGAAAACACTTCTGAAAAAAGTAACAATAAACATACATAAACAGCTGCACAATTCTCTCATAGACAGCATTCAGCTAAAACTATAGTGTTAAACTGTATCAGAGAAATGGATAAGGACATTATTTTGCTTTTAAATAAGTTATCCTCTGCTGTTCAAAATTAGAATTTGTCCTTTATTCATTCACTGCATATCTCTAGCTATAAACTACCCAGTGTTTTTGGAAAATAATATACCTGCCAGTATGTGCATTCTTGATCAGCAACCTCTGAGTAAGTCTGCTACCACCCACAACTGCCACCATTTTACTGAGAAAAAGGAAATAATATTACAAAGCCTCACACCAGTTTACACACGTGTTCTCATGTTTCTGATGCTTATATTTATAAAGGAAAGTTTACTGTTTATAATTTTTATTGCTTTGTACTGCTAAGGTTCTTTTCAGCCTAGTGTAATGCATCACTTTTAAATGGTATCTTTTCACTTACCGCTTGTGACACTTTTGCTGTTCCTAAGTTTTGGACTAAAAAATTCATAGTCCTGTCCTTGTCAACAATAGCAGTAAGAATTACAAGATCCTTATGCTTTTGTGATTATTTCTTCAGATATTGCATATTAAAATTCAACACAGATAGAATTTGTAAAGCAAAAAAATTGGCCTGTCTGGATGTTATATGAGCTAGCTGTGAATGTCACTTATTATAATAGCATTCCTAGCAAATGACAGGTCAAAGTCTGGGGTTTCAAAGTATTTATGTAGAGTGTCAGTCATTTCCTCCTGCCAGTTCAAATACACAGTCGTCTAGACATGTCTTTAAGGGATGCCTCTGACTTTTCATGAAAAATTCCTTATGCCTTTACCTTATTTAGAGGGCCTTAGTGATTGAAACTCAAAGAGAGAGTAATAATGACATATGTGAAAGGAAGACCTGAAACAGCTGTACTATTTTTGTTACTATTACTTGCCCTCTCAAATTTATACTACAGCTTGACTCTTTTCCCCTCTCTACTTCTTAAATAAACAGATCTTCCTTGATTTTTCGTCTGATAGCAACCTTACCCTTTTAAGTTCAGAATAAAGAATTTCATTAAAGAAATAACAGAAGCTGCAGCATAAGGGAGGGTCATGGCAAGACATTAATTTAATTGCTTCCTACAGAAAACATACAATCAACAGGAAAGATTAAACTAATTTTGCAAGGAGTACTTAAGATATTGAGAAAGTAGGTTGCAATTAAAAATGACTTCCTTGCTTTGTTTTAGAATTTTTTTCTCTAGTTCAAATATGATCATCTCTTCAAGTATAGTTCTCCTGATGGCACTCTGCTTCAAATGGGAAATGAATAGTAAAAGTTCCACTAAATGTAGATTTAATTGCAGAAGCTTAGAACAGTTTCCCAAAAACCTGTGTCCTTAAAGCATATTTTTTTTTTCCAAGAAAACTTAATTATTTAAATTTTTACTTGCAAGTAGCACAAAATATGTGTTGTATGTATTATATTTTTCAGCATGTCTCTAAAGGTTCTCTAAAGTTATTACTGTTAATCTTTTTTTTTTTGTCTCAACAGGAATCAATGGAACTTATTGAACACTGAAAGTGATCATTGAACTGGTATTGTATGTTCTAGAAAACCTCAAAAATACACACCTTCTCATCATATAATCTTTCATTATTCATTAAGAAATTATAATCTCAGTTGACACAGAACAGAGCAAAAAAAAAAAGAGAAATTCCAGATTAAACAGAGGTTCATGAGATCTAAAAAGAAAAAAAACTGTTACTGTGTTTATTATGTATGTCTTAAGTGATTTTGTACTGGCATTATGCCAAGTGTAAAACTGGTCTACAATCTAACAAACAGCACACCAGTAATGTAAGTAAGTTCACTTCCTTTACCACGCTTCTGGGAATTTAAGTGTTCCTGGCAACATTCAGTTGTATTATGCAAACACTGATGCTCATGAAGTCTGTTACTTGCATTAATATTTCTTCCAAAGTCTAATTTGCAAAGTTGAATGCAAGTGGGAAGGTGGAATGGGGCCTGCAGACTTAAATGGTTGACAAATGCCCTAGTTCTAGTCTAGATAGCAGGTAACTTAATTATGTAAATCAGCAGGAGATTGACCCTGCAATGAATTTTTAATAATATACTAATTGTCTGATAAAGAAAACAAATAAGACATCAGTGGTAAATCTTCATCTCAGCATGTAGAAATTTACATGCCCGAATCTTGTTATTAATGAGAATTGTACATAAATCTTGAGAAGCTAGGAGAAAGATTTAAGTGGATTTTTTTCTCTACATTTTCCTATTTAGGAGAAGAGTTGAAATTGAGCTTAAGTTTGCCTTGGCTCTTCTATTTTGATTTTGAGAGTGAGTCATAGCTGTTCTTTAATATTATCCGTAGTAGTCTCCTACAGTATGTAAATTGGTTGTAGGTCAAAAAAGTCAAGATCTTTCAAACATGATGTGAAATAAAAGTTGCTTCTCAAAGGAGAAATTCTATGCAATTCGTGGACAAAAATTGCCTTGAAAAGAAATATCTCTTTTAAAATTCCAGAAAAATTCTAGTGAAATTTTAAAAATTACATTTTACATTCTCATTTTCTGATTTCTCTTTAGTCATAACAGACATCTAAAATACTTCTGCTGCTGCTGTGTCATAATAATGAGATATGCTATTTGTATAATCATTTTCTTTGTAGCGACTAGTGATAGAAACATCATCTGGAGATCAAAGTGTCTTTTGTTCTCTTCAGAAAAAGCTTCAAACTGCTGCTTGAAACTTTTCAGAAGATACTTTTGAAGGTACTACCTTTCATATATAATCTCAAAGATATCTGTCTCTTTATCTGACACCCTGAAATTTTTAATGGCATAGATATTCTAATTTTCAGCTTGTTAATTAGTAATATCAACAGCTGTTAATTTATTATTGAAGTAGGTATATCAGCAAACAATATTTTTAAAATCATGAATTAAGTGCTAAGAGTTCTTAGAATTTCTTTACCACCACAAAGTGTTTAAAAAAATAAATTTTGAAAAACAGTTTTACAAATCTTCAGATTTTTTTTTTTTATTGTTCGTTTTTGAGTTTTCAGTGTATTCCTAAATAAATAGAAAGATCATAAGTGTCTTTTTCTTACTATCTGAAAACTCAGTAATAACATTATTCCCAGAAGTGGAGATTTAGTAAGAGAATACCATGAGAAATATGATTACTACTGATAATAAAAATGAAACTGGAGAAAAAAACAAGTTGCTCTAGGTTGATTTAAATTCACTGTTAACTTGGTTTAGTGGTTTTGTGGTATTCTACTGTCTAAGTATCAATTAGGGTTAATCAATTATTTCAATAATACTAATTATTTAAAGAGGACTCAAAAGGAGGTAATGATCAGAATTTATTTTCAGGAAAAGTGGAAAGGTTGAATTATACACCAAGATAAACTCCTCCATGATTCACTATATGGTACTTTGAGTGTTCACTTTATGGAATTAAAAATAACAACAGCAGAAATTCATCAGACTGTTTTTGAACTTGGACTGAAATGTAGTATTTAGTTTCATAAACTTATCTCGTTTATTTATTTTAGTTAGTTTAGTTTATTTATTTATTTTATTTATTTATGTTTTATTTTGTTTTTTTCATTACTTTACCAAAAAGAAAAAAACAAACAAACTAACAAACAAAAAACCAAAAAGCCAACAACAACATAAAGGCTAGATCTCTTGTGATCAGTGTTCATTTGCCTGTATCCTTAGTTCTTTGAAGAAACATTATGTAGTTCAAACATCAGTCGTAAATGTCCTTTCACTATAAAAATATTTAAATTATACTTCTTTCTTTCCACAGGATTAACATATATTGTTTACAGCCATTATCCTCAAGTATTTTCAGGATTTAAAGAAGTATTTAGTAAATTGTCTCTTTGTCACAGGATTTGATTTCATTCAGATTATTTATGAAATGGTGGTTGTAATATTTAGCTGTTTTGAAATGTACACATAAATCTTGGCAATCTCAAAGCAACATAGGAATGGTAACTTACAAATTAAACAGTTATTTTGACTTGTAAAATCCTTTGAGAAATCTTCAGATGGCAGCTGTGGACCAGTTGGCAAATCAAGGCTTAGATATGTTTTAAGTGTACAAGATAGCAGACAAATCAGTCTCTCAGCTGACAACTTTATTGAAAGGCTCTCTTAAAACAGCTCTGGATGGGCTCCAGTTTTAGGCTGCTTTATGCTGTTGTCTCTTCTCATTCTCACAGTTTAGGGGCTTTTGTCACTCTTAGGAAGTCTCTGTCTCCATTTCATTCCCACAGAATGCATCCATCAGTTACAGTTAATCAGTTATCTTGTCTGATCCCCATCTGAATTTCCATTCCTTGTACTGCAGTACCTTATAAAGACTGGAACATTTCAAATGCCATAATTGGTTTGAGAGCTAAATACCACCTTAAAAATAAAATAAAATAAAATAAAAATAAATATATATATTTATTTATTTCCTGGTTTGTTTTTAAATTCAGGAATTTTGAAACAACCTTTTATTTCACTATAATCGAAACATTCTGTGTGGTTCAGCCTTACATTGGATTCATACAATCCAAAATTTACATTCAATATTCTACATTATTATTTTATTTTTATTTCATCATCTTTCTTCTCAGTTCACAGAACCATAGAATCACAAAGTTGGAAAGGACCTGAAAGATCATCTAGTCCAACCATCCTCCCTTTACCATACCTACAGAAAAACCTATCTCCCTGTCCAGATGTCCTTTAAACAAAATCCAGACGTATAAAGTATACCGTTCCTGCTGTAAATTAGGCAAAACCGCAATTTCAAATTGCATTTGTCTAAGAGATATCCACAATTAAGATGAGTCATAAGAAACAAGATAATGGTTTTGCAGACAGAAGGTGTATTTAAAAAATACCTAAACTACAAACTAACCTAAAGCTTCAAGTTACAAAATGAGATATCTAAGAATAGGGACACGAGGATAAATGGGCAGTATTTATAAGAGTTCCTGTTGTTTGTGTTAGATCATTTGCATTTTTGAGAGTGCTGAGTCACCAAATAATTCATCTGACAAAAATACAAATTTAATAGTCTACCCATTATCCAACTAAGCTATTTCTTGACCACTATATATCAGACAGCAATAATTATTCTCTTCAAAATAATCAGTCAAGAACATAGAACATTAATCTTACTCATAGCAGTTGAAGATAGATACACTGAATATTTCTGAATTCATTAGTGTTTCCTTGTAGTATAGATGTTGGATGTGCATGGACAAGATGAGCATTTACATCCTGTGTCTTCTTCCTGTTCACAAATACTCATCTTGCAGCTCTACCATATGCATTTATTTTGTGTAATGGTCCTGAAAATTCCCAAATTCCCTTTCACAGATTTTATTTACATTGTGTGTCTCATGTAAACTGAAGTGAAAGACAATAGAAAAGACAACATGAATATGATAAGCTTCCTATTGAGTTCCTCCCTGAAGTCTCCCCCCCCCACCACCCCCTCTTTTTTTTTCCTCTGATTCATAGAAAATACAAACTGCAGTATTGGAACTTCACCTATCATGCTGTCAAACACACAAGGTCCTGCACCTGGGTTAAGGCTGGGTGGAGAATGGATTGAGAGTAGCTCTGAGAAGAATGACCTGGGACTGTTGATGTATTAAAAGCTCAGCACAAGTAACTCAGAAAGCTAAACATATCCTGTGCTGCAGCAAAAGAAGTGTGACCAGAAGGTCAGGGGGAGGATTCTCCAGAAGGAGGATTCTCTCCCTCTACTTTACTCTTGTTAAGACCCTTCTGGAGTATTGAGTTCAGCTACAGGGCCCCCAGCACAAAAAGTACATGGACCTGCTGTTGGAATGAGTCCAGAGGAGAACCACAGTTTATCAGGAGCCTGGAGCACCCCTTTTATGAAGTGAGCCTGGGATAGTTGGGATTTTTTGCCTTGGAAAATAGACAGAGCAAGTAAATCACATAGCTGCATTCCAGTAACTGAAGGAAGCTTAAAATAAAGCTGGTGAGGGATCCCTTATCAGGGAGTGTGGAGGTAGGACAAGGGCAATAGCTTTAAGGTAAAAGATGTATAGATAAGACATGAGAAATAAATTCTTTAGTGAGGGGTGGTAAGGAACTGGATCAGCTTTCCCAGAGATGCTGTGGTTGCTCCTTTCCTAGAGACATTTGAGGATGGGTTGTACAGGGCCTTGGGCAGTCTGACCTAGTGAAAGGTCACCACTGGAGGGGTAAAGCTAGGTGGTGTTTAAAGTCTCTTCCAAACCAAGCCAATCTCTGATTTTACACTCTGTGTATTCCACCATTGTCTCTATCTGTCTATGTGATTCAGATGATCTACTTGTAAGCTACATAAAATGAGGGCCACCATTAAGTTCTGTGCTTGAACTCTGCCTACTTTTAGAGACTTAATCCATAATTAATGACTGTAAGACAAATTGCTAATAATAAAAGATATGATCTAATGTCAGATTAGATTTTATGAAGAACAGAAGATATTTACATATATATAAGAACATGATGTCTTTAATATATCATCGTGTAAAGCAAGGATGGTTTTGTTATAAGAAGCTATAAAGTCAATTTAATACATGCAAATGTGGTTTCTTATGGAGTACTGCTTAAGGAAGTCTTTGGCTTTTGATCACAATTCCTGTTAAATAAATATTCATTTTCTGAACCAGAAAAAATTATTTTATATCTACAGGTATAAAATTATATACTGAATATTTTATTGAAAGTCTTTTTAATTCAAAATATTACGGGTCTCATGATGTGTTCAGAGGGTAATGTTCTCTAAGCACATGTAGTTTGATCTTATGTTGTTTGCATCATGGAATAGAATCACATTTCCTCCAATGTACTATAGAAAATGCATCACTCAGACATCATATTAAGAACATAAGAGAAAATGCAAGTATTGGAACTTACTCTTTGTGTGGCCAGAAGTTTCATGGTTCCTGTCAAAGAAACAGAGATGTTTCTTTTCTCACACTGAGTTACTGTTTATTTTTTAACTAATTAGTGCATGATATATATTATTTGTGTCCAGATGCATAATTTTCACGTGTGAGTGTACTGTATCAATACTGCTAAATACATCTAATCATTTAAATAGTTTTAGAAAAGTAAGATGAAAATGAAATGATGTCCAAACTGAGCAACTATTGAGAAGAGCAGTATTTCAGTTTTCTACGCTGTTAATTCTTGGTAGTACTTTCTCACTATCCTTTACAAACTGCTTTTTGTCATTTTGTTGCTCTGTATACAGGAAGTTCTGCTCCAATTCCAGTGATTTTTTGTTCTTTCTTTTCCTGTATTCACCAAAAAGCTCAAAATTTTTGCAAATTGATGAGATAAAAATCTAGGTTGTTAAAAATCTACTTATTGGTGTCCTTAGATATAAAATATGCTTATGCTTTATTTCACCATAGTCATTCTCTCTATATATATCTGATATATTAGAATTTGCTAATAGTAAAATATACAACACTTTTGTCCCTGTTCCCCCAGGTTACACTCTGAAAAAAAACACCATAAAATCTTGACTTGTTATTGCAGTAGTTTTTGTATTGAACGTGGCTATTATCAACAGATCCACATGTGAGGTGATAATTACAAAGCCAGTTAACTCAAAGAGGTGTTCTATATTTTGGAGTGTTTTGTAGGACTGCATTAGGGACACCTTTGGCTATTTCTCTAGCTTGCCTATTTCAAAATCAATACTTTTTCTTATTATAAAGTCTTTTTTGCCCCCCTTTTATGTAGCACTTCAGGCAGTTGAATAACCACCTTCTTTTAAAAAATATTTATCTCAAGAACATTTCTAGATCTGCAATCTGAATTACTGTACCAGCACACAGCACAAAGATTTATTTGAGAAGTAAAGGTTTGCATTCACACATCTGAAACGTGTGACTTTATGGAAAGACTTCACAGATTTCAATCTATCCTTTCCTTCCCCCACTCCAGAAAAACCTTCTGTCCACTGTTTGCATACATGTTTGGCATGAATATTGCTCTTCTGGCCAGCACATAAATTTCCTGTGTGACAGTGCTGGTGTACATAGCATACGGGGCTTGATGGACACAGGCTTCATCTTAGCCAGGGAACACTGAACATCTCACAGATATCAATGGACAAAGCAGCAGCATCAGGCAAATTATATATAAACCCTCCAGGTTACAGGCAGGGAATCTAAAGTAGCACATGGCAGTGGGCAGCTAAAAATCCTACTGCTGGGGACTTGGAACCCCAAGTGTGGCATCTGTGCCTGGCAAATGCCAGCCTCAAAGGTTGACTCATCTGCTGAAAAAGGCAGAGGAAAATGAAGGCCAAGGGGTTCGTGTACAACCCTCACTTGCCAGCTACATGAGGCTGGAGTGCCAAGTACATTTTTGGAGTATTTTAGTAACAGTAATGTTGCTGAGGTCCAAGGATTTAAAAACATATTAGTGTCAGATGAAACCTGGGTTGTATGTATTGACTTTATTAAAACTGCATTAGGAATTTCACTCTCAAAACATGTTATGTTTGAAATAATTTTCAAGGCTATCTCTTCTATCTATCCTTGGTATGATCAGTCATTTCACTGCTCACAATAGATGTCAAGCAAGTCAGGAGAGATTCATGTCAAAAGATCAATAAAGGACTGAAGATAAAGTCAAATAACTTGTGAGTATAAAAAGGAAAATCGAGTAAATTCTGCTCCCTACTCCATTACCCTTTTTAAAAACACGTAAATTGTGTGATAAGTAAGATTTTAAAACCAGAAAACAAAACCCTGAACAATCTACTCTCTCTCACCAAAATACCAAAGAAGATCAAAAGGAGGATGCAAAAGGCAGCTCCTTTGAATTATGACACATCTTCTCTCTACACAAGTATTAGCTAATGCAACAGAGACCATGTCTCTTCCCTTCATACTGAATGGAATGAACTGGGTTGTCTGACTTCCATCTATTCCCCATTTCTCTGCAACTTGTGGAATTCATAGGACACAGAGAAGGGAGAGGAAGAAGATGGAAAAGTCTTGTATTCTTGGCCAAAACTTAAAGAACTGTTGGTTTTACACATGGTGATTAAACAAAATTACATGGGGAAATAACAAAGATTTACTGTGGAATGCTGGAATATACATCCAAATCCCATGACTACCTCAGAGAAGTACAAATTTGATCTTTAGTTGTGAAATTAATGATTAAAGAGTGCGAGAGGATTCAAAATATGTAAGCCAAATTCCTTTTTTTGACCTGCAGAAAATTAATCTTTTTTCTGTCTTATCTGAAAAAGTTAAATTATTTCCTTGTCATATATAGGGGCTGCTCAAAAAGTAAAGTCCCTGATTATGTTTGCCCAGAATATCAGAGGTAGATGTTGGTGGTATGGGAGTAGGGCTTGATCCTTCCCAGCAATGTTCCATTACATTTTATTGTCACTTGACAAATGGCAGTAGAGGGGCAGTCTGAGACAATGATGACTGACATGTAAGTGCGTATGAAGAAAAGGTGAGTAACTGAATTAATCCATGTAGTTAAAGCTACACCCACTGACATTAATCAGCACTTGCTTATGTTTATGGAGACCACACAGTGGATATGAGCACACTGAGGCAATAGGTGGCATGTTTCAGTAATGGTGACAGTGGGTAACCTCTGCTTGTACAGATGCTTATGAGTGTGGCATGCAGACTCTTGTTCATCACTGGTTCAGTTGCTTAGCTAGTGACAGTGACTGCTGAGAAACTATATTTTATAATGGAGAATTTGCTCTATCAAATAGCATTATTGTGCTCTTTTTATCAGTTGTAGTTTCAATTGAAATAAATAGGTATGTGGCTGAGAGCAATGGGCATACTTCAGATATTATCTTTAGGCCCATGAAATGACAGACAATTCTACTAAATTCAAAATAAATCCATAGCCTTTTTGTTTGACATTTCATTAACATTTAATTAACTAACTCATTTTTTTATCTGAATAAAATGTTTAAAAATAATTTCAGATTTTAGTCAACTAAAGTTGGAATGCTCATATTCATTGAGATGTAAGCTGAGAAGAGCTTCTCTGGAGGTAACTTTTTTATTCAGATGTCTCAAAACAGAATAAAACAATTTGTCAAAGTGCCTTTCCATTGAATATGTTATCATTGACTACTGGCTTAGTGTAAAGATCTTCCTTCCAGGAAGTCAACCGCGTTAAGATTTTTTCTGATCACATAAATTTATAATGTACAATGGTAGCCTGGGTACTACAGCAAAATTTACCATTTACCAAAAATTTACAGCAAAGAAAGTTCTCTTCCCAAAAGCACATCTGAAGTCAGAGTTCTGCACTGAGCTTTGCATCTCATGTCCTTAGTAGAGTTCAAGCAATATAAAATATCTGAGTTTTTGGTTTTTTTTTTCCTAGAATGAAATCATTCATAAAACAAGGCTGCTACCTCTAGCTAACATATCAGTCATTCTATATAACAAATAGCCACCAAGTAGTTTAACCTAGATATTTCACTTTTCCAACTGTTAATTAACTGACCAATGAAAAAATAAATATTTAGTAACATTGGTCAACAAACTTATTAGAAATTCTGAGGGAGAACTGTAAAACATTCTTTCCAAGGAAATTTCTGCCAGTAGGAAAAGAATTGTCCTCAGCATTTCTCATTAATCTCTTTAATTCTCTGGCCTTTATTTCTCAATGGCCAGTACAGAAAGGGTGAGGGAAGAACAGAAATACTTACATAGATAATAATATATTGATTATATTGCACTGGTATTGTGTTGGTGTTTTTTGGTTTGTTTTTTCAGGAACAAAGGAATAAATTGGTATACAGATATGAATATGTATATTCCTTTGGAAAAATGTCTGGCAAGTATAGATGCATATCTGGTCTAAACAGGGCTTCTGAGACATTCTAGTATAAGGTAACAGCTCATGGTAGACATAAAGACATAAATCTAGTATCAGGTTCCTGAAGATGTCACTAAAACCCTTCTAGTCCTTATGGCAAATCCATACCATGGTTGTGTTCATTTTTTTTATTATTTTTTGTTGTTGTTGTTGTTGTTTTTATTTAAAAATAATAAGAGCTTAAGTTATTAGTAACTATATTTTGGATAGTTTATCAGTTGATAAATTTTGTCTTTGCTGTGATACTCTGATCACTGTGAAGACACGGGTGAAATGAGTTGATCTAGTATCCAAATAAATTCCTGCTCAGCATAAACAGCTGTGCTGGTTCCTAATAATTTTCAAATCACTGGCCTTCAGGTTTAAAGCAGTCTATCCCTTTTGTACACAGGTGAACTGTTAATTAGGTACATACTCTGATTAAAGCATTTACCAACTCCTGTAGTACTAAGCATCAGATGCTACTGCTTACAGAAAGCATATAAAACTGATGTTCCAATTCTAGGCTAAAACACTACAGCATTAGCACTCTGTCTTAAATTGTTTGCTTGTACTTAAAACATTAATTGAAAAACTGCATTTTGTCATGCACCAACACTACAAATATTTCTTATTTTGAAACTGTCTGTCTTTTAAAGTAAAACAAAGAAAGGAAATGCAATCAGAGGAAATAGAAACAGAAAGAAAACACAACAAATTTCAATATATTCTGGAAGGACTTTATAGAGATGAACACCCATCTGCTATTAAAAAATCAACTGCTTCTGTTCTGAAATTACTTTTTCTTATGTAATGATGATGCCTAGAAGAACGGTATCAACTCACTGCATTTGACTAAATTCACTTTCTAAATTCTCACTTTCAGGTAATGTCTAGGCTTCACAAATTCTTTTTACAGACCATATCTATGACGTGGTTTTTGCTATCTGCCTGCACAGCTGAAATATCTCACATCTCGGTTACTGCAACACTCTTTTTCTCTGACTTTGACAAATGCAATCCTGCTCAGCTGCTGTGAAGATCTTTTTCCTGGCCTGTCATTTTGACCATTTCACCTTTTTCTACACCTCCCTCTTCTAGTTACTGCTTTTCTGCCACTTCAAACACAAGCTGCTTGGTTTCACTTACAAAGTCCTTTCACAACACATCCCCACCCTACAAATGATCTTTTCATTCAGTAAAGAGCAGTTGACACTAGCTACCCATTGGCACACTAAACCAGTCTCTTAACAGACTTCTAATTAAGTGGCTTCGTGATTTCTCCCACTGTCTGTAAGACTGGAAAGCACCTGGAAAACATTTCCCGCATTGGTGCTCTCAGCCCTGCCAGTAAAACTTGCCTTACCATGATGCCCAGAGAGAAGTAAGGACACAAAAGTGTTAGGAGTACCATCTTCTATTCATCCAACATCACGTCATTATTTCCCCATTTATGTCTGTCTTTCTGAATGCAAGTTTTTTTTTTGTTTTTAGTTGTTTGGTTTTTTTTTTCAAAAAATTATGTGAGGTTTAATGTTTTCTCCTACAGTGTCTCCCTAGTCAACTATTAGTATTATAGTTGAAAGCATAAAATATATAAGAAAAATGTGACAATTTCTTAAAAGCCTTTCCATATTTCTTGATTTCAGTGATTTGAACAATACTTCTACATTTCCTGGATCTTCTTCTCTTTGGATGTTGCTATTAACTTCTGTCTTCCGGGCTAAATATTCATTGGATCCATACTGGCCATCCTAAGACTTCTGTCTCATATCAGTATAATTGTCAGATCTGAGCCTATCATCAACATTTACACAGAATGGCTGAGTGCTTCTTAAATATAGATTTTCAGGCATAATGATGGGATCTAAATTAGAGATTTCCTCAGAACTGATACCATATGCAGTGTAACCGGCCAGCTTCTTCTGTCTTGCATCATTGCTCAGATAAAAATGAAGTAGTTCAGGCATTTTATGGGAAGGATATAATGCCTGTAAAATTTATTTCTCTCTTCACATGCTGAAAAAGCACTCCAGAGTATACCAGAGAACAAACTTGCCCAGCTCATGAGAAACATAGTACATTGGATGCAGGCCATTAAATTAGTGCCTTCTAAACCATCTAATCTAATGCAGCAGACAGTTTTGACTTTTACAAGTATTTGACTGTTAGAAGTATTAGTTATTAACTCTTGGTTCCCTTCTTTCTCTTCTTTTAGTTGCGACTTTTTAACCATATTCTTAAAGACATCACAAAGCACAAATATTGCTACATGGATGGCTTTTTTTTTTTCTGATGAGTATGAATACTGCAGTGTATGGCAAAAAAAGCTCAAAATATTTTGAATACTTGACTTGGGGTGTTCAGAACCCTAATGTAATCACTGTCTTTTAAAGACCAGCCCTGAAGAAAATATAGATCTTTTTTGAGCTAATTTGTAAAACAGGATTTAACTGAAAACAAAACACAATAATAACACAACAACAAAATAACCTCAAACCCCCCAAAATTCCCAAACACGCAGTTGTTTTCTAATAGTCTGAAACAACTAAATGGGTACATGTGTACTAACAAAAATTTAATCTTGGATCTGATTCTAACTCCAAGGAGGTATTTATGTGAATCACTGATAGTGATATTTGAAAACCGGTATGTGCTGGTGAGTATTCATATTCACATCCATATTCACCCAGAGCTACTGAGGTGAATAAGAAATGCAAATGATACACTTGTAAGTCAAAATTCTGGATTGGATCTGAAGTCCATTATTACTAATAGTACCCTTTCAAAATGACTTAGTATCACACACAGAATATCTTGTTGATCTGGGCTCCTATACTTGCATAAACTGTCTATAACTGTGTGTTTTGGTGTATGTCTTTCAGCTGGAAAAGGAGTTGGGCACAAAAATAAAAGTTGGGCTGTGTACATATTTCTAACCATAAAAAAGTAAGGATATAGCCTGGGGAGAAACAAGAATTTGGAACATGGAAACCTTTCTGACATCTTTAACATACATGTAATTTCAGCTCAGTAATAACATCTGACCCCTTCATTTACAGTATATTGAGACAAAAGGTAAAGCAAATGTTACTCATTGCAAACTTTTTAAAGTGTCAGATTTCAGTTTCCTGACTATAGAAATAAGATAAAATTTGACTTAAAGAAAAATGTGCTTGATATGTACGTATAGGCACTGTACATTTCTCTTTAGTACATAAAAATTGAAGTCAGTTTAGGAGCTATAGCACAGCCAAGACAACAGTGGGAAAGTGAGCTTAGTTATACTTCTGGTTGTATATCTATTTTTTGTTTGTTTGCTTGTTTTTCATTATACTCTACCTCCAGAATCCTATTTCCTGTTGGTGAGTACACCAAGTACAAACTTATATCTTGAGTAAATTATAAGTATGGAAGACATCTTAAGTATAAATTCCTTGGCATTACTTCACTTAAGAAACAGAAGATTTCAGAACAAATTTGTCAATATTATTTGGTGAATGTTTACAAGAAAAAAATTGAGTTCAGTTGCTAGTTGTAACTAGGCTGAAAGCTGCACATTTTTCATTGAAATCCTTTTTCAGAAGTACACTGAAATTATGTTAACAAACAAAATTATAACTAGGTATGAAAGGCTAAGATGTAGAATTCCTGCCTAATGTTGCGAGCTAAAGACTAAAGTCTCATATATTTATTCAGAAAATCAAAGATGTGTGGAAAGTTCTAAGAAATGTATGAATCCAATCTACATAGTATAAAACACATCTTTTCATATATATATATATATAAAAAATCTCTTGAAGTACACACACACACACACACACACACACACACACAAAGAGAAGTAGAAAGAGGATGTTTTTTCATCATCCCTGAGAGATAATGCTCTTTAGCATAGATAGGTCTTCAGCTACTCTTATTATCTATTCCATGTTTGAAGTTATCATAGGCGTTGGTATAGTAAGGAGCATAACAGTGAGTGAAAATCATGCTATTGCATTGAAGCCTAAGTAAAAGCCAGTTTGATAAAGGTCATATTTTTGCTAGAAATGCAATTGGAGGTTTGATGAGGTGAAATCCAGCCTCCAGTAAAGATCCAGTCTGGTCTGCAGCTCATCTTGTTCCTTCCCTACAGTCTGAACTATATATAACATATTGTAGCATGTACTGGTGCTTGGCATAATCAGCAATGAACAAAGAAAGCCAACATTTTTTGTACACGTGTAACTTGAACAGTGTAACTCTGTTAATTTGTTCTTCACCGACCAATTACAAACAGATTTTGTTTTGCAGTGCTAGGGCTTATGCATTTCAGTGTAAGGGCCAAAAACATGACAACAACTTTTTCACTTGAACTTACCTTTGTTTTTTCATTGGTGACTGGCTACTTATACTAAATAGTTCTTCCTCCCCCAGTCCTTGATCTGCAGACCGAAGCTTCCACAGAGACACACTGATTCAGACCAAAATGCAAGTAGCTCCAAACCAGGCTATAGCTGAAAGTATATAATATCATAGAATGATATCATAGAAGCACAAGGTTTGAAAAGACCTACAAGATCATCTAGTCCAATCGCCCTCCCATTACCATAGCTACAACAAATCACTAAACTATATCTTGTAGCTCCCTATCCAGACGACTCTTGAACACTGCCAGGGACAGTGACTCCACCACCTCCCTGGGCAGCCATTCCAGTGCTCTGAGAGAAAAAGTTCTTTCTTATGTCTAGTTTAAACCTCTTCTGGTACAACTTGCAAGTTGTATAAAGTACTGCAAACATGCTAGAATTACTCTTCTGTACTACACCAAAATAAACAGTCAAAATTCAGCTTTTCTGTATATTTATAGTTGTAGTAATTATCTACACATACGTTTGCAGAAATCTTTTTCAAGTTTAGAATATAAATTGTTTTCCTGATTTATTTTTCTTTCTTTTTTTTTTTTTTTCCATATTTCTTTTGTTTTTTTATAAGATGAAATCATCTTTCTCTGTATGGTGTACAAATTAGTAAGCTGGATAGGAAATATGTCTGGACCCCTAAAAAATAAAAGTGGATGCTTTGACATTCAAAGACAGCGCAAAGTGATCTTTTGACCAGCTAATTAAGCATAATTGTTTATTTTATTTTATTTTATTTTATTTTATTTTATTTTATTTTATTTTATTTTATTTTATTTTATTTTATTTATTTCGCTTTCTGTGCAATGTGTGAATTTGACTTTACTGCTGACCAAGGTGGATGGCGTGACACCACTCGACAGTCTGTGTCATAAGCATATTTCTGAGTCATTGCATGGCATAAAAAACACGGATTGCTGTAGAGATAGTATCTATAAATACATTAAAATAAGTATCCAGAAAAAGATGGTATGTGCAGTTCACAGCCAAATAATGACTAAAACCACCTTGAGGCTTGTACCAGGGTCAAAAGCATTACAATTTTCTTTGTTAACAAAACACTAAGTTCATAAGAAGTATCCTGCTTATTTTCTGCTGCTCTATATTGTCCTTCAATCCTTCAATTAAGCATATTTGCAAGACAGTTCAATTGGATGCTAGCTGTAATGACAAATATTGACACACTCCTATACAAGGTGATTTATTTTTTTTTACTATAACAACTTACACAGAATGAAAATATTTATGCTCAAATTGAAAGTTAACAATTTTCACAACAAAAATAATCTACTACAAACAAAGAAAAAACCAACCATACCTCAGAATTTATAAAAAGCAGCTGCTTAATTTTGAGATTGTGTTTATCTAAGCAAAAGACACTCCCACACAAATGATGGAGCACTAGAATAGGTTGCCCAGGAGGATTGTAGAGTCTCCTTCTCAGTAGATATTCAAGACCTACAAGATCATCTAGTCCAATCGTACTCCCATTGCCATACCAAGAATAAGGATTCTTATTTGTGCTACTATTGCTGGATACCTGCTTTTGCAGGTGGGGTTGGAGTCAATGACCTCTTCAGGTCCTTTCCAACCCCTGTGATTCTTTGATTCTGTGATTTTGTGAAATAAAAAGGCAATGTGAAAGAATCATACTTCATATCACACTTAGAGCAGATACACCCAAAATATAGTAGAAATAACCCTATCCATATTTCAGATTTTTTTTTTTCCCCTGAAAAAGGTGGTTTTTTTGTTTTTTTCTTTTTTTACCCATGGGAGCTAAGTAAAAGTATCCAAGTAGCTCTTGTTATTGTCTTGTCATACCTATAGATGAATCTACATTACACTATTTTTGAAGTATGTTTATTCCATGATATAAAAGGGAATTAAATTAAGTTTATATGTTAAACCCAAATGCATGTACTTGAGTCCAGTCCACAAGCATGCATCTTTTTGTGGCTGTGTTAAATGGAAATGGTATAACAAGATTTCATTTTTCAGAAATGAAGAATATTGATGCCATGCATGTCCCAAGAGTATAGTTCATTAAGTATTTTAACTATTGCCTTATTCATTTGTTTATTAATTTATTTATTGTTTGTTTGTTTGTTTGTTTGACAGGGAAGCAGAAAATGGAGGAGGTTTGTCTTGAGTGCTTTGTAGTAATTCTACTTGTTTGATTAACTAGGGCTCCAATTCCACTGTTACAGGTGAGTTTAACAACACTCATTCTCTAAAAATCCATGTTAGCTGGTGTTAATTATGCTACTAGTTAAGACTTGATTCATGCAAAAGCTGGTGTTTTTTTTTTTTTAAAATTTTATTTTATTTTATTTTATTTTATTTTATTTTATTTTATTTTATTTTATTTTATTTTATTTTATTTTATTTTATTTTATTTTTTTCACCCCCAAACTGGCATGCCAATAATTACATGGGTTGACCCATTTATTATTTAACAATGTCATAACATAAATTTTGCTTGGTCAATAAACATGATAAAAACCAATATCTCTTCAAAAGTTTTTCAAAGTCTTTTTCAAATCAGGCTTTTGTGGTTGTGAAAGGGTAAGCCATATGACCAAAAAACACTGCATTGCCTACTCTTGGAATATCTTGATGAATATTCTTTGCTTATATATATGTTAAATTACATACATGATAAAGTTTCATATTATATTCTGATTAATTCTTGAGTATCAAAGATAATCTGATGTTAAGAAATCCAATACTATATCCCTTTTGCACCTGTTCACCGACTTGAACAGAGATTGACTTAATTTCATTCACAGAAGAAAAGCACGTCTGTGTCCTCTGCATTAATTTGTTAAACTGAAAATAAGTTGCTGGTGAAACACTAGAGAAAAGAGCTAGGTGCAGAGAAACTGCATTTGGAGCTGCTTAGAATGGAAACAAATTATCTTTACACTCTGTTTTTCAAGTTTGATCATTTAGAGGCAAATATCACTACTTTAGCATTCTTTCCAAATTCATCTCCAAGGTTAACCATCCATGCTTAATCATTGCTGATAATGAGATTCGTAAACTTTCAATCCCTTAACTAGATATCTGTGAATAGTTCTGGGAGAAATTTGATTTTTATTTTTATTTTTTCTTAATCTAAAGAGTTAGATTGATTTTTTTCTTTCTTTTCTTTCTTTCTTTTTTTTTTTTCTTTCTTTAATATGTACTTAGAATATCATTGGTTTTACTATGCAAACAGCAAGCTTGAGATGCAGTAGAAAACAAAGTCATAGAGCCTTCTGCTTCCTACAATATCTGAATATTCTTTATTCAAAACACATCGATGCTGTGTAGGTAATCAGAACACACAGCTGTCTGAGGGCATCTAACCGCTTCATATGGTTTCCATGCAGCAAAGGAAGTAGATTGAATCTCCAAAACTTTCAAAATAAAATTTCCAGATACATCCTCATCATCTTACTAAAAGGGGCCCGCATTTTGGTGACAACAAACCCAGGCAGCCCTACAGGCCTGGGGAGGAATTGCTGGAAAGCTCCCTGATGGAAAGGGACCTTGGTGTGCTGATGGACAGTCAGCTGAATACGAGCCAGCAGTGTGCCCAGGTGGCCAAGAAGGCCAATGACATCCTGGTTTATATCAGGAATGGTGTGGTGAGCAGGACTAGGGAAGTCATCCTGCCCCTGTACTCAGCATTGGTGAGGCCTCACCTCAAGTACTGTTTTCAGTTTTGGGCACTTCAGTATGGAAAAGACATGGAGGTGCTGAGGCAGGTCCTGAGAGGGGCCACAAGGCTGTGAAACAACAATTGAAACAACAGCAGGTTGAAATAAAACCAGAATTCAGAAAGTAAATTGCAGGAAAAAAATGATGATACTGAAAGGAAAGTTTGAAGCTTCTTGTGAAGGAAAAAAATAAAAAATAAAAAAAATAAAAGATGTGGAAAAGGAAAAGGAACCAAAGCCCTGAAAACATTGGAATTAGGAGTAGTCCAGAAATTAGATGTTGGAAAGAGGCACAAATTAATTGGAAGAATTACCATCATGGCTTTCTCAATGTTTTAGGAAAGATGCAATCAAAATGAATGTCCTGCACTCTGTCTCACATATTTATTCAAGGTAATGTCTACATGACCCCCAGAAGAAAGAAATTAAAAAGACCCTGCACCAAACCCTCCCCAGCCTACCCACAAACTTTGAGAGATTACTTCCGCCAAAAAAGGCTACTTCCAACAGAAAAAATTAAAAACAGTACTCAGAGACCATCTTCTTTAGTTTCTCTCTGCTTTCTTGTTAATTCACGTAGACTCAGTTTCCTTGAATGATATCAGAAAATTTCAAAGAAATTTTCAAAGTCAAGATAGAATTAGGTCAAATAACTACAATTACCATGTCTACACTTCTGCACATTTCTTGCACCAAGCAATGGAAACTTGGTACACACAGAAGAAAACTCTGTGGATTAATATAACCAAATAATTTAAACATGCTCTCCTTTGATATTTCCATATTTTCTTATTTCAGGTTTCCATATTATAGAAGAAAACTGGCAGCCTGGGTCCCAGCCACTGCGCAGAAACTTTGAGCAAGGACAGACGAAGGAAGCAGCTACTTTTAAAATCCCCTGATTTTACTGATCAGATTATTAGACCATCTTGTGATGTGTAAGCAGATGACTGGTTGAAAGTAAAGAAGCACACAGATAATTCTATTATCACTTTCCAAAGAATAAAAATATCACAGTTAATATGAATGTGTTGCTCAGCTAGGCAACAAGAAAGCAGACATCTAGCTCCAGTACTACATACCTAAAAAAACAAAACAAAACATTGACATCAAGTTAATTACATTTTGAATCAAATGTTAAGCAATTAGTTCTGTATAAATTCATTAAATGGCTGTTCTGACAGAAGAGTGAAATAATGCATTCCTTTCAAAAGGATGATCACAGAAAAAACAAAATTATAAATTCTGATAAATCAAAATGGTCAAAGCAGTAAACACAGAAGCCTATTCTTCTCATTATTCAGGACATCTCTTCTGACAAACAAATTAGCTTTATTTTGTCACCTCATTTATCACAGGGAAAGAATTAAAAAACAAAAAGAAAGAGAGAGAGAAAACTAAAAAGAGAGAAATACCGTACCTTGCCCTAAAGCCTTTTTCAACTTAACTTCAAATTGTCATTAGAGTTCTACTGCGGTGCCACTCAGTTTAGTGATCTATTTCTCCTTTGCAGTTTCAAAACTTAATTACTACGGATAGATCTAAAATACAGAGTTCTGCTAAATTAGAAGTTTAATTTGGTGCAGTTTTTAGGTTACACTGCATTGCTTGTGCAATAGCTAGCTGCTTCTGACATCTGTTTTTTTTTTTTTTCCTCAGGTCAGATTCTTTTCCTTTCTTGAGTTGAAGTTTCAGAATGTAAAGGATATAACTGTAGAAACTTGTGAATGTTTTTAAGTTTGCTGACCAGAGTCCTTTGTTAAAATAGTTGCAAACCTCCACTATTAAATGTGGTTTAATCCGGAAAGCAGCTTAGTACATAGGTGTTTGCTTACTCCTTCTAAGTGGAATGATGGAAACATGTGTATGCATATAAATACACAATTAATAGCCACCTATTGATTGATGCCCAACCAAAAATATAACTACTTACTGACCAATGTCCGGCTATCAACAGCAAGGCAACACAATGTATATCATCACCTAGCGATCAGCTGACACCCAACAACTGACACCCAGCAACCACTGAGCAGTGGACAGCCCTTGGTCAACTCCCCACAATTTAGTTGCCTTCCACATGATATGTAGTATGGAATAACCTGTTTTCTAATTCAGGCAATGCCGTGGCTCCATTCCCGTCCACAATGAGAAGCCATCAAGGAAGTGCCTCTTTCCTGCTGAGTGGCCCAGACCACACTGGTCCTTGCTGTGCTCCCATCACTTATCAACAACTAAAACATCACTATGCTATTAACACTGTCTCAGGTGAAACCATGACACCAATGTCTCATTCTTTAGCTCAAGTTGGTAGATCTGATGCTGACTGCATAATTTGACAAGACAGGCAAGGATACCTTTTCCTTTACTTTGTAAAAGAGTTTGGCTTCTAAGAAGATCTTATAATCTTCTGCTGATGCTCTATATTATTCATCTCTACTAACAGATCCAGAGCAGTGCTGCATCTACCTGTTTGTAGCCCCAGTAAGAGATGCTTTGCTATAGTCTTACTGCCACATTTTGAAGCAAATTCTCTTTTCCAGAAGTGATACAAACCAGAATGAATTCCAGGGGATTTACAGGAGCTAAAGGCTGTATTTATTCCTATCAGGTCATTATTTTTTCACTAAGAAAGAAATCCTCAGTGGGCAGTGGTGCTGGCTCCAGCCAAGAAATTTTGTATTTTTTCATGATTTGAGCTGCTCTGGTTTGTCCTTTCTGTACAGCATCTGTACTGCCACCTCCATTGGTAGTTAGAAGAGGAGACTTTACCCTGTGGACAGGTGCTCAAGAGCAGGGCACATAAATGTGCACTGCTCTGTCTTTTTGCATCTTGGGAAACTCCTTGTAGCCCTTCTCTATGTCTCTGTGTTCTTTTTTTTGCAAGGTGTTTTACCTCATCCTGCTCTGCAATTCATCATTTTATGTGCATAGCTTGTGGCTGTTTCATTTAAAATGTCACCAAGTAGCACTGCGCCTTGTATAACAATGTAGGTGATAAATGGGAAGCTATTCCCCAGAGCCTTTTCTTCTCAATTTATAGCCACCTAAAGTCTGGTAGGTAAGGGTCGACTTCTCTTTCTCCCACCACCCTTGTGCTTCCTCGTCCACCTTTCTCCTTGCTGCACCTTAAAGCAGAGAACATGGCTGTCCCATTCTGGCAGAGAGATGCGGAACTAAGAGGGCTGTATATGTATATTCTTTACTGAGTGGGTGACTGAATACTGACACAGTTTGTTGAGATATATTGTAAAGTGTCCTCCTTGAAGATCTTCAAAAGTTGTATGGACATTGTCTCAGACAAGTTGATCTTGGTTTCTCTGCTTGAACAGGATGGACCAGAGGACCCACAGAGGTCCCTTTCAGCCTAAGCTGTTCTATGATTTTGTGATGCAGACTCAAGTCTATTGATTGCATGGGGATAGCAGGGGTTAGAGTAGTAGGAAGCAAGTCTGATGTTACATCAAGTCTAGTTTCTTCTGAAGTGTTATTTTTACACTCTTGGCCTTCATACCTACATAACCCACAAGTAGTTTCAATGCAATTTCAGGGACAACAGTACTTATACAGGGGCCGCTTATAGGCCATGTTATACCTATGATCTAACTGGTTCTGCCTCTTGAATTAATCCAGCTCTTTTGACCATCTACTATTTGCTTTTTGATCTGTTATTTTTATCACTGCTGAATATTCACATCTCTCTGGGCTTCCCTAAGCCTCATCCCAATCCCAAATTGAATCTTAAATTCACTTTTCTTTTTATCTCATCTTGTTATTTCTACTCTTAATTGCATAATTCTATCACTTCTGTCATTTCCTTCCATCTTTCTCATTCTTTCCTCTCTATTGCTGTTGCTACAAACTCTCATTTCTCTCTTAAAATTACCTAAAAGAAGGTATCGTCAACTGTGATATTCATATTCAAGGTTATACTAAGGGGTAAAGAAAATAATGATTTTCTTAGCATGCAAGAAATTGACAGCCTAGGTAGTGTAGAATGCACATCTAATTATCTAGAACTTTAGTAAGGATGTACACTGAATGGATCTTCTTTTGTTTAGCTTTTGCATGTGAAAACTAGAATTGATTTCCTAAAATATCATGACGTCATTAATTATTTGGCAATATAATGTACTGCTTATTTGCATACGCTTTGTGGGTTTTTTTACACATCTGTGTATGGCTGTACCAAAAAAATAAAAAAAAATAATAGATTACATGTACTTAACTGTATGTATGTGTGTATATATGTACATATGTCTTTTTAAACTTCGTACTGAATTTCTTTTGTGAAGAGAACAGATATTTAATTCTGTTCTCTATATTTCTCTTATTTGGTATTAGTAGATTTATGTATTTGCTCTGTTCTCTTCTATCACTGTCTAGTAATAAGAGCTATTGATCATCCTATGGGTGGATTCGAAGTTGCATTTCTGTATTTGAGTACTGGAAAATATTTTGTTAAATGAGAAGACTTACAGCTTAATATTTTAAATTTAAAGAAATAAAATACTAATATTTTCAATTCTTGCAGTATATATAGATTTATTTTTTTTTTCAGATACCAGTCATATTTCTATGTCCAAATCTAATTTCTGCTCTGCAGTTTCAGATTCCCTGTAGCAGAAATAACATGTATAACTCAGAGTAAGTTGGTTTAAGATTCACCATCCTTAGAGTAATCCAACAAATAATAGCTCGTCTCTCTGCCTAAACTCAAGATAGATTGACAACATTTTAACCCACATTAACCCTCTCTACTGGGTTGTAAGAGATCCATAGAGAAATCTTGGGGGAATAAAAAGGCTTCAGAGAGTAAAGAAAAGCTATAGTCTATTCTGTTTGTCAAATGGTAGCTTAAAATTTTGGCGTTATTACTTTCTGCATTGGAAGGAGTTTTCTGATGTCTACATTCTATGTAAAAGAGGTAAAAAGATCCAGCAGTCGGATGAGGAAGCTCAGAAAATAATGCAGATTAGAAAAAAACAAATAGAGAAAAAGAAATTAAAAGGAAAAAAAAAAAAAAAGAGGAAACAACGTAAATTATTTAGTTGAATAAATCAACTACAGGTAGAGTAACTTTTCTGTCAACTCTTATTTCAATCAAAATTGTATGTCAGCTCTGAAAGTTCATCTCTGTCCTTACATTAACTGAAGAGACAACAAGGATCTGAACTGTTTAAAGTCAGATAAAATAAATCACAAGTTATCAATATCCACTTAAGAAAGATACTCTTAAGGTGTTGTAACGTTTTCCATATCTATGCATTCCTCTAGACGTAAAACAGAAAGTACTTTCTGGTCTGGATTTTGGAGGTCTTTTCTGTACCAATAAACACCTATACAAATTCTCAAGCACAGTTTCTAGATTTAGTCTAGTGGTTAGTACTTCATCAGTATGGCTAAGAGCTCCACAGTCTACCTTGTAGTTATTTAAACATTTAAAAATTCCACTCCTTACCTTTCAGTATAACCTATAAGTAATATTACTGGTTGCCCCATGGTGCTCTTTTTAACCAAGGTGATAATTCAAATTGTCACTGGCTGAATGGACATAAATCTAAATAAAGGCTTAGATTTTTTTTTTTCTAAATTCCAAAGCACTGTAGGGAGGATTTCCAGAAGCTCCAGAGAGAGCAACTTATCTTTCTCCACTTGTTAAATTTCAAATTTGCATGATAAATAATACAAGTAAAGAAATAACACAACCCCTCTTGGTCTCAATGTTAAAAAACAAAACAAAAAAACAAACAAACAAAAAAACCCTCACAAAGAAAAGCAACAAATTCACATAAAAAGAAAATAGCACTGTGGGAAGAGATTACGAACACATAAAGGCATAAACCTAAAAAACTGATGGAAGATATAAATAAGCAAATACTATTTATCAATGGCAATATATCCCACAAAAGAAATAAATCATTATCTGTTTTCATTTGTTGTTCAGTGAGAAACCAATTCACTTCTGGATGAATTTCTAATCAGATAAGCTTTAACAAAACCTTCCCCCTTCCTTCACCTACTTGGTGTACAAAGATAGACATGTTCTGCATTCTGAAACCGATACTTGGCAAAAAATTGTACTTGACAGTGGCTGGATCTGGGCCAAGCTGAAATGATTTGGGAGCAAGTTCTGAATGAAAAATGATTTAGAAATCATCAGACATATAAGTGACTCCAGTAAATAAATAAATAAATAAATAAATAAATAAATAAATAAATAAATAAATGAAGTGGCAACAAGTTATGAAACAGAAACACTTAAAATCTGACAAGCAAATGTGATAATAGTTAATCTGCTTCATAAGCTGCTGAGCAGAATCCCTTGCTCTCCTTTTCTTTCTTGCTTTTATTATTATATCTTATCAAAACACTAAGGATTTTGAGAACAACAAACTTTTCTCCATTTTAGGCACCAGAGGTTCTTTCAAGTAAATGAAAACAAGATTTCAAAAACATTTTTATTGTCAGTTTCTTAACTCACTGGTAATAAGTAAATAAAAGGATAAACTGTCATTTATTTATTTCTGGATGGAATTTTAACTACGGGGAGGGCTTGTGGTCTTTGCTGCTACTCTGGTAGTAGGTGGTGCTTCTCTGGAGCAGACTCTGATGCCCGCCCAGGGAATGATATCTAATGCTTGTGACACTCATTTGGCATCCTCTACGATTAGATCAGAAAATAGAATTTAAAACCTCTTACGTTAAGATTTTTTTATTTTTATTTTTTTCCTAACAAGTGGTCCAGTGACTGGTAAATGTTATAAATGAAACAGATGGTTGTTGTTCTCAAGACAAAACAGAAGATCAAGATCATTCTGCTGGAGTATTATTCCTATTGAAATTTTAACACTGATTTCAGTGAGGTTTGCATTATGCTCCTGTGTATTGTTAAACAGCAACTGCATTCTGCTGAAGAAATGTCTGCAGTTCAATGCACAAAGGCATTATTAGGTATCGTACACTGTTTGAGTGATCCATATAGAATGTTAAGAAAGTGTATAGAAATCCACTTCCATGACAGGTGCTAGACAAAAAATAACCTCTGTGATGCAATTAGAGTTTCTTCCAGATTAAATGTGCTATATGAAAGTAAACTCTGGGCTTGGTGATTTTATTCATTTTGAAGCAGCTTTGTATGGTACTTAATGATGCTTCTAACTGAATAGCAATACATTCATGCTTAGTTTTATTTTGTATTTGATAGAGTATTTAAATATTTACATTTTTGATATGTATCAGATCTTTATATGAGACAGTAAGGCAAAAAAATGATGTCTTGTTAAAAGCATTAGTGTCTAAAAATGTTACAGTCTTTTCTGAAGATCCCCTGTGATCTAATAATTTAAATGCTCTACAGTCCCTACTATAACCCTCTCCTCTACAACGGCCCTTACTATTTTGGTACCATCTCAAGTAAAACTGAGACAGATGGCCATGTAATTAAAACAGCAACAACAACAGAAAAACAAAAAAAGCAGTATTCTTGATTTTTGATACTGCAGATTTTGTTTCATTCTTCCTTCCAGATTATCCCTTTTTACAGGTAGTGGCTGAGTTTACCCCTCAAAGTTTCACCTTTGGAAGCTATTTTTATCTATTTTCAACAAGTGCACCTTCAGGCAGTAACAGCAGGGGGGCAAATTCTTTATTTTATGCTGTCAAAACCAATATGCTGTGAGTTATTCACATTAGTTACTAAGGTGCCAGTCAACGGCTTTGTGTTTGGAGCAGTGAGAACCACTAACGTATACTCAGAAAAAGCAGTCTGCAAACTAGCAGCAGCAGTGTGGGCGTTGTAGGGAGAGGGGGTGGAAGAAAAAAAAGGAAAACAAAAAGTTTGTTGTCGTTGTTACTGTTGAAAGTTTCCTAATGAAAGAAGTTGAATCAGGAACTTTGTAATAACGTGTCTGACCACTTAGCTGTACCAGCAGATCTGAAATGAAGCTTAATCAGCACAAACTTCAGACCTTTCAGACCTTATGTATCATTTCTCATCTACTGAGCTTCTAGCATTTGTACAAAAAGAAGACAGAATAAAAAAATAAAAAATAAAAAATCAATTTTTTAAACATTTTGAGTACAAAAAGAACGTATTCACTCATAGTCATGTGCACTCCCAGAGTGGGAAAAGGATTTTCGCACAGGAGCTAGCAGAGCTGATCAATAGAGCTTTAAACTATATTTGGAGGGAGAAAAGGATAAAACTAAGTTAACCAGTGCTAAACTATGGGAAGGTATGAGAAAATTTGAAGGAGTCTGTGCTAGTGACATCCTTCAGTCTGTTCTACAAGGTGCTAGGTACAATGAAGGACATTTGAAGTGTTTCTACACCAATGCACACAATGTCAGGAAAAATCAAGAGGAACTAGAAACCTCGTCTTAGTCCAGAGCTATGACATCTTTGACATAACTACTTTTGAAAGTGTCGGAGTCACTTTTTAGGTACCATATTTAAAAACCCAGGAGCAGGCAAAATACAAATTCAAATATTTGAAGTTTTGTACGTGGGGCAGAAGGCTGGCTTGGCAGAGCGGGGATCCTCTTCTAGATCTTAGTTGGAAAGAGCATAATCCCACTGGAAATCAGGTTGGTTAACAAGGAAGGACTACAGAGATGCTTTCCTTTATTGCAGGTAGAAAGTTTGTGTGGCCAAAGTCTGTCTTGAGTTGAAGCTGTCCTGTACTATAGAGGACAATCAAAAAACCTCTCAAATTTGTTAATAGACTGTCATGGTTTTGTGATTTTGGGTTACTGGTATTCCACAGTATAACATCATGTAGTGCACTGGGAGTTAAAGAGTTAATGTTCCAATTATGGGTACCTGCCCGGAAGAGAAGGACCAAATTCCCCTGGGGTCTTTGTGGTCAGAGAGGATATGAGATAGAATTCCTGACAAAGTCACCTGATCAGGCTCTTCTGGATCTCTTCTCCTTCGCCTCTCATTGCTGCTGCCTGTCCTGACTCTGTGCATCACTTCATTATTACTATAAAGTCTACAGCATTCAGATACTCTTATTATATTTGATTTATTAGCTTCAATTCTAATTATATTGTATGATACTGTGTTATCTTTCATTCCAATACCATATTTAGTAAATTAGTTTGTTTCTCCTTAGATTGTTGCTGCTGTTTTTAATTATTTTGGGGTCCCCTGTTTCCCTTTTCTGGAGGTGTGGATTTTGCGAAATACCTCTGCCCCACTAGTCACAGAACCCGGCTGAACCAACCCATAAACCATTGACACAGACAAAGGAGCACCAAGGAGGACAAAGGAGAAAATGTTGGTTCACTACTTGATGAGGATGAAAACAAATGTGCCCCGGTGGCGCAGTGGTTAAAGACGCCGCCTTGCAACACTGGGGCCTGGAGTTCGAATCCCCCCTGTGGCGCAAGTGGTAGAAGTGCCGCTCTGCTACACAGAGGCTCGAATTCCGGGGGCTGGACTCGATGATCTCTAAGGTCCCTTCCAACCCGCACGAAACTATGAAACTATGAAACTATGAAATGGGGACAGAGACAATGCAGAGAAGTTCAAAGTCTTCATCACCTAGTACTAGTCCTCAGTACTAGTGAGGACAATACTCTGTGCCCCCTGGAGCCCTGACTTGAAGGACTATGACTGTAGGAATAAACTCCCAGCCAACTCTAAATTTGTGGAGGATTTGCTGCTCCATTTGGATGCTTATAAATCTATGGGGCTCAGTGGTGTTAATTCCAGCATACTCAAAGAGCTGCCTGATGTCATCATGATACCTCTGCTTATTTTTAATCACTCTTGGGAATCTAGAGAGGTCCCAGTTAACTGAAGATGGCAAATACTGTTCGCTTTCCCAAGATGGGCAAAAAATAAGACCATGGTAATTACAGACCTGTCACTTTCACTTCAGTGCCTGATAAGATCATGGAAAAGATCATTCTGGGAATTACTGAAAAATATCTGAAAGACAATGCATTCCTTGGTCACAGCCAACATGAGTTCATGAGATGAAAGTCAGTTAATGTCTTTTTTTTTTTTTTTTATTTCAGCAAATATTTTGATTCCGTTTCTCACAGTATCCTTCCAGACAAAATGTCCAGGGTTCATCTAGACGAAAGCATAATGCAATGGATGGACAACTGACTGACAGGTTGGGCTCAAGGGGTTACAGTAAATGAGGTTACATCAAGCTGGCAGCCAGTCACTAGCGATGTTCTACAGTGCTCCATTTTTTTGTCGGTGCTCGTTAATGTTCCCACAAATGACTTTGATGCAGGACTAAGTTTGCTGATGACACTAAACTGGGAGGAGGGGTGGAGCTGTTGAATCCCTTCAGGGTAGAGAGGCCTTGCAAAGAGATCTTGACAAATTAGAGGACTGGGCTCTCACCAGCTACAAGAAATTTAATGAGAGAAAGTGTCAGAATAAGCACCTGGGATGGCTCAGCTCTGGAAACACATCTGGTCTGGGAGACAAGAGTCTGGAAGAAAGATTATCTTCTTCTCTGGTCTTACTCTGGAAGTTCAAGCTTTCAGCTTAGTCAGCATCGCGATGTAGTAGTCAGAGGTAATGGTTTGTCTGGGTTCCAGGAAATCCAGAAAGATCCCAAAATACAGTGCATGTCACTTTACCTGCTGAGGGCTGCGTCCCGAACTTGGGGAAATCACATTACTTCACTCCATGAATTAGTGCTTTGATTCTGGCTTATAGTGTTGATACCCCATTTGGTCTCAGGTAATTGTGCAGTCAAGGAAACTGTCACCTTTGGCCTTGTATTTGTTCAGTAAGTCCTGACAGACTTGTATATCGTGTTCTTCAATCACACTGTCTGTGTCACATACAAAGATGTTAAGTAATGCTGGTCCTAATATCTGAGGAACACCCCACGTCTCCACTTGGATATCAAGTCATTGACTGCAACTCTTTGAATGAACCCATCCAGCCAATAACTCATCCACAAAGTATTCTATTCCACTGAGAAACAAAGATGTGGTACAAGACATTGTCAAATACTTCCCTATAGTAGATACTGTAGGCTATTATTAATTACTTTACAACACTCAATTCATGGTCATATAACTAAAGAAAATTGAGACCAACTCACTTATGCATTGCACTGAAATGGACGGCATTCATAATTTTCAACATTTCTGAGTTCTTTGGTTCGTGAAACCATACATTGTTTCCTAGCTTCCAAATGAAAATCTTTGGGGACTTCCTTGTGCAGTGATTGATTTCAGAGTAAATATATGTCATAATAATAAATATACTTTCTACAGTTACAATATTTGTTTCAAAATATCTGAAAATGCTAAAATCTATATAGTTTTAATAAAGTAATCTACCAAACAGTGAGTTTATCCCAAAGTGTCCCATCCTTCATTTGAACATTCAATTGCATTTTTCTCCTCAGACTAGAGCCTTTCATTATAACGATTGTGGTAATACAGATACTAAGTGAAATAACCCGAGCCACTGTTATATTTAACCATCTTGTTTGTATGCCAGGTGTGCAAGGCAAGTCATCCAGCTAAGTAGAAGTTTGATAACCTAAAGTAGCATCTTTAGCATCAGAGATCAGATAAAATCTTTTATATGTCATTGTCTTAAAGAGTCTGTGTAGGCAGATGGTGTGGATTTTATAAGACAGACATACTTTGCCTAGAGAATTTCAGAGAAATATAGGCATTATTTTCCAACTCCAGTAAAGGAGAAAGGTGTCATTTCACTGACAGCCCCAGAGAATATTTTGCTTGCTTGACAGATGCCAGGAACAGACTGATGTGTAGAGAAAGGCAAGGTACAAGGAAAGTGTACATTAAAACTCATTAACTTTAGATAGGAAAACTCTGTTGGGAGTAACTTTAGAGCAGTTTTTGATGTACAGTAAATGTTTAACATTCCAAATATATGTGCTTTTTAATGTGTTGGGACTGTATTTACATATTTGGAGTAAATTTGAATGAAAATGAAAACAATGACAAGGTAAACACGAGGGAAAATGAAGCATTAGATTTAATCATTAGGATCTGCAGCAAAATACAGGAGATGTTTTTTAATCCATCTAGTCCTTGATTCATCAGAGACTGTAGAAGTTAAATTTTGGGAAGATTACTTGAATTTCCAATGTTATTATTAGAAAGATACAATAATTCTTAATTATAATGTAAAATTTGTTTATTAAAAAACAAACAAACAGATGATAGAAACCACCACAATCAAAACCAACAGAACTTCTCATTCTCACCAAAATCTTAGTCATACCCTTAGATTTGATCACTGAACAGGAGGAGATCGAAAATAATTATGGCACTTAGCACACAAGGTAATTATCTGGCCAACCAGCCTGTACCTGTTTGATTCTCAACCCACTGACAGGTACAGTAAATTCCCTAGACTTAGAGCATATTATGAAATTCATATACATTTTCTCAGTACAGATAAAATCATCCTGAACCTTGCATATGTCCCAGGACTGCCAGTTGTTTGCATTCATATATATCTATCTGTATGTAACTACAATTATTTCTTTACAAGGAATACCATTCCTGTACACTTTATGAAATTCATATTTGGTAAAGTGTTTTTAGAGGATCTTGCATTTAGCACCAGCACAGATTAATAAGAAGGAGGCATATATATGTGTACGTGTATTACACAGGCATACTTAATTTTAGTAGTTCTTCATCTGAGCACTTGACTTTTCTACCTTAATATTCTTTTAAGGTAGATCTCATTATAAATTTAATTTGTATAATTCTTGTTTTGATGTAAACAAATTTGATGTTAATTTTGTAGATGAAAACATTTTAAAAAAGCTAAACAGTGTAGCTGAAAGGGTGGGTTGTAAGAAATTCAGTTCTCAATGCAAATAGAACATTGCTTAGTGAACTGAAAGTGGAAAATAAAAACAAATAATGACATGCTCTTGGTGTGTAAACATATGCTTGTTCTATATCTTCATGTGAAGTCTGAAAGGACTTCTTTTAGCCATATAGAACTTAATTGTTTCATTAGAGATGTGTAGATACTAAATTATTGAAATAGTCATCCATAATTCAAAAAATTGCTTGCAGTATAAGCCAGTCCGATAAATATCTGATGGAAATGAAGATTGAATACTTTTCCCCTATATGAAGACTTTTTAATTTGAAATTCGTAGAATGTTCTGTTAATTTGCATAATGGTATAACTGTCACTGCGGGTTACAGGTGATGTCTTAGATTCTGATGCTACCTGATACAAAATGATCCACTTTTTATTTCAGATTGCAGGCTGCTGCTGATATAGCAAATTACAAATATTGTGCAATCATAAAGATGAAAAGAAAGGTAGTAGTCAATTAATACTCATTTTTCATTGTAATAAATGAAAATGCCTGAGTTAGATACTATGAATTCATGAATTCTGTGATACAAAAGTTTATCAATAACTTAATTTCTGTTTCTAAATAGAATGGAATATGGCCATCAAAACAGTAATCTTTGAATAACTTCTTGAAAAGCATTGTACATTAGTAATATCTGTCCAATATCTTTTATGTGTGATCTGTTTTTCTTTTCTTTCTTTTTCTTTTTTTTTCTTTCTTTTTTTCTTTTTTTTTTTTTTTTTTTTTTGTTTCTCTCTTTCTCTCAAATCTCCCCATTAGGAAGAACTGCTAAGACAATACTATACAAAATTTGTCAAAATATACTGCTCTCTCATAAATGCATTCACTGTCTATATTTATTAAACGAAAGAAAAGATCGTGTAGTTGAAATATATTCTAGGGTCTAAGAATGTCCCAGCTCATCAGGCAGTTAATTAACAGTCACAATTCACTTCATGTCAGATGGCCATCCTCATTTAAGAAAGATCCTTCTCGATTTAATAGATAATTACCCTTTAGTAAAAGTTTTATCTTTTTTTCTCAAGGTTAGTGATTGGAACTGGACCATAGCCTTTCAGCTGTGCTTTTAGACAGTGTCTTGGATAAGATGACTCCAGGTTGTTCATCAGTGACAAATGATTAAAAAAAAAACACCTTTATCCTCCAGTAGTTCTACATCTCTACCACTTAATACAGGACATCCTGTAGCCTGCATCAACATACCTTTAAAACACTATCTGTAATATCTTGGTTGCCTTGCTTTTTTAATAGGCTAAAAGATAATGTCTTTTCTTCTTCATAATACAGAGGCACAGCTAGAAATATGATACAGTGTTTGCGATCTCTCTTATTTTCAGTCCTGGATGAAGAGAAGAATATAGAAGATAAAAAGAAGAGGAAGTTGAGGGAAAGGATGGCCAAAAAGTATTTTCTTTTTGAAACTGAAAGCCCTAACAAGATGTAGTGAAATTGCCAATGAATTTATTTTACAATATCTAGAAATGGGACAAATAGTGAACTACATACTCAACAGAAGAGTTTAGGAAATACAAAATCATGAATCTCCTTGGTGCATTATTGATAAGAATGTCTACTTATTCTGCGTGTGAGCAAGAAAAGAGAAGACAAATCCGAAAATCACAGGCCCTGTGAAAAATCTACCAAGGCTTTGCTGGCTTTGGAGATCCAAGTATTTAGATAGAACTTGAATCACTGTCTAAATATGGTTTGATTTAATGACTGAGGTGAAGCTTTGGTGTCCTTTGAAAATCCACTCATCTCTGTGTTTTTGAAACTTAAGAAGTAAACTCGAACCAGAGTTGCTAAAGCAAAATATTCTATATTTTGTTAAATTTACACCTAATTATACATATCTTTTGCCTAACTATATAGTTACAATTATTATCTAGGAAATCCTGAGAATAATATTAGTTTCTGAATGCAGTTATTTTGAAGAAACTCAGAGAAAATAACTAATTTGTAATAGTCCACTCTCTTACAATACTATCCAACAGAGTGGGAAGTATCTGTGAAGCTAATAAAATTCAGAAGGTTTTTAATGTCTCTGTACAAAATATTTATATTTTAAACATAATTATAGTTGTATCTGATGAAGTAGTAGAACTGTAAAACTGTCGTAAATTCTGAGGCAACAAAATTTCTTGAAGGAGCATATTAAATAATAATGATGTCAAGTTTCTGAAAGAGTGAGCCGACCTTGTATCCATAGTTTTCTAGCTATAGGAAATTAAAAATGGGTTGGAATGTTGCCAGTTTACTAGCTACAGGGAAAAAAAAAGAGACCCATAATAAACAACAGTTGTAGTTACAATATTTGCTGAAACCAACACACATTAAATAATAATGAAAGCAACCATTTAAAAATGTTGGCAGACTATATGAAACAGCTGAGCTGAAAAATCTGCAAAAAGAGGGAAAAAAAACCTAAAAGAAAACAAAAACAACAACCAAACGGAACTGGGATATGTGATTATGGGATATAGTCAATATGCTGCCAAAAAGTAAAAATAAAACTCAAAAGGTGAGTTGGAAATTAAATGCTGAGATCAGTTTAAAAAGTATGAAAGAAAAAGTGTAAATTCTTATGCCATGTATATGGAAAAATCTTCACAGATTATTTGATTTCTTCAAATAATAATTTAAATAGTGTCTGAACGTAATAAAATAAGTAGGGAAAAAGATGATCAAGAAAGACAATAGTACTTTGAAATACAGAATAATGACGATTTCACACAAGAATCTTGTGATTTAATACATTTTAATTTATGGAAAATATTGCATTTCCTACTAGCCAGAAGAACCTTATTATCGTTACACTAAAGAACTTCAACCTGGAAACTAATGACACTGGGTTCTTATGCTTTCTTGTAAGAAGGAAATTCAAGAAATAAGATTAGCTGAGAGGATTGTGGAAAATTCTATAGGAGTGTTAGCAATAGAATTGTTGAAAAGGTGTTATGTCTGTTTCATTTTTATCTAATCTGTAGTCTATTAAACTATTACATTATCATAGCCTCTTGGGGAAAGAAAAAAATCTCATTTTCAGTATTACAAAAGGCCAGATAAATCTATTAAATCCACAGAGATTTGACTGATAACAACACAACTCAGATCATTATTAAACATTATGATTGCATGAAGAATATACACTTCTAATAAAGAAAATGTATGTTCATTTGTAAAATGGCAACGAGGATCTGTAATGGACAACAAAATGTAGATTCTATCAATCTCTTTTCTGCTCTTCTGCAGCAAGGGTAGTGTCTAAATTTAGATACAGCTTTGAAAGCAGTTCCTCAGAACCCTCATGTTCTATTATGGATATATCTCCATCTTGGTATGATCATTAGTCTCACAATGCAGCCCATCAACGCTGACACTCTCAGCTTTTCTCCATAGTAGTTGCCTGTGGTGTCTTATATTCTAGAGCAGAGGAATATTTCCATCCTCAGGAGAAATTTGACTTCCACCAGGACATCTCTCAGAGGTAGCACTTGCATGCTTCTATTTTCAGTTAATATTTAAATATTTTTTAATTAGAGAGGGTATAAGGCAATTACTTGTCTAAATAGCCAGGACACTTACAATGGCTATGAAAATACTTAATTTCCAGATCTTGCAAAAACAAAACAACACAAAACAAAACAAGCAAAAACAAAAACAAAAAACAAACAAACAAACAAACAAAAAACACAAAACAAAGCAAAACAAGAATCACCCTACCAAAATGTTCTCTGGATATGTGCAATAACTAGCTGCTTTCCGCTCCACGCTTTAAGCTTTTCAGCTATAGTTACATTCTCTGTTTTAGCTATTGAAGAATACGTCTTAGGATTTTTGAGATACTGTAGTGTTCAAACTTGTTTTACTCAAGTTTATTTTAAGATTTCTTTTTTATTTTTTTATTTATTTTTTTTTTACAATTAATACACAAATTTATATTTCTTGACCTGAGCGTATGCAAAGCCCTTATCTCTATTGTGTCTTTCTGCTAGTCCTCTCTCTATATGTGTGTAAGTAAATATGCACTTACGCATAACCCAGATTTCCCATTTATCTGAATTCTGTAAGAAAGATATGTGGCTGAATGGTAAAGACAGGATGTGGTGGTCTGACTGAATTAATCCACATAATATGAATAGTCAGGGGACCAGGACTGAGATACTTGGCTCTATGTGGCCCAGAACATCAGCCTAAGATAACTGAGCATAATTAAGAGAGGTGCCTACTATTCCTTAAATGACCAGCTCTCTACAGCCAAGTCTGTTATCCTTTAAATGCTTAACTTTTCTAAGAAATTAGTCCTTGCATCCTTTTCCTGTGTATTAACTTTGTCATGCACAAAGCAAAGAAAGTGAAAAAAAGTTTACATGTGGGCTTCTTCTGCTAAAAGTCAAACTGCTTCAGAAATACTTAAAACTATTCACAAAATTTGAAGGTTATGACAGACCTTCTGCTTCTTTGTTCTTTTTGGTGGTGGTAAAATCTGGATCTGTGCCCAATGCGGGGAATATAGTGTAAATAGCTTTGCTGCAGATTGCTACTGGATTGTTCAAAACATCAGATGGCTAGAATATGTTATTATCAACAAGCTGTTTACTGGCCAATCAGTTATAAACTATGATGGAGCACTAGGCAGTTTATTGTAGGGTAGCCAAATGGATGGAGAAAACATATGTCAATCTTGCTGATGCTTTAAGGGGCAAATTCTGCCCTTTTTCAGTATGTTGCAAGACCTTCCACAATATAACTACACCAATGTTCATATGGAAAGGTACACTCTACGACAGTACTGTGGGAGTCAGCAGGACAATGCAGTTCTCAGATATTTGAGCAATTTAATGTCAGCATGTATTTGCATAATAGCAGTACAGCTGAGGCATCTGTGGGTAATGTTCCCCTTAAATGGGGTTTTGAAAGCATGAGTTTCTCAATCTGTGTTCAATACAGATGCAGTCAGGCATTGACTGGATTTTACTTCTCTGTTAATTCTTCAGTAAAGGGAAGTTTTGGTTCTTTTGTTCCTATTCTGATCCCTTTTATTGCAAAACCTACAAAATTAACAAAAGTATATCTTCAATCACAGACTTAAAAATAGCATCCAGAAACAGATGCTTCAAGATGAAGTTTTCAATTTTAGACTAGAAAAAAACATACCTGCCAGCTTAATCAACAATTTATCATTGGACAGATTTTTTTTTCAAACATTTCACTTGTATTTCCTTCTAACTTCTTTGGAGGATTTGCTTGCAAGGGGAATAGAATTTAGAAAAGTGAAATAGAGTCATCATGATAATGATGGTAACAAGCATTTGGATATCATATCCAAAGGATATTTGGACAATGACGAGATGAAGGACTTTCAAAAATCTGCAGTCATTCAATACAGGTGCTTACGATATAGTCTTTCTGTGAATCACAGGTGCCACTGTACCTTGCAATTTATTTAAATATGCCTTGAGGAAGTGGAAGGATATGTAAAACATGGAGATGTAGAATGCATTTTTTTCCAAAGAAGTAGAGGCAAAAAATAAATTTCAGCCATAGTTCCTTTTTTATTTGTTTGTTAGTTTTTAAATAACATATATAATCAAGGAGCTCTAGATATGCTTATAAAAAGCCTCCTTATTAGCTAACAGAAGCTGTACTCTGCTACCTCGCAAAGATGCGCTCTGTTCAAAGGACTTTTTTTTTTTTTTTTTTTTTTTTTCCATAGAAATAATTACAGATTTGAAGGTACAATTTCAGAAATATACAGGATAGCACATATGATGGGAAGAATGGAGAAGCAGGACTGGGATTTGGAGAGCATTTTTATGGAACCATTCACTTTTCTGAAATATCCCAGCCTCTTCCTTTATCATATTGCATGCCTGATACAAAATTCTTAATGTGACTGTTCAGGTTACAGTTTCACTGATATCATAATCTTCTTCCAATCAACTCGATCAGGTAAAATCATTAACATGTAAGGGACGGAAAAGGCATCAATATGGTGAAGGTTAGCAGAGCTGGTTACTAAACAAATGTTAACAGGACTTTTAAGTGATGGGTAGAGAAGCAAAGGACAGTCGTGTGCTCCACTGATAATCTGAGTGACAAAATTGGCTTAGGCGTGGGAGGAAAGTAGTTGATGTGTAGTCAATGGAAGCTGAAGAAATGGTCTTAGTATTCATAGCCTACCAGTCATTTCAGAAACAGGAACAGAGGAGCCCAGTTCCTTGATGTAAATGTGTCTGAAGTGTGTGATCTTTCATACACTGTGAGACTTCCTATCAAACAGAATATGAACTTGACTAGAATTTCTTTCTTTCTCACTCCCTCCAAAGTTTAAATGATACCTGACTGCTACTACAAGACATACAGGATTTTAAAGGTGGGATATGTTCTAAATTGCCTTTTTAGTCCTATCTTTATTATGATTAAATCAAAATTAGAGGCATAGTATGACTAGTATATTGAGACTGTAACCAGAAAATAGCTGACATTAAGCAGCATTTTCAACAGTCTTGTAAAAGTGTAGGACAGGTCCAGGAACAAAACTTTTGCTGATTCCACTAAGCAGCCCTGATTTCCCTTCTTCAACAGTTAGAGGTTAATTAATGCTATCAAGAGTCTTTCAAATTGAAATCAATGGAAGTTTCATTATTCATTTCAATAGGAGTGGGATGCAGTTCTAAAAAGTAAATGGAGCAATGGAAATCTAAGGAAACAAGAGACATGTTAGTATGTGCTTTGTTTAAGAATTCTCAGTCTCAATGGTTCTGTTAAGCAAGAAATTAAAGTCAGTTTTCTTGCGTGTATGTGAAAGTCTAAGCATCTCATGGGAATGAAAAACTATACACCCTTCCACTAATCTTGGATGGAGACAAAATTAGTGACAAATAATTTAGCTTGCATACAGGTGTTCAAACAACTGCTGTCTAAAGTAAGAAGAATGTAAAGGTGTATTAAATTTTGTGTGTGATTTTACCAGCTTCTGTTTTGTTTTGTTGTTTTTTGTTTGTGTGTGTGTGTTATTTTGTTCTGTTTTTTGAACCATTAAATACAAATAGAATGAATAATTTAGTGTTTTACACAGTCTGCGCATCTTGCACCACTGAGTTTTTGGAACAGTTTCACATAGAGAAAATGTAGTGAGTGCTTGCCTTGCTGTTCTGAATTTTACTTTGTCCTTACTTCAATTCCATCTCAAAGAAAATCCTCTTTCTAGTTGTGAAGTGAGATTAATTCTGGTGAGCTAGGGTGTTTTTTTGTTTCTCTTTTCTAGAAACTCAAAATATGAGATGTGGAGACAGAATGAATATTTCTAATGTCCTTAATCTAAATGAAACCCTTTTTTCTGTTTGTTCTTTCCAAATTCATCAGAGCCTATTTTATTGCACAGTGGAAAGCACTTACTTAGCAGTGAAGATGCTCTTTCAATATGTTTTATTTGACAATAGCCACATAAGATCTTTCATTTCTCATGTCCACACTCTGTTCATCCTTCTCCTCACATTTGCACAGCATCCACCTACAGTCTCATTTTCTCTTTATCTTACCCTTACTGTGCTTTTCTGTTACAGCCAAATTTCAGAAAGTAGAGTTTAAGGTCCACAGTCATTTTCTGTTATTTTCATAAACAAATTTCTGTCAGAGGAGCCAAGAAAAAGCAGAACTTCACAAAACACTGTTTCTTCATGAGGATATCAAGTCAATATGCTCCTGGTTGTAGTTCTAATTTCCAAGTTTTCATCCTACACCAGAGCAGACTAGGAGGTGTACCAATACCCTCCATGTCTTCATTATTCAGGGGAGAAAACACAATGCCACAAGCTGCAAGAGAGCTGCAAAATAACCTAACCAGGAACAAGAGCCAGATAAATTAGTAGAAGAGATTTGTCTTTCTCAAATAAGCAACTGAATCGTTAGTGCTGATTAGGAAATTCACAGCAAACTATTTGTTACAGGCAAAAACACAGACATCTTAGTTTACAGGACTAATAAAACAGAGATCAGTTCTGCCTCACTTCAACCTTAGTGAAATGCTCAGATACTTCAGAAAAACTGTTGTATTTCAGTATTTTGAGCTTGTCTCGCTACAATTTAGGAGTGAGGCAAGGTTCTTTTGATATGTTATGCCTGGTGCGAGATTAAGAAGAAAAACATTCAAATGTTGATACGACCAGTTTATTAGAAATAATAGACAACTGAGGGGATGGGGAAGGGAGAGCAGCGAATACCACAGTTAGAGTGATGGGGATGGGAAAGTGGGTGATAGAAAAGGTAGGAAAAAGGGCAAGAATTGTGTGAAAGCGGGGAATAGTCACCACCTGGATTCAGCAGTGTCCCATTGCGCGTTGTTTTGTTGATCTGTGGCAAAATAGGGGAGAGCAGCAGCAGAGTGGCAAGCTGAAAGTAGCAGATCGGTAGAAAGGAGCAGAGGGGTCTCAAGGAGTAGCGAGGTCTTACGAAGTAGCGAGGTCTCATGAAGCAGTCTCGATCAGTAGGCCCAGGAGAGTTCGTTGGCGGCAGCAGGAAGACAACCGAGGAATCTGAGGTCAGAAAACCTAAAAGGTTCTTCAGCATACAGGCATTAATGTAGTGAGGCATCTGACGACATAAAACCTCCCTGTTTCCATAGTGAGGCATTGGGTGTCAGAAAACCTAACTTCATGGTTTGTCCGTGCTCTTTTTATCCTACTTCTATCCAGCCTTCGAGACATTCCTGGAAGCTTCGGACTGAGTCATGTGAGTACCTCAGAGACTGCCATCTTCCTTGAGATAAGCCACAACAAAAAGACCATTTTAGGGACATTCATCAGCATCTTATCTCCCTTTCATAGCTCCTGGACATGTCCATCTGTCACCCTCAAACAAAGGGATTTCTAGGGATTTCGGGAACCTTGGCTAAGGCTTGCCTTAGACAACGGGATTTCTGGAACCTTGGTCAGGACTTGCCTGAACTTGTCCATTTCAGCAAACTTTTGAGACAATAGTGTAAAAGGCTCTTACAGAGCCAGAAAACAAAACAAAACAATCTTTAAAAAAACCAAAACCAAAACAAACAAACAAACAAACAAACAAAAATCCCCCAAACAAAAAACAAACAAAAAATATGTTAAAAATAGAGAAAGTTATTTAAGTAGGAGAGGAAATTTCAGAAATGATAAAATCTGAGTTCTTGGATTTCCCTAAGCTAATGTTCTTCTCCTTGTTCATATTGTTACAGAATTTTCTGAATGGTGACATTTTCATCTCAATACTGGATAAAAAAGGTATTTTATGTTTAAACAATTACTGTAGACAAGAATTACTATTTTCATCCCAGTTCTGTCATCAGGCCTCTAAAAGATTTTCCTTTGTACATGTATGTAAGCACAAGTTCCAGCAGCAAGGTTGAGTCTACTAACATATTGCTAAGACTATTTGAGACAAGGACAAAACAAGAAACTCTGCAGTGGATATTACTGTCTCAAAGGACTCTAAATTGCTTCTGTCTAAAAGCACATCTGTTTAATCTGCACAATTTTATAGATAGTGAATCATTATGCTCAAAAATATTGTATTTGAATAATCCCAGTACTATTTGTTTTCTACATGAAAAACTGTTGAATCTTTGCATAGACTGAAAGTCTAGTTCGCTTTTATTGTGAAACTGGGAAAAATATTTTCTCTTGGGCACAGTGGTGACATTAATAATGTTTTCACTGCAGTTCCAGGATCCAGCTACTGCTTTAATTATAGTGAGACTTTTAAATATGACCGATGCCAAGAAAAAACCTCCCACCCTTTGTTTCATCCAGCTTGATACCATATTCAGAAACAGTGGATTTCTAGAACTTGCCTTCTGGTGCTTGTATGGAATCAGTATAAACTCCATTAACTGCAGACACTGAGGTAAAGTGGTACTGAATGTCAGCCCTACAGCTCAGAATAGCAGTACAATTAGGCTTATATTTGCATGGTGCTTTTTGCCTGATATAGACTCTTTCTTGCTTCTATTGCATCTGTACTTACGCATTTTGCTCTTGGCTGGAAGATAGTGACTACATGTTGTCCAAATGAAAATGAAATGTAGTATTCTACCTTTTCATTATGTGAAGCAGAATCTAGATTCAGCAGAGCTGTAGTGCTGTAAACTTCTGTCCATCAGGTACCAGAACCTCATGGAAAACTAAGCAGTATTCATGGTAGCTTTGTCTAGCACCTCAGGTGCTGGTCTCAGACCAATGATTCAGTATAGCTTGAATCAGGAAACTTGCCAAGTGGAAGCCTAGCTGTAAGGTGGGCATAGAATCATGGAATGGTTGGATTGGAAGGAACCTGAAAAATCATCTGGTTCCAACTCCCCTGCTGTGGGCAGGACTGCCAACCACTATGTCAGGCACTAGATCAGGTTGCCAAGGATCCCATCCAACCTGGCCTTGAACACCTCCAAGGACCAGGCATTTACAGCTTCTTTGGATAGCCTGTTCCCACACCTCACCACTGTCTCAGTGAAAAATTTCCACCTGACCTCTAATCTAAATCTCCCCTCTTTAGTTTAAAAATGTTTCCCCTTGTTCTATTACTATCACTACGATGAAAATTGGTCACTCTTAACGTGTTCAGAGATAGCTGTTTCCATTGAAGGTGATAGAGGAGTTCCCTCTTCACCTATCAGTCCAGCTGATTACAGTGAGTGCCAATCCAGTGTTAACAGAGGTAACAAGATGAATTACTTTTGGACTCAAAGTATTTGAAATAATAAAAGCCTTAAATGCTCTGACCGTCTGTGTCCTGCTACTTACAACCAATTCTATCTTCTAAAGTGACTTTAGTATTTATTGTTCAGTGAGTTAAGATAAGGGTTTTGCATGGGATGTTTTGTAAGGATTCAATTAGCCTGCATTGTGAGTTAACTGCATTTGCATGGTAATGAAACATTCTTTCAGCAAAATGTTGAAGGAAAACACACTAATTAGTTTTTTGAACAGTACCTGACATTCATAGGGCCCAATGGTGGCATTGGCTAAATGCCTGCATGACTGATGCCCCTTTTTAGAGCTGGCTAGCATTTTTATGTCTATGAGTTTATGAGAAAAACAACCTAAAAAACCCTGTCCCTAATCCCACAACAGCTTCTTGAAATGACATAAAGCCAATTTAATAAATTTGCCAGTCATCCCTATTATGCCTCTCTGGTTCACTTCTAGTGCGTCCTCTGATATACCAACTGCTGCTTCTTTTCACTGTTATGGACCTTCATGACTTTTCTTCTATTATTTCTTGCTCTATATAAAGAGATTACTCCTACCTTCTAGTATCCCTCCATGATATTCTATGCACTATTCACCTGTACTGTAAGAATCACCATGGCAGCAGAACAGATGCCAATAAGCTGCTGTCTTCTTTTTTCCATTCAAGTGGCCTTCAAATTGCTGACCAGTGAGAGAAAATAAGTTACAACAAAAAATAGGCTGGCACAGGTTATCTTCCTGCTGGGGTTCCTGAGAGCAGCACAATTGTATTTAGCCCGTCCTTTAGGGGAGATGAGCAGGTGCCAACCTATTCCACAATGAATAGCACATCAGAATAAATAAATCCAAAATATTATTCCATCACTTCCCTGAATAAAAAGAAATTTCATCTTCTAATCATATTTTGCACAAATTTGGTCCCACAATGTTTCTAACAGGTTTCTGTGCTCTTTTATTTTCCCCTTCCCCATGTGTTCATTCAAAAGCTTTTTGGTCATAAAAGCTCTCAAAATCTCAGGTAAATTTATTCTGAGGAAAATCTTCATGCAGGAATTGGCTGCCCTGTAATTTTTATACTATCTATTTCTCTGTCTGTAAATATTTCTGTTTTACAGTCTGGAAACAGCTGCAAACAAGATAAATAATGAAAACATTGCCACAAATACAGTAAGTCACACCTAGTGGTCAGTTTGTGGCCCTAGATGAGGAGAAATCATTTGCATGTGTGAAATTTATGTTACCTTATCATAATATATTGCCTCACAGATGGTATTTTTTTTCTTTTTTTTTCTGAGATAAAACTATTTACTAAGATAGAGAAAGGAAAAGGATAATAGTTATGAATATATACAGTTTTGAATATATAGATGTATATTTGAATGTATATAGCTGGTGATGCACAAGCAATTGCTCACAACCACCTACGGAGGAATGCTCAGCTAGCCCCCTGCAGTGAGTGGAAGAGAGATGAACTCCGTTGTCCTTCAAAACTCTCTTTTGCACTATGTCATATGGTAGGATATATCCCTTTGGTCGGTTTAAGTCAGCTGTCCTGATTTTGCCCCCCTTCTAGTTCCTTGCTCCACTCCCAGACCTTCTCTGAGAAGTTGCAATGGCCTTGGTTCTGTCCAATACTGCTTAGTGGCAACCAGAAACATCGGTATATCATCAACACTGTTTTTTTCTTAGAACCAAAACATAGCATCATATCACATACTCTGAAGAAAACAATTTGTCCCTAGATGAAACTAAAACAATTTATTACATAGCATTGATATCATGCACAGGTTCCAGGTCTTTAATTAGTAATTAGCATCACTTTTTCTTTTTTTTTTTTAAATATGTATGTGTAATATTATAATGTAATCATATTATTCCAGTATTCTATGGCCACCCATGCACATTGTCCATAGTATTCATTTAGTTCATTACTTTGGGCTCCTTCTCTCTTAACAGTTCTTCAGTGCAAGAGAGATTATTCAGTCTCGGGTTACTGTGTGCTGAAGCTAGTTCTGGTTCCATCAGAATTCATTCTTCTTTAACCTGGGTGATTCTTACTGTGATACTCTTAACAACATACAGCAGCCATTTTTCCCAAAATCTTCTCCCATTTCTATGGTGATTTCTTAAACAAGATGGTTCATACAACTGCAAAGAGAAAGAAATTTGCTCTAATTAGGTATTATTTCTAAGACAGTGAGTTGATATAAATGAAGCTTGAGTTATCAGTACTTAATTAAGCAATTGCATGCCATCACAAGTTACTTTCTGCGATCAATTCAACTGCTATTCTCTGTTTAGCTGATGGCAAGCATTTTAATGTCTTTATGTCCTGTCCTTATCCCTAATCAATATAACAATTATCTATGCTACCTATTCTGGATGGAAGAAAATAACAAATTCCTACATTCATTTGGTAGACTAAGATAAAGTTAGAATCCATAGTTTCCTACTGATTACAGTACTGCAGTTTTTAGTGTTATCATAATGCACAGATGTTATATTAGTACTTCTAAACTGGTTAAAATTACAACCTAAACTAGGAAAGCCATGAGTATACAACCTTTATGAACAGAATGGCTGTAGTATGGCTGAAATAAACATCAAGCATATAGGAGAAGAATCTATTCTTGATGCAGTACTTCTTCTTTATATGATCACTTTGAAAAATGCTCTGAAGCCTGGTCACTGCTGGGAGGAAAGGCACAAACATCTGTGGGTTATTTCAGTGAGGATGCTGCAGCTCAGCCACCTGCCAAGCAAGCTACCCATAAGTTGTTTGGTTTTGAATGGTGTTAGAAGACTGGCTGGGGAAAGAGAGTTTGTAGCACAATGGAGAAGACTGTGTTCTTATTGTTCTCATCTTCTTTCATAAATTTACTTTTTATAAGGGAATGTCGCTACAGAACAAGGGGAAATGGTTTGAACAACCTGGTCTATGGGGAGGTGTCCCTGCCTACAGCAGTGGACTGGAACTACGTGATTTTAAAAATCCCTTCCAACCCAAACCATTCTGATTCTATGATTATTTTGTCTTATCTCTTAATGTTTGCATTTTGCAATAATACTCAACAGCAGAACAATATTTGATGCATTTTCTGAGATGGAAATCTCCTCAGTCCTTAAAAACACTGAAGTCATTACTTCAGTGAGATTTACTTCAGGAGATTTTAGGCATAGATGAGCATCTATAAGGCATAACACTACTGTTCAGAGCTAGAGGCAGATTCTAGGGCAGTTGTGCTATTCTGGAAAAGAAACATTATGTGATTCTTTCTTTTGGTGAGCCCTACCACCAAATGCTGGGTCCTCTAGCCCTCTTTCTAAGTCAGCATGTCTTCCTAGTACTGCTACCAACTGTGCAGTGGGGAAGGTAAACCAGAAAGAATTTCAAGCTTTTTTAATGAATTATTAAATAATAATAATGGACACTACCACTTATAATTACTGGAAAACTATCCTTTTTCTTCTATTCTTTGCATAAATTGAATCTTTTTTTTTTTTTTGGGTAGTTTAAAGCTCTAATCATACAAGCTGTTTTGTACATCACTATACAATCTTAATAAAGGACTGAGAATTCTGAAACTGCTCACAGCTTCTCTTTTTCACTTGGATTTTCTCAAAATAATAAGCAAAAAAGTCTAATTGTTTTGACAAGCTCATACAGACACAGGTTTTTGGCTGTAGTTTGCCATTATTTATTGGAGCATTCTGTTCTTGCAGAGGAAAAGGCTGAAATGGGTCCTAAGTACTTTCTGCATAATGAAACAAGTCATATGAAAAAAAAAAAACAACACATATGTAATCTATATATTCTGTTTATTTAGCAAGTTGGTGACTTGGTCTATGCTAATGAAGTCTATGAAAGACAGAATACTGGAGAAAATTTGGGATCATCTGCCTGAAGTATGATGTGTTATTTTTATTCAGTATTTATAAGATCATCAAGAAAACTATTAGTAAATGAAGAGAAAATCAGTACCTCAAATAATTTTGATTTTAAAAAGAATAAGAAATTATAGAACTTCCTTTAATGCAATTAGAAGATGTCATGTTTCACGGGAGGGATTTTCATGCATTTTTGTTGTTAAACTTCTTACTGAAAGCCAGGCTAATGAAAGTGGATGTAGTATCCTTACATGTATTACTGCATTTCTAAATCTTTGTTAAACCACAGATGGGAGTCAGCAGAGCTGCCACCTTGGACTTCCAGTGGGTAGACTTTAAGCTCTTCAAGACTTTAATAGTAAGACTTGATACACCCTGGGAACACATCCTCCTGCGCTGGTAGGTAGGGATGGGGAACAGAATAAGCCCTGCATGATCTATGATGAGATGGTTTTGGGCCTGCTGGATGCTCACAAGTTCATGGGGCCAGATGGATTGCACCCTACAGTACGGAGGCAGTTGACAGATGTGGTTGCCAAGCCACCCTCCATTATTCCTTGGCAATCCTGTCTGACTGGGGATGTCCCAGCAGACTGGAGACTGGCAAATGTGATGCCCATTTTCTAAAAGAGCTGGAAAGATGATCCTGATAGCTACAGACCTATCAGAATGAAATAAAAAGATGATAAAAAGCTTTAATTAAAGGAACATCAACTACAGTATCTTAACAGTGGAGCCCTGCACCCAACCCACTATCAGTTAAAAGCACCAGGGATTATTTGTGGTGTGACTGACATCAGCAATGATGGTTACACCCTCATCCTGTATTGCTCCATCTTATGTGCCTGGAAGGTTATGTAACAGATAATCTCAGGAGCCATGATGGAACCAGTTAAAAGTCAACCAGGGGATAAGGTCCAGTCAGCATGGTTTTATGAATGGTAGATCCTGTTTGACAAACCTGATTTCATTTTATGACAAGGTGACTCACTTAGTGGATGAGGGTAAGGATGTTGATGTAGTCTACCTAGACTTCAGTAAGGCTTTTGACACTGTCCCCCATAAAATCCTTGTGGAGAAGCTGGCTGCCCATGGTCTGGATGGGCATAAACTCTGCTGGGTGGCCAGGCCCAAAGAGTTGTGGTCATGGAGTTAAATCCAGCTGGCAGCCAGACATGAGCGGTGTCCCCCAGGGCTTGGCACTGGAGCCACTTCTATTTAATCATCTTTATTAATGATCTTGATGAGGGGAGTGAGTACATACTCAGTACGTTTGCAGATGAAACAAAGTTGGGATGGAGTTTTGATCTGCCAGAGGGGAGAAGGGCACTACAAAGGGACCTGGATAGACTGGATTGATGGGTCAAGGCAAACTGTATGAATTTCAATAGGGCCAAGTGCTGTGTCCTGCATTTTGGTCATAACAAACCCAGGGAACCCTACAGGCTTGGAGAGGAGTGGCTGGAAAGCTCCCTGATGGAAAGGGACCTTGGTATGCTGATGGACAGTTGGCTGAATATGAGCCAGCAGTGTGCCCAGGTGGACAAGAAGGCCAATGGCATCCCGGTTTGTATCAGGAATGGTGTGGTGAGCAGGACTGGGGAAGTCATCCTGCCCCTGTACTCGGCATTGGTGAGGCCTCACCTCAAGTACTGTGTTCAGTTTTGGGCACCTCAGTACAGAAGGGACATGGAGATGCAGGAGCAGGTCCGAAGAATGGCAACAAGGCTTATGAAGGGCTTGGAGAATATGCCCTGTGAGGAGAGGCTGAGGGAGCTGGGGCTGTTTAGTCTGGGGGAAAGGAGGTTGAGGGGAGACCTTATTGCTCTCTTTTAGTATCTGAAAGGTGCTTACAGTGAGATCAGGGTTAGTCTTTTCTCTGTTGACAGGTGACAAGACGAGGGGAAATGGCCTCAAGTTGTGCCAGGGTAAGTTTAGGTTGGATATCAGGAACCATTTACTTCATTACAAAAAGGGCTGTTAAGCACAGCAATAGGCTTCCCAGGGAAGTGACCATCCCTGGATGTATTTAAAAACTATTAGGATGTAGTGCTCATGATTTAGAGGAGGGTTGTTAGTTAGGGTAATATGGTTTTTTGCTGTTGGGCTCAATGATCTTTAAGGTCTTTTCCAAACTCAGTGATTCTATGATTCTTTGTAAGGTTATTATGCTGAAATTTAAAATCCCACTGTAGAAACTCTTAGTATAGTGAATAGAGGCCTGTTAAATTCATTATATTATGGCTTGGGGAGTAGATCTACTGACAGAGTATTAATCTGGGCTTGGACCAGTGTAGAACTGTCTAGAATTTTTGTTTATCTTTTTGCAGCTGACCTTTTGTCTATAACAGACAGTCATGGAAAAACGAGCAAGGAACAGCATTACAGAAATCTTCCTAATGATTTGACTTTCTCCATACCTTGACTGGACAATATGTGTGATTTCTCTTGTGCTACGAAGTAATGACATACCAGATGTTTAAATGTTGCTTCGGAATTTCAGCCTTTTCAAACTGCATTTGTGGTTTGTAATTCCTGATATATGCAGATTCAGCCAGAGTATGCTCTTGTAAGGACTCTCGGTGCTCTGAAGTGCACTTAGAAACCTTTGCAGAGTGAGCACATAAACACAGCAGCAGGGTTTAGGGTCTACTGATTCTGAAGCTAGAAGGGATTATATTTTCAGGGATCATTTCTGTTGGCAACTAAGGAACTGTGATCAAAAATATCTGATGTCAGAAGCCACAAGGAGGGACAATGTGTTCCCTCTCCTGAATATGGAGGGCTGGGCTAGATGATCTCCAGAGATATCTTCCAATCCCTACAATTCTGTGACTCTATGACATTAGTTAAATGCCTTCAGCTTGCTACAGCCAAAGGAGAAATGTTATAAAACACCACTAAATCTTGCTGATCAGTATCTATAACTGGTTATCAGATGTGAAACAAAGTTGAGCAATAATAACTAAAAAAACCCACTCAAGTCACTACAGGCATCTAGAGATGCTGAGTATCATTATTAAAATCTTTAGTGATTTTAGTTCGGTGGTTTTTAGCTGACTGTATTTCTTGAAATGTGGAGCAGTAGCAGTTTGTATTAACAGAAAATTCACATTTAGAGCTTCAAAATTAAAACACAGTGCAAAAAGCTGACAAAATTTAATGATGTTTAAATTATATTCATTTGATCATGTACATTTTCATTTAAAATAACATTTCTGCCTAGGGAATTATTGGTACTAGAAAACCACTTAGGGTGCCTAATCACTGAACAAGGCTACATTGTGGTACCAAAATTACTTATTTTCTTTAGCTTACAATATGAACATGGTTCTAAAAGATTTTCATCTGCTTACTAAAAGTTCAAGCTGCTTTTAATTGCCAGGGCAATAGCTTTCTTTCACACTAAGACAGGCTCTCCTCTCTCTTTAAAATCTATTTCAAGACTAAAAAAAGATAACTTAGTTAAAAATGGATGAATACAGAGGACAGTATAAAGGTGAAATGAATAAGAAAGTTAATATAAAGTGACAGTGTGACTTAGACATAAAAGATACTTTTTTTTCAAACAGCATTTTTTATCAAAATCTTGTGCTACCAAGTGTACTCAGATTATTTCAAGTGAAATAATATTAGGTCACTGAAAAGGGAAAATTGAAACGTCTTTGCCAAAATCTGCCCATAGAAGTATATATAAAAATGATAAGGGCAGAATCTGAGAGAAGACGTTCTTTCCATAGTACTACAGCAAAAATATCCTTTAAGTCAATAATGGGAATCAAGGAGTCTAAGTCCAGGAGTGTGGACTTAGCAGGGGTGAAGTCTTTCCAACCTTGTGAAAGAATGCAATGTGTTAGAAGTCCTGCCTGCAAGAGATTTCTTGGAAACTGAAATATCATAAAATCATATTTCCCTGCAGGCTTTTTCTCCCAGGAATTATCTATACTAGAATCTGTTTGATAACCTGATGCAGTTTTCCCTAAACAGTAATTTCTAAACTCTTTATCATGATGTGGATCTTTGTCAAACTCAGAAAACACCTGGAAGTCTTGCCTTCTTGAACCTCCGCCTGAGTGTTCCATCCTTCAGTCTTCAGGTAGCATCAGCGTTGTGGTAGTTCTGGGACACAAACTATGGCTCTGAGGCAAAAGTGAAAGGAATAGAACGAGGATGGAGAAAATTATATGTCAGAAGTTACTAGAAGCTACTAACCTAAGTTTTCTCCCTTCTGAAAACTGTTCTGACATATATAAGCAGTGTAATGAGACCTCTTTACACTTTAGGGTAATTTAGGTCTTTAGGGTCATCCACTGTGAGGAGAAAGAAGTTATCAGTAAAAAACAACTAAATTGTCAAGCCAGATTTCTTTTTAGGACAATAACCAAGGACTATAATTTATTTAAAATTGTTATCAAATCTTGGCTAGAATTGAGAACATCTCAAAAATTACTTTTGATCCTGGATGCAGTGAAATAATAAGTTATCATGCCATAGAGCTGAACAATAATTAAAGATTTTGTTTCTTGTTACTGAAAAATACTCAGTTTTAATTTTTCTCCATCTCTATTCATGGTTTTCAATATTGAGATGTATGAAGTTGATTTTAACTAGAGAAAATTAAATTGTATTTTGAAGAAGAGATTGTAAAAGAAATCTGTTACTAACTGAGCTTCGAAAGAACAGAGAATTACTTGGACCTAACTAATAGTTTGTAAATCCCAGAGTATCTTGAGGACAAAACCATGCTGTATAGATTCCTCTTGAAATGGATGTTGTACATATGTACATTAGTCATGTCAATCTACCATACACAACTGTGGATATGATCATAGCAAAAGGCTTCATAAAAATGACAGAAAAAAAACAGTTAAAAAAAAACAAACTCTAAAACGATGTAAAACTGTGTCAAAGTTCTGAGAAAAGACTGGGAATAAAAAGAAAGAGGGCAGAAAACTTTTTTTTAAAACGTGATATTGCTGTAATTTAAATAACTCTCTGAGTCTGCAGAGAAAAAACTTTCCTGAAAACTACAATCTGCAGAGAAAAAACTTTCCTGAAAACTACAATTACAAATGCACATAAAATACTGTCTGAATTCAGCCCAAACTTCCTCACTTATTTTGCCCAGTAATGGAAGCACAATGCAATATTAAATGAATTCTGTCATACACGCTCCCTTTGGAATACAGGGTGAAATGTAATTTTATAATATTTCATATTCTGTGGCAGCTTTAGCTTTAAATCCACATTTAAGTAGCTAAAACAGAGCTTGGTTTTGGGAAATCGAATGAGATATTAAGTGCCTGTTTGTCCCATTGTCTTTAATAGGATTGAGCACAAGCTTGAAAGCTCAACAAAAGCTTGAATATTATTTTGAATAGGGAACCTCGAACCATTGTATTTAAAACTAAAATATCGGGGCTATTTATCCTTTAGTAGAGACACTTGTTAGTGATTATGAATATTGTTTTGCTAACCACACTGGAAACCTGAGGCAATGCAGCAAACTACAGATAGTCTTGTGAACTGAGGATTTGTGTGCATGTGTTTTAAAAGAAGAAGCATAGCCAAAACAAAAACAAAACAACACAAAGTAAAGAACTAAATAGACAAATTTGCCCACTTCAGGATTTAAATGTTACTGATTAGACTTTGAATTCCATAACTCAGTTAGTTTTATGCTGTATTGGGGAACCATCAGTGAACACATGACGAGATGACTGAAGAAGGAACATGAGTATACATATTTGTTTCACACTTGATTCTACTTGGTTGGCAACATCTTTTTCTGCAAAGCTGACTCGATAGTACAAAAAACATCTTTGAGGAAAAAAAATATGAAAGGAAACACTGTTCTCAGGCCTTCTTCTTTCACACCTCTTTGACAGTGTGAAGAGACTGTAGAGATGGTGTAAATAACAGAGAAAAATTGGGCTTGTTAATTACTACTGAGCATATTACTTGTTCTCATGAGTAATTTCACTGGAATCAGGGTATAAATCACTGTGCTTGGTTGTAAATGTTTTCAAGTCTGGGAGGTCTTCTGAGTCTTCTGGGATATTTCGCTGTGTGTGTGTCAATTACACTTTTACAACTCATCTCTCTTGTGTGCTTTTTCCCAGCAGCAGCTCCCTTTCCTGCTAAGCTATGCTGGCCCAGAAGGCCATGGGATGTGCCTATTAAGCAAGAAGACAGTACATTACACTCAGAAAGGTCTTAAAAAAAAAAAAAAATTAAATGTTTTTAGAGGAGTAGGGTTTCTTCAATAAAAGCTTTGTTCTGCAAACCTGTCATAATAAGTTTGTGACTGACCTTGCTACTTTAGCATACATTTGAGATTTCTCAAAGGAACAGACGTGTAAAATGATGCAATGCCAGCTCATAATAGTTTTATTCAAAGGGTAAAACTACAGGCTTAGGAACAAAGTGCTGGGGCAACCTGACCCTTTCTTCTTTATTTCTGGTGGTACAAATTAGTACAAGGATTTACTCACATTATAAAAAATTAAAAAAAGGGTAAAAGAGAAGAACCCCATAGAGGTTTTGAGAGCATAAATAAATGTCTGCACCTGGCATACACCTGCTGCCTGAGGGATGAGAAACTGGAGAGCAGCTCCTCAGAAAGGGGCCTGGGGCTTCCAGCTGACAGCAAGTTGAATCTGAGGGATCTGTACATGCTGGCAGCCGAAGGGGCCAACTGTTACCTGGGATGCACCAGGCTGGAACTGCCAGCTGGGCAAGGGGAGGGATTGACTGCTCTGCGCTGTATTGCTGCACCTTGAGCACAGAGTGCGGGTTTGGGCACTGCAGTATATGTATATAAAACCAAGACAGAGCATCCAAAGAACAGTTTTGAAGACGGTGAAATGTCTAGAGGGCAAGATGTACGAGAAGCAGCTTAGATCCCTTGGTTTGCTCAGCCCAGAGCAGAGGAGCTGAGGGGAGGCCTGATGGTGGCTGCAGCTCCTCACAGGGAGCAGAGGGGAAGCACTGAGCTCTGCTCTTTATGACAGCGACAGGGCCCAAGGGAACAGCATGGAGCTGTGCTGGGGGAGGGCAGCTGGAGGTTGAGGACAGGGGTTCCACCAGTGGGTTGTGGGCATGGAACAGCCTGCCAAGGGCAGTGGGCAGAGCCCTGAGATGCTGGACTTCAAGGAGTGTTTGGACAGTGCATAGGGTTTGGATGTTGAATGGCTCTGTGTGGAGGCAGGAGTTGGACTCAGTGATGCTTGAATCCCCTTTCCAACTTGGGATATTCTGTTCTGTGTGGTTATTTTTAAGTCTTGAGGAAAGAATTTTGTATGCTTTAGGAAAATGTAGTTGGGTTCTATAAATCTAAAGGCTTTTGTATTTACTTCTTGTTCTGTTTTTCATTTGCTCTCAGTGCATGTTTTTCAATTTACAAACAGAGAAAAGACAAGTTAGTATATAAATGTTTTGCTGTCACTGTACCTCACCAGCAGTTTCTCACAGGACTCTGGACTTATAGATTCATGGACTCTGTGAATTCCCAGTGAATTTCCATTCTTGTATGATGTTGTTTGTTTGTTTGTTTGTTTTTTTCTGTTACCTCCCATCTTCTTTCTTAGCCTATAACCGGAAGATACACATTGCACTGTTAAACAGGCATATACCATTGACTGTAGGAATATATAGTTTAGTGAGCATTTAAGTTGACTCCTGTTTTAGGTGCATTTAAAATAAGTTCTTCAGAACAAAAACTGTTGCTCCCTCACTAGAGAGAAAAATAATAATAATAATAAATTCACACAGCTACATCTGGCACTCAGCAATCTCATCAGAGGACTGGAAAAAATCTATTCATTATTAGAAAAATTGTCTATTGTTAATAGAGTAAGCAATGGATTCCTGTTCTCATCTCAACTGGGAATGAAGCTGGCTTGTCTGTTTGAACAGTGGTGACAAAAAACATTTTTTGATTGAATTCTCAGAGCATCTGCTTGCACAATCAATCCAAAATATCTTTATGCATAGTACTAACTTGCACTGGATTGAATTCTTTTTTCTGTGTAGTATGCCAACAAAACTTGTCATCTGTATACTGACAGCCTATTTCTGAACATAATGTGATCTTGGGATATATTTTTGTCACCTTCAGTGTCTTCAGAGTGGATAGGTGATTTTTAACTTTTTTTTTCTGCTTTTTTTTTAAACCATACTTCTTATGTTATTTTCATTGCCATGATAAATTTATGGCTACACAAATTAAAAGTATATACATCTTGAGAGATGGAGAGGAAGATTTTCTTTTCTTCTTCCTTTTCTCCTTTGATTTTCCAAAAGTTTCATTTTTATTTTCACTTTATTGAGAAACCTACAAGTGATGGAAGAACTTACCAATTGAACAAGGAAGAATTCTTTTTTTTTTTTCTTTTTCCTCATAGACTGTGATTTTGTCTGCCCTATTTGAGATTTAAAAGCATATTTTAACAATCAAACAACACATATTATTTATACACAAGCTTAAGAAAAATCCTAATGCACTGGGTCAGAATTATGTATAATATCACCTAGAATTGCTCTACTGATATTTGGAAGATACAAATTATACAGGATAAGGTACTAATGTTATTAATAGCAATGCAGAAGCAGCTTGTGTCTGAAAGAGAGAGCACCCTTTTGCACTAACTACAATACAAGTGAACAGCACTTCAAATTATTTATGTCTTAATTAAAAGAAGCATGACCAGGTAAAAGGGCAGCAGTCATAGACAAATGAAAACGTGTGTCAAAAGTCATATGGGAGATTAACAATTTAAATGTGATTTAAACCTGTATTTCCTGAGTCTGTGTCTAACAGAATCTCTACTCTATGCACAATCCCATCTTTTCTTCCATATACTTCATTGTGTGACATGCAAGTTAAAACATCCTCAATGCTTTCTCAGCTGTGCATAGACTAATATTTAGGAATGCACGTATGTTCACAGAGACAGCAGAGGGCTTGATTTGCAATGGGATACGAGAGTACATAAATAGCTAGTGAGACACAAGGTACTGTCATTGCCTGTAAATACCAGAGATGCATGCAATCGAGGTGACTACATAAATGACATAGATTCACTGTTTTGCAGGTGCAGTTTTGCAAAGCCAGGTGAGGGAAAAAGTCACAACACATGAATCATTTTAGCTCCTGAGTATAACTCTCTGCTGTCAATTCCAGTTCTGTTTGTCATCAGACAAAGACACTCAAGACAGTAAACCATTACAGCTCTGCATTCTTCTATCCCCAAGGGGGCCTTTTTAAAGAGGCAAATTGATTTTTGCCACCAGACAGTGAGTCATGCATACAAACTAGGAGAGTACTTATGAATCCCTATATTCGTTTCCCCATGGTGCTTGGTAAGGTGAGTTGTTTGCCTGATTTGCTTAAGAATACATTTTGGGAAAGAAACAAAACAAAGCAAAACACAAAACCCTAATGTTTTTAACCCCTGCCTCAAGAATACAATATATCTGTCAGCACTGAAATAAATGCTTTCACTCCCTATGGAGAGCTTGCATTTTTAGTTTACACAGACTTGATATGATCAAATAGTTTTCCATGTGCTATGTGTAGAACTTCAAAACCAATCTTTACGTGGCTATTTTATGTTGTCTGCAGTGGTGTTTGTAACTGGTGTGCCCTAGGCTGCTCAAGGTCTATGCTGGACCTGTGTAAGACCTGTATCCCTCCAGAGAAGCCATTGAAGCCTAGGTGTGCACTCTTGTTCCTATAGAAACCTATAGAGGAGGGGAGAAATTGACTCAATTACCTCCAGGAGATAGCAGTAAAGAAATTGAAAGCACACTAGATAAACTAAGCATATCTCTGTTCAAAGTCTAAAACTGTCTTTGTCTCATTCTTCAGACTTAGGGATCCTGAATTTTCATACCTCATTCTTCTTCACAAACAGTTTTCTTGCTGCAAGTGCCTTTCTTTTTCTTTCTTTTGTTGCATGGGGTTATTTTTCAGTCACCTAATGTAAATGTGTTGTTTAAAAAATACTGATATTATAATTCAACGTTACTAAGAGAGTTTTAGATTTATGTTAGATTTGTAAGTATTCATTGATGCAAAAAGAATAAGCTGAAAAATCATTGCCTACACTGTCAGACCTGCAGGGTGCACTGAAAGTTGCACCTATTGATAGCAGATAAAATAGGCTTGCAGGAGAAGGGATGCAGAGATTGGAGAGAATAGAGGTTAGTTTCTGAAGGCTGCAGCTGCCTTTGCTTCTTGTTGTTCATTCCACAGTATTTGCATGCCCTTCTTCCTTTCCCTTTTCTCAATTTTTCTTTTATTCCCCCCCCCCCCCATCAATAATCACAGAATGCAGATAATATCAATATATATAAAAATAATGCATTTCAACTTCATTTCACTTCCCTGCAGAAGTAAACATTCCATCCCAGTACTGCATTTAGGTTTTAAACAGTGACTTATTAATAAAAAATGTATAAATTTTAACCTAATCTCCCATCTAAAATATATTATACATTCAACTCAAGCCTAGTGCAATATGATACATATTTAAACTTATTATATAGCACACAAAGCAGGAACATTCAAATTTCTTTCTTTTTTTTTTTTTATTAATATATGCAAACCTACATAAGAGTTAAAAATAGTCCTTATTTAGACCGAACACAAGATAGTCAGATTTTAGACCACCTGGTGTAGCTGGTAGAATGTGTTGGATGCCTGTGGAGAGAGCAAACTGTCTTGAGAAGAGCTACCCAGCCTGTATAAAATATTGTAGCTCTTTTTGTCTTAAGTTAAGCCTTAATGATTAATACCCACTGAGGATTTCATCTTAGAAGAAAAGCTCAGTCCAATTGGATGGTCAGCTGCTGGCAGAAACAATACACTCTGTGATTCATAGGGAGCACATTTCAAATGCACCACTATTATTTCATCTGATTTAATGGGAAATGTGCTACACAACACAGAAAGCTTTTCACAGAACAAAGTAGTAGGAAGTGGAAGTTACATATTTATATCACAAAGTTCCCTGGAAATGTAATCATCCAGTACATACTTTTCTTTAACATCCACATACCACAATACCACAGATACCTAGGAATTCTTTTATTTTATTTTTTTTTTTCGTTTTTCTAGATATTTTGTATTCACAGTCATTCTTAAATTCACAATGATCTTAAATACTTTGAAATGCTCACAGATCCTATATCACAACTAAATGCAAAACACAAAAAAGCACAAAAGTCAAAGGTGGCTTTGTATTATGAAGGCAGATATATATTGTATATATATATATACATATATATATATATATATATGTATATATATGGTATAATATTGGACCTTGAATTTAAGAAAATGTAGAAGTACTTCAAGGGATGACTGATGATAGAAAAGACTGAAATAAGGAGAGAAAGAAAAATAAATCTCTATACATATATCAGTGAGTTTTTTTAAAATTACAGAGGAGTAATTGGGATGGAGAAAATACAGAGATAAAATTGGGGTAGAGGGAGTGAAAGAAAATGCTGCTGCAAGACATGGGCATGAGTCAGAGGACAAAAAGTACAAAACAGTCAAGAAATTAAAAATAATGAATGGGAAAATAAAGGGAATGTGCATATTATTCTTGTTAGAAAAGAACTACAGTGATGTGATGAGGGCAATATAGAAAGCAAAATCTTAGCATTGATTAATGTCATATATTTGAGAAGTCATAGTTGGCATGTTTTCATGAGAAGACTGCATTGTACATTTTTATGAGGGATTGGAATAAGAAAGAAAGATAGAAAAATACTCCATGGAAGCAATCTCCTCTCCTCCCCTCCTCTCTACTCCCCTCTTTTAAAGCCACCTAGGATACTGTTGGCCTTTGGGTCTTTTCACATACTATTGGCTCCTGTTTAGTTTTTCATTGACCAGAACCCACAGAGCAACAGGCCTGCTCTCAGTCAGTTCTTCTCCCAGTCTGTACACATATCTGGGATTGCCCTAACCCAAGTACAGGACTTTGCACTTGGCCTTGTTGAACCTCATTAGATTTACATATGCCCACTTCTTAAACTCAACCTTGTTTTTGTTTTGTTTTGTTTTGTTTTTAATAATTACAAAGGCAAAACAAAACACAAATCTCTTTATTTTGGGGGTAATTGCTCCCCTCTTCTTAACACAAATCTCCTTATTTTTAGCCTGTTCCAAGTGCTCACTGTCACTCACTCACTGTCCCTTGCCAGCAGGATGAGAAGAAATAGAATGAAGGAGGGTGAGAAATCATGTGGGTCAAAATAAAGACAGTAAGATCACTTACCAATTACTGATATAGGCAGGAGAGCCTTGCTTTTGATGAATTTAGCTTAGCTTATTGCTCATGTGGGTCAAAATAAAGACAGTAAGATCACTTACCAATTACTGATATAGGCAGGAGAGCCTTGCTTTTGATGAATTTAGCTTAGCTTATTGCCAGTTAATATAAATATTCGAATACTGATTTTAATTTTGAGAAACTAAAGCAACAACAAAAACAACAAAACAAAAATACTTACACAGTTAGGGAAAACACCACTTCTTTCCCTCTCCTAGGCTAGGTTTTACCCCATATTCCTCCTACCTTGTTACTGATGCGGGTTATACTCAGCAAGATAACCTGTGCTGAAAGGAGTGACAGTAGTTTCCTTCTGCTGGTCTGGCCCTCTTTTGCTTTTCCTCTGTTCTGGTGAGAATCCTTCACAGGCTGCAGTCTCTTCTAACTGCTCTGATTTTGGCTCATTGGTGTGCCCACACAATATAGTCAATTACTCTTCTCAGTTTTATATCAATCATCTGCAAATTTGCTAGGGTTGCTCTTTGTCCAATTATCAAGATCATTAATAAAGATGCTAAATACTATTGGCCCTGCTATTGCCTCTTCTCCAAGAGGGGATACCATTAGTGCCTGATTGCCAGCTGGAGTTTGTGCCACTGGCCTCAACTCTCAGAACTTGGCTGTTCAGATTGCTTTCAGTCTATTTATCTAGTCTGCCTATATCTGTAAAATCTGTCTAGACTTTTATAAACCCTATGTAGATTTTATCATTTAATCAATCTGGGACTTGTGGAAGACAATGTTAAAAGACGTATGCAGGTGGAATGTAAGAAAAAATAACAAGCAACTTCAAATCTAAACGGAAAAGAAAGGTGAAAAAAATCAAGTGAAAAAAGATTACTCTCTCTATATCTCTCTATATCATAGCTAGGAACAGATTAAGTGATTTTCCTAATGCCTCTGAGGCCATCTGAGACAGAGAGAGTCGTTAAGCCTATGTGCCCTGAACCAATTCTCATATTATAGATGAACTTTTCCACTTTGCAATCATTTTTTTATTTATTATCTTCTCCGCCTTGAAGCTGTTCTCATTCAACCATATTTTGGAACTATACTTACAACTGACCACTCATATCACATTTTTCACAGCCCTGGAAGAGCCTGAGTATCATTCTTGCTGCTCACTTCTCTATCACACACCAAGTGAGCTACAGTAGTTGTAAAGTACTGCTGAACTGACAGGTTGGAGTTGCTACTGACACTGTAGAAAAAAAAGACTTCTCAAAAGGTTAACACCTACATTTTTATCAAAGAAAAAAAATGAATTATTTGAACTGTTCTGTCTGGAGCTACAGGTCTTTGAGATAATATGTGGAATCACTTAGTTCTTCTAAAACCATCTTATTTTAACTTTTATATAATCATCTGCTCATGAAAGTCCACCTCACACTTCAGGAACAGTTAGGGCTGGCAGTAAGACTGACGAGGCTGGGTGTGAGCACAGGTTAAGAAGATTCAGTGCAAAAACAGAAAGAAACTTTAAGTCCAGGAAGAAAAACTCTTGGATTCTTATTCTTTTTGATGGATCCAAACCATATATTTCTAGGTTGTTTCTAATATGCATGAATCAAGTGATTTAAATAATAATAATAATAATAAATAATAATAATAATAATAATAATAATAATAATAATAAAAAAACAAAACTGAAGCATGTAATTAGCTCCCTGACTACTTTTTAGAAAGTAGTAAACGTTGACTGAGACCAATTTAAGGAAAATATTATAATGGTTGTTGTACCACATAACTTTGAAATCAATTAGACTTGACTGTTTTTCTCATGTGATGCTTGTAATGGAGCACATTGATCCGTTTTGTGCAAGATAAGTACTTACAATTAAGTTTAGATTTTGTTATGCTACCAGCAGCGAAATGAAGGAGCAATATAAATGAGACACCTTACTTGAAAATATCAAAACCTTGTTTAGAAGGATAGAAAAGGCTTAACATTTTACAAAATAAACAAACAAACAAATAAATAATCGTTTATGATCCAAAAGAAAACCCCTAAACAATTATGCAGTTTGTACTGATGAAAATGTTTGAAAAATTACTGAATCGACATAATGTTAAAGAACTGCCACTCAAGAGGACATGGAATATATAACAAGCAGGAAAGCCAAATAAACTATAACCTTGTAATCACAAAATACACTGCTCTTTTCCTAGCCCAAGGATCTGTCTGCACTTAATTAGATTTGCATCCAGCTAATGACATGGCATCTCTGGAAAGCTATTCTAAATATTGGCTGTAGGTAAGGGCATAATCTTGGCTCATACATGAAAAGGAAAACAAAACAATCAAAACAAACAATTGGATAGAATTGTCTGCAAAAGAAAGAGGTCAGATTAGAGGAGCACTGGTATGTATGGAGTTGTGTTTCCTTCTTGAGGCACATTATATTTGACAAATGCTCAGCCTCTTTGCAGCTCATAAAGGAATTCATTTTGCTGTATACTCAGGAAACTTTCAAAAAAGGAAAATATAATGTAACCCAACTCAGATGTTTAAATCTGAGTGTACTAAGCTATGCTGAAGAGGCTTCTTTTCTGTATGTTCCAGGCTTTATCACTTATTCTACAGGTTTTACACTTGATTTTAAAAAGGCAAAATGGAATCATCAATAGATACCCCCTAGAAAAGGTGTACTAGGTGTTTTTTGTTGTTTTTTTTTTTTAATGCATGAAACAGTTCAGTATCTTGATAGTGTCTGAGTAACTGCATGCACCCTGTATTGAATATTGAATTCTACTGTATGAAGAAGCATTGTTTCCCAAACACAGTATATTTCTTTCTTTACACTTCAGTACAACCCATCATTAGGAACCTATGAAGCAGGAAAAGCAAAATTGACAGAAAGGATTCATTTTAAAATACAACTAGACATCACATTCTCTCACTTGAAACAGAATGAAACAACAATAATTGCAATGTTAGCTGAACCTGCAGAACAGTAACCAGCTAACCCTAATTGAATGTTGCCTTTGCATTATCAAAAAGGTAGATTTGGCATTTACCACTTTTCTTACCTGAATCAGCACATGAAATTGTCTCCCTCTGAGTCAATTACCAAGTACTTCTGTTATAAATGACAACAGACTGTCAGGAATTCTTGCTCTACAAAAGCTTATTTTGAACTCACCAGCTGTTTAATACATATCTGATCTCCAAGAATTTCCTTCTTTCATATTTTCCAGTATATGTGTATAAACATAGAATTTGTTTACTCCAAATGCATAATAATCCTGTACTGGGATAAATAGGAGAATCTGATCTCAATATACATATAGATGCAGAAGTATGTTGATACATAGACTCAGATACACGTACGTGTATGATAATTGGATATCTGATACAAAGAAATATGACACATGCTTATATGACGTGGTGAATATGAGTGTTCTGTGTGCCTACTGGGAATATATCTCCAGCCACAGTACCACAGTACTTGTTGTCTGTGGGGCCATGGGCATACAGCAGTCTTGATTCTGGCTGTCAGATCCACTGTGGTGTATTTTCCTGTAACAAAATGTAAGAATATTCCAGCATAGTAATGTAGTAACCCTCTCCTCTCCTCTCCTCTCCTCTCCTCTCCTCTCCTCTCCTCTCCTCTCCTCTCCTCTCCTCTCCTCTCCTCTCCTCTCCTCTCCTCTCCTCTCCTCTCCTCTCCTCTCCTCTCCTCTCCTCTCCTCTCCTCTCCTCTCCTCTCCTCTCCTCTCCTCTCCTCTCCTCTCCTCTCCTCTCCTCTCCTCTCCTCTCCTCTCCTCTCCTCTCCTCTCCTCTCCTTCTAATAAATTCAATTACATTTGTTATGACTAGAATAGAAAATCTGCCAGAAATCAAAGGGTTGCAGTACATGAGCTTTGCGTCTACTGGTACAAAAATATAGAACATAGTGATACTGGTGTGTTCAACTCTAGTCCTTCTGTGCAAGTGCAATTAACTGCTGTTTAGTTAATAAGCTAAAATGCCACTGATATGTGGTTTTATGTATAGCATATTGATAGCAATGTTTGGAAAAAAAGAAACGTTTCCAAATGAGACAAGCAAAAGAAATATTGTGGTCCAAATTGCATATAAAATAACTATTTATTTTCTCTGAGCAAACAGAAATTGAATACTGTATGGTTATTTTCAGCTCTGTATTTAGTTTAAAACAAGAATAATAACTCCATATGATTCATAGAAGATGCTTATGACAGAAAACTGCACACCTATGGAGAATGGGATGTTGTAATCCCATTGTGATTAAAAAGATGTATGCTTTCTCCTCTGCAATGAGGATGGATTGTTTACCTTTCCTATTAAGTCTGTGATTAATCACCCAGGTTTGATCTGTGTGATACCAAATGGATTTAGCGTCCCACATTGCTTAAGTAGCATGTTGGTTTGTACAATACCCATTGTTTAGTATTAAGAGATGTTTCCGTAGAGCACAATATGATAATTCTTTTCTTACATAACCTCTATTTATTTGGACAGAAAATGGCATGCTGTGAAGTGAAAGAGATAACCAGAGAAAATATGCCTGGAAAAAAAGAGACTTTTGAGTTTCCACTCCTGAACTGAATATATCATTTTCTTTCACATACTTTTATGTACTATAGTTTAAAGTTCTGTAAATGGGAACCAAACAAGTCTTAAAGAAACAAAGAAAGTTAAATTTTACTTTCTTTTGCAAGAGTATTTTGATGGAATGTCTTGATTAAGGGGCCTATAATTCTATCTACTATGTATTCCATTTGTAATAGTATAGCTTTGAAATAGCAATAAATAGTACTTGTTTCCAGTATTATCCAAAGTAATGTTATGACTGTTTTATTCTGGGTGTTTACCTGGCTAACTTGGGAATAACCACCGCTGATGAACTTCTTTTGAAATGCTATCAAGGCAATAATTGAGAGTAATTGGTTGTGGTTTTATCTTGACTACTGGCCTTAACATGGTATGGAATGCTAGCTCTTCATGAATGGTGTAGGGCTAGAAAGTTATCAGTCTGCAAATCTTCAGAGACCCTGTCTTTAGCATGTAATGCCTCTGTGTGGTTTAAGAGATCACTTATATTTTCGTATGCGCACCCCATACATCTTTACTTCTTTTATTCACTTTGTGTAAGGTGTTGTTTGTTGGGTGTGTCTGAAGAACTTGAAACCTGACTAAAATCTGAGTCAGTGCTGTGCAGATAATGACATTAGTTCACTACAAAAAAAAAGCAAGAGTATCCTCAGAAATGGAAAAAAGAAAAAAAAAACCAAAAATAAATAAACAAAATAACCAAAGAAAAATAAAACAGTGCTTTGGGCCTAGTTATTTTTCAGGTTACTGCAACAATGCAGAATGTTTTTTCTTGTGAAGAAAGAAATTTTTTCTACTGAACCTAAATCCCCTATCTGCATGCTATGTCTGAAAACATTAAATAAAAAGCCAGGGCATAAGTCAAATGAAACTATGGTGTCTCAGAGGTACCGTCAAATAAAATTGTGTTTTCCATCCAATTTGCTTAGTACAGGCACTTACTGTGAACATATCTCCTACATTCCCTTGTCTACATAGCTGAGATACAAGTTTTCACCAGATCCCTTTTTTTTTTTTTTTTTTTTTTTTTTTCCCTGTGCCTTGCTTAAAATGCAAAGGAAATCTGTGTTTCCCCCTGATAGGAATGTGTTCCTTGTAGAGTTGGATTGGGGGAAACAGAATTCTGGACTTCTGTGACATATATCTGAGCTTGATTCCAGAAGGAAGAAGGCTTTTTCTGATGCAATAATCAGAATTAGCTATGGATATAAACCATGGGAACAAGAGACTCTGAATGATCTTTACAATTCTATGCTGAATAGCTAAATTATGTATTTTGAAGAGCATCTCATTTCTGTCAACTTGTGGGTCAAATCCATTTTGCAGACCCACAAGCGATGAAAGTCACCACCCATTTATGCTTACCTATTCTCTAATATGACTTTGTGTAGTGTCAAAGTATTTGCAGTAGAACTCCTGAATTGCTCATGAAATGAAGGCAAGATATTCACTGTGGTGCTGTCATATTGACATTTGCAAGTATAGAACAAGAAGCTTGTACTGGCAGTATTTTATTTTTTTTCCCTATCAACCATCTATAGTGAAAAAAAAAATTCTTTTCTGCCTGAAATTAGACTTTCAGGTAGGCTTTGAAACATGGAGTTTCAGGGGAAGAGGAGGATCTTACTGATAGCAGCAGAGTAAACACAGCATAATATTAAAATTCTTATGAAAATGCTGAGCCTAGTGCCAAACAACAATTTTGGAGTCAGTCATGGTGTTAGGAAACCTGCTACATTTTTCAGAAGGAAGTAAATTTGTAGTCCTGATAACACAATTGTATTTCTCTAGATCATATGAACCCTTACTATCATTATCCAGGAGAAATCTAAAGTGTATTTTATTTTTCTTTTAGGAGAACAGTATCTGTCAAAGGAGACATGTTAGTAAGATGAGCCAATGACAGTTTTCTGAATCTTTGATGGATATTTAACGTACTTTTATCATCTTTTTTAATTGTCATGTTCTCTTCATACTTTCTTCATTTTGGGAAAGACTGGGAAACTCTTTTCTTTCCTATCAAATCCATAGAGGAACCTGATTCTTATCTCGTTGTAATTTAGATACTAATAGATGTGCTGACAAGGGTATCAGAAATTCCTTATGTGAATCATGCTATTGTTGGCATAGAGTCTTTTTACAGGACAGATGAGCTGTTGCTGCTGCTTGAAAATGTTTAAAAGCGTTCAATCTGAATCACTGAGGATTCTCCTTAAAGTTTTTGACAATGCAAGGCCTTGTCATACTTGTCCCTATACTGGACATTTCTTCAATTAGAGAAGGCAGCCCAAGGCTGTAGCATACATATGTCATGTCCCACCGCCCTATTAAAGAGATGTGTCAGATCTGCTTTGAGCTGTTGGAAATCTAGGTGTTGAGGCTCAACACAGAAGGATGAACAAAAAGATCTCATTGAGGGATGTGCACTTATCACTCTATCTTTGGCGACAAAAGTACTGAAGTTGGAAAAGGAAGGAAATTTTTATAAAATGATTAAAATACCTATTTGGCCATCTATTTTAGAGTCTCCAACTCCAGGGGCTTGTTACTTTTCCTGCAGTTCTGAGATAGGAGAAGAGATTCAATAAAGCAGTGGGGAAGATTGAGGACTGTTGATCTCAAAGCAGTTACTATTTCAAAAATAGAAGGAAAGCATATTTCAAAAGATGATTCTATAGGGTATGTGCACTTTTCTATATGAATTTTTGTGTATGGCAGGATTAGGAAGGTTCAAGGTTAGACATGAAATACCAGATACACCTGGTGTATTTGCAAACAAATCTGACCCATCTCCACAAATCTCTGGTAGCTGGCAGAGCCAGGAATGCTATTAAAAAAAAAAAAAAACACAAAAAAACAACATTTATTTCTTCTCATATACATCCACTGGGCAGCTTTCTTCATATATATACAGAAGAACTCGCAGGCAGAACACTTGTGTAGAATTTTATAGCTAAAAATACTTCTTCCACAAAGTTATGAATATTTGAAAATGTATCTCTATCACTGAGGTGAACTTTTATTTTATGCATTGCCCTGATGATCAGAAATTGCTGTTGTGCAATGGAAATAGCATTTTTTCTCTGCAAGGCTATCAACTAGAAATAATTTAACATGTTATAAATGGATTGAGATATCTCAGATATGTGGAGGTGTTTTCCAGGAACCGTTTCAATTTTGCTGCAATTGTAATGTCATTTCCAGAAGTACCTTTCCCTATGAACGCAAAGACTGCAGCAGTGATACTGACGAGGTAAATAATAGCTGACAAATACTTAGACACTTATACATATTCCCCGTAATCACTAGGTATTGCATTTGGATCCAGAGGTATTCAATGAAGACACCAGACTGATCTACTTTCAGTGCAACTCTTTGAGTACTTAACATTGTCTCCTCACCTATTTCCTTACAGAAAACATGTTACAGAATTAAAAGACTCCTGCAGCTAAGCAGACAATCTTCCCATCAACATAGGAATGTTCTGTAGAGTGAACAGTGTAGTATATCCTCTGGTATTTGATCTGTGTTAATTATGAGCTTTAAAAGAAATAACACTGGAACTTTATTTGGGAAGACTATCAGCCACATGTGCCATTTCACTACTTAAAAGGTACATATGATTAATATTAAAGAATTCATATACATATGTTAACTGTCATATTTTTCATCTACAGATGTAAAGGTAGCACTGGATAAATCAGTATTTGAAAATTACAATTTTAAACTAAAAGAGAAGAGATTTAGATTTGTTATTAGGAGGAAATTAGTTACTCAGTTGATGATGAGGCACAGGAACAGTTTGCCTGGAGAGGCTGTTTGTGTCCCACCTCTGGAGTGTTCAAGGCCAGGCTGGATGTGGTCCTGGGCAGTTTGAGTTGGTGTCTGGAAATCCTGCCTGAGGCAGGAAAGAGTTGGAATTAGATTATTTTAATGGTCCATTCCAACCCAAACCAATCTAAAATTCTATGATTCAAATTGCAAAAAATATTTTTGGTGGTTTTTTTTTTTTTTGTTTTTTTTCACTGTAAATAAATTTCTATTTGCCTCTATAGATATGCATATGCCATTTTGTTTGAAATGCTCTAGTGTTTTCAGTTAAGCCTACTAACGTCTACTTAGACATAACTTTTGCCACATTAATAGAAATGCATTTATATATTTACAGAAGAGGAGAAATAAGAAGAGAAAGTTAAACTTCTTACTTTAGTTTTAAATAGTTAATATTCACTTCTTTACATGAGATAATTCTGCCAGATCCCCGTTACTGCTTTCTCAGATTGGTATTTCAGTATAGGATCAGTTTTATGTAGAAACTTAACAAAACTAGTATAGTGCTTATTATTTTCTGTTTTACAGAAAATTCTGCATGGTTCAGCTCTTCTTTGGAAACAGTGGAACAATTTTCTTACAGGAACCTCAGTAGAGCAGTTCACCTCAACCAAAGAAAGTGCAGCAGCTTCAATTAGCACTAAAGCTAAAGCAAAATGGAATTAGGAGACTTTCAGAATTGGAATTTGCCTGGTTGGTTAAACTGGTAATTGAGCCTAAAGGTGAACTGTGAGAGTAAAAAAATATAAAAAAATAAAATAATAAAAAAAATGGTGCTCCTTACTGCTTTTTTTTTTTTTTTTTTTTTTTTTTTAAAATGAAAAAGAAAAAAAAAAATTACTCAAACCTTCTTTTGTTTCTCCTTTTTCTCCTCCTTCCAAGAACAGGATTACTTCTCACTAGTTCCTTGGAGACAGCAGGAAAAAACCTTGTTGAATTTGTTCTGTGCTAGCTTATGAAGCGTCATGAAACTGTAATGTGAGCATTGAAATTCTGGTCAGTGGCAATACTCAACCTTTATTCTGCAAATATGTTGCTATGTGTAGTCAGGCAGCCTCACTATGCTACCTGTGACCCATGCTGGGCTTCCTGGGATAAGCAATGGTGAGGGAATTCAGGCGGCTTGACAAATCATCACCTCTACCCAAAACTACTACCACTGACTTGAGACTTCTGAATATTGTTACCTTATTTTAGTGCCACATGTGTCAGGTTATTGTAAATTAACTTTTCCCTTAGAAATGATTTATTTAGATATGGTTCAGCTGTAACAATAATTTTAAAGTAAAGGAAGGAAGATTTAGATTTGGAGGGATTTTTTTACTCAGAGGATGGTGAAGCACTGGAACAGTTTACCCAGAGAAGTTGTGGATGCCCCATCCCTGGAGGTACTCAAGGTCAGGTTGGATTGGACTCTGGGCAGCTAAGCTGGTGGGAGGCACTGCCTGTGGGACAGGTATTGGGACTGGGTGAGCCTTAAGGTCCCTTCCATCCTTAGTCATTTTATAATTCTATGATTCTGTGATAATTTATAGCTACTGATAGGTTATTTGAGTTAAAGTCAAAGCACAGCAAGCATAATTTTTCTCTGGATATTAACACTAATATGCAAGGGCATGCAACATACAAGTTCTGAGAATACTTTGCAGAACTGTGTTCCTTTAGTATTCCTTCTGCTTAGAATGATTTGAACAATCTATACACTTGTTTTGTAACAAAGAATATTCCTTCATATATATTCACTTAGTTCAAATACAGTGTCAAAAGAATAATTATCAAATCATCTCCTTGCACCAAAACCTTAGCTTGTAAGAAATTTAACAGAACCAGTATTTCAGAAAAACAAAACAAAACAAACAACCTTATTGAGCTGGATTTAGCAAATACTTTCTGCTAAATTTTCTGCTCCTTTGTTCTGGATGCGGGTACTTCATGAGATCACCAATACCTGCAACACTGTGGGAAGTTCATGATAAATTGTTTTAAATGCTGCTTTTGGCATTGGTTATTGATTCAGTAAGACAATCAAAAGTTATGGCACGTGCATAAAAAAAGGTCAGTTTTACTCCGGTTCTACTATCGCTCACTGTCACTCTGGAAACCACTCATGGTGGAGGCCTTCAGGTGCTAATAGAAGAGAGAAGAGGCAATTTTAGTATCTTGTGGGTCACCTCCTTTATGGTGATCTTTACTTGAACTCATAGATTTCCACATTCAAAATAAATAGCTTTTTTTTAATAGAAGGCTGCACAGCCATGAAGAAATGTCAGCAGTTTTGCTGTGGCTTTTCCTATCCATTTTGTTTTCATACATTATAAAGAAGAAAACTTGTTGAATTACTCATAAAAATAAATATTTGCAGGAATAAACTCCTAGTGGAACTGGTGCCAAGGCCTTGTGGACATTAATGAGCCTGACTGCCCCTGTCCAGCCCCACTGGGCTCCTATCATGGCCGAGGACCATATGTCAGCCACTGCCTCAGAAAGGCTACGCTGGGGCCAGTCTCTAGCTTCCCACAGTCCAGTTCTGCCTAGCTCTGGGTATTGCTAAACCAGCCCCACCTGTGGGCACACATCTCAGCGTTGGTCCTGCTGAGGTTCCAGGAATTCAGGGCTGGATTTGCTGTCATGCTCTCATGCTTCTGTCTGGGAGGACAGCATAGGCTATGATTGTCAGGCCCTGCCCTGATGACTGTGTGGGGAGTTCCCATAGCCATAGCACCAGGGCTCAGGAATACCCTGGTCCATGCTATGCCCAAACAATTGACTGTTATTGTCATCACATCTACCAATTACTAAGAAATAAGTTTACAGAACACATTTATTCTAAAAAATAAAGGGTGCTGAGGGCTGTTTCTTGGCTCTGAGTCTTGTGTGGCATTGATGAAGTTTGTACAACTCATCTGCCTCAGATCCCAAAACATGGAAGCTGTGTCCAAAGTGCCCATTTTGGAATATTTATCCTTTTTTCTGCAGTCATCAAACCATGATGTCTGGAAGTGTGTTAGTTAGCTCAGACCAAAATTGCATGAGGAACCATGCTACACAATTACAATATAGCAAAATGCGTTTTTTTTCCCAAGTATTAATATCAATGTTATGGTCTAATTCTTCGTAGATATTAAAGTTGAATGCTTCTGAAGAAGCCAATTTAAAAAAAAAAAAAAAAAAAAAAGAAAAAAAAAAGAAAAAAGAAAAGAAAGGAAAAGAAAAGAAAAGAAAAGAAAAGAAAAGAAAAGAAAAGAAAAGAAAAGAAAAGAAAAGAAAAGAAAAGAAAAGAAAAGAAAAGAAAAGAAAGAAAAGAAAAGAAAAGAAAAGAAAAGAAAAGAAAAGAAAAGAAAAGAAAAGAAAAGAAAAGAAAAGAAAAGAAAAGGAAAGAAAAGAAAAGAAAAGAAAAGAAAGAAAAACCATAGAAAAAACACAGTGAGCATTGCTAGCAACTAGCCATGAATACCTAATACAGTGATCTGCTTTCAGCTTAAGAAGAAATCAAATGGTGAGTTCTCCAGTAGTGGTATTAAAAAGGAATTATGTGCTGGAGCTTACAACTATCTTCAACTATCTTTTAAGTGCAGTAAAGCTAACCAACAATAGGGTAGAAAAGAAATGTATTTTTCTCAGGCAAATCTCACCGGTTAATGAATACAATCAGCTACTGGTCCCCCAGCATATTTTGGAGATTAATCTTTGAACAGGCTAACTTGTGTTTAGCTAATGGTTTTTTCTTCACTTACAGTCCTCAGCACTTTCAGATCTTTACTTTCCATTCTTCCTATCATGATCTTTGTAAATGGAAGACAACACAAAGAATAAGAGAAAACAGGATGGAGAGAGACACAAGTTGGGACAGATCTATAGGTGGTGCAGTAGCATCTGTGTGTTAGAAGTTCTACTGTTTCTATTTCTGTACAAATTCTATCCTACCAGCTGAAAGTAAAACAGCATTAATACTAAATAGGGAAATCCAACTTTCCAGACACTTGAAGAACAAATAAAGATCCAAATCTTAATCTTTCTGAGTCCAGTATTTGTGTTAAGAGTGTCCTGCTTTCCTATTGCTTTAAAAGTATCCCTCCTAAAAAGACACTTGTAACTTCAGCCTCTTCTTTCACATCAAAATTCAGGAAAGTCCTATGAACTATTGGGTAGACTCTTGTCAATTCTGTGATTGAAATGAAAATAATATTTAGAACCAGAGGGAGAGCCTGTCACCTGAAATGTCAGACCACATTTGTAAACAAGCATTTTGGTGTTTAACTTGATGATCTTTTAACTTGGCATTTTAACTCAGCAGCTAAGGACTAGACACGTGCAATTGGTTAGTACTCTATAGTAATTGTTCATGGTTTTGTTTAATAGGTTGTGGTTACAGCTAATCTCCAGCCTGTTCTCAGTGAACCAAGATAAGTGATTCTTTCTGTCTTCCAAAGATTAGAAGATTTGCAGTTTGTTTTTACTATAACATATTAATAAACAGAATTAAAAACTATATCTCACCAATTTGGAATATCTGTTATGATTCATGGTAATTTGTCAATATTAAAAAGATGAAGTAGGGAGATAAAGCATCAGACAGGTATATAGTGAAAATAATAATGAGTTGCTCTTTTAGTGCAAACTCACTGGGTTCAAAGGTAAGATGAAACAGCCTTTCAAAGTTAAGCATTTGACAAGTGAGATATTCCACCAATACGCTAGAGCCTAAAAATACAGCTAATGAAATATCATACATGTAGCTTTTCTGAAGGCATATAGGTATTTTTGTTTTTACAAGAATCTCTCATCACATACGATTATGCTGTTTAGTAGGATGTGTTAACTGTTCACTGAAGCAATTTTAAACATAAAACACCAAGAAAGTTAGCCCTGGAATGTATTTGGATACCTTCTGCTTAGTGTTTCAATCACATCTCACAGATTAATAGGAAGGAGGAAAATGGAAGCAATCATTAATAGGAATATGCTTAGTGTGTATACTTTTTATGTATATGTACAAATGAAGGATGTTGCAATTGGAAATATGAGATGCCGCCTCTGGAATGAAACTCTTATTCTGAGTTTACTCCACCTGTTAATCAAGCTGCATTATTATAACTCTTTAAACTGTATGAGGTTTGCTCTTCAGTGACAATTTTGGGGTTTTGCATCATTGCAGTATGTGGAGGGTGAAGGAAAATTTAAAAAAAAAATAGAAAAAAGAAAAGAAAATTAAAGTAACTTTGTCTCATGGAAAATATGAGGTTCATTTATGTGGACCAAGATACAAAATACGCGTATGTAAATGATTTTGTGTTGTATGGGCCTGGAAGATATCTATTTTAGCTGGAAAGTAAGAAAGGCAAATAGATTTTCTTCTCCCAAGGCTGTATTTTATTATCTGGAGATAAGAGCCTAAAACACTTCCTTACTTGTCATTCCAAACACATTCAGAAGCATGTACTTGGAAACTGCTGGAAATGTAGTTGTTTCCCTGAGCTGAAGCATTACCTGTTCACCTCACTGAAGCACTGCAGTGATTCCATGATAAAATTTACCTACTGTGGTAGAATTTTAGTATTATGATTAACATTTGCTGTACTCTCAGTCCATGGAGGAAGGGATGACTATTATAATTTTAAAATTTCAGAACTGTCTATAAATTTGCCTTTTTTGAGGTTTCTAATGAAAATTGTAAAGGCTACTATAACCACAGAGCTATGATAATTTATATTAATCAAGGGTTGCTGCTTGGATAAAACTTGAAAGGAGGGAAGAACACTTATGGTAAATTGCTTTAATATCCCTGTCACAGATGAGCAAATCCTTTATTAGGAGATGAAACAACAAATATATATCAGAGCTCTGAATTTTGCAAAAATTATGTTTCAAGGTTTTGTTGATTTTGTTTGTTTGTTTTTTAATATAGTGAATCATTTCCTTAAATTCAGGCATATATTGATGTGAATGAGGTTAAATGTGTATGTCTAAATCATTCTAGCATTGAAAATAGTGATAATGGTAGTAGTTATACTAATGATACTGATAAGTGTAAGTTCCAACCTTCAGATCTGTCCCGCTTCTATATTCAATTGTGTTCGTTGTTTGACATTCATTCTGAAATGCTCAGTAACATTAAGAAAATAAACCTTAGTTCTCAGGAGCTGTATTGTAAAAGTAGATTTTGTGATATCACTTTTAATTTCTCTGCATTTAACAGTTGAGTTCTTGTATGGATACTATTCTTAATGGGGCATTTTGGGGACTGATACTGTTTAATGTTTTCATTGGTTAGATCAGTGAAGGGATGGAGCACACCATATTCAAGTTTACGGATTATACAAAATTAGTGGAAAGCAGGTCTGCTGTTCCCAGAAACTTTGACAAGCTGAAGAAACAGGCTGACAGAAGCCCATGAAGGTCAGCAAAGAGATATTAATTAATACTTGATTTATGACTATTTATGGTCTGTTCTAGTCTGAGATGCATTTCTCCATTACATTTCTTTGGAAATCCAATAGATTTGTGTACAAATCTGTATAAGGACAAACTCAATTACATTGAATTGTACTCTCTATCTATTTCAAGGTCAAGACGTTAGATTTTTGAAGGTTTCTGAAACTTTAAGGTCACATACCACATCTAGAATGATCGTTCTATTTCAGCCTGCTTCAGACTTTAGATCTTTAAATCCAAGAGAGCCACATTCTTAATTTAGGATGCAATTCACAGGAACAGCTGTCCTCGAGGGACTTGCACCATTTTGACTCTTAGCAATTGCTGCCCTGTTAGTCTAATTAATTTCCCTAAAAGATAACCATGAGCAATATGCAGCTTGATTTATAAAGAATAGATCTTACCAGGCTCACTTTATTTGCTTTTGTATTGCACAGAATTTTTAACTTTGTGAGTAAAGGGAAGTTGCAGATGCACTGCAGTTTGATTTTAGTAAAGCTTTCAAATCTCCTGCAAACTCTCACCTTCAGATTAATTTGTAGAGGTTTGGGCTTGAATACTGATAAATGGATTGAAAAGGGGCTGTAGAATGTTAAATGGAGATTTTTGACAAACTGCAAATAGGGCACCAACGCGGATTCTAAGGAGCTACCCAGAAGTCTTCCCACATACAGCATTTAAGGGCTGGAAATCATCCGGGAGTGTGCAATGCTCAGATGAAATTTAACCAAGATAAGCTGTGAAAAAGAGTTTTATTAATTTGACAGTCTGAAGACAAAAGTAAAAAAGTTGATAACACAACTCAGTAGCAAATAAATCAGGCTATATTAATTTCAAGATGCATGTTCATTTCTCAGCTCAGGGAGGTAAGAAGGGTTTGCGTATAGATGATCTAATGCTATTCATGTGGAACATTGCCTAGAGGTCTGGACATTGCATTAACAAAGACATTGACAATTTGAAGGGCATGCAAAGAAAGACAACAACAATTAGGACAAGGTGACAGAAATTGATTTATAATGAATGATTAATGAAGCTGAATATTTTAATTTTCCTCAGTATTAGCTATATAAAAAGATTAATAATCTACAAATATTTGAACTCTGATCATAATCCTGAAATAAGAATTCCTTACAAAATATATATTTTTATACTTAATTACTTGTCTGAATGTTATAACAACTTACTTCTCTTCCTGAAGAGGTATAAATGGTAGAGAAGAATTATTTATGGGAGATTATGCTTCTCTTTTTCTTTTTTTCTTTTTTTCTTTTTTTCTTTTTCTTTTTTTTTTTTTTTTTACTTTTTCTCCTTTTTCTTTTTCTTTTTGGAAACACAATCTTTTTAATTTATATTTATGAACATAGGACTGTGAAGCCACAAATAAAATATACCAATATGAGGTGAATTAGAGGGAAATACAAATTGAATTATGTGGATTCAAAAGTGTAATCTCTGTTAGTTACAGTTGTGAGCACAAACAAATTGCTTAGAAATGTAGCAGGTGAAATCGTATTTTTAATTTACATAAGCAAACACTTTAGAAGATTGCCTCCACCAGATGTGTGAAGTTTAGTCTTCCCTAAGATTAAATAAAATGCAAATATAGCCAGCTTTCATCACATTCTGTAAACATTAAAATTAAGATAGCAGGAGCAGAAAAAAATACAATATTTATATTTTAAAGCATCTTCATTTTCAACCTGAGCCTGAGATGAGTGGTATCACATCATCATGTGTCCTACTTAAAAGGCTTTTAAGTATAAAGAAACATGGCAACTCTCAAGTTTAACTAAAATATGTTCTCTCCTGAGGATTCAATCACCAGTTGATTTAATGTTGTCTATTTAATCATATTATAAAGTACTTCAACAAGATGCTTGTGTAATTGCCTTCCTAGCAGAAAAGGATAAAAAGCATACCTTGCAATTTTGGGAATGTTAAACAGAATACTACAGTCCTGTGAACACCGAACAGTTTGTCAGCATTTCCATTATCAATCTCTATATTCAGGAATTTCAAGTAGTTCCATAAAAGCATTCTACCAGCTGAAAATTGTCACATAAAGTCTCATCCTATGAGTGTGCTTCCTCTCCTCTTCCCTTTCCTCAGCTATTTCTATTCATTTATTTACTTATTGTGGGGATAGGGTTCAAATCTAGACTTTCCTGTTTATCCCTACTTTGCAATAAGAACACTTACTTCTTTCTATATAAATGGAAGGTCCATCTACTGATTATCGATTCAGAGAAGTCTATTTTGCTTTGTGCCAAAACTGCGTCTGGGCAGAAGACCTGGCTAAAGTAAGCCAATTTGAGAACTTTATTATTCATATGAAAGTTTCTAAATAAAGGTTCAAATTCCTGAGCCAACTGTAGTCGGTGACTCAGTATCCAAGCAGAGATCAGTAAAATGTTGTGTCCTAAAGGGCTCTGTATTCAGACTGATATTGTTTAATATCTTCATTAATGATATGGACTTTGGAGTTGAGAACACTGAGCAAGTCTGCAGATGACATCAAGCTGTGCCGTGTAGTTTATGTTATACAAAGAAGGAATGACATAGAAAAAGGACCTGAACAAGCTTAAGAAGTGGAGCCATGTGAACCTAAGGAGGCTGAACAAGGCTATGTAAAAGGTGATGCACATGGATCAGGGCAGTTCCAACATCAATATAGACTGGAGGATGAATGAACTGAGAGCAGGCCTGAGGAAAAGGGCTTCGGTTTATGAAAAGTTGCATGTGAGGGGGCAGCGTGTGCTTGCAGCCCAGAAAGTAAAAAAATATCTTGTGCTGCATTTAAAAGTGTGGCTAGTGGGTCAAAGGAGTGAAATCTCACCTGGAGTACTGCATTGGGGTCCCCAACATAAACACAACATGGATCTGTCACAGTGGGTCCAGAGGAGGGTCACAACGATAATCAGTAGTCTGGAGCATTTCTCCTATGAAGAAAAACTGAGAGTTAGGACTGCTTGGCCTGGACAAGGCCCCTGAGAGACCTTATTTCAGCCATACTGCTAGGAGGTTTATAAGAAAGATAGAGACTTTTATAACGGCTTTCAGTGAAAGGGCAAGGAGTGATGATTTTAAACTAATAAGAATAGACTTAGATCAGATGTTGGGAAGAAATTTTTCACAAGTGATGAGGAACTGAAAAAATTTGTCTAGAGAAACTGGATACCCCATCCCTGGAAGAGTTCAAGACTGGCCTGTAAGGCACTTTGGGCAACATGATCTAGTGGAAGGTGTCCCCGATCACAGCATCCAGATTGAAACTAGATGGCCATTAAGGTCCCTTCCAACCTGAACCATTCTTTGATTCTATATGATAGAGTTCAAGGCTTTCTGAAGCAACATCGATCATACTATTTCTTTAATGTAGTGAAGCAAAGGTGGGTTCTTAAGTATTTTTAAACTTTAATACAATACCTCTGACATTTGTAGTCCATCTATTTGGACACTACCGCATTCTTTGCTCTATGGCTTATTTTATCACATCTTTGTTGTTTCATATTCACATACTACTATTAAGAAAGAAAACTGTCAGTTAAGGAAACAAAAATATTGTGTTCATTAAAAGAATAGTTTAAGATGATAGAAGAATGTGGGTAGGCTAAGAACTTTTTTCAGGTTTCTAAAATCCAAAATTCGTGCCCTTTCTCAAAAGATGGAGCTGTTGAAACAATTTTTGCAACAAGCTATGTCATGAAACTAACCTCTGCAGCCTGCAAGCCAATAGAACATATGGCCTATTGAATTTAGTGTGAGTCTTGCAGCTGAAAAGCCTACACAGAGCATTGAAAATTTACCACTACATGCCTGACTTCTATTAATAAAAGAAAAGGTTAGAATTAATGTTAATTCTCTAGCATGCATGCCTGTAAGAATCCTTCAGTAATGCACAGTTTCCAAGTTAAGGACTTTTAAGTCCAAAGTCTGCAAGACAGCAAACAAAACGTTTGCTTACAAACCTGAAATCAGAAATCCACACAGTAGCCAAAAACACCTGCTTTATGTGCTGTTTGCTCTTCTTTCTGGAGACATAAAGACAATCCCACACTGAAGAACCATAAACTCCAAAAATAAAACTAAATTGTTACAATTTAAGGAAGACTGTGAAAATTCCAAGGACTTATGTACTGCCCTGGAAAAGACACATTTGGCAATGGGAAAGACTGCAGAGGAAAATCAGATCAGTTCTTAATAGCTCAAAGTAATTGTTGCAAGAAATTCATTGTTCAAGATGGTAAAATGTAAAATCTGCAGTGGGTAATTTAGCAGACAGACCTTTTGTAGGTCATCTACAAAACTGTAAGGACTGTGGCCTTTAGCTCAGGTTGAGTTTCTATAAACCAAGCCTGTTCTGTAACCTTTCCTAACACAAAAGACGCCCTACATTTAACCCTACAGATTTCAAATGTTTTACCAGAGATATCACAGCTGTCAGGTAGTGTGTTAATAAAGATGGATTTTAAATACTCATGTCTTGGGTTATGTAGGGCATGGGTGCCCTACTCATTTTATCAGAGAATTACATGGAGCTAGCCATGGCATTAATAATAATTTCTCCATTTCAATGCTTTCTTTTTTTTTTTTTTCTTTTTTTTTTTAAACATTTCTTGAGAAGGTCCTCAATTGAAAATAAAATGCAAATAAAACAAATGGTCTAATGAAATTTATGAATTAAATCTTCATAAGTCAGCATATTTAAACTGGTGGAAAAGCTGTGTCAGGAACCACATTTAAGGATAAGCAGAATACAATTCATTTATTAGCCAAGGAAAGCACTTTGATTTTCTATATGTTCACTTGAGTTTTCTTTTTTTTTTTACTTTTAAAATTACAAAATGGTTAAGTTTACTCATCTATCTGCAGGTGACGTGGTGTATAGAGACAGTGAGAAGAATAAATCTGTTCTAAAGTCTGTGGGAGACTAGCAGTCAAAGTTACTCTTTATATTAGCATTATTGTGAATCATGGATATGTTCCTACATATTGAGGTAATATAAGAGAAAGAAAATACTATGCTCACTGAACTCTGAATGTATTATTTCTCTATTCTCACACCCCAAAGGGCTTTTTTCCCTGTTTTGCGAGTCACTTTTTTCCCATTAAATATTATTTAAAATTCATTTTCAAAAAACTTACTCTCTTTTGTTTGCCTGCTGCTCAGTCACTTTGAATTTAAGTTTCAAATACTGAATTTTCTCTCAAGGTAACAAATCTTTCCTATCTTCAACATCCTAGCCTCTCCAAAAAGAATTATTAAACTTAAAACTTATTCTTTCCCTCAAACCAAAAATTATCAAGTATTTTTGAACAGTGCATACTGGCAACTAATTCCCATTCCTTTCAGTGCTCTAAAAGGAGTTTCAGTTGTGGCTACTTTAATGTCTACTTACACTGCCTGACTATCAAAACTTAAGAATTTACATAAATGTGTACTGTTTCTTCTCTGTGAAATAGATTTTTCTATTTATGTAGAAGCTGAGTCTAGTATCAATTCATGTTTTCCAGAGCTCTTCCTAAACCATATTGGAAAAAGTACTAAATCACTCACTAATTTATTTTTTAAGTTAGAAAATTAGAATTTGCAAGTTCTTTAGAGCAGGAAGCAATTCTTTGCATTTTTAACACCTTCTTTATTAGAGCCGCAGGGTATTATAGCAAGATAAATACAAAGAGATAATGCAAGAGATGACAGCGTTTTGCTAGAGGCAACTACATATTAATGCTGCAGAAGGAGGATTTATGAGAAATGTGAAAGCATGTATGTATCTTGTATTTAAAAACAATTTTTACAGTGAAATTTCAATTGCATGTGAGTATAGATTTTACAAAGAAATTAATTGATCTGTCCCTCTTTTAGATCTCCTCCTTTCTCTTTTCTGTTGTCTGCTTGAAAAAGTTGAATCACAAGTTTGTAAGCACAGAAGAGAAAATAAATTACTGCTTCTAGAGCTCTCATCAAAGGCTTGCTTTCAACAAATATTTTAATGAGAAGTAAATGAACAATGAATTAAAACATGATAACAAATATGTGATGAACTAAGGACAGCATAAATCAATAATTGCACTCAAGCTCCGTAGAAATTGCACTGTCCTAAATTCTAGCAGGAGACAATTTGCTGCAGTATTTTGTGAACAGAGCTATCCTGCGGGATCAGGCTGCAAAGGACATTTCAGTGGGAGGAAGAGAGCAGTAGGAAGAGCAGTATGATTCATGTTCAGCATCTCAAGTGGAGGATAGAGCACAAGGTTTGAATAATGAAACAAAGACGAGATATTCAGCATGCCAGGAAGGTTTCTGTTAGAGAGCTGTTAGAATTATTTAAAAAGGTTAGTCTATGAATAAACATGCTTCATCAAGGTCTCTTACACATGCAAAGGGAGATGCTAATGAATAATAAAAGAGTAATGGGGACTGGCGAAGAAATTAATGTTAATCTTATCCAAAGCAGATACAAATTAATATTGGAGAAACATTTTTGTAATCACTTCTCAAGGCAAAAATTCAATTAATGTGACTGAATCAATATTTCAAATCTCAGTCCCTTGAAAGTATACTTGTCTCTCTTCATATCAGCATGCTCTCCTGTGTGATCAGGCTGTGCTATTCAAGTCAGTGCTCAGGGAGACTTCTTAATGGTCTGTTTTTGAGAAATTTGGTCCAGTTCTATAAACTAGAGTGCTATATTTCAAGCTTGCCTCAGGGTATGTTTCTGTTAGGAAAGCTCAGTTTACATAGGGTAATTACTATATAGAAAATAGATATTTGAGCCAAGCATAGCTTTGTCTTGAGCTTCAGGGCTTTTACGTTTACATATTTTTTTTTTTTCTCTCAAAGATTAGCTAGTATTTGGACAGGATGAGTTATCAGTATATGTGACATTACACTTCAGAATATATACTGAAAATGCAAATTTTTGTAACAGTGAAATACACCCTGGAAAAAAAAAATAGGAAAACAAATCCTGGAATAAATATAATAATAATAATAAAAAACTCTTCACCAAAAATAAATATTGACTCTTCAGAAGAAACAGCTGTTCTTGCCCCAGCTAATTTCAGTATAGGCTATTTTAAAACTTTTAGACGCAACCTCCCTCCTTGCATGCATCCAACTTTGAATAGCAAAAATGTCTAGCAAAGATCATGGGAATTATGATCTTACTGGTGCAATACAAAGTATCACCAAGTGTTTCCTGCTTTCCATTATTTTGTCTTTTCTCTCTTCATTGGTATAGATCAGCTTTTTCAAGCAGTAAGTGATCTTTCTTGTATGCTATACAATATAAATGCCTGTCATATTTTGTTTAAGGTGTCAGAGAATTGGGAAAAAAAGTTTATGAAACTAAATGGACTCCTCAAATAATAGTTTTGCAGCTCTGCTGGGAGACTGTGTTGTTTATGTTGTGATGCCTTGACAGGTTTATACAATCAGAGGTTCCAAAGCCACCATCTCATAATAAATTGGAATGGCTTGAAGCACGGTGCAGTTGAAAATAGCCTCGTATGCTATTGTTTTCAAAACCAAATAGTGACCCACTCCAAATCACCCTATTAAAATTACTACATGGACATTCTCACTCTGTACTTTTAATAGCTAGGATATCATTCCCATAATGAAAGAAACATGAAATGGTTTCCAATGCCGAATGAGTTCTCCAGGGATTCTGGGATTTGTCTCATTATTTAAAGCTTTTCCATCACCATTGTAATGCCTCTTCTCATCTTTGCTTCTCATCTGAGTGGAGAAATTTCTGTCAACAGCTTTAGTCTGACTAAACTGGCACAACACTGAAGGGAGAATATGCGGTAGATAAGATTACTTTTTTTTTCCATTTATGTAGAAAATTATACACAGTGTCCCTGCTTTAAAAAGGATTACTATACGATGTGGACAGCATTCTGCTCTCTCATTAGAAGAGAGAGAATACAATTTTATTTCTCTAAATAAGTCTGGGTTAGGCAGGGAGATCAGTAATTTCAATGCTTCTGCGTTCACAATGGAGAAGAAATCATCGTTTGTGTATTCTTATCAGAAGCCTTCGGTAACTTCAGCATTCAGTACTGATCAGAATAACTCCTTGCATTTTGTAACCGACCACATGCCTCAATAATTTTATATGCAAGAAGGAACAGTAGAATAATGAAAGAAAATATTATTACAATAGTTCTACTTAGAGGGAAACTTTTAAGAAAAAAAAAAAAAAAAAAAAAAAAAGAGTGAAAGACAGAGTAGTACAGGGACAAAGCTTCCCTAAATATGTCCCGAATTCCTCCCTCTCTTCCTTCTTTTCTTACAGATTTTAAACAGCTTACAAGCTAGGTGTGATGAAGAGATTTCTTTCTATTGTACCCCAGACACTACAGCCTGACTTTTGGAACTGCTCTTGCAGAACTGTTGCCAACTGTAGTTGTGCCAAAGAAGATACCCAGGCCAAGAAAGAAACAAGCCACAACCAACAAACTTATTTCACAAACTGGCCAAATGGGAAGCTCCCACATATGCCCTGCCCTTTATATATTTTGTACCCCTCTGAAACTAAATTAAGGCAAGTGTGAGGTTGTGTTTATAGCAGACCACAGCAAAAAACCCAAAAGCTATACTGACAAATGCATTTTCTGCAGACCACAACATAAATAGGGCAACTAAAATAAGATGTTTAGTCATATGTCCCAGAAAAGCATTAGTTTTCTATTGTATCTAGCCCCTAATCCTCTGACTTATGGATATGAGTCTAAACTGTAGGTCTTTTTCCTTTCCCTGTAATGTACTGAATGTGAAGGAGTATGGTTCCTTCCTGTTCTCTGTCACTGAAACAGAACAGGGTGATGATATTTTCTTGGCATCGAAAACCTTTCAAAGCTATGATGTGTTCTTTCTTGTGACACTTCCCACTTCAGGAGAACATCATACAGTGTCATCAGTGCCAGTCAATAACAAAGGAGCTGTCCAGATGAAAATGGATTGTGGAAAGATAGGAAAAATATTATAATTCATGTATTATTATTATTATTAGTAGTAGTAGTAGTAGTATTAAATCCAAAACTGATTCAACCAACGGCCTTTAAAATTGCTGCTAAATTCAAAAAGAGTTCAGACTCTAACATGTCAGAATCCAATAAAACCAAAATTTATTGTGGTATTAAGGAATGCTGCTCAGAATCACATTCTGAATTTTAATGTCTTATTTTTCTTTGTTCGGAATGCTACAGTGTCTTTCATAGTACTGCACTATTCTTCAGCCACTGTTATAAATAACACCTTTGCATACTAAATTCCAATTTGGAGAGTAAGGACAGTTTGCTCTAAGACATTTCCACAACTACTATTATTAAGTTACGGGAACCAGGAGAATCAGCTCACTTTTCCTAGAAACATAGCAATTAATTCAATTTGGAACAATGACAAAATCATTTAAAAACATCTGGAATAGGATAATGCAGACGTAGCTTATTTGAGGTATTATCACATTTTAAAGGTCCAGTATGCTCTGCTAATTTCACAGAAACAAAACGATTGGATCTTACTCAGTTGGTATAGGCCTTATCTACAGTTAACCAGATTAAGACAAGATGCCCTAGAGACAGGCTTCCTCGTACTGAAGTATCTGTGAGCTTAGAACCAACAAAATTTAAATTTAAAAAAAAAAAAGAAAAAGAAAGAAAAAAGAGAGAGAGAGAAAAATCTTGTTCAGAAAATAAAATATCAGATGTGTTATATGGAGTCTACTTCTATCAGTCATCAAAAGTGATAATTAAACTGTTTCACTTAGCTACATGAATCATTAAGAGGTATCTTCCTAGAAGTCAGTAGAAATACACTTCTTGCAGAGGACAGTATAGTTCAATGGGAGTGAGTTGCTGAAAAATGTAATTCACCAATATTTGAACCAAGGATTCAGCATCCCTTCATCATCAATAAACAGAAGTTTTTTCCATCAAGTGAATCTGCACAATTTGCGTGCCTAAACTAGAACTTAATTGCATTTGTAAGGATACATTTCTCCTAATAACTATAGAGCAGATTGAGACAGATAGCTCAATAGGCATTTCTGTAAGCATTTGGTGTTAAACTAGAGACCATCAACATGTTGATAGGTTTTCCTGCAAACAATGAGTAATGTTCCTTCCTTAAACTCCTTAAATACTCTGATCAGTAACTGAAAAAGCAGGCCTCCTAAAGGAACTTCCTTTGACGAACAATTTATCTAACTTAAGCCTTTGTTAAGACTGATTTAACCTTTCACAGATCTGTGCTTAAAATGTTGATATCACACCTCTGTGTTTAAAATGTTGACACATTTTCATGCTGAATTAATCATCTAGATTAACCTCTTGGTTTGCAAATTGCAAAAACCACTAAGGAGAATGTCATAAAAAATAATGGTCAACATTTAAATGTTATTTGTGAAAGCTACACGAAGATGACAATTGAGATTTTTAAATGAAGCAAATTAGATTGCTAATTCCAGTAGATTTTGTTGAAATTAGATATTAAAGGGCTGTGGAGATACCTAACTTGATCTACTGTAATGATAAATGCATAACTGCAATCCCTCGAAAGCCAGTAAGACGTGTATGTCATGGACCAAAGAGTCTTCTTAATTCACAATCTTGTCTTCTACTGTAGCAACTGCTGAGGTAAGCTCTCAAATATATTTTCTCAGCTCCAATGAATAACAACAGAAATATTTTTTATATTATTATTATTTTTTTTTTTTTTTAGCCAGAGAAGGTATCTTAATATTTGACAGCTCTTGATATTATTTTCCCCCCAAATCAAGGATTTATCTGCTCTTAGTGAACTCCTGTGGATGTTCAGCATTGGCAATACCTGGAAAAATGGAATACAGCATAATTAGCAACAATATGAAATATCTCTTTCAATCTAGCCTCCTGCACTAGTTTCATTTCAAATTCTTCAGATTTTGTTTTGAAAGATACAATAAAATCTCTTCCCAAGTTTATCTTCATATTGTGTGTGATTTTACAGACCTTTGTTGTATTCTCATTCAGTTGTCTGTTTTCCAGGCTGAGGAATCCCATGTTTTGATCCTTGTTCCATCTCTATATTCTTGTTTGGTTTTGATCTTTCTAAGATGGGGGACTAAAACAGCACACAGTATTTAAGTTAAAAGCACACAATGGTTTTGTACTGTCACATTGAAATTCTCTCTGTTTTGTACTGTATTTCTTTCCCAATAATTCCCTACATTTTTATTTGCTTTTTTTGGGGCTGCTACTGAGCATTAAGTGGATGTTATCATAGGACCATCTGCATTAATAACCCAGTTTCCTGAGTTGTAACAACTATCTCAGTGCCTGTTCTGTTCTGTTTGTTTTGTTTGTAAGGCTAGGATTGTTTTCTCCCATGCGCATCACTTTATGTTTATCTACTTAAAATTTATTAGATTAGATTGCACTGATTAGAAATGTGAAGAGAATTAACAATGACAGATAAAAAAATGATGAAAATATAGCTTATCGAGGTGATGGTGGGCTAGATGAATACTGAAAACTGCAAGAGTCAGGCTAAGACTTAGATGTGACTTGTGGTTCACTTGAGAATCTTACTTTACTATAAAATAAAGGTCTGAATGTATTTACTGGAATAGTCCGTAATTAGGAGCAATTACAAATTAAGACAAGATTACCCCACATATTACTACAGTGAAGTGTCTTTACAGACACTTTGTGTGTAAAGCTCATATAAGTTTTAGGGAATTAAGCTTTAAAATATCTTGATTTCTTAAGTTAATTCTGCCTCCCTTTAAACATGATCAAAAGCAGTTTTGATAAATTCACTTGGTTTGAAATGCACAAGCTGACATGCATCACAAAAGAACATCTGAGCCAAAAGGAAGTTCCAGATTCACCACCCCTTGGGCTATTGTGAACTGGACCTGGAATTAGAAAACAATACAAATGGCTTGTAATGAATCATTTCCACTGGCTTTGGGACAAACTGGGTGACCTAATTGACAGTTTATGTGTCTAATTTATGTCTTTATGAATCATCAGACAAGCTTATTCAAGACGGCAGATTCTCCTAACATCCCTGAGACAGTTATATTTCTAAAGATTCCATGCAAACTCTGACAGAATACCTGTCACTGCAGCAGATGAATCAAAATATGTATTTTGGATTCAGAAAAAAAATGAAGTTCCTCTTACAATACAGCTATAAGTTAAATTTATACAATGTTGCCTGTATGAAGTACCTCAGACCATATTTCAAAAATATTCAAAAATATTTCAAAAATATTTCAAAAATTTAGAACTGTACTGAACCTGAAACTGAGAAATGAGTCTTGAAATTTAATTGAAATGTTATTTTTTCCCCCTCAAAGAATGTTGCTAAGTTGACAGTTCTGATGTGCAAAGGAAGTATATCCCATAGACAAGTAGTTTAAAAAGCAAGGACAAAATCAGCATTGAAAGGATATAGGGTAAACTAAGGGGCAGCTGGAAACCTCTGAGTAGAACACTTCAGTCAGTACAAAGCAGAGAATATCGATATAATTGAAAATGGATGAAGAAGAGCTGTGAATCGCTTTTAAAAAGTAATAGGGCAGTTTGATGAAGTGGAGAGGGCAAAAAGCAGATTACAAGGGATCAAGGAAAAAAAGTTACCTAGAAAGAAATTTAGCAGTAGAAGTCAACAGCTCACTTGAGGAGTTTTTAGATTGACTGGAATATGTGTTTTTCTGTTTGTTTCGTTTTGTGTTAAGGATGTAAATGTGGAGAATAGAGGAGCTTATTTATTGTTTCTTAAAACTGCTTCCCACCTGGAACCACAAACATACATATATTTCCTAGTTAGAGAGTTATATCACAATATAAATATTACCTAATAAGCGACAAGACTAAAAGGAAAAAAAAAAAAAAAAAAAAAAGAGAGACAGGTAGATGAGATGAATATTGAGAAAGCAGAAATATCTGCAGCATTAGGGGAAGCTCTCATCTGGTAAAATAACTTGGCTTCTACAGCTATAATTCTCTAAAAATTACTAGAGTATTCCTCTCCAGCAGTTGATACCAGCAAAGTATTTTCTTCAACTACCTGAAGGTAGATTGTAGTGTTGTAGGACTTAGCTTCTTTTCCCAGATTGAAGTAATAGGAAGAGAGGTTGTGGCCTCAAGTTGTGTCAGGGGAAGTTTGGTTTGGATATTAGGAAAAAATTCTATTCAGAAGGAGTAGTGAGGCATTGGATCCGGCTGCCCCGGGGGAGTGGTAGAGTCACCAGGCCTGAAGGTATTTGAGAAAAGGGTAGATATTGTGCTGACTTGGTCTAGAGTGGTCACAGGCATAGGCTGATGGTTGTACTAGTGGTCTTTCCAAAGTTAATAATTCTAAGGCAGCAGCATTTATCAAAACTGACTGGTTTTAAACTATGCAGACCACTGCAACGGTCTATTAAGAACGCAATGCAGAGAAGAATACATGTACTTTTTCATTTGATTTGTGTTTTCATGTCCTGTTTAAAGCTTGTGACCAAACTGATGTTATAGTGAAAAACTTGTGTTATTTTTCACAACTTAGCTTGAGTCAGGCAGTTCATTTTTAAGGCAAGAATTGACTTTGTGTCAACAAGCATCTAGATTTATGTTCTGAATCTGACTTTTTCAAGATGTGGATTTCTACCACACTCTGTATGTGCTGTTTGCTATAGACCTGAAAGAAATCTGTCAGTGCATTTCTGAATGAAACATGGGGAACATACAGTAGGGGCAATAATATGAGCAATCCCACTGATTGATGCTGCTTGAAATTAAGGAAATCAAGTGGATATAGAGATAGTTAATTTTATAAACAAAAGTTTCAAAAGTTGCAAATGTATCTTTAAAATTCTGTATCCTGACAAGTTGCTGATGTTTTGCATCAGTGAAAGTCTGTCTGTTTGTTAAAGAATTGTTTAAATTTGGACTTAGTTAATAATTTTATTTCTTTATACATTACAGGTACACAGTATAATTAATCAGCTGAGCATCAGAAAAATTCTATGTGAACAAGTAGTTTTCTAAGAGGAAACCATCTGGAAGGCAGTGTATGGCACACATAATGCACAGAATGGGTAGGAGGTGTTCTCTTCAGCCCACGTCTGCAAACTGTAATGTATTGAGAATGTTAATTGTCAGTCCACTTCCCTACACTCATGAAAGAATTGTGAAGGCAGTACTTCAGAGGCAGGTCACTCTTTACTTTGATTATTTTTGTATGGTCTTATCTTTAACTTTCTTGACATTTTTACATTTGCACCTCTGAAAATGACACTCTACCTTTCTATTTCTCTTATAACTTTCCTCTGTAGGAAAGGTGAAAAATAGCATTTTGTCAGGTAAGTGTAAAAGAAGTATTAATCCAAAAACAAAGGAAATGAAAATTTGAGTCATTCTCTACTCAGACTCTTGGATTACTCAAAAATGAAATCCAAATACCCAGACTGTCAGTGAGTGAGACAGAAAACTATATGCTTGCCTCACTTCTAGATATTCATGGTAGGAAAACTACTGAAAGATGTGTGTAAATTTTAGGGAAACAACATACAAATATACAAAAGCTAGAAAGGAGTGTGGAAGTGGAAACAAACCATCTCCATCAGCCAATTGCTTTGTTCACTTCTGTACTGTGCTTTGTGTTCACCCTTATACCTGTGCCTGAGCAACTGTCATAGCTCCAAGGGCAAATCATACAAGAATAATTTTGTCTGTTCAACTAAGATATTTTATAATAATAATAATAATTATTATTATTATTTTTCCTGATGAGGGTGGACTTATCTGCTTCACATATTGGGAACATTGCTTCCATCATGCTATACCTCAAAATGTGCCCAGACTTTTTCTGGAAGGCTGTTAGCTGACATATGCCAAAACCTCGCCAGGCAGTTATATTGCAATTACACAGTATGGGATATCATATCCCATGTTCAGCCTTGAACTCATGAACTACTCAAGCTGTACCTATTGTAACAGACACAATAAGAGTGTGCACATGCCTAGAGGGCACAAAAGTAGTTTTAATGCTCTCCCTGACTTAGCCACTTATGTGCCATCTGTATACCACTGTAAGTGCCCACAGGACTTTTAAATTACCAACCTGAACACTTCCACCTTAAGATAAACACCATCTAGAGATCTCAGTATCACCACTGTGTGCTCTGGCTCTCTATATACTTTAAAAAATAATGATAATTTTTAGGTATTTGAGATGAAAATTGGAGATTAGTTGGATCGTGCCTAGGGCCAAGTATAGAATAAAAATTCCTTACAAGATGAGAGCTATAGTCAACTGTAAAAATGTATGGAAGAACAATATGTTCATGCACAGCCAATACATATTTCAGAAGAACAAATTAAATACTCTGTGCTACTACATAGTTGTGAAATGGTAATTGAGATGTAGGAACTAAACAGTGTTTGAAAATTTAAGTAAGATATGGAGTACTTGAGTCCTGCAGAATTAGGAGATACCGATGGATTATTCTTCCAACAGCATACATTCTGAGTACTTATAAGTGTTTTAAGTTCCAGTTATACCAAGACTTTATCCTGCAATACTGTTCAGGAAAAATAAATAAATAAATAAATAAATGTTTAAACTAACTAAATGTATTTCCTCAATCTATCAGCTTGAATATATTAGGCTTATCTAAGATGGCAAAAGGTACAGATCGGGGAATCCAAAAATACTTTAGAGTCACATTTAGTGACACATACTTAATGAAAAGAAAAGCATTTGGAATTATGATATAAGCAATATATACAATGTGGTGCTGGGCTTTAAAATCATAGAATCATAAAATCATAGAATGGCTTGGGTTAGAAGGGAACCCAAGTATCATCAAGTTCCAAATTCCTGCCATAGGCAGAGCCACCAACCTAGTCTAGTACTAGGCCAGGTTGCTAAGAGCCCCATCCAACCTGGTCTTGAACACTTTTAGGGATGGAGCATCCACAGCCTCTCTGGGCAGCCTGTTCCAGCACCTTACCACCCTCTGTGTGAAGAATTTCCCCCTGGCATCCAATCTAAACCTTCCATCCTTAAGCAAAATTGGATGCTGGGACTTGCAGAAAGCAGTTTTGCTTTCTGTAAATAGGAAAAATAACATAAAGTTAAAAGATTTATCCCATAAAAGAAATAAACACTTAACATAGTGTTTGTTAAATCTTGAGGAATGATAGCAGCTCAGGACTCAGTGCAGTTTTTATCTGGTATGCAACAGGTGCATTTTGGCTCTATCTATCTCCTTTGCTCCAAACTTCAGCGGGTAGTACAAGTGAAACACATTCCCATCTCTCCACTAGAGATTACCACCAATCATCTTGTGCTCAAGCAGGATATGGCTGAGTAATTTCCTGACAATGACAGCAATGTTATTTAAAGGGATTCTGTATTTTTAGGGAAGATTATAAAAGATGATTATAAGAGGAGATTAAACTTTCTCAAGAGGAGGTTAGTACATCTTAATTTATTGAAGTAATGTTTTTCTTTATATAAAAAATTGCCCCACAATGATGAACCATCATTCTGCAGCAACAAAACAGAGCTGACTATTCAGTGGATAAGTAATTGTTTGGGTGGTCACTGCCAGAGGTTTGTGGTCAACAGCTCTATGTCCAGGTGGAGGCCAGTGAAGAATGAAAGCCCATCTTGTGCTTGTGATCAGTGCTTTTCAGTATCTTTGTCAGTGACTAAGACAATGGGATCGAGTGCACACACTGCAATTTGCTAATGACATGAAACTGGGTGGTGCAGTTGATAGAAGTAAAGATTGCCAAACAAAGGGACCTGGACAAACTTGAAAAGTGAGTTCAGGTGAACAGGAGGTTGAACAAGGGCAAGTACAAAGTGCTGCACTTTGGCTGGAGCAATCCAAGATATGTGTGCAGACTTGGAAAATAACTCATTGAGAGCAGTCCTACAGAGAAGGACTTGGGGGTTCTGTTGTACAAAAAGCTTGACATGAGCCAGTGTTGTAGGCATGCATCCCAGAAGGCCAACTGCATCAAAAGAGGGACAAGGGAAGTGATTGTCCCCCTCTACCTCCTCTTGTAAGGCTCCACCTGAAAGCAATACTGCATACATACCTGGGGATCCTAGAACAAGAAGAATGTGGAGCTATTGGAGTGGATACAGAGGAAGGCCATGAAGATGATCAAGGGTTGGGAGTGTCTCACTATGAAGAAAGGCTGAGGAAGCTAAGCTTGTTCAGACTAGAGAAGGAAAGTCTCTGGGAATATCTCATTGTAGCCTTTCAGTACTCAAAGAAAGTTTATCATCAGGAGGGAGACCAACCTTTTACATGGCTAGATAGTGAGAAGAGAAGGGGGAACAGTATTAAAATAAAAGAGATTTAGATCTTTTATTAGGTGGAAATTTTTTCATCTGAGGGTGTTCAGGCATTGAAACTTTTTCCCAGGAGAAGCTGTGGATATCCCATACCTGGAGTTATTCAAGGCCAGGTTGGATGGAGCCTGAACAACATGATTTAGTGGTTGGCAGCCCTGTCCATGAAAGGGGAATTTTAACTAAATGATCTTTAAGGCCCCTTACAACCCAAGTCATTGTATGATTCTATGATTCTATGATTCTATCAGCAGTTCTGCAAAGATGCAGCCTAGTTGATGTACTGTAAGTGGTCTATTTCCAGAGTGAAAGTATGCATGAGTGATGAGATGAATGTCTTAGGCAGTGAGTAATGAAAGTTACTGTGAGACTATGACAAATATGCAGTTGGGGAAAAATGATGTATGCTTGAAAGGATGTTTAGCAGCTTCTCAGTATAGAAAAAAAAATCCGTCTTACTCTTATATATGTAAGAGGATGCTTATGTTGGGCTGCCTTCTCTCTTTTTCTATCATGAGTGCAAAATAATTAGGAAATCAAGTAAACATGGTAGAAGATAGCATTTCCTCTCTCTTCCAAGGATTTATGTATGTTGCTCCGAATGTAATGCCTTCTATTTATTTTCATGGAAACTGCAGCAGATAAAGAGAGCACAATAAAACTGTTTGATAGAGAAAATTCTCAGCTACAGGGTACTGTTTTTCAACATAGACACTACTATTAGCTGTGCATTTTCATCAGTGATGGACAAGAGCCTGCCTACCAGGCTCATAAATATCTGACCCAGCAGAGGTGACCACTGTAGCTGTGACCAATACTGAAACTCACCACCCAGTGCTCACATCCACTGTTCAGTCTTCTTAAACATTCAGTAAGTGTCAATGAATGTCAGTGGGTGATTATTTTTTTCTGTACAGAGGAATTTAATTACATACCTTTGTTTCCTACAACCTGAAAAGCTAAAGCTCAACTTGAACTAAAATTGGTAAGGAGTGCCAAGAAAAACAAGAAAGGTTTCTATAGGTACTTCAACCAGAAAAGGAAAATTCTGGAGTGCGTATTCCTCCTAGTGAGTGACACAGCTTAGCTGGTAACAAGAGACAATGAGAAGGCTGAGGTACTCAGCAGATTTTGCCTCAATCTTCTCTGATAACTATTAGTCACACAGCCCTCAAATGGTTGGTTTGGAAGGAGAGGAGTGGGGGATCAATGTACCTTCTGCTGTAAATGTAGATCAGGATTGTGACTACCTGAGGAACCTGAATATCCACAAGTCTATGTGCCCTGATGAAATGCATCCCAGAATCCTGACAGAATAATCTGATATAATTACCAAACAGCTCTTGAAGTTTAAAAAGCCATGGCTGTTAAGTAAAGTCCTTGGTGACTGGAAAAAAAAGCAATGTTACACTCATTTTAAGGAGGGTAAAAAGGATTACTTCAGGGACTACAGACCTGTTGGTCTCATCTCTGTGCTCAGATCCTCCTGGAAGCTATGCTAATGCACATGGAATAAAGAGAACTGACAAGGGAGAACCAGCACGGTTTCACCAAGAGCAAATAACTCTTGACCAATCTAGTGGCCTTTTATGATGGTGTCATTAAAAGATTCCTTCCAACTCTAAGGATTCTATGAGTCTAAGGTTCTGTACACACTTTAACGTCAGATGTCATTTTATATGGCTGCCTTTCTGCTGTCATATGTTGCATGGCAATAAAATACAATAGACTACTGTTGGGGATATTCAGCCTCTGTTTCTATATAATCAATATCTACCTCTGATGTTGTAAGCCAAAATAATAAAATAAGTGGGATTTTTTCAGAGCAGCCTTTTTACAGAGCTGCTGTCTAGAAGGGACTGTACTGAAACAAATGTTCTGGTGAGGGGAATCCTAAAGTTTTGCTGACAACGTGAAAGGGCTTGAGCTGTGAAAGGACTCTGCTGAAAGCATGAATTCATACAAACATGAGTTTAATTAATCAGAGTAGTAAGAATGAGAGAAGGCTGTGAAGAACTAGAAAACTTACAACACTAAGAAACTGAACAAGTGTCAAGTATGACATAATGATGTGGGATAATACATGCAGGTAGAAGAACGGATAGATCTAGGACTTTGTCTTGAGAAGATGAGTTGCAGGTGTAAGATGTAGGAAGTACTAGTAAGCATCAACTGCATCCTGTCTCCTTCAAAACAAAATGCAGAAGTCAATAATATGGCTATGAAGATTAAATTTCAAACAAACAAAAAATTACAAAAAGCCAATAACAAATATACCCAAAAAAGCTATTCTTCTCTTAGTGAAGACTGAAATATACTGTGATTGCAAGTAATTCATCTAAATTCAAAGGAAAACTGAAAAAGTGCTTCAGAGAGTTATGCATTTGATTTTACCATAAAGACAAACATCAACAGCCTAATCTATAAGAACACTGTAAGGAAATGCGTTCTATATTCAGTATTAGGAATGCATCTGTGATCACCCTGGAGACCAGGAATTAGTTTAGACTAAGCCTTTGGCTAAGCCATTGTAACAATGGTTTTGAGTATTGTTCAGTCTCTTCATAACAGAATAATAGTATGAAAATGTACCTGTACAATTACATTTTACACAAATTATTCCCTTGACTTTTTCCTCCCCTCTCTTCCCTTAGATTCAGATTGGTAGAACAGAACAATAGCAAAACAGGATCAGAAACTGAAACTCATCAATCAATCTGCATCTTTGGCCACTTTTCTGACCTTTTCCATTTAACCTGACAGTGTTCATCTATTTTCAAAGTACAGATAATCCAATTTTATTTATTTTGTATTTCTGAGAGAAGAGCAGGACATAGTCTTTTTTAAACCCCCCTTTGAACTTTTCACTTTGCCTAGAAGTTCTCCGATAGTTCTACTCTGTTCTTTTTAAAATGCTTATTAATTGTATTGATTTCTCTGTTCTTATAATTTACAAGTAGTCTAATAACCAGAACATTGTCCCATTTATGCTGAATCATCCCCTGGAAATTGCTTGAGAAACTGATGGATGGACTCCGCAAGAAGTTTCTAGATCCATTTTGTGAACATTACTTTCTGTTACACCTGAAACTGTGTTCAGCATTACCACACTTCATATGAGAATTTGTCCACCCAGCTTTTAATTTGCTCACTTGCTATGTGTTCTGGTCACTGAAAAGAGGCTGCATATTTCTATATGGAGAGCAAGTCAGATTGCTCTTTACTTGGGACATGCATTCATTCTTTTCCAATAGCCAGCCAGAAGTTGTATAGACTCAATAGTCTGGAACTGAGCCTGAGTTAATGTTTTATAACTAAGTTTATTCACCTGGAACTTCAACGATCCTGCTTGGCTTAGAGTCAAAGTTTGTTTGTATCTGACCATAAAAGATTGTAGACAGACAATTTCTGCTCAGACCACAAGCTACAAGATTGTTGTATGACCCCCAGTAAACCTGCTGTCCTTAGTTTATACAGCCTATTCTACCACATTTAAGGATTTGTACAGCTTCAAAGGGTGAGGAGGGATTGAGTCATGATAGAAGAAAATACTTTCATATGTATAAACATATATATTTGGATTATATTTTTAGAGACTTTCAAATCTCTTTTTAAATATTGATGCAAATGTCTGGGCTTATATTTTGAAGAGAAAAGCAGCTTAGATTTAAAAGCGTATCAACTTGCATTTAGACTAGTTAAGAATACTGGTAATTATTTTTATGCATATTCTACCTAAATGTGCATGTACCACTTTAAATTCAAATATCACTTCACAGAGATTTGAAAACTCAGACCTTCTCACCATAGAGCTTGTATCAGACAATATACGAAGAGCAGAGAGGAAAGCATCTGTGATGCAAGGTTGGGTAAGTTCTATGACAAAGATAATACAAGTCTCATTGTATTATAAATGGAACATGGCAATCTGGTGGTTTAATTTAAGAACATGTAGGGCATGAGGAAGAAAAGCAGATAATGATGGAAAGCTTAAGAGTAGGGATTTGGAAGAAAAAAGGAGAGCATGCAATATTCTGCAAAAAAATCTCTCATAGTGAGGCAAGTCCTTTGAAGTTTCTCTAGTTATTAAACTGGGGCTAAGCTTGGCCTACAAGGTCTAAAATATCATTGTGACACAAAGACATGGCCCAAGGCAAGGTTCTCTGCATAAGTACATACAGCTAGCAGGAAACTCTGGGATGCAATGGATATACCTCCATATTGTCTTCTGAGAGTCTGAAAGTAGAGGATAAGTCATGGCCAGAAGGGTGAGTGCTCAAACATTCCAGTGAGTTTATAGAGAAACAGAAGGATAGACAAAGGTACGGATATTAGTGGGAGAAGGTAGGGAGCATCACACACTGTGCAAATCACTGTTCTTGTGCTTACTCAGGAGAGAATACACTATGTATTTTTAATGAGAATGATGGCTCCATGGTTGAAAAAGGAGGATTATTTTTCAGTTTTTTAGACATAGGGTAGTGATGACGGTTACCTAAAGAGTTCTACTCAGCACTGCTGTGATGATGGGAGTCCTATGTCTTGCCTAAATTCTGGTTTTCTTTTGGAACTCTACTGCTTTTTGGTTGTGAAAGATCTTTCTGATAAGATCAAGTTTTTCTTTGAGTCACTAACTTGTAAAGGGACAGAATAACGTTCTTTGTGGTTTGTAATCTTTCCCTTGCTCATACTGACCCTAAACTAGGGAGAACCCTATAACACTTTTAACAAAACTACCTTTACGGAGGATTTTAATAAACATTTTATTTCCCACACTTACTTTAGGAGATATAAAGGTAGACAAAGAATATGCTATCAGTTATTTCAGACAAAATAGTTTTCTTTGAGAAAAGAAAACTTTTTGTTGTTGTTGTTATTAGCAGTAGAATACACTGATATCTAATTATGTTTTTTTTGAAGTGTGCAGTCTGCATCATAATTCTAATAAAAAGTTTTATTTAATATTCCATCACTCTGTATTTATTATCCTGATGTAATGTAACATGATATTTGTTGTGCTATGTTTTGTTTTGATATACTGCAAGAACTACTTCACAATTCAGTTCTATGAGTGTGATTTCTTACAAATGTTGGATATGTTTGTCAAATGTTTATGGCTCAAGCTTTGTTTATTTGTAACAGGCATATAACAGTACTTGGAGGCAGTGCACATGCATGCACTTACACACAAATACAGAAAACACTTCAAATATGCATTTATTTCTCTCTGCTTGTGTTCTTCTCTAGCCTAAGGGCACTTGGAAGGACATCACTAGGGCTAAAAAAAAATTGTTCAACTCAGCTGAAAGTACTTGAATTCCTGCTCAGTTGAAGTTCAGCTCAATTTCACGAACTATTAGTCATGCATGAAACAGATCCATGTAAGTATTTAGGCTCCTAAAACTGGTGAAATGCCTAATTCCCCTTGATTCAAGTAAAAGCTGGGTCCCTAAAGAACAACTCAGAAAAACAATAGCATCTATGTTCAGGAAATATCTATCAGAACTATACAGGTTTCTGAAACAACAAAGCAGTCGCAAAACAGTGACTCTGTTGCACTTTCTTACTAACAGTAGGCCTTTAGTAGGCAGACAGCCTTGTCATTTAGGTCCTTTTCTATGTCTTGTAAGGCTCAGAGTTGCAAAACTTGAGATGTATCTTCCAATGGTTGTTGACTCGAGATTCTTTTTTTCTTAGCAATCAACATACTGAAGGTTGGCATGCCAGCAGAGCATGTCACAAAACAAGGAAAGAGCACATCCTGTCTGGACTTAAAGATTTTGGTGCCTCAGTGAAGCTGTGGTTTAAAAATTGCTTTCTGTTATTAGATGCTGACAATCACAATTTTTACTTACAGTTATGGAAAGAATATGTCTTCTGTGGTGTCATAATAGTGAGAGCACTCACAGAAGAATAAATACAAAATTCCTCTGACTGTTCTTATGCTCAATTACCTATCTATATGGTTCCAAGCAAGGGAAAGTTGCTTGAGTTTTGCTTCTGAAAATGTTTATGTATTTTACATGAGAGACAAATACTGATTTTCAATCCTTCCATTAAAATATTTATATTAGAGAATAATGCATCCCATTTTTCACAGGTACATGCAGCCAACAACTTGTAGATAATTCTGAAGAAGAGACAAGAAAAATACTCCTTTATATACAAATTTCTTGCAGTAATACAGAGCATGTCCTGAATCTTGGTACCACTATCTATCTTCTACATTCCTGGGATACTCTGATGTCATATGGGATGTATTGGATGGGCCCCTGCTGTTGCTGTCAAATAACCCATCTGGGAGAGAGAGAGAGACACAGTCATGGCTGCCATGTAGTCTCCTCTCCATTTATTGCAGCGTCACACTCCTTATATATCACCATAATTCCCACACAGACACATAAACACGCTACACAAACCTGAAGCATGTGAGAAGACCTATATACACACCTATCAATGCCCCCAGCCCACTAGCTACTTAACCTACAGGCCATAACTCAACTATTCCAGAACACTCTATCTACTCAGAACTACACTCTATGCACTCATTAATCCTTACATAGGCAATTCTGTCCCCCAACAGGCCCCTCACTATGAGAAAGACACTGAGGCCTTGGAGTGTGTCCAGAGAAGGGCAATGAAACTGGTGAGTGGTCTGGAGCACAAGTCTTAAGAGGCTGAGGGAACTGGGATTATTTAGCCTAGAGAAGAGGAGGCTCAGAGGGGATCCCGTTTCACTGTACAACTCCCTGAAAGGAGGTTGTGATGAGGAGGGGCTTGGCCTCTTCTCCCAGGTAACAAGCAGGAACTGAAGAAATGGCCACAAGTTATACAGAAGAGGCTTACATAAGGAAAAACTTGAAGAAGTGATCTATGTTGCAGTATATTTGGGCTTAATTTTAACCAAAACAAGTGTGCAATGGATGCATCCTTAACCTTAAGTCTATGCAATTTAACAAACACACACCAAAAGAAAAAGGAAAAAAGAAACAACAACAACAACAAAGCGGAGGATGGATCTCTGGATGAGTGAATAGAACAACATGCAGTTCGCGAGTGAAAAGGTAAGCACATGTCTTAATAACATATCTATTTGACTGTGGAAGAAAATACTGTCAAAACATCTTTAAGATGTGACTAACAATCTAAGACTTTACCACAGAAAAATTCAGACACTGAAATATTTTCATCATATGATTATAGTTTTGAAATCCATATGGAAATTGTAAACAGTCAGGGGAAATCATCTGGAAAGCCTAGGGGTGTAGAGACAAAATAATTAACAGCACCACCTTAACTGCTGATTTAAGATTTGATAGAAGAGTTTTATTTTCTGATATACATTGCTTGCTCCTGGGACCAACTTGTCAGTTTTGTGTCATCTTCCAAATGTATTAAACACAAATAATAGTATGTCTGAGAGTTTTAATTGATGATGGTAAACATGGAAAACATTCTGTGTACTGGAGGGTACTATTGGCCATACCTGTAGAAAGAGATACACACTGGGGAAACTGAGAAGTGATCTGCACCTCATTTCATTGTTTTCTTTACTCTGAGAATACTATATGCTCTACTTAGAAGATCAATTGCAACTTACCATTAGTATAGTACTGCTCTTATTTAGCTTTACTTTCATACCTGCCTACCTAAAGCAGGAATATAAATACTAAGACCTCAGTGGATCCTCATATTTCAAAAAATCAATTAGTGCAAGAGCACTTTTGAACAAATAGGACATTTAATTTGAAATGAAGTCATTATTTTTTCTTCAAAAGTCATTGAGGTTTAGGAGGTGTTTGGATTGTTTATTTATTTATTCTTTTAATAATGAGCATTACTGAAAAAGAACAACAACCACACCCTTTATATAGGGATAAATACACTCTGATTTTAATTTAAAAAAAAAAAAAATGACAATTAGGTAACCCAGTAGCTGATGAACGTTAGTACAGATAAATAGAAGATACTACTACACATTAATGGATTTGTAATTAACTGCAACCATATATAGAATAGACCTGAATGTTATTGGAGTAGTTAAATAAAAACTTCCACTCAGTGCTCTATAACCACAAGAGATACCTCAAAGGTGTATGATTGTTTGAAGAGTAAGATATAGAACAGAACAATACTGATGACACATATTTCAAAAACTCAGTATTCATTGCTACAGTGTTCATTTTGATGTGAAGAGATATAGCAGAAGAGAAACAGTCCAAAGAAAGGAAATGAGAATCCTTACAGGCTTAGAAAAATTCTATTGAAAGAGAGATCAAAAAGATTAAGACAATGTAGTTTATAGAAGAGATGAATAAAAGATGGCAGTCTAGAGTTATATATAAAAATACCATAACGAACAATGTTCCATTTGGTTGTATGCCTGCCTTCCTTACACATAAACACCTAATTTAGGAAATAATAAAGTTAACTATTGAAGGTTTTTGAGTTTCCTAGTCTGTGCTATACTACTTATTGCACATTTTTCTCTTATGTTTCTGTATTTTTTTTCAGACAAGCTCTCACTGATCTAAGTTAAAATCTATCTTAATGTAAATTAACTTTTTTAAAGACCAATATCAGCAATGAAATTTTAAACTTTGCATTTTGCCAATAACAAGTGTTCAGAGCTTTTATTTGTGAAGGGAAGCAAAATTTAATGTCATCATAATCTTAAATTGATGAAGCGGAGGTGAAGAAAACTGCAAAGTAAATCTGAAATTTAATAATGGTCCTCTGACAGCTTGTTCTCAGATTGTTAGGAATTCATTAAATAGTGCTTGAGAAGAAAAGACAATTAAATTATTCTTGTATTGATAATCTATCCATATTATGAATATTGCATACAACAGTACACATTTTTGAAGAGAAGCTATCAGCGCTTTCCATTGCAGAGAATCATCAGGAGTCTTGATTTCAGCCTCCAGATATATCCGTCTTTGTTTCTCAGACATAATCATCATAGTAATAATTGGAATGCTGACGTATATAAACAGAAAATACACAAAATCTTAAGATTTTCACGTAATCCTGTTGCAGTTTAACCCCTGTGGGCAGTTCAGAACCACAGAGCCACTCGCTCAGTCTCCCCTACTTGGATGGTGAAGGTAAAAGTGTGAGAACTCATGGGATGGGATTTAGACAGTTTATTGGGTAAAGCAAAAGCTGTGCATGCTAGCAAGACAATAAGGATTTCATTCCCATTGGTAGGCAGATGTTCAGCCCATTCCAGGACAGCATGACTCACCATGTGGAATGGTTTGTTTGAAAGATAAAGGCCATCACTCCTAATATCCACACTCCTTCCTTCTTTATCTAGCTCGTATATTGAACATGATATCGTATGGAAAGGAACATGAATCCCCCCTGTGGTGCAAGTGGTAGAAGTGCCGCTCTGCTACACAGGAGGCTTGAATCCCGGGGGGTTGGACTCGATGATCTCTAAGGTCCCTTCCAACCCGCACGAGACTATGATGATACTATGATCTCATTGGTCAGTCTGGGTCATCTATCCTAGCTGTGTCACTTCTTAGCTTCTTAAGCACCCCCAGCTCCTTGCTGGAAGAGCAGCTTGAGAAGCAGAGGAATCCACGATTCTGTGTAAGCACTATGCAAAAATAAAAACAATGATATATTATCACCATCTTTACTGAAAATCAAAAACACAGCTTCATATGAGTATCTAGGAAGAAAATTAACCCTATTTTAGCTAAAACCATGACAAACCTTTTGACTGCTTATGTCAGTGGCTTGACAGATATTTCAGATATACCTTTTCTGCACAACTAAAACAAACTAACAAGTGAACACAGGAAGAGCTGATAAAATGCTCATACCAGAATGAAAATATATCAATAAGATTAAAAGTGAGTCAAAACAAAGACAAACACAGGTAGAATTTACATTGCAATATATCTTGATGTAGAATGAACACCAAATGTGATAAATTTATCTCATAATATCATTCAGTCCTGTTGTCATTTTAAACCTGACTTATGCTAGATAAGTACTAATCAAAAGAGAATCTGAGAAGGAAAATTTCTGCTTTACTGGACACCTAATCAGATAGACCAGATATTTGTTAGGAATCAACTATGTCACTGAAAGGCACTGATAAATACTGAGAAGCATGCCTATAACAGGAGTGAGGGAAATTTTGGATTCATTTCAGATGAGAAATTGGAATACAAAATACACTTCATTTAATATTTAGAGCTAAAAATAGTACCTGGTGCATAAGTTGATTATGCAATTTTTAAAATTAGAATAATGATCAATATCAAAGATCAAGATGACCAAAAGTATTATAAATAAAATAATAAAATGATATATTTAAAACAGCTTTGTGATAATGTGATCCTCAATCAATATTTTTAAAGGGAAAGCTATATGCAAAATACAAATATGTCCGTCGTGCAGATTTGCACTGATCACATTCAGATACGGAGAGTTATCTAATACAAGGGGCAGACTCTTACCTAATCTTTAATGTCAGGCTTTTCAGGTTATAATTAAAAACATAAATAGGGTGATCATCTGGAAAATTTGGTAGGAGCTGCCATGGCTGCTTTTCTTGATGTCTTCTCCTGCTTCTTTGTCAGGGTGTAGAAGAACACCCTTAGTGAGTGAGAGCTCTCTGTCTGTTCAGCTGTCTGTAGGCACAGCAAAATGTTCTACTATGGTCCCTAGGCAGTCTCTATGCCATGACAGTCTCACTGCAATGCTAAGGAGTGACAGATTGGCCACTTCTAATTTCAGTGCTGAGATCCTGACTCGGTCCAAAACTTGCAAGGTTTTCCCATACTCTCAATAAATCTAAAACTCATTTAGATTGTCTCTTCTTTCTTTCAGCATGAATAACATTCTCTCTACCCTTGACAAACACACTGTTGCCTCAAATATATACAATTATAATGAATTTTTTTTCTCATCTATTGCTTGGCAATGCCGTGACCCATTAACACTTTTTTTATTATTTTTTTTTTTTTTTGGTGTTCCCTGCTTTGCTGAGTTAAATTATTTCTCATCTTACCCTGCCCACCTCTTGAACCTTATTTCAAGATTTCTTTGTACGTCTTCACTCTGTGTATTGCTTTTTATTCAATATTAGGCATTGAGACTTAATCTGTTTATTGACTCATCCTGTCCACCTCCACTGTATGCTTATTACATTTCCAGAAAGCACCTTTGCATGTGCCTTCAGAATGCATATATACATGTGTCAGAGCACAGTTAAATATGTACCAATAAGAAGAGAGAGCCATTCAGTGTTCCTATGTGGTGTATTTTAAAAAGTTTTAAAATGTTTTTATCTGGACTGACTTCATTTCATGCAGGATGATGATGTGCTTGTTCTGCTGAGGTACGCTGGCATCAGCTACAGAAATATGTGTGCCAGCTGGGAAAACTTTATCTGTACTGGTGAGGCATTTTGTATGCTGCTGAAGAAAAAAATCATCTGTGCTCATTGAGCTAGAATGCAATGAGTAGATACAAGCTGAACTGATGATTTTTAACTTTCTTCAAGAAACCCATAAATTCTTTTCTCATCCCTTTGGCTGAAGAGAGGCCAAATAATGGAAACTAGGCACAGTTTGTAGAGTGGCAGAGACAACACAAAGCTTAAAACAAAGTTATTCTCACATATGGATTTGCTGGGGATCTGAGAGAAGAGGGGCAAGAAAGTGTGCTCACTTAGCCTGTGAATTCATACTATCTGGTGCTTTTGCTCACCTATTGTGTGAGACAGTTGTATATCCTACCCCTCTGTTTGAACCCAAAGAAAACTTTCATTCTTTTCAGTTATAGCATCTGATCTTTAATCTTGGGTTATAGATTCTTTGTTTATCTAGCAGGAGCAAGAGAAGAAGAAAAATGAGAGTGAAACCCCTTCTTCAGGACAATGAGTCAGGAGGCAAGATACACAATTTATTCTTGACAGAAGTCAAAGGAAGAAATAGCTACAATCTAACAGCTCTTGGACAAAGAATTGGCCTTCACAACCAGCCCACACACTCAATTTGGTCTCTTGTCATAGATTTTCACCAGGGGTCAAGGCAGCCTAGATAGCTAAGGAAACTGGTCTTGCCAGTTTAGGAAAGTACAAAAGTAATCATTAGAACTGCCCGCATTTCTGAAGGTGCCTGTGTAGGTGCCTTGGAAATATCACAGGGTGAAACATCTTAAGTCTTTTGATGCATTATTTTCTCAAAGATAATTGAGAAAGAGATGTCATTAGTGAAGAAATATATATATAAAATAAAACGCTAGAGCAATAAGGCAGTAATGGTAGTTGTAGTGCAATATTTGTAGCTGTAGAAGAAATACAACTGGGTTGGACTGCAGAAAATGAGTAGGCTTACACGCCCTCTTTAAATAGCCTTTTTTATTGCTCCTGAGGCAAAGCACTGGACTGGTTGTACTATTCGTCTGATCCAATAGGAAATTTCCACCATTTTAAAGATAAATCTATATTTATCTGTAGGAAGACAAAAAGGAAATTTAATCTTCCTCTTTCTCCTCTGAAAACATAGCATTTTTATGATGACAGATACCTTTGAAAAGCTGGGACTATGTGCTCTTCATATACTCCTTCTGGATATATAAGCAGACAATGAAATTAGTGTTTCAAAATTTATTCATTTAGACAGTTATCTTCTGAGGGGTTTTAATTTCATGGGCTAGGGCAAATCAGACCAGGGAATTTACTATTCTTATTCTTCCAATGTTATTTAAGGCTGGGCTATCCTTGGAGGGCATTAAATTTCTGCAAGTCCCAGGGGGAAGTGAGCACATTTTCCAGGCTACTGGTGGAATCCATCTGCCTCTGCAGAGGAGATTTTTCATTGTCCACTCACTGAACAGCCTAACAGGGAATGGAGTGGGCTGCAAAGCTATCAATGAATTCTGGAAGTGTGTCTTGCCCAGAAATCATATTTGAGCATCTTATGGTACTTCTGCACACACACACACACACACACACACACACATATACACACAAACAAAACAAAACAAAACAAAACAAAACAAAACAAAACTAAACTAAACTAAACTAAACTAAACTAAACTAAACTAAACTAAAATAAAATAAATAGAAAATTCAGCACTAGAGATTTTGATCAAAAACCTAAGTAGTTTTAGACAAAGATATATTGGTCTACGAACTTCTCTCTGCTTCCTTCTTTAAGTCCACACTGGAGTACCAACTATAAATTATATATATATAAGCTACTTATATATATATATATATATAAAACTATTAAAAAAAATACAATACATTTAACTGTTTTAACAGCTGTGAAAGAAAAGGCATATGATGCTGTTACTCAGAAATAAGACTGTTGGCTTCCTTCTTGAACACGTAGACAGCATTAATTTAATCTCTTTCTGGCTGCAGTTCCTAGAATCGCTTTTGTCATTCCTGATTTTATAGTTTGCTATCTTTTGCTATGCCTGTGCTAAGATTAAGACTGGAACGAATAGTGCCAAGAGACTTTAGCAAGTGCCCGTACTTCTTTGAGAAGGCAAATATGAGCAAATGCCTACCTTGTTCTGTCATCCTGGAAACTTATTTGGCTTATTCTAGACAGAAACTGTGGTGTAAGCAAATATATGTGCATGTATGCTCAATAAGTTTAGCTCAATAGCAAGCTGAAATTGTCTGAGAACAACATTCTACATCACTGCCCTGTGTTGTATGGCAGTTTAATTAAATTCTTTTCTGTTCTTCAAATTGTCCTCATAAAAATGCAGATATAGGATATTTCAATTAAAAAAAAATATATACAAAAAAACAGCCATCCCTCTGGCAGAAATCTTGAGTGTTCCCTTAAGCTAACTAATCATGGCTAAGCATTAGCTGTCTTTCAACACTGTTTGGTACCTCAGGGCTAGAATAAACCCCATGGAAGCGAAGGTACAAACACCAAACAGGTGTTTGTAGTCTGCCAGGTAATTTCTAAAGGCAAGGTAATGCAGGAAAAAAGGTCAAGACATACAACTTCAAAAAATTATGGAATGGTCTGAATAGATTATCTCAACATGAACACAGATTCAATACTAGTGTCTTCGTATGCTATATGGAAGTATAAAATCTTTACTCCATACAGAAAAATCAGTTTCAGCATGGACATGTATAATGTTTTAGGGTACTTTTCCGTGGATGTGAGGTGGTGTAAACAAAATCCAGGGCAGACATCAGGTTGTATTCTGACAGTGTGGTCAGGCACTGGAACAGGCTCCTAGGGCAGTGGCTGGGAACCCAAACTGCCAGAGTAAAGAAACATTTGGACAACTCTCTCAGAAATATGGCTCAGATTTTGAGTGATCTTGTGTTGAGCCAGGAGCTGGACTCAGTGATCCATGTGGCTTCCTTCCAACCCAGGATATGCTATTATTCTACAATTAATATAATTTACAGAACAGAGTAGAGAATTGTGACTTTGAGATGTTTAATAAAAATATTGGAATGAAAAGGGAAAATGATTCAGTCCGAATTTCAATGAACCAAATTTAAGTTCATCATCACGAGTTTCTACATGACAGGTAGACTTCTAAAATTTCATTACAGCTAACGAACAGGGTTCAGCTGCATTATGACGTTTTGCATTTTGTTTCTTCTGTGAGTCCTGTGTAGGTTTTGCCAGCTTTTTGCAGATGTTTCAAATGTTCTAAAGTGTTTCAAATGGCACTATCTGCCTGTATTTAGAGAACAGTCTCATTTGGGGGAGATATTTGAAATATTTGGAGGAATATAAGGGCTCATTTCAGTTGCCTAAACATAGGTTTCTAGCTCAGTTTCAGAAGCTCTGGAGTACTTAAGACATCTGCACAGGGCTGACAGACATAACACAGAACTTAAGGGAGACTTATGCCCTTTTGAAGTATTCCTTACAGGCTAGACAGGATCTGACCGATCTTCGAAATTGCATTGTGTTTAGGCAGTAGAAACAACCCCCTAAATATAAATGTCTTAGGATAAAGCAGTTCTGCTTGGTGAATATTCATGTATAGAAAAAAAAAAAAAAAAAAAAAAAAAAAAGAGAGAGAAAAAGAAAAAGAAAAAAAGAAAAAAGAAGCCTCTTTAAATGCAGTACTTTTTTTTTTTTTTACTTTTTTTTTTTCCTAAATTGTAATTACAGGGGGGAGAATAGTCAAATTGCATGAATATTCACATTTGTAGATTATTTTTCTTTACCTCTGCTTGTGTCTCTTAACTAACTTGAATATCTCCAGGCAATCAAATTCAGCTGGCAGAAGCACACACACAAGCAAATTTCAGTCATAAGTGTTTTCACAAACTGATTGGCACACAGAGGAATTTTTTACAGAATTGCTTCCATGCTCATACAAACATGAACAATGATGTGCACTTTTATCTGACCTGTGCTGGGGAATGAATTAAAAACATTGAATGCTGATCCATGCAGGAAACAAATCTATTTATTTTAAACAAATCATAACATCAGAAATCAAATTTCATTTAAATATTGTCAATCTGCTAGTCAGTATTACATGCAGAAAAGAGACTAAATTGATTATATGGATTCGTTTCAGAAAAGACACTAAGCTGTGTTAGTAATACACAGAACTAATGATTCCTACACAGCGAGTGCAGTTCAAACCATGGTTTGTGTACATGAAGGGTCAATCAGCAGAGAGGAGGTATAAAGAGTTTATGCTTCCAAACAACACATTGGTTAGAGCAGGCTAACAGTATACACTGCATGTCAGTCAACAACAGAATCCTCCTGTACTGTACAGATGCTCCTGCCACCCTGTACAAGACCAAGACAGTTTCATTTTGCCCTGTGTGCTGGGGTTACCTGCTGCATTGTGCTTGCACAGAGTTCACAGTGGTGCTTCACTGTGAATCTTTCTTGAAAACAATCATGCTGCACCAGTTTCCTCTTTCATGCTAACAGTTTCCACCTCCACAGGGTGATCTGTGTAGAGGTTAGATTTACTGCCAGGCAGAAGAGCCCATGGGGTTCCAGCTCACATATGTTTAAACAAGAACAGCATCTGCTAGGGACAAGAGACACGGATGAGATACTCTTGGGAGAAGACAGGTTGGAGAAGATACTTGGAAAGATGTAGGAGAGGCTCTGAGGGAGACAAAGAAAAGGAAAGGCACTTGGGGAACATGGAGAGATGCTCTTGAAAGAAACTTGGGCAGACGTTCTGAAAGTAATACCTTTATTTCCACGGAAACTACAACAGATACAAAGAACACTATAATTCTGTTTGATAGAGCAAATTCTCAGCTAGAGAACACTATTTTTCAACATAGGCACCACCATTATCCATGTATTTTTACCAGTGATGAAACAGCATTTGCATGCTGTACTCTTAAAAATCTGCATCAGTGGAAGTGATCCACACTGCTGCTATGGTGACATTGCTGATAGGAATATATTTCCCCCACAGTATATTGCCCCCTCATCAGCTCAAATAAATCAAAGTTAGAAGGCACTAAATCTAGACTACACACTAGGTGTGGTAGGACAGTCCATCCAAGATTAGCAGTGTGCTCCACAGTCCTCAAACTGGTTTGGGACTAGCCTTTACCGTGTTGCAAGAGAAGGGTTGTCTTCTTTCTTGGCTCTGCCTTGTTCTCTCATTTTGGTAGTCTGAGCCTTCAGTTTAGTCAGCATTGTAATGTAGTCATCAGAGATTATGGTTTGTCAGGGTTTCAGGAAATTCAGAATAATTGCCCATTTCCTATCCCAAAAGACAGCACAGAACATTTTACTTGCTGAGGGCTGCATCTTGAACTTTTTATTCAACAGGGAATTCACACATTGCCACTCCATTTTAACTGCTACTTTAACTCTGTCTCATAGTGGTACTGACAAACTTTTATACAGTGTTCTCTTTCTTCCTGTGTGAGCATTTGTGAAACCCACCTGGAGCATATTTTGTAAAGTACCAGCAATTTCCAGCTAAGTTCCAATGCACTGAAGCAGACTTTCAGCTCCACACACAATTTCCTGGTCATAATATGCTTATTCACATAAATGAACTGGTAGATATGCTCTTCATTCTGTGGTGTGACAGCTGCGTATGGCTATCTGGAACATGTCTTGTCTTTTCACATTGCTGTTGTCACTGTTGAAAGGCACCACTCATCACCTCACACTTCTCCAATCCACTGTTAGTTCTCCATATCCGGCAAGTATGGATGCAATTTTTTTCCTCATGGAGGAATTCAGTGACATATTTTTGCTTCATCCACTCTTCCATGTCAGACATTATTTTGTCAGACTGCCTCTCTGTTGCCACCTGTTGTACAGCAAGAACATGTAATGGAATATTGTTGGGAATGTTCAACCTCTACTGTGGCACCATAAACATACATTTCTTACATTATGGACCAACATAATAAGATAGGAGGCGTTACTTTCAGAGCAGCCTTCACATATTAAATATATATTTATAAAAAATAATACATAATTCAAAATAATGTAGGTAATTGATTTCTTAGGTTTATTTTTTATTTCCTTAATGTATATTTTAATTCATAGTTTTGTTAGAAATTAAGTGTTCACACACCTTCCTTCAAAGATTGAAAAATTAAGTATCCATATTCTCTATTCTGTGACTGAAAAGCTTCAAAAATTAAGAAATGCAATATTTTAGGAAATCTTATACATTTAACTGAAAAAGTAGAATTCAACTCCCAAGTCAGTCTCCTCTGTCCCAGAAGACACAGACCTGGAAATGCTTATAAAATTCCTGAGTTTTGCATTTATATACCTCTGTGATCTCCAGTTCTACTGAAGAGATTCTGGGATGAGAAATAGCCAAATCTGAACACCAGAAGATAAAACAATCTTCCAGGTATATGCAGTATTCAGTTCTGAAAGGTTCCTCTCCCTCTCTCTCTCTCTCTGTGTGTGTGTATAGGAGAGGGAGTTGTGGGAGGCTGTTGTGTCTGGGAGATTGGATGTGAATGTATCATATTGAGCAATGATGAGCCTGTATTTGCCTGACAGCAAAAAAGAGATGAAGTCTTCTGCACTTGAACTGAGCTCAGAACAAAATGTGTGGTTGTAAAGTTTCAATTATAGGTGTCTGAATACATGATAACAGATATGTTAATTTGTCCTAGGAAGTATTTTTTTATTTTAATATCCACAATCTTACATTCCGAGACTTCAGTGCAAGCAATACCCTGTGATTTATCTTCAGTTATTTTCAGTAGAAGATTTGTTTTTTGACTACAGAAATGTTGGATGCCATTCTTATTGACACTGGTAATTGATCGGGTTTTGTGGTTGTTTTTCTAATAAAATTGGAGTCATTACTTCAGGAGCAGCCCTCATAGCTTTGTAGAATCAATGAATGGCTTGGGTTGCAAGAGAACCAAATGATCATGAAGCTCCAACCCCTGTGCCACAGGCAGGGTCTCCAACCTCCAGATCTGGCACTAGACCAGGCTGCTGAGGGCCCCATCCAAACTGAACTTGAACACCTCCAGAGATGGAGCATCCACAGCCTCTCTGGGCAGCCTGTTCCAACACCTGACCATCTTGCCTGGATTCTCTTTCCTATCTGCTTTGATCTTCTTAATAACTACTTTGAAGCCTATTGCTTTTACAGCTTTACCCCAAAGTCTCTTGTGCTTTTGTACACAACTATCTTTTCCTGAAAGCAATACTAACCATCATCTTCATAGGATCCCTTCAACTGAAAACAACACTAGGTCCTCCAGCAGACTGTTTTGCTCACCACAGATGCAATCATTCCTGGTAAGCTTCACCTGCTGGACTTTCTTATGTCTGGCCATCATTCCACAACTCAAGACTGTTGCAAATATTTCCTTTGGAAATACAAACTCCTTATGTCTCCTCTCTGTCAATTAATTCTTCATATATACCACACATGGTTTGAACCGTGTTCACTGCACAGTCATGATATTAATCAGATGCTAGTTCTTTACAGACTATGACTAGAAGGAAGATTGCTGGGCAAACTCACAGTGCAAACACATAGTAAACTGCACTCCTCTTATCCTGGAGAAAAATGGTTATTGATCAATGTCTGTATACTGGAGCAGTGGAGATAAAAATTGTAAACAATATTGTGAATACTGAGATTGCTAGTGTATACTAAATTAAGATAAAGAAAGATATTTCTAAAATAATATACACAAAATAAACACACTTACCAGTGTGTTTGTCTTGAATAACATGGAAGAAAGTAATCATTCTTTTTTCCTTCTTGACTGTTCTATTCTAATTCATGTACTGCAAATGTGTACAGTGATATCTTTTTAGCTAAGTTATTTTACTAAGTTAAGCCCACTGTCTTTTCTGTACAATCCAGTAATAACACTATAACTTTAAACTCAAGGAAGCTGACATGACTATTCACCAATACTTATGGAACCTGCATATGTATTTATTTTGTTTATGTAGAAAATATGACCTGATAGTTACTATAGAGGTGTTTAACTAAACATAATATTTGGATGCTGTTAAACTACAAATACTTTCTTTTCTTACTAAGATTTTGTTATCATATTATATGTGTTTGAGAAGCAGCTGCACTTAGCCTAGTTCAATTACACATCATGAATGCACAGTTACAAACGTAGAATAAAGCATATTTTCTGTTGGATGTTGCCTTTGAAGTAGAAAACTGTCAGACACCATCAGACTTTCAGATGGCTTTTATTACGTTGTTCTAACCCTTCACTTCTCATTATTATCACTTCTTATCTTTAATCTTCAAATTATAATTTACTTTTATTCCATCATCGTATATCTACTTCCACTTCCTCTCCTTACCATACTTCTGTGGTATTTCTGTTGCTGACCCCATCCTTTTTCTTTTTTAACTAATCATTACTATTTTTTTCAGGACCAAAACCAATGGATACAAATCAAAAAGTCCTTTCTTTGAAATTTGTATAATCTCATTTCTAGGGTTAATTTAGAAGCTGATTTCTGAACCACAGAAGAGCTAGATAATTCTGTACGATGAGTTGAGCTCCAGACTTGAGCTTCATTGCATTTTCAACATCGTTCATAAGCCTGTTTCAAATGCTGTAAATGAGTTCTTTACTTTATCATTAGTTTACACTGGTGGAATTGAATGTCACTTCTATCTTTTCATTTTCCTACTATGGATTTGTCAGGTATAAGCTACCTATTTTATACATCAGCATTTGATTTTCTGTATTTGTTAAGCTCATAGGCAGGAAAAAGAAGAGCAGAAAGGTTGGGATTTTAGCTCGGTTGCTTGCTGTCTCTGTATACACAGAAAGCTTTGCTAAACATCTAGCTAGTTAGCTCAGTAACAGCATGTTCCCTTTCTGCAACTGTATTCTGAGATTTCATCCAAGGAATGCTGTTTGTGATTCATTGCCTGAGGCACTAAATTAATGTTGTATCTGTATATTTATTAGCCATCTCCTCCTGTGGGATCTTCCCAAAGCAAATGCTTAAGTTGCCTGTTTATGTTTCTGAAGACCTTCGGATGGCAATCTGGTCCATTGAATTCAAGTCACATAAAGAACAAAGAGTAATACTGGGAGTACATACTCATTTGGGTTCCAATCCACCACAGTGTCAGATGGAATAGAATCAATTTAAAAAAAAAAAAGAAAGAAGATAGCAATGCAGGTCCCACATTTTGCAAAATACCCCAGTGACTAGAGCTTTTCTACCATAATTGAAAGGTCATTACTTTAGATCTAATTTGAACTGAGGTTCATGAGATCCATATCTCCTGCATAGCAGATTTTGAGAGTGGGAGTTCTTGCCTCTTTTTATTGAGATATTTTGCATCCAGGAGGAAAATAATGGCACGATGCAATTCCACTATGAGCATACAGGTCATGGAGATTGCATAAGAGCAAGAAGAAGGAGACATCTGCCCCATCAAGATCAAGATTTAACTATCTCATCTTTCATAGATTAAATTTTTAAAATCTGTTTGCTCATTAGGATAAGCTCTACCTTTTTCTGATGGTGTTTCTATAAGGATGGATATTCATCAAAGCTACAAAAAGCTGAATTTGTTGTGGAAGGAAAAAAAAAAAGAGAACAGAAAAATACATAAGCAATGCTTTCAAAGTAAAATGTGTTGCCTGATATAGGAACAAAGTTAGAATTGCCACCATTAAACATAATACTTAAGTAATGCAGAGATACAGCCTCAAATCATTACTGCTTCCATCAGTGAGTTAATTAAGAGCTTCAAGATATGTCTTAGTTCTTAATTTGGTGTGTTAATTATAAGACTGCAATGACATTAAAATCAGTCACTGACCACTGCAGTAATTTCATGTACATTAGGACATGTCTTTGCTCTTGATGAAATAATGATGATTTAGCAGATTTCCATTCATCATCATTTGATTAATGAAGAAATGTCAGTTTTCTTTTAACTAGAAGTGTCATTTTGTCTTAGTGTGGTTTAAATTATGAAAAGCAAAAATAGACATCACCAAATGTCAGAACATGATAAAATCATACCATATTGTAGAAAAAGCAAAAACCAAAACTTGCAAGGAAAGGTGCTGAACAGATTCAGCCTAAGAATACCTACCAAGGGCATCATATATTTCTAATTAGAGTGACATACATTTTAATTTAAGAGAACTGAACTGGGTTTTCAATGTATAATTAAGTATGACTTCTGACAAAACTGTTACTACTATTACAAATTTACTAGTTAATAGCTTTGATTATGTCATTGACAGGTAATGATATTTATTACATTTTCATAACTTTAGTAACTGTTGCACCAGAGGAGCTTGTAACTGCTACAAGTCTTAAATGCAGTTTTCGCTTTCCAACTGTTTCCTCTTTGCAGATAAATTTTATGCAAAGGACTGGACAAAACTCAACAGTTTCATTTTGTTTTATATTGCTACTTGGAAAGAAGGAGTACTCTATCCATTAACACATGATAAAATATTATGCCAGTCCACATTGTAAAGGAAAAATGGCATGAAAGGGGAACTAAATCAGGAATAGGATAGGCAATAAAACTGGGGAATTCAGATTCATAAAAAAATGTTTTGTTTGAATATTTCAAATTTGAACTCGGTGTTGATGAAATTCTAGATATCTCTGAAGATGCTTGCAAAAACCTGTGACTTTTGTTTGAGTTTCTGATTTACTGTGGGTTACTGAGAAACTGTCCTTTAGGTAATATAACTTCTAGTGATACATATATCCTCTATAATGTTTGTAAGCTATGTGCTGGAGACAAATTTTAATCGCTAATAAAGTTATTACATATAATCTGTTACTTTGCTGGTAACAAAAGATTGTTTATTTGACAATCTTCCTGAAGCATGAGTACTACATAGAATCATAGAATTATATTATAGAACAGCTTGACCATCCAGTTTCAAGTTCCCTGCTATGTATAGGGTTGCTACTCAGTAGTTCAGGTTGCCCAAAGCCCTATTCAACCTGATCTTGAATACCTCTATGGGTGGAGCATCTACAGCTTCTCTGGGCAGTCTGTTCCAGTGCCTCACCACCCTCTGAGTAAAAAATTTCCTCTTAACATCTAATCTAATTTTCCTCTGTTTTAGCATAAAACCATTTCTCCCATCACTGTCCACCCATTTGAAAAACTGATCTCCCTCCTACTTATAAACTACCTTCAAGTACTGGAAGGCCACAATGTGGTCTCCCCAGAGACTTCTCCAAGCTGAACAAGCCCAGCTTCCTCAGCCTGTCTTCATAAGAGAAGTGCTCAGCCCTTTGATCATCTCTGTGGCCTTCCTCTGGACAAACTCCAGCAACAATATGTCTTTCTTGTGCTGGGATACCCAGGACTGGATGTGATATTCCAGGTGGAATCTCAAAATGGCAGAGGAGGCTGAGTCATTCACCCACTGTCCACCCCTTTATCGATGTAATACCATCTTATATTACAAGTGGTCACAGAAAACAGTTGCAGAACACTCACTTCTAAAGATAACACTCTTAATCATGTCTTAAGTAACGAGTAATAAAAAACAATTAAGTTAGATTTTGGCTACAGGTATAAAATCATGCTTTAATATTTTATCATCTATCATTATCTTCTGGATGATGAGCAATCATGATTTAATAACACCTGGCTTTGCCATTCTCATTCTGTATGTACATAAACAATAGGGAAGTAATTTGTAATTGAGTACAGTAGTTTATCAAAATAACATGAAAAACTCTAGCATCATAAATAGTCTAATGTTACGACACCAAGCTGAGTGGTGTGGTAGATACGGTGGAGGGAACGGATGCCATTCAGAGGGACCAGGACAGGGTGGAAAGCTGGGCTCGTGTGAACCTAATGAGGTTCAACACGGCAAAGTGCAAGGTTTTGCACTTGGGCCGGAAGAACCCCTGGCACCTGTACAGGCTGGGAGGAGTTGTCCTTGAGAGCAGCTCGGCAGAGAAAGACCTGGGGGTCCTGATGGATGGAAGACTCAACATGAGCCAGCAGTGCGCTCTGGCAGACTGGAAAGCAAATGGGATCCTGAGCTCCATCAGGAGAGGGGTGGTCAGCAGGGATAGGGAGGTGATTGTCCCTCTCTACTCTGCTCTTGTGAGGCCCCATATGGAGTACTGTGTCCAGGTGTGGAGCCCTCAGTACAAAAAAGACATAGAGATTTTGGAAAGGGTCCAGAGGAGGGCCACGAAGATGATCAGGGGGCTGGCGCACCTCCCCTATGAGGACAGGCTGAGGGAGTTGGGTTTGTTCAGCCTGGAGAAGAGAAGGTTGCAGGGTGACCTCATTGCAGCCTTTCAGTACCTGAAGGGAACTTACTCCCAGGAGGGGAGTAAACTCTTTTAAAGGGCTGACAATAGCAGGACACGGGGAAATGGTTTTAAGTTAAAAGAGGGAAGATTTAGGTTGGATGTTAGGGGGAAGTTCTTTACTAGGAGAGTGGTTAGGCCCTGGAACAGGCTGCCCAGGGAGGTTCTAGATGCCCCGTCCTTGGAGATGTTCAAGACCAGGTTGGACGGGGCCCTGGGCAACCTGATCTAGTAAAGGTGTATGTTTGGTGGCCCTGCCAGGCAGGGGGGTTGGAACTACATGATCCTGGAGGTCCCTTCCAACCCGGGTCATTCTGTGATTCTGTGATTCTGTAATGTTGATCAAATTGTCTTCAAAGAATCACAGAATTATATAATAGCTGTGGCTGGAAAAGACCTTTGGAGTTTATGTAGTTCTACAATTTTAATAAAATATGCAATCATTTTAATAAGATGTGATCGCTTTTACAAAAACATGTAAAAAAAAATTAATCCTCAAATAAACTTAGACAAGTTATGTGCAATTTCTTCAATTTCACCCTCTTGAAGTGGGCTATTAGTTCATTTAAATACACCTTCACGCTTCTGGATTTTGTCTGGGTCCAAGAGCTGGGTTGGTAAAAGATTATAGAAGCCTGTCAGATTCACCTGAAATGTTGAATCTGAGAAAATACACAAGTGTTAAAATTCTTTTCTTGATTTTTGCCTTTTGCTTTTCATTGACATACATTTTGGTTTTCATATGCTTTTGATATGACCACATATGCAAGTAGGAAGATCACGTTATTTCATTTCTTATATCAGATTGTTATTACTGAATTTTGAACTGGTGTATTTGATATTCCAGTTGTTAAAAGTAAAGATAATAATAATAATTAAAATATCATTCTCTCTTTGAGATACAATTAGCACTAACTGAACATTTGTCTCATGTACAGACCTAGGTAAATCAGTGGAAAATTTCTTGTTGATTTCAGCTACTAAACAACTACAAATTTCAACCAATCTAAATTTCTTTGCTGAAATCTGTCTACATTAGAAGTGTGAATCCGTGTGCTCAAGAGTTAACTGACAAAGTACAAACTAGTCACATGTAAGTGTGGGTGATTCACTTCACCCCAAGAAACTTGGCTGACTCTGATGTGAATAAATCACTCTCCCAGCTGATTTAATGTAGGGTCGAGTGGGATAATCCCCTGTATCTGAAGACTTTCCAGAACACAGGATAATTCTGTGGTTGGCTGCATTGTTCACTAGGTACATATTTTTCTGTTTATATATTGACTGTAGATGGAACATCAAACATTTATACACCTAGCATAGATTCTTCAGCTAGGTGTTCAATGGGATTATTTTGAAGTGGGCAGATATTCTCTCAGAGGAATATGTTGCGAATTTACTCCTGAGAACACCCTCTTTCAAGTTGTTTACATAGAATTGCCTGAACATTTCCATGTGGTTCCTTTCTCTTTTCTTCTCCCACCACTTCCAATCCCCCACTCCTCCAACTTCTACCATTTCTGGTGTGTGGGTTGAACAAAAACTCTTTCTGACAATGATGTCAACACTCAACATAGACTGTGTTTGCATCAGCTCACTTTATGAAAATACTTCCATGCAGCTTTCAGATGAATAAATTAGTTAATATGATTACCAACCCTAATGAATATAGAAATAATATTTAAGGGGAAAAAAAGAAACCATACACGCACACACACACACAAAAGTAATAACAACAAAAACCCCTAGGATTACTAGGGATAGCTAACTTTTACAAGAATTCAGTAATTTGGATCTTATGTAGACATTAGAAGCTTGACCTACAGTTTCTTAAAAGATTCATATTTTCAATGTGTCTCACTAACAATTGTGCTGTTTTACCTTACTCAGCCTCCCAGACATGTTCTGCTGTTAATTCCCCACTTCCGTAATTGCCTACCAGAAGTGTTACACTGACTTTCTCAATCTGATTACCTCTTTAGAACTCTATTCCAGCTCTTGGTATCTCAAATCCAGTAGTGTGACTAGCAGTCTGAGAAACTCCAACCTAGTTCATTCAAAGCTGTTTTGCATGTGATGCATGTGTTATCAGGCTGTGATCATTATAGCCTTTGTATTTAACTTAGAAGTTCTTTTCATTTAGCACCCCTGTAAGGTGTTACAGTACAATGGCCTATATTTGTTGTCTGAAAAATAAGGAATTCTGAGTTTTCTTGGAGCTGGTTGAGATATACCTCATCCCAGAAAGCTCAGTGCATTTGAAATAATCTTTCAGTCTTTCACCTCTTTCCATTATGTATGTATGTATGTTCGAGTGATTGTCTTCTTTTCCTTCCTTCCTTCCTTCCTTCCTTCCTTCCTTCCTTCCTTCCTTCCTTCCTTCCTTCCTTCCTTCCTTCCTTCCTTCCTTCCTTCCTTCCTTCCTTCCTTCCTTCCTTCCTTCCTTCCTTCCTTCCTTCCTTCCTTCCTTCCTTCCTTCCTTCCTTCCTTCCTTCCTTCCTTCCTTCCTTCCTTCCTTCCTTCCTTCCTTCCTTCCTTCCTTCCTTCCTTCCTTCCTTCCTTCCTTCCTTCCTTCCTTCCTTCCTTCCTTCCTTCCTCCTCTCTTTCTCTCTCTTTCTCTTTCTTTCTTTCTTTCTTTCTTTCTTTCTTTCTTTCTTTCTTTCTTTCTTTCTTTCTTTCTTTCTTTCTTTCTTTCTTTCTTTCTTTCTTTCTTTCTTTCTTTCTTTCTTTCTTTCTTTCTTTCTTTCTTTCTTTCTTTCTTTCTTTCTTTCTTTCTTTCTTTCTTTCTTTCTTTCTTTCTTTCTTTCTTTCTTTCTTTCTTTCTTTCTTTCTTTCTTTCTTTCTTTCTTTCTTTCTTTCTTTCTTTCTTTCTTTCTTTCTTCCTGTTTCATATCTCCATACATTTGTTTACATAAAGAATTATTCTGCTTTTTAACCCAAGGGTATTGGAGAATCCTAGGGTATCTTAAGTTGTCAACTAAGCATGCTAATACTTTTTGACATTCCATGACCCCCGAGGAAAAATGTAGAAATGCATTCTGGTTTTACATTAACTAAGTCTTCAATTTATGCAAAACTGACAGACAAATGGAGTGGAAGTGATATATAAGTGAAATATAACTAGACACCCTATCTAATAAACTGACATTTATTTTGCCATCTCTATGGAGAAGTGTGTTTCCAATAGCAAAAGAAGTCTCTAAGTATGAAATTTTCCTTTCACTACTGTCATTTATTTATTTATTTTCTAGAGAGAAGGCAGTTTGGGGTTCAAGAGCACACTTTGCAAATAAGAATAAAGATTTATATAAAGCAAATAACTAATCCTTTTCTGATTATGTCAGGAATGACAAGAGAATATATGGTGCTGAATCCTTATAAATCTCTGGCTTCCTTTTCTTCTACATCATTCCTTATGTAAATATTTATACTTGCAAAGAAAATGTATAAAATGTAATCATTTTAAAAGACATGGATGATTCATAGGGGAATATAATTCACATTATTATAAAATAAGAAGCATCCAAGGTAACAGTTCTAAAGTCTGTTTCCTTGGCTGCCTATTTTCATTGGCTGCGGAAGGAAGTTAAATGACTCATGTAGACCAGATTGCAGCTTTCAGATGGATAATTTAGTTAAGACGATTACCAACTCTAAAGTCTGCCTAGAACAAGATTTAAGTCAAAGTTAGGTGTAATAAATCCACCCTTATGCCCTTAGGTCCTTTAGTTGCTTTTGAAAATCTTAGAATTAATCACATTCTTTTCAGAAAGATAAAAGGAACTCAACTTTTGGCAGAAGTAAGCATCTTTTATCTATAACCCCAAAGTTTATGATGTGCCCACAAAGCATAAAATGTGATACCTTTCCAGCATTTCAAATCATGCTCCTAATTTTTATCCCAGAAAGTTGGATCTGAAAGTAACTTTTAAAATTCATTTCATTATATGAGTTTTTCTGCTTTGTAGCTCACAGTGTGCCTTGATCATGAGCTTGTTTGCTAGCCTATATTCACTTGCAATTTTGTATTTGCCTGCCTCCATTATCTCTTTGCTGGTATAAAGCTTTTTGAACTTTCAGTCACTCTTCCCATTAATAACTGTGATATGACACATTCCCTGAAATGAAACTTTGTATATAAACATCTCAAAATCTTGAAAAATGACTCAAGGTTTGAGTAACTGAATATACTGTATAGCACAGCTAATCTGTCTCTCACCTTAATGCTGGCTACAGGTCCATAGGACTTCTTCAGTCTGGAAAATTATGTTCTAAAGGAACCAGACATTTCAGTGAGTCTAAATTTAAAGTCAGAAGATAATCACTAAAGCCGATCTATTGGAATTACTTATCTGAGTCAAAGTAATTCAGGTGCAGTGAAACACTTCTAATTTTAAATTTAGGAGCAGTGAACAGTGAGTAGGATTCTTTGGCATAGCACTTAGTTGATACCACTCTCTCCCTCTCATTCTTTCTGCTTTCTGACTTCATCCTTTTAAAGCATGTTTCAAAAATCCAAGTGCTGATGGTCTTAGATGAAAACTGTATCATTAACAAAGCTGAAAACAAATATAGTTGCCATGAAATATGACACAATTATAAACATAAATTATGTACTATTTCTAAAATTCTGTAGTGGGTTTTGCCACAGAACATGGTAAGCACTGCAGAGATTAGAAGGTTGATAAAACCATCAAATGGTTGAAAAAATAGGACTTGTAGGGATTTTCATTAAAGTTGAGTTTGAAAAGGTTTATGTAAATAGATGCTATTTGGGTTACTCAGGCACAGCAAAGGCAGGAGAAAATTAAATGGAAATTTTTAATATGGGTGCACTGAGGGCTTGTGCGTTTCTTTGGTTTTCAAAACTGGGGGGGAAAAAAAGGAATCATTAGTGGTTCTCCATTGGTGTCTGAAGACTAAATTCTTTCCAAACTCACAGAAAGCAATACTCTCAGTAACATGCACATGAAAATGTCACTTTTGAGTTTCCTCATAAATTTCTTTAAGTTTCACAATACATTTGAGAATTATTAGTAGTTTTGGAATTATAAACATGAGGATCTCTTACAAATGTATTATTTAAAGTTCTAGAATTAAGATAAGATTAAGAAAGATATAAGCAGTTTTTGAGAGACGAAGATTTATGTTCTTTACAAAACACTATGGAATGATGTTTTCTATGTGCTACACTTTATCCAGCTATGAAGTGGACAGTTGTAGTAAAAGTCCTAAGATGGGAAATCTTAGATGGTGGTGAATGGTGTGGGGGGCAAAGTGGCAAAGCCATAATCTTTCCAGCAGAATGTGGAGACAGGACAAGGGGAAATAGCCAGAAACTGGAGCATAGGAAGTTCTGCACAAATGTGTGAAAGAACTTCTTCACAGTGAGGGTGATGGAGCAGTGGAAAAGGCTGCCCAGGGGGGTTGTGATATCTCCTTCTCTGGAGATATTCAAGACCTGCCTGGATGCCTACGTGTGTGACCTGGTGTAGGGAGCCTTCTTTGGCAGGTAGGTTGGACTCAATGATCTCTGGAGGTTCATTCCAGCCTCTATGTTTCTGTGATTCTTTGATTCTGTGAAGTGCTGGGTCTTGCACTCTGGTCACAACAACCCCAAGCAATGCTGCAGGCTTGGGGCAGAGTGGCTGGAAGACTGTGTGGAAGAAACAGACCTGAGGGTGTTAGTCAGCACTCAGCTGAACTCAGCCAGCAGTGTGCTCAGGTAGCCAAGAAGGCCAACAACGTCCTGGCCTATAGCAGTGTCATAAAACCATGACAAGCAGAAATACAGAAATATTTTTGCTAGCAGGAGCAAGGAAGTGATTGTCCCCCTGTACATCTCTGTGAGGCTGCACCTCAAGTATTCTGTTCAGTTTTGGGCTTCTGGTGAGGAGTTTGGAGGACAAGTCTTAAGAGAAGTAGCTGAGGGAATGGGTTACTTTCAGTCTGGAAAAGAGACATGCTGATTCTTTAAACAAATGCAAGGTTTTGCACTTGGAGAAAAAAATGTACACTGGCATACTAGGTAGACTCAGGAAATAGAACATATCAGGATGCTTTTTGCTTTTGTTAGCTGAATATTGATCAATAGAAATTTTGACTCTTGGTATACAGTAAGATATATATAGTGAGAACATGCCTTGAATGAATAAATCCCATCGGATTTAAGTAGTAAACTCAAATGTTGGACTAAGAGGAAGATTCCCTTAAGGACTCTACAGTCAGTGGGCTGAACTATGCACCTCAAAGAAGTTTCGTGCAGATGCAACTTCAGTCTAGAAATACTAACCTCGTTGTCCTTTGAGTGATCAGGTAATTTTGTGCAACAGGACTTCTAGTGCAGAGATGAAAATTCAGTTATAAAAGCAAGACTGGGTGTACTTATGTCTTTCTGTTTTTTCTGAAAGCAATAACTTAATTCCAAATTTCCACACAGAAATGTGTTTCATTCTCAACAGCAGTGCTGAACGTACTGGTTAACACAATTTCAGGCAGGAGCAAGTTACATTTCTAAAGGTAAGTTAATAATCTTGATAAATTTACTACAACTTTACTGAAGGGGCAGAATGTTACAAAGGGTAATTGAAAATGTTCAATGTACTTGTTATTTTATGTCAGTGTTCTTGTTGTAGAAGGCATGACTAACCTCTCTCAACATCCATTCTCTCAGACTTTGTTTCCTAATTAATAAATAACGTTAGTAAGCACCTCTCATGCTGCTTTTCAAAATGAAATATGACACAATTTTGAAATGAGGCTTGACATCAATGATTTGCTTTAATACTTGCTAAAATGGGCACAGGTTCACCTGACATATTGGTAAATAAGTTTGAAGATTCCTTGAATTGTAAAAATGCCCAAGGCAATCAAGTTATTCAGCAATTAAGGTAGAATTGTTCTATTTTCTCATTAAAAACATAAAAAATAAAAATTATTAGCTACATTAGGTACATGTAACCTGTCACAAAATGAATTATTCCAACCCTAGGCAACTCTTGCTTGTGTACTCTGCTCATTCGATACTTTAATAATAAATAGCAAACTCTGTAATAGATTTGGATGTTAAGTGCTAAACTTAGGAACTTGTCTTTTTTATTTATCAACTCTAATATCTTTTATATCTAACAAATCATACTGAGAGATAATGGCCATATGTTGCACCAGAGGAGGTTCAGGTCAGATGTTATGATTTTTTTTTTTTTTTTCTAAGAAAGAGTGGTAATGTATTGGAACAGGCTGCCCAGAAATGTGGTGGTGTCACTGTCTCTGGAGGTTTTCAAGAAATTTGTGGGTCATAGAATTATAGAATCATTATGGTTGGGACCTCTAAGATCATCAAGTCCAACTCTCCACTTGCCAGCAATATTACCCACAAAAACATGTCTAAGCCCATCTATCCTTTCCTTGAATACCTACAGGGACAGTGACTCTGCCACATCCCTAGGCAACCTGTTCCAGTACTTAACCTAGATGAGGTATTGAGGGATGTGGTTTATAGGGCATGGTGGTTATGGGCTGTCAGTTGGACAAGATCATACTAGCAGTCTTTTTCAACATTAACAATTCTATGATTCTATACAGCGGTAAACAGAAATTAGGATAAAGCAAGATGTATTTATTTGTTACAGAAAACACTGGACTAACTTGGATTCTTTAAAAGGTAAATTATTTTCTAAACCAGTAGCTCCCTTAAATTACTTAAAATATTTGATACTGTAATGTGGAAATACTATAAAAGTTTGGAGAACAATGTAAAATACACATATAATTTTAAATGAGGATGGCAGAGATCATGTCAGTGAATTCCTTACAATGTTTCATGAATGATATAGTTTAGCATTTTTGAACAACCTATAAGGTTGAGTCTTAATTTGGGGTAAAAACATACAGCTGGGAGATAGAGTGAGGTATCATTTGTGGAGATTCAGCAACTCTGTGGTCTCAGCACCAATAATAGGATGACGTACAATAATGCAAAGTTTAACGTTGTAAATTGAGCTTAGGGGGTGATTAATGGGACAATTATGGTTAAGGAAAGATTATTATGTTGTTAGAAAAGAATTGGAAAATCCATAGAAAAACAGAAATATCTGAACATATGTCTAGAATATGAGTAAACTTTAAGGAGGAAGAACAATTGAATCTTAGGTACTGCAACACCTGCACTGCATCTAATGACATTATAATTATCATTACTATCTTTTGAATACTTATTGTAAGGGAAGAAGTCCTAGATAGTTTAAGACAGACCTTGGACTACTAAGGCATTTAATGATGTGATTTAATAGTTTCAGAAATCTTCAGTTGACAACTTGAACAGCTCCTTCTAGTCTCTCTCAGACAGAATCACACATAAAGTTTGTCTTTTGGTCATTAGCAAAACCAACCTCCTACCTCTTTCTAGCTTTGAAAAAAATTGCCCAGGGCTTCTATACTGAGACACTCACTTAGAATTTTAAAGAAAGTGAATTCTTCTCATCATTTCTTGTTTCACCTTTTTCTTGAAAAATTTACCTCTGTAAGTTTTGAGGCTCTTCAATTCTTTTACTTTCAAATAGTGCAATTACAACATTGTCATACATCCATGCATTGAGCACTTTGGTTCTCTTTTAAAGGCAACAGTACTGAGTCAGTGGTCTTTGGTGTGAGGTTATTTTTTCAAAAATATAACATTTACATGCTAAAGATGAAAACATCATTTTTCTATTAAAGGCAATCAAATCTTGGCATATGAACTGCTGGATTATATGCTCTGGCCTAAAGAGGCACACAAGTGAAATAAATAATCATAAAACATCTTGAGAGAGGGAGAGAGGGAGACCTGATTGTAGCCTTTCGATATACGCAGAGGGGCTATAAGAAAGAAGGAAACAAAGTCTTTAGCAGGGTGTGCAGTGACAAGATAAAAAGAAATGGGTTCAAACTAAAGGAAGGAAGATTTAGGTTGGATAAAAGGAAGAAGTTATTTACAATAAGATTGATGAGGCACTGGACTGGATTGCCGGGAGGTGCGGTTGATCTCCTGTCCCAAAGACATTCAATGTCAGGCTGGATAGAGCTATGAGCACCTTTTCTAGCTGTAGGTATCCCTGTTCATTGCAGGGGACTTGGGCTAGATTATCTTTAAGGGTTCATTCCTACTCAAACAATTATATGATTCTATGATTTTTTTATTATTGTCCTAAGAACATCCAACTCCCAAAATATATATGTGTATGTGAAAGAAACCTCACCATCATGAAACAAAACAAAAACAAAAAACAAAAACAAAAACAAAAACAAATATATGACTTCCAGTTCCTGTGTAAGTGACTTATTAACACTTCTATGTCAGAACAGAATGCTAATAAGGCAAGATAGATATGACATTTCTCAACTAAGGGGTAAAAGAGAAAACTGTAAAATGAAAATGAGGATAAAATAAAATGATCTTAAGGTTCCCATCCAACCCAAACTATTCTACAATTCTATGAAATATGTAGCACATTTCAGTTCCTCTGTAATTACATTAAACTTCAGTATGTTGTAGAATACTTCTGTTTATAAAGAGAGAAATAATTAGCTACAGACATTGATTCACTGGAATTAAAGAGTCTCAGTTTCAGACTGCTGTTAAGTGGATGCTTTACATTAAATTTAGAATGCAAAATTTAATTTTAGTAGACGTTTGTTCTGGTATCAACAAGTTTCTCTCTTAAAATATACTTGGCCATCAGTTCTAAAAATCTGTGTCAGAATTGTCCAAGCTCAGTCATATTCATCATTTAGCTGTGTCAAAAAATATTCACTGAAATCTCTCTTATATAGAAAGCCCTAAAAAAAAGAGAGAAATATGTAATTTAAATCCTCTTATCCCTGAATACTTCACACCCAGGGGGCTGTAAGACTCCTCTGGAACATGAGATCTGTGTGGTCAAATCCTAACAAAAATGTGATAATGGCTGTTGTTTTCATACACAGGAAGAGAGAAGTGCGTTAGTTATTGAAGAGTTGTCCAGAAGAATGCAGGCAGCACTTCATTCCACTGTCATTTTGAAGCAGAGTATTGTTCATTCATTTTCTCTCCAAGAAAAAAAATGGAGCCACACCTTAAAGAGGAAGATCTTGGAAATATCAATCCTGAAAGAAAACAGACATTTTTCTATTACGTAAGACTAAATAAAGTCTAAATTAAGCGTCTATCAAATTTGCTTCTCTTTTTACATTATGTCCACTATCATATTCTGATTAAATTTCTATCATAATGTGGTGAATGTCACATGCTTATGAAGATGCCAAGTTTTAAACATGAAATGAAACTTCAGATAGCATGAAGAAGTTTTAAGATCATTAGGACATGAAGACAGTAATATTTAGCTACATTGCATCAGACACTCTGGGATAAAGAAAAAAAAAACACAACTTTTTATGCTTTCGATCATTATGTAGTGTGAAAGAAATATAAACAAATGCAACTTCTAAATTAGAAGGATTTCATTACAGCTGTTAGGCTGTTAGAAACATACATAAGTATTATTAGAGGCACTCCATTTGAAATTCACATTTAACTTATTCAACCATTAGATTGATGAGATAAATGACAAGAAAAGTGGCAGAACCAATTTTATTTTTATTTGAGAAAGAAACAGAGCACAAAAGTGATTGAAACTTATCATACAAGCAGCTTCCAAATGAAACAAAAATAAATCTTCCTTAAGAAATTTAACTGGATCTGTCTTGTGTTTGAACTTAATAAATATCAAAGTGTATTACTTCAACTTGAGATGCGTGATAAGCAGTGGAAAAAAAGAAATTAAAAATATTAATTTAATATATTAATATTAAAATAAATATAAATATAATAATATTTAATTTAATATATTAAAAATATAAAAAAATAAAAATAAAAATAGCCTTAACTGCTGCAAATACAGACCTTGTGAAATACAAGCATTTTGTAATGGTGTAGAATGAATTAATATTTTGTGCAAAGAATTATGCTTCAAACTCTGATTAAATAATATGGAAAGGAGAAAAATAAAACCCAGTATCAGCTATCTTTTAGACGCAAGTCTTTCTAGCAACTTTATGAATTGATTCTCTCAGGTGAGAAAACGACCAGCCTCATGCTGAGGGACTCTGGTATAAAATTCAGAATAAAAATGTTTGGTTGTGGAAGAACAGTTAATCTCTTGTCTTGTGATTGTCGTATGCTGGTTTTCTATAAATAAAGATGATGTCACTTATTAGAAGATTTTTCTTTTGCTTTCTTTTCTGCTCCAAAAACAAATAGCATGGATGCATCTGGATTAATTTTTGTTTTTATGGAAATGATGAATTTTTGAGGCTCAGATTTATTGTATGATATGTTAAATTGGGAACATTAATTTAAGGTGCATGTTTTGGAATCTGGACAAGAACACACATATTGAGCAAGTGAAATGATGAATATCTGAAGGTAAGACAATTCACCTTTATGTATGATTTATTACATTACTGAAAATCATTTGAAATAATAACTTCTGTAAAAGAAGATACTGAAAAGAATACAACGTGGTAATGTTTCAAAACTGATTGGACACTAGAAGAAGAAAATATCCTACCAGAAGTCAGAAATACTAAAACATGCTGTAAAGTAACTAAACACCTAATTCTAAGTATCATGTCCTGGAATAAAATTTTAGCAAACTACTACAATCCTGAATTAAGCTTACTTCTAACTGTGAATCTATACAGTGAAGATGGTAATGGGGCATGACATAATAGCCACAAGCATGGAGAATGAGATCTCTACCAATGAAGCTTTTGCATTGTCAGAAACTTGATCACGTTTGAATTTACTGCCCATAAAGAGAGATTTATTAGGATAGTTCATTCCTTCCATGGCAACTCAAACATGCAGAATCTTAAAGTGATATACAAGGTAATGCTGCTTGAAGACTGATGTCAAAACAATTCACATGTTTCACTGTGACAGGACAGCCTTTCATATCTGCTAAATAAGTATGCAGCTGAAGCAATGCATGCTGGCTATTTGGAAGTCAGCTGGCAACCAGAGGAAAATCCATTACCACAGCAAACTGTTAGTGGCAAAGCTGGAAAGACACTGTGATGTTTTGATTTCATTCTCTACATGACAATAATGGTTTGATACTCAGATCCTATAAAATCTTACTTTTATTATTTCATATTGTCATTTTTTCAGAGACATCAGGTTTGTCTTGAACAATAACAACAATATTACAAAAACCAAAAACAAAGAGGGAAAGAAGGGAAAAATAAATACATTTTCCAGATGTGTTGAGAAACCCTTGAATAATTCAGATAATAGGGATAGTCTTGTTCTTCTCCTCAGATTCCGAGAATAAATTTTACCAATCATGCTCAGAAAATAACTACTGGGAATACAATGCTTCCCAATGGGACTTGCCTGAAGACACAAACAGTTGGAGGAAATCTCCCTTGGAGATATTGTTACTGTGTGTTTTGTATTATTTTTTAAATTGTCTTTGGAAAGATAAGAAGTTTGATGTCATGAAAGAGCTGGTATCTTTGCAAATAAGAGGAAAAATTAAGACACAAATGATAAAGTTTCTCATCACTATTAGAAGTCAGGAAGAGTATCTTAATGAAGAAAGCAAGTTGTCCAAACAGACAATACTTCTTTTTGTTAGACATTCTTTATGACAGATTGAGATACTGATGAGATCTCAGAGGCACAGCATAGCCTAAAGACAATCAGATTTGCTATCAGTCTTCATCTATCTAATGAAGGCTTATAGCCCTTTAATACCTGTATGAAAGTAAGTGATTCTTTACATCTCTTCTTATATCAAGTCTGTCTATATGAATCAAGTTGTGACAACGATTGCTGAAAGCATGTATGTCTGATATTTTGTATGACTGTCATCAAAGTAGATAAACCTTCAATTTTTCTTGAGGGCAGCAGCTGGCTTTCTGCTTTCCTTGGCTTTCTCTTGTGTGAGATGAGCAGGGCTTATTCACATCTGTGGAAATCCAGTATACAAAGGAGAGATATTTCTTGCTGATAGTTAATTCTGCTTAGGAAAAAAAATCATTGGAAAATGCACATCGGGTTTGCTTAGGGAAGGCTGCTGTGTTGCACCCATGGCATAGAAAATAAATAGCTCTTTAGCCTGGAGATGTTGATCTTCACATTTTTGAGCAATTTCTCCCTCAGCATGCATTCATTCCCAATCCCACTCAAGGGCTGGCACCTGGAGCTGTTGCTAAGTGGTGTATCTGCCACATGGTGGAAACATAATATTGATTTTTAGGAAAATCAATTCCCAGTTTTACAAGATCAAAACCAGAAGATAGCAAAAGAGAGGCTGGACTTTATTATATAATGATAATCATTATGCTATACAGATTTTTGAAAGAGATGCATGGCTAAGAGACATGATATTGATTTACTAGTAATAAACTCTGTCTGTTATGGTTCTAACTGAGATGCTTGAATCTCTAGATATAGCACTATTGATCACAAGCAGCAAGTACTTTCTTATCTGTAAATAAAGAATTCTATTCTGTTTTTTCAGCCTCTCAAATTGGTGAAAATGTGAAGAAGCACAAAAGGATGCCAGATGTCATTGCAACAGTTGATTATTAGGAAGAAAAAAAAAATTAAAAAATCCTAGTAATCTTTGAACTTTCTGAAAACTATGAGGATCAAAACTGCAAATGGATTCCTTGGACAACATTATTTAAAAAGATAACCTGACCAATTTCTGAATCCCCATTAAAAATCAAAATAAATTATTATTTTTCTTTAATGGATGAATACGACTACTCTCACTTATTATTTAATGGCTTTAAGTGTGGGTGAAGTGAAAAAAAAAAAAAGTCTCATAAATTGGAAAGATATTATTAGTAAAAACAATTTAAAAGGGAAATGAAAATAATTTATATGCCAATATAACATTAGTACATATACTGAAATACATTTGTGATAATAGATACATTAAAGTATTTATTACACCTTAGTAGGATGCTTTTTTTTGCTACATGATTAGTCCATGAAAGAAAAGCTGTAACCACAGTAACAGTACCAAACTAAAAATAATTTATTCTCATCAGACAGACCCTCCTCTGCAAATGCATTTAAACATGTTGATGTAGTAACCTAAGACTTTGTTACAATAGTTTAACACAATTTTGTCACTTATAGAAACAAACAAAACTTATTTAGGCAAGCAACAGACCTTTTTATGTACACCCATCTAAATGCATTAAACCAAAATAATTTGTTTATAAATGGTTTTGACTCTGAAATAAACTGCTCTGATTCAGACTTCTCTGTTAAGATCCTGATTCAAAGCTCACTGAATCATTTGAAGTATTCTCACAGACTTTAATAGGTTAGGCATCAGTTCCAGATCAGCGAATGTTTGTAGTGCATTTTGAGTTCTTGGATGAAAGGATTCATTTAATCACAACCTGCAATTATTTTATTATAATACAGAGTTATTCTTGCTTCTTTCCACCTATCTTACTGTGAAAGCATTATACTGTGAAAACATTGTGATTGTTATTTTTTTTTTCTTTTTCCAGATACACATCAAGAAATCTAAACAAACAGTAAGATAAATAAATAAATATTTAAATAAAATGAAAGGAATGTATAGAAATTAACTTTGTTAGCACTTGCAACTTTAATACAATATGGAGATTGACAAGCACTATTTTGAAAGTGTTACTTTTCTTTCTCAAATCTAGGAAATATTGTGTCTGACACTAAAACAAGGAGTTTTAAATGGCCATTTTGAACAAAATGAGAAAAAGTTCCTATCTTCACTCAAATACTGGAGTGTAAACAACACATATTTTACATTCACTACTCAGTTCTAATGTGCCCGTTCCTAAGTTGATTTCATCTTCCTTTTGATGAACTTGTTGTTATACCTGAGAGAATGATGATTTGGGTCAAAGGTGCTCTGTGAAAAATGTTCATGGTCTAGTAACATATCTGTCATGTATTGCTAAATAACTTTTAGCAATACCCAGTCTAGCATTCTATTACTCACAAGTCTGGCAATCCTTGTGTGAAGACACAGAGAAAAATCACAAAGGCAGACATGTGCCTAATAAATCTGTTGGCCTTCCATGATGGGATTAGAGTTTTTTGTAGATAAGGGAAGAGCAACTGACATTATCTACCTGGACATATGCAAACCACTTGGCACTGTCTAGCACAGTAGCTTTGGGCATTTAAAATTGTTCTGAATGTCATACTTATTTCTAAATTGGACAAACAAAGATTTGAGAGAGAGATCACTCAACAGATAAAGAATTGGCTGGATTTGCAAATTCAAAGAATTTTCATCAACATTTCAAGATCAAGGAGGAAATCTATGATGAATGGTTTCCCTCAGGGTTGGTACTTAAACAATCACAACTTCACATCTTTGTAAGTAACACTGATAGTAAGGCTGAGGATACTCTCATTGGGTGTATGTGTGATAGGGCAAACGGTAATTAAACAATTACAGAATTAAACAACTTACAATTAAAGAGTAGATTTAATTTAGATTTAGGGAAGACATTATTTTTGCTATGTGTAGGATGAAGCACTGGCACCTATTGCCTAGAGAAGCTGTAGATGTCGTATCCCCAGAAACATTCAAAGCCAGGTTGGATGGAGCTGTGGGCAATCTGGTCTAGTGGAAGATGTCCCTGTCCATGGCAGATGGGTTAGAATTATGTGATCTATTAAGCATCTTCCAATGCAAACCATTCTGTGATTCTATACTTAATGTTGAGTTGAACTGAACAAAATACCTACTTTACTAAATCTGTAAGTTCTCAGGATTTCCTTAAACTGTATCTCATTTGGTTATCTTTATTTTTACCTTTCTTATACAACCCCTGGCTTTGTACACTGCCTAGCACAATTCTTTCTCAGAACATAAACTAGGACTATTAAATACTGGATGTTGGTGATAATGCTAATAATATAAGCATCATTTGATTAATTACACAGCTCTTTATTTGCATGAAAGGGGTATGCATTTCCTTCTGCATTTTAATAATATAGTAATGGTTATTGTATTGAATTCATTAAATCTAAAAGTCAATATTAATGGACTATGAGAAAGATCTTCATGAAATTCATTGGCAGGCTACAAATAGTAGATTAATATAAACTGCAGAATGAGTCAATTGGTTGTATAGTTATGAGTAATCAATTTAAATTACTGAAGTGCCTTAAGTCAGAAGCAACATTTTAAAATACTAGGCTGGATGCTTGTTAGATGTAAATCAATAAAGGGAGGTCAGTCTAAACCAGCTGTAGTTTTGGACCAGTATTTTAGCAAAGGAAATGCTGTTTGTATTGATACAAATATTGCCTATACTAAATCAGTAGGCAGACTCCAGAATATAATGATACTAGGATGATTAAATGTGATTTTAATGGACATCTGGATATTTTATTTGGTGTAACTATGTATCTATAGACTACTTTCAAGCAATTTTAATTAGTCTAGTTTCCATCTGCTTATTCACATATACATTTTTAATATTTTCAACTCAAGCACTATTTTTAAGCTTTTATCCAAGCTGCAAGAGTTAAGCACTTTATTATTTTAAATTACAGCTGAGTTAATTTTGTTGTGCAATTGCTTGTGCTTAATAGCTGTCGTAACAAAAATTATGAGAGTTGTATTAAATTTGGAACAGCTGACAATATGCCTTGTAAAAATCCATACAAAAAGAACTGCTAATGCTCATGAAAACATTACCCTTCAAAATACAGTTTTTATTAAAACTGTCCTAAGCTGTCATAAAGTGGTTTTGTTTCCTTGTTGTTCGGCTTTTAGCTGTGAAGTCCATATATAGCAAAATGAGTCTTCCTGTACACTGTTGAGAAATATTGCTCAACCTTTTGATCTGACAGAACTTGAATTTCTTAATGATACAGGTTTCTATTTCCTCATTTATGCCTTCATTAGCATTGGAATTGTCAATGTCCAGAGATGTAGTGATGGAACTAGGAGGCTGGTATGATGACCATATCCCTACATAACTGGGGACCATTTTCTCTGTTTCTCCCTGATATGGAAGCACTTACCTTCAGGTCTCCAACTGAAGATTTTCCAGTATCCAGGGCTTTCTTGCTGACTTCCACTTATTCGCCATTCACATCTGCTAAGTTCTGCCTAACAATCTCTGCCTCAATGAAAGGATTTAACTCCTCTTTCCAGCTCCCTGTTTTCATATAAGGAAATTTAAAATAATCCCTGAGATTTAAATCCCTCTCTTGAATTTAGCTGGATATTAGTTGGTAAGTTAAAAGGTGGAGAAACAGATAGAAATCTTATTCCTTTTGGAAGAGAGGAAAAAATTCAAAAGCCTCAAATACTATGCAAATGAATTTTAGACAGCAGCTTCTTCCCTTTCATAGCTTTCATTACTGTGCACTGTTACATCACGTTTTCTTAAAATGCTCTGAAAAACAGTTCCCAGTTTTACTTTTCTCAGTATAATTTGAATTCATGTTTCCTTTCTTCTATTTTCTTTCTTGACCCTAGAGTCAATGAAGACTACATGTAAGAGTTTAATTTCACCAATATGTATCACAGATTCAAAGTGTTTGAACTCAAAATTTGATGCAAGCAAGAAAAAAATGCTGAAATGATCTTGGAATGTGCCATAATGAGCAGATCACCTCAGAGCTTAAGTTAGTTTATTTCAGTATCTTCATCTTATTCAGCTGGTTTTACCTCACTGAATATATATTTTACAGGCAAATACTGGTTCAGAATGCACACACACACAACTCGGTAGCCACTGCAAGTCCCTACTCAGAAGTAAGAAACAAACAAATGAAAAGAATGGAGACCTCAACCCACTCACACATTCCCTGGAGCATTACATGTTTTTGTGAAATAGCTCAAATAGAGAAAGAGAGAGAGGGAAAAAAAAAAAAAAAAAAAGGCAACACAGCTTTTTCTGACCTTCACTGAAATATTTCATCTTGGTAGTATTCTGCCCTTTCATTTTTATCTCAGATATTTGAACAAATGCAAATCCAGGAATCTTGTTGCTATCATTTACCTATTTCTCTCTTGTGAGAAGTAGAAACTTAGTTATCTGATTTTCCTCATTTTTTTTTTCCTTCAGTCATTCAAAGATGAAAACATCTACAGAAATAATAATAATAATACTAATTCACTTCCTTTTTTTAGAGCGTCTTTTTTTTTCTTTTTCCTAATTTTTCATTTTATCCAGTTTTTCAAATTGGATACTTCACTGTAGGATGCATTTTTGTATATATAACATATCAAGTATTTAATTATTATATTCCTTGATCATTCTCTAACATCGCTACATGCGGCCACATAATTCCCTGCTATAGAAAAATACTATTAAAATTGAGAAACAAAACAAATCTCTCTTACCCTAAATTTCTGTCCTCTTCCCTAAATGAATCTCCCTTTTCTGATTTTATTTTCCTTTTTTTTATATTTTTTATTTTTTTTTATCCTCTCTTTCAGGCTATCTTGCTACTTCTGTTAATCCCTCATTCATATTTACAATTTCCCTTCTCAATACATCTGGGGCAGCTGGCAATGAACTTCTGCTATCGTAAATGAGCTGAGGAGCCAGTCTCAGCTTTTGAGACTGTGGGATGTCTTTAGAACATTTATGTCCTCAGAACATATGTATATGTATGTGAAGGTCATTACTGCAGTTTGCTGAAAAATCATCAGACCTTTCCAGATATAAAAATATATCTTTATGTGACATAGTCTTTTCAGGTGTAAAGGCAATTGCTTTAATTAGGCTGCAATGAAAAGGAATCCAATATATGATAACCAAAGAAAAAAGACAGTCTTTCCCCTCTTCACAATTCTTTGTCTACCATCCTCATATTTGTTTTCTTTGCTGTGTATCTTCCCAGAGTTCTGGTAGTGAATGTTAATGATGAAATGTTTAGTTCTACTCTAGACAATTACTCTCGGAAAATTAAGCTACACACATGGTATCCTTTAAGCATGATGAAATTTTCTCACAAAAGAATAATGATGATACGCAAAACAGCTCAAATTCTGATTAGCAAACATTTCACCAACTGGTCAGGAATGAATAGCAATTAATAGAAAAAGACTTGTGGAAGGTGCAATGTTTTTTTTTAGTTTTGTAAAATATTGTTCATTTTTGCAGGTTAGAAAATTCCATTTGGGCAGGGAATATGCTACAAAAATAAATTAGCACCTGCATAACTCTGCCATTTTAAAAAAATATGTTTCTAGGCAGTTCACCTTGCTGAAATGCCTGCAGATGATATTTCTATTTAGTCAGAAGTGACAGAGCCATTTCATTTCATGATCACTGAGCAGGACATACAACCTCAGTTAAAATAACAGCAACCAACTAGCAGATTTAGCAGTAAAGCTAAATCAAAATACTGAGAAAAGAGTACTGGAACTCTGTTTGGAGATTTTTACTTTAGATACTCTGGTGAACAGGGAGTTAATATGAGTTAAGAAATAAATACAATACGTTTTGATGCATGTGACTTGAGAATTTTGGGTCAAAGGTTTAGTTGATCTGATCAAAAAAGTAGATATTATTTTAGATTATCTTTCAGTATACAGTGATAAATAAAAAATGTATTCCTGCCTAGAATTTTGCATTTGTTTTCTCTAGTAAGGATTCTGTCTTATTTTCTAGTCTAATAAATTCTCTTCAATCTAAGAACAGCTGCTTTGCAGAGTGTTTCTCTTAAAGAACTTCCTAATTTTTGATATTGTTGGTTAATTATACTTTACATTTAAATTTTACAAATGATTTTCTACACCAGCCAGGTAGCACATATGCACTGCTGTTACCAGACTGCACATCTGTACATTTTGCTAACCTTATCACTTAGCTCTTCTAGGATCACTGAGACTGCTTATGTCCATTATGGACATACCTATCTGACAATCATAAATATAATGAAGTGTATTAAATATATTACACTACTCAAAGAGGAAAGTGATGGAAGAAAATGTACTCCCAACTTCCTCTCATCAAAACCTCAGTTAAAAATAAATAAATAAATAAATAGAATTTAAAAAAAGAAAAGGGCCTATATTTTATATTAGTAAGAAAACCTACAGCTCAAGGAACAAAAAATTATGGGGATCCTGTCTTGCTTCCAGAGCATCATTCTGAGTCAGACATCAAAGGACAAAACAACTGTAACAAACTGAAGTTGGGTTGCAGGAAAGGAGTGGAACAGATGGAGGAAAAGGACTTTGGCGATGCATAATAGAGTTGTCAGAGATATTTAAACAGATCAGTATCCAATTCTAATTTCAACAAGGTTTCTTGATATTCTATATAGGACCTAAGATAGCAGTAGAACTTCATGTTACACTCATCCTTACAATCACACTACAACAGTAAGATAATTTGGTGTAGAAAATCTCTCATCATTAATAGCAAATATTTACTGAAAGTTGTGAATTTTCCTCTTAACTGAAGAGCTCAATAAATGTTACAGTATACACTAGAAAAACTACAATGTAAACAAATCTGGATCTGATAAATTAAAAATCCTGTATTTGCTGTGTATCACAGAAACAAAAATTCAAAATAAAAATTCAAAATATGTAAATAAATTAATTAATCAAAGAAATAAATAAATAAACTAAAACTATCAATAACAGTGTGAGGGGTTAGAGACCCTTATAATTCACTCTGCAATAGCCAGTATGTATGTAGATCTCTTGCCTTAGGGTACATCACTATCTCCTATTAAATGAAAATGCCTCCCATTAAGCACAAATAACAAAATGAAAATATCTAGTTTCTCTCCCCATCCTTCTCAGTTCCATCTCTAAACAAAAAGAAGCACATTTGAATCACTTTAGGCAAGATTAAATAGAACTTTCCTGCACACTTGTGAAATGAGAAATTTTTCCCATGTGGATGGAGAACAGTCCTTCATTGCACAAGATGAGCAGGCCTTTCATCTTGGAGGTTTATGATTCTATCATATGGTTTTCTAGCTACACACTGTACTCTTGAGAACAAAAACAAGCAAATTGAGAAAGAAAAGCTCTGTTGGTGACAAAAAGTTTCATATGGTGAGAGGTGGACAGCAATTCCTGTTTTTCCTGCTCATCTGTATACCAGTGGCTGGATATCCATTTTTGCAGATAAGGCTTAATGAAGAGATAAACAGATAAAAGTTAAGATTCTGAAGGCTTCCTCTTGGACTGAATTATTTCATGTGTTTTTAGCTATGCTTTCACAGTAAAGTCACTTTGCTATTCTATTGTAACATACGTTAAGAAGTTAACCCTCATAGTCCAAAGAATCTATATGTTTCATGGTTAAGCTCTAATTTTTGTTGTTTCAGTGTTCACAGGTGGTGTCTGGATTGCAAAGCAATGACAGTATTTTATGATAGTTATTAAAACATGCAAAAAAAAACCAAACACTCTCGAGGAAACTGTGTCTAGAAAGTAGATTGTACTGGGCAAGGAGAAGAATACAGGAAAGACACAGATGCATGGTGATTTCAATTTAAGACTCACATGTTTTTAAAAAAACAAATTATCTGAGAAATAAGTGATATTAAAAACAGTCATGACATACAGACAATTTACAAAATGTTCTGTAATCTCTTACAATAAACTTTTGGAATGATTAGAAAAATAAATAATACTTTTGGGAATATATTCCAAGACCTGGATTATACTTCACTAATGCCACTACATACTCAGAACACCAACTGTGCACTGATAGCGTGAAATGTATCTGAAGAAAGAAACTACGTTAACATCTTCAAAAGCACGTTAATGACCTGATTTCTTTGCAGCATTTTCAAACGTGTCTAGGGTGAAGTATTTCATACTCAAATTCTCTAATATCTAGGTATCTTCATTTTGTTGCTTTTTTTTTTTTCTTCTAAGAAATGTCAGTGCTCTTTACTTTTATTGATTTCAATGGCACTAATTTAAATATTTCAACAAGAGTACGCTATCAAGGCACTTTCAGAAATCCTACCAAACATCAATACAAAACTCAAAGTCCTTTACTGCCTTTGTAAATCTGATCCCATTGTACTTAGAAGTACTTAGAATCACAGTGAAGGTCATAGGAATTTGGACTCTGAATTACCTGTGACTTAGAGATGTGATTTAGGAAATCCTTGAACATGGTAATGAATTTGTTACTTCATTCTCTCTTGTGATTTTTAATTTCTTCATTCCACTGACATTGCAAATAAAATATGCAGGTATGTGGTTTGCTGTAGGATGGTAGTGAAACAGGACATAGAAACTGCACTATAATAGTAAGATATAAATGATGGTTGCAACTGATATTCATGCTGGCTATATCTAAGTAGAGAAAAGGACCATGGAGGTGACTGCACTTAAGAAAAGATATAAAAATTGAAATAAGAACAACCTGTAAACACCTTTTTTTTTTTTCTTTTTTTCCTTCTACTGAATACATTTTTCAGAGAACCTCATACACCACCAAATCCCCAGTGTGCTGAGAAACTGCTCAGTATTATTCCTGTTGTGTACTGAAAAACCAACACCATAAAATCCTTAAAATAGAAAGGTTCCCCTTTACCTACTGCTGTGAAAATAAATTAATGTGCTTTAGCTACTGCTATGAAATGACTGAAGACTGATTTCATGAGGATAAAACAACCTAGTACCCAGAGAACTCTTGGGAGGAGCACAAACTCCAGCCACTGTCTAGTCACTCTCATCACAACAAAGCACTCAAGGATCACAATTTTCAGGGTTCAAAAAGGTCCAAGAAAACAAAGACTATTCTGTACGTAAGCTGCATCTATGCTGCATGTTTGATAAATAGGGTAAATGTACCTTTAGTGGGCCAGAATTTCCATGTTCATATTGGATTACAGCTTAGATCATAAAACATTTTATAGGATTTACTGGAACGATTCTTGTAAGTCCTTGCTCCCTTTTCTGTTACTAATAGCTAGTCTGCACCATATTTCTGATGAGTACTTACTCTAAGGAGTAATCAGCAGAAGTAATTATGAAATGAAATTATCACGTGAATGACAACTGCATAAATCTGCTTCTGAATCAGAAGGAAAGACTAAAGCCCAAGTTTCTTAAGGCTTCTTTTTCCATACATGTTGATTGTAAATCATTGTTTATAGAAGCATTTGTTAAGCCTACATATATTTAGCTTTGTAGTATTAACAGCTTTGTTGCTCAAATTATGTAGATTTTTAGTTTTATTAAATCTAGCAGGATTTAATGTGTTATTATTACAAGGTAAAATTCTCCTGTATGATTTATTACTTGATTACTGCATTTGTCATTTGAAGCTATAGTAGTAATTGTCTTTGGAACTAAATAAAAATACAGTAAGGACAAATAATCCAAGGGCTTATATTATAATGTCAGGGTGCCTTACTCTAGACAGTAAGAAAACTTCCAAGTGAAAGTTGCTACATTTCCAAATGTAGCAAATTGTTTACTGCAGTAACAATAAGATTTCTGGCAAGTTCACCCCATTGGGAGACTCTGAGAATGAACTACTGTGACACTTATACTAAACCTCACCCAACTTTCCCAAATATCTTACTTTCAGATGTCTGTAAGTACCAGACACTGGTTTAGATCAAATGGATTCTCTGCTGAAGAGGATGTTGTACATGTGGCTCACAATAGCCTGACTCTACTTACGACTTCGTCAGGCAATAGTAGCTGGAGTTTTTCTCACACAGACAACCCAGAAGGAAATAATAATTTACTACTGGCAGATGTGAGTGGTACCTTTCAACCCCTTGCAAAAAAAAAAAAAAAATAGATGAATATGCACTCGTGACTTAGTTTATAACAGTGCTACTTCACTAGACCTCTGGTCCCTAATTTTGTAAGTGCAGTTCTCCTGCATAGATCATAACTGTGAAATACCAAGTGATAAACAGAGGTTAAGGAAAAAGAAAGTGTAGGGCATCAAGATACAAATATCAGAATGTAAAAGTGCATTCTATTAACTGCATTTTTCCACCATTCTATTCACATTTATTGAAATATTCCCATTTTGTTTCAAGATACAGTAAAAGGAGACTCATTAGTACATATCTCCATAGAGCTGTAAGGAGGTTATAAGAGATATTATATTGTTATGCAGATGACCCTTGGTCTAGGGGGCTTGAAGAAAGTGCCATTGTGCTTCTAATTAACTCTAGAATGACTACGCCAACAGCTTTACTATGTTTGAAACTTTCTGTTGTCACATGTTTTGATGAGTTGTTTATTCACAAAAATACTTGGATGTTTTGTTGGCCTCAAAAGCAGCACTCAGGAAGGTAGTGGAATTAGAAGAGTTATCTTACACCCACTTGTCAGGCTAGCAGAATGCATTAACAAACTTCAGGAAGTCTTCCCGTAGACTACCATTGATTGAAGGGTAAGGTCTATGACTGTAGCCTGTAAATATTTCTTGGCATTAATTCAATATAGCTGGAGCTCACTGTTCGGTAATGAACTGCAACTCTACCTTCCTGTTAAACTAAGCTATCACCCAAGTTTGTTACACAAAGTCTTTACAGAGCTAGGATACCATGATCCTTACTCAATTCTTTGAAAGATTAGTAGTAAATTAAATGCTGGCACACAAAGTAAATTAGAACATCAAAGGATACTGGAATAATAAACTTAAAACAGTGTACCAAATTGTGTTTAGCTTGCAAAAGGCAAGATATGTAAATTAAGCCCAACACACCAGGCAACCATTGTGCATATAGGAGCATACATAACTGTGTGAAATGTAATGAGAGGTGCACGTATTTATAGAAGTTTTGAAGTTATTTGACTGATTCCTGGGTAGGTAGCCTCCAGGAGTATATTAAAGCAAATGTTGACATATGGTTTAGACATACATTAGCAAACATATACTGTGCAACCACATCGAAACAACAACAGCTCACATATGTCTATTTACTGATCAAGTGCTTGGGTGAAAACCGTTTCTTGGATGATACATCACCTAGTTTATAAGACACTCAGCTTCACTCACAGACACCTTCAGTTTCTCTAGGACATCCCACAGTTTCTTGTGCACCCTGCACATGGAAAAAACTGAGACTTTGGAAAAGAAGAAATCTTATTTATAAATTATATGCATACAGAGAAAAAGTGGGAAAATAACTTCAACTCATTTTTCATAAAAAAAGCATCAAACCTCATTGCCTCCTCAGGTAACTGGATTGCTTGATATAATCGTGTTTCTAGGAGTTGCATGCAAAATATGTGGTTGAGTTTGAAACTAAAGAGACAGCACAGACATAGTAGCGGGGTAGAGAAAGGTGTTTTACTTTACAGATAGGTTGCAAGTAAACACAGACCTTCAGAAATGTACAGTATCTGGAGCTGTGTTTTGGCAGGCATCCTGGCACACTGATGCCTAGGAACAGTGACTGGATTGCCAGGAGAGCAGTCAGAGCTTTTGGAGGGCATGTCTGCAAAGGAGGTTTGACCTGAGGCCCTCTGTCCAGTTGGATTAGCAAATGTTGTGTGTGACTGTATCTGCATTGCTCCTCTTACATTCTGGCCTGATCGTCCCACACGGTTTGTATATACAAAAGAGGACTTGTATTCGTTTTAAAACTGACACAGTTAAAAGAGCAGAAAAAGCACATGCAGCTCTATTCTGCCTCATTCCAGGTGAATGCTTTCACCATGGAGCAGCAGCGAGGTACTACCTTTTGCATGCTTTGTCTCTGGCCACATCTTGCACTCCTGCCAAAACAGTGGCCTATTTTCAAAATAAAAGTCCTGAAGCACCATGAACTTGCTACGATGGGGTACAAAGCCTCAGAGGCAAAAGATATTTTAAACTCTACATTTCTGGGCTGAATTCTTTGACTATTATGCTTACACAAGCAGTACATTGTTTTCTCTGTACTTGTTTTCGAATAAATTGATTGGTACCAGTATGTGTTAGATAAAGCCTTGAGGATGCCTATAGGAATGACTCCCTAGGTGGTTGCTTACAAATAAGCCGCAACGCTCATAAATCCTTTCAAAACAGAAGTATTATCAGGCATGTTAGAGAGTATTCTTAAATTTCTGAAAAATATTCATCTGAAAACAGAGGTGTTCATATAGGAACTATGCATAGTGTTTTAGAATTCCTAAAACCTTCCTTAAGCTTCCAAATCCCTTATTCAGATCTGATCATAATTATCTCTGTTCATATTATAGTTCTGAATACTATGCTGAACATAAAACAAAATTATCAAGAGAGACACTCACTAGCATTTGTTGTTGTTGTTGGATAAAAAAAATGGGGGAAAAAAAAAATCACCCTGGGCAGCAAAAACATACCAGACACCAGAAAGCCACTGTCAGTTTAGAAATGTTTAGGAATATTATGAAAAAAAAGCAAGACATGAACTATGAAATGTAAATCTTCACATTTCAGAAGATCTGGCTTTCTCTGAATTTGAATTCAGGTTTATGTATTTTAAGCAAAATCATTACATTTTTGACTCATAATGTCTGAAAAGAATAAGGTAACGAGTGCTGTTAAAAAAAAAAAAAGTGACTGAGTGAAAAGCATCTTAAATCCTTTCTTTGTTGTTGTTAGTAATGTTTTATTACACTGCATATATTATTTATACAAAGGATTAAAAAATGTATTAAAACAGAAATGCCTTCCTAATAGCTATTGCCTTGTGAGCACTGCCCTGCATTAGTACAATCGATTTTCACATCATTTTCATGCTCCTCCAGTATGTCTACCCTATTTTAAATGCACAGATTTGCTGTAAGGATAGGATACTGTCACCATCCATAAAACAGAAGGTAAATATATGGGAACTCTGAAATCAGCTTAAAAATTCTTCGAGTCTCTTCCCAGTGTGATCATTTTCCTCCTGGGCCCAAGATTTCTTCTGGTTCTGACTTAAATATGGACATTCACCAAAATGTTGCCAAAGCAGTAACTCATTCATCACTCGTCATATGTTCTGTGAGTACTGATTGCACAGTATCATTTTCCCCATGTACTGGGGATGCTTCACTTGTCAGAGGCCTTTGAATGTAGTCAGCTTTCATCAGTGGTTCTTGACAACATGGAAAGAATGAGTCACCTGAAGGAAGCGTAAGGCATAGCATTTCAAAAGTGATATCTGAAAGACTGATTAGTCTTTGTCCTTGACACCTTGCCAAAGGCTAGATACGGTGAACATCTGGGAAGTAATGGTGCCTACAAATCACTGGTTGCCTCTAGTCCCATTCAGGCCACAAGAGAATAGCATGCTTGACTTCAATTCAGTTTTTATTACATGTTGTAAACTTTTGACTGTTCTGAACTATGTTGTCATTGATGTGTCAACACTGAACCATGACAGGATGTCTGACCTGATTGAGATCAACAATGCTCTGTTAAAATAATAATATAAAAAGCATGAAAGAATAGGACACATTTGTGGACCTTCCACAGTCAATATCTGTGTAATATGGAATCAAAAAAGAGGGGCAGTGTTAGCATGTAACAGTACTCCTAGGCTAGATTAAAGGGTGTAAAAATGTGCTGCTAAGTGTCCTCTGATGTAAATATGACCCAGATTCTGTCATGTTCCCTTTCTTGCTAGGGATTCCTTTGTGGTGTAATTCCCGCTTCTAACTCTTTCAATATTGTGGATTTTCAGATGTAAAGAGAAATCACCAAAAGGTTTAAGTGACTATTGAGGATGCTCCCTATGTATTGTTTTAAAATATATTAAAGAAGGATCAGTATGATATGTTTTAGGATTAATTTTCTCTGACATGACTGCTAGCAGTCAGCTTGTCCTGTTCAGAGGGAATCTGGGATCATCAGTGTGTTCTTTCCCCCTCTACTTGAAGAAAAGCATATTGCCCTGTAAAAGTTAGAGGAGATAACAAAAACAGTGTTTGCACAGACATTTGAAATTCAAAATAACAACAAAGGAACAGGCAGTATTGCCCCAGAGAATGCTTCAGATTTTATTTACAGGGATAGAATTCCCATGCAGAGTAGAAAGATGTGGCCCCTCAGAAAATGGTACCAAACCCTGTGAACATCTGCAAACAATAAAGTTCCCTAGTCTTGTGCCAGTGTTACACCAAGACAACTGAAACATTACAATACAGCAAACAAAATGAGTGTATGTCAAAGATGCCTGTGCATGGAAAGTCAAATAGCAATTTCAGTGAAGACAGCTGAATCTGTAGGATGCAAAACAGAAGGAATTTAAGAACTTGATTTTTTTTCTCTGAATATACATTTTAAATCAAAGTATATATTTTACAGATTTCTCAAAGTATGCCAAAAGTTATGGCACTGATATAAAATACTTTAGAAAGGTTATGTAATTTCTGTGCTTTGCTACTGCTATTAACCTCCTGCATCATTTAGAAGAAAACCTTATTATTTTGTAACGCTGGCTTTGTCTCTTGACAAACAAAGTTTGCAGAACTTAACTGTATTTTAACATTGTGACATTATAGGCATATATCATCAGCAGTAACAAAAATGTCCAATAATGTCCATTCATAGTTTGGCAAAAATTGTCTGAAATACCCTAGACACTCCCAAATCCTTGTTTTTTTTGGTGGTTTTTGTTTGTTTGTTTGTTTGTTTGTTTGTTTGTTTTATATGATGCATTACACAGAATAGTCTGAAATCACTCATGGGACTCAGCTTTCACTCATTCTTTGGGTCAGTACAATTTAAATAATCATACATTTGAGAATGTTTCTCTAGTACTTAGCCTACATTTTATTATTTTGTCCTTTGTTTCGCATTTTTGTCCTTTCTAATAGCTTAATTCCACCTGCTTCGTTAATCAAATCCCTTCAGTATTTGTACACAGGCAATGTAACATATCTGTAACATACATAATTAAGGACTGTAGATCAAATTAAAATTAAAAATATATACATGAAACAAGAAAAAATTACATTGATAAGAATGGGACCATGGAATACTTTATCAATTGATTTGCCATGGCCTTCTCAATTCTTCAAGCAATTAGAAAGTCATAACGTAAAAAAAGAAGATCCAGGACTAAAACTAAAGCAATAGGGTAAATCAACATGTAAGCTTTCCAACAAATTAGGTAACAATGATAAAATAAAGCAGCTATCTAAATAACAAAAGATGAATATTAATAAGAATAACAAACAAACAAACAAACAAAAACTTACATGTCTGTGAAAATATATGGAATGCTCTACTTCAGATGAAATAGAATGATGCTTATAGTGAATGTTATTTTCAAAACACAATTAAACAATAGGAGAAGGTCACAGTGACAGGTAAAGTTCATTAAATCCCTTTCTGCCAATTTCTCCAGCTAATCAAGATTCCTGTGAATGGCATCACAGCCATCAGCTGCATCACTCAATCCTTCCGCTTTGTAGATGGGGGCAGATGGGAGCCTCTATTCCATGCAGCAGCATAGCACTACCACTTCTTGTTTCTTTCTGCCAGTGATGCTCTGTTGCTAGGGCTCAGTGACTTGAGTTCTTCCATGGACAGAGATCCCAGCCTCTCATAAGCTTCCTCAGTGCTGACATTATTGTGTCTTCAGCCTGTGATTAAATTTAATTCCATAATCCTTTTCCAGAGAAGTGTTACATTGTCAGACCCTGTATTTGCCTTGACAGTATTTGACCCTATTTAATTTTCCCCACAGTATTTATCCCATTTGCCCAATGGGATAAATTTGCCCAATTTGAGTTCTCGAGCCCTGTTCTTCACTGTCATTCCAGATCCTTCCAGCTTTAGGACTATCAATTAAGTCAATGATAAAATATTTTGGTAGAACTGGGCACAGGAAAAATCACACAGTATGCCAGAATTGGAAGGGTTGGAAGGGACCTCAGGATATCATTGAGTCCAACTGCCCTGCTGAAGCAGATACCCTACAGTAGGTCGCACAGGTAAGTGTCCAGATGGGTCTTCAGTATCTCTAGGTAAGCAGACTCCACAACCCCTCTGGACAACCTGTTGCAATTCTTTATCACCCTTGCCATAAAGAATCTCTTCCACATGTTAATGCAGAACTTCCTCTGTTCAAGTCTTACGCTTCTTGTCTATCACTGCACACCACTGAGAAGAGCCAGAACTCATCCATTTGCCTCCCACCTCCCTTTATATATTTATAAACATTAATCAAATCCTTTCTCAGCCATCTTTTTTCCCAGAAACATCAAACTACTTCTGTTCTAGCAGGGAACCACTGATAACCAAAAGAGCACTGATGTTTTACTTCTCTTAGAGAAATTTGTTTGCAAAAATGCATTAATATGAAACACTGGAAGCACTGTAAAAATTAAGCAAAAGCCTCACATATAAATGTAAATGTATAGTAGCAACAAAAACAGAAATTTCTGTAAAAACAGTGGATTTACCGAGTAGGGGGACTTTAAAAAATATTAATAGCATTCCAATTATGATTATAAATGCTTAATATTACTTACGCAATTGTATGTGCAATTGAGATATGAGCTTTAAATGGAATTATACAACTGTTTTCTATTAACATACTGTAATATATTCCTAACAATAAACAGTATCCGCTGCTATGCATTACTAATGCCTAGACCCTGATCCCAATATCTAAATGTATAATGTTCTGTAAAAGTTGAGAATAGAAAATTCTATTGTACTTTTCATCGTGGTCTTAAGGTAAATTGACAGAGAAAGGAAAATATAATAGAGTTGCAGATCAGTCTGTATCTCTATCTCATTATAAAGAGAAAAAAAAAAGATAACAGAAGAATGATGGAAAAAAGAGTTTTCTCTGAGAGGATATGTCTGAAAAGTCAACTCATGCACTGTGATGTAGTGGCAGATTTTCTGTTTAAAGTGTATTTTAATCCAGTTTAATCCTTAATTTGTACTTTGGCATTAGATTCAGCTAAAATAATATACATAGAAGATTTAAAGTTGGGATTCATCTCATCTAACTTTAGCTATCTAGAAGACAGTTGTCTAATTAGGGTGAATTATTTAGGTCTTCTCTCTTGTTAATGGAAAGAGAGAGGCATCTTTACCCCTTCCTAAAATAAGTGGGACTAATCTAAATTTATTAGAGTTGCTTATCTTGTGGAATTAATCTAAATTTAGTAGACTTACTTATCTCTCGATTGACTAGTAAAAGAATCTCTATACTCTATTTGAGACAGTTAAGTGGAATAAATCCTAACTCATTCGAAGGCCAGTTGTATTTTAAGAATGAGAAAAAAGAATCTACCATGAGTAATTCAGGAAAACTCAAGATTTGGATATAAAATTCTAGTAAAGCCTATGAATTTGAAACACCAATATGTAAAGAACAGCATATCTCTTATTTTTTCCCCTTTGTTATTGAATTGAAATGACTTCAATATGTGTAGTCAGCACTCTGCCATTCAATGAGATACAAAAAATATTATATTTATCCAAAAAGACTTTACCTCCTAACCTATAAGGAAAACATATATTTGCATCTTTATCTCTAAATCAGTAACATATCAATAAAATCCTACAATAAGAGGATCTTACGTTACCTTGATGCATGTGCATACTGTTACAGTTATATTGTTTTTTTGTTTTTTGCATTAATCATGTTGTTCAAAAGTAATAAGAATCACACCACATACAAATATACGAGGGCTGCTCTGAAAGTAATACCTCCTGTTTTCTTCCGTTGGCGAACAACATCAAAGGTTGGTGGAATCTCAATAAAGGCTGAACCTTGCCACCATATTGTGTCGAAATTTTTTGCCATGTGACAGATGTCAGCAGAGGGGCAGCTTGACAGAATGCAGTCTGTCATTAAACTGTGTATGGAAGCAAAGGTGTGCCACTGAATTCCTCCATCGTAATGAAAATTGCACCCACTGACACATTGTTCATCAACACTTGCTGAATAATGCTTTCTGCAGCATGTAGACCACAACTAGGATAACAAAAAGGAAAAGAATGTGAGATGAAGATGTTTAAGAACAGTTATACCTAAATTCATATATCTTTGAAAAATAACTTCATACTTGTAGAACTCAGCTATTATTATTATGTAGTATGGGATATGAAACATGATTAAATAAAAATCCTTGAAATGTCCTTGAAATCTTCCCTGTTTTTCTTGAAAGCTGGAAGAAAGCTTGACATTTACTGCAAGTATTTACTTGTGGCACCTTGGAAAGTCTTGAGGAAAAAAAAAAAATAAAAAATACAACAAAACTTAATAGGCAGCTCCTGCTAAAGGTGACTGAATTGCAGTGCATTGTTGTTGATAATATGGATCTATTTACCCAGTAGCACTTGGTTAAAAGGAGAAAGAGGAACCAGGGGGAAGCCTGGGAGGACTGTCTTCCTAAGATGAAGCTGCTGAGATGGAAAGAATTCAAAAGGTCAGCGTGGCATCAGGGGAAGTATTTGTAAGAGAGCAAAACAAAACAGACAAACAAAAAAATAGCTACAGCAAGTGAGCCCAGAACTGTCAGACATTTACTTAAAAACAAGCAAAAAAAAAATACATCCAAGAGAAATATTTCTAGCTGAGGAAAAAACTCTGGTGAAAGCTAGAACTGTGACACACCACACACATGCTAATATGGACTGTGGAAATCTTGGCCCATTTCTCTACATTAAAGATTATTAGGAAAGTTTTACGTATGACTAATGATTGTGTAAGGCTGTTACTTTACGTGTGGATCAACCATGAGAACCAAGTGAGATCAAGATTTCGTAGTTTCACTAGTGGATTGAATTATATGGCTATTTCCCAGATAGCAAGGGGGGAGGGGATAAATAAATAAATAAATGATTCCTCACCAAAATGAGGAATTTATCCTATTGATTTTGCACTGTCCAGATCAAATCCCCACAATCTCCTTTGAAGACCCTCTGCTCAAATTTCTATTTTACACTGCTATTAGCTTAAATCTCTCCTTCCCCAGCTTTTAATTCAGCATCAGTTATTTCTCCTGCTCCTGTCCTTTATTTCTGTCACAGCCTGTCGCACCCCCCACCCCAACCCCAACGTTTTCCTCATCCTCTCCCTTTTGTCAGCCCCCCCTTTTTTGTACCCTTATCCCACCCCATCCTCTCCATGTGCTCTGTTCCTCTGTTCCTGGATGCTGCTTTACCCACCTGCTCCATCTCTGCTCACACCACTCTCTGCCTCAACCAGATTTCTTCTCCCTTGCCATCGTATTTCTTTCTCACTAGACTCCAAAAGAGGGAGCAGTGAGACCACAGCGACTGTTTCCCTGATCGCAGCTGCTGTGCAGGCTGGGAGGGCTGAGAGGAGTGAAGCACTGTGTGCGGAGGGAGATCATACACTCCGGGGACCCCACACCTGCAGCTCACGAGTGATCCATCCCGCGTGGATCAGGCAGAAGGCTGATAGTCTGTGCACAGCCAAACTGCTGAGCACCCAAAGCTTGCAGGGCAGTTGAACAAGAAGGGGAATTCTATGCCAGCAGGGCATTTCTCAAACCTGCTCCATTGCCTTGCCAACCCAGATGGACAGTGGAGTGCATGGGCTGCATAGATTTACGTGGGGTGAAAAAACAAGTTGTTTATAGAACTACATTTTTAAGGATGAAGTACAAAAGAAATGACCTGTAACTAAAAAATAACACAGACAATAGCAAAGAACAGAACTCCTCAGTAGCCAGTTCGCAAGCCATTAGAGGCAGCTCTCAGACATAGTACTGGAATGAGTCATCCTGTACTTTGTAATTGATGAGAGGGAGAAATAAGATTAATATCAGTGTTACAGAGATTAAAGTTGGTTTGTGGTATTCCACAAACCTTTCTGTAAGATGTTCAGGGAGTAGAGCCAAGGGTGGAGAAAGGGAAGGGTCAGGGTAAACTGGAAAGAGATAAGCATAGTAAAATAGAGTGGGGGGAATAAAGATGGCAGCTGCCTATCTTATTACTGAATCTTTTTCAACTATATTCTTCTGTGCAGTCTCACTCTCCATCCCCTCTGTGTGAATGCTGCAAAACCTCCATGTCAGTGGCTAGAAAGGGCCGATATACCTGTGTGACAGCAACTGGGGAAGCAAAGGTGATTATATATGTATGAGATGGCTAAATGTTAGGAACAGGACTAACTGGTGAGTAAGAGGGAATACCATCTTACTGTGGAAGATCTGGAAGGGATCAGGGTTTGTGCCAGCAGCTGGCAAATGTGCCCAACATCCAGGAATGGATATTAAACAGACACCATCCTGAGTCTGTGACTGTTGGTAAGATGGGAATTATGAGAGTGGAGGTGTGTGCTTTCTCTTATAGGATTTTCACAAAAGAAGAAGTAGGGCTGATATTAACCATTCTATTTTCTGTAAGATTTAGTGATCTTATACGTTAGCACAGCTAAAGAAATTGTTTCCTATGGCAGTCTGTGTGACCATACTGTCCTCCAAGCAGTGGGACTGTGCACATGTCTCTAAGGTACATGATCAGCACTACCTCTGGCCATAGCTGAAAATGAGACTAGCAGCAGGCACACGAGTGATATGGAGAGAATCCTAGACACAGCGTGCTCAGCTCCAGCAGCCAGGAATGGGAATACAGGACTCCACCAGGTCTGACAGCCTCATTAGTATACTCCCAGAAATAAACAAATAAACAAATCACAGTGACCTTTATTTCATTATAATAGGGAAAAACAAACAAACAAACAAAAAAAAAAAAACAACACTAAAATATTTTTTAGTCCAGCAAAACCCTATATGGCAAAATTTGGATCAAACATTTTGAATTAAACAAAGGCATTGGGAAGAAAATGAAACAGCTTGAACTAGCCTTATTTTTATTTATCACTTCAGAATACAGAAATAAATAAATAAATAAATCCTGATTAAGCATGAACTACATGCACATAGTTACAGTAACGGAGCATTATGTTGTAAGATGAATGCTAATTTAAAGATTTCAGCCACTCACAGCAGTCACAGCATAAACAGACCTCAGATGAACTTTGCTTTCAGTAGGCAATTCTCAGGACTTGAGGAGGAACTGAACCATCTCATTGAAGTTTTCTGATGAAGGCTTTAGCCATAAATTTGAGGAACACTAAATAAATGCTTCTGCTAAAGTTTAGGGAGCTGTAGATATTGTCTGTTAGGCTGACAAGGCAAATTATACCCATGAGGAAAAATAACAAGAACAAAAAATAGATTATTTCTATTTCTAGCAGCAATAATGAATTGATACGCAACAGTGTCTGCCCAGCGTTCATTGCCTTCTTTATCAAAGGGGTGGCAGAGAGATTGATAATTTGTTCACAGCAAGTAGCAGCAAAGTATCCTTGCCCCATCCAAAAAGGGCACAAGCAGACAGGGAAAAGAAGTTGAGAGAGCAGGCTTTGCTGGGATAGAGCACTTTCATAAGAATTTCATAACATTTCTGTACAAAAGGCCAGAAGCTGACTATCAGGTCATGAAACAGCACCATGTGTACTGTGCCGTGAAACATGTCACTTTCACATAGCTTTATTTACTGGCACTAGTTTGATGTAAAACAAATACGTCCTTCTCACTATAAACTTCTGAGGAGGCATTGCATTTCAAGATTTCATTTGTTCCAAATGAGAAGCATTATCTTCTACACTTCTGTGCTAGCAAAGAAGTTCCAGGGAACCTGACCCTCCTTGGGATTCCTTGCTTCACCTGCCTGCTGGGCCCTACCATTGACAAGCTTGTTTAAATTACATTTTCTTTGCTTGGGAAAGTAACACATAGCTTATATCAGGACTGTGACTGAAACCCAGCACATCAGAGAAGCACAGCAGTGCTGTGAAGTAATCATAGATAAAAACAGGACATATTTGTAAACAGGTTGTGTGAGCCTATTGGTTTTCATTCACCTGTGGAGAGAGAATGAATGCCTTATAAATAAAGCCAAAGGGAAAGATGCTAAACATCCTGTACTTAGTAAATGTATGCATCCAAAGATGAACTTACTTGCATTTTGTTGTTGTTGTTGTTGCATTTAGCCCTGTATTCAAAATAACTCTCTGCTGTAGCCTGCAAGGCAAATGGAAGTATATCATCAAAAACGAGAGCAGGCTTTAAAGCAAAATAATTCTGAAAGAAATTCAGCAATAAGGTCCATGGTGAACTTTCAGCACATGCATATCTGAGAAATTTTTTTGTTTGCTTATATAAGACAAAATTAAGTCCTTTACTGCTAATACTTTCCTTACGGCGAACAGAACGGCTTCTTTTTTGTTTTTGTTTTTTTGTTTACCCTACTCATATCTCACTCTCAGTTTAAGTATCTCTGAAAAACAGGGCTGAGATCTTTCTAAACTGCTTCTTGCCCTTTAATGCATAGTGCATAACAGACTGTCACGGTTTAAACAAAGTCTACCTGCTTCCGTGACAGGGGGCCGTGGGCCCTGCAGGGGCCCTAGGCCGAAAGTAAAAGTTAATTAGGAAAAGAAATCAGCGGCAATGATCTAAGGAGGCACACTTATTTACTAAATATTATATCGAAATACAGGATAACACAATATAATATAATTGAAATTAAGCTAACGAATCAAGCAAAATACGAGAGAGAAATGAGTCCCGAAACTGAGAGGCCTACTGTTAACTCTAGGCGAAATGGTGAAGGCTTCCACACACTCTTCAGAACGCCAGAACTCAAAAAGATGTCAGTCTAGCCTGTGACAGAGATAATATAGTGTCCAGGTCCCATGACCCATCTCTGACCATGTTGTTCTCTGGGAGATGTAGTCTTCTTCTGTACATTGCAGATTCAGTAATATTATTTATGCTTTATATGATGTTATGATGTGGAATACTGATAGTAAAATTACAAAATTATTAAACCATGACACAGACCTTCTCCAAAATACCTGAGAGAGAAAAGAAAACTCAGTCCTAGGTACATTCTCTACATGATTCACAAACTATTATGAGGTAGCAAATACTCATCAGATCATTCTATCCCACAATGCAGCTCTCAAAACAAAGAACTAGAGGGAAATGCTTATGAAGTTTCCTCATGCACCTGGAATTTGTCCTGTTATCACATTCGTATAGGGCATATGTTTGTGTGAGATCACTGAGAATCCCAAGGTTATTTTTGCCCCACCAATCTCCTCTCCAGCCATGTAGGTGAAACTAACTCTGCAGTTTCTATCTCATCTCTGACTGCCTTATCTATCAGGTTCCTGCTAACAGACACCGCTGTAGAGTAACTTGAGATATTTCAGCTGCTTATCTCAAGGGGCCATGAACTGCCATAGGAGGTGTGTATCAAGGAAGCCCAGGTGACTGACTCACACTAAACACCAAGCTTTCAATGGTTGCAATTAGGGGAGATGACTCTCACCACAGATGTGGTGATTTTTCAGACTTGTACCTTGCCCCAGGTAGCATCTGAGAAAAGGAAGCTTCCAGAGAAGAGGCAGGAGTAAAAGAAGTTAACAAATGAAAAACATATTTCAGTAGACTGTCAAACAAAAACTCTTAACAGGATGAATCTTTTTTTGTTTTCTCTTTGCCATGCTGGTCTTCTAAATTTGTCCTCCTGCCCTACGGCATCTTCCAATGGACTTCCTGTATCAGCAGAGGGAGAGTCATGTGATCCTTCTTGCAGGGGTATTGTTCTGTATGATCACAGGAAAAGGAGATGATCTCACCTTAGTGTTTGTACTGAATTGGTTGTACGAGAGCTGTCTGATCAGATTAAAATGTCTTGGTCTTCTCTTACGTGTATTTTCTGATTTGTGCTGCTGTCACCTAATAATAAGGAACAAAAAATAAAGGTTACCCCAAAATGATTTTTAAGCTATCTCTGTAACAAATTTCACATCATCATTTTGAATCGTATGGGGGAATTGTTTTTGGCTATGCTTTTAGTGATGTATGGAAAAAATGTGATGTGGTTCATCATTTCTCCACAAAATAAGTGATCATAATGGTCTCTTAATATAGACATATCACATTCTGTTACTGCAGAACCTTTTGTGACATAACATACAAAGTGGATATGAAGAAAATTATTGTGATTTAAGTTCCGGAGTTTTAAATGTCAGGAAAAAATGTATTTTGCAACTTGTAAAAAGGCAACAGACCCTTAAATAAAGTAACCTCAAATGAAATTATTTCTAGAAATGGAATAGAATTAAGTTATAAATGTTAAAATAAAAGAAGGGGAATTTAATGTATTTTAAAATTATACACTGTTAGTAAATAAAATTACTGCTACTTTATATTGTACAGACTTATAGTATGTTTGTCATTTTCAATTATTTTTGCATACAGGAACACAAATAGTTGTCTCCTAAAAGTACTAGTTTTATATAGTATGCTTCCAGTGAAGTGAAAACGTGGGGATTAGAAAATTTTGGTTGTACTCAACTATTCCATATTAGACCCAACATAAACATTTATAGTACCTTCCAAACCTGAGGTAGAAATCAAGTGTATTAAAAGTGGGTGAGTACTTACGTTGCAGCTCTTGGAGGGTAGTAAATGGATCTATTTGTAAGTGAAAAAATAGAGCTGAAATTGAGATTGTGTTTGCCTTTTAGAAGGCATGCTTCCTTTTAGTAGTGAATAGACAAACAACAACCACTTGGTCACTGGGTATTTAAATCTGTAATGCAGCTTTGCCAAGCTGTCCATTTCTATTTGTATGTGACACGGGAGGAAAGGTATTTTAGTAAATAAATAGGAAAGTCCACTTCCATGCCACACTGCTCTTCATAAACCTTGTCAGTGTTAAACATCTCTCAGAACTATGTGTTTGAAATAGGACTGGGACCCTCAGAAATAGATATCTCTCAACGTCTGCACACACATTTACCATGATGACTAGCAATGGCAGGCAAGAGTCTGAAAAGCCTTTGCCGGAGTTCCTGTCTGACTAACAGCAAGTCATTTACAGCGTATGAGCCACTGAAAGCAGAAAGCTGTAGGAATGCTACAAGCACTTACTCATGTCAGCAGAAATCAGCAAAGGGCTTTCAGGACAGGAATACAGGAAAAAAAGAAAAAGTGTAAATGAAAGGGACATAAGTAAGCTAAAGCAGTAATTCACTAAAGGGACAACAAGTGTTCAAGATCTCAGTTTACAGCAAGTGTTCTTCAGTCATTATAGCAATGTGCATTTTTGCAATTTGTTTCATGGGACATTCTCTCCTTCTTTTCATCAAAATAAGGAAAGAATTTTGAAACCTCAGTAATTTTCCTAAGCAGAACTGTTCTTAGTTCAGTTTTGTGTATGCATTTGCAACATGCACATTTATTTTTTATTATTTGGAGTTACTTTTTGTCAAAGATCTTAAGACATGAGTGTTCAACCTTTTGGCTTGCCTGGACCTCACTGGGTGGAGAGGAATTGCCTTGAGCTGCAAATGAACTATGTAGATTTCTCTGAAAGTAATGGCTCCTATTCATTTCCATGAAGGCTACAATAGATAGAGAGGGCACAATAACATTATTTGATAGAGCAATTTCTCAGCTACATAGACTATTTTTTGACATAGTACCCACTATTAGCTTTGTATTTGCACCAGCAATGAACAAGAGCTTGCATGCCATGCTTGGAAATATGTGCATCAGCAGATGTAATTCACTGTCACCACTGCTGAAATGCACAACTTGCCACTTCACTGTGCTGATATCCATGGTTTGATCTCCATAAATATTTAGCAAGCATCAATGAAAATCAGTGGGTGCAATTTTCCTTAGGCATGGAGGAATTCAGTGAAATGATATGTCATATCTTGAGTTAGCAGTGCACTGTGACCTCCCAGTATCCTGGTTTCAGCCCAGACAGCATTGATAGCACAGGAATGTTTGGTTGTTGTTGAACAAAAGGTGTGTGCCTGGGGTTGGGCTGCTTGGTGGGGCAGTAGTACTGCCATGATGATGTGGGGCGGTGGGCTGAGCCAGGCCACATACAGCCTGTGGCCTGTGGGTCAAACACACCTGTCTTAAGGCAAGCTGTGTGTATCTGTGTGCAATGAACATCATAACTGCAGACCTAATGTCTCATAGACACAGGATGATCAATGCTGAAGATACACATGTGAAGGAAATAGGCTGTCGATCCCTCTCTCACATCCACTAGAGAAAGATACATGGCATTTAGGATCCAATTTTGTAACTCTATTCTATTTCGTTGGTTAGTTTCACTGATGTAATGTTTCAAGATGTAAAATTAGCAAGATCAGCAGAGATATTAGTAAATGTCAAAAGGGATTGTGCATGATACATTTTCTGTCTCAAGGGAGACTGAGAATAAATAGCAAAGGTTACACTTCAAGTCATCCCAGAATAATATGTCTGTTTCTGTGGTATTATTTATAGTAGATATAAGTCCTGAGACTCAATGACTGTCAATTTTGAATGTGCATTGTGCAGAAAATGTTTTTTCAAGACTCCCTCAACAGCCAATAGGAACAAAAACCACACCAATCAGGTATTTTGCTGACATGTGGTAGGCAACTGTTTTAAGGCTATGATGAATCCCCCTATGGTTGTGCTCATCTCTCTTCACTGCCTTTTTATGGAAGCTTAGATAACTCGATTAGAAGTTTAACTGTTAAATGGTTGCAGATAAGTGACTTGAATCCCATCCAAAATGATTATAGAATATCCACTTTAGCCCTTACTTGCTAATTCTTCCATCAGATGCAGAATCAGTCCCCACTTTGATAAATCACAGTGTGATATGTTTGAGAGTATTTAGAATTTGATGCCCATATGAAGCTAACAAGGTTTTTGCTTTGACAGTATGTCTCTATCTGCATGTTATGGCATTTGGTCATAATTGCGTCTGCCTATAGCAGTTTATGGTCATAATAAGACGCTGACACATTTAACAGCATCCATTTAAATTTCATAAATATCGTAAATGCCAACCCTTCCATTAAAACAGAAACAAAAGATATAAAAATTCAGTCAGAGGCAGATTACTAGTGTTTTAAAAACAAAAGCAGTGTTTAAAGCACTGCCATGTGGCCTCCAGGGCCGATAACATACTTCTGTATCAGTGTACTACAAATGTAGTAGCTAAATAAGAAAATCTGGACAGAGGGAGGGAAAATGAATAAATAAATAAATAAAATAATAATAATAATAATAATAATAATAATAATAATAATAATAATAATAATAATAATAATAATAATAAAAATCCACAAACTGCAAAATTCCAAAAATTTCTAAAAAGTCCTAACACAGAAACTTTCCAGGTATAAAAAGAAATTGTCCAAGACTTATTTTTTCCTAAAGGAGTTTTCAGTAATATAAGAAAATAAAAAAATACAGAGTTGTCAAAATCTCTTTCCCATTGAAAACTAATCAATAAAAAAGATAAATAAAAAAAAGTAAAAATTCTACTGATTGTATACAGTGACTACCATTTAGAAAGACTAACCTAGAATATTATTATTGTGTACAGAAATACCTTATTAATATAATCTCTTTATGTACATAACTAGATCTATTATAATAGTGTATTACAAAACTACAGGGTGTTTTGTTTCTTTTTCTTTTTCTTTTTTTTTTTTTTTTTCTTTATTTTTCCCCTTAGAAATCTAGCTAGATGATGCTTTCCTCTGTGAAATCATTTTATCCTACACTCCAGGATAAGGTCTGTCTTTCTCTATCACGTAACCTAGAAGATGAAGTGATCTGCAACAGAATTTCTAACTATACTATTGATGTATCCATGCAGAGGCCGATCTTAATGACAGCAGGGTTTCTTCAAGAACATGTATGGATCATTTACTTTTACAGTTCTTTCACTTATTAGAAGCTTACTGTCATCATTACAGATGTGCTTGTGAGCAGATGCTTTTTAAGTTAACACATTAGCTACCATTTATGTGCTGTCTGCTTGGTACAGATACATTTGGTTTGTCATCTAAACTTGGAGAAGACCCATAGATTCAAACAGAAAGAAACATGCTGCTGACTTTTTAATCAATTTTGGTAAAGAACAGATCTCCAAGAAGATTAGTTACAGAAACAATTATTTTGAAAATTATCTGGTTTGGAAGCCAATTTCTTTACTATTTGCAGTGTTTGTGGGATTTTTGTTGCTGATATTGTTTTGTTGTTGTTGTTTGTTTGTTTTTAAAATATTTTTAAAAGGCATGTCATATATTAAGACCACTGCAGATATTCTGATAGACAAAATTAGGGAAAACCTTCTCATCGGTTTTGTCTTTCACATAATAACTTCACTGAGCCTTAGTATTTATTGAGGAAATAATTTCAGTCTACATAGCCCTAGAACACTAAAGCCATTGTAGTCCAGGTATATTAAGTCTTAGCCTCAAACATCAGGTTATTAACTTGATCAATTGTATTGCCTAACCTACCCATTTATATACCACTGCATGTATGGATGTGTATTTTGGGGAACAGAGAAACAGAGAAAAGGTTAGCTTACTCACTTGGAAACAAAGCTGGAAAATAATCTTTTGTCATGAAATTTAGACATCTAATTCTATCTTCCTCATTAGTTGAGTAGAAAGAGCATTCACTGCAAGGATGTAAAATGATGTATTAAATACAGTCTTGGTGTGTCAAGTCTCATGTTACAAAGCCAGAGGCAATCCATTACAATAGAATTTCTCAATTTACTAATCTACAAACAAAATAAATTAATCAAATAGAGAAATAAGTGAAATGGAGGCTTTAGCTCTTTTAATCTTTTAATCAAAGGCTTAGCGGCAGAGTATTATAATGAAGACCCCACAAGTCTTCATTACTTGAATGTTAAATTCATTAGTGTTACTATGAAGTTTCATAAATTATTTAAAATAGCCTTGTCAAAATAAATGAACAAAGTACATTCTGTGATACTATAGCATTTTTTCTTTCTTTTTTTTTTTTTTATTCTGTCCTCCCATTGTGTCTGCTTGTGTTCTTTATAGTTCAGGAATTAGTTGATTCACAGTAGAGACGGGTTTTGAAGGCTATTAGTGTAAGTGGGAGTCTTACAACTAAACTTGATGGGAGTCTGAGAGGGCCCCAAGTGTCCTTGTATCAATGAAGATAAGTAATGTCCTATTGTTATCTCTAATTAGCCACAAACATGACAGAGCAGTGCCTGTCTGACTCCATGACTTTACAGCACTTAATGCAATGGGGCCTCCATTCTACTAGGAATAGCTCCATTAATATAACAGCTATCTTATGAACAAAATTATTTCAAATCTTTGCTATGTATTCAATATTTGTTATTGTTATTACTTAATTACCTGTTTCTCAAAGGTTCTAATATGTGGATAAAAAAAAATGCACTATAATATCTCTCAAGTAGCTGTTATCAAGAACTACAACATTTTAAGAGCATCTTTAATAGCAGTCACATGGTCAATGCAGAAGAAAATAGAATGTTTTAGAGGGAATTGAATATTTCTTAAAAATAATAAACACTCATAAAGAAATACATACATATGTGTTTCTGTTTATTCAAGTGTACATAAAACTCTGGGTTTAGTTATAACCTGCTACTTTAGCAGATAACCAGATGCTTGTGAGCTCCAGAGGAAGCTCAATAGACACCTCAAAAAAAAAAAAAAAAAAAAAAAAAAAAGGACATACTGTATTTTTAAAAGGATGCAACAGTGAACATCTGATACTAATTAGTAATAAGCATAAAAGGTAAAGTTCAACTCAGATAATTCCTATATAACACCTGGGGCCCTTCAATTTCCATGGAATTCTCATATAAAGTATGGAGTATGTAATATTTAAACCTTATCTGCAAGAAGGCAAAATCATTCTTTAATCCTTATTAATAAAATAATCCATCTTTTCAAATTATAATAATCTCAGATTTTATTTTCATGAAGAAAACAAAATCTTCTAGACTTATGTGCATCATCTTCATTTCAGTGATGTAAAATACTCTGTCTACTGCATTTATTCTGCTTTGGAATTGCCCTGGGTAGTCCTACATTGAGTGTGAATAGTGAGGAAAAGGAATTATTCTTAGGTTGCAATGTCTCTTCCTCATTTTGTTGGATAAATTCCCATTAGTGTGTGTTCATATGTGAGTGAGAGGGAAGCTGCTGGCACTTTTTTCAGTTCCTTAGTAATCTCAAAAGTCCTGGCTAAGCCTGTCTGCCTTTTGTCATTGATAATACACTAATGCTCGCTAAAGTATTGCTGATTTTCATAGTCAGCTTCTACTAATATGAAGGAATAATGTTCTACCTTCTTAAGAGTTAAATGCCAAACCACGTCTCTGTCTCTCTCTCTTACACCTTTATAGGGCATACACATATTCTATGTAACCCCATTACATGCTTTAGCAACAGATCATATCATTCCTAGTACTATTTCATAGGGGCAATAGGATTCTGCAGACACGAAGTAGTAGATCTAAAAACAATTATCTTTCTGCCACAAAATATTTTTCAGGGAGTCCTTTTACATGTCTAAGCCTTTGGAAAATAGAGTCACAGCAATATGTTTCCTGCTTTTTAGTTGTATGACGTGGTAAAAGGGACAGTTGGTTCCCAAAAGCACCGTTTCAGTTTATTTGGAGACTCAGCCCTGCATTGCTACCTATCTGGAACACTCATCTCTCACTGTAAGAACATAAGACTTCTTTCTCATGAAAGCTTATATTTTTCAGAAATGGATAAGTATACCAGAGAAGACTGGCATGGTATAATGCCACATTCTGGCTCAGTTTGAACCGTTATAGCAGATAAATATGAAATGTCATAACAGATGTCTGCTTAAAATGCAAGGGCTCTGCTTATGAATCTTATGTAAGGTTCAGCATCGCTTGTTCTCACAGTTGACGGGGAAGTGGGTCTGGCTCCCAGCCCAGGTCTCTCACACAATGCTTAACCTGCGACTACATGGCACCATCTGGTACTGTCTCAGGTAGGAAACATATATAAATGACTGAACAGTTACGCTTTTCCTTCTGTAAGCAGAGTAATATTTGAGGAATAGAACATTTTTTCTTTTCCCAGGCAGAACTGCCTTGAATTATTTCATGTACAGATAAGATACCCAACAAGCACTAAACACTCTCCTAAAAACATGCTTGGGTCTCTTTCACTCCTGCTTTGTTCAGACATGTTCTTACTTTTTCTGTCTTTTTCTCCCTTTTCCCCTCTGCCCCTTCTCTGTAGTCCCTCCCTGCCTCTTTCCCTTCTGCTTTTCCTCTCTCACTCCCATTCTTTCTCCTTCCTGCCCATCTTTCTTACCTCTTTCCCTTCTTTCTCTGCTTCTTTCCTTCTTTTCCTCTTTTTCTTCTTTTCATCTTTTGTACACTTTCAATCCATTGTTCCTGAACACTGTTCTTGAGAAAGAGGTGTGATTAACCAGCAGCACTGATCTGCCCTATTTCCTGTTCTGTTCTATTTTTTTCTTTCCTCTGGAGAAGTACTTCTGTATAAGCTTTTTGTAAGTCAGTACATGAAGTAAATAACCAGAATCAGCTCAGAAAGAATGATGACTCCCAGGGCTTACGTGATGGCATGACCCCTACTTACACAGAAAATTCTGGCTCTTTGGAAATGTCTCATGGCCAGTTTAAATGAATGTTCACATAAGGAAACAACATTAAGCGAATGGAGAGAAATGCAGGTGAAAAGGATCACCTTCCATCTTTCCCATTATTCTACGTTAAAATTAGAAGGCAAATAAGCAGAATAGTTCATGACGGTCTTATCTTTTATTGCTGGTAGGAGAATGCTTACTGTTACCCAAGCAAATCATACTGCAATATAACTTCAACATTTTGTACTGGATATTATTATAGGCACATATCACTATAACATACTGCTTTCATTTTGAACCCATCATGGTACTGTAACAGTTTTCTAGCAACACACATTAAATTTAAAAAGGAAAAAATGAGTGGGAGGTATAGTACTCTATAATATCTTCTGTAGCTTCTGTTTTACAGGCTTTATCGTTAGACTTGGTTTTCATTACTAGTTCACTATAGGAACTAGGATTTACACTGTATGTATGTCATTTTATTTTGAGAGTCTCCAGGGCTTTTAAGAGCATTCAGCCTTCTATACACTGTGGTATTTAATTTGCTTGCTTATTTTTTTTCATAGTTTTTAATTTTATTTAAATTAATTGTTACTTAGACCAATGATTTTCATGTCTGTATATGGTTGGGATGTTGGGGAAGAAAAGTGTTTTCAGTGAAGTTTCATGAGATTTGGGGAGACTTACTTATATGCAAAATATGTCACTATTAAAACTCTTTCATTTGAGGTGGTAGAAAGAACCTTTATAATCTTCAATCAGGCCTAGATACATAGAAGAAATAATGCTTCTCATCGCATTTTTGGGAGGAAGTAGAATACTTTATAGAGTAAAAGATCTCCTTTACTGCTACTTAATTTTGTGAAGAAATTTTAGATAATAATACTTAAAATCTGTTTTTTTCATTTTATCTTTTGTTAAATTATGGCAAAATATACACAACAATTGATTTGTTAATCCATGGTGTCACGGTTTTAACGAAAATCTACCTGCTTCTGTGACAGGGGGGCCGTGGGCCCCGCAGGGGCCCTATGCCAAAAGGAGAAGTTAATTAGGGAAAGAAAACAGCGGCAATGATCTAAGGAGGCACACTTATTTACTAAATATTATATCGAAATACAGAATAACACAATATAATACAATATAATTGAAACTGAGCTAACGAATCAAGCAAAATAGGAGAGAGAAATGAGTCCCGAAACTGAGAGGCCTACTGTGAAATCTAGGCGACACGGTGAAGGCTCCCACACACTCCTCTGAACGCCAGAACTCGAAAGACCTCAGTCTAGCCTGTGACAGAGGTAATATAGTGTCCAGGTCCCATGACCCATCTCTGACTGTGTTGTTCTCTGGGAGATGCAGTCTTCTTCTGTATGTTGCAGATTCAGTAAAATTATTCATGCTTTATATGATGTTATGATGTGGAATACTGATAGTAAAATTACAAAACTATTAAACCATGACATTAGCAAAGGGCTAATCTGAAATTCAGCTCTGTCTAATACAGTATCACTATATCTTCATTTCATTAGTTAAATACAAGATTAGAGAGATGTTCAGAAGATTCATCCTAGTTCAGTGGCAGTCACTAGTGGATAATATATTTATATTTATTTATATTTATATTTATATTTATATTTATATTTATATTTATATTTATATTTATATTTATATTTATATTTATATTTATATTTATATTTATATTTATATTTATATTTATATTTATATTTATAATATATATAAATCTCCTCTGTACTAGTTTTAAACCTTTTCCCCTTGTCCTGTCAACAACACACCTTGCTGAAGCATCTTCTATGTTTGTTATATAGCCTCACTTTAGTCAATGGAAGGCCATTCTCAGGTCTTCTTGAAGCCTTCTCCAGGCTAAACAGCCTCAGCTCTCTCAGCCTGTCTTCATGGGAGAGGCATTCCATCATCCCTTGGATCAGTTTTGTAGCCCTCCTCTGATGTGCTCCAAGAGGTCCATGTCTCTACTGTACTGAGAACTCCACTTCTGAATGCAGCACTCAAGGTGAGACCTCACAAATGTTGAGTGGGCAGGATCACCTTTCTTTACTTGCTGGCCATAATTTTGATGCAGCCCAGAATACAGTTGGCTTTCTGGGCCATAAGGACACAATCCTCACTCATGTCCAGCTTGCCATCTGTCAGTACTTCCAGGACTTTTTCTGTAGGGCTTTACTCAATCATTTTGTCAACTAGCTTGTATGGATAGTGAAGGTTGCCATAACACAGGTACAAGACCTTGCATCTGGGTTCATGATGTTCACCTGGGCCCACTACTTGAGCCTGTTTAGGTCTCTCTAGATGGTATCTGGTCTCTCAGGTTTGTCAAATGCACCACACAGATTGGTGTCACCCAGAAACTTGCTGAGGGTGTACTCAATACTGCTGTTGAAGTCACTGATTAAGATATTAAAGAGCATTACTTCCAGTGTTGACTCCTGAGGGATACCACTCATTACCATCTTTTGATGATTAGTTTCCATGTCTAGTACATCTTTGTCCCCTGAGGTACTATATGTAAACTCCACTAGTTATATTACATGTATAAAATGAGTTTACACCAACAGTTTGATTTACATAAAAATATTATATACATGGCTTCTATGGCTGGTATCTAGTACTTTTAATCAAAAAATTCAACTGAAAAGTTCATAATGATACCTTATACAACTGAAGAATGTTCTAGTTTGTAAAAAACAGAAGAGGCAGCAAATTTTCATTAGGGGTCTGATTTAGATGAGAAAGATAGAATCAAAGGTTTATTAATTTGGTTTCCATATATTTATACTGACATATGACAAAAGTAGCTTATTATATACTAGTAATAAATAATGCTGTGTGAATTCAGTCTTTCTTGCTGCTATTGTTGCCAATGAAAGAACTATGCTATCAGAAAATTATTGAGACACACAATTAAACAGTGACTTTTTTTTTAAGATGATAATCAGGAGTGAATCAGCATCTGAGAGTTTGGATTACTACTGTAGTATGTATGGTCCTTTCTGTCCTGCTAATGTCTGTGCCTCTGGTGAAGTAAGAAATGTGAGTGTGTGGGGTCAAGGTGAGTCACCTCAGCTGGGCTTCAACTTTTGTTTATCCAAATATCTGCCTAGAGAGGCATCAGAATTATGATGGAGTGTTGTGGAGTGATAGGTAGGAAACGACCATTAAAGAAATGGAGTGAATCTGGGTACTAGTACTCAACACAAATCTTGTCAAAACTGCTATGGCCATGTTATTGATATAGTAGCAAGCCTAATTGTATTGACTTTATTTAGACACAAATTATATGAAATTATATAAAAATATACTTGGAACTGTAATATTACCAAAAGCAAAAGTCCCTCCCTGTGTATATAAACATACATTTATATATGTATAAACACATACACATTTGAGGATAAAGCTGAATTTGTGTAAATACACACACACACATATATATATACATAGAAAACCATATTCCTATAAGTGGGGAAAAAAGACCTGATATCTATATTAAATGGATACTTCTCACTATGCACAGCCTCAGCAAGTATTTTTAATAAGATGTTAAGTCAAGTGGGATGGGAATTGAAGTGAACGGCTATATAGATGTGATCCATAGTCCTGTCGTCTCTGTAGTGACTGAATAGCTGTGTATCACAGCTTGTAAAAAAAACCACACAACGCGAAGAGAGCATTTGAAGAAAACATCAGCTCAGTCTTTCTTTTCAAATGTTACTGCTTACAGAAAGTCACCAGTATGATAAGAATTTAAAATCCTATTAGGCACTTCAGATTTTTTTTTCCTGTAATTTGACATGAAAGTCTTTTTGTTAGTGACTTTCATATTGTATTAGCTATAAAGAGGGAATGAAGAAGTAGGTTCTGGCTGCCGGCCAAGTCTGAGATGCAGTCCTACCACAATAAATTCCAGGATGAATGGCAGAAGCATGCAAATGAGTTACAAACTCAGATGAGCAAATGTGGCACATGCAGGCTGGCATGAAAGTGCAACAACCTCTGATTTCTGCTAGGACAGAATTGCTTTGAATTTGCAGGGCAGAGCATTGGCTCAGAGCTGTTTTTTATCCTTTAGTCTCATACGGAGACAAATGCTTCTTTAGCAGGTTGGACAACGTCTGTTCCACCTTATTGAGGATCATTCTTACACAAATCCTCTTCCCAATTTGCAGATATAATTTCATCTCCCCATTGTAATTTGCTTCAGGAGGCTTACTGTCTAATATTTCCATTTTCTTAGAAACCTCAAATATTTAGCAGAGCAATATAGCTCAGCACCTCTCAATCCCTATTTGAGTGTGGAAAGAGAATAAAATATGTGCACGGTATAAATTAGGCTTCAGAATCATATACATTCATTTAAGGGGGTAAATGGAAAGAGAGAATCAAAAGATTATGAGCCTAGTTAGTACACCTATCTACAGAGAGACTTAACTAGGAAAGAAAATCCATAACTAATTAAATAGAAAATTGTAGGGCAAATTATATGTGTGGGAAAAAAAAAAAGAAAAAGAAAGAAAGAAAGAAAGAAAGAAAGAAAGAAAGAAAGAAAGAAAGAAAGAAAGAAAGAAAGAAAGAAAGAAAGAAAGAAAGAAAGAAAGAAAGAAAGAAAGAAAGAAAGAAAGAAAGAAAGAAAGAAGGAAAGAAAGAAGGAAAGAAAGAAGGAAAGAAGGAAAGAAAGAAGGAAAGAAAGAAAGAAAAAGAAAAAAGCATTAAAAAATGCATACCTTTACACATCCAATGTTGCATGAAAATATCTGGTCTTATGGGAGTGGTGTTTTCTTTTCTTCTTTTCTTTTCTTTTCTTTTCTTTTCTTTTCTTTTCTTTTCTTTTCTTTTCTTTTCTTTTCTTTTCTTTTCTTTTCTTTTCTTTTCTTTTCTTTTCTTTCCTTTTCTTTTCTTTCTCCTTTCCCTTCCCTTCCCTTCCCTTCCCTTCCCTTCCCTTCCCTTCCCTTCCCTTCCCTTCCCTTCCCTTCCCTTCCCTTCCCTTCCCTTCCCTTCCCTTCCCTTCCCTTCCCTTCCCTTCCCTTCCCTTCCCTTCCCTTCCCTTCCCTTCCCTTCCCTTCCTTTCCCTTCCCTTCCTTTCCTTTCCCTTCCCTTTCCCTTTCCCTTTCCTTTTCCCTTTCCCTTCCCTTTCCCTTTCCCTTTCCTTTTCCCTTTCCCTTTCCCTTTCCCTTTCCCTTTCCCTTTCCCTTTCCCTTTCCCTTTCCCTTTCCTTATGTGGACTTCAGAGTTGATAAAAGCTCTTCTCCTTCAGCCTTCAACAGAAACTCAACCTCTGAATGACACAATGAACAGATTTATACAATTCACTTGTGGTGTCACAACTTTAACATAAAATTATACTGCTGAAAGTGAAAAGAGCTCAGAGACAGCAGCTAACATTTACCTAGTAGTCAAGGTACTGTACTGATAGTGCTATGAGTGGATGATATAGGCCAAGTATTGCAAAGCCATTTCTTCTTTGACTGCGTTCAGAAGTAACTGATTTAAAACAGCAGCATATAGTGAAGAAATGAAAGAAGTGCACACACATAAAGTCATATTTCCCAAATCCTGATTTTTACTGTGTTTGAAATTATTTTCTATTAACTTTAAAATGGATGTGGGATTATTTAAGTATTTAATTAATTTATTTATATATTTAAATAAATATTTAGTACGGATGTATTAGTTGTCAGCTACTGGAAGTGCTAACCCGGACTTAGTGGAGTGTCGCCTGTCCACAGTTTTCTCAATAACTAACCTATTGTGCTGCAAGTTCTTTTCAAGTTCTGAGCCTCAGGGCCTCAATTTCTAAAATGAGAATAGTATTTCACATTAAGATATATGGCTGAAAAGAACAACAGAATACTTCTATATAGAAATCTGTGCTTTGAATGAAAGAGATGATTAGAAATGTGAAAAAAAAAAAAAAAAAAAAAAAACAAGTTAAAAGAAAAAAAGCCTGTAATTATATTGCCATCAGGATATATTGGTGATCAGCTCAGGATAAATTTGGGTTAGTTACTATGCTTTCTAATTTAACATCTGCAAGACTCAAGCTTGAATCTTAAACAATGTTTTTTGAAAGCCATCTAATCTAAACTGCTGCTTATAATATATAATGTTTCTTTAACAAAAAAAAAATCATACATATTTATAGACATATATATGTGGATATGCTATGGAGTAGCTGTAAAAGATAAACCTAAATGACAGTGCATGGAAGGAGAGAAAATACATGCAAGAAAGAGATCACATTTCAAAGTAAAACTGAACTTTTTTTCAAAGAGCTTTAATATATATATATTATTTTCCAAGATACAGAACTTCAAAGACTCGGGTAAAAATGTAGATAAATAGATTATTTTTATGCTGCTCAAGTGACTCATCATTTCAACAACGCTTGCGATATTTATTATGGATTTCCTCCTCAAATTACTCGAGTTCTGTCTTATAAAAGATATGTTCCTTTTATCTACATTATTTTTTATCTTCTCCCTGAAGAAAAAAAAAAAAAAATAAGAAAGAAAGAAACTTTATAATCACCTACAATACATTGTTTGATGTTGGCACTAGACCACTCAACAAATGTAGAAAGGTGTGATTACTAGAGTATATGAAAGACTGATGATAGTCACTACAGTGATTTTTACTTACCTAAAAGAAAATAAAACATAAACAAGTGGAATAATGTCTATATAGAAGAGCTTATTACAGTTTTGGATCAAAGCTGGAGGCACCAGGTTTTTAGTTGGTTTGTGTTTGCTACACAGCATCTATGCCAACTAATCTCTCCTATTCTGAAGCCACCTGGCTGGCCATTCTTCTGTCCTAGAATTTACTGTCTGATGCTGTGAGAAGATGACACCCACTAAACCTTGGTCTGCACTTTGCATTAGCTAGAAAAGTTAACTGGCATTTAATGTAAAAGTTAATACAGATCTGGGGCTTGTACCTGAGTAATCCACAAATTCAAGTGGAATTTAAACATCTGACTTCTCTTGGCTGGGATTTGAGTACCTGGATAATTTAGAGGATCTAGCTTTGGCATTTTTACGTGACTTCAACCTTGTTTAGTACATGTGATCCCAGATGACATAAGGATTTAGGAAGCATTAAAGGGAGAGAACGATCATAGTCTTACTTGTCTCTATTGTTGTAGGTACTTTAGAATCATAAGCTTCCAACCGTAGAGTTTGAAGGGACCTTTAAAGGTCATCTAGTACAACTTCCCTGCAATGAACAGGGAGATCTACAGCTAGATCAGGTTGCCCAAGGCCTGTTCCAGCCTTACCTTGAAATTCTTCAGGGATGGCTCATTAACCATCTGGGAAGTTTGGGAAGTTTGTTCCAGTGTTTCACCACTCTCACTGTAAAAGACCTTTTCCCTATATCCAACTTAAATCTACCCTCTTTAAACTTGAAGCCATTTCCCCTCATTCTAATACCACAGAAACTAGTAAAGTGCCTGTCCCCTTCTTTCTGGTAGCTCCCTTTTAGATACTGAAAGGCCATTATCAGGTATCTTGAGAGCTTTCTCTTCTCCAGGCTGAATATTCCCAGCTCTCTCAGCCTGCCCTAATAGGAGAGCTGTTCTATACCTTGAATCATTATTGTGGCCCTTCTCTGGATTTGCTCCAACAGGTCTATGTCTCTCTTGTTCTATGAGCTCCACATCTGGATGCAATACTGCAGGTGATTTTGGTGTATCTGTTTTGCATGTTGTTATTACTTATTGCATGGTATGATTTTCTCAATAAACAGCATTTTAATAATCCAGAATATTTTTGATAAAAGTATTTAGAAAGTATCTTCAGATAGATGGTATCTTCCTAATACATTATAATCCTTCCAGGAGATAGTAAGTGTGAGGGCTTGCAGAATCTTGCAAACACACTGTAAAAGATCCAAGTAATGACAGTTCTTTCAAAACTTATTTTTTTCATTAAAATCCTCTGTGTAGTTTGTGAAGAATATTACAACCAGAACCATGCTTTCCTTCCTCCCCTCGTTCCCCCCCCCCCCCACACACACACAGAAAGGCATCATCCTGCTGAGGGAGAGTGCAAGAAAAAGGATATTTCCATAAAAATCATAGCAAACAAATACTTTTCCCAACACACTGATAAAAATCCTCCTCTACCTCCCAGAACTTTTTCAAGGAAAGATATTCACAGCTTTATTATCGTTTCTTTCTAGAAATATGGATAAAATCTGTTCAGAAACTTTATTCACATTGCTATTCTTCAAGCACAATAGGTGAACAAACCTTCAATTACTTACTATTCATAACATTAGCAAAATTGGTATTTATAGCAAATGCATGGGCGCAGCCTAGATCTGACTATGACATTCTGTCACAGTATACCACTTGCAGCAAAAAACGGCTTTTATTGACAGTCTTACTTTCTTCCTAGTTTCATCCTTTTTTTTTTTTTCCCCTTATAATCTCAGAAAAATCCCCAATGAAAAAGGAAGAGTATAAAGCCTTCTGAAAAATTAGTAAAGTACTTTAAGATGATCCACCTGCTTTAAAGCTGCAGATATACTAACGTTTGTATAATCAGCTTTCTGATGGAAAACTTCAAAGCTTCTGAGCTACCTGCAAACAGCACTGCCTGTAGCAGTGGGACAAGGAGAAGGGGAGAGGATTGACAGGAGAAAGGACAGATGGCAGGTGGGAAAAGGAATTACAGGCTTTAGCTGCCTCATGGTTAAACTTAACAGTATTACTATTTCAGAAAATTAAAGTAAAAGAAATGGATGCTGCTGTTGTTTTTATCACCAGTCATAACTATTTAATAAAGGCAGTGTGCTCTGTGCTGGTTGTGGATCTTGGTGCAAAGGGCACAAGAGAAAAAAAATACCACCACCCACTCAGTGTGCAGTTCCCATTTCAGTACAGCTGTAGTCTGCTTGATCTCTGGGATGAAGTTTTAGCTCAGAGAGCACTCTCTCCTATCCCCTTGAGGAAGGAAAAAAACAAAGCAAAGCAAAACAAAACAAAAACAACAACAAAAATAAAGGACCAAATTTATCTCTGCTCCATTTTGGTATAGTGTCTGTATGGTCTTAGTGGGTGGAGAAATAAAACAAACGTTGCCCAACAGGGAGGAGAAGCATAAAACCCTACAAAGGTCCCTGGAAGAAGGATGTTGTGCTTTACATCTGGGTGGGGCCTCTGCCTTAGGCATTTTCCCTTTGTAAGTCAGCAGAGCTGGTGGCAAGGCAGGCTTTGTCTCAGAGCTTTACCACTAAAACACGATCATCAAATAAGAGCTCAGCTTTGAACAACATGTGCTCAAAAGCATCTTTTTATATTGCATGTTTTTGCAGCTGGTGCTTACACAAAGGAAAACGCAGGAAATAATAGGAAAAGGCTTTGGTGACTTGTGGAGTGAGGCATGTATTCCTGGCGTAGACTTCACACTAGTCATTAATAAAGTCAAAGCAATTGAAAAAAATAATACCAGTATTCCCCACTTTTCCTTATTCATACTCATTTTTATCTTAAATGGGTTTTGTTTCCTCTCTTGGTGAAACAGGTCCTGTGTTTTGGGTGGGCTGAAGATTTCTGAGCCAGTTCCTCAGCTGGCCTCGTTAAAGCCTATTTACATGAAGGCAGTGGTGCTAAGCCAATTTGCACCAGCTGTGAAGTCAGGACTCCATGTATTTGTATTCATAGGAATAAATGTCTGATGCAGTTTTGATTGGTGATTGAATACTGCCAGGTCCTAAAGCGCTGGGTTCTCATTAACCACAGCAGTGATGATTATTACCCTAGGCTTGATTCAGGCTCTCTTAAATCATTTCTAAATTGTAATTTCGTTGGATCTAAGCACTTAAAGGTGTGTCTGCATAGATAAGTGCCGTCAAATGCACAGATTTTGCCCAGCATGTTGAAATAGATGGAAATGTCCAGCTATGGTCATGTGAACTGTGACCTATACTGCATTTGGGTAGCATGCAATATGGTTACACAAAGCTTCTGAACCACAGCCACTTTGTGCCTGTGAAGCACTCAGTGAGGACTGAAACTGTCAATTTATATTTCTCCCTATGTGTTTCAGACAAGATTTCTTGAAGGTTCTTTAAAAAACAACTCCTAATCCATCTATGCACCTAAAACTCCTACAATGTTGGTGAAAAACTCTTAACACTTCATATTGTTGATGATGAATCACAGGTACCTACATTATGACTCTTCTGATTTAGAGCATGAGAGAAGATGAATAGTCTCTCCCCAGAAGGCTCTATCAACAGGATATTCTCACATAGCACCAAATCTCCCAGAGAATACCAAGCTCAAGAAGATGCAGTGTGGAGGAGGATGCAGAGCTTGTCCGAGAGCTTGAGGGCTTTAGTATTCCTGAAGTACGCATTTGGTACTCCTGCCTGCCTGCCAGGCCTTGGTGCTGCTCTGCTAATGAGGTTACAAACAAGATGTGTGTAAGTTTGTGCTTTACCCTTTCTATTTAAAATGGGTTTGTAAAACAAGAGGAGTGCAAGAGATGAAGTAGAAGGCAGAGACTAAGTAATGGAAAGACAGATTTGTTCCTGTTGCAACAATCACAATCATAAGATCATCCTTGAAAAAAAATCTAAGATGCATAATTCTAGTTAAAAAAAAAAAAACAAAAAACAAAAAGCAAACAAACAATCAAACAAACAAACAAACAATATGGCCTGAAAGAAGACTGTTCCCTGCCTGAGCTGCACTTTTATTTACCTTCCTTAACGACACTGGGAGCTTTTATGACATTTGGTATATAAGTTTCTTCAGTTTGGTGTAAAGCAGAACATGCCTTTGTCACACGCCGCAATGTATCTGACATCATAGAATCATAGAACAATTAGAGTTGGAAGGAACCCTTAAGATTATCTAGTTCCAACCCCCTGCTATAGGCAGGGACACCTCACTCCAGACCAGGTTGCTCACAGCCCCATCCAGTCTGGCCTTGAATGCTTCCAGGGAGGGGCAACCACAGGCTCTCTGGGCAGCCTGTTCCAGTGTCTCACTACTCTCACAATAAAGAATTTCTTTCTAACATTTAGTTTAAATCTACCTTCTTCCAGTTTAAAACCATTTTCCCTCATCCTTTCACTACCCACCCTTCTAAAAAGTCCGTCCCCAGCTTTCCTGTACTTTCCTGTAGCTTTCAGGTACTGAAAGGCTGCTATGATGTCTTCTCAGAGCTTTCTCTTATCCAGGCTGAAGAGCCCCAGCTCTCCCAGCCTGTCCTCATAGGGAGGTGATCATCAGTGGTGCTGTTTTCAATCTGTGAATTTAATATTGAGGCACTGACTGTTGGCAACTTTGTGTTGATTCAGAAAACACTGAACTGCCCTTGCCATTTTCCTCTACCAACCCACAGGGGTGTTGTCTGGTAGACACACACTAAGTTGGGGTGGAGGATGGGAGGAGATTTGTAAGCACTGACTAAAGAGCTATGATGTTGTAATTGATGTTTCCAAGAAAGAAGTGTTTGTTTCATCCATTGGGTTTAAGAACAAGGAAGGAGAAAGCTTTAAAAATGTAAGCTTTAAAAATTCTGCAGTTTTGTTTGACTTGTATGAAGAATATATAAAAGATAAAGGATTAAGGGAAAAATATAAATGAGAATGAATATATTAAGCTAGATTTGAGGCTGCAAGGCTCTACCAGAATTATCAGGTATGTCTGCAAAGACAGTATTAGCATATGCATTGCAAAGCGGTGGAAACGTAATTGTGATGACAGTTATGAGCCCATAAGAAATATATACAGAAAGATAGGACTTTGGGGAGAAATTCAATTTTAGCACAGAACAGCCTGGTTCCATCTCTAATACTGAGTATTTTTTTTTAGCTAGTGCATTTGGATTACAGCTTTCCTGATTCTTCATAGTGCTTCCAGCATCTACAAAAATTACAATGGCTGTGGGGCTGATAAAGCTTGCACCAGCTGGCAATGGGTTGCTGAAGAGTCTGTCAGTGTAAGCGCAGCCAGGGCACATGTTGTCCTAACGGCTCCTGCCCTGTCTCTGTGTGCTTTGAGATGCCTTCAAGGCAGGCAGGCAGGGAAAAGGCTTGCTGGCAGTGATGTGCTGCTGCTTCTGTGCCTCATGCAGAGGGAGATCACCTAAGTAAGAATCTGTACATTTATACTTATGCCTCTAAAAGGCAGGGATGGAGTGCTGAACAGATTTTGTCACTGGAATTGTAAAACCAGAATGGAGAGGCAGACATTTGTATAAGAACAGGTGGAAAGCTAAACCTAAATCACGCTGGTGCCAAAATTTGGCAGTAACAGAGGGAAATGGCCAGTGTTCACTGTAGTCTCCTGAGGTACCTACATGTGTCCTCAAGAAGATGAGGCACCTTTTGCTTTCTAAGCTTAGTTGTCTTAGCTCTAGACTCCTGTGCAAACTGTGTCAAACCAGGAGCCTTGTCCTGCTGAGCCAACACCTCAGCCATATCCCAGAATGGGAGGCCCTAAGCAGACAGGAAATCATAGAATCATAGAATGGCCTGGGTTGAAAAGGACCACAGTGATCATCTGGTTTCAACCCTTTGTGATGTGCAGGGTCACCAACCACCAGACCAGGCTGCCCAGAGCCACATCCAGCCCAGTCTTGAATGCCTCCAGAGATGGGGCATCCATTCTCATTTCAGCCTCCTGCTGAAATGGTGCCTGCTAACAGTCCTGGAGAGCAAGCAGGCACCAAGGTACTCATCTATTTCTTCTATGAGATGCCCCTTATGGCCAAAGCACCCAAACAAGTCAGGAAAACTTTTTTGTTGATATTTTGGTCAGCTACTTACTATCAGTCAGTGGTGAAACTTCCAAGCCTAATTCACTTTGTATATCTTGTCTGGACATTGCCATACTATATGGGCTGTGGAAGAAATGGATGCAGTGTGGAAGGATGAAATGAGATAATAAACACTTTCTCAACACCCTGCCTTTATTTCCTTGTATTGTTTTCTTTATTTTCATTTTAACCTAGTGGCTTCTGTTGTTCCCTCCTGTCCCACCCCTTCCATTGTGCTGCAGTTTTCCTTACTCTCATTGCTCTATTCCTTGTGCACAACTTTGCTGGAAGTAAGACTAATAAGATTTTCCATCTACAAAGCACAGATGGCACTTTCCATGCTTCAGAGACTGACAGTCTTGTTTGTCTCAATTCCTGGTCATTAGCAGAGGGAAGAGAGGAATCGGAGGTGCATCAAGTACCTTTAAAGGCTAGGAGAGGAAAATGCCCCCTATAAGCACTGTTGAGGAGTAAAGGTGGCTGAGGAACAGAGAAGATAATAGAGAAATGAGATGCAGTGTTTGGTGCATGAGTCCAATCTAATAATGACGTATACATATAAAAGGAAAGTGTGCTAAAATGAAAATAAATGCAGAGAATATTAAGAATATTTGGAGAAGCAAGAGCCACGTGCTGAGAGATGGGAGAGAAGCAGAGCTTAATGGCAAGAATGAGAACTGTGCAGTAATGTCAGCTAGATGTGTGGGCAGGTGTGACATTCAAGGAGCTGGAGGCATAGGGCTGGAGCTGTGAATGACAAAAAGCTGCTGCAATAGGAATGAGAACATGAGTAAAAAGAATTAATTTTTGTATTATAAAACGTCTATGATGTTGGTTAGCAAAAAACAAACATACAAACAAAAAACACTAAAAATACCCAACCAACAAAAAAACAAAACAACCCTCCCAAAAAATAAACCCACAACCCCAAGAAAATAACAATATTTAAGAAAAAGAAAACACAAACAAACAAAAACCAGAACTTTTGCAATGCATTTTTCTATAGACTAGTTATTCAAAAAACCAACCAAAAAAAAAAAAAAAAAAGAAAAAAGTTAATTTTATGTCTCTGTTAAACTCCCATTTTTTCTTTAAAGCATTGGATCTCTTAACCGCTTACAAAAGTAACAGATGGGTAAAGAACTGAAAATATTTTTCTAAAGATTTTTTTTAAATCTAGTTTTTTAAAAAATAAATCATTTATTTATTTACTTTTTTTTTTTTTTTTTAAAGTGGAGATCAAGAGCCTTGATAACATTAATGAAAACCTCCAGTAAAAGAGCAGCTCTCATTAGTCCCTGGTAGATACACAAGAATACTCACCTTAAGCACAAGATCCACTGGAAGTCAACCATCTACAGGTTGGTTGATCTTAGAATTGCTGATGAGAAACAGAAATAACCTTATGTGCTGGGCTAGAATGAACCATAGCAGAAGGCTATGAGTGTCAACTACCCCTTATATCTTCTCCCAGTCAGCAAAGCTGATTTGGCTGAGAAAGTGCTCCGTGTCCAAACTGTAGAAGAAAATACCTGCAGTCCAACAGCCATTGCTAAGGAACTCTGCTGAATCAGGCACTGAACTCTCCTTTGTCTCCTCTGCAGGAAATACAGGAAACCATTCTATAAACACAGCCAAGGTATCTTTTTATTTGCTTCTTTTAACTTGCTTTTTTTTGTGTTTTTTTTTGTTTGTTTGTTTTGTTTTGTTTGTTTTTTGTTTGTTTGTTTGGTAATCAAATGTATATTCAATCTTTGTGACATTAAAAAAAAAAAAAAGTATGTATTTGCATGTATTTCTATCATTTTTAAGATGCCAAACTTAAAAGTGATTGTAGAGCCATAGAAATATTGTTTGGGAGGGATATCTGGAGTCATCTCCTCCAGCTTCCTGAAGCTGTGATATTTTGAGGTGGGAGGTTCCACACCTCCTCTGGGCAGCCTGGTCCACTGTGCTGTTTTCTTAATGGAAAGGTTTTTTGTAGTTTCTGATCCTAAAGATTAACATCCTAAGCCACATCTTGTCGTCACTGCCCTTTGTTATACCACCTGTCACTAACAGTAAGAGTTTGGCATGTACCATCATCACAAAATGTCAATTGCCTTGTTAAATGACTACTGTTTTTAATGGCACAATGCTCAGTTCACAGTGTATTAGTACTAACTGCTTATAAAGGATGGCTTCATGAATGCACTGGAGATAGTGCCCTATATGTTTTTATCTCCTTATTTAGGATAAAAACTTACTATCTAACTCTAGCTTTGTACAAGCCAGATGTCTGAATTATTATCTAGCCTATTGTAAGTACTGAATAGAACAGCACTCCCATGGTGCAATTAACTACACCTATCTTATATTGCACCTAAAAGTAGGTGGTGTGTTGTGTGTTGTTAGGGTCATCTACATACACAGAATATACTACTTGAGCTGAATTAAGGCAGGTGTTACTTGCAAAAGGTGAAATTAGAAAATTCTTTCAAAACTACCTGATACTAAACTGGCAGACAGAAAGGCAAGCAGGTGAAATCATTACCTTATTATCCTAGAAAACTCCTTTAGAGAAAAAAAATAATAACTGTTTTCCATGCTCAGTACCGAATGTCTTTGTGGCTTATGAAATTTGGATTAAACTCTGAAGGTAGTTGGGTTACTATAATATCCTTATACAAACTAAACTCCCAAAATATGACTGTACTGCTCTCTCACGTTGTAATTTCCTTTGACACTTCTACAGTTCATGTGAAAGTGTCTTCTATCCTTTTGTATATGTACTGCAGCATTAAAAAGCTTCATATTCCTCCTATTCTGTGGATGATCAATGCTAGATTTGAATGTTTGAAAGTTTTCAAAGAAACAGAATTTATAAGTTAATTCTACTTGCATTCAAAAAGTGCAACTAAACCTTCACTTGTTTTCTTCTGTATTAAATCAGCCTGTCATCATTTCTAACTACTCATTGTAATTCAAGATGTGAGCAGTAAGAAATATCTTCATCTCCTCCTGGAAAAAAAAAAAAAAAAAAAAAAGTCTGCTTGAAATAGACAACATCCTTTAGTCTACAGATTTTGTCATTATTATTTTGCTCATTTTTAGTATCAGACATTAATATTGATTTTGCTTTGCTAAATTCTTCAAAGAAATACATGGAATATAAAGGAATTTTCAGAATTTAGATTTGAAAAGAAATGTCTGTAAAGTGAAGTGAATTTTTATGAAGTAGTATTTGTGTAAGATGAAATAAATTCAAGACATTTAACAGCCCAGTTGCAACCAGCAGATTGCAAAACATTCTCAAGGGTAAGAAAAAAGAAGATACTTATGTAGTTCAGTAAAATTTTCTTGAGTCACTGATGGAATATCTTACGCATGACAGATTCCACATTTCAGAAGAATTAAACGGGATATCAGATATGATTTAGAGCAGCAATATGGAAATGAATTGTTCTATACCAAATTTCTCAGCTCCCTACGGATGTCTTCTGGACTAATGATTATTTAATAAATATAAAATAAGATAAAATACAAAATAAATAAATAAATAAATAAAAAGATTAGTTCCTAAAAAGAACATGAGCTGTCAGATTAATCCCACCTTATGCTGAGTGGCTATAATGTGGAGTATTGTGTTTGAGCAGTGTTGAAGTCTCCAGTCAGTGAATAACAATAGATATGTAGAATTTGTGCATTATACATTTGATTGAAAGGGAGGGAGGTTTTGATTTTATTCTGATTCTGATACAGACTGACAGCAAACACTGAAAACTTAAAAAGAAAAAATAATTTAAAAAAAAATGTTTATTGTCCTTTTTCTCCAGTGAGTGTGAAACTTAAATCAATTACAAAGCAATGAAGTAAGACACATTGAATGAATACTGAGAATCAAATATATGTAAGAAAACAATAAGCACTTGGTTTTGACAATTTGTCTGTTTAGCAAACTCCCATCACACATTCACCAGCTCCTTTCAGTGATGTAGTACTTCTTTTGGTTATGTGCCATCTGACTTAATACTTTTAGATGGGTTTCTGGCCCTTGCTAGTGACCTTCAGTGTTCTGTCCACTGGACCTAACACTCAAAGGGCATTTATTTATTGCTTATTGTTCTTGTTGTTGTTCTTTCTTTCAAGTTATTCCATATTACTGTTGCCCTAGGCAAGTGTCCCAGTTAGAGTAATTTTAGAAGTCAGCATTTTTAGTAACTCTTTAAACTTTAAAATTCAGTTCACTATCCATATCCATTCCTTCCTAATATATCCTTGTCCATTGCATCTCTAGAAATCTTTTTAATCATTATTTTAAAAGTATATTAAACAACAACAACAACAAAAACCCACACACTTTATTCACCTGCTGACAGCCAGCGATCAAGAGTCTGGAAGATATATTTACATAAAGGAGATAAGAAGATTTTCTCTTCACAGTGCTTGGTTCACAAATCTACTTTCATACCCATTTAGGAAAAAACACTTTAGAAATAGTCAAAGTATTCCACTCTGAATGATTTTAAAAGAGAAAACTCTGTATGTAAACAAAACTGTTTCCATTTTTAATCTTTTTAAAAAGTAAAAAGAATGTTCATAAAAATGAAATATTAAGAAAATAAAGAAGTAAATACACACACATATTCTTCTGTACATATCCTTGTATGAGATATACGCTTCCAAAATAAGTTCAAATAAAAATTCGCATTTAAATACAGATGTGATATCTCTATTATTTTTAACAGTAAGGAAAAAAGAATTACTGCATAAATCCAAGCTTTATATCTAATTCTTATTTTTTTCATTTATCTTGTATACAAAATATTTTTTTAAAGCATAGTTATGAAAAATTCACTTATTCTGTTATGTCCAATAGTTTACGTTAATGGAGACTTCAGATTTCACCTGCTTTTGATGTTTGGGAGGTAACACTGAAAATACTATCTCCAATGCAGTTATTTTTTTCAAGGGCAGGTACATTCTTAAGTCCATATAATTATTTATGGATTGAGATTTTCTACTGTTTTTTTGTTTGTTTGTTTGTTTTGTTTTTGCTTTTGTTTTGTTTTGTTTGCCTTGGTTGCAATTTATGTTGATATAGAGTCTTTGGTCTTTGATATTTTGGTGTAAAATATTGTCATTCAGAAGTGGTTGATATTTATGCTACTTTGCATATTATGTACATGACTAACCACTGTGCAAGACACAGCATTTTTACAGATTCTGCTAGGTACACTTTTCTCTGTGTTTTCATCCTGATAAAATGCATTTTCTATCATCTAAAAAGAAGGCATGGAATGAAGAAAACAAAACAAAACAACAAACAATAAAGATAAGCAAACAAACAAAGAATAAACCCAAATAAATAAACAAATCAAACAAGCCAAAAAAAACCACTAGGACTCTTCAAACAGAAACCCAAAGAGCATTAGTTTGCTGTCTTTTGAATTATTGAAGGCACAATTACCACAGCCATCACTCTAAATATCATTTCATCCCTTGGTAACATCTCCTTTCTGGAGGTGTTAGGCAGTCTCCTACCTCATCAGTGCTGCATGGAAGAGAACAAATCCAAATGAAGCTGATATCCAGACTTTGCAAGGAAGTCAGGAAAAATTTGTAGACCACGGGATAATTCTGGTATTCAAGGCAAATATAGGTAATCAATGTGATGAATACTAGTATGATTTTAAGCTTGGTTTTGCAGACCAGAGAAAGTCTGACTGTACATCTAAATAGTCTGAGATTCTCTAACTACTGATATTTCTCTATTCCCGTTCTCCTTCCCTTTCCTTTTCCCCTCCTTTCAACCTCTCTTTACAGTCTCTACACAGCTTACAGGACCTGAAGCATGTATTTTATTTCTTAAATGGGACCCAAATAATGGCAAATGTCTATATATTCAAAGGCAGGTTTCTAAAATGTGTATAGATAGTTGTGTAGGACACAGGAAGTCAAGATTGTTTTGTGCTTTTTCATACTGCCCCTAGGGAGTAAAGCATACCCAGACACATACCTTAGTTTCTTCTAATGCGTTCATTTCAAAGAGGGATTGCAGTCAGGCAGAGAAATTTAGGATAAGCACTGAGAATAGCTCTGACTGAGAGTAGGAGGGAATAATTTTCTCCTAAATCTAATCAATCCTCCTAATCTAATTGGTCTCCTAATCTAAGCAATCTAATCCCAACTGGCAGATAATCAAGGAAAAATTCTTCTTTACTGCTTTTTCCAAGACGTGGTTATGCCTCAGTTTCTGTGATAAGCTGTACTCTACCATTTCTTCTACAAGAATTTAATATTGATCTTTGATTAAATTAAAGAAATAATATACTTTCCAGGGTAAACGAACAAAGTCCAGGCAAACAAATAACCCTTTTCCCATTGGTCTATGTCCTCTTCTTCCCTGCTGTCTTCTAACTTCCTACCTGAAAATATTGATTTTGTTTTTTCTCCATTGAGAAAACTAAAATCAAATGTTTTGTGCTAGCTTGACATTCATTTACGCTGGCTGAGCTCCCTTGGAGACCCATGAGATATGGTCTGTGCACTTTGTGCCCTCTCCCTCCCCAGGTGTCTGCTTCTCTACTGAACTACATCTTCCTTGAGGATAAACCTCATGCCACTACTCCTGGGGAGTCTGTATATGTCCTTCTTTTGCTCTGTTTCTTTCCAGAGAGATTCATCGTCTCCTTTTCTCTGAAATTTCCTTTGTCTTTTCATTAGGAAACAAGATATTTCTCTGCTTCTGCCTAATATCTCTCAGCTTCGTTGCTGACAAGTCCACAAGAGATTTAAAGCCATCAAAAGTATTCTTCTAAACAATAGTTTGTTCTAGAGTGACAATGGGAACATGCTATGCTTTTGCCATGAAAGGATCTGGCATATCAAAGAAGATTGGATCTCAAAAGTACTACGCTTTTACTAAAGTTCAGAACATCTGTAGTAGCCTGTAATAAACAAAGAGGATGTCACTTATGTATAGTTTAGTTTTGTCTATGAGGATTTTCTATTTTTTTGTAATTTTGTAATTTTTATTATTTTTTTAAATTATTTTTTAAAGGAAGACCTATAGGTTGGTAACATCAGGAACAAACTGCTGGTACTCTGGTATTTCTGACGGCCATACTGCCTCACACACACAATTATGGATAAACTAGACACTGGATTTAATGTCAAGAAAATGTTTTTCCCTCTTTCTGCCATGCTTGATGTGATTTCCTTTCTAGCCTCATCTGTGAGCCTCTTATTCATATAATAAATGGGCATTAGAATACTATTAAAAAGTCTAGAAGACTGAGAATGCCCTTGCTTCCTCTCCCTTGTCTTTTCCATGCTTTTCTTGCCTTTTTATTGCCTTTTCCTTTTTCCCTCTAATGCTTCCTTTTGTACCTCCAAGTGAGTTAAGCACACTCTTAATTATTTCTCACACTTCCATTTATGTCTTCAGAGATGTCTTCTTATTATTCACCGGTTACAATAGCTATTTTGGAACTACCGCAGATGGTATTATTTTCCAAAGAAAAACACTAAGTTCTGCTTATTTCTAGGTAATGATATTTTTAAGGTGATTTGTTTTAGATACATTTAAGTTCTTCTACCTTTTTTTTGTGATGCAATCTTTACTTTTGGGGGTGGGGGGTGGGAAGGGCCGGGTTGAGGGGCAGTTAGACATAGGCTTTGATTTTTTTATTTTTATTTTTAATAAAACTGAATTGAATCTGGTTACTACAGTAAATGCTGATCACTGTTTGGGAAACTTTGATAGAAATAAATCTATTCTCTCATCTCCATGGAGGCAGACAGCAGTAAAGTAGCTGTCCAAGTCCTCGGTGTAGCCAACAATGATGAAGTCTATCTAATGCTTATGATCTCTATTTGCCTGAGTTTATCTTTAGTAAAGACACTAAGATATAACTATTATTAAAATACCGTGACTGTGGTTAGGGAATTGGTCTCACTTTAAAAAAACAATCTGTTTGCTATAAGGCTATGAAAATGAAGTTTCTAAAATATTTTTAGGGCAGTTAGAATAATAATTATGTGCTTTATTCTCTCATATCTTGACAATCTTTTTTTAGATTCTTGCTCACAACACAGAAAGGATGAAACTAAACATCTCATATCCCGTAACTAACTACAGTACATCTTTTAACATGAATCTTCCTTGTTCAGATGAAATGATGGATCTCAAAAATTTCAGATTTAACATAAAGACATCTGCTTTAACCTAATGACATCAAAGAATAAAGAAATATTTGTAGATTTTGTGTGAGTTTCATGAAGGCAGTCACTTTCTTAAGGGAGGTTGTGATGAGGAGGGGCTTGGCCTCTTCTCCCAAGCAACAAACAGGACCCGAGGTCGCAAGCTGTACCAGAAGGGGCTTAGATTGGTCATAAGAAAGAACTTTTTCTCTCAGAGAGTGTTCAGGCACTGGAATGACCTGCCCAAGGAGGTGGTGGAGTCGCTGTCCCTGGCAGTGTTCAGGAGATGTCTGGATGAGGAGCTACGAAATATGGTTTAGTGGTTTGCTGTAGCTATGGTAATGGGAGGACATTCAGACTAGATGATCTTCTCGTAGGTCCTTTCCAATCTTGTGATTCTATGATTCTGTGATTAAATTTGGTGTACACTTTGTTATCTGGTCTGTTAATAAAATGGTTACAAACTTCTGGAAAAGAGAGAGACAGAAAGGGAGGGAAAAAGAAAAAAGTGTGTCTGTAGTTATGGGACTATAATTCTTTTAATGACAGAAGCAAAACAAAACGAAACAAAACAAAACAAAAAGAACACAAAAAATCCAGACTGCAATAATTATAATAATAAAAAAGATAGGACTTTTTGAAGGTTATACCTCATTCTGCAACACTGTAGTATGATTACACATAGCACTGTGTTGTACTCAGAAGTTATGTTCATTTAGAGAGAGGAATTTTATCCCAAAAATAAACAGGATATCCACAGAAAATTCCTCAAAAATATATTCATGTAGAATTTCAATATTTTATACATAATTTCCACCTGAGAGACTACACAAACAAGTTCTCCTTCATGTACTAGATTAAGGGAAGTTATCTTCAGTAAAGGAAGAATAAGAGGTAGCAGCACGGAAAATAGATACATATACAAATTATGTAACTCGCTAATTATTCTTGCTGATAAAAAAGCCTTCTTTTCTGCTTCTCTAACATGCTCATATGTTTATATATATGTGAATGACACAGCTGTGCTATGAGTTAAAAGTTAAGTTTATACAAGTTCTCGGGCATAAGCAAATAGCACATTGCTTATATCAGTGGAATACAGTGTGTGAGGCTGTAGGGGGCTATTACTTTCATCCCTGCACAAGGGAATGTTGAATGAACAGAAAAAGGCAAGGAGAGTGAAACAACATGAATGCCAAAGCTCAGAAGATGCAAGCATGCAAGAGGAACTAATATGTAACAAAGAATTCTGCTGAACCATATAGTTGGTTGAAAATATATTTTTATCAGCAAGAGGCAGGGCGGATCAATTCCTAACTATTGTTCATGTCTGATAAGGTACAGACAAAAACCAGCACATCAGGACAGATAAATCAAGAAAGGCTAGTGACTCATCCACCAATGAAATCACACTTACTTACCAAGATGAAATAATAAAAGATGAAGATTATGATATCATGACAAAGAGGAATGTCTGAAAAAATAATGAGTGCTATTGCCATGATCTGAAAGCATAAAGACAAAGAACAGCATTTAAACAAAGCCAGAAAATGCACATGCTATCTAACTGAAGCTTCTGAAGAAGTCTCAGCTGGGTTCACCAGAAAAAAAAAAAAAAAAAAAAATGTCAGATGGATTTTGGAAAGGAGTGCTCAGTAAATTCAGGTTAAAAGTCACTATTTGGATGTTATTCACTTCAATGAATACACTTCAGTGGAAGTTTTTACTCCCAAGATATTTCTGAGATTAATTGAGCTAGAAAGTTTTCAGAGTTTATAATGGATGATGTTTTAATTTGGCTTAGAGAATTTAAATTATGCAATAAGAGATTTTGGCAAGGTTTTCAGAGAATAAGAAGAAAGAAGTACAGGAGAGACTTAGATTAATCTAACAAATGTTCTATGCATTAGATGAAGAGAAGCTAATTCTTCACTGTTTGTGCCCTCACTGTAACTTTGTGTAACTGCAAGTAGAACTGTCTTTTGGTAGGATCTGTACCATGTCATTCAAAATAATGATTTCAATTGTGATACAGAAAATTAATCTGTGTGAATCACTTTTCTACAGATTTGGGTGAAACTGAACTTTTAGCTCCTTCACACTGAAGTCTCTTTGTAATGCTCTGCTAGTACAAATGCAGTTACAGGCATTTTAAATATACTGTAGGTTTAAGAGTAGTAAAGTCCTTTGAAATTCAGTTATTGGGGGGAAAAAAAAAAATACAAAAAAAACCCCAACTTTTTTGTTTTGATTTTTCTGTTTGAAATTCATTTTATATTTGCTGTAAAAAGTCTGGAACCCATCATTAAAATACATTTAAAATGGTATGAAATATAGAGACTGAGCTAAGAAAATGCTTTTTCCACAATGGGTTACAGAGAAATTATTTAAATAACTGTATGAGAGAGATGGGACAACTCTATCTGTAAAAAAACAATTTATTTTAAGTAAAGTATCAGAACAAAACTGATATTGCTATTTCAGCACCAAAATGCCTCTCTCCAGATATTTACAGTGTAATTGCCATTCCAATTTCAGTGAAGTTCTGTAATATTTTTCTTTCATGCCATTTCAAAGACTTGCAAGGGTTTTATGAAACCTCAAATGAAGCTGCATTTGGGGGAGTAGGGGGTAGAAAGGAAAGCAACAAGCACCATTGCCCAAGGCCATAGACTATGTTGGATAGAAGTCACTCCACCCTCAGATGGAAGAATGAAAATATCCTTCCTATTATGTATTCTTAGGTCTCACTGAGTCATCTCTGCTATTCAAAATCCCCTTCAGGTCTGGAAAGACAAGGAAAAAAAAAATAGAAGTAATAAATACAATAGCTTCTAAAGAAATATATAAAATGGCTATCTCCACATTGTCTTATGTTACAAAATATTGTTTATGTCAAGAAATAAGTTAAATAACTGGCATGTATGAAAAAAAAAGTAGTTATCCACAATTCAGTGCTATAAATATTTCCAATTAACAATTTAGCATGAAGCATATGGTTAAGAACTGAGGTTCAATTGAAGCAGAACACCATTTGGGATTTAACTGATAGGTATTCAGTAAAACCCAACAGTGTGTTTAGCAAACAGCAGCAAAAAGATGTGTGACCAATTTAATAAGTGTGTGTATTGGGAGTGGCTATAAATATGTTTCTAATGAATACCCAACTACCCTTGTGAAATCAACATTTATGTGTTGCTCTTGTATGCCCTGGCTTTTTCTCTCCCCCACTCCACCCGCCTTCTCAACCTTGCAGTCTGTGGGTATTCAACAGTAAAAACAAAACCAACAAAATTAAAGCAAAACCTACATGCAAGGGCAAGAGGAGCTCTTGCATTTGGGCAGTCTGACAGAAGGAAAAGAAGGCAGGCTACCTTTGTCACTAGTTGGATGAACGTGCACACACAACCATGTGCACAAATGCACATGCAGATATTCACATTTGTAGACAGATGTGTGTTTCATAGTACCATGCATTAGAAGTTTTGCAAATTTTTATGTTAATCTGCAGATTAGACTTTTAGCAGGAAAAGCAGAGGGCGGTCCCCAGGTTCTGCTCTTGTGAGACCAGTAGGGTCCAAATATAGCCATGATGTTACTGCCAGCAGGGCAGGGGTTTGTCATCACCCTCTGCTAGATATTTCAAAAGGGGACAGCTGTCTGATTTTCCGTGTTGACTGCTATGATGGATATACCCTGGATCTATTGCCAAAACACCAACAGCCATTTTCTGTACCATAAAGTGTTTCTACGGCCCATTATTTTTTACTTTTTCATTAACTTTGAATATTTTCAAATAATAGTTTCAGAGTTCTATCTTAGTGCAAAAGCTGGTGGTGCTAAAGTGGTTTCCTTTTGTAGCTATCTGCTAGAGGAAGAAAAAGAGAGGACTAAGTAGCTCTTGAGGAATGAGACTGTGCTTTTCATATTCACTGACGTTAAGCAAAATGCTCTTGCTCAGAAGAACTTAATCAATCAAGAAATGATTTTAAATACCTTTAAAATTGCTTGTTGTCTCGATTCTATATGCTAATTCAGTGATTCATGTGGTTTCAGTAATGCAGGTTGCAATCAGTCTTTCCAGTTACTAAACACAATCCTTTTAACTAGCATCCTGTAAAATCCACATTAAGAGGCTGCAAGCCTACTTCATTAATCTTTTCATTAATCTACTATTCAGCCATCAGACAAGAGAGGTAGTAGGCATATGTGGATCATTTTATGCGGATTTTACCCCTTCAATTTCTAGATCACATCACAGTAATAGCTTTGTGTGCATTGTTGGAAACATATCTGACAGCATTTCTAGCTTCATCTGATGAAAAATAAAGCATATAAGTCAACAACAACAACAACAAAAAACACACAAAAAACCCACACATCTATTCTGGGGACTGGTTCACATCTAAGGAAATTTTAAAGTTTTTAAACCATTTTCTTTTAGCAAAAATATTAGATATAGGTTGACAGCTTGTATGACAAGTTTTAACCCGATGGGATTTTAAAAAGCTGATATATTAATCCTGAAAATCCAGGTTTATAACAGAAAGTCTTATAGGCTTTTACCTGTTTTGCTAGTGAGAGCTGTTAGAATAATAACAGTTTCTTTAAAAAAAAGAAAAAAAAAAACTCACATTTTTTAATTTTCAAAATTCAGACTTTTAAGCATTAGTTGTAACCAAAACCATAACGTTAGGAAAGCAAAAAATATCTTCCATAGGTAATTTATGTAAAATTTATTTTATTCAAAACGTTTTCAGAAAATTTTTTAAACAAAATTCAGAATAAGAAAGTAATTATTTCTATTCTGTGCTGCATTCTGACTAAAGACTTTGGGAGTCTTTGTAAAGATCAGAAATGTAAGCTTTCAGCTTATAATTGCCCTCATTTTAGAAATGGATAAACTGAGTCACACCGTGAAATTGGCACAGGTATTGCAGTTCTCCTTGTTTCCCACTCAACTTCAAATACGTATTTCAGTAATTACTTATTCATTAACCCAGAGTTCACATGAAAATGATTCATACTCACATTCATCTGGGAGATAAATTCATATAGAACATTTATCTGGAATATCTGGCCTCTATTCCATCTTTCAGAAGAAAGATAGGAATGTACCAACCGTAACAGATACTAGGGCACATTAAGTATCTGGACTAGACTGTGCTTTCACCCAGCAGTCAAATCTTGATGTTTGTTTCCCCTTTCTCATGAGCAGCCTAGACTTGAAGCTTTTCTGCTCTGCACTCCTACAGGCATCAGAGGAAGATAATGATTCAGGTTGTAATTGAAGTTATTCAACTACAGTGTGATTTTTTAAAAGGAAAATTTCTATTTGTCCTGTGGGCTTAGGTAATAACCTCAGCATGCCACGATGCACTGGCTTTCAGTTTGTAACATTATTTTTGTGGATACAGTACTAAGATGCTTTTACTCACAGAAAAGGGACAACATGAAGGATAGAATAGATTAGGATAGGACAGGTTCAGTTAGGAGAGGATAGGATTATAAAAAGTGATAGGAAGGATAGCCCATATTATTTTTTCATATTTTTGTCTTAATTCTAAAGTATGAAATGACTTAGACCATGGTAGCTGCCATTTTGAATGTCACATTTTACTCCTGTGTTTATCAGCAGCATAGTGTAAGCACAGACTGCATTTCAGCCCTTTCTATCCATTACTTTCTCTCCAAACAGTCCTAAAGACTCTGCCTTTACTATAAAAACAAATAGTGAAATGGATTACTCAAGCTTTGTTACCTGGCTCGATATGCTTGAACCTTCTTTGCTGGCAAAGACCTGAACTTTCTTAACTGGAATCAAACAGAAAAGAAGAGGAATCTGATTCTGCACATACCTGTCTGGGTACAAATATAGTTAACAGCATGAACGTGGTGCATTTTCACTGTCCAGAAAGGCTGCACTGCTAGATTAATTCTATTTATACAGCGCCGAGCTCTGCCCATGTTAAGTGGGTATTTGATTGTATTCAGCAATTGCTGTCTGATCATCAGTGCCTGCAAATCCATTTGTGGCACCACATAAAATTCTCCCTCACTACCAGCATTTCCAGCTATTGTAATTTCCCCAAAGAGATAGGAGATTTATTTAACCCAGCTACAGTACTTGAGAGATTTATCAGTGCTGGACATTGTACTACTGCTAAATGACCCTCCAGGAATATAAAACAAACCAAATTTCTTTTCCCCTTTTCTTTTCCCTTCCCTCCCCCTCCCCTTCCACCTTCCACCTTCCACCTTCCACCTTCCACCTTCCACCTTCCACCTTCCACCACCTTCCACCTCTCTCCTCTCCTCTCCTCTCCTCTCCTCTCCTCTCCTCTCCTCTCCTCTCCTCTCCTCTCCTCTCCTCTCCTCTCCTCTCCTCTCCTCTCCTCTCCTCTCCTCTCCTCTCCTCTCCTCTCCTCTCCTCTCCTCTCCTCTCCTCTCCTCTCCTCTCCTCTCCTCTCCTCTCCTCTCCTCTCCTCTCCTCTCCTCTCCTCTCTTCTCCCTCTCCTCTCCTCTCCTCTCTTCTCCCTCTCCCTCTCCTTCTCCCTCTCCTTCTCCCTCTCCCTCTCCCTCTCCCTCTCCCTCTCCCTCTCCCTCTCCCTCTCCCTCTCCCTCTCCCTCTCCCTCTCCCTCTCCCTCTCCCTCTCCCTCTCCCTCTCCCTCTCCCTCTCCCTCTCCCTCTCCCTCTCCCTCTCCCTCTCCCTCTCTTTTGTCTTGCCTTGCCTGCCCTGCCCTTTCTTTCCTTCTCTTTCTTTCTTCTTTCTTTCTTTCTTTCTTTCTTTCTTTCTTTCTTTCTTTCTTTCTTTCTTTCTTTCTTTCTTTCTTTCTTTCTTGCTTTCTTTCTCTTGCTTTCTTGCTTTCTTGCTTTCTTGCTTTCTTTCTCTATTTCCCTCTTGTTAAGAAACACTGAAGATAAATGGAAATGGAAATATATCAGTGACTAAATAGATGTTCAAAGCATCACAGTTGGATGTTATTCGGTGCTCCATTGTGGTGACATTCAGGTGTGTATCGTCATTTACAATGCACTCAGGCATTCAGTGGATCATATGATGATGATCTGAATCTCATGACTTACAGTCCATGTGTCAGATACTCCAGTCAACAGGGATTTTTTTTAAAGCAGAATGTCAGCTAGTGACGGATGTCAAAATGTTCGAAAGGCTGTGTCACTGTTCCAGCCACATTAAACAGAAATATTCTCAGAGTTCCTGTGGCTTCTCTGCTGACATCAGTCACCATCTACCTGTCGAGTGGCTAAGAACTTGAAGACAGATGAGGAGAAAAAAAAGACGTTTCCAAAGAATGTGAGACTAGTATAATTACTTGTGGCTGCTACAAGGGGATGATTTCTTATTTTCAAATCATGTTTTACTACTGCATGATTTTACTTTTGTACATTATTCCTTTTCTGAGCCAATAGAGGCAAACTAAAAAGGTTAGAATTCCACACTTATGCATTGAAAATTCATTTTTAAAACTACTTGAAATAAGGATGAAGTATGTCTGAGAAGTTTCCCATTACTTCTTCTCTGAATACTGAGATATTTGTACTTGTGACTTTCTCACCAGAAATGCCATTATTTTAGTCAGGACTCCTTCCATAGTTCTAAAATGCCACTTACATCTCCTTTTTATGCAATGATTGTTTCTTGCTGGCCAGAAAGTCTTCAGGCTGGGTTAAACTGATTTGCAAGTGCTATTGATTGCTCTTACTAGTTCCTTACACTATAAGTTATATCCAAACTCTTCCTTACAGACCAAGATGAAGCATGTCATATAAATATACATAAAAAAACATGAATTTATTGTTAGTACAACTGATATTTAACAGTCTATCTCAAGATTTCTTTTTAATCTAGATCTAATTTTACAGGAAGAAGAAAGAAAAATGGAAATGCAGTCAGAATACTTGCCTTAATATTATTAATAACACAATATTTTTTTTTTAAACACGCTTCTTGATTTCAATTATTTATTTATTTATTTATTTATTTTTCATTTCTGCCTACCTTGCATTGCTCCTCTGAATTTTAAACTGCTTAAAGTAGCTACTGAAATTAAGTCTGGACTTCTAGAGAGGGTAACCCCACAGGCTGTCAGCTTATACTCCTTATTCTGTGAGAAATAGGTTGTTTATGTTACTGACTGCTTCCTCACTCAAGGATCCACATGGGGTTATTTTCCTATGTTTGTTGGCATGCTTTCACACTGTCTCTGTTTCTTCATTGGTCTACAGCTACGTTATATCCAAATCTACTGCACGTCGTGTCTTTAGATAGTATTTCTTTTCTTTCTCTTTTAACCCTAAACTCAGTTTAGCCCAGCTCCATGTCTTTATTTCTGTAACTGGCCATTGTTTATTTAGAATCAGAGAATTATAGAATGGCTCAAGATGGAAGGAACCTCAAGAATCATCTAATTACAACTCCCCTGCCATGTGCAGGATTGCCACTCACAAAGTCTGGCACTAGATAAGGTTGCCAGGGTCACATTTAGCCTGTCATTGGCCACTTCCAGGGACGACGTATTTACAACCTCACTGGACAACCTGTTCCAGCACCTTCTTTGTGAAAGACTTCCCACTCACGTTTAATATTAATCTCCTCTCATATATTTTTAAACCATTTCTCTTTGTCCTACTGTTTAAAATTTCCCTCCTGTTTATAATCTCCCTTTAAACATCAGAAGACTGCAATGAGACCTCCCCACCTTCCTCAGTCTGTCTTCTTAGGAGGAGTGCTCCAGCACTCTGATCATCTTTGTGTCCTTCCTCTGGACCCTCTTCAAAAGCTCCACATCCTTCCTGAATTAGGGGCCCTAGACTTAGATGCAGTACTCCAGGTGAGGCCTCTTGAGGGCAGAGTAGAAAGGGACAATTCCCTCCCTCTCTTTGCTGGCTACCCCTTTTCTGATGCAGCCCAAGATACTGTTGGTCTTCCAGACTACAAGTGAACACTGCTGGCTCATGTTAAGTTGTTTGCAGCTATTCGATCTCCAGTGCTGTGAGATGTTAATAGCAGTGGGTATGCTCTAGTATCCATCCATTATCACTGCACACCTTTACACCTCTGTGATGCCTCTCTGATAGCCTGTTAGTAGCAGTGATCATAACATATTGTGGTGCAACATGGAAGAAATAAGCTAAAGGAAGTCAGGCGCTGTTTCAGGCAGACTGGAACATGGATATGCAATAGCATGAGTCAGGGTTAATTTTCACTTGTTTCAGCTTCCACAGTGTGATACTGCTGAGGAGATGGATAGCAAATTTGCAGCTGATTTTGGTTAGTGTAAGGAACAAAATCCCAAGTAGACGCTTTTTAGAATTTGGAATATGTTTCAAATCTTCCTACTAAATTGTGTAATTAAATCTTTTCTGAAACAAACTACGAAGTATTGATTTAAATGGCTCTAAATATTTTTATCTCTGTGCTGAATGAAAAGCACTGCTTCAAAGTCTGCTATATTGTACCAGGAGTATGAGCTGACTGAAGCTCGATCTGGTCATTTTATACACCATTATTTCAGAGAAACAGAGAATATTTGCTGGCATTTCTATATGGAGGAGCTATTTTTTTTTTTTTTTTTTCCCAGAACAAAATCAAAAGACTTACTTTTTGCATTAATTGTTAGAATGAAGTGAGCCCTTTCTTCTTTGTCCTTCTACTCATTCTCTCTGTTTTGTTTTCTTTTTTTTTTTTTTTTTCCCTGAATGTGGAAACTGATATAATAAATAATAAAATAACCTGTAGATTGGAAGATGGCCCTATGCATCTATAGTTCCTAATGAAATATTCGTAGCATTGCTTCTTTCTGCTTAAAGTGAAAAGTCATCCTGATCCCTGATATGATTCTACATAGCATAAAAACGTCCATCCCAAACAAAAAGGTTTTTATAGATACACTTTGTTTCTCTTATCTTCTATCAGTTATGACTGAGCTCCCTACGGATGTAAACATATGACTTGAACAAATTTATTGCACTAAAAATGCATATTCCTTACTTATACATCCTCTCCATCTCTGAATAAACCTGCTGCTATTGATTGAGGTGATGTGCATTGAGATTACTTCTATCCTGACATTAAACAAAATCTACTATATAGCATTTAAATGTTTTTACCACAGCCTCATTCTGCATATCATTTTCTTCTTGCTAGTTAAAAATGCAAAATTATATGAAACAGCAGGAAGAATAATATTCCAAAGCCTAGCAGAGGTGAATCAGCCAAATCTGAGGCTGAAATGACAAGCACATCAGTCACTGACACAAACCAGTTGCCAGGCCTCTCTATATGCAAGTCATTCACCGAGATATCAAAATATGGAAAATATAATACTCCTATCAACATTTCTTGTTGAATTAATGCCCAGGTGAGTTCTTCTGAAATGCTGTAGTTGTATCTTAGCAAAAACAAGAAGCAGTAAAGCATCATACTTATTAGGACCCAATTTGCCACAGCAGCAGTCAAGTGCTTCAGTCTCTCCCAGTGGCAATGGGGAGGGAGGACTGGGAATAAGGAAACTTAGATTAAATTCATAGTGCAGTGCACATTTAGAATTCAGTATTGACAGCTCTAATTACACACACCTTTCCATCACAAGTTCATTAACTAAGAGGAAAACACTAGAAAGAGCAGTATCAACTTCTCATGGAAATATATAAATAATTGCAGAGCCAGGCACTCCATAGCTTATGACCTTTCCCTTTCCTTTCTGACAAAGCCCCACATGCTGTCCACTGCATTTTTATTTATTTTTCAAATTGAAAAGAAAGAAAAAGCTCAATGGATATGAAAATTTCATTCAAAATACAACATTGAAGTGTTACAGATTATAGAGAATGAAGCATACTTAAAACATTTGCCTTTCCACAATTTCTTAAAAAAGAGAAACCTCAACTACCCTTTAGGCTTCCTTTGAAACAAAAAAAGAGAAACAAACACCTTGAGGAGGCAAATATTTTAGGATAAACTGAACTGTTTCAAGGAAGAAATTAGCTTCTTCCATGGGCAAAAGAGAGAAATGCTGGAACCCTGCACCTTCTGAAGATATCACAGTGAACATTAGAAGTTCAATACTTAGCATAGAATCATAGAAAGACCAACTTGTATGTCATTACTTATACTCATGGCCTTTGTGTAATTGTGTGTATCAGCCACGATCTAGATGGAGTACGGCTAATTGACTAATTTGAAAAGACATTTTCATTAGTATAGCTAATAGTATAGTATAACTTATCAGTATATCCCAGGTTAACTAAATGAGAGAACATATGCAGCCCAACTACAATTCACAAGTTGTGATAATGAGAGAGGAGAATTTTTTGCATAAGGTTGTCGTTCCCTCGTGTTTACCATAAATTTTAAGTAAGACCAGATTTTGCATTATACCACCAAACAAACTTTATATCTGTAGTTACGTGTAGATAATCCTAAACTTCATCAGTGGTGAATAACAGCCTGAATACCACGCTTATAAAAATCTTTATAACTGTCAGAAATGTGTCTTGTCTTTCATATCATTTTCACCACTGCCAAAACATGCAGTCCACTGCTTGACAGTGCTCATATCCACTGATTGGTCTCCAAAAATGTTCGACAAGCAACAGTGAATGTCAATGGATGCATTTTTATTTTTATCTTTCTCCAGATAGAGGAATCCAATGACACATCTATGTTTCACATGCATTTCCATCTCATATGTCTTTTTATTTTTATTTATTTATTTTTTTCCAGACTACCCCTCTGCTACCATCTTTTCCACAGGAAAAAACAACGAACAACAACAAAAAACAAATAATGGATTATTGGTAGGAAGGTTCTCTACTACCATACTACCAACATCCACCAACATAAAATAGGAAGTATTACTTTTGGAGCAATCTTCTTACATTGGTGACGTTTGTGTGTGTAATTCACATAAGCAATAAAGTCCCAGCCAGTTTGCATGCAATAACTTACATGTGATAGGGAAATGTGTCAGGAAACTGAAGGAAAGAGTGACTCACACATCCTTCTCACAGTCATGTGAGAACACTGGTGGGGAACTCAAACACAGCGGATGTGCGCACAGTTTAAGACGAGTTAGAGCTGGGTGACCGCATGAAGTAAAGAATTCCTTGTTTGATTTTACGTGTATACCAAATTTTCATACATACAATATTGATGTATTCTAAAATTGCTATGAGTAAACTCTCCAGTCTTTCAAATTTTAAGTAATCTAACCATGATGATAATAGTATGGTATAAACTCCTTAACTGCATTCACGGAACTATGATATATGTTCACCGATCATTCTAGTGAATGTTCTGAGGTAGAAGGGGCTCAAAAGGTTTATCAAATCAAACATCTGTTTACACACAGGACTACCCAAAAATCAGACCACATTTCTGAGTGTTGTCCAAACACTTCTTGGACTCCTTCAGGTTTGGGGCTTTGACTGCCCTGTGGAGCCTGTTCCAGCGCCTAATCACCCTTAAGATGAAGAATCTTTTCCCTATCTCCAACCTGACTGAGAAGAGATCAGTGATGGCCCCTCCACTCCCTTCATAAGGAACTGTAGGCTGCCTTGAGTCTTCCCCTTAGTCTCCTCTTCTCTGGGCTGAACAAACCAAGGGGTCTAAGAAGCTACTCGTACATCTTGCTCCTCTAGACTCTTCACCATCTTCATAGTTGCATTTTGGATTCTCTCTAACAATTTTATATTGTACTGTGGTGCCTAAACCTGTACCCAGTGCTTGAGGTGAGGCTGCACAATGTAGAGCAGTGAGGGGCAGTCCCTACCCTTGTTTACTTACAATGCCTTGCCTGATGTATCCCAGGGCATGGTTGGCCCTTTTGGCTGCCAGGGCACACTGCTGACTCACATTCAGCTCTGTCAGCCATAAATCCCAGATCACTTTCCAAGCTGCTATTCTCCATTCTCTTGTCTCCTCAGGGTTGCCCCATTCCAGGTGCAGAATCCAGCATTTGATCTTGTTAAACTTAATGTGGTTGGTGATTGCCTAAGCCTTTAATTTGTCAAGATCTCTCTGCAGGGCCTCTCTGCCCTCAAGGGAGTCAACAGATCCTCTCAAGAATCTCTTGCTTCAATAGTAAGAGTCAATTTGAAAGATTTGTTTAGTAACATTCATAACATGAATAATGTTTTAAAAGGAGAAATATGAATCAATTCTTATTGAGATGCAAATCAGTATTTTGCCTACTGATAAGACATGAAAGGTATATGACATTTTTCTCTTTAAGTAAATGGAAAACTGTAGAACTTTGCAAGCTAGTAGAACTTTCTACCTTCAAAAACATTCATGAGTTTGTTAAATCTTAAGAAAAAAAAATAATCCCTCCATAGACATTATGAATATTTTTATTATGTATATAATTCAGCTCCTCACAGATAGTTTCAGGATTCAGTTCTCGCCATGCAGACTGCTATAAAGATTACTACAGTTTTTGCTGTATCTCTTACTGACAATTTCTTTCTGTCCTCAATCTAGATATTATTCATTACAAAGCGCCTTTTCTCAATAGGTGCATTAATGTTCTGACATACCAGAAATTCTTTTGTAAAGATAGTCTAATACTTAAGGTGCTATTTTTTATTAAAAAGATAAAGCATCACTTTTCTAGAAGAATTCCACATTTTGCTTATCTGTCAGTCTTGCTGTTATCTGACAGTCACAAAATACTTGACAATGAGAGTTCAAACAAGTTCCATTCAATTAATTTTCAAATTAGGCCATGTAGAGTTATGTTTCTGACTTTAGGAAAGGGGAGGAAGAACAATGTGAACAATTTGAATCCAATGCTGAATATGAATCCAGTGCTGAATATCTAGGTGACAAGAAGCTCTAAAATGTTCTAGTCAATAGAAAATGCTGGGGAAATGCTAGACTCTTCAAGGAACAGACAGTTGCCAGGATTGTGTCATCAGTCTTCTTTGTAAATGTGTGTATGCCTAGGTTATACTGTTGTCTGTTTCCAGAAATGAAACAAAACAAAAAATCATCACTTTCTTAATCAGTATAATGAAATCATAGAACCACAGAATGATTTGAGAAGAATCTCAAAGATGGGTAGTTCCTACCCCCCCATCGTGGGCATGAATATCTTGCGCAAGACCATATTGTCCAAAGTCCCCATCCAACCTGGCCTTCAGAGACGGGCCATGCACAGCTTATCTAAGCAACCTTATCCATTGCATCACCTCCTCATAGTAAATAATTTCTTCCTAATGTCTAATCTAAATCTAATCTCTTTTAGTTTGAAACTGTTACTACTTTTTCTATCACTACACTCCCTGACAGAGTCTCTATATTTATTGTAGCTCATCTTTACATACTTGAAGGCTTCTACAAAGTCTCCCTTAAGCCTTTTCTTGTTGAGGACAAATACCACTCTCTCAGCATGTCTACACAGGAGAGGTCCTCCAGCCCTCCGAGCATTCTAATGGTTCTCCTTTGGACTCTCTGCAATAGGTCTACATTCTTATGTCAGGGGCCCGAAAGCTGAATGAAATATTCTGCGGGAGAAGCAGGGCGGTCTTAGGTAGCACAGCAACCCCAGTTGGTGTTTCTCCTATAAAAACACTCAACCTCATTTTCTTTTTCAAAGAGAGTAAGTACAGAAGGTCTCAAAAGCCATTTGATTTCTCTAGTTCAAAGCTGGTAATGAAAATCCCCAAATGTTATTTATACAGGCTATCCAGGGTTATGCAGAATGTGAGAAATTGCTAGTTCTGGTTTAATTGAACATGTTTGTTATACCATTTTGAGCTGCCTCTTCTTCCAAAGTGTATAGTAATATCATATTATAATCAGATTTTCTTTTAAGGAAGCAGTTATTAAAATGACTGCTTTTGAATGAAATCTTTTTTTATTTGAGGTGCCCATTATCTAGAATAGAAAATTCAAAATAGATCTGAAAGTTTGTACAAAGAGATGGATGTAGTGTATATATATGTTATATATACATAATGTATATATAATTTTACTTCTAAAGTGGTTAGCTGAAGTGTGCACAAGTTCTTGATTCAAAACTACAGCAGCTCTGCCTTTATTCCCAGGTTAGGTTTTGTTTCAGTAAGTTTTCATGTGGTTTCTGTACTCTTTTGTAATTACATCAGTAGTGCCTCTAGAAGCCATTTCCTCTTTTAAATATGCAAAATTTATCAGTGATTAGTAAACATCTGTTACCAGGTCTGTTGTTGAATATTTTCTCTTCATCAAGCTAGAAGGATTGCATTAAATATGTTCCAATAACCCAAAAGATTAAAGGTATGAGAACTTAGAAAAAAAAAGACTTTTAGCTTTTTTGTTTAGGGCTTCTTTTATCATGTTCCTCATCAGATAAAATCTTCAAATGTTTAAACTGATATTATTATGTTGACAAATGCAAGCTGGTGATTTCTCTAATCTTTCAGTAACAGTGGAGTGATATTTTTACTCCCTGTATAAAACGTTAGTTGAGGTGAGAAAGTGAAGTAACGCTACTGATCCTGCATTAGCAGTATCTGATGAAGTGTGTTTTCTATATCAGAGGATATCCTTACCATCAGAACAGAGCTACTGAGATTGTAAGCATTGTATGAGAAGTGAGCGTTGGTGCTAAGTACACAGACATGTTTGTAAAACACATTTCCATAAACTTTCCATGAAGGAGACAAAGACTTCAAGAAGAATGCAAGACTAGAAAAATCAGCTCACATTGGCTTCCCTAGTGATGCAGCACAGCAGCAAATTTTGATCAACACAGTGACTGAAATGGGCTCATAGTTTAACAGCAAAACTAGTACCCAGATATACTGCATTTCAGGTTTTGAAGTGAACCATATGTTGGTAAATGCTCAGATTGTTATAGTCTTTGTAGCATAACAGAGACTGCATCTGCATCAGGTTTCATCTTACACAAGAGAGGAATTCTTAGTTAAGAATTGAAGCAGTCTTACCTTTTTATTATTATTATTATTATTATTATTATTATTATTATTATTATTTTTTTTTTTTTTTTTATTTTATTTATTTTTTTTTTTTTAAGTATTTTGTTGAACTAAAGGTATTAATTCAAAATTAAAATTCCGTCTGACATGCATTTTCCCCTAGAGTCCCAGCTGAGTTAAGGCTGTGTTGCCAGGCTGCAGATTTCATAGGAATGAACTGTAATATCATCATCCCCAACTTTTGGAGGAACTGTAGTGACAAGCCTTCAGAAATTTTTACCATGGCATGTAGAACAAGGAGTAATGATTTTAAAATAAAAGAGAATAGATACAGATTAGACATAAGGAAGAAATTATTATGAAAATGGAGAGAAACCAGATCAGGTTGCTCAAAGAAGTTGTGTGTCCCCCCTCTGAAGGTGCGCAAGACCAGGTTGAATGGTGCTTATTCTAGAACTAACAATAACTAAGAGTTGGAACCAGATGATCCTTAAGATCTTTTCCAACCCAAACGTAAATGGAGCTCAAAATACCAACATTGTATTAGGATTTTCAGGAGCATTCACCTTTTTCCAGACAGAATATTAGCTTCTGTGCAGAGATCAAATTTGCATGAGCCTGCCTGGTAAATAGAGGATCTACCAGAACGATATTCTGTGGTATTTTGAGCTCCATTATGTTATCTACTAAACACGTGACCACTGTTTTTTGAATTTCAGTCTTTCAAATACTATGAGTTTACTTCCTTTACTACCATATATGCCATTATTTTACACTTTGAGATTATGTGTTCATGAAATCATAAATATAACTCACTTACCTATACTTACCTTGTCCTTCCTTTTAAAGTCAAATTACTCTCAGTGTCTGCAATTGCACCGTCTGTTTTCATTAAGGCTAAACACATAAAATTATGTATATTTCTGTGATTCTATGATTTTGCTGGATACAGTCCTTTAGAGTTCTCTTTTCTAAGGAAACTAACTGATTCACTCACAACTAAAGATCTAGAAGATAGTATCATCTGCAAAGAAGAAATTAGCTAGGATTCTAGATCAAAAAAGGAAGAGAGTACTTGTTAGTGAAATTTTAGCTTTGAAGATTTCTGATATTTGATGCTATCATTTGTGTACCATTTTGTATCTAAGTACCTTAGGATGTAAACTGTATGTTTAAGCTATGTTTCTCTCTGTCCACCCTGTCTGGATTGCCTAAACATCTAGATTTCAAGAGTATATCCATGCTTTGTATGAAAAACAGCTGTCATACATCAAGCCATGTGTGTTAATTACTGAGTTAAGTAAAAGACAAAGAACTAATTTAACACTTAGAAAACTCTCTGGACCTTTTCTGTTCCAGAGTCTCTATCTTTTTGTCTTCCAGTTATACCTAATCATCAAGATATAAATCATTTTCAGATTCCAACTTTGGTACTTTATTGTAACAGAACTATCAAATGCATTTATGCTACATACCATTTCAATAATTTATTTTTGTTTTGGTATTGTTTAAGGATTTACTGACTTTCCGATGTTTTTGCATATTCATAGCACATAGACACTAACAAAAATTCTGTGGTCTATTTGAAATACAAAAACCAGCCAACCTTGTATTATCCAATTGATCTGTAAAATGCATTTCTTGGTCAGGATTGTGTGGCTTTTAATTTATTTTTCATTTTATAAACCCCATCTTAATATATCAGTTATAGTTCTCATAATTCAGTTTTAATTATTTGGAGCTTAGAAACAGTTTTATATATTTACCTTTACTAAAATTCCAGATTTATGCATCTATGATTTAAAAGAACAGTGTTACCTTTATATATAATATAACCATATACAGCACATGTACACATGCTTATGCAGACACAGGTTTATCTTATTTAACTTAGCCAGATTTGATTCCTCCATCATTCTGATAGTGTTATATCCTTCTCTTATTAGCACATCATTAACCTTTTGCCCCTAATATGTGTGCTTTTCTTGAGGTCATGGCAGGTCATGCACTTCCCTGGAAATCTGTGAATATGAAAGCATCTGCCATGTAACAGAGATATGTTGTAACAGTGAAACTATCATAACCCATTGAGAAAGGTCACCAACACCATGATTTCTCTTGTGTCAAGATCAGAGCCCCTGAGTACTCTATTGTCAGTCACCTGGCCTGGCTTTTGTGGTGCCTGGCAGAGTACCTAACAGAAATAATTAACTACAGTGTTAGAGACTCCTCTTATGTGCTATTATTATGTGCTTTTAGCATTCAGATTGAAGAGTACAAATATTCTTTTTTTTTTCCGGTTTGTATTTATCTATAAAGACACTCTGTCTGAAATAAGAAATGTAAGATTTTTCAGCTTCCCATTAAAGGTCATTTTTGACCAATTACACTAAAAAAAAAAAAGGGAGAGGGGGTGTGTGTGGGGGAATTCTGTAAATTCTAACTAGTATTCATCATAAGATAGGTTGCATATGTTAATGTCAATTTTCTTTCTGTCTTCGCTTAAAGAAATGGTTTTATGTAGTGAATTGTGCTATTTCTCTATAGCATTTCCAGGTGCAAATGAAGATAAAGGTAGTTAATTAGGTATAAGTGTATTTTCATCAAGGCTTAAGTATCAGTAAAATGATTTTTTCATTTTTTTCCTTCTTTTAGTAATCACAGATTTCAAGTGGCATTCTTTCTGAGCTTTATCCCAACAAAAAGGATTTTAGCATGAATTCTGAGCAAAAGCTGAGGTGTTAATAGAAAATAGCCCTCTGAAAAATGTTGTGAAGGTTGAAAGTAAGTTTGCTATGAATTTCATAAAATCCATCTGGATTCATCAGAATTTGGATGAGAGCTAGAAGAAAAAATACTGACTATTACACTGTATGCACAAGTAATTGTTTTTTCTCTGTTTGGTTGGTTGTTTTTATGGAAGAGTGAAAACATTTTAGTAGAAGTAAACTTTTTAATCAGATCTAAATATTTTTCTTTTCATGATTTTTTATTCTCCAGTGAGTTGAAGATACTTTTCCAAATAGTTTTAAACCTGTTCTTTCTATGTTATCCATATTTCAATGGAATTACATTCTGCCTACTAAAGTCTATTATATTTACTTAGAGGAAGTTTTGTTATTCCTTACTTGGCAACTATATTCCTCTTCATGGGAGGAAATTTTTAAGGCTATTTAGAGGAGCATTAGCACACTGGTGTTGAATAGCTACCATAGTCAAAGGCATCTGCATTTTAAAACTGAGTAAAATGAACAAGATAATGAATACAGTCACTTTAATTTATGCACATCTGTATTTTTGTGCGGTTAGTGAAAAGTGATGAAAGGTTCTTTAAGTTGCTAGTTTTCTGGTGTTTTTTGTTTGTTTGTTTGCTTGCTTGCTTGTTTTCTAATAGGAGAACATTTGAAAACTAAAGAAAGACAAAGGTGCAGAATATTATGGAAAGTAAAGGAAGAGAGGCTGGAGCTGGTGTGTATGTAAAACACTAACGTGCAGTCCACTGACACTAAAGAGACAGACTAGACTATGTACTCATCTTTCTCATCTGAAAATTAAAGCTGTTTCTGGCTTTTTCACTCACACAGAAGCTTGTGTTTCTTGTAGATATACTAAGAGCACAAAAAAGCGATAAGTGCACATCATTCAGGATGTCTAGGAAGAACGGCTTTGAGAGCTAAGGTAATAAATACGTCAGTCAACTCATTTTGCTGTTATTCCACTCTGCCTATTCAGCCTTGAGTTCTACATCACTAAGAACAGTATTTACTGCAAAGACTAGCTTCAGAGCAGGTAAAACTACACTGGGCAAGGGACCTGTAATTAAAGAAAGAAAGAAAGAAAGAAAAAAAAAAATCCATTAAAAAGGCTCTTTTTAAGACTTTTTTTGAAGCAAGCATCAGTGCTGCACTTGCACTGAAGAGCTTGCAGCTTGTGCAGACTCCTGAGTCAGAATGGGTGGAGCTAGCACATTTGCAGCACAGTGTAAACAACTGCCCTTAACCTTCACACCTGATAATAAACTTTAAATAGCTTCATGAAGGGTGGAAGCTAGCTTCTCCTTAAAAGAGCACACCTTGTGAGTAGCTGTTGTTGCTGCCAATGAGAATGGGAAAAGTCAGTAACTGCATGACTTACCCTCAGTAAGTTCGCAGATGACACCAAGCTGGGAGGTGGTGTTGATCCTCCTGAGGGTAGAGAAGCCCTTCAGAGGGATCTGGATAGGCTGGATTGCTGGGCTGAGGTAAATGGGATGAGGTTCAGCAAAGCCAAGTGCCAGGTCTTGCACTTTGACCACACTAACCCCATACAGCACCATAGGCTTGGGGCTGAGTAGCTGGGTGACTGAAGAAAAAAGGGATGTGGGTGTGTTGGTTGATGCTGGGCTGAACATGAGCTGACAGTATGCCCAGGTAGCCAAGAAAGCCAACATTATTCTGGCCTGTATAAGAAATAGCATGGCCTGCTGGAGCAGGGAGGTAATCATCCCACTGTACTCAACACTAGTGAGTGAGTCCACACCTTGAGTACTGTTTTCAGTTTTGGGCTCCTCACTACAAGAAAGACTTTGAGACCCTGGAATATGCCCAGAGAAGGGCAGTGAAAATGGCAAGGGGTCTGGAGCACAAGTCTTATGAGGAGCTGCCCACTATGCTGGGATTGTTTAACCTGGAGAAAAGGAGGCTCAGGGGAGACCTCATTGCACTCTACAACTTCCTGAAGGGAGGTTGTGATGAGGAGTGCTTTGGTCTCTTCTGCTAGAACAGAACCTTAATAGAACCCAAGGAAATGGCTGCAAGTTGTACCAGGGGAGGTTTAGATTAGATAATAAGGAAAAACTTTTTTCTTTCAGAGAGTGGTCAGGCACTGGAATGGCCTCCCCGAGGAGGTGGTGGGTTTGCCATCCCTGGCAGTTTTTAAGAGATGTCTGGATGAGGAGCTATGAGATATGGTTTAGTAGCTAGATGATCTTGTAGGTCCTTTCCAACCTTGTGATTCTATGGTATGTTGTGTTTGAGTTAGGAATATGAATGTACACTTCACAGTAAAGCATAGACACTTTGTCTGGTTAATTCTATAATGGTTTATATAATTATATAATGCTTTAGCATTCAATCTGTAGGTTTTGGCAGTATAAAACTATTGTATGGCTGTATGACCCAGAGTATGTTTTACTGTACTCTGTTCCTTCAGAAATTGTGACTTCGACTGAAGGAGATCACAACTTTTAGGTTTTTTGTTTGTTTTTTGTTGTTGTTGTTGTTTTTTCTTTCTTTCTTTCTTTTTTTTTTTTTTTTTTTTTTTTTTTTCTTTAAGCTCTCCCTCAATTGTCTTGGATGCAAATTTGCTTAATGAGAAGCAAAAAATTAGCATTTGCTCTAATCATTGGGTTCCAAGAGGTAATGTTATAGGGAAGAAAAGGCAACATCAGAAAAGTAAACATACTCTTTTCTAAACCACTGGTGGGAGGGGACTGGAAGGGTGGGGGGTGGGGGAAGTAAAAAGGTATCATAGGATACTCCTATTACTCTGAATGCCGGTAATGGGATGGAATTTCATATTTTTACTGTGCTGCTTTGCAGCAGCCCTCACCCCTCAAAAGTCGACATTATAAAACCTTCCTCACAGTTCTAAGGAAGGGTAAGAAGTGTTTGCTCTTTATGTCCATACACCAAAAAATGTAGAATAAAAGCAAAATCCAGTTTCTGACAGAAAGTCAGCTTGATGTCTTGTATTACTTTAAGGTTTCTTCATGTCTAAATAATAATGCATTATTGAAACATGGAATATTAACATAAAATTAATCATTTTTTCTGTGCAGTAAAATAAGAGCTGAAAAACCTTTAGAATAAGAATGGAGAATGAGACAAGTCTGCATCTTTTTTTCTTTTGTGAGTAAACTCTAGACTGGCCTCATTTTACAGAAAACATTTATGAAGATCACTCAAATTTTCAGAATATTTAAATTAAGAAATGTATCCCTTTGTCATTCTGAATAGGTAAATCGATAGTTATTTTTAATGTTAAAAGAACTTATTTCATCCAAGTTACACCTACACAGCAGTACTTAGGAGCACATACTTGTTCCCCAGTCTGTCTGCCTGTGATGGACTTGTCCTGAATCCACAATGGAATGGAACATGCATATGAATCATCCTTTGTGCCATGGTTTGAACATAGAGAAACAGTATGCGCAAGGATTAGGCTGGAATAGTGGTGCACAGTAGTCATGTCTACATTTCTCATTAAAAGAGGTTTAGAAACCACACCATGTGGCTGAGCATTGTTTGGTATCTATGCTACTTTGACCTACTCCCAGTGTTAGCAGAAGTGTCTTGGAGAGACATTCAAAAACAGTGAGCAATTTGACAGTTCAGCACAGTGGATGAGTAATGATCAATTGGTTAGGTTCACCCCCTGGCCTGTTTTTATTTAACAATGCAAATATACCCCTCTGCCTGTTCTGAATGGTCAGTGAGCCTGAGATGGGCCACAGCAGGCATTAGCAAATATAGCCAAAACTAAAGATATAACTGTATTGAAGAAGGGATAGCTGTCTGGTTCAAAGATCTGAGTATGAACAACAGAAATTTAATTGGTTTGGACCTCAGCATGTGCAGAAATAACAGGCAGCTTCTTATATTATGTATTGCATTCACATCTGAACGTCCTGGCTTAGTCAGGTAGCACAAGGAGTCACCAGCCTGCATTTGTGACGGTTTTGGGTAGGGGGAGGGTAATGTGTATGTGAGGAAAAAGGGAGATGTAAGATAAAAGCTTGGACACTTACGATATTCTTATTATCACTTGTCTTCAGGCATGGTTTGGACCTGAGCTATAAAGAAACTGAAATCATAGTCTCTGAAGAAATCAGACTGAAGCCAGATCACCTCAGCATCTGTTTAAAATATGTTTAATTTTCCATAGCTAAACAAAATGTAATTAAAAAAGTTCCTCTTCTGCAAGTAGCTACATGGCTTGTTGATTTATATATATATATATATATTTGTTATTATTTTTCTTTTAATACCTTAAATAAGCCTGAATATTGAATTTACAAGCCTGATTTTTCAAATCTTTCTGTCTGACCTGATTCAGTGTAATTGAAGATATGAGAAGTGGATGTTTTGGGCAGCTGCTGGTGCGCTGCGCTTGCAGGCAGATTCATATCAGAAGTTTTCAAACGTGCCTCATGAAACTGCTCTGAAAATAAAGATGGTATGGGAAACACTCTTGAAAGAGGTGTTAAGGTATCCATTCCTGGGCAAGAGAAGAAGTACGATGTAAAGATGATTCCAGTATACTCTGTTCAGTGCCCCTTCACCCTGAGAAGAATGAGAGCATATTGTAAATGTCAGGAAGGTCTACTTGAATGTATGTGTTAAATTATTCTCTAAGTTGCACAAATTCATTAGATAACACTGGAGGGCTATTATCTCTCTTATTCCTAGAACTGATCTGAGGTCAGTCAGACCTAAAACCTATTCTTACAAATCCAACTTGTATCAGTATCATTTAATCAACTAAATGACTATATGCTGTATAATGCCAGTGCACATTTTTCTCCCCAGTAAACATAGTTGGCAGCATTTATTTATTTTGACTGGAGATCACGAGCATTTTCCTTACTTGATCTATTCAATTTTATATTGAGCAACAAAGCAGCACTGGAAATCAGAACTCAGCACAAATGAACATAACTAATTTTATGAGACTTGAAGGAATTACACTGCACGTAATCTATGTGCATGTGTCAGCTCTAATTTTCTACATTTCTGTGTAGAACATTTATGGGCTTAAATTAAGTCATCATTTCTTGTAATAAAGTATTTTGAAATTACAAATGAACTGAAGTCTGGATTTTAGAGCATAGGCTATAAAATTGCAATAGCTTACTTGGAAGTCTCTCCTAGAAATTTAGCAGTGAGTGGGATTTTTCCAGGCTAGTATATCAGTTATCTCCTTGACTCATGCTAGAAGTGCATTGTTACAGCCATTCAATGAGTAGCTCAGGATTATCTAATGAAGCTGATGGTATCTCTGTGCTTGCTATCTGAAAAACAAGGATTATGTGTTTGTAAGCAGTTAGTTAGAAAATAGAAAGACAGAGAAACATCTTACGCATCAGTGTCATAACAGCAGAGTTTTTTGTGTTTTTTTTTTGTTGTGTTTTTTTTTTAAATTATAATTCTGAAATCCAGTAAACTATTTGTAACTGCACACAAAAATTATCATAGGAGATTGGAACAATTATTTTTGCTGAGTTTTAAAATTAAAATGTTTTCTCTGGAAGACAAATATAATCTCCTTTGCAACTTAAAGTCGTGTGTGATATCATTAGGCCCAATAACATCTGTGATTTCTTCAGGGGGAGTTTAATCAGTTTGCTGTGACATGGTACCAGGAACTCAATTGTGATTGATCACTACTGCTCAAGAACTGGCCAGAAGGGAGTATGAGCAAATCATTTCAACAGTACCTCAGAAAACAAGAGGCTTCTCTGAGTTGGCTGAAATATTAGAACGCTAAAGGAATGGAAAGGTTTCCAGTGACTCTGAAAATACTGCCATTGGCATGACCAGAGGAACTTCTGTTATCCCAGTACTCAGTGCAGTCATTCTCAAAATGGAATGAAGGGTAAAACAGATCAGTTTGTGAGGCTGTCTTACTCCTACTTGTAAAGTAGGAATTTTCAAGATTTTTTTTTTTTAATAAAAAACAGTTTTTAGTTGTTCTGCCAATCTGTACCAAGCTTTCTTCCATCCCCACCCCTTCCCATTCTCTTTTCCCCTCCCATTTCTTTTCCACTCTTTTTTTTTTTAATTATTATTATTTTTAATTTTCTTTGTAGTCCTACATAACCAAAGACATTTTTATGCACTTTTTTGAGTTACTAATGAAGTACACACTAATATGGAATTCCATCAGTGATGCCTATATTAACTCAATATCTAATGGCTGATCTAGAGAATGCTCTTAATACATATCTAATCCAAGGTATCATGTCAAGAGACCATCAAAATCCTATACACTTATTTTAAAGTAAATAAAAAATAGAAACAAATTGGACAGTATGCCTGTATAAAATATTGTAGTCATAGATTTATTTTTTTTTAGCAATTTTCTTCTACTCTTTAGTGTTTCTTTGCTTATGCATCCAAGATTTGCAGCTGCTTATACAGATGTCATATTAAGAGAGGATCTTATCACCATGAGCTATTAAATTTTCCCAATTACTCCTTTCTCAAGTCACTTCCTTCCAAAATATTGCATATTCTATGTATTCTTTGAAAGAGTAAAACTGAAATATAGGAACAGACAAAGTGTGCAAAATGATCATTGAAAAGAATAAAAATTGAAGCATTAAAAACTACTAAAAAATACTGGCCATAAAATACTTTCGGATCTTCAGGACAGAATACATGTTAGACAGTTGTGCTCTTAACAAGAAGAAAATAAGAAGCTGCATACTTGCTCTCTCTAAAATGAGTTGTTATATGTGTTTGGAAGCCCAGAAAAGTTGGAGTAGAATACCCACAATCTTCCATTCTCCTTTCTGTAGAACAAATATTTACCAACTCTACCTTCTTCTAGATACTTTTACTTATTACAGCATGTTTTTATGTATTTAAACTAGGTAATGTTATACATATAAAGTCTTAGATTTTTCAGAAACTTTGTGACAGGTCTGTGAAATGATCTCTATATATTCCAGTGAGGTCTAAAAGGAAAAGGGCACCTTTTTAAATCTCCACTGTAAACATAGAAATAGATAACAAAGAACCTGGAGAAGCTATAAGTTAAGAGAACTGCTGGCAGCAGATGAAGAATCAAGAGCAGGAAAGAAGATTCTGGTAACATATCAGCACTTTTCTTAATGCATATTTAGCTGTGAGGTGACTACTCATAATCACTTTATCAACAAGCACCAATGAGAGCATGCCAGGGACTTGTAGAAAAGCTGTTGATAGCGGAAAAATAAGGCACACTGAGTTCTGAAGCTATGGCAACAAGTACTCCAGAGGTGGCAGTGAGAGTGGCAGAGATAAATAGGGGGAAACAGGAAGGGGAAAAATATTAACCAGATTTTTCAGAACAGTTAAACTGAAATGAGGGGAAAAATATAGGGGTGGGGGAAGTGAAGAAGGAAAAAAAAAAAATCTACTTTGCAGATATCTGTATTTCATTACATTAATCTGATCATTTTATTTCTCCTCTTCAGATTGGCTGCTACCATATTCGCAGATTAGCTCAACAGATTTATGCCCATTTATTTCCATGATATTCAAAATTACATTTCCTGGAAACTACTGATTAAATGGATCTTTCTGTTATCTGACTGAATGAAATACTACTTTTGGCTTGTGTTTGCTTAATGGAGATGCATATTTAAACTTTGACAAGAAAATCTTTCTTTAGAAAAAACTTATTTGTAACCAAATTGTTCTTAAAAAGTAAACACAGTATTTTTATAGCCTTTCTTAGAAGTTCAGAAATGATTCTGAATGCAGATTGAAAAAAAAATAAAAAATAAAAAAAAGAGGTTTGAGCATGTAGGTAAGTTTATGAGAGAATGCATGTGTTTGGCAGCTAACAAAAATACTGGCAACAGGAGTCTGTATCACAGTCTAGGTCAGAATTCAAATTAACATTTTGGAAAATGTTTTTCATTATGGACTAAATCTAAAGCCTTCCAGAGTGATTTAGAGCTTTTCTTGTGACGTCACATTGCTAAGAAAGCATTTTATATGCTTAGTTTATCAAAAATAAATATCATCAATTTCCTATGAAGCTAGACATGGTATCTTACACTATCTTACACATGGTTTCAACATAACTTTAGATCTTCTACAGTTGAAAAGAAGGTAAGTAAAAGAAAACTGTATTTGTTGTTGTCAAGACTATTAATTTACTTGAAATGAGTTTGGCAGCTTTTCAATAATACGATTCTTAAAATATGCATTTCCTACAGAACACATGATAAACGAATGAATCACTGGCATGGAAGACACACGCGGTAGAATATCTTAAAAATTAAAGTAAGAAAAACAGGAATTTTAATTTTAATTTTCTTTACTCCTACTGGATCCACAAGGAACCAAAGAACAAAAGGTCCCAAGGGATTAAAAATTGTGCTATTATTAACAGTACACAGATTAGAAAGCAATGTGAGAGAGGGGGAGAGACAGAGGACAGAGAGAGAAGAAAGAGAAGAAAAGAATTCAACAAAGTATTGTGGTTCTGAGGGAATTTATATGTGCTTGGCAACTAACAAAAACACTGGCAAGATTAGGTAGAACTTTGAAGCTAAGGCTCTGCAAAGTGGAGGCCATAAAGATTAGCTCTTGGCAGAAAAGAGAGAAGGAAAACAAGCCTTTCAACTGAAAATGGACTGGCAGAGAAAGACAAATCCATTATGTCAATGAGACAAGGCTTGATGCCTGAAGGTACAAGTACAGGTTTGAAAGAATGAAAGACATGGATAGATGGGCTTGATTAGGAAGATATGATTTCTGCACAGAGGTATAGAGATAAGAGTCAAACAGGAAAGTTTACAGTTTTGAAGTAGATGGCTAGAAAGCCATTTCACATGGAGCAAAAAGACAATGCAATGCTTTAGAAAGGGAAAAGTTAACTTAACAGGCAGAGAGTCAAGATGGGTGAAAAGAAATTAATCATACTAGAAGAGGAGACTAAAGTCTGGCAGAGGAGAAAAGAGACCTGAAAAGCAGAAACTGAAAAGAGAAATGAAAGCTAGGGAAAAGCTTGGTAAGCTGAAGAAAAGTAAAACTGTATTACCTGGTGCTGGGCAACAAAATAGTTGGAGTGCTCAAAACCAGAGAGAAAACAATTGCTAAGAAGCTGTAAGACACAGACTCTTGAACAGTCAAGCTAACAAAATATAATACCAGCATAAAGGAAGAAGGGAATCCTTATGGTATGTTCATGGAGAAGGAAGGGGAAAATATGAAATATTGCAGCAAAAAACTCACAAACCTGTTTTATAACCTATAACAGAAAATGGAAATTGCCAATAACATAGTTTTAAGAAGCCTATTTTGTCATATACCCTTGAACCTATGCAACTTTGTTACACAATATCTGCTCTTTACAGGAAAATAAAGAAAACCCTTTACCACACGAGGGTTAACCTTCTGAAGTCATGTAAAATATTTTAATATGTGAGCCAGAGTGCATGATTTATGTCTCCCATGAGCAGTAGAAAAAATATAGTCTTACGTATGCATATTATGTCTTGGAATGTATCCAAAATTAGCTGAACTGAGGGCAAGAAAGCACCACCAACATGATTTGTCATTTTCATAGTGTGATTGAGTTTTTTGTATATAATTTTTGGTCCAAGCTTTACAGAATTTTCCCACTGCATGATGAGAAGTACCTTTCCAGATGACTATGAGCATGGTAACAGTTTTGTATATAACCGTGTTAACACTGAAGGCAATTAGTATCTTGCTAATAGTTCATGAGCAGGATTAAGCATTAACTGTGCAGGCCTTTTTATTCCTCTGTTTCCCCAGCAGCTATGTGTCAGTTACTTAATTCTCCATTCCTTTCCAGTTCATCATACTGGATTAAAGAAAATGCTTGGGCAGTATATGAGAGCTACTCTGAAAGTAATGCCTCCTATTTTATTATGTTGTCCCAAGACATCAGAGGTAAACGCTGGTGGTGTGACCATGGAGGCTCTGCCAGTATTCCATTAAATTTTGTTGCCATGGAACAGATGGCAGCAGATGAGCAGTCTGACAAAATGGTGTCTGACATGAAAGAGTGTATGGAGCAAAAACATGCCATTGAATTCTTCAATGTGGAACAAAATCGAACCTATTGACATTCATCAATGCTTGCAGAATGCTTATGGAGACCAAACAGTGGATGGATGTGAGTGCATGGTGGGTGGTGCATTTCAGCAGTGGTGACAGTGACAGTGGGTCACCACCACTGGTGAAGATTTTTATGACTGTGGTATGCAGGCCCTTCACTGCTGGAAAAAAAAAAAAAAAAAAAAAAAAGTAAAGCTAATGGTGGTGGCTATATTAAAAACACTGTTTTGTTCCTGCCTGTGGTAGTAGGGTTGGAAGTAAGTGTCCCTTCCAACCTAAACTATTCTATGATTCTATGTTTCCTTATTCAACACAGAGAGATTCAAATAATTTGGACCCAGTTCTGTTCTCAGCTAGAGATATTGTCTGTCCTTGAGCAGTTTTTGTCTCTGGAAAATAAAGACAACTCCTACCTTGCTTTGCATATTGTTTTATTGACATGGGGAAAAAATTACTCTGTTAAAACTAGATAATAGCAAGTATATACATATTTGGGGGTTTCTAGGACAGTCTCCCTTACCATGTGATGGCCAATAATTTAGAGAACTTTTCTGTTTCTGTGTAGTCAGAATTACACTTTCCTTATTAACATGCCAACTTCTTCTCTCATTTGCATTATATAAACTGTTTCTCACAGCTTATTTCCCCTTAGTCAAACAAACAACGACCTTTATAACAATGAAATATATTACCAGGAGGAAAGTTATTTTATGACAGAAAGGAACAATTTTTTTTAACAACTGTATGATGAATGTTTTTCTCCTCTAACTCTTCATAAATATTTTCAGTTGTTGGGTTTATATATATATATATATATATATATATATTTTTTTTTTTTTAACAGCATGTTGATTTGTTTTGTTTTGTTATTTTTTTTCCTGCTCATCCACAAGATGACAAAATTAGGTCTTTGCTAGCAGATTTCAGACTTTTCAGGATGTATTGTGACAAAGAAAACACTGGGTTTTATATAGATGAGTTTAGCAGTCATTTGGTACTGAATTTGGCTTTCAGAAGGAAATGTGTTTGTTTGTGTCTGTGTCAAAGCATTTCTTTTGGGAATATCAGATTATGATTAATTTGCAGGAGGAACATTGCTTATTTGGTAAACAGATAAACAAGTGAACAGTGTATGTAATCTTTTCTCATTTGCTTTCATAGATATGGGGAAAAAATTCTGGCTCATGACTTTTCAGAAGTGTTTTTGTTTTGAAATCATGATTTTTCTTCTTTTTTATTATTTTTTTTTAAATTTTCTTTTTCTTTCTTTCTTTCTTTCTTTCTTTCTTTCTTTCTTTCTTTCTTTCTTTCTTTCTTTCTTTCTTTCTTTCTTTCTTTCTTTCTTTCTTTCTTTCTTTCTTTCTTTCTTTCTTTCTTTCCTTCTTTCTTTCCTTCTTTCTTTCCTTCTTTCTTTCCTTCTTTCTTTCCTTCTTTCTTTCCTTCTTTCTTTCTTTCTTTCTTTCTTTCTTTCTTTCTTTCTTTCTTTCTTTCTTTCTTTCTTTCTTTCTTTCTTTCTTTCTTTCTTTCTTTCTTTCTTTCTTTCTTTCTTTCTTTCTTTCTTTCTTTCTTTCTTTCTTTCTTTCTTTCTTCCTTTCTTCCTTTCTTCCTTTCTTCCTTTCTTCCTTCTTCCTTTCTTCCTTTCTTCCTTTCTTCCTTTCTTTCTTCCTTTCTTTCTTCCTTCCTTTCTTCCTTCCTTTCTTCCTTCCTTTCTTCCTTCCTTTCTTCCTTCCTTCCTTCCTTCCTTCCTTCCTTCCTTCCTTCCTTCCTTCCTTCCTTCCTTCCTTCCTTCCTTCCTTCCTTCCTTCCTTCCTTCCTTCCTTCCTTCCTTCCTTCCTTCCTTCCTTCCTTCCTTCCTTCCTTCCTTCCTTCCTTCCTTCCTTCCTTCCTTCCTTCCTTCCTTCCTTCCTTCCTTCCTTCCTTCCTTCCTTCCTTCCTTCCTTCCTTCCTTCCTTCCTTCCTTCCTTCCTTCCTTCCTTCCTTCCTTCCTTCCTTCCTTCCTTCCTTCCTTCCTTCCTTCCTTCCTTCCTTCCTTCCTTCCTTCCTTCCTTCCTTCCTTCCTTCCTTCCTTCCTTCCTTCCTTCCTTCCTTCCTTCCTTCCTTCCTTCCTTCCTTCCTTCCTTCCTTCCTTCCTTCCTTCCTTCCTTCCTTCCTTCCTTTCTTCCTTCCTTTCTTCCTTCCTTTCTTCCTTCCTTTCTTCCTTCCTTTCTTTCCTTTCTTTCTTTCTTTCTTTCTTTCTTTCTTTCTTTCTTTCTTTCTTTCTTTCTTTCTTTCTTTCTTTCTTTCTTTCTTTCTTTCTTTCTTTCTTTCTTTCTTTCTTTCTTTCTTTCTTTCTTTCTTTCTTTCTTTCTTTCTTTCTTTCTTTCTATTTCCCTCTTGTTAAGAAACACTGAAGATAAATGGAAATGGAAATATATCAGTGACTAAATAGATGTTCAAAGCATCACAGTTGGATGTTATTCGGTGCTCCATTGTGGTGACATTCAGGTGTGTATCGTCATTTACAATGCACTCAGGCATTCAGTGGATCATATGATGATGATCTGAATCTCATGACTTACAGTCCATGTGTCAGATACTCCAGTCAACAGGGATTTTTTTTAAAGCAGAATGTCAGCTAGTGACGGATGTCAAAATGTTCGAAAGGCTGTGTCACTGTTCCAGCCACATTAAACATTTTTTTTTTTTTTTTTTCTTCTGGAGTTATTTGATGCTTTATTGTCAAAATTGGTGGATTTCCCTCAATACCATTCACTACCAGATATGAACAAATGTTCTCTGTTAAAATAAATAAATACTTCCCCAAGAGAAAAGTAGTTGAGTACTCACCTAATGTTAAACGCACTGTTATTTATATTTTCTGTAAGTACAGTTTCTGTTCTGGAGGTTCTTTCTTAAGAAGAAAAACTAACAATGAAAGGGAAAAAAAAAAAAAAAGTTGAAAGTATGGAATTTTAGAAGAGATCTGAAGAGCTTGAGAGCTAAATTATATCCTCTGAGGTTAATATTTTGATTATAGCAACAACTGTCTTTAAATATACACATTAACTCAATGATATATCTATTTTTATGAACTCTTAGAGTGTGTGACTAACATTACTGGCTGATATTTATGATAATACTGTTATGCATGATATAGATTCATACTCACAAATCACCTGTCTTTGATGACCTGAATTCTTTTGTTAGGATGCTGTGAGTAAAGTGAAACCCATTTGTCATGAGCTGTGAATTTTGTTCTAGCAAAGCTTTCCTGAGAAGGAATGCAGAAGTGAGCCATTTGGAATATATCTGTGGATAATTTGTTAGGCAGCAATTTTAAAGGATTCATATCTTTAATATAAATTTAAAATGAATTTTGGTAAATACACTGAGCTGATGTGAAAATTAATGCATTTTTAGCAGATAATTCCACCTACCTGCACAGAGCATCACTTACTGGAAGTAAATGAGAAATTGCATCTACACTTTTTTCCTTGTTTTCCTTGAGTACAATACATTCTAATGAATAATAATAATATAGTTTGAAAAAAAATAAAATAAATGGTGGGGAAGATTCTGAGAAGGACAAATTACATGCACTTTCTAATACAGTAGAAGATAAAAAGAAAGGATAAAAAACAGGAAAAAACACCTCCAAGTTTCTCGGTAGTTATTCTTTTGAAATTTTGCTAGTTGCAATTGTAAAATTTTCCTAGGATAGACACTAGTGAAAACCAACAAACCAGCAAGATCATTACATGATTAAATGAAGATAGGCAGAATCAAATCATCAAGTGTTGTAATAATATCTTACCATCTAATACAAGTGAGAACTGATTTGGATGTTGGCCCTGTTTTGAGGTGGGATTTGGACCACATAACTTCTGGAATTTGTTGCAAACCTGAATTGTTTTACTGAGAAAGAAAAACAAAACATAAAAGAAAGGTGGAGGGTGGGGAGGTGATATAGCATCTTGATGAAATTGTTTCTGGTGTTTTTGTTTTCTTTTGTTTTCCTAATCTGCCTCTAGATTTTTTTTTATTTTTTTATTTCTTAGCTAGGAAAAAGACTTGCAATTTTTTCCTCAGTAGAAACAGGAGGGTTTGAGGTAACAGTTCTTTAAATTGTTTTTGTTCATACCACTAGCAGGTGTGGGTGTTTTGTTTTCTCTCTTCACACAAGGGTACTTAATGCTGTATGAAATCCTTGAGGCAATATATTTTGTAAGTTAGGTGTAGCTATTTGTCTAGCTTTTACCAGCCTTCGCTCCATAGCTAGGGTTACACTATGAGGTAAGTCAAATGTTTGTTTCAGCCAGGTACTTACTGGTAGATCTCTTGCCTGTGGAAGATTAGAATACTTTCTAACTGGGGTGAACTAACTGATGAGCCTGACATAAAAGTCCCATAGAAGGGTTTACATCTATTTAGTTGAATCTCTTTCTAAACTAGTTAAAGCTGTGTATACATTTATATGTCAAAATGATTTAACTGCATGGATTTTCAAAAATGAACTAGGACATTTCCCACTACAGACATTCTCACAGACATTTTTAAGAATATATTAAATAGATACATAATCTGCTTAAGCTATGAAGAAAAGAGTCCTGTTTCAAAACTGAAATTATTCATCTGCTTATTGTTTATAAACTTAAAAGAAAGTAGTGTCAAAAACATTATCTTGTTGTATAGCCTTATTGAGTAGAAGAGCAGAAATGGAATGAAAAATTTCCCAGTGAGTGATTATCTCTAATGTAGGAGTTCTGTAAAATGCTGATGCTGAAGATAGAATATAAAGAGACGTAATCATAATTCTCTCTGTTCTAGAGTTAAAATATTAATAATATTGCTATTTTGAATATTAAAAATATGTAGAAATATACGTCTAACTTACACCATAAACCTACTCTATGGACAATGCAGCTCATACTGCAGATACAAAGCTGTCACTTGGATGTTTGATATCTCATCCTTACTCCTTTCTTCTGAATGAAAGCTAACAGCAGCTTCCAGGTGCTGCACAGACTCTAATATGGCATTTAGGCTGTTTTAAACACAAGAGTGTTATTACTTTAGTCCCAGATTAAGTTAAGACAATTGACACATACAAGTGTAGTAACAGCACGTTACTGGAAATGTTTGTTTCAGCAAAAAGTCGTTAGCACCAAGGGCATCTTTAAGGTTTGGGGAGCATCAAACCCTACCCACATGACTAATTTTATAAGGAACCCTGGTACCTGATGTTGTCTTTGAGGAAGATGGAATTGCTCATCTCTATATAGACGTGGTCAACAGCTATAACAGGATGAAAGACAATCAGTAAATGAAAGTTTCTAGTTCTGCTTGCTAATTTGGAATTCGTAGCAAAGATTTATTATTTTTTTTCTTTTCTTTTAATTAATTACCATTTCTTGTTTTTCTAGGTGTGATCAGTCTCCTAAGGACCATTAACTGGATTATCTTTGTTCCCTCTAATCTCTGACATTTCAGACACTTTCAAAGGTGAAGAAGTAGAAGAAGAAGTAGGTGCGCTTTCTTTTTCTGTCTTATCCTTTTTCCTTTTTTTCCTTTTTTTTTTTTTTAAGTTAATGAAAGCAATGAAATGTACCAGTGATTCTACTTGATTTTTATTAATATTTCTGCTGCGTTTTTAGTTTAAGGCAATCATCCCATTTCATACATACAATCCGCATTTTGAATGAGCCTAAAGATTTGATACTTTTGATCAGAGTTTAACACACATCCGACTTATCTGAAAATACTGTTAAAAACGTTATTTGGATTATAAGTAAAGCTTTCATTTGTACAGCCCATGGCTGTCTGTGTCATAAATATGCACATATCTTTGCCTCAGCAAGACTTTTCTAAGCACATTTCATGGTGCTTTTCATATGCACTGGATTTGATTTGTTTTAGGGCATAATATGAATTCTTGCTGTGATACAGAGAAAAAAAAAATCCTTCTTAAAAATGGTTCAGTTACAAAGCTGCAATCATCCCACAGAACCCTAACTTTTCTAAACTGTCCAAATAACCTATTATCATTGTTTATGTACACAGCCCCTCGTTTGGCTCTGAGTGCTGTATCTACCCTTTACTGAAAAATCTTCAAGTCTGTATGTTTGCCCTCAGTTACTAGTGTGAATTTCTTCAGCACATAATTACAGCGTTTCATATTCCAAACCACAAACCTATACTATATACCACAGAATACAAATGTGCAGAAGGTGGTAGTTTCATTATCTTAGGGTCAGTAGCATTTCAAGAGCTCCAGAATTACCTCTATCAGTGATGCAAGTGTCAACTTAGTTTTAATAAATCTTTGGAAACAGCCATGAGTTACTTCTAGGACATCTTCCCATTTCCGGAAATACATCATTCAGTTGCCAAACCTGCTATCAGTTCATAGCAAATAGAATTCCATCCATTAAATGCAAAGCCTCATTCAGCTTCTCTGTGTCATCACTGTGATAGCTGTAAGTGTGATTCACCTAAAGTTTAGCTGATATCAATCTAAATGAATACTGTTCCACTTAAACTGGAACAAGCTTTTGAAAAACTGTGTTTTACACAGTGTATGCATTGAATGTTATATTTACCATACTTCTCATTATTCCACAAAATCTGTTCTGCGTGCCATTAAGAACATGTAAAGAGATTTTGACAGTTTCTAGGTTTATGTTTACTCTTTTTTATTTCTTAAACTTACACACAAACATAAAATATAACTCAGGGGGAAAAAAAAAAAAAAAAAAAAAAAAAGAGGAAAGTATCCAGCCTCCTGTAAATAGGAGAATCAAAATATAGTAGAATATCATTTGATGATGAAATCTTAACACTGCACAACACTGCACTCTGTGCAGTGCAGCCAGCCAAAAACCTAGCTGAAGCTAGTGGGATAGCTACAGTATTTTACTCAGTGCTGACTTACAAATAACAAAGTCTTTTTTAGACCTGGCATCTACACTAATTAATCCTGACAACAGCTCACTGAGTAATGGAAATATTACTGTAGTTCTTTTGTTAATGTGGAAACAGATATGTGAAGATATTTGGTGCCTTTCCCAAAGCGGTACAGAGATTATGAAGAAAATAATAAAATTGGTTCAGCAAATAACATAATTAAGAAAAGATCATAACCCTAAATGTAATGTTACAACAATCAAAAAAGTCATATGTTAGGCTGATGTAAGTCAGATTAGCTTTAATAAATCCTTTAATCCTTTGTCTGTTGTTTTTGTGGGGTTTTTTTGTTTTGTTTTTTTGTTTTGTTTTTTTGTTTTGTTTTTTTTTGTTTTCCGGCCAAATTTTGAAAACTACTGAGAATGGAAGAGCTACAGTCTCTACAGAGACTAGTCTCTAGTCTCTAACTCGCTCTACAGGAGTGTTGTTAGGCTGAGACAATACATTTTGTTATCGTAAAACAAATATTCTATACAAAATACTTTGAGTTCAATATCCTATTGCAAGGCATTTTATGATTCTGTATTTTTATATATATGCTCAAAATTCATTAAATTTATTTTCAGCAGAATGTTAGATAAGCACACTGTGCATGTTTTAACTTTGATTTATGAAATTAAATGCTATTAAAATTATCAAGAATTTAAACAGCATTTCATATTTAACTTAATATGATTTCTTCTTTTATTCACGATGCTCTCATCATTTACTACTTTTAAGTTTTTGTGATATATGCCAGTGGCACACATGCCTTACCATATTTATTACATGGGAGGATTTCTTTTCAGGCAAAAACCTCATTTGGGAATGAACAGAAGAGTGAGCATTTGAATTTTCATTCTGGAATTTGAAGATTTGCATGGCTTTTCTTTAAATTACTCAACCTTATCATAGCCTTACTAATTGTGACCTAGGTTTCCACTTTTCCAGATTATACAGTAGAATATGTCAGGCTTCATTTTCCTTCCCTCTTTGCAAAGTCTGCAATGTGTTAAATAGATATAAACAACCATTACCATAATGGTTCAAGAGAAGACTTAAGAAAACATTTAAGTTAAAGAATTAGGTTAATTTCTCTCCAATATTTTAGTATTTTCTTATTTAAAGGTGCCCTTTATTTAGTAGAAAAAAGCCTTAATAAACATTTTACTGCATTTCTCTAGCATAATTTAATTGCTTAGCAGTAACACCGCTATTTTTATTCCTGTTAGACTGTATAATGTCACAAAGAGCAGACTACAGACTTCATGTCATCTATGAAAACTTTTAAGTAGCTTACAAAACGACTTTTCAATTGTGGTCCCTTCTGGTCCCTTCACTTGATTGTAAATGGTGTGATAATTAGAAGAAAATTTCAGGTTGGCTGCCATGGGCAGCTGTTCAGGACGGAAAGCTGCAGGAGCTGCCAATCACTCTGATCCTGGGACTATGTGTTCTCAGGGTTTTGTTAGCCTGTGAAAGATACCACTTCACACTCCTCAACATGCTCTTCTGCCCTTCCAATTCAAGCTACATAATGGTCAAAAGCTCCTGCAATTACGGTTCCAGCAGTGTCATGATGTCATAGATGGCTAAATTTTGGACTCCAAGGACATAAAATAAAATGTATTAACAGTATGAAGTACATTAAGAACTGCACTTCAGAGCTTCTGAAAATTTAAACAGACATCATGTGAAAAAGAAAAATACAAAAACTTGGATTACTGAGACTAAAGCAAATTGGGCATTCGTACATTATGAAGCCAGTTGGGTATGTACATTTTGGATGACATTTTATCTTAGCTCTTGAAGATTAGGAAAGGGAGTAGGAGAGAATGAGAGAGAGAGAAAAAGAGAAAAAGAGAGAAATGAAGGAAGGAAAGAAAGAAGGAAGAAGAGGAAGAAAGCAAAGGAAGGGAGGGAGGGAGGGAGGGAGGGAGGGAGGGAGGGAGGGAGGGAGGGAGGGAGGGAGGGACTGTGTTTTTCACACAACTAGTCTGTGACTGGTTATTCCTGTGTGCAATGTGGTCGTTCCCTTTCCCTTTCCCTTTCCCTTTCCCTTTCCCTTTCCCTTTCCCTTTCCCTTTCCCTTTCCCTTTCCCTTTCCCTTTCCCTTTCCCTTTCCCTTTCCCTTTCCCTTTCCCTTTCCCTTTCCCTTTCCCCTCCCCCTCCCCCTGCCCCTTCCCCTCCCTCTTTACCCCTTTCCCCTTTCCCCCTTTCCCTTTCCCCCTTTCCCCCTTCCCCTTTCCCCCTTCCCCTTTCCCCCTTCCCTTTCCCCCTTCCCTTTCCTTCTTTTCTTTCAATTTTCCTTATTTATTTATTTATTTTTCCAGGCAGATTGGCAGATTACCAGTTGTGTCAAGATCCAACAAAACATTTAAAAATGAACCTAGAGAAAGGTAAAGAGAGTACCAAATTGTCTTGAATTCTTCTTCCTTTTTTATTTTAATTGAAAGAAAGATTTTATGCAGTGTAATAAATTAGCCGTGATTTTAATTAGATCTTGAATGTGTGTGAGTAGCTGACTTGAACTACTGTAACCAATACAGTTTTATACTTCTGCCCTTTATATTAAATTACTGACTATCAAGAGCAGCAGTAACGAAATATTATTATCTCCCTGTTTCACTAACTTGAAAAATATAGGAGAAATATACTGAAGATAAAATAATACATCTCTAAATTCTAAAGGATAGCAAGCAAAGACTAGGAAGACTTATGGATGAATGTCAGTATCATACCTGGAAGGTGGTGGATTGTTCAAATCCTGTTAAGTTTGTAGTTAACAATATTTGAATGTCGCCATCAAGGCAATTACAGATTAATCCTTTCTACCTCTGCAAAAAACAAACAAAAAAAAAGAAAAACAAAAACAAAAACAAACAAACAAACAAACAAAAAACCATCGGACTAGAACATTTCACATGGAAAGAAGCTAAGAAAGAATGTGATTACTGAGACCATTTAATTAGGTTCTATCTCTAGAAACAGTTAGGTTCAATAGGATGGGTTGGATGTTTAACCAGTATAGCTAGCCTGGAATTTCAGACCAGCTTCCTTTGTGAACTTCCCAGGAAGCTGTAGAAACAGATTCTTCTGAAATTTATATTGAAGTGAAGATAGCATTGCCTTGTTACATGATTCCAAGTTCACAACTGTGTGATACATTATGCATCACAATATCTGGAGCATATGTAAGAGTTGTACGTTAGAGAATGAAATAATTCTTCCACACCACAAGGCATCTGCATCTTCACCTCAGAGAGTCTCTACTTCTCTTCATATGTGTAGATGGGATAGGTGACTCTTTTATATGATCCAGCCTAGGACTGTTGTGTCTTCTCTGCAGGAAAGAAGAACCCAAGAAATCTGCTTCATATTTAGTAATATATTTTCTTTTCCTCCTTTTCACATATCTCTCTGTCTGTCTCTGACTTCACTTTTGGCTGGATCCAGGATATCTTTCTTCTTTATCAAATTTTTCTTTATCTCTTTGACTTCACCATTGGCACACAAGGGGAAAATTGTTCCAAGCTGCTGTTCGACTTTGTTTCAGGGCAATATTGTTTGAAGTTGCTATCTGGACATAAGAGTTGCATCATTCCAAGTTTTGCCAGACTGCTATCATTTGTAACTCCACTGTGTTTACATCAGGGAAATGTCACTGCAAGTTTTACTGAACAACTCTCCACTGTAATTCTAATGAGTTTTACGCAAATCTGTGATTTGTTTGAACCTCTAGTGTAATTGTTGTTAATCCTGGTTATCACACAGTAAATTAAAAAGTTAATCTCACCCTAGCCCACTCATTTGGATGGACCAATCTGAATGCCTTCTTTGTCTTCACTGGCAAGACCAGGCTTCAGGAATCCCAGTCTCCAGAGAACAAGGGGATAGTCTGGAGCAAGGAGCATTTACCATTGGTGGGATAGTCCAGGTCCTGGAGCCAAATCCAGGAATACTTAAGCAAGCTGGGCCCTGGGCCCTGGGCCTTATGGTGTGCACCCACTCTCAGTAATATTTCAAGAATCACAGTAATTGAATGAATCACTCAGTGACTTGAGAAGATCAAATGGCACACCCATCTCCAAAAAGAACCAGAACAACAATCCAGAAGACTGTATAACAGTCAGCCTGACCTTGACTCCCCTGGAAAGTGATGGAACATCTGATCTTGGCACATGAAGGACAAGAAAATAGTCAATAGCAGTTCCACCAAGGGGATGTCAGTTGTTGATACACCAGAGGGTTCTGCTGCCAGTTGAAATGAAATGGACAGCCTGGAGAAACAGAAAGACAGGAACCTCATGAAGTCAACAAGGAATAATAAAAAGTCCTTCACTTGGGGAGGAACAATTCCAGCTACCAGCACATGCTGATACCAGTATGCATAGTCTCCTTCATAGAATGTACCTCACTGTCTTTCTAATTTGCAGCTGTTTAGTTTTTTATGGTGAATTGAAACGTTACCTAGTTAGGGAGATGTAATATGAACAGTGTTAAGAAAATTAGTCCAGATTATCTGTCTTTTTGGTTTTATTTATTTTAATTAAAATAATCTACCTACGTGAGAGAAGGAAACATGGTAATGCTTCTGATGATTTGTTTTATGACAAATAGCTCCATTTATTTATATATAAATAAAATAATGTCCTTATACTTCCATTGCAATAAGGGGAGAACATTCGGAGTGTTTAAGGGATAATGAAGTTATCTTTATCTACCTTCATGACAGGTAGTACATAGCCTTTACAGCATGGCCTTAAATGCAGTGTATTTTGAAGCTTTGGCTTATTTCAGTGGCAAGCTATTGCTGAGAATCTCTGAATTAGATAAAAGAAAGGTAAGTGAGGCATTTTTGACTCTGCTTCATATTCATGTATCTGATTGCTATATAGGTGTTTCCATAAAGGAATTAGTGATGTGGTGGCATGATTTTTACCATCTATATTGCTTTCCAACTGCAGTTAAGCAATTGAGTTTCTATAGGTAGAACAATTTATTCTCTTCTACTCAGACAGACTCTGACAAAACCGGTCACACAGGCTACTCTAGCCAAGGGCTGCCTTTAACAGGACTCACATAAAACACAGACAGCTAAGTCTGCTTCCACCTTCCTCTCTGGCTGGTAGAGATTGAAGTGCAGTAGCGCATGCATATAGAAAGCACTCTGGGCTCACGAGCAAATACACCTTTTACAGATCCTTGGAGTATTTGGCACAGTCCCTCTGTGGCTGTCGCTTTCCTGACCAGACTTGGCTCTCATCTATTCCTCTTTTTATTTCTTTATTGCCTTGGAAAAAGTGGTGGATCAAAAATGCTTAAAAGAGCAGACGCTCTCCTTTTTTGCATACCTTTATGCATGAAAATTGAATATCTGATTTAGGTTTGTTTATACCCTATTATAATGTGTGCCTCCGGTGGCGCAGTGGTTAAGGACGCCACTTTGCAACACTGGAGGCCCTGGGTTCAAATCCCCCCTGTGGCGCAAGTGGTAGAAGTGCCGCTCTGGAGGCTCGAATCCCAGGGGTTGGACTCGATGATCTCTAAGGTCCCTTCCAGCCCACACAAGACTGTGATACTGTGATAATGTATTTGACAAATGGATCTCAAAAAGAAATACAAACCAAGTGAGATACTGTAGTAGCCCAACAATCATCTTTTAGATTTTGTAATTTCTGCAGTTTGTAGGAAATTATCTGCCACAGAAATTTGTTATTTCTGACAAGCATAAATCTTCAAGTAAAGTACACCTTCAATTTGCTGATGAGAAACAACAGGATGTTGCAAAAGGAGGTTTCGAGATGGCTTGAATATTGAATTGACGTTAAGGTTGGAGAGATTTTAGGGTCTCAAAGATATTACATTAGAGGAAAATTTATGTTCTGGAATGCAGACACAACTGTGTGAATTAATGCTGATTGTCTAGCCTTGTGATGTGACTGGCAGAGCAGGGCAGGAGTGCTGTAATTCTCATGCACTACAGAAGGCATGGTGTTATCCAAATCCCAATGGTACTCCACTGAATTGATGAAATGACCGGGAAGGCCTAATTAAAGCTGTTCAGCTCAAATGTATTGATGTATTACATCTATTACAGCTTGGTTCAATAGGTCTACCCTATGAATTCTGCCATGCCTGTAAAGCAAACTAAACACACTGAATAAATAATATTGGAAGGAAAGGAGACACCCATGGATTCAAAGCTGAATCACGCAAAATGCAACAAGATGCCATATGAACTTTCACACGATCTTATATAAACAGGAATATTGCTTATTCATAGGTCGCTCTGAAAATAATGCCTCTTACTTATTTTCATGGATACTACAAGAGATGCAAAGGGCAAAATAACACTATATGATGAAGCAAATTCTCAGATATAAAACACTATTTTCAACATAGTTGCCACTATTAGCTATGGATTTTCACTGCTGATAAACAAGAGCCTGCATACCACACTTAAAAACGTGTCAGCAGAGGTGACTCACCATCACTGTTGCCACCACTGAAATGCACCACCCACTGCAACTCACCACCCACTTCATCCATTGTTTGGTCTCTATAAATGTTCAGCAAGAATCAGTGAATGCCAGTGGGTGTAGTTTTTTCACATGGACTATTTCAGTGACACACCTTTCATTAGCAGTATCAGTTGCAATTCTATTATGCTGCCCCTCTGCTGCCATCTGTCACATAGAAACACAATGTAATGGAATACTGGCATGAAGATTTGTTCTCTATTGCCATATCACCAATATTCACCTCTAATGTCATGGACCAAGGTAATAAAATATAATACATTACTTTTGGAGCGTTCTTGCATTTTGCCAATTGAGAAAAAAGACAACTATTGAGACTGAAAACCATCTCAGTAGATTTTTACCAAGTGTGATATTTTTAGCTCTGTTGTTTGAAAATGTAAATTCTAAAAGATAAAATGTTCTTTAGAGGTGTCTTCCCTTTCTACAACTAAGGCAAATCTGAATAATAAATCCATGGTAATGACCTTGTCCTAGTTCTACTGTGTAATACTTATATCTGATTTACTTGTGTGATAACTTCCTAAAATTTTATACTGTGTTAACCATTTACATGGGACTGTATAACTTCCAATTTATTTATAAAGTCTTCCTGTCTGTGGCTCCAAGATGTTGAATAGCCTCATCTGAAAATGTCAAACCACTTTGTTTTGATATTCAGACTTCTAAAATGCTAAAACCTTTCTCTCTTTTTTTTTTCCTTTGTTAGAAACAAGTATAAGAACGATATTATTTTTTTCTGTCATCTACAATTAGAAAAATATTACAGAAATACCTTGAAAATACAATGTAATAAAATAAAGCAAAAGATTTCAAATAATAGACCAGAAAATGTCAAAATGCAGAAAAGTTATAGCCCTATGCAATGTCAGTTTAGGATGAAATTATAGATATCAGAACATCAGAAAATTGGACCTGTATTTATTTTTAGAAACTGACAAACAACAACAGCAAAATGCATAACAATTTGGCTAGAGCTTATGTTTTCAGAAGTCCAAACTGATATAGGATCATCTTGAGTTTGAATGTAAAATACGGTTCCTTCTTAACACAGTGTTAATTTTTTCCCTTTTCTGAGAAATTCAGCTTTTTCATGAGCCATGTAGTGGCTAATCTAGTGGCAATGGTATTATAATGTATTTTGTCTTTTTGGTCTCCCACTCATCTGAAAAGCCCTTGTAGTTGATGGAAGGTAAGTTGTCATAGTTTCCCCCACTGAAACACTTAAAATAGCTAAGCTTGGAAGGTACCCTGAGAGATCATCTAGTATAATCCCTCTGCTCAAAGCAGAGTCAGCCACAGTAGATTACTCAGTGCTGTGTCCAGTCAGAATTTAAATATATCTAAGGATATCAGTTTCTCTGGGCAACCCAGATTTTTTCCTGTGACCATTTCTCATGTGACCTTCAGTCACATGTCCTTTTCATAGCTTCTTTCTGTAATAAAGGAGTGCGTGGACAGTGAGTTTGCTCCTAGTTGGTATGTTTGCTGTCAGGGTGAAAAGAGATTGATAACAATCTGCAAAGACTACTAAGATAATTTACCTTACTAAGATTGCAATATGAAAAATGTGCTATTGTTATTGTTGACCAAATAGTGACTTTCAAGCATAATATAGTTGCAGCAGGTGTTCACTGCTGATGGTGGTTGTAAACAGGCAGTAGGCAGTAAACAGGATATTTTTGGTGTTCTGCACTGCAAATTGGCCTTGCAGTTCTTCTGTCATGGTGTCATGGCTGGTACTTAAATGAACAAGAAACAAAATGGAAAATTAAAACAAAATGGAAAATTCCTGCAATCTTATTTTTATGTAATACTGTGTAGCATCCATTGCCTGGACCTTAGATTTTAAAGCTAAGTATGCCAACTGACTAGCAAAATTGAATTTAAGATTAGTGTCTCATTAATATATAGGGAAAAGCTTAGGTCCTTTTTCAAATCACAGAAACAAATGCCTTTTGAAACCTAAGTAGACAGCACATTTGAAAAACAGATACAAAACTGATTATGCAGAAATAAACACAAATAGAAGGACCACGAGAAAACTTGCTAACACAGGCAAAGCACTAAAGAAGAAATAAACTCTGAAACACTAGAACAGGAATTCCAGAAGCTCTCTTCATTGTCTACATATTCCTTACATGAAATGGGAATGTTAACTAAAACAGCTAAAAATATACATATTAGTACCTTTTTACTCTTTTTGCCTATATCGGGTAGTTCACATTTATCACATTCTCTAGGGTACTCTGCAGACTCAGATGTATAGAGCTTAGCTCAGAGAAGAAAAAAAGCCTCTATGACACCATGTTGTGTTGTGTTTTCCATAAATAAAATAGAGAGTTTGAAAGCTATATGGTATTCAATTGGCTTACATGGAGCAGGCCTGTTATAATGGCTATCAGTTCATGAGGAGGAAAGTATAGATAATTTACTAGTATAACAGTTATATAGGAGGATGCTAACAGAATTATCTTCTGGAAAAATAAAATAAAATAATAATAATAAAACAATGCAGAGCAAGAAGCATGAGTTTATTATTTAAAAACTCAATCTTTCCAAATGAATTTGGTTGCTTTAAATTAGGGATACAAAGGCTAAAGTGAAAATCGGTGAAAATGTAAGTTAAACACATAAGGAAAATTTGTAACAACAAAAGTGAAAAAAAAATGATATTGAATGACGTTGTAGTTTACAGATATTTCTATGTACATCCAAAAATGTTTGGGCTATACATTTCTTTAAGGTAATGTACCTCTTAAGTATATCTTAAGAGGTATAATAGGGTAATAGACAAAGGAATAGGACAAAAGTAATGGCTTCAAACTATGATGGTATATGTAAGATTTAAGGAAAAAAATCTATGAGGGTAGTGAGGGATTGGAACAGGTTGTTCAGAGAAGCTGTAGCTGCTCCATCTCTGGAAGCATTTAAGGCCAGGTTGGATGAGGCCTTGGTCAACCTGCTTTAGGGAACATTTCCCAGCCAATGGTGGGGAGTTGGAAATAGACAGTGTTTAATGTCCCTTCCAACACAAATCACTGTATAATTCTATGATCTTTAATTTTTAGAAGAACTAGGCCTACATTTAGAAACATCCTATCATTCAAACTGGAAAGCAATTCTTTCTTTTTAGAATATTGGTTTCTTTAAAAGTCAATAGGAGTTTATAATTTGGAGGAAAAAAAAAAAAAAAGTTTCTTCAAGCCATATTTGTTGTACATAAAACGCCAAAGTGATGTTCAGTGGACTTTGGTAATTTATAAAGATTTCAGTAGAGAAATATGCCTCTACAAGATAACAAAGACTTGTAAAGGGGGCTAGCAATTTCGAGCTCTTCAGTATTTGAGTACCCAAACAAACATACTTAAAGGGAATGATTTTTAGAATGAAATTACTTGGAATCTTTTTCCTTATACCCTCTTTAAACACCTCAGATTGTGACCAAAATCATACATTGGCTGACTTATAAAGAGCGTACAATTTCACTTGCTTGCCTTTCTCCTTTGCTCTCTTTCTCTTCCCCTCCCACTTCTACTCTTTCAACCATGTAGATGATAGTAACAAATATTATTCCAGTATTCCACCATCTAGTGGCACTCCTCTCTGCATTATAAATGAAAACTATGCCTTACATTGTTTCACCATCTTTTTTCTCAAAAATTTCTGCTATTTGACATGACTTGATGGATTCATTCTTCATCAGCAGTTCATGTGGAAATGTGCTTATAGCACATTCTGTTTTGAAAGTTTCCTAAATGGCTCAGTGGGGGACAGGACTCTTAGAATTACACACATAATTATTAATAAAACTGATTGCTAATTTCTCAGTTCTGCTAGCTGGATGTTATAATTGTATTTGTATCAATATTCAAGCTGTGCCAGTTCTGAACAATCCTACCTCCAGCTGAGATCACAGAAAATGATGCACAACCTCAAGCCAGTATATTCTTAATCTCTGTATCATATACAATGACACTGCAGTACATGGTTATGTAAAATTACACAATAACATTTTGAGACATATATTCTGCCTTTTCTTTAAACTTTTCATGATATACTGGTACAAAAGGTTACAAAGGAAAAAGGAAGAGTGGGAAAGCAGAACTAGAATTTCAATTTATTCAAAGATAATATTTTTGAAATTTTGGTCAGAGAACCTCCATGCTTCCAGCCTTTTCTAAAATGCCACTCAGCACATGACCCAAATCTAATTCAAGCTATTCATTTAAGTTCTAATCAACATGTCACTGAGTGGTGTTATTTTGTGATGTTTTTTATGTATTCCATTTGATCTGTTTTTCATTTCTATGTAATAATGCTTGGAAAACAGAACTGTTTATAAGCATCATAGCTGTCACCTGCCATGGACAAATAGCTTCCAAAGAGTAGCCAATTAGATTATATTTACTCACACTTATTAGAGTCTGATAGAACTAACAAGAAATGTGTTTCCTTGTATGTTTCTCCTTCACAAGACGTGTCAGGAAGTCACTTGCATTGCTCAGCTGCTCAGCATATTCCCAAAGGATCCTCTTCATAAAAAGGGGGAAAAAAAAAAATCACCACTCTATGATGTGGAATAAACCACCAGTGCACCATGCATAAGTCTGATAAGAATGTCTTTCAAATAACCACAGAGAGCATCCATTTTATATTGACAGTGATTTGGTAATGATTATGGAACAAGAATTAACCTTGCTTTGACAATGGATTTTTCTTATTTGCATAATAGGTCAACAACTGAACGATATCTGTCAAATTGTATACAATCACATCTGAGTAAATAATGATTTTCCCATGTCAGTCTTTGCTTAACAGTATTTTAGTCTGAGAAATGCCAGCAGCAAAATGCCTATTAGCTGCTTCCACCCACTGTTCTTAGATAATTATCTGTATCTTTTCTTTCTGGGGTGATGGGGAGCAACAGGGATAGATGCCATTTTTTTCTGTTTGTGTTACAGGCTTCACATTCCTGTGGGTTAGTCTGTTAGGTCATGTGTTATGGCACAATGTAACCTAAGACATTAGGATGTGTGGTAAATTCATATTGCTTACGAAATATGAGATGACATTGTAGCAATTTTTTACTTATTGGAATAGGCAGCCCTTCTTCCTGATGCAAAATTGAACTGTGAAAGTAGATTAGAAAACAAAACCAACACCTTTGAGTTTCCAACAGCTGTGCTATGAATTTTTCTTATGTTATGAAGATGCTTATTGTTAGAGTAGGTGAGAAATTACTGTCTGCATCATCATGGCTGCCTCGATAAGTCTCACTTTCATTAACAAGCAAGGTGTGCCTCTGGCCTACAGTAAACCCATGTGGGTAACAATTACATCCCTGTCATATTGGTATCCAAAAGAATTTACAGAATATATGTGAATCACCTGCAATTTCTCCAGAGTTTCAGGTACCTTATTGAAATACTTAACAGTAGTGCTTACACTACATATTTATTTCTTCCTTTAAAATCTCATTCCTCACAGCAAACACATTTAGGAATATTAGTATGTGGACAAAACTGAAACTGTTTATTCTAACAAGTAATTCTATGGATTTCACTGCAATGGGATTCAGCTCTGTACCATCAATTATTAATGTTTGGCTTTGCCAAATAAAATCCCTAGTTGCTAAAGCAAAATAAACTATTTCAGTTTTCTTTTCTTTTATCTCAAATCATCAAAAGAAAATATTACAATAGATAAGATGATTATAACTATGTGAGGACACGGTAGGTGAACCTACATCCCATGTAATTTTATATAAACAAAATTGCAGTCCATTTATTTTGTCTTCAGAAAACTTCTCTTTGTCTCAGTGAACAGTGCTTTAATCCAAAGTTAATGCCACTGAAAGTAATGGCACAGGTTATTACTTGGACTTTGATCCTTTTCAGGTATATATCTATCTGATACTTATTTACAAATTTTCTTATGCCAAGGTGGACTTTGTGAATCAGATACTTTTCTGCCTGAGGTGCATGCGTGAGAATGGCACAACAGTCCAGAGATTTATTTGGTTATCCAAAATATAGATAACTCCTCCCCTTTGAAAAGGCATTATCTTTTCCTCCTGGCCTCCAGCTGATGATCCAGGAATTTGTGAATATTCATGCAGTAGGTGTATCATACCTCTGTAAAGTATTCTGCACATCTTCTATCATAATTAAGAGTTTCATGTATCTCTCAGGTATCTTTGGACATCTCAGACAGCATAAGATGTCTGTGCTTCAGCTAATGACTGAAGTCATAGATCTCGATAAAATTCAGACATCTAAAGGTGTATATAGTACTATAAAGTCAAGAAAAGTCTGAAAAAAAAATAAAAATAAAAAAAATCTAGACATTGGAATCTAAAGCCATGAGTTTTCCTGTTACCCTGCTCTGTCCTTGACTGTATCTTCAGAAGGTTTTCTGTATGTTCAGCTGATAATTTACAGAAATCTCATTTATACCAGGTTCGTTTCAAATGGCTATTGGTGCTTACTTGGGCATTGGAATAAACAATCATTGGAAATAAAATTGAATCATCAGAAGGTAACTTAGTCCTCAGACTTTACAATGAGACAAACCATCACTTGAAAACATACATCTCCTGATGTGCATACATGAGTCACATGGACAGCTAAGTTAGACTTAGATGGCAAACTCTAGGGGACAAAAAAACTTCCTTCTTTTAGTTAGCAAAACATAAATTCATCATTGTTGCTCCAGCGTTATTTATTTTATTTTATTTTATTTTTTCCCCTCAGTGGAAAGGATTTTTGTTTTAGGGAACTGAATAGCTGTAACAATTCAGAAATAGACAGAATAGCCATGTGGCAATTTTTCAAGATGACTTGTTTTACTACACAGTGCATGCACTAGTTTTTATACAATGACCCACACACTGTTATTTTTGTCCCAGATTAAGTGAGCAGAAACAGTCCAAAAGATTGCATTACTCATTTACCTGATAAAGCATTTTTGTAAAGTAAGACAAGATAATAACACTATATCATGATATGATGTTTTGTGGATTAGGGATAATAAAAAGAAAGAAAAAAAAAATGTTACTTGACTCTTAATTTAAACTCTTACATGGTAGGAATGCCTTTATTTAACTGCCAAGGTGACTTACAGCATAAAATTTTAAAACCATACCTGAGTAGATATGGGATTTTTTGTAAATATCAATGCACTAAACTTCAAACTAGCAATTTTGTCTATGATAAATCATGTTGTACAAGAAGTAACTGGACCTTGATACAGTACGAAAGTATGAAGTTATTTTGTCAATGAAGTATATACTAATGAGCATTTGATCCATCAAATATTACCTTCAAAGGTAAACCTCTTCAAGTAGGCTGAATTCAATCATAAAACAGAAATCATATTTTATCTCTGCCTTGAGGAAGAGATCTCATACATGTCTGCTTTGATTCCACAGGACAGAAGAAAGATCTCTGCAGCCTTTAGATCCATCGTCTGGACTCTTATTACAGACCCATGATTCATCTTTTTTACTATTGTGTTAACATGCCTGTTTCATTTCAGAGGTGAGATATTACAGCAAGTTTCACTGCGTTCAATATGAGGTTTTGGTAAAGATGCATGCAAATACTGAGAGTAAATCTTCATGTATATCCTTTGCAAATGTTACAACAAATCAAAGTTAATTGTCTCCATTTATTTTTAAATAAAAAACATGGAGCTTAAGGACTTCACTCAGTGTTTTAGAAAAACACCATTGTAAGGATATAGAGACTTTCTACAGAGTGCAGTAGTAATAAAATGACCAGTCTGGATCAAATAAAGCCCTTAGCTATGCTTCATGCCTAATTACACTCAAAGTGATTCAAAGCCATTTGCTAGCTATGTCTAGTCTAATTTCTAAACTGATGTTCACAAGGCTGACGGAATGCTAAAAGAAACAGCTCATGCTGCTGAGCAGGATGACCAGCAGCAGCACCAGAAACTAAAGGAATTTGCCTTATGTATTTCTCTTTCACCAAAGGCAGTGAGCTAGTGTATGTCTTAGCTGTCAAACAGAGTAAGTCCTTTTGGCATGCTAACAGTAGAATGGGCACAATGTGACTTGGAAGAAATCAGCTGACATAAGGTGGAATCATCTGTGAAAAAGAAGAGGTAGTTATTGGCTGCTTTTTTAGATGTCTTGGGCACAGAAAGAGAAACGTCGTTCACTGCATGGATCCTTACAGCGCTCCAGGATGGCAAGCCATTGACAATGTCAAGGTGCCATCTGTTAGGAAGCCAGTCTGGAAAAAAACTGAAGCTGCTGGAGGATTTTGTAGCCTCACAGTCAGCAAAATGGCATGTTTGTCATATCAGGAGCCTGTGGATGTATGCATGAAAGCATGCCCTAGCATAGACCAACTTTCTGACTCAATTAGATAAGAAGAGCAGTGAATATATCATAATTATTTCAAGAATTCTGACAGTTATTCCAAATATAAATAGCTGTGTTAAATTAGCAATCTACATTTTTAATATCTTTCAGCAATTACATATCATTCCAGCAGGGAGTATTATAAAAATCACAGACCTAACTGTTTGGAGGGTTGATTTAGTAGTTGTTGCCTGTGGAGAAAAAAATCACAGTGCCCAGACAATCAATATCTTATGTATTCCTTTTGGATGCATTCTGTCAAATTTTCTGATAAACATGGCAAACTTTCAATATTAAAGCCTAAGCAAATCTGTATTGTGTACGTGAAACTTGAAAAATGTCAGATAAATGAAATATACTTGCCTAAACAAGTTGATGGTTTGTAGATATATCTGCATATTTCTTATTTTATCTTACAAAACAACCAATTATATTTTGCATCTTTGAACATTTATGGAAAATAAAATTCACTAAAATTTCAGTTCTGCCACTCCACTCATTTTTGTGACATTATTTTTACAATAAAATTTATTAAAGAAACCCATATTTTCTGCGCGGAAAAAAACAACAAAAAAAACAACAACAAAAAAAAAAAAAAACATCAAAAAACACAACAAAAAACCCCCATATGTTGAGTATGATAATGAAATTTTTAATAGAGCAAGTTTTGCGTTTATAGTATTCTGCAGACAGCAACAATAATGATAGAACTGACATGTAGATTATGATTCAGGTACACTCTGCAAGTGATGTTTTAAAGTAATCTCTCATCTGAATCACACAATGCTACTACTTCACAGTATCACTAATCATTTAAAATTATGTGTTACTCCAGAGAGAATAGAACCATTCTAAGCAGGAATTGTCTTTTTTACTTTAACAGATCTTAATAAACTTTCTAATTTTTCCTTTGAGGACACCCTTCTTATGTCTTAGTTTGCTTGTATGTTTGTATTGTATGTTTCTCTGTATTGGGTTAAGATCCTTTCTTAAGACTCAGATCTGTTACTTATTAAACTCAAAAGAAGTACAGTCTGGAGACACAGTGGGAGAAGGCCTTAAGCAATGGCTGGAAGGGAGAACTCTATTTGAAGAATGACTAGGGAATTATCAGAAGTCATATGGATCATGTGCAACTTACTAAATATATATGGAAATAAATTGACTGACATCTCAATTCAATTGGTACTGCTCCACAGTCTCCCATGGAGCTATACCAATTTTTCAAAATTGAGGCTAAGAGGAGACATCTGTTCACTAAAGGTTTTTATGGAACTTTTGGATCTGGATGTACAACAGTGCCAGCTGCTATTTTTATTTATTTATTTTTTTCCTTTTATATATGTTGTAGACTCATTGTCCTGACCAACACACCTCCACTTATATTGACTCTTTTGAGAGGTCTGGGTACGCTTTACTAGCATCCTATCCCTGAGTGTGATGAACTTTCATTTTAAGCTCAGCTTTCACTTAGCTAAGAAATGGGGCTGCTGATGTATTATTTAGTTCACTTGCTGTCATCCACTCAATTTGCCAATGTTTTACATTGTCCTCATTCATGAAGAACTCGGGCAAATACATGTATGCAAATGTGTTACATTCCTACTTTATAAATTTTAACTATTATAATATTGATCTTACCCCTGACTAAAGTCTTTCTCAGTTCCTTTCTTAAATGTGGATTTATTTAGACCAAACAAACAAAAAAAAGCCAAAACTTCATTCAAGGCCATGTTGGATGTGGCTCTGGGCAGCCTTATCTGGTAGCTGGTGACCTTGTGCATAGAAGTGGGGTTGAAACTAGATGATCATTATGGTCCTTTTCAACCCAGGCCATTCTATGATTCTATGATTTTCTACCATTCCTTGAGGGGTAAAATAGTCCATATTTTGGAATACAGATTTTTTTTACTTTTTTTTTTTAATTATTATTTATTATGTTATTATTATTTTATGTAACCTTTTGGAAACAGCCAGAGAAAATATGAAGAATGCAGAAAAGGTCAGTGGTGCATTTCAGCAATGGCATCAGAGACATTAAAGATAAGCCATGTTCTGTATAGCCTGAGAGATTTTTAGGAGTCTGGCATGCAGGTTCCTGTATATTGACAACGCATAGATAATGGTGCTGCCTAAGCTGAAAACAAGTGTTTTGCAGCTGAGAATTTGTTCTATCAAATAGTATTATTGTATGTCTGTTGTAGTTTCCATGGAAATATATATAGGAGGCATTACTTTCGGAGCAAATTCCTATAGTAATGCTAGAACAAGGCAAGTTAAGCTGTATTTGAGCAAAATACACAAAGATATATTTCAGTGTCTCTGAGACTTTTGCCAGATCTTACATAATAATGTCTTTTCTTCTTTGGCCAAGGAGGTGTATATGCAGGTGACTAAATGACAATATTAAACTGCTTACTGAGGCACAGTAACGGGAACAAAGCTGTAACAGTCATGGTAAAACTACAAGAATGCTGAACAGTGTGTGAAAGATCTTCTTAATTCTTTAGCATAGCACTGAAAAAATAATTTTGTCCCAAGGTTTTCTTAGTATGAATAGCATACCTCAGGCACTACACCTTTCACAACCATTTTGTGTGCTACACTGAAAGGACTATCAGTGCTTAAATCAGTAAGTGCTCAGTAGTAAAACTTGTTAGTCTGTACTGGTGATCTCACAATCATGGGAATTGTCCTACTGAGCTGCTACTTAATTACTTCTGCCTTATTATTCATATCTTCATTAAGTTAGTTGATTGTCTTTTCTGTAGTGAATTCTATAGCTTTTCTCTCTGGAACTGTGATTGTATTAAATTACCGTACTTTACCTTATCCAGAATGTTTTATTGTTGCACTCTAATCACTTTAAGACATTTCATTTTTGCATAACCTTTTAATGGTACGGACATATTTTGTACTAAATTGCATAAATATATAAACATTCACATTTGGGATAAGCTATTTGGGGTTTGGTTCTGTTGCACATGCTCAATCAGTGGGATTAATTTTATAACAATACAGGGGAGTAACATCAGGTCTTTAAATTGACACACTGAATTTCATAGAATGCATAAACAGTTGATCTGTTGGGTATTTTTGTTGTTGTTTGTTAGTTTTTTGGTGTTTTTTTTTCTTTTTTTTTTTTTTCTGTTTATGGAGCAACTTGAGGAATACAAACTGCTGTATTACAAATACATGCACTTCAGTACATATGGATAGGTAAACATAAGTAGATATGGATAGGTAAATCTAAATACATATCCAAATCTCTGCTGACTTTAGAATAGTTTCTCAAAATGCAGTAGGGAAGATTCCATCATATCATTTTCAAATTCTGTACGAGAAAACACCTAACTTCCATACAGTTCAGCAATTAACATCCTTGCTTATACTTCTTTTCCAGGTCGTGTCCCAGTATTTTTCAACAAGAAACACTGATGAAATGGCTATAATGTGTAGACCACATTTTAAAATGTGGATTGCATTTGCTTAGTGAAAATCCAGTGAACATTCACAGAATTACAAAATGTTTAGAGGGTGGAAGGGACCTTTGGAGGTCATCAGCCCCACCCTCGACCTTGCTGGCAACACCCCTCTTAATGCAGCCCAGGATACGATGAGACTTTTGTTTTAGCAAATGCATACAGATGATGGTTTGTGGTCAACTTTGTGTACACCAGGATCTGTGTGTCCTTTACTGCAATGTCTCTGGCTTAGTGGCTCCCAACATTTACTGGCAACAGGAGTTGTTCCTCCCTAGAAAATAGAAATTCTTGAATTTTTATTTGCTATTTCAAAGAAATGCAAGACTTTGCATTTCTCTTTGTTGAACTTCATGAGGTTACTGTCAGCCCATCTCTTCACTGTCAAAGTCTCTCAAATTGTTTCCTATCCAATCCTATGGTGTATCGGCCACTTCTCCCACTTTTGTGTCATCTGCAGCCTTGATAATGGTAAACTGCAATACTCAGTAGGTCTTCAATAAAGACGCTGAACAGATTTGGGCCCATTATTAACACCTGGAGTACATTGTTAGTTACTGCCCTCCATAGTCAATCACTATACTCTGGCCCAATTCATATCCAAGGTCATTCTTCCTTTCTTGTACTCATCTGTACAGATATGGTATGCATTTGACTTATCATTATGAAGACCTTGAGAACAACTGGAGCATATTTTTCTATTGTCCCTTTTGTTTCTGTTTATATATATATATATATATATAATTTCTATGTTTATAAGTATTTAAAATTATTTTAGGATATGGTCTGAAAAAAACTTTCTATAGATAGAGACATAGACATAATAAGCAATGCAGAAATAGGTATAAAATACTTATTTCAAGTATAGATTCACACTTCTATTAAAGATGCATAGAAACATGACATTTACTGCTTCAGTGAAGCAATTCTGTATTATATGTATGTAATGATTACAGCTTGTTTGGAAAATATGAGATAAAATTTTGTTAAATTGAAGACATGCTAATGTAGAAAATGATTATTTTTCTTTGCAGATTAGAAGCATAATAGACAATAATATTCCATCCTCACTGGAACACATATCTTCCATCAATACTGAAAATAAAATCAATAAAAACTTTAGAAATAAAACTTGTATTTACGGGCTTGTGTAAAAAAAAAAAAAAAAAAAAAAAAAGAAGAAGAAAACAAAAAACAACAAAACAACACAAAAACAAACAAACAAAGAAACCACCTAGTATTCCAATATGTCTCATTTCACTGGGTTTTCATAGCAAGGTTTTGGTACTGGAAGAAAGAAAATAAGTAGGTGAGTTGAGTCAGTTTGCATAGGTAAAAGTCCATCCAACTGGCCCTAAAGATTGTTGAAAGTGGCCAGTACTTGTCTATATACTGGCTCAGGGATGGTGACATACACCCTGGGAGTCATCTACAGCAATGAACAACTGACAGCACAGACATAAACAAATCTGGGCTATGCCACTGTGGTAAAGTTTGGGATGGGAGATAAGAAGTGGCTGCAGAGATAGCCTTTGTGAGAAGAGTCCAGAAGCTGCCCCATGTCAATCAGAAGCCTGTCTCAGCTGGTTCCAGAAGAGCCAGAGCTGAGCCATGAGTGTTGTTGCTTTTGTCTCTGTGAAAGCAGATTTATGAAAGGGAGGGAAAAAAAGAAAAAAAAAGACTGCTGCATAACAGCAGCTAGGAGACAGGAGTCGTAAAATGTGAGGAACAGCCTTGTATTTCCAAGGCCATATCAGAAGGATGGTAGGAGGTGCTCCAGGCATAGAGCAGAAGCTCACTGCATCCCCAGAGGGGCCCATGGAAGAGCAGTCTGTTCCTCTGCAGCCCATGGGCACTGCATGAGCAGATCTCCATGTGCAGCCATGGAGAAGCCCACAGTGCAATGGTGGATGTACCTGAAGCAGGTACAGTAATATAGGAGCTGATGGGGTGGAAGGAGGGCTAGGGAATCTAAGCCCATGGGGACCCATGTGGAGCAGTGCCTGAAGGGTGGACTCTATAGTATAGAGCTGTGTTGGAGCAGTGCATGGGGAGCTGCAGCTTGTGGGAAGGTCACGCAGGATCAATTTGGGAAGGACAGCACCCTGTAAGGTGGACTTCCCATGGAGCAGGAGCAGAGAGTGACCATGAAGGAGCATCAGAGACAAAGTGTTATGGATTGATCACAGCCACCAACCATCATTTCCTGCCTCTGCTGGGATGAAGTAGATAGAACAGAATGGATTTTAGGAAAGTATTTTTTGCTTTGCTTTTAGTTTCTCACTGCTCTGGTTATTTAGTAATAGGTAATAATTTATATTAATCTACCCATGATGATTCAGTTTTGCTTGTGATGGCAATTCATGAGAGATATCTCTGACCTTTCAACCCTTGAGCCCTTCTCCATTGTATTTTCTCCCTGTTTTATTGAGAAGAGGCAGTGAAAGAGTGGTGGAGCTTAGCTAAAATTTAACATTGTTCAACCAACACATTCCTATATGTCATAAATTCATATGGAGGTACTAGAAATGATTTTTAGGAGGGCCTTGCATACACTTCTGTTTATTTATCTGTAGGGAAGGCCTTGGATTTGTGAAACAGATCTTGAAGAACAGGCTCCAAAATGTTCTTACCACAGAGTGTATGATGTAAGTATACAAAGTCTTCTCACAGTTTATAAACACTGGCCTTGATTTTTTGTTTGCTTAGACAAAATTGGGAATTGGGTTCACAAGCATACTGTTATCTGTTGTCTCAATTATATTAAACTATGTAATGTAATTTGAGAACTTCCTTGTTTTAATTCCTGAATATGTGACCTCTTTCACTGTGCCATGACTTTGTGCCTACATTTCACCCTTTTTCAATAATTCTGTTTTACAACAGCATCCAGTTCCACTTTTTCTCCTCACTACTCACAATTCTGTGAAATTTGCAAAAATTGGCAGCCTGTCTCCACCAAAATCTTTCATTGAAAGCATGAATTTAGTATACCAAACTGACTCATGATTCACCTTCACTACTTGTGTCTTTTTTTCCATCCTGACAGATATCACTTCAGCATGAATATCAAGATTTTTCTATTTATCCATAGAATCACAGAATTGTTCAAGTTGGAAAAGACCTTTAAGATCATCAAGTCTAACTGCAACATAACCACATTACCCTAACTCTAACAACCCTCCTCTAAATCATGTCCCTGAGCACCACATCCAAATGATTTTTAAATACATTCAGGAATGGTGACTCAACCACCTCTCTGGGAAGCCTATTCCAGTGCTTAACAACCCTTGCTGTAAAGAAGTATTTTTCCCAATATCCAATCTTTTCATGGGAAAAACAAATCAAGCTGTAAGACACTGGAGAATTTTCTTCTACTGTGAAGTTACAGTAGTTTTCGATGCCACATAAGAACACTAATTCATTCTGATTTTAGCTTGAATATTTGATCACTTTAATCTTGTAAGAGCAAAAGATATTACTAACCAAAGTGCAGAAGGTGTTATTAATGAAAGAGAGATGATGAAGTCAGTAATTCCACTGTACAAAAGAAAATGGCAGGTAATTGTCACACAAGGAGCACAGAAGAAGAATGTGGAAAAACTGGAGCGTTACATAATGCTCGTGTTTTAAAGATATTCTTTATTTGTTTGAAAATCAGGACTGGGAACTCAGTGATCAGAGGGTTCTTTTGAAATTATATTCTTCCCTTAGTTATGGGGATGCAATTCAGCTAACAGTTTAAAATGTCTACAGTATGTATAGACTTAAACCAATCAGCTAAAAAGATTATTAAACTCATTGGAGAAGGGTAGGTGCTTTAAACTGTTTCACCTGATCCATTCCCTGTGACTACTTTGGGAGAAAAGGACCTATCTGAATTTGTTCCAAAGGAAACTATTTCTGTCCATTTGGCTATGAGTAACCATGGGTACTCTGAGCAGCTAGCTAAGGTATACTGTATAATTGTATACAGAACTAATATGTGATTTTTTTCCCTAGAGTTACTTGTTTTCTCCTATATTGTTTTCCTGGAGATTGCCAGTGTATTCTAGAGTATGGATGCATAAGGCTAACATTATTTCATTTAAGACAGAAAATTTCCTTTTGAAGTTCTGAAAATATGTTGAAAAATATACATTTGTACATTTCTGGGACATAATTGATTTTCATTCAGTAGGAAGAGCTGCCTAAGAGTTTGTCTGATTTTCCAAATACATAAATTACTTTAATAGTAAGCATAACCAGCCTTCCTATTCCACATCCTTAGTCCTACTAAACCATCAGCAGCCTTGCTACAGCTACATTTCTCGTTCATCTCTTGACTGTTGCAATACGTTGAAAGAGAGAATGTCTTCTTCACTATGGGTGAATAGTCAAGCACCTTTCAAACGAAAAAGGGGATAATAAGATAAGGAGGAAGCCATAGACAACAACATACAGAGATACAAACCCAACTGTCATGAGGTCAGGAAAAGAATAATGAGAACCAAACCTGGCCAGTCACAATAATTGATGTGATTATAGAAGTATGAGAGTACTTCTGGCAAGGTTATCTGGTCAGGGACCTTATCAAATGGGATACTAAGGAAAAGAGGGGAATCATAGACAAAATAGAGAAAGAACTGATAGGCTATCATGTTAGAGACAAAGACCAGAAACAAACCTGGTCAACCACAGGAATTAATGGGCTATTGAGAAACTGCAGGCAAACTGGACTACTGCAATTGATAACAATGCAAACCAGAGGTCCCAGATTTCGAAAGTGTGGGATCAGTGGAACTGTGCAGTTGAAGAAGCAGTGTACAGGGCAAGAGGATCAGAAAGGAACAAATGCGAGTAGACAGACGGGGTATGATGTGGGCAAGTTGTGTGTTAAACAAAGTCATTTGGTGCATTTGTCGAATAGAACTCTGCAACCGATAATTGCATTCTATACTGTCTAATTACATAGTCTTATTAAATCTTTGATCTATCTCAGTTCAGTGCTGCAAGGGCTCCATGCCAGCTCCTGGTGGGACCTGTATGTGTCTGAGAAGTGGGTTCCAGCTGATGGAACCAGCCAGGGTGTGGGTGCCCCAGCCTGTGGTGGCAGTTTCTGGAACCAGTGGGGTCTCAGTGTCAGATCCTGGAGTGGGTGGAGGTGAAGAGATGCCAACCCCTGAAACAGGAACAGTGTGTGTCCCCAGAGCAGCTGCTGGGTTAGTGAGCAAACCTCCATGTGGAACAAGTTTTCTCTTTTACTGTATGGATGTAAAGATGCGTGTATTTAATGCAATTTTGTTCAATTGGTTCAATTGAGCAATTTCTATGTATATATAGAGGCTCAGACAATGTTATCCTATTAATTATAATTAAATTATAATTATACATATAATCTTGTTAAAGGAAGCTTTCTGAACTCACTCTCTCATTCCAGAAGAGTTGTGGAAAGTCAGGTTTACAAAGGAATTCATTTTCAGGATGAACATACGGATAAAGAAAACAAGCACTCAATTTATCAGAAACCAATTGATAAAAATAATCTCATCCCTGCTGCAAGTTTTCATGCATCGGCAATGAAGAAAGGCCTCTCTTTTATTCAAATTTTAAGGGTTAGATAATTTGTAGTAAATCTGATGAAAGCAAACATAAGATAAATGAAGTTCCTCTGACATATTTGTGGAGTGAAGCTATGGAGGGGGGGGTGGGGTGGGGGAGACAGTATAAATCAGGCAAATGAGATGATGACAGTAACAGATGGATCTGCATGGTAAATGAGAAAAAAAAACATGCATATATAGTACTGTAGCATAATAAACCTAATATATACATATATGTCTACTTTATATCTTAGGGACAAAGGATGCATTTTCAGCCAATATGTGAGTACACACAGAGTTGCAGGATCTATTTTATTACTAAAAATATTTCTGGTACAATCTGAGCCATCTTCACACTTTTTCAAGGCATCTTAACTAAGTATAGCTTCTTATAAAGACTTTTGGGCTGAAACTTTAGGGCTACCATCTCCTGCAGCCAGTATAGCCATGGAAAGATTTTATCAGAGCCGTTTCTTCTCTACATAAGTATCAGACATCCCTGAAGGTGAAGGCCAAGTAACAGGTTAGCTAATAATATGCACTAATCTTTGCTGACACTGGTAACCAACTTATTATTTTTCAGCCTATCCTGTGAAGTAATACAATCTGGGCCGTGATCTGTATGTGTTTGGGCTCATCCAGTAAATGGGTACCTTTAAATCATCAAGTTTACGCACCTTTGGTAGCAGAGCACTTCAGCTAGCTATTGATATATCCATTTCTACTTGCCCTAGATTAATTAGGGCTTTAGCCTTCCAGCACACAGCAGATGAGAACTCTCATTCTTGTATCTTATCAAATGTAATTACCAGTGAAAAGTAACAGCTGACACAAAATCAAAAGAAGCTTCTGCTCAGTAGTGATCTGGAAAAGGAGGAGGAAAAGAATAACGTTGCACATGCAGGACACAATGGGGTGGCATAAACATTGAGAAACATTGTCAGGGCAGAACTCTCCACTGCAGTGACAACTAGCAACAACTTCCCTGCCAAATCTAACACAACATTCTGAGTACAAATGAGCATATGGATATTTTGTCAGCAGTGCAGAGTGAGTCAGCATGAGCCAGGCAAATTTGCATTGTGTACTAGCGGGAACAAGTTTCCAGGGTCTGAAGGTTGTTTATTATATCGATACAAGGAAAAAGAGCTATGGCATGTTCTGAAAAACTGTTCTTGCTCACGGCTTTCCTTTCTCAGCACACAGTATTTGCTCAGAAGCCATCTCCCATTGTGTTTTGACATCATGCTTTATACCGTTCATTTGGAGTGAGGCATTAAGCATCTGCTAAAGGGTGTTCATATTACCTGCTGTATTGTTGCCTTGAGTGGCTAATGAAACTGTTTTTACCAACAATATTTTCTACTTTGATTTCTATCCAAAATTTCCTCAACTCTGTAGAGTTCTCTGAATGGAGTTGTTTCCAGACCAAGATTATGTTCCCTTGATGGTCAAACTCTCTTTGCTGACATATATGCATATAGGTCTTCCCTCTTCCATTTGTTGCTTGCGTTACCTGTAAGGTTTCTAATGTTGCTCACTCCACTCATATCCTATGCTCCTTTTCACACTAAAGAGAGAACTGTTCTCCATGCAGAATCACAAAGCTGGTAGTGAGAGGAGGGGTGAATAACTGAAATTTCCATATCCTCACCTACCATTCTGTAGGTGTGCCCTTCAGCTGCTTCCAGAAAGAATCTCATCCTAATTCTGAATGCCAGTAAAGTAAAGTTTGTTTAATTGCTTCAGGTGGTTCCTAACAGCAAATACATTGTTCAGAAAGATGCATATGCTGTCTGATGTGGGAAGAGAGAAGTTTTCTTCACACATTAGGTGTTAATTCTGCTCTTGGCAACTAGATAAAAAGTCAGGGGTATATCCAATAAATCTGGATAAGACATCTGGAATATAGATGTCCGTGGAATCTCTAATGGTGGAGATTTCCCAAATTTACCTGAACAGCCTGATTTAACTTTAATGTTAACTTTGCTTTGAGGAGGAGGCAGACATATGTTCTGTATATAGATGTGCCATCTGTATCTGTTACTCATGTTAGCTGTTTTATATTCAGTAGATATAAATAAGCAGCTCTGAGATATCTTTTGAAGAAATAGATGAAATAGCACAAATTAGATCAGTCTTAGAAAGACAGTGTAGAGTGAGATGAATTGTCCTCTGGAAATGCTCTCCTCACTGTTTATAAGTGAGCAGGAAGCACAGGATGATTAAGTCAGTTGCTTTACAACCTAGACATCTGACTGTAAGTGTCCAGTGTAACACAGGTGGTTAACTTATTTAACAGAAAGGTAGTCAACAGTATCATAGGATTCTAGAACAGAGTGATATGAAAGCACTTGTTACTGCAACAGATCTACTCTTTTGTTGTGCTTCACTGAAGACTGAAATTCATCTACTTCTTAGTTTTTATTTCTTGAGGGTAGATAAATACTATTCACTCAAGTTCTTCACCTACTTTAAGTACTTTATTTAGCATCTATTTGTGTGGATTCACCTCTAGCTTCCTAATGTCTTGTAAAGGGTGTCCAGAACCTGGTACAGTATGCCAGATGTAGTCTCACAGATCCTAAATGGAAGTGGATAGTCACTTGCCTCCAACTTATAGCTATGGCTTTTATCACTGAAAGGGAACAGTCCTGACTCTTGTGTATGAGTAGTCCTCTAGGATCCTGCAAGATCTTTCTGAAAATGTGTTCACTGTCTGGTCTGTCCTACTCTTTCTGTCACATGGAGTTATTCCAGTTCATCTGCAGGACTTGGCTTTTGTCTTTATTGACACCAGTTAGTTTGTGCATTCCTCCAGCTTCTTGAGGTTGTTCTGAATGGCACCCATTCTTCTAGCATATTCCTTGATCTCCCAGTCTGATGTCATTTGTGAACTATTTGAAGATACATTCTGTACCATCATTAAAACCAATTGATAAGGTGTGGTTTCAGCTGCCAGTGAACATTAATTTTAGCTGATTGCTAGATTGATCCATTGATCACCATCCTCTGAGTCTGGTTTTCTTCACTTTGTCACCTGGTTTACAGTTTACCCCTTTACAATGGCCAAAACAGGGTCAGTGAGATCTGAAGGGCATGAGATGGCTAATGCCATCTTCTCAATAAGGAATGAACAGATTTTCTTAATGACTCCCCTAAATATAGGAAAGAATCTCCTATGTGAATCATTTCAGTAAAAGAAGGACAGGGTTCTGGCATCAAAGGTACTGGGAGCATGGTGGCTTTAAATCTGGCTCTGATCAGTAGCCAGGAATAGTAATGAAAGACTTCTTACGGTTCTAAGAAGTGCCAGAGCTACTTAGCAGCATGTTAAATACAAAATCGCTTAAAGTCTAAAAGAAAACATGACTGAAATTAAACACAAACAATTGAACCTTTATTTTGAAAAGTATTAGTTTGCTGGAATGGAGTGACAAATTCTAATGAATATCCTTAATGATTTTACAGTGGGACAAATCATCTGTGAAAGTAAGGTGGTTATAAAAGACACTTACTGTGCTGTATGAATGCTAAATGAAACCAGACATCCCTATAATCAGCATCAATAAAAGCACCATAAATAATTTTACTGCTTCAAGGAGCAGCATAATAAAATGTACCAAAAGAAAGACTCCATGGACTAAAAATATTGCTCATACATACACGCAAAGATGTGTGTGCATACATATATATATATGCATATATATATATATATATATGTATTCAGTTCTGACTAAAATGTTTGCAAAGGTAAAATGAAGTTATTTTTCCAAGAAAGACTTATCCTGTTCTTGAATATTTCTCTGGTTTTTGAAAAGAAAAAAAAAAAAAGTCACAATTAAATAAATGTGAAATATATTTAAGTGGGTTTGAGATGTTAGCCAAAAATTAAGTAAATTGTACTCTTAATGCAAAATTAATCTCTTTAGATTGCATAGTCTACCACAGGTTTTAGAGGCTTGTTGGTGATCTATAGTGTACAAAATCTATACCAGGCAGTGGCAGAAAAAGGAAATGGTGAAGAATAGATACACTGGTGCAAGAAATGACCTTTTGTTCTGAGTCTGAGCAAATGGTGCAATGGGATTTCTAGGAACTGCTATGGTACAAGTCAAGCAAAACATTATGTGAGGGGAAAGGTTAAGAGGACAGGTAAGGTGTGCCTGAGATAAATTCAGTATTCAAACTTGTGATTTATCTCAAACTTGAAGTATTATGTTGCTGTTTTTACTGGGACTGTGAGGAGGTTGTATTTTGATTTTATACAATATAAAAAAAGGAAGATATACTATCTTCTGTTAGAATAAAAAAATCTGGATTATGATTTTTCAAAACTAGTGCTTTTTCTCATATTTCTTCTCAAGTTTGCATAAAAAGAACTCCCCTTTCCCCCATCTTTTCTTCCCAAATGCTGAAAAGCATTTTACCTTTTTCTTTTGACAGTTATTGATGTATTGTCCTTTCAAATAAAGCATCATGCCAAATTTGAAATTGCTTTATTTTGAATGCTATCTTATCTTGGAAAATTCAGAAAGTACAGTTTCTGCTTCATCAATGTCTAATTTTATGAATTCTACAATAGTTAGAAGCACGTCTCTTCAAAAAACAGCAGAACTATATCATATCACTGGACAAGCAAGACTTATGAGTTACAAAGCTACAGTTTGTGCTTGTTTTGGGTGCATGATCTGCATTGTATGCTCCTGCATGTCCATGAGAGATGATCAGAATGCATCTAGAATGTTTTGCTTTAAAGAAATTAAAAGAAGAGTGATCTTAGTGAGGGAGAAAATTATGGATAAAGTCTTGGCTTTGCTCCTGATAGACTAAGGGTGAGAAAAATTGCTGTAATTTGTTCAGACATATGTTAGTAAAAGTTAAATTGTTTGCATCAACAGGGAAAAAGGTAGGATAAATAGTTCCATCTTGAGCCATAGTGGCTATTAAAGACATCCCTGTAGGGATGTGTAATAGGCACATCCTTTAATCAAAATTGCATCTAGGCCACAATGTAACTGTAGCATTGCAACAGTATCCTTAACATTAAAATTAAACCCCTCTTGAGAATAAGGTGAATTTGTTTTCACCTTGTTTCTGCAATTATAGGTTTTTCTCTCTATAATCTCTTAACACCATTTGTTGCTAGTTGAACAAATATAAGAAGTGCAAGTACAAACAGTGAATCCTTCATGATTTTATAATTTTTGCTTTAAGAAATTTACAATTTCTGAAGCATGTATCTATCAAATTCACAGAATACTGCAGAATACGCTCTCTGAGGGAGGTATCCTGCTGTTGGCATCTTTCCAGACCTCTTCAATGAAATACTCATTTCAAATAAATTTAATTACCCTCTTTAGAGTTTTGGCTTTTGCTTAATTTGTATAAATAATTTGGGCATCTAATTAGCTCCCAATTTGTATCAAGTAAAATAATTGGGACTGCTTTGTCAGGCAAAATCTTTCTTTCAAATTGGATTACTGAAATGCAAGCCCTGTTCTTAGTTCAAAAATTATATAATTCCAGCTTCATCATCTCTTTTCCTAAAGCTGTGTGATGTTGATCAGCATCCACTAGCATCTAAACACTACTGTTATCCACCTTCAGATTTCCTGTGTATCCCCTTTAGTGTTGCAGCACGCCAGTATTTCTTCTATAATTCTTTTTTCTGAAAACTGTTCTATAAAGGAGAAACTGGAAACAAACAAACAAACAAACAAAAAATAAACAAAGAAAAACAAACACAAAGGGAGCATGTTTGACACAGTCAATTCAAACCTTCATGTTATGTTCATTAAAGAAGAATGGGTCAAGTGAAACCTATTAGAGAGGACCGATCCTCCCCATGAAAGTTAGCAGAAGTTTGCAGGCCTTGATAAATATGGGAGAAAAAAATATGTGGACCTGCCCCAGGAAGATCTGGAATTCAGACCTAGTGCAGGAGTTAAGATTCTGCTGAAAGGCACAGAGGTCTCAGGCTACATCAGTTACGGTCAGGGAGACAGGCCTCAAGCTGATGCAGAAAACTTTCCAAGGGACCAGTCAAGGCACTGCAAAGTTTAATGTGCCTAGGAAAGGTGATAATCTGACTGAAACTGGAGCAAAGACTTGCCTGAAAAGAATGTGGCTGGCTGGAGAAATTCACTATGAGCCCTTAAAAATAATATATATTATGACATTTGATATAATCACTTCTGGTTTTGTTCAGTTGGCAAAACATCAATGTTTATTCCATTTGAGGTGCCATATTTGAGCTGTAATAAGACCTCTAGGACACTCATTTTCTGAAGAGACAGCTAGGTGCTAGGTAGAATATCCCAGAACACCTGAAATTAGACAAGGCACCTTGGGTAGCCTCAGTTGCTTAGCTGCCTTTGTTGCTTAGGCAACTGGAACAAGGCTTTGAACTTTCCCTATTTAAAAAGTTAATTATCTTAGTATATAATCTATTAAAACCCAGCATTCTGAGTTTAAAATCACTATTCTTCCCTCCCCATCAACCCTTTTTTTTTTTTTAAATTAATTTTTCCTCTGTCTGTCACTTATTTTTTTGTGACAGCCAGAATTTTAGGCATCTATTTAGACATCTAAAATGATGATAAGAACTCAGAAGAATTCTACTAATCATTATAGATTAAAAAGGACTTACACATTTATAGAGGTCTTTTGTTTATTTTCTTAGCCTTAATTTATCACAGCCGTTTACTTCTGTTTCACAAGGGACATTTTTGAGAAAATACAAATTAAATGACAGTAGATATTTAATTCTGGCAAGAGAAGCCAAAGGAGTGGGATTCTTGTGGATAAATAAAAAGAATCCATACACACTAGCTTGCTGTTGCTGAGAGGTCTGCACACCGGTTCATAGTTCTTTGGACTGTTCAGGTACTTAGATTAAGAATAAAAATAATTTGAATAAAACACAGAAATAAACTAGTATAACAAAAGGAGGATTATTGTTAGAAAACATTTGCAGTTATTACCTCCTGATTGGACGAGTTTCTCATGTCTGCATAACACCTTATGCATTACTAGTTACTGCAGATTGCTTACAAATAATCATTACCCTCACCAAATCACAGAAAAACCAAGGCTGGAAAAGGTATCCAGTCCAACCATCCACTTACCACCAATATTTCCCCACTAAACCTTAGTACAACATCTTGAACGCTTCGAGGGATGGTGACTCAACCACCATTCTGAGAATAATTTTTTCCTTATGTCCATAATGTCTGATCTCAGCCCAGAAATTTATCCTGTCCAGATCCCTTTGCATGGCCTTCCTACCCCCATGCAGACTGAAATTTCTTGCCAGCTTAGTGTCATCTGCAAACTTAATGAAGATTCACTCAATCCTCTCATCCAGGTCATCAATCAATCAATCAATTGACAAATAAATAAATAAACAAACTGAACAGGAGAGGTCCCAATACAAACCCCTAGAGATTACAAGAAAGCAGTTTCATGTTAGCAGTTCATATTAGAAGAAAGTACCATCCATGAGCTTCAGCAAACACTGAAAAATGATGAAAATCTTTCATAAGCTGAAGAATCTCAAGAAACTCAGATGAAAGCAGAGACCAGACAGTAGATATTGTGAAGACTACTGATGACTGAAAAATATTCAGATGTCTTTAATTTGTGTTCAAGCCAATAGTAAAAATAGCAGGAACTGAAAACTTTCTGTTGGTTATGTGAATTTTAATACATAATTACTTGTTTTGCTCCAGATGCAAACAGCTCCAGATCTGTACAGATGGACACTTTGTGTTAATTCATAAACTCCGACAAGTCTATATAACCAACCTGTACTGTAAAAGCACTGCTGACATATCTGAACATTGTCTTAATAGAAAGAGTATGTTGTTGAAGTAAATTAATGTCAAATTTATATAGTAGAAATCAAAATGAAAGAACTTGCACCTGGGTCGAGGAAACCCCATTGCCATTATAAACTGGGGGAAGAAAGGATTGAGTGCAGCCCTGCTGAAAAAGACCTAGGGCTACCGGTGGATGGGAAGCTAGACATGAGCCAGAAGTGCGCCTTTGCAACCCAGAAAACCAACTGTATCCTAGGCTGCATAAAAAGAAGTGTGGCCAGAAGGTCGAGGGAGGTGATCCTGCTCCTCTACACAGATAAGAACTCACCTGGAGTACTGTGTCTGGATGTGGAGTTATTGACATAGGAAATATATGAATCTGTTGGTGAATGTCCAGATAAGGGCAAAAAAAAAAAAGATCACAGGGATGGAACACCTCCCCTGTGAGAACAGGCTGAGAGAGCTGGGGCTGTTCAGCATGGAGAAAAGACTGTGAGGTGACATGCTAACAGCCGTTCAGTATCTTAATAGGAGCTATAGGAATGAAGGGGACAGACTCTTTAGAAGGGTCTGTAGTGATAAGACAAGGGGAAATGGTTTCAAACTTAAAGTGTGTAGATTTAGGCTAGATATAAAGGAAAAAATCTTATACAGTGAAGGTGATGGGGCACTGAAACAGGTTGCCCAGTAATGTGGCTGATGCCTTGTCCCTGGAGACTTTCCAAGCAAGGCTGGATAAGGAACTGGGCAACCTGATCAAGCTGTGGATGTCCTTGATCATTGCAGAGGAGTTGGACTAGATTACCTTCAGAGGTCACTACCAACTCTAAGGATTCTGTGATACTATGATTCTATGATAAAAGTATTAAATGAATGGAAGCAGGAATATATATTTATATCCTATCCTTGTTCCTTGTATAGACGTGAAGGAGCCATCATTGTTTTGGAAGGATGAAGGTGGTGGTTACAATTGCCATACCTTTGAATTACAGTTGAAAAAAGGAGAGAGATACAAGGAAACAGTAAAAATTCACTAGGGCTAGTATGCAACTGTACTGTAAATTCTTTCTCAGTATAACTCTGTGGAAATATATATCTAAATAAGAGCTCACTGACACAGAGTCTTCATCAGAATCAAACAGGTATTTCTGACAGCATTTAGAACCAGATGCTTCATTGTGAGTTACAAAATGCATATAGTACAATATTGAGTATTAAAATACACATGGAAATATTTTTGCCAAACCTAGACCATTAGCAGCTGTCTTATGTCTGTAGTAAAAAGCAAAGTTTATATTCCTCAGATGTTTTTATCCTAGGCAGTGTAAGTACAGATATTCTCAGAGAGAGAATTTAGATCAGTGACAGCAGTTACACACTTTCTATATTCTTCTAAAAAGATGAGAGTATTTCAGTATGATATACTGAAATGTAAACTGTCAAATATTCTATTCTATACAACCTTACCAGTTCTCACCCTAATGATTACTGTCCTTCTCATTACTGTTCTCATGTCTTCTGAATATTGATAAGCTATTAGTTCATTGTAAAGCCTTTTTTTTCAAGTCAGTTTCCACTATATATCCTTCATAGACTGCTCCCTCAAACAGACCTCAAGCCTTTCTGATTCCTTTCTTTGTGTTATACTAAAGGAGGTTTTTGGGTAACTATAGACCTCATGGCTCTGTGATATGACTATCAAGTTTTCCCTCATTTCTAGATATCATTATTTACTATTCTGTATATGTCACAAAGGAACCATGTTTCTTTTTGTACAATACAACAGATCTTCCTTTCTCCTGAAACAGCTACTCATGCTGCCCAACTTTATTCTGACAGTTTTTTTTTTTTTCCTCACATCTGACTTTCCTTCACAGATTTGATGAAGTGGTCTTGGAGAACTCCTGTTACAATATTTATTACATGATTAGCACACAAATTATGCATTTAATTGTTGAATACATATATATAATTTCTGTATAAGACAAATGCGTGAAGCATAGGTGATATCCAAAAAATCCCCAGCATCAAGTCTCATAATCTATATAATTTACAGAATTCACAGGCCTCTAAGAAAATAATCACCTTCAAATTTGTCTTTTCTTTGCACAGTAGCACTGATGCTTTAGTTAAGGTCCTTTGCTTGTGTCTGGGGAAAAATGTGCTGATTATGTTGAAAGATATATGCCACAGGAATAAAATGTATTATTCTCACAAAAAATCCAATACTTTCATTTTAAGAATGGTATAAAGGCTACATGACCTATGGGGCATTACTAGGCATTGCAAAGTGTCATAGATATTTTGGGAACCATTGTCTGCTTTACAAGGTATTATATCCTTCACACTTACTTTCAAGATGTCTGCTTTAATTATATTGTAAACTTCTCAGTTTTTCACCATTAAGAGTTGATCCAGTATAAGAAAGTGTCTGAATTCTTTGTTAAAAATTTAAGGTTACAATATATGTTCCTGTTTGGTTTGATTATGACTAAATAATTCAAATGATTTAATAAATATATGAAACATCATTAATTTCTTACATGAAAATATAATTTAATGTATGAAAAGTTGCATCTTCTCATTTTGTCCAACTCACTATATCTCACTAATACAGTGGGTTTGTGTGAAAAGATTTTTAGATGGGAGCAATTACTAAAAGTCTATACAAGTAATTCCAACAATTAAAGAAAAAATAGTCAGATATCGAGAATAAATAAATAAATAAAATCTCCACTGGATGGAAATCTGTTTTCAGGAAGGTATCCCAGGTTTTTGTCTTTTTCAACTGAATGGCTGGAATTTGTAATGGCTGACCAATAAATAAAAGACTCCAAAACCTCATAATGTTCAGCCTTAAGAATAAAGAGAGAACTATTTCAAATCACGGCAAATCCAGGCTGATGGAAGAAAACATGCTGTCAGCAGGTAAACATGAGACTTCCAAATCACAGTGAAAATTAGTCGACATATCTCAGCTGTGAGCTGATAGAATACAAGTAGGTACATGTAAGGTTGACACATTCTGTAAATTAATTCACAAGCCTTTTGTTTTAAAAGTTGTCTTTCTGTGCCATTTTAAGAGCCACATATCACTACTTCCTAGAGAAAAAAATAAGAAAAAAATCAAAACTCTTGTACCAAGGTGCATCTCTTTTAATATAAATCAGTAATTTAGGATATCTCCCGTCCAAAATGTCATATCAGAATGATTATACTACAGATTTCAACAAAGTGTCTCATGAAAGACACAAGGCCTTCTGATGCAAAGAGACTGCCAGACCACAAATATGGTGGAATCACCTTCTCCCTTATAAGGCCTTCTCCTTGCAGTACCTGAACTGCTTGAAGACAACACAATCTGTAAGGAACATGATTAGGACTGCAGCAAGAAGTCTATTAAGCTTATTTTAAGTAATATAAGTAGGTGCAAAGTTCAGCTTTTAACAGAACAGATGAAATTATGTAGGTAGGTAGGTCTAATTTTATTTTCCTGGTGATTTTGCAAATACATATTTTATTTATTTATGTATGTATTTATCTATATATTTCCTGTTTTTCCTCTTTATTTGGAGCATGCACTGGAAATTACTACACTAGCTAGACACTCCCTAGAGTCTCAGTACACAACCACAGTAAATAGTGAGCACTACCAGTACGTCTGAAGATAATAAATGTAAAACTTATTTCATCTTGCTTTAGCCGTGTTATAATTCAGTATCACATTCAAGCAAACCCAGGTACCCAATGAAAAATAGGGACATCGACACAATATTTATCAACTCATCTAAACTGCCCTCAGGATATGCCAATCTCTTTTTATCAAGTAGAGAGAGGGTTCAGGAACTGCAATTTTAGATGAGTTGCACAGCTTTTGAAAACTGATGTTAAATGAAATGAATCTTTCTTTGAGACAATCTATTAATATCTTTGTGTAAGGCAGAAAGAATTGTTAGGGTAGGTACAGAAAAGATGTAATTTTCATTGTCATTTCTGCATGTAGATGCAGGTGACTTAAAAGGAGCTCAGATCTAGAGTTTAACTTCAAAGTACTTATTAGAATAATCTAATTTTAACCCAGATGTTCCCTTTTTTTTTTTTTTTAATTTTATTTTTTTAATTTTTATTTTTTTGCAATGAGGAAAGAATAAAATGAACTGAAAGAAAATAGAGCAGGTAGAAGACAGGTCATCATGGAGCAGAAAGCAAAGAAAGAAAGGCTCCTTACAGTGAGAAAATAAGACCAAAGGTATTAGTGTTCATATTCCATACCACTCTCCCCTCAGAAAAACACTGAAAACTTTTGATGCATACTTTTTCCCCTCCTCTAACTCACAACAAAATATTTAGAAGCTTCATGAAGAAGCACAGCTCAGCTGTATTACTTCTACTACCACACTTCTGAAGCACTAGAGTTTCTGCATAGTTCCCTGGGGGAGCTGCAGAGTTCAAACCCTCTGCACTGTGTATTGAATGGAAGGGTTACTCTGAAGCATTTGATGTGTCTGTAAGAAATATATTTCTTCACTGTGCTTTTACATTTGATCTGCAATGAAAGTGGTAAGAATACTATCAGTTGAAGAATTATGATATGGAGAAGGATGTTTTATATTAATTTTCCATTCAAATACACACAAAGAAGAAAAAGTTAGGAAAAAGATCAAGCAGATGTGGTAACAGACTATAAATGGATTAAATTAGGAAAATCTCAGTTTTCAGGAACTAAATTTTAAGGTATAGCGTAGAGCAGTGGCAGAGAAATGACAGCAAGAGACATCATTCTGACATGTACATATCCAAACAGCTTAAGAAATATTGTGAATAAATCCTTTTTGTAAAATACTTAAAAAAAATGCCAATCATGACAACGACATTTAAGAGACGGAGAGCTCTTCAACAGACAAAGACAGAGATTGATAAAGTACAGTGATGAGAGAGAAGGAGGAATAAGAATGAGAAGAGAATGTAGAGAAAAAAAAAAAAGAAGCTTGAGGAGGACTGGGGAAATGAAGAGACAAAAATGCATTACAGATAGGAAAAAGGGAAATAAAAATTGTCAGAAAAATAAGTTGCTTTCATATCATGGATACATTTTATTTTACATAGAAATTTTGGCAGTTATAAGCAGACATCAGATTGTTGTCATTTCAACCTATTGGGAAGGTGAACTCCAACATATAGCTTTGTCAGTTCTCCTCAAATTAAGAAGAGATGGAAAATACAAAAGAAAGTGCCCAAAGGTTGAAATAAGGATATGTATATAACTCAGCATCAAAGGTAAAACAGACTTGGAATAGGAAAGTTAATAAAATATATTGTCAATTACTAACAGAGCAGTGAGAAACTAAAATCAAAAACAAACAAACAAAAAAACCCTCCTTCCTGTTTTACTTCCTTTCCCCTGAAGGTAACAGGGAATGGGAAATGGAGGCTGTGATCAGACCAATCAGACCATAAGCTTTTTCTCTGCCACTCTTTTATGGTTACGCCACCCCTGCTTCAGCACGTGGTCACTCCTGCAGGATGCCATCCTTCCCAAACTGATCCAGTGGTGGCTTTCTACAGGAAGCACTGCTGCAGCATGGGTCCATACCACAGGGACCATCCTCCAGAACCTGACACAGACAGTTCCCCATGTGCTCAGCTCCCCCAGTCCTACTGCCCTGCCATGGAATCCTCCCCACAGGCTGCAGCCCTAGCTCACAGTTACCCATGCAGGGGTATCCATGGGCTGTGCCTCCTTCAGACATCATCCACTTCTGCACCATGGGCTTCTTCCTGAGTACACATGATGATCTGCTCTGTGCGGTGCCCAGGGACTGCAGTGGAACAGCCTGCTCCTCCATGGGTCTCTCCTGGGCTGCCTGGAGCACCTCCTGCCCTCCTTCCACACTGACCTTGGTGCCTGATGGGCTGTTTCTCTCTTGTTTTATGGTTTTTCTCTCCCAGCTGCTGTTGCACAGCAGTTTTCCCTTTCTTAAATCTCTCCCACAGGCACAACCAGCAACACTGTGGACAGTGGAGACTAGTGACATTAGGTCTTTGGAATGAGTCTTCATGTTTCTAGAAGAAATTACCTTGGGAAAACCATGAATATGACATGGAGATATGCAGGAACAAAGTGGTGATGTATTTTACCAAAAGTTGCTATGCTATTTCATGTGAGTAAACCTTGGGCTGATAAAATGTATTGACTGTTAAGCATTCATGACTGCCATTTGACAGTGCTTACACATGTACTTGCATACATACAAACACAAGTCTCAGAGCACAGGACTTGAAGAGATGCAGGGATGAGCATTGAAGGAGATGTCCAGTAACTGTGAAGTCATAGTCAAATATATTTGAAAGGTCATGGTGACTGAGTGAGACTCCTGAGGACTGCAAGAAGGAAAATTCCACTTGTGTCTTTGAGTAGATCAGGAAGGAAGAACATCCTCAAAACAGGTGGTGAAGTGAGACTAGATAAATGGGTAGTTACATGAACTGAAATAGGGTTCAACTGACAAAGAGTTGTGATCAATTACACAAAGCTTAGATGCAGCTTGTCACTAGTGTAGTACCCTAGGTGTCAGTATTGTTTTCTGGACTGTTTAACACAGAATCATAGAATCAAGGAATCATAAAATGATGTGGATTGGAAGCGACCTTTAAAATTACAAACACCTATTTCCAACCCCCTGCTTTAGGCAGGGACACCTCCCTCCAGACTAGGTTGCTTAAAGCCCCATCCAGCCTGGCCTTGAATGCTTTCAGGGAAGGGGAATCCACAACCTGTTCTAGTTGTCTAATCTAGGCAACTGGGCAATCTGCTCCAGTGTCTTGTCATCCTCACAATAAAGAATTTCTTCCTGATACTTAGTCTAAACCTACCCTTTTCCAGAGTAAAACCATTTCCCCTTGTGTTGTCTCTACATGACCTTATAAAATATAAGGAAATTATATTATCAAAAGTAGATGTAGCTATAGCTTCCTTTTGAGATTGTAAGTCAGATCAGACATTTTCTTGTTTTCAAGGTATTTATATACATATATATATATATATTTCTGCTTTATTTTAGTCATTTTAATTTTGATTTAATCTTGAAAAGAAATCCGCTGGGATATATGAATATATGAAACAAATATTTCTAATTTACCATTTGGGGGACATTATTTTGTATCATATTGATTTTGTTCACTTGCTATTAGCTTTATTATTTTCTCCTGCTTTCTTTGGAGGGGATATATATATATATATATAAGAGAATAGCTTCTTTATTTTACTAAATGCATGTTCTGGTGTTCGTAGACTCATTCTGTCCTTCTTCAGCTTCAGTCAAATACTGTTCATATGAGGATGTTATCATCAGCAGAGATTGTTTTATCTCAGTTTAATTTGTGACTAGATGTTAGTCTAGGCAGCAGGTGGTGGCACATTTGTTAAAGTGGACCATTTGTACTATTAATAAGACAAATAGAGGTATTGTGCAAGGTAATTTGAGTTCATGGCTACTTTCAAACCTTGGCAGCCATTAGTTTTGGAATGAAACATGTAACATATACAGAATGACTTAAAATCTAAAGAGAGAAAAATGTAGAATAGATTTCATGCTTCAACTTTTCTCATAGTTATTTTATTTTGACATGGTTTCTACTTAGCATCTTTACAACTTCTAAAGAATTTTAAAAAGTAGCTTTGTGAAATAGGTTGTTCCTAAATAAAAGAGTTGGGACTTAATTCCATTGAAAGTAACAGTCCTGCACTGAGATGCAGAATGCTATTTTGAACACATTAAATAAATTAAACAGTTGGAGTGGTACTGGCATGCTTCTAGTTAGCTTAGAGTGAGGTCAGAAGATCTTTAATGTTTTCAGCCATCTATCTGCATATACAGGATTACAAAAATGTGGGTTTTTTTTTGTTGTTTTTTTTGGTTTTTTTGTCATGGTAGCAGTCAGAGGTATGGACATGTCATTTCTTAGAACTCAAGAATCCTGATATATTCAGAGATCACAGTAGCCAGACAGAATACAGAACATACACTAGGATGTTAGAAAAACACAGTTTTGTTTTAATAACTATGTAAGGCTCCAGAACTTTTGCTATCCTTATTATTTTGACTCATACAAGACATAATAAGCCTAAAGAAGAGTTACCTAAAATGTCATAGTGAATCTTCATGCTCATAAATATCCATATCACAACCATACTACATAAGAATGAACAAAAATTTTAATTTTTAATGTATCTCTTTTCTTATCATTCAGTTTGCTTTCACATGGCTAAAGATAGCTCATAAAAAAAGAATTTCTGTCTACCTCTTACAAAATAAGTATTAGTTTGTAGACACTGACAAAAATGCTCTGGAAATAAATAAATAAATAAGTCTGTTTTCACAAAGTAATTTAGTTCTAATCAGATCTTGGCAATTTATTTATTTATTTATTTATTCTTTTTCTTTGTAGAAATGTTAGCTGATCAGATCAGAACTTAGACAAGAACAAACAACAGTTGACATAATTTATAATCTCCTTACATCTAATTCTGCTCAAATGCACATTTGTTTATTTGGTGGTAGAAGAGCAAAGGTATAAAGAATCATGCTAACAGAGAAAGTCTTCTATGATATTCATTATAGACAGGAATGCCATGTCCTTTCTAACCTGTGATTCCATTTTGTTTCTTAGTACATCTTCTCAGAGTCTTTTATCATAAATATTTTTTCTACTCTTCTCTAATTGCACTAATCTACATATTTTAGTGTTGTAAGTACCAGTGAATACAAGATAAGGAAAGATTTCTGAAGAAGTCTGGAATTATGAGGGAGATTAAGATCATTATTATCAGGAACTGTTTAATTTTTTCACATGGAATTAACTCAGGGGAACAAAGAAATGTAATTCCCAGTTGCTATTCTGGAAACATTCGGGCCTACCTAATGTGGATAAGTTATACATTTTGTTGAACTACTATAAGCTTTTTCAAAAGTGTCTCTACACTTTTATACTGAATTAGGACAGAAGAAATGCCTTCTTTTCAAGAAATTAACTATATAAAAAAGATTGTTTTACCAAGAAATCAAATGAGAAAATGTATCGGTCTAATTAACATTCATAATAGAATCATCTGATTAATTCAGTTGATGAAGTTTCCAGAAGAAACTTGTATTATCCTTCACTATGAGTACTTGATACTGTGAATATTTTTTTCCAGTTTTAAAGACAATTAAAATCATCCATTCAAGATGATATTTTTCTTAGTTATTTTGTATTTTTGAAACCTCTAAAAATGGATAAAATTCAGTCACATCAGAACTATGAGTTTCACTCTTTATTTTTATTTTATTTTTATTTATTTATTTTTTTTACCATTTGCATGTTGTCTGCAAAAACAAAAATCAACATCAGGTGCATCACTGAAAACATGCACTATTTTCTAATACTCACCAGCACAGGTAAAGGCTTACAGTCTGGTAGTTGTGATAGGAACATATACAAGAACTGTAAGAATATTTCTCAGCTTCCCTCCTCTCCCCTTCCATCTCCTCCCCTGTGTTTGCAATAAAGTCTGGAAAAATAGCCAGGGTGAAAAACCTGTTAAGTGGTAGCAGAAGCAGTGAAGATCATAAGTTTCAAATCATAAGTTGCTGTTATTTCACAGCAGATAAAAGATATGACACATATGACCAAAGGAAATAGTGAAGAAACAACAGAATTTTTTGTTTCTATTCTTCTGCCCCAAGAACTGACCAGTCTGACCTGTGTAAGATATCAGAAGATTTTGTGAGAGAAATAAACGCAAGGCTAAAATTTACCCAAGAAGAAAATACCATTTCTACCATCTTAATGACCATCTGGATTTTTGAAGTAATTCTCAAACTCTTTCTTTATGTACAAAAATTTTGCCAAATTGTGAATTTCTTCAGATAACTTGTTTTCCCACAATATTCTGTGGAAATAGGTATTTCCAGGAAGCCAGAATTCATCTTTATGAGGAAACTAAACAATATGTTTTGGGGCCTGATAAATACCAGGGCTCATCCAGTTTGCTGAACAAAAGAGCTAGGGAAGAAGTCCAAGTACTTGATCCCAGTCATTCACTGCAGTTACCTCGCAGTTCACTCCCTGTCTGCAAGACCGCTCTAACAACCTCACTCAATTATAAGCCTACCATATTCTGAGCTGCATTAAGCGACACAGGCAGTGTTTTGAGGAAGGAGATCTTGCCCCTCTAACTCCATGTGGGTGAGATCTCACCTGGAGTAGTGTTACCAGATAGGGAGTCCTTGGTACAGGAGAAACATGGACCTGTTGGAGCATGTTCAGAGGATAACCACAAAAAAGGATCCAAATAATGAAGCACCTTCCCTTTCAGGACGGTTTGAAATAGCTGAAGCTGTTCAGCCTGGAGAAGAGAAGGCTCTGGGGAGACATATTGTCCTTTCAGAGTCTATTGGGGGGCTGTAAGTAAGAAGGGGTCAAACTCTTTAGCAAGGTCTGTTGTGAAAGGACAAGGGGAAATGGCTTCAAACTAAAAGGATGTAGGGTTAGATAGGGTTAGACTGGATGGGGTTCTGAGCTCACTGATCACCTCTAGGTGTGTTTACCACAGGGAAGTTGGACTGAATGACTGTTTAAGTTCCTTTTCAACTCAATTTTATGATTCTATGATAAGGTTTGAGCATACTTATGAACATCATTTACTTCATGGATTGAAGTGAAAGCAGTACAAATGATCATGCCCTGGATTTGGTTCAGTTTTCCTTATAAAATTATTACTATCCCAAAAGGTTTTGCATAACCTTGTGTGCTAGTACATTTAACACATACCTTCAGTTTCATGCAATAAAAACATCAGTTCTCTATGATGAAATCAACCATCTATTTTTTGATGATCTAAAATGGAAAAAATATATCCACAAAGCATGATATTTCAATGCATAATGAGTGTGTCATGGGCCAGAAGATGCAGAGTCTATTGCCAGATACTATGGAGGCAACCAGTTTTCTCTATGGTGAACACAATTGAGAAAACTGCGAACGTGAGGCATTTTGGATCACCTGGCCTCAGAAATACTAAGCAGACTCCAGTCCTCCTCACATAGCAGTATAACACAGTGCTTAGTAATTTTCACTCTCCTCATTCATGAACAAAAGATAACGTGCCTGAGACATAACTGAATTCCTCAGAATATTGTACCATTTCTCTTTTGCTATGTTACATTTGTTAGGTTGCTATACCATCCAAATTATTTTGTTACAAAATAAGTGGAAGACAATGCTTTTTGAATTTTACAGTTATGTTCTCAATAAGGTAATGCTCTGTGAAGTAATCAGTCTTTATTTTTTCTGCTTGCCTAGTTATGCTGTTGTTTTTCATTTATGTTTTCACTGCTTTCCTCTTCAGTCTGATTGCTTACCTCCTCTAGTAATTCTCCCCACATGTACAGTGAAGCTGATCTTCATGTCTGTCCCTGTGTTGCCAGGCCCTACCAGCCACTTGAAATTGATATTACATTACAGCAGCTATCAGTTACTTTTTTATTTCTTTTTATTTTTTTTTTTTACCTGAGACAACATCTGGGATAACCTTTGAAGCTTGGCTTTGTAATCGCTCGTCTCTGCAGTCTCCAGGAATTGTGCCCTTTGATTTGTGCAGTCCAGCTTGAGAACAAGTAATATGGACACAGCTGAACAAAATTATTGTGTTTTTGAGATTATTGTCTTGTTCAGGATATGAGAAACTCCTTTGGCTAGCATATGCTGCATTTCTCTTTACAGCCTAGAGCTAACAAAATTAATCAGCCTTCGGTCCCTTCATCCTGCAAGTGCAGGAGAAATGGAGTGCAGAACACCCTGAGAAGCTCATGATATAGATGGAAAAACTTCTGTATAGGTGACATTAACCCATCCCTAAAGTTGGTGAAGGCAAGGGAGGGTGCACCACAGTATAATATAGTTTGAAAATCATTATCATCAGCAAGTAAGTTATATTCCTTACAGTGAAAACTAGTGGCCGAGTGACCCTATTCAAATCATGATTTGATCCTAGAGCTGTCCAAGTGCAGACTTTATAAAAAATGCTGTTCCTTTCTTCCAGATGTGCAGAAAAGAGTTAATTACCAAATTAATTTTTAATGATGTATGAAGATTCAACACAGAGAATTCTTTACAAGAGTGAAGGATCTCAAAGCACATGCTAGGGCTTGGCTGAGGTTACTTCTGTTCTTTAACCATCATTTACCTGCGCTGTCAGTTCAAATTTGACCTGGAATTATCCTTGCTTTTGTAGTCAATTTTCAAACTGTATTTTTAAAGATTAGTATTTTTTTGAAGACTGTCATTTTTATGTCATTTCATATTTTCACCCATAAATTGTCTATTTCAATCATGCAGTTAATCTTAAGGTTGATCATTTCAACATTCTTAGAGAGATAATTATTGTGACTAATCAAGATTTTTTTTCCTTAGTTTCCAATTACCTTTTTTTTCTTTTGTACTGTTAGAGATTATGAAATGGTGCTCATTAAAATGTCAATTATAAGTCCATGCTAAGAGCTCATATGAGCTCTGAAGGTCACAATGCTTAGCTTAAAAATCAGTAGTGAATGTGAAATAATAATAAAAACCTGTTAAATATGAATGTTGAAAGAAATCAAATTAGATTGATACAATTTTATAAACACCAAGTACAACCTCAACCCTAAATCCTTTGCGGTTTTTTGCTTTCCTCAATTGTTGCAGGTCCTCTGCTACTAATTCCTGCATTGGGCAGTTAGGAGAAGTTTCCAATTATCTCTGACAAAAAGTAATGTTCAAAAGTCCAAAATTTTAATTGTGTCAAGAATGAACAAGAATGCAAGTTGATTGACTTAGTTGTAATTCATGAAAGTGGGACACCTTCTGAATGGCTTTATGCCAAAACTTTTTATTAACAAGAATGGATAAGGTCAGGCTAGGTAGTGTAGTCTTAATTACTTTTTCTTCCTTTCTTTTTTTTTTCTTTCTTTCTTTCTTTTTTTTTCTTTTTTTTTTTCCCCTGAGATGAGTTTGTGACTTTGGAATTGGTATCAGTGTGGTAGAAAATGAAGTTCAACACAAAGACATTTCCTCCTCTTTTCATTATTTTAAAGTATCTGGCAAAAGTAAGACAATTAGTTTTAAAATTATCTCTGCTGTCAGCACAATTTTTGTCTATGAAAAGAAATTTGATAGTATCGTACATTTCATTGAAGGCATTTCTGTTAGTCAACTGTTAGTCCAGCAGCATAGAGAATTACATTTGAATATGGTCAGTGTGAAAGAGTATTCTTATAGCAATCATCCTCTCTTTTTACCCCTCTGAAAACCACAAAGAGGAGGGACCTGGCAATAATCAGTCACCTGAATTCTGCACCTGGAAACAGACTCTCATACCTAGAAAAACAAACAAACAAACAAACAAACAAACAAACAAAACCCCACAACCCACAAAGCTCTGGCGAATATTTTAAGCATGCTTAATGAATTTATTTTCTGCTTAAAAGAAATGGAAGAGAAAGGAAGGATAGTATAAAGAGCAATAATAGCCAGATCAGATTTGACATTTACTGACTATTTTTGTGCATGCTGTGTGCTTTCTGAGTAGAATGTTGCTGATTAATAAAGTAAGATAGGATAGATTAGATAAGGAGATCTCTGTTTTTGTTTGTTTATTTGTTTGTTTGTTTTCAGATTCAGGATTGGCTGTCTAGTTAATGTTGTGTTTAACCCAGATAGGAGAATGCCTTGGGATAAAATCAAGAATGTGCTTCTACTCATATGCCAATAGATGTCAATTATTCACTAGTTAGCAGTTCTTGGAGTCAAGCAGCCTTAAGTCTGAAGCCCAAATAATAAAAGCTTTAGAACTTTGAAATTGAATTCAAAGAAGTAGTTTAATATTTACGCATACAGTTTCAGAACAGCAAGCACAAGGATCTTGCAGATGTTGTGGGTTAATACATTAGACTTTCAATTCTTACAGGCCCATCCAACCCATCCAAATCACTACTGAATTATAAATGCAAATGGGACTCACTATTTTAGGCTAGTCAATATATTTTTGTTGTTGTTCATATAAACCAGTGTTAAAAGATTAGAATTCTATGTCTAGAAGAAGCTTGGGACTTGCAAGAAGAATATCAAGGTAAATATGAGGGGTATTGCCCATAAGAGAATAGAAAAACATGCACCTATTTAGAAGAGGTTGAATCTCTTTTGTGATACTTGGGGAGGGGGAGGGAGAAGGGAGAAGGGAAAGAGGAAGGGAAGGGGATGAGAAGGGAATGGGATGGAAGGAAAAGGGAAAGGGAAAGGGAAAAACAAGGCATGAAGATTCAAAAAGCTGTCAGACTGGAGAAGATGAAATATAGGATGTAGTAGAAGGACAGCTAAGAGAACAAGAGCACAGAACAAGTTTGATGCTATGACAAGTTATATTTGCTGCAAAATGGCAGTTTTGCAAAAGTAGCATTATTTGGGATAATGATTTACTGCTGATTTCTAATTTAAATTAATTTTATTTCTTTTTATTCCTTACTTACTATGCTAAACTTGGCTTTGAAAATATCTGGAGTTTAGTGAAAGGGAAATATAGAGAGGAAATGTAAATTCAATAAACTTGTTTGAAATGAATGTCGCGAAAAAAAGAAAAAAAAAGTATTTTACCTTAGAAATTATAATCTAAAGATAGAAATATATTGGAGACATGATATTCATTCTATCAAGTAAAACTGGTACAAAGTACTAATGGTTCTGCATATTGAATTATGTTCCTTTTTACTTAAAAAACTACATATGAAAGAAAATGCATTTTGTTTTTAAAATAATAAAAAAATAAATTTTTTTTTTTCAAGATAAACTTCTAATTTATTCTATTCAGACTGGACAATGAAAATTACAAGTAAATCGTCTCCATCCTCTTTTCTGTTTGTTTATTTATTTTTATGATTGTTTTACAGGAGCATTATATTATCTAGGATCTTATTAGGTGCTAAAGGAGCATAAAAGTGAAATATAGAACTAGCACCAGCAAGAGCAATCAACTGAGTAAAATTTTCTTAGGAAATATAAAATATTAAAATCTATTCTTATTTTTAAATACATTTTGAAACTTTGGTAAATGACTAAAACAAAAGAAAAAAAAAAAGTATACTGTGTGAGTTGGAACAAAATTCCTTTTCCGGAAGCTGAACACCTCACTGTTTCTTCTTTTTATTGATATCAAAGGCATATTAAAAGAACAAAGCAAATAAAACATTGATATTCAAAGAAGCCTGAACATTTGTTTTCAATAATGTAGCATCTTCTTTACATTCAAATGGCCTGTGAAATGTTCCACATTTAACTTTTTAATGTAAAATCTTAGTCTTAAGCACTGTTTTTCTCAGCTAAAACAAAAGTTTTCCTTTTTTTGATGTCCCAAAGAAATGCAAAATTGCTTTATTTGGACTAAATATTTGTCCTGTGTATAATTTTATGAGAAATAAGGTGTTAGAAAAGAACATTTTAAGAAATGAAGACACCAGAGGAAAACAAGAGCCAAAGGTGCAAAAAATCCTGAAGATTACATGCAGAGGAATGTGACAATTATGGAAGATAAAAAAATTGAAGAACAAGAGTTTTTAAACTGCACTAAGCTTTCATTATAAAAGGATTTTTTTAAAAGACTGATAAACTAGGGATAGAGTTGCAGAACAAAAGCTCAAGAAATAAGCTGTTACTCACTGAGATAAAGAGAAAATTGTTAGTGTTGCAAGAGGTGGGAGTTGTTTTCTAGAGGGAAAATAAATGAAAAAGGAAAGTGATGATTAATTTTGGTGAAGTTATAGGTCCTGAGCTGTAAGCTCTCTCATTTTCTTCTCTGAATTCATTGCTGGGATTCTGCAGATATCCTGGGGGAACTCCTTCTACTTTATGCTTATATGTGTGGAGAAGTAAGACTTCCTGGCAGATATTTCTGCTGTTATTGTAGTACTGTCTCTGTACTCTCATAGCTAGTGATTCCAAATGCATAGGATGAGAAGACATTAATGAGAACTGTAGAAATTAATTAAAAAGACTGTAAGTTCTATTTATACACATAAGAATAGTGGACTTATTATTTTATTTTATTTTTAATGAAGTACTCCGAAAGTAACAGAACTAACGATAAATTTTATGTTTTTCCATAAAAAAATGGAAATATCAGGCTCTCACTAGAATGTAATTTCCTTTTCTATTTCTGATAGATCACGTCATACTACAGTACTGAGCTTGTTAATAGCAAATGGGAATCCTGATACCTTCTGTACCAGTCATTTTCTGTTTCAGTGTTAGAGAGAAAAAAAATAAAGGAAATGGTGTTTTGTTTGTTTGTTTGTTTGTTTGTTTGTTTATGTTATGATATAACTAACAATACTCTGAAAGTTGGTAACAGTTCTATGTTGTTTTGTTTGATAGTGTCACACTGTGAAACTGGGGAGACTGGATAAATGTTTCTGTGCGGATAAAGGGAGGTGGGAGGCAAATGAACAAGGCCAGGCTTTTCAGTGGTGTGTAGTGATAGGACAAAAACTTGAACATGGTAAGTTCTGTAATAAGATGCAGAACTTCTATACAGCAAGAGAGATGGAGCACTGGAACAGGTTGCCCAGAGAGGTTGTAGAGTCTCATTCTATGAAGTTGTTTGAAACCCTCCTGGCACTAAGTGTCTGAAACTAAGGCAGGAGAAAAACTAATCAGGAAAAAAAACTCTGAGCTATATCCATTCTGGAAACAAATATTCTGAGTCGAACATCTGTATGTTAACTAGAGAAAGAGTACAGAGAAAAGAGCAGTTAGCCCTGCGGAGCATGGCAGGAAGCTAACAAGGGGGACAGTGATAAGGTCATTAGCTCTTGAGCAACAAGGAGAAGAGACAAGTGCTGATTGCCTGTAAACAGCAGTGCATTAGCAGGAGCTAAGATGTGGGGTAAATTTCAGTGTGCTATAAAACCAGTATTCTGAGAGTTCTATTTTTGTGTAAAGGGTGTAAGCCTGTGAGTATCTCTATCGATGTCTAGTTACATATGCACATGAAAAAAATGTATTTATTATGACCATGGAATTGAAACAAGATTTTTCAGAACAGTTTTTACACAGTGAATGTATCACTGCATTAACATATAATGAGATTCCATATGACAGTTGGTTCTATATTTCATAGGGAATGTACTGTCTTCACCAAATAACTACAAGTTTCTTTCAAAACAATTTTAGCCCTCATTAATGAAGCTGATTTAGTATATTTCATATTTAAACTTTTTGGAAGACTCACCAAATGTAAATGTCTGAGTTATGTATAAGACTCAGTATTAAAATGTCGTGATGTGCCCCTGGGTGATAAAGTGAAGTCGTTTACAAAGGAAATGACATCTACAGTCACTCTAGCAGTCAGCTTATACTACAAACATATATGAGGTCATGGCATCATTTTCCAGAATCTGACACAAAAACACAAAGTTCTCTTGGAGTCCACAAGTGCATATTTATTAATGTCAGGAAAGTGTATAACAATATGACTTTGTTTATTCCAGAAGTGCCTTTGTACTGTACAAATATTACACAGAGTTATTTGACAATGATGAACCTAATACTTCCCATGACTACAGCTACAGAACTTTCAAATCAAAGTACTTTGCTGTTGAAAAATGAAAGAAAAGCAATGTGAAAAGATTCTGGTCTAATGAAGTGCTGGGCTTATCTTGGGAATAAAAAATATGATAATTCATGTAACTGAAGCATTCCTTGTAAATTGTCAGCTATTTAAATTAAAGAACTAACTAATGAATAACGGTATGCAAGATTGCATGATGATTAGCAGTACAATATTTAATATCAACTGATGTTATCAATCATTTCCCACTGTAATTACCCGAGTTGTTGAATAGAAAATTGCTTTTAAAAGTACCTTTCAACAAATTAAGTATTAATTATTGAAGGTAACTTGTAAAATAGATTGTTGCTATATAGTCAGAAATAAGCGAGGAAGTTTTCCAAAATTGCAAACATTTTTAAGATTTTATTTTTACTTTTCTTTTTAATTAATGTTTCAGAAAAACATCGCGTACAAAGTAAACAATAAATGCATAGGAAAAGATCTCTTAAACTCACCAGAAATATAATTGCCAGCAAAGTACAAAAGTGATGTCTATGGTCAGCTGCAGGAGGAAGACCTAATGATACAGTACTCATGACTAGGGAGAAATACACAAACAATTAAGTTTTCCAAACATATGCCCTTATTTTTTCAATGTGATGTTTAAGTACATCCAAAAAAGTGCTATGCTCTCACTTGAATTAATGAAATAACTTTTTTGCTATTATCTTTATTTGATGGCATGTGCTAATGCTACTTTCTGATTATGTTATCCAGTTGAATCCACACTCACAAATTTTTGCAGAAGATAAAAGACAATATTCACAGTGAAAAAAGTGGGGCTACCTCACATCATATAAGATGAAGACTTGCTTTTCTTGGAGTCTGAACTTGCACTGACACGAGACTGTAAGATCTCTCTTAATTTCTTCTTTTGTATGTGTTTCATTTGATTGTGTTAAACATTAATTAGAGATGGGACTTACATCTGAATTTCTTTTGTTTCAGGTATAAGTAAGTGACTACCAGATTAATAGATATTCTGAACTGACAAAGAGGTGAGGGATATATTTCTCTTTGATTTAGAATAGAAATCTCATTCTGCAGTGAAGTGATGTTTTATAAAATAATTTTAAACCAAATGGATAGTTCTGATTAAAGTTGCAGAGTTGACAAGCATGTCTACATAAATAATTTCCTATAGATTTTATATTCACAGTTGCTAGGATCGAGGTATTGGGGAGAGACCTCTGAATCAGTAGAGAACCAATCTGCTGATTAATTTGCACTTCATGACATTTTTGCAGAATGTAAAAGTTAATTTGACTCAATGTCCTTGAAATGTTCTGTAAGTTTCTTAAATTATTTTTTTAATCGTTATACATTTTTTCTATGTATTTTTAGTATATATTTTAATTCTCTATTACTTTGAAATTAATCCAGGTATTTTTAGTTATTTCTAATTATTTTTCTTATCCATTAATGCCAAATCTAGTCAGATTAATATGAATTAGAAGTAGTAAAGAGCATTCATGATTTATTATGTGTCTTGTTGCATCAGTTTTACTTTATTTTATTTATTTATTTTAAAAATATATTTGGAACTGTGAATACGGGAATAGGAAGAACACTAATGCTGACTGTTTTCAGTTATCTGACTCAAATAATAAGAACACTTAATTCTTTGTTTAGGATTACTTCTTACATACTCCCTGGAGAGGATAGCTAGAAGGAGTTTCAGAACAGAAGTCAAACTCACAAACATTCTTGGAGAAACCTTTTTCTTTCTTTGTGGACTATTGAGCTTTGGAAGACTACCTAATAATATGCAGATTTATATTTGGTTCTTAAATTAGCTAAGATTAATATCTTCTCCTGTATTCAAGAAATAAGTCTTTGGCTAATATGAAAGGATCAGTTTATGCCTGCCTTCTTAACTGCAATAACTGAAGTATAAAATAAAGATACAAACACAATGTATTAAAAATCCCTGGAAACATGATGTCATGAGAAAGAGATTCCTAATTCTGGAGTCTGCGGGAGGAAAGCTATGGTTTACTCAGATTTGGAGTAGAGGTATTTTAGGCCTTTTTGGACTTAGCATTTTGCTGTTCTTTCCTTAAGCAGTCTGTTTCCAGAAAATCTTATTTTCCAAGTTAAGCACACAGGCTTTTCGAAAGGTGCCCAGAAATATATTTTCAGAAGATTGTCAGCTGAGTAGGAAGCTGACTAGGCTAGCCAGGACCAGAGCATGAAGTGAAAAAACAAACAAACGAAACCAGTAGGACTTCAGAGATTTAAGGTTGTGTTCCTTGTCACGCCCAAGAATATTTAACTTTCTAACTTACAAGTCTCAACTGGGAATCCTTTTCCTGCAGCTAGGCATGTAAACTACATTTTTCAGTACAGCAAGTCATGCCCTAGTAGTTGAAGAGCAGAGCAGTCTTCATCTTCATACAAGGATAGTCAGAGAACAGAGGTTTGACAGTCTCTGACTATGCTACTTGATTTAAAAGCAGTGACAAAGCAAAACAAACAAAAAAGCCAACACCACCGCAACAGTCACCAAACAACATATCCTGAGCCATATCCTGGCTCATGTTTATATGACTTTATGCTACTCCTTCTGCAGAACAAAGAAAATTTGGAGAGAGATAAATGGAGCAACCCCCCCAAAAAAACCTAAGTAAGCAGAGTAGGAGGAAGATCAGGAATCTGGAGCTCCAGCCGTCTCCTTTTAATAGAGAAATGCAGGTGTAATCAGAATAAAGATGGTCATAAGGACCTAGCCATGATGACAATGAAGCCATCTTTTATCTAGTTTGAAAATCTTGTTGACATAACACCATGATTAAGAGTAGGACTCTTGAAAATCTTGCTATTTTTTTAAGAGTAATAGTATGTACAAAGTTTTCAGCTGATCTTTTATTGAGAAAGTGGTGTTTAAGAAACATTCTCCCAATGTCACTACTGTTTTCTGTAGTGACGTTTATAGCATAGCAAATGGAAATTGCATCATCTGTTTAATTAAAATATATAAAAGGTATATATAAAATATATACCTGAAAATGGATGTTCATTTTTATGCCTTTTCTATGCCTTTTCTATAACCTTCTACCTCATCTTCCACAGCCAGATACTTGGTTGTTTCTCAGTTCAAAATTTACTGTGTTTCTGCCTACCCTTCCACTTTCAGGCCTTCTTATCTCCTCCCCAGAGTAGGTCAGTTCTCCTTGCTGTGGCAGAACACTTACCAGACATTTTGGTAGCAAATTCCCAAATGATCCAAGTTTTAAAATAAAATCTTTTTGAAGATTTTTGGTCTTTATTCTTTCTTTTTAAACCAAGTCATTTCCGTTAGGTGATTTGAGTACGGTTCTGCTCACATTTTTTTCAGCACAACTAAAGCAGTGATATTTGTGTAAAAGTGACCAGCTAGAAAGAGACAAAGCTGGGAATCTCAGATAGTACTTCTGCTAGAGGTAATATATCACTGTAATTCACCCCTACTGTATTAAAGCCCTAAGATAAGATAACAGTGGGGCTGAATAAATGGTTCTGAGAGAGCATATGCAAAAACTCTGCCCTGGTTTGTGAGAGGTCGCTTTATGTTTTTCAGTACTATGTATACAAATTCAGATGTAGTCAGTTTACTGATTGCCTACTCAAAACAACAAAAAGCCCACATAGCCTCTGGTACCAAATCCTGCTAAGAAAGAGAAAGAAAAGAATACAGAAGGTAAACTGTCAGTTTACATTGCAATCTCAATAAAAAGAACAGTTGAATAGAATCAGAACTCAAAGTAATAATAACATCAGACACTAGAGTATAAATCTATATCATAGAATTGTTTTGATTTATGATAGTAGTATATATAGAAATACTGAAGAGAATATAGAATTAAATTTTAGCAGAACTGAGTCTCAGAATTTGGCCTCTATATAGTTTGCCACAAAGAAGTCTTACTCAGGGGGCCACAAACCTACTTTAATGGAAGATAGTAATTTGCCTACTGCATGTTGTCATCTAATTGTTGTTTATGTTGATGTAATTGCTATGACAAAAGTAAAATAGACTAAACTAGATTTTCAGAGCTATAGAATTAAATTCTCATTAAATTAAGGGATTATCACTGAATTCATTCTGATTGGCTTTTGAGACATTCCCCAGTGCTAATTTGACTTAATAAAGCAGGTTTTACTTCACGTAAGAGACAACATAGAATGATTCAAAAAAGTGAATAGACTTGTTTGAAGTCTGATTATCCTGATACATTCCTATTAACTGTTAATTGTTAATATTTCTATTAACAATTTTGCTTACTTGTATGCTTTTTTATTGTTGAAAATCGTGTAAGAATAGTTTCTTACATTAAAATGGTGAAGCAAAAGAACACGAGCTCTGTTAAGTCTTTAATAACTCATTGTGTGAATATTTGTTAATAGAAAGATCTCCCTATGCCTCCGTTTTCATATTTGTAAATGAAAGGAATAACTGTTCTTTTGCTTGCACAGCATGCTTCAGTTTTAAAACATTACATTTTTTAAGTGACTATCACAAAAAGATCTTAAAATACCATACAAATATTGAAGAATAGATGCTTTTGTTTGTTTGTTTGTTTGTTTGTTTCACAGCAAACATTGAATCAAGTGTAGTAAGGGAGAAATTAGAGGAATTACTATGGGGAAAGGGGACAAAAAAAAACAGGAAAAAAATTAAAAAAAAATTAAAAATTTAATTAAAATGAATATGTCCATGTTCAATAAGAAGAAATAAGGGGAGGAAGGGAGGGAGGGATGGAGGAAGGGCAGGACAGTAGGAGGGAAGGAGAGAGGGAGGAATGAGAGATATTGGAAGGACATCGAAAGAATAGATGTCCTTCCAATAAGTATGTCATTAACATCCTTTTCTTAGATTTGGGCAGAAAATGGCTAGTAAAGGTAATATTTACTGATTCTGCTAAATGAATGTTGACAGAGGTCTTTCAGTTTAATGTGAAATGTTTTATATTCAAACATGAAAATGCTAGCAGACAAAACTCTCTTGAAAAATAAGACTTAAAAAGCCCATTTGTTTACTGTTATTCTCTTAAGTTTCAAAATGACTTACAAAGGAGTAAATGAAAATAGAAATTCTATCATCTTCATATGCTACTACAGATACAAGACTGTGGTAATCTACAGTTTCTCTTATATCTTTAATTGTCTATTATCATTAGTAATGACTGTTTTGTATTTTCTCCCATCTGTGCAAAGGAATGAAGCTTCCCGAGTTTTTTCCCTATAAAATACGGACCAATGTTGAATTTTATTCGCTTTTCCTTTTTCACCGCATGGAAGGATGATTGAATTAGGGTGTAAGCTTACACAGACTGGTAAATTTATGAATGAAGAATTCATTGCTTTCCTTGTTTCCTCTGTTCTTTTCCTGGAATACCACAGGATCCCGTGATACAAAGGTACCATGAAACAGTGTTATGTAGATTGTTAAGTTTCTTCGTGTGAGATTTGATAAAGCTTTGCAGTAGGGCCTGCTGAATCAGCCCAGTATTTTCATTGTTCTTTTCCTCTGAGGGTTTTTTGTTTTTTTGTTTTTTTTTTAACATACAATCATTGAATAGTTTAAGATCACGTAGTTCCAAACGCCTGCTGTAGGCAAGGTCACCTCCCTCAGATCAGGTTGCTCAAAGCTCCATCCATCCTGGCCTTGAATGCTTCCATGGAGGGGACATTCACAGCGTCTCTGTGCTACCTGTTTCAGTGTCTCACCCCTTTCACAGAAAAGAATTTCTTCATAATATATAGTCTAAATCTACCCTCTTCCAGTTTAAAAACAGTTCCCTTTGCCCTGTTGCCACGTGTCCTAATAAAATGTCCCTCCCCAGCTTTCTGATGGGCCCCCTTCAAGTACTGAATGAACACAATTATGTCACCCTGGAGTCTTCTCCAGGCTGAAAAGCCCCAAGTCTCTCAGCCTGAATTTGTCAGGAAGGTGATCCAGATCTCTGATCATCTCTGTGGCCCTCATCTGTACCTGCTTCAGCAGCTCCATGTCATTCTACGGGCCCCACAGCTGGATGCAGTACTCCACGTGGGGTCTCATAAGAGCATAGTGGAGGAGCAGAATCACCTCCCTTGACCTGCTATTTACACTTCTCTTGATGAAAACATGTCTGACTGAAGTGTTCATCCAACACTATCTGAAATCAAACTGTATGGAAATTCTGTGTAAATTTACAGATACCTTTTCTATAGCAGCCATGAAATTCTTCCTCTTACAATAGCTGTGCTGTTTCTTTAAAGGTAGTGATATACCTCAAATGGCTTAAGCATCGTTATGGCAGTACTTGATCCTATGTATTAATTTTGGCATGCTTGACTCTTTGACCTTAATATTTATTGAGTGAAATGGATTCTTTTATCCAGACAGATTAGGCTGAGATCATGCTTTGCCAGTTGTAAGATTTTTTTTTCTTTTACCTTTACGTGAGTTGAATTTTAATATTAAATGTTACAATTTTGTTGCTTGTGATGATAAATATTCTGTCAAGCATTAATTAGGCACTCAGCACCTATGTGTCAGGGCTTATTACATGTGATTTTAGTGAGAAACATATCATATTCAAGTTTTATTAGAACTATGTTAATGACATTTAGTTCTGTGTTCTCTTGCACTACTGAGATTTCCCTCACTGAGTGATAGGGAAAGAGGCAGTTGGACAAACGACAAAAGACAATCATCCTCTTAGCACCAATCCAAGAATCATCTTAGGTTCTGCCACTTGATTGCTACAAAGATAGCCAGAGACCAAATCCAGCCAACTAAATAGGATAAAAAGAAAAATAAACCATCAAAATGAAAACTAATTTTAGCAGTAGTGTCTGTCGGTTCACAGCCTAAACACCCATCTACAGCAATAAATAACAGCCATTAGCAAACAGAAAGTCAAACCATTTAAATTAGATGCTTACTGTGCACTCCTGTAGCAAAAATGCTTAATATAGATAAATAATGAAGTGAATGCATGTTTGACATCTTTCGGTCCATTTTCTTTGAAATATGCACTTAAGCATTAATATTAGATTCTATAAACAAGTATAACAAAAAGGGCACCCACCACAAAGATGAAAGAACATGAAAGGCCTGGAGCTGACAGTAAAAGTACCGTATCTGATAAAGCATAACAGTTATAGAAACATAAAACTTGTTGAAAACATCACAATTATAGCTGGTTAGAGATCAAAGAGATATGTGCAATAAAAGCAAACATAAGCAATCAGATAAGACACTAGAAAAAAAATAACTCTGTTGTAAACATGAATGATAGCTATAGGATAATATTTAGCTGACATTATTGAATTAAAAATAAACATTTTTTTTTTCAACACTGATCTTTTTTATTTATTGACTTTCTTCATGATACAGAATTATGATACTTTATATCTCAAAAAAAAAAACAAACAAAAAACCAGCAACACAACAGGGCACATGAAAAGCAAGATATTCCTATTAGACTGCAAGGTTCACTGACTACAGCTTTTTTCTTGCTTAAATGTCTCCTAGGACAGAATTTACTAGATACTCTAGAATAACAGATATCTTCACCTACACAAAATCTACATCAGAAGGTCTTGAATGCCTTCTGATAAACTTTAGAAATCATTCCAAAGAAAAAATGAATGGCACCCAAGAAGTATCTGGTTATATCCACTAACTGTAACAGGTCTTAAATAGATCATATTCTACTGTAGAAGTATGGATGCACTTCTCTTTTTTTCTCTGATTCTCAGGCCTTACACTTTGTTTATGGCCAACTGATGCAAAGCGTGTTACACTTCCAGCAACTGTCAGATTGTGCAGACATTTTGTCCATGTTTGCCCCAGTCAAGAGTTAGAGATAGAAATCAAGACTGTAGGTTATCCTTTTGCAGGGGAACTTACCAACATAGAAATGCAACGACAGAATTGTGGTGGACTGAACCTAGGAAATTTTCTTAACCATTTCTAAGGTAAAATGTTTAAGGATTTTCCAGTGTCACATTACTCTTACAGAACACTACATGGCAAGATGTAAACACATTAGCATCAAAAGCGAAGCAGCAGAACTTGGAAAACATTTTTTTTCCTCCCCTTTTTACTTAGCTCTTTCTCACATTTATAATAGATAATTATACTTGATCCAAAAATACAATTCCAAGCACAAAAATACTTTGAAGTGCTACTACTGTAATTACAAAAGATGATTTAGCTTTTTCCTCATCCTCCTTACTGCTAACTTTGAGATATATTTTCTTTATTATTATTATTGCTTTCACTATTTCATTTATTTATTTATTTATTTATTTATTTATTTATTTATTACTTTGTAAAGCCCTATGTTACTGAAAAAAAGTGGTTGCCTCCCTCTTCTTCCCCAATATAAATTCTGTGTTATGGGAATGTGTTAATAGGACAATTTTGTTTTTGAAGTAAAATACTTAAGTTGCCATTGGAAGACCTGACATTTATGGTTATGCAGAATTTGAAGAACACATTCTTTGAGACTTAGGCTGTAATGCAAATCCTGCAGAAAAGGGGAGTTTGGTAAAACGAAAACAAAGCAACATCCTGTGAGCACCCTCCAGTCATGCATACAGATACACACAGAGAGTTCCATCAGATCAACAGAGACAAAGGGAGGTCAAAGGTACTCTGTATACTTATTACAGTGGTCTTGCTCTGCATGTGGATAAATGCACTGCTCTGTTAAAAGATGAAGAACATGCTAGTAATAGGAAATTAAGTTGAAGATGCTTCTGAGCATCTATTCATTGTTTCTAACAGTGTTCTTTTTCATTTTGCTTTCAGTTTTTTTTATTAATGAGATAGTATTTTATAAGCTGATTTTTGAGTGATAGGAGGAAGGATAAACTTACATTTTGGAGAATACCGTATGTGCTTGAATAACGACACAAAAAACAGCATTACCAATTTAAGATTCTGAGTCCTAGCAGTAATACTCCATAGTCCATGGTATACCAATGGTAGAGGAAACAAAGAATTTATATCTACAAAATGCTCTCACTGGTTGGAGGAAGAAGAACATTAGCTGACTAATAAGTAATGTTAAAGCTAGAAACTCGGAACCTTTTTTGTGTAGCATCCTGTAGTAGCACTTAAGGAGACTCAGAGATGAACAAGTGCAAATGATTCTTGCATTGTGCCATATATTTTTGAAAATTCTGTTGATGAGTTCTGCTGATCTCATGAAAATTAAAAAGGACTGAAAAAATAGATAGTGGTATCAAGAATTATGTACTTATGTGAAGTTCCTTCTTATTCAATTTGAAAGTGCTAGAAAGACAAATTGCTTAAACAAATAAATAAATAAATAGGAGGAAAACAAAATAGCATGAACATGCACAAAGAGAAACATTTTGAAACAGAAAAAAACTTGAATTAACATCGAAATATTTTGAGATAAATGCGATGAAAAGTAAAAGATATGTAACATCTATTTCTAGATTTCAAATAAAAGACCAGCTTTGTGATATTCTACTTCATCCCATTTTTAATTGCAACAATTATAAAAACATTTAGTTCTTGTCAAGATCTTTATAATGCAGATAAAAAGATTTCAGTCAGAAACCTGGCATTGTTTTCATATGGGGCTTTGATAAAAAACCTCAAGTATGATTACAGTGATTTGTAATTTTGATTAGGAATTTGTGTCAAATTTGATAACACAGTAACTAAGCAAACTAACTGTGGCTGGTAGGTACTCATGGTGACTATGACTATGAAGCCCTGATGATTTTTTATTTTTTTTTTTCTTTTGGCAGGGTGTTTTAGAAAGTCAAAAATTCATAGTAAAGAAAGACAAGAATTAGGATATAATGAAGTCAGTTTAAAAGAGAACATTTATTGTAACATATAGGGCATTATAAGCAACGTTTATGAATTGTTTTAGGAGAAGTATACAGACATTGACAGTAATTATTTAATTATTGAAAACAATTGTAAATATATTTTTCCCATCATTTTAAGTATTTGCCCAGCAAATTCTATGACAGCTTATGAAAATATATAAATAAATAAATAAATTTAAAAAAAAAATAGGACATGAAAAGAACTTCAAAAGGGATAGTAATCTGCAATATTTTTCATAATAATGTTCCTAAATGGATTTCATTATCCTTTCTTATTTAAATGTATTCAAGTTTCAGAAGGCTGTAACTGCAGTCTCTTTAAAAATCTGTCCTCAGTGGTGTAAAAAACAAGGAAATCCACACACTCACATATAAACAAAATAGGCTAGAAGAGGGAGAACTGAAGCGGCTGTGTTTTTAAGTAGAAATAGTTTTGATTCCCATTTGCACATGTGAGAAAACTACTGAATTTTAAAATGGGTCAAATTTGGCCCATAATACAATTACACTTCTTTCCAACCTCTCTCTAGGCAGTGTCATGACACTGTCAGAAATGCTTAGGATTTGCAATAAATGTCAACCACACAGTTCCGAAACTGGTGAGGAAATTACCTGTTACGTTATGCTTTTCTGGTAGCAGAAGTGGAATTGATAGGATTTTATTTATTTCTCAGCATCTGGTTATATATGTAACACTGTATAAGCATTAATTTATACGTTTTTTTTCTTTTTTTCTTTTTTTTTTTCTTTCTTTTTCTTTTTCCTATTTTTTCTATGTGAAGTAGTTTGCTAGACAGACAAATAATTATTTGTGAACTGTGAAATCTGAAGCTGGCTCAGAAGTCAAATTATTTCTTTAAGTTCTGCTCTTGATCACCTAGTTACTCATATATTCAGTAATGGGAAAGACTGAGACAATTCTTTCATTATAATTTAAATCCCAATCATTTTACCATTAATGCATTTTCTTTGATTTCAATTTGGTACTAACAAGCCACATGTGTTCCTCAAAGAGTGAGCTGGGAAGTCTTTCATCAGGAAAAAATTGCTGATTTTTACAAAGCTTTTTTTTTCCCTACAGGAAATGCTTTAACTGAATAATGTGTTTGGATTCATCATCTTAGAAGCAAGACAAAAACTTCTGCTTAGAATAAAGTAAATCATAACCAACCTGAGTAAAGCAAAGACAGTGGATACAGCATTGACCACTTAGGAAATTGAAGAATTCTGTTCAAATTTCTGATCTGGACTTTGTCTACAAGCACTGTGGATGACATGTCAACTACTTGAATTCCTCTGACCAGCATTATTTTCAGCTTCTTCTATTCCATCTACTTTTCAATCGTTTGCTCTCTAGAGTGCAATGTTTGAAGAGATGCAACATGCTTTCAACAACGCGTTGTATAACACCATTCTGACTATCCTACATATTATACTCGTGTTCTTTTACTATAAGTAAGTAAATAGCGCAATTATGCTTTAGGAACATGTAGTAACCATATAGCCCTCATAAGGAGATCTGAGGCTATATGCTATATTGTCTCAGTGAGACACATTACCTACTGGACTGGCCTAACCACTAATCACTCTGTGTTACTCAAAAAGGAGAACAATAATAGCCTCTTGGCAGACTTTGAATATAGCTTCTGCTTTGCCTGAGTCAGAGCAGGGACTCAAAATTTGTTCTCATTCATCTCACTTGAATGCACTAACTGCTGTGCCACTAAAGGCGCACCATTCGGTTCTCATGGGAAAAGGCTTATGGCTTTGGTCCCATGCACATAAGTTCTGAAAGTTTCAAGACATTACACAAACCTCTCTTAAATATTTCATACTGGCTGCCTCAGAAAACATTACCCAGAACAATTCTTAAGTATTTAGTTCTTGATGTGTGTCATATAACTAGAAAGAAACACTGTGAATTAAAAAAAGAAAGGGTTCCAAAATAAATTGCACCAAAAGGTTGAGTCAACATTCCCACAGTAGAACTTCCTTTGACAGAAATTCTCTTTCATCTTAGCTGTCAGTGGTTAGCACTCAAAAGCCAAAGTATTTAAATGCACTTCTTGCTAACACTTTTCCATTGCCATTGTAGGTGTGCAGAGATGACATCCTGAAACAGAACTCCCAGTTGATGCTACAAGAACTTTTTTCAGCCACATTAATCACTCTTCTGAAGTTTGACTTGTGATACCCTGCATACAGCTAAATAAATAAACTCCCACATCAATAACTTGTTCAACCACATGGAATTCTACTTACCACATGACTGAACATACTATTGATTTTAAACTAACAACTATCCAGTGTTTTCATCAATCCAACAGTACTGATTGCTTCTAATCTTCTCTCTTCTTCTGATCTTGCTCCTTTTTATTTTTTCTCCAGCTTGCAAATTTTTCTTTTTCCTTGATTCTTTCTTCCTAGCTTGCCCCCTTAGGACAGAAGTGGATGGTTAGTTCCTTCTTCTGTTGACAGGTTGTTTTAGCTAATATGTGATTTATAAGTCAATCTCATGTGTGAGAGGACTGGGCACTCTTAAGGTATTCATGGTCACTTACTTCTAACACAACCTTGCTGACACAGTTCTTTCTCAAATTAAAATGAATGTCACAGATAATATTTTGCTGGAAACAAAGACTCATTGGAAGGCATCATCCAAAGTAAGGTTTCTTAACAGCAAAGTTTTGTAGTTTAAGGAACTGCCTCTAGAAAAGTTCAGAAGTTTCCTCCTTTTAGATCATCATGTAGATGAGAAGGAGTGGCCTTGTGGTCATGATGAAATGGAGCTGATAACTAGAAGACGAAAATTCCTATTCCATTTATTTATTTATTTATTTATTTATTTATTTATTTATTTATTTAACGTGTTTGCAGCAAGTGAGGGCTTCATATAAAACCAAATAAGTGACTGGCCAGTTGTGTTAGAAAAAGGTAAAGGTAAGAAACTAGATGCTTCAGGAAGCCTTGTAGAAAAAACAGATCAGAAAATAAATGCGGACCTTAGGGCTAAAATCTTACTTTTGTGGAGCAAAGGCATGTAAGTATTTCTTTTTCAGATTACTATTGAAGAAGCTTTATACTGTAAATATCATAGTATTTTGAGAGCTCAACATCTGTTATTCTTTCATTTTGATTAAAATACTTTAAATATCAGGACTCAAATTTGTCCAAGAGAGTATTCACTTGAACTGTTGCTCACTTGCAATCATAGAAGGCATTGCACTATTAAAAAGGTAAGAAAGAAATGGTACTATTCCTGCTGGGTGAATAAGTAGTGAATAGAAATAAGAAAAAGTCATGAATAGAAATTGGGTAAAACATTTTTTTAAGGAGTGCGAAATATGCTGTCCTTGAAGATGTTCTGTTTGATTCTTTGTTTTCTTAATATAATTTGTAGGGGGGGAAAAAAGTCTAGACAGGACGCATTTTTAAAATCTTGTAAATTTCCATCTTCTAACAATCTAGCTAGTACATTTTATTTTACTTACTTCTATGTTTAACTTTTATTTATCTATTGGTTTAAAACAGAAATCTTGTTTCTACAGTCTATTCAAATTCTGTTATATTTTCAGACTTTTTTTTTTTTTTTTTTCTTTTCTTTTTTTTTTTTTTTTTCAGTACAGCAAAGTTTTGTCCTTACCAGTCAGATTTAGGGAACCAGTAAACTACCTGAGATTAAGTAGAAGCCAACAAGTTAATCTGCTGTGCTTGTTAAATAAATTGATGTCTATAAATCCTAGTTTGGGTATCTCATATTTTAATAGTTGTTCTTCCACACTGCAAAGCGTAATCCCTTGTGCTTTTAAGCAGCAGCTGTCTGAGTGTGTTTCACTGTGAATCTCTGGGACAATTTCAGCTCTAGAACCCACTCTGGCAAGTGGATGTCCCATTGCATCTGCTATTTGCATTGTGATGGAAAACAAGGTGTTGTAACCCTTGGGGCCAAAGCTGAACTCAGACTTCAGAACTAGCCAGCAGCTACAGGCTGGGGTTGCTTGAGGCAATGCTCTGAATAGGTACATCACTTCAGCAATCCTCTCTGCCTCCTTAATGACTTGTATCCATTGCTGGATGACACATATTGGGTAAAAGGAAGTTGCAAGGGTCCTGAAACACAGCAGGGATTTTTGATAGGCATTCAGCGCAAAAGTTATCCCTCTCTGGCCTTTGTCATTCTTTTTGAAAAATAAGAGACTATTCAATGTGGGACAAAATTTAAATTTTGGAAATAAGGGGAGAAGAAAGGTAGAAGCTGATTGAGGGCTGTATTTCCACAGCCTTTCCCTACCATGCAGAAAAGAGTAGCCTATGACACTGCATATGAAAAACAGAGCACGGAGGACCAGTGTGATAATTCCTCCTGCAAGCAAAAGGTTAGAGAAGTACCTAGAGAAGTGAAGGCAATGATCAAATCTTTGACCAGGACCAAAGGGGAATAAACTGTTTTGTGGAAGGAAATAAAACAGATCAAAAGGGGGAGCAAATGGTCACAGATGCATCACTGTGTGTTTACTACTTTATTCTTGGGTTTTTACAGCTCTGAGTCAGAAACCCTAGAGAAATGTAAGAAACAAGGTTTTACAAAAACTTGTCCATCCTCTGTTGATATTCTTTTGTGAACTACTGTATACAGTAACAGCAACAAAGTCCTGGAAATCTTGACTTTGTCAAACAACTTCAAGAAATCATTACATCTAATTTCCTTTCACAGTAGACAAATGCAAATCTAGATTTCATAGACCTGATTTAGAATTACAGGCAGACTCCATAAGTAGAATTTGAGATTTTTCTTTTAAATAATGACTATGTAGCATTTGAATTAGATGCAGCTAAGTTACTTTTGCAGGCTGAACACTGGGAACAGGATAACTTGCAAATATGACAAAATATCTCTTTAGGTTTTTGAAATAATTGATTAAAAAGTCTATTGTAATTATGTGTTCTGTGCTTCCTTTCTCCCTCTCTGACTCCCTCCCTCCCTTCCTCCCTGCCTCCCTGCCTTCACATGCATGATCTTGGCAGGTGCAGCACATGAACTGCAGGGAAAAACATGTCCTTCTAAGGATGCAGCTGGAAGGCTGGGAGGATACCCTAGGGTATCTATCCTTTTTCTTTTAGACAACTGAATCATATGTTAGCTCTGGCAGTATGTCACTACAATATTTACTGGGTTAGAATTTTTTCTGGGGCCTGAAGTTTATCTGCAGCGAAGCTTGTGAAATGTCACAGAGTACATTTATAAGGATTTAGGCCATAAGGGATTTTGGCTTTTTTTTTTCAGATATCTTCAAATCTTGAGTTGTCTGGTGAGGTTCATTCCAGAAAAGAAATAGACAAGGGCAAAACTGTGGGAGCAGTTAAGGTAAGCAGGTAAGCAAGCTCCCTCTTGTTGTATCTTACTTCTCAAGTTTCTTGTTACAATACATCAGCTTAAGCGCTGATAGCACCCTTGCTTCAAACCTGTATTCACTTCATCATGCTATTATTGATGCTATGTCTGAATTTTAGAATTAAAATTATTTCCATGCAAATATAAGAGTTATCCTCTTTCTTATTATTATTTTCATAATTCATATTTTTCACACTTATTTTTAGAGTTTTAAGATGTCTTTAAAATTTGTTTTGTTTTTTGTTTCCCTTACACTTATCAAAATTACTCATGTGTGTTGTTAGCTTAATTTGATCTGTTTCCTTGACTGGCTTATACTGGAGTGAATTTTAATTGCAATTTCTTCCATTATTTCAGTTTCAGTAGTTCACTTCTGCAGGGTTAGAACATCTCAGACAGAATTCCATTTAGTGTTTCACATTCCATCAAAGTCAAAATTTCTGATATCAAACCTATTTGTGCTTCTTTCTTTGCTAAGGAGCATCATAAGCAAATCAAATCTAAAGGCTTTGTGTTTCCTAGATACTACATGTTCTCAACATTAATCTTATTTATGCCTGTCTTGGGGCACAGTATTATACACAAATTGTCTATAATCATGTATGCTATTTGGAAAACTAAACCAAATCCATGTAAATAAACTAAAATACCACCTCCCTTCTTCCCCATCTGCCTTGAAAGGAACAGTTTTCCTATGTTTTTATGTAGTTTTTATCAAAATCAGGATGAGGGTAATTTCAGTTATCCTGATAAAGATTAAAGCCAAGCTCTAACATGACATGCAGAGAGTACTGCCATATCGCACTAACTGCCCAAGAGATCTGCAGCTACATCAGTGAATTACCTGACTGCCTTTATTATCCAGTCTTCTATCAAAATTTTCTCTACTGTCATTCCAAGTGTTTATGCCATTTTTTTTTCCAGCAGATTCTATTTCATTTCTCAGTAATGTTGCTATTCTTGCCTCCTGCTTTTCCCCATCTGTGCCTTACGTCCTGACACTTTAAATCATCATGTTCTGTATTGATTCAGTAAAGTGCACTGTTCCACTCGTTTTATATTGTACATATAAGTGGAAATCAACAAAAATGTTTGTGGGAAGTGAGGAAGGCTGACAAATGTGTCATTCTCGATTCACAAGTTTTACACTGATTAATTGGTGAGCACTCAACAACATGAGTAATGATGACTGGTTCCACAACTGTCTGTAGGTGCTGTACTGAATAGGATTTTGGTGTTAAAGTCCCTGGTGAAATCAATGGAAATTAGTACTGTGTTCTCTAAATAGTTTTCTAATCCTTCTACCAATAGGATGGATATAGCCCACTCAGTGATGTTTAAGTATGTGTCAGAAAGCATAATACCTAATAAATTTAAAATTAACAGTTAAATGAGAAGAATTTTTAAGGTGTGATTTTTCAACTTCTTATGATTGATCTGGCTTGTAATAAATAAGTATGTAAAATAATTAATGGATTTTGATCACTTTCTGATTTTTTCTTATTGTGTTTCAGACTCTGTCTAGAAGGAACATTTGCAGAAAGATGGTGACTGCACCACTGTGATGAACCAGACATTCTGTAACTACAAAACCCAGAAGCTCAGTCTGGAGAAGGAAAGGCCTTGAGGTAACCTGATAGTGGCCTTTCAGTATCTAAAGGGGAGCTACAGGAAAGAAGGGGACAGACTCTTTAGCAGAGTCTGTGGTGATAGAACAAAGTTAAATGGCTTCAAGCTTAAAGAGGCTGATTTAGGTTACGTATAAGAAAAAAATCTTTTACAATGAGGATGGTGAGGCACTGGAACAGAATATCTGGTGTTGTGGTTGATGTCCCGTCCCTGGAGACTTTCAAGATGAGGCTGAATCAGGCGCTGGGCAACATGATCTAGCTCTGGTGTCCCTCTTCACTGAAGGGGAGTTGTATTAGATGGCCTTCAGAGGTTCCTTCCAACTCTAAGGATTCTATAATTTGATGATTCTAACTTACAGATCATAAGAGGAAATGCAGAACCTTCAGTGGGTGCAAGGACTAACGTGGCACTCATTTAAAGAGAATGTTCTGTGTACATTCCTTAAAATAAATAAGTGCTAAGTTGACAAATCTGACATTTACCCATGAAAAACATCAATATCAAGGAAAACACAAATCCTGCAGTCAGCAGATTTCAATGGAAGTTTATAAACAAGCTTCACTCAAAACTGCAATATACTATAATGTCCTTGAGAGGAGCTAATAAAACTGAAATCTGGACAGTTCTGACAAAAGAAAATAAAACCAGAAAATGTTGTACATAGACCCAGAGCAAGTGGATTCTTATTCCATTAGATTTTATTTGCTCGGACACTTTTAATTTCTTGCTTATTTTTAATGTCAAAGTAATGTACAAATACACCCCAGTTAATATTTTGAACTGTTCATGATACACTGCCATTTCTTTTTCCCCTCAGGATAAAAGGGAGTTCAGTATTGTATTTTATAGTTGCATTTGTTTGTTTTCAATATACTACCTAATATCATTTCAGGTATTTAACATCTACATAATATTTGAATATTTTATTTTCTTCAATAAAACAACTTCAAAATGTATGCTCCTAATGTATCATCACAAATATTACTAAGACGTCAACATTTAGAGCCATAGTTACTGTTGTGTTGCAACTTAGTTTCTAAAACTATTTATAATTCCACTAAAAGGTCTCTTGCAAAAAAAAAGATTCTAAAAAAAAAAAAAAAAGTAACAGTGTAAAACAGTTGAGTTGAAATGGACATCACTTTTCTGCTGCACCTCTTTTATGATTTTTTTTCCCTCATCTCTTCTCATACAATTTTATCAACGATATATATGTTACAGGTATTGTGTGTGTATATATATATACATATATACAAGATATACATAAATATATATATGTATATATATATATTTAAAAGTTGTTGGTATTATGTGCTAATATACTAATACACTTGAAAAGCAAATGAAGAATGGAATATATATATAAAAATAGATATCCTTATATATCTAGATGGAGCAGATGTTAACAGCTACACTATCTGCACAATAATAGGAGGCTAATGAGTTACTCTTTCTCTGTTTTGCTCTGTCCTTTTAAAGCTCATGTGATTACGGAGTGTTAACTCCATTATATGATCCAAGGGATTCTTCAGTTAGTACAGCAGTATCAGAGAAGCAGACAATCTTTCAGAAGAAGCTGCTATGATACTGTTAGAACTACAGTGTGGACCACATTTATGTTTTCTCCCTTGGAATCTACTAAACTGAACATCTGTAGGAACTAAAACATTAAGTACAACCTCACTCACATTATGCACTGCTTCAAGAGCCTTTTAGTAATGGAACTTCTTTGTGCACTGTCCTCCTGCTTCTCATTTGTCTCCAAAAAATACAGTGGACAAATTTTAAGTTGACTACTAGTTAGCCTACTGCTCTATTCTGAGCAATGATAAATGTTGCCTTAGCTAAAAACATTGTTTGCTGGACAAAGAATGCTACAATACTCTCTGAAAAGTTCATTTCAAATCATTTAGTTCATTTTTCTTTGAGACTTTTGGATGAAACGCACGTCTGAGTTTATTATGTCTTTAGTCAGTTGAATGTGTCTAAGCCTTCCATTAGTCCCTAAAAATGCCAAATACCCAACTAAAACTCATGATAGTGATCATGAAAAATGTATCAAATATATGTCAACATTTCTAAGAACGTGATGCTTGCAAAATATATAGTGAAGTCTTCAGCATTTCTTTATCCCAGCATAAATTTCATGTTTCTCCACTCATTTCTGAGAACAATACTGTTTTCTTCATTGACTTTAAAGTTATACAAAATCTGGAACATGAACAGTTAATTCATTTCATTAATATATTCCCTTTTCTTTTTTATCACCTCTCCTTACGGTCACTGGTCTTTATGTCAGCTTGTTTCTCTTATGCTGTGCCTCTAATACACTTACCCTGCCACTTACAGATCTGCTCATCTTCCTCTGTCACTTCTAAGTCTAAAAACAGTCATGAGTGCCATCAGTGAAGCTCACATATTCATTTATCATTCTGAGGCATTTTATCGTATCTTCTAAAATCGGATTCCTTAACACTACAGTAAACCCATGCTTGTAGTAAGCATTTGTAGAATTGTTGAATTATGGAACATCTCCAATTGGAAGGGACACACAAGGATCATTGAGTCCAACTCCTGTCTCCACATAGGACCACCCAAAAGTCAAACTATATTTTTCAGAGTTGTGGTTTAACCTGACAGGTAGCTAAGCCTCATCCACTCACATTCTCCACTCCTGGTGGAGTAGCGGAGAGAACTGGATGAAAACCAAACTAGAATTCTGAATTGAGATAAAAACTATTTAATAAGACAGAAAAGGAAGGGGAAAATAATAATAATGGGAACTGTATATATATGTGTCACAAAACAAGTGGTGCACAACACAACTGTTCACTACCCAGCAATTGATGCCCAGCCAGTCTCTGAGCAGTGACTGCTCCCTGGCCAGCTCTCCCAGTTTATAGTCCTACCTGATGCCTTATGGTATGGAACATCTCTTTAGACAGTTTAGACTAGCTGTCCTGTTTCTGCCTCCGCCCAGCTCCTTGGGCCACAACTCCTAGCTGTCAGGAGAGTGAGAGAAGCTGAAACATCCTTGGCTCTGTGCAGAAATTTTCAGCAGCAGCTAAAACATCAGTGTGTTATCAACACTGTTTTTCTCCCAAAACCAAATCATAACAACATACCGTACACTGTGAAGAAAATCAACTCTGTCCCAGGTGAAACTGGGACTGTTATCCAAATGTTTATTGAATTCTGACAAATTTGATGCTGTCCTGGGGAGCGTGTTGCAGTGCCTGACCCTTTCAATGAAGAAGCTTTTCCTAACAACCAGCTTAATAGCTTTTCATACAGATTTCTGGGGGAAGATAGGTTTGCTGGGACATTAAACTGGCACTGATGAGGCAGGTGTTCAGCTAGTTAACATCATCTGGTTGTTTCTTGAGTGTAGTAGCTGTGCATAGTTTTCTGCATTGTTTTCTTGAAGCACTCTCAGAGTAATGAGAAGTATTCTTCCGTTTTTCTTTGTTTATTTGTTTGTTTCCTTTTCTTATATGTGTTATATGAAAATACTACTTTAAAAAGGGGGGTGGGGGGTGGGGGGTGGGGAAGAAAAAAAAAAGAACTAAAAAAGTTTAAATAACCTTTTGAGTGAAATATTGCAATAGTCCAACATTTTACAGATGAAATTAGAGTTTTTTAAAAGGTCAGTTCAGTCCCTGAAAATGTTTTCTGTTTAGACAATATATTATGAACTTTATGGAACCTAGTAACAATTTTCAGCACTAAGAATAGGAAGTAAATTTCAGTCATTCACAGTAAGATGGCAATGTGGTGACATTTGAAGCTTGACAATAAGTTACTGCAAGAAACTGCCTGCTGAGCGGAGAGAGGCTGGCTTTGGTTAACTGAATGAATTTTAGATATAGGCAGAAAATAAAAGCAGAACAGTTTATAAAGTGATTGTAAGTCATCAGCTGTGTGGCAGTTTTCTCTACCCTCATTTAGCAGATAAGAATTGAAATACATCAAATTAATAAATCCCACAGAAACTAATAATATCACATTTTCTATACAGTTGTCTTTGACAGATGTTTTTATCTTTTGCTTCCAGTGAGCCACTACTGTAATGTTTTATTTTCCAGATGTATGTCCTTGCTCTGTTAGAACTACGGCAGTTGAACTACATAGTAAAGCAATAAACTTATGAAACATTCTTCTGAAGTGCCTGTTTGTTTCATAATTCCACTTCCATATCTTCAGTTGTTCTAAAATATATTGAACTGTCAATGTGGGGGTCAGGAGATTCAAACACTTTGTAGCTCCTCTGCCAATGCCTTTGTTTAACTCAGAAAATAAGCTACACTACCAAGGGAGTGATGAAATCAAGGATACATGGAGTCACAGAGGCATAAAAATGTTAAACACTCTATACTGCAGTCATTGCTGAAGAGGGAAAGTGGTATCTCCACATGTGTTTACTTTGGGAACCCACTAGTGAACTGCCTTTATTAAAACTTATAAAGAATACAAAACAGTACACAAGGGTTTTGCAACAACAACAAAAATGTTGCTGCTCTCTGCTCTCAGAGCTACTGTCTCACAGAACCTGGCTTTTGACCTTGAAATGTTACACACTTTGTCTGACCCTGGTTTACTATCAGTTAGCTTAAATTTCATTTACTATTTAGCTTTTACCTGGAAATCAGCAAACCCCATGAGACTTTCTTGGAATTTTGTAAACCTTCTCTAAGTTTTATAATATGAAAGAAACACACCTCTTGTCATTTCCTAAGAAACAGAGAATGAAAATAGAATATCTTTCATAACTCCTAAAAGGACAACGAGAGATCATCTGATAATTTTTATTAATACTGGATCTTGGATTATGTTTCAACAGATGCTCAACAGATAAAATTAACTTATTTGAAGTAGAACAATGTTATGAACAGTGATAATGATTTAGGAGCCACAGTATTGTTTAAAGACAGATGCTTTTGCACTTATGGGAAAGACAGAATTAACATATGTCAGAGAAAGAGCTCATGCATGATGGGAATTTGTCAGGCCCAAGGGATGAAGCTGTATGAGTTAAGAAGAAAGTAAAATTGTGAAAATGTTAGTCTATGCTCAGGTGTATGCAACTGTGTGATAACAAGACAAGACTTGCTATCTAGGAAACTGTAAAGCCTAAAAAAACACTGCCTTAAGACCCAGGAACTCCTTCTGGTTCACAGTTTAAGAGTCAAAAATTTGGAGCTGTCAGTCCAAGTGTAATGGCAGATCCTAGGGAAAACCAGCAACATTAAAAATCAAAATTTAATCATGGTCTCTACTATTCAGACACCCACATCCACTATACCATGCAAGACAGATTGCAGCCCATCTCAAACCACATCAGAATCTTCTGAAATTAATGCTACTCTGAAAAAATAACACGAAAGCTAACATACAGAGAATTAACCATTAATGTCTTTCACCCTTCTTAAATAGTCTTATGGGCAGCCCTTCTATGAGTGTTTATTCTATGAGTTATTTTCCACTTTTTCTTATTTTGTTACTTATTTTTGACATGTTTGTAAAAGAAAAGCAATATAAATTAGGACTGAGAGTTAGGAATCACACAGGGAGGGTGAAGGCAACTTCTAACCTTAACTTGCCTCCTATTAATACATCTGTACATCTTCAGATGATGTCTACAAATAGCACATATAATTTCTTATTATTGTTATTATTTTTCATAAATGCCCCAAGATACAGTTTGTTGTTATTGTTGTTGTACATGTTCCCTGATTGTTAATCTCTTTGTGACTAGACTGTGATGACCTTTTTGCAGTACTGGACAATTCAGTATTGTTCCAAACACATCCATTAAAGTAATTCTGCAAAGGTGTTATTTTTAATGCATTGTTCTGAAGAAATCACCTTCCTCTGAGCTGTGTTCTCAGCTCTAAATTCTAATTCACCCATGGGACCACATGTTCTACTTCAGACAATCACTTCTGTGCTTATTCCTGTGTGATGCCTGTGTGATTTCCATTATATCACTTACACACAAACTGCTACAGGTACAATGAGTATGTTGTGCAAAAACAATCACTGTTTTCTAGAGTCAGTAATTCTGTGTATTTTTGGAATAGTAAGATGTTCTTATTCGCATTTGAATTAAACATGATTTTTTTAAAATACCAGTTTTCATATGATTATGAAATAATTGTGCCCTTCCATTCTATTTTCACCAGTTTTAAACTGGACATGACAAAACAAAACAAAACAAAAAAACAAACAACCAAACAAATAGAAACAAAAAAGGTGAAAAAAAAAATCTTAGAGTTATTATTTGCCTTTAATATCCCCAACAGTAAATAACAAATTAAATTCAGTGTAAGGCAGATAGTTGTAACCAAATAAGTGCACATAAAACAGGTTTTCAGTATGCCAGTAGGCATACATCTAGTATAATAACAAAGTATACTTCTCTTCTGAGTCTATTTAAATATCAAGACGAAGAGGCTATGCCAAATAAAACTCTCGGTCTGAAACTCAGGATTCGATTCAGTTAGATGGGACAGTGAATAAGATTTCTCAAAGGTAAGGAAATAACACAACTAATAGTGCCTCAAAGGAAGAGAAATTCTCACTAGGAGTTCATACAGAGAGACAAAAAGAAGGTACTCGAAAGAAATATCTGATGCCTTAGCTGAAGAAAGGATCTGAAGTTAATGCTCTTAACTTTTGACCTCACACTTCCATCCTTTGAGACCTCTGCATTCTGGATGAAAGGAAAAGAGAAGAAAAAATGGGTCTTACTTTCCACAGCCGACAAATAAAATGCTATGCTCTTCAACCATGTAACCTTGGTTATGTGATCTACTTTACTTGAGCAAATAGGCAGCAGCAATCTGTGCATATAAAAAAGATATAAAAAGTTTAGGAAAACTGAAATGCTTTGGGATTTTCAGATATTAAACTTACAAAGTTGCATAAATCTACCTAAAATGATTTTTAAAGCACATTTCCAAAAGGCAAAAGCCTTCAAAAATCTTCTGAGGCTCTTATTTTTGGACATATAAGTAGTTTTACAAATCTGTGTCACTGAGCATTATTTCAGAGACTTCAGAGCTCTCATCTGGATATTTTCTTATAACTAATCTGGATATTTGTTTATGAGTAATAAACAAGTACACGACAAGGAGAACATACTATTTGTCTACATATCTAATCTTGGTTACATAATGCAATTCCATCCATTACTATGAGCTTATCCTTTCACCGTGCTTTAATTCACAAGCAGCTAAGCACCACACTGACATCCTCATACTCCCCCCTCCCAGTGAGATGGGGGAGAGATCTGGAAAAAAGACAAATTAGAATTTGTGGGTTGAGATTTATATTTTTTCAACTATTTACTAAGACAGTAAAGGAAAGGAATAGCAATGATAATAACATACAAATATGTATACGCACATAAAGCAAGTATATATACTGGCAAAAGTGACAAACAACAAAATTGTTTACTACCCAGCAACAGGTGCCCAGCCAGTCCTTGAGTAGCATGTGCCCCCTGGCCAACTCCTTTCTGTTTTATAACTATTTCACATGATGGTATATGGTATGGAATATCTCTTTGGCCAGTTCAGGTCAGCTGTCCTGATTCTTTCTTTTCCCAGTTCCTTGTGCCCCCTCAATCCTCCTTGCTGGCAGAACAGTATGAGAAACTGAAAAACTGAGCTTCTTGTCTCTGTTCAGCACTGTTCAGCAACAGATGAAACACTGGTGCGTCATCAACAGTGTTTTTTCCTAAAGAGAAAACATAACATCATATCAGATATTATGAAGAAAATCAGTTCCATACCATCTGAAATCAGGACATTTTTTCTGCCTCAAATGAAGAAATGTTAAAGGATAAGATATCTGTCCTGATTTTCACTTCCACTGTAGTTAATTTATTCTAGTGGAATGTAAACAATTTACATATGTTTGTGCAACATTTTAAAAAAAGAGAAAAAAAAATGAAAAATTTTTAACCTGTATCTCTATAAATTCTTTAAATCAACACTTTTTCTTTGATTTAATGATTTCCTTTCCCAATTAAAAATAAATAAATAAATAAATATTATTTTCTATGTATGAAAAGGTACAACTTCATGACCAGCCATCTTTTTCAGGTCCCAGTTTCCATTTGTCTGTAAAATCTCTTGATCTTCAGCAGTGTTGTGCCAGTGGATTAGCAAATAAAACCATGTTGATTTTACTAATTAGACAGTGCAGGTCTGGTTAGTGGTTAACACTGTGTTGTTTGTTGTTGGCCTTAAATACACTGAGTTACTATGTCAGGTCATCATATTTACTGGTCTTTTAGGTACCAATTAAAGGCTTTTTATCTCTCCACAAGCAAAAAAGGCAAGGAGAAAGAAGACAGTGTCCTGGAATATATCTCCCTGTAGAACAAAGTTCAATATGAGATTTATGTTTGAGAGTTGTTACGGATTCAAAGATATGTTAAAATGTCCTGGAGTACTGATGCATGTAAAGGTGGGAGAGTTTGCTTATGCAGTCTTTGAAAATAAAGCTCTTCAAAGGTTCAAGCTTGCAATATGCATTGTTTTCATGTGAGATGATAGTCCTGTGTGTTCATGGTGTTCTTCATTATACCCAGGAGAAAGAAATAAAAAAGATATTGAAGGCTTAGATGTAGCATAATTATTCATCAGGAAAGTAAGCTCAAATCATATCTTTGACACTGTGTATTAGTACAAATGAAATCACTCCAAATTTTAATCCTTTTTTGAAGTTGCTGACAGTTTTTTATAGGGGCAGATAGCAAGTGGACAAGGGAAAATGGTTTTAAACTGGAAGAGGGTAGATTTAGTCTAGATTTTAGGAAGAATTTTTTTACTGCAAGGGTAATGAGACACTGGAACAGGTTGCCCAGTGAGGCTGTGGATGCTCCCTCCCTGTAAGCGTTCAAGGGCAGGCTGGATGGGCCTTTGAGCAACCTGGTCTAGAGGGAGGTGTCCCTCCTTTAGCAGGGAGTTGGAACCCATTCCATGATTGTATGATGAAAGGCCACATAGCATATGAAACCAGTAAAATTGTGACCTGGCTGCAAGACTACATCTACACCAAGAAAAAGGCCAGCAATCTTTTTAATCACAGTTAATGTCTGGATGCTTTAACACTTAAATCATATCCCTGCAAACAAATTAACTGTTGATGATAATCTCTGACCTGAGCTAACTCACAGACTGTACCTGGGCATTACTTGATACAGTTCAAGCCTGCTATGCTAAGGACTGTTAGCATAGCACGGTGGCGCAAGTGGTAGGAATGCCGCGTTGCAACACCGGAGGCCCTGGGTTCGAATCCCCCCTGTGGCGCAAGTGGTAGAAGTGCCGCTCTGCTACACAGAGGCTCGAATCCCAGGGGGTTGGACTCGATGATCTCTAGGGTCCCTTCCAACCCGCACGATACTATGATACTATGACTAGAAGGAAGGCAGTTGTGTGCTAGCACATGGACTGATGTTCTGGCCCCCATGATTTTACTGAAAACAGCATTGCATAAAGATCAAGAACTAGTGAACAAGAGGTAAGTGGAAAGAAAAGTATTCAAATTGGTGAAAGTCCTGCTAAATAATATTGTGTTTAGTAATTCCTACTCCAAACAGAACCTCTTCAGCTGACCTCTATTTATATCTTGGAGGTTCTTTGCCTGTTTTAAACAAAAAGATAATTTATCCAAAAGGCAAGATGACATTTCAGTTTCCTTAGCAAATAATAGATAACTAGACAAGGAGAGAAAACATATCTGGTTTCCTTTTTTTTTTTTTTTTCTTTTTTTTTCTTTTTTTTTTTCTTTTTTTTTCTTTTTTTTTTTTAGGCAGGATGTTTTAGAAACCTTATCTTAGTAAAACAAATAACCTTCTCCTTCAGCTGTGAACAATGGCAACAATAAAATCCTACCACAATCTCAAAATCCTCAGACTACAAAAGTCCTTTATAGTCATAGAAAAATACTGTTGAGCTTTAAAGGATACATTGACTGAAGCCTCAGCCCTTGGTGAATTACAACAAAAAAAGAAAATTTCCCAGTGGCCTGCTTTAATTGTACTTTATGCAGCTGAAAATGTCACATAAATGTGAAAGATCTAGTAAATGGATTTGCTATATGTATTTGATCAAAAGTGAATCAATCATTAATAGTTCTGAGATGTTTCTTAAGAGATAGTTACCCTGCATTAACTATTGAGTTCAACCTGAAATGTAATTGATACCCACTGCATTTTATATTTAACTTTGTTTTATACTTCATTACATATTTTTTGGCAGTAGAAACACGCCTGGGTCAACTTACAGCATTTAAGCCTAAATGGCTGTCATGTACAGACACACATCCACATATGTAACAGTATTATAATTCCTGCTTCTTTAATTGGAACTCCATCAATCACTGACAGTACTGCTTTCAAAGGTACACACTCTGGATTAACATAACAGTTTTTTGTTTTTGTTTTTGTTTTGTGCTTTTTTTTTCATCCACTTTGACAACTTCTGTAATAGATATCAAGATGTTATCTTTTAAAGCCTGATTCTCCTCTCATTCATACCAATGTGGATCTGACTAACTCACTTTCCCACATGGAATTAAATGAATACTAATTTGTGCCGACATTAAAAAGGCTTAAGTTAATACCACAGTACTTTTGACAGCTTTTTTGTGTACAACTGAAAAAAGGGGAACATTATATGACCAACATATACATATTTTAAATCACAAATTTCTGTTAGACAAAGATTTGGCTTCAAACCCAGAAAACAAATAAACAAATAAAAACAAAAATGAACAAAACTGACCTAAAACAAGAAAGAAAAAGAGGGAAATGTAGGCATGAATATATGAACAGACAACCTGTAGATAATTTTCTTGCAATATTAATAGTATTCTCGGTATGGAGGGAGATACATTCTTCAGACTGTTTATTAAGAAAGCAGTGATGTTTGATGATCTGATTCTTCAGTTAAATGTAGATCTACAAATATGGTAATGGAAAACCTCACATCCATTAACAGTTTCACTTCCAGGAACCTCTTTTTCCTCTGTATGCACATCTGCACGCTACTGGCTCCTTTGCCTGGATGCATAAAAAATCATTCTTCTTTTCACTCCTGCCAATAAAATAAAAAAATGAAATATAATAATAATAATAATAATAATAATAATAATAATAATAATAATAATAATAATAATAATAATAATAAATAAAATATTCCAAGGCAGTCCTAAACATCAGCATGTTGAATAATAGGTGCTGTGTCTCTTTAAGATTTGATATTTTCTCATGGAATTCCATCCACTGAGATTCTTTCAACTTGTGTAAAAAATTCCTTATATTTATTATTATTACTATTAATTATTATTCATGAAATAAGTTATTGATTCATTAACAGAAACCTTTTACTGATTTTTAAATATTGCTCTGGGTAGAAGGATTATCCTAGCTTTACAGAGTCTGATTTTACACCATCAACTGAAAGTATGATTCCCAAATATAATTATTTTTATTTTGAAATAAGCTTTGTTATTTCTTTTGCAGTTAGATCTGTTGCCCAAACTATTTCTAAAACTTTCCTTAGTCTGTAAGAACAAACACTGACCTCACCAGAACTGATAGTATTCCCGCTGTCTGAAACTTCAGCTAATTCTATTTGAGGGCTAAACAGGGAAATAAGAGTCTGAGGGCAAGTCCCTTAAGCTAAAGGGCTGCTGCCCTGAAATCAGGCTGCCTCTGTGTATGTATCTTCTCTCAGTAACCTTGACCTACCTCACTATACTAAGCTATGCTGAAAATACTTTATACATATTGAATTTTGTGTCTGTATACAGGTGTATTGCTGAGGGGTAGGTGAAAGAGACAGCTTCTGAAATCAGTGAGTCTTGAGCACTAGGTGAGATCCTGGTGTGGTGCTCTAGAGCTTAGAGAGAAGGGACAGCCTGAGGAGCCTGAAGGACAATTCAGTATGCTTCATGAAGACTGTTAGAGTTTGGTTTGTTCTCTGGACTTCAGTGACTGTATTTAAATGGAAATTCATATACCTTTTTATTTATTTATTTATCTATTTATTTTTAAGCATCTACATTCAGGTGAATTAAAACTGGATTTAAATCCCATTCCATCAGACTATTTTCACTAGGCTTATATAAACATAAGCACTGAAGATGATGACAAGGAAATCTGGCATCAGATTATTACTATAATTAGGGTTGATTTGACTTTTGCAAGATTAAGATATGAGTAACTTCTATTGCTGTGTGAGCCTCAAAACACAGTGTCCTGTCTCTCTAACAAAGGGATGCCAGCTTTTCTTCAGCTTCTGGTTTTTGTGGTTTTGTTTTTGTTTTTTCAAAAAAAAAACCTTTCATAAGGCATCAGATCAGACACAAGGTGACAAAGTTTTCAGTGTTTTGTTGTTGTTGTTTTGTTTGTTTATTTGTTTTTGAAATAAATTTCAAACTTGAGGCATAAAATAGCTCCAGATGTTTGATTCCCATGTATGTTTATTGGCAGAGGTAAGGCAAAAGTATATTTCAAGAGAAGTTCTTTATTTTTTAATACAGACATCTGAGTCCTCCTATCTTCTGAAAAAAATCCATCTTTTAACTCCCCTTCTGTTGTTCTTCACTGCCAGGTGCATATGCACTGATTGTTACTTTGTGTGTATTTCCTGCCCACAATACATCTCTGTGTAAGAGCAAAGTACAGAAGCTCAGAAATCTCAAGAGTAGTAAAACTGCCACAGAAGCTAAGAGCAGATTTGGAGACCAGTTTGGCATGAGAGTCTGTATGTTACATAAGACTTTCAGCAGGTCTGCTGAAATGCACCTTTGCAAGAGGAAAAGAGCTGCACTGGGAAAAATCAGGATCCCAAGTGAAAGCTGTTTCTGTTCAGACCAGCTGCTCAGTTACCTCAAGAAGCACTGATGAGATTGCTTCAAGTTGTATGCACTTTTGCCTAAGGCACTGGATGGGCACTTCTTTCAGGAGAAAAATAAATAACCCAGATACAATGCTGATTTTTGTGAGACCTCATCCCATATGTACTTGAACATGAAGAAATATTTTTAGTTCCCTAAGCAACTTTCTAGGCAAGAGTAGCCTATGGTAGAATCAGGACAGACTAAGCCCACTTTCCAGTGTGGGACAGAAATGTTTTCACAGTCTAGATTGAATAAGTTTGTCTGTACTTCTAAAATTCTGAGTAGCCAACATTTTCTTCCAGCATATTGTTTCACAGTACAGGAACACCAGGAAGCAGCTACGAGAGTCTTCACTCCTGTTTTGTCAAGATGTAGGAAACTGCAACTAGGAAACATAAAATAAAATCAAGGAAGAATTTATGTCCCTTGGGAAGACACAGAGAGGATAGAGAGGACAGGTAGTGTTATCTGCAACTGGGAACCAGGCAGGAGGAGGAGAACAGACCGGTTGAATGAATGGACAGTCTTGAGAAATGGGCCCTTCTAAACCTAATGGAGTTCAACAAAGCCAATTACAATGTACCACAAATGGATCAGAGCAATTCTGGATAGGGCTGTAGACAAGAAGAATTCACTGAGAGCAGCATCGTGGAGAAGGACTTGGGGGGTCCCAATGAAGGTAAAGCTGGACATGAGTCAGAAGTGTGAACTTGCAGCCTGGAAGGCCAACTGTACCTTGGGCTGCATCAACAGAGGGATGGCCTGAAGGGAGAGGGAGGGCATCATCTCCCTCCACTCTTGTGAGCAATACTATGTTCAGCTGGAGGGCAGCCTGAATGAGAATGACATGGACCTGTTGGAGTCCAGCGTAAGACCACAAAGATGATCAGAGTGCTGCAGCACCTCTCCTGTGAAGAAAGGTGGAGTGAGCTGGGCTTGTTTAGCTTGTAGCAGACTCAGGGGAGACCTCATTGAAGCATTCCAGTACTTGAGAGGAGCTTACAAGCAGAAGGGGACTGACTTTATACATCACTGATAGTGATGAGACAAGGAAGAATGTCTTTAAACTAAAAGAGGAGAAATTTAAGTTAGACATTAGGAAAAAATAACTGAGAGGGTGATGAGGCACTGGCACAAGCTGTCCAGAGAAGTTGTGGGTACCCTATCCCTGCAGGCATTCAAAGCCAGGTTGAATGGGGCCCTGAGCAGCCTGATCTGCTGGGTAGCAACTCTGCCTATGACACGGAAGTTAGAACTATATGATCTTTCAGGTATCTTCCAACATTAGGCATTTTATGATTCTATGATAAGGTGAGAAGGAAACCTTCTTCCTTTTTCCTTTCTATTCTCATATCTATCTGTCTATTTATTTATTTATAAGCATTTATATTGTAGTTTTCAATCTGCAGCATCTTCAAGGCAGGGAGTTGTATATTCTTTAGAAAGCCTAACTATCCCTGCATTGCCTCTGCATGATGATATAACAGCATACCAAAACTGCTCAAACCATAGCAAATGAGCAGAGTCTTCTGTGCTGAAGAGGAAAATAGAGACTTATATCCCAATGAATACACTCAGTTGAAATCTGCATTCGAATCTATGACAGAAGTACATTTTCAGCTAAATGTTATAGACTTTTTCAAAGACAGAATCAGGATACTTCTTTGGTTTTCCTCCCTTTATCTTTTGAGGAAGTCTAGTAAACAACAAATTTTCTACTTGAGATACTCTGTCAAATAGGGTTAAAGAGCTCCCATTTTTTGTTGGAAAGAAGGAGAGGAATGTTATTTATAAAAATTAAAAAAAAAATGCTAAACTTACTTTCAAAGACTGATGCTTGAGAAATCTCTTTCTTCTGTGTTTATCTCAGAGGATTAAACTTTTAAATGAAAACAATTGTTTTTACTTTCAGTGTCAATTATTCAACTTCAGTTTTCAGATACAGGCTGCCGTTTGGGGGAATCTATGCCTTTACTCCAACAGTTGTGCAGTTGAAGCATTTCAGTAAAGGGTTCTTTATAAACAAACAAACAAGAAAACAAACAAAAGCAACTTGAAGAAAGATAGTATGCAACTAAATCAAAGAAGACATTTTTTCCCCTGTGTTTTTGGCAGCACTTATCAGAAGAAGCTCTATGGGATCGCTGTCTCTGTATTCACTTGATGCTATGTGTTTTCTTTGAAATGGGGCAGTTGTATTGGAAACTAAAGAAAGAAACCTGCAGTTTCGGCAACACTGCAGCTAGTCTGTCACTTTGATAAAAACAGGTCATCAATGGCATCTTTGCTAAAAGCTTGTTGCTGTTTTTAGTTATGCATGCCTTTCTCCAGAGAAGGAGACTGTGAGCTCCGCTGCCACATGCCTGCTGTGTAACTGCAGATATTTAACTATGATGAGACTGTTTGGTTTGCACTACACCTTCAAGTTTTCAAGGAGTTTGTCTGTCTAAGATAATTTAACAAACAGCACTATCAAAGAAGCACTGTACAGCATAAACCCTGTCTAGGAGATTTCTCTTACTTCCTCTGTTTCTGGTTCTCTACCTTGAAACGTCAAGAAGAATACATTCTTCCATTTATATTTCCTGGGCCTGTAAAACCTGGAAAAGTTTGAGAATGGATCTTATTAATGTGTTCAAATATTTTAAGGGAGAGTATATATGGGATGGGGACAGGTGGTTTGCTGTGGTTCCTAGCAACTGGAAAAAAGGCAACAGTGTCAGACTGGAACATATACAGTTCCATCTGCACATGAGAAATTCTTCACTGTGAGGGTGACAGAGTACTGGAATGAGCTGCCCAAAAAGGCTGTTTTCTCTAGAAATGTTTAAGACTTGTCTTAGTGTGATCTAAGGAAATGTGTTCTTGGTGACCCAGATTAAAGAAGGGAGGTTGGATTAGATGATCCCCAGTGGCTCCTTCCACCGCACACATACAACCAGTCCACATAGAGAGGGATAAATTTAAGAGCAAGCCAGAAACTCCTTCCAGCCATGATAATTTGAACCATATTTTTTAAATTCAAATCAGTTATTAGTTCAGTTAATCAATTAGGTTTAATGGCTTTCTGTTAACTCTTATTGTCAGAATGGCTCAATTTCTCAAATTAAATCTGGGCCTTTCTCCTATTTTGCTGAGTTTGCTTTTGGCTCAGGAAGATGGCTGTGCAATTCTTTGGACCAAAGATTCTGTCTGTGACAGAGACAATTCAAAAATTTTTTGTTCTGGTGGCCATGTGTTGGTGTTTTATGTTTTGAAAAGAAGAACCTAAGAACAGGATGTTTCTGGAGGATGTTAACCATTGCAATTCATAGAGTTTTAGAATCATAGAATATTGATTATAATATTGTGCCCCGGTGGCACAAGTGGTAGGAATGCCGCCTTGCAACACCAGGGCCTGGGGTTCGAATCCCCCCTGTGGCGCAAGTGGTAGAAGTGCCGCTCTGCAGCACAGAGGCTCGAATCCTGGGAGTTGGACTCGATGATCTCTAAGGTCCCTTCCAACCCGCACGAAACTATTACTATTACTATTACTATGAGTTGGAGGGGACGCATAAAGTTCAGTGAGTCCAACCCCTGGCTCCACATAAGGCCACCCAAAGTTCTTTTTCTTTCCTGCTTGTATACAACATGTGTGGGAATCATCAAAATAATGAAGAACAATGAAGAAAATAACAAAAATGAAGGGAATTGTAGAACTAGATCATTTGATGACTATGGATATTCTACATGCATAACATGCAGCACAAATGATTAGCACAAAGAAGAACAAAAGGGAAAAGTTGTTCAATCAGTTTAAATTGCAACGTGGAAGGATGATCTATTAATCTCAAAGTACATATGATTTTCCTCTGACTAAAATGCTGCTGTATCTAATATAAATAGGTAAAGACAAAATAAAATTATTCCAAACCATGTCAGGGATTTATAGATGGAGTAAGCAGGAAAGGCTGTTACCTGAGGAAAACCATGGCCATATTAGGCATTCAGGTGGTGATAGATGATCTGTGGAAATAATTTGGCCTGTACGAATGAAAGCACCTTATGCTCTAATGCAAGTAGTGACTTAGCTGTTGACAGAAGGAAGAGGTGCTAATTAGGACACAATAAGTGAGTTGGGTCAGTTAGTCTTTAGTGGTTAACTGTGTATTCATTTTGACATTTTCTTGTCATAAACAATGGCAAATCAAACAGTCATAGCTTGAGATACAAGTAATACAACAGGAAGGTTGGAATAGTTTACTGATGCATGTGTTTAGTGGGATGGCTAATGCATCTGAGATTTGCTGTCCTGTGGCTTTTAAGCTCTGAATCATGGCATATATGTGATACAGACTACATGAAATGTTGATAGCAGCATTGCTGCACACCCACTTCTGTTCATACTGTGGGTGTAGTTGGTCAGAACAAGATAGACAAAAAAGTAATAAGGTCAATCTATTTAAGATAAATGTTGGCTTAAAAATTCTTGCAGTACTGAAATCCAGTGGAACAGGAAACATTTTGGAGAATTTCTAACAAAGTGTATCCCAGGTCAGTTAAAGAAAAGCAAAATCCTATATTGAGCATACTGACTAACCTAAATTGTTAAAATGAAACTCATTCAACAGAATAAAAAGTTAATCTCATTTACTGAATCCATTTTAATTGAAATAACACTGTTTGAACGGTTACTGTTAACTCCTTATATTCAGTATTCACAGCATACTTGCAAAGGACAAGAGAAGACACAGATAGCACTAGCAGTATTATATACTCTATAGTGAAGCATCAAATGAATCACAAAAATTTTCAGAGGTGTGCAGCATGCTAGTCTTGTATTTAATTCGCGGTCTTTAATGTTATATCAACAAGATAATATTTTGTTCGCCATAGACTAGTCTAATGATGTCCCATTCCTGCTATAATTAACTCCTTTGGAAAATATGTCATAGCTTGGGCATTTTTGAAATAACAGCAGCTGAAGTCATAGTTAAATTTTGTTTATCGCCATGTTCTGAGTGCTTGCAGAACTGCAGGAATGGTACAGTTCTTCAACTTTATTTACTATTCCACCGAGTCAGTGCAATTCCAAAAGAATGCAACATGTCCTAACTATAGCTTCGTTTTGCACAGGTGAACCAGAACATGCTTGGGAGGTTGAAAGAGGAACAACCTTCTTATTGCATTTATTCATCTGCAAACTGAACTAAGCTAAATAACAAGGATGCAGCCACACAGGACTTTAACATTTAACACTGAACACATTGAACTGAGTCCACACCAGCTGGCAACCAGCAGAGAGAGCAAAACAGCAGTTAAGCAGAAATTAAAATTATTCCCATACAGTTACGAACAGACAGAAAATCTGTATTTCTTACACTGGTCTGACACATTTTCCAGGGTTCATTCTATGTGATAGTTCTGTGAGTTGTTTTATCTACTATTCTGCTGATGACTTGGGTAGTTTAGATTGCACACCTGAAGTGCATACGAAAGGGAGTTACATTAAAATAAATGAGCCTATTCACATCAGAAAGCTGTGAGAGATAAAGGTTTAAATATTCACAGCAGGTGGCACTACCTCTTTCATTTCAAAACATTGCAAGGGAAAAGAAGAATGTAATAACTATCTGATGTCAGGAAGGGGCTAGGGAGAATATTGCATCCGGTGTCAACTTAGGGCTTTCCTAAAAAACTGAGGGACCCCAGCTTCTGTATTTCATTTGCAATCAGAGCTGATCAGTAACTATTTCCTTTTGTTCCCTGTATCTTCTTTCCATACATCCAGCCCCTGATGTCAAATATCCTTTCCAGGGTAAATGTCAGAGGAAAAAAATAGCTTTTTTATATGTGGAGACTTCACTGCCTACTCATCTCAAATTCTGAAATGTCAGATGTTGTTCTTTCTGGTTAAAAGTAAAATAAATGCTATTTCGTGTGTGTGAGTGTATGCCAGTTAGAAACTTACTACAAAGAATGACTGGAGTGAAATTACACCATTAAGAGCTGCGATCTATGAATGCTCATAGAAACACTTCATAGATGTATATTGTTCTTACAGAGGAAACACACTGGCCTAAGAAAAATATTTTTACTTTTTAACACTCACCATCCAGAACAGAGACAGGATCTGTTGTTACCCTGTAGTCCTATAATAGAGTACTACCATTTATAGTAACAGGCTGTAAGCTTTGCACTGAGATTGCAAGACCTAAGGATTGAAGACTGTCAGTCTTGCTCTCCCTGAACTTGTCTTGACCTGTCTCGAGCTTTCTTTCCCCTTAATTTAGTGGGAACAGACTCTAACACAAGGCTGTAATATAGAGAAGTACAGGTCTGGTGTGACATCTGAGCCCTTGAGAAGTAGGGACACAGAATGCAGCTCAGATAAACACATATGTGGAATAATAAATCCTAGCATAAGCTGGAACTGAGGACCCCATTGCTTGAAGCAACTCATGGTCAGCTACAGAAAAGCAGGCCTGGAGCTCAGCAAAACTGGGTTTAGTGGTAATAAAGATAGCAAATATCCATGCAACGTGGAGCTACAGAGCAGTAAAGAGAGAGCAAAGACATAAAAGCATTTTAAGAAACACATAAAAATGACTCAGATTTGACCACAGTGTGAGGATAAAGAAATGGTCAGCATGAGCATCGCATTCCTCTTAGAGAATGCCTGCAGGTGCTGAAAAGTCACTATTACAACTTCCACAAACACCAGAAGGAAACCATCAGCTTTAGGACCTCAAGGAGAAGAGGCAGTGTGAGCATACCACTGGAAAAAATGGGGAGCAACTAGAGAGTATAACAATTCAAACACTATTAAAATCATTTCTTTTTCTATAAAAAATAGATTTGGACTAATAATGATTAAATTGTTAAGATTTGAGCTATACTAACAATAAATGATTGCATCTTTGTCTGTACTTCCTTGTGTTGAAAAAAAAAAAATGTTTTTTAGCATTACAATTTATATAGTTTGCATCACATTTACATTTTTATGAAGAACATGTCTAAGCGACCATATGTGAATTTAGTCCTTACATAGAATTTCTGACACCTCTGCCAACCTCTCTTAAACTGCAGAGAGGATAAACAACCATCCTCCACAAAACTAATGCAGCTAAAGCATAAGTGCAAGATTCCCTACACTGTCCTTCCAGTGTGCCTCAATTCTGATTGACAAGGACTGTTTTGAAAGTGGGAGGTTATTGCAGTTTCCATGACCCATTCAGCACTTGACCTGTCAGCATGACAGCCAAAAAGTGTGACAATTAGTGTGATATATTTGTATTAATTTCAGCATTAACTGCAAAAATAACTAGTCTGGACATTCTGGAAGTACTATGACATAGGCATATAATATAATTGAGCACTGGATTAATCTAAATGGATCTTAATGATGCATATGAAAAAGTGTATAACTTTGAATATAAACATCTGGCTGATGACCGGTGAGGGACTGCCTAGAGTTCATTTGTACCACTGCCCACTAGTAGATGGGATCCAAACAACCCATTTCATCATGAACCCTTGCCATGAACATACACTTTCCTGCATTTCTGTTTAGAGCAGTTTGTCCTTCTGGATGAAATTTTCTCTCTGCAGCTCATATCACAATGCTAGTGCTGGTAACCATGATGGGCAACATAGTGTTCTCCACAAACTGTTATGCAGGCAAAAATTTGCACTTGTTTATCTATTACTTCTCTGAGGGAAACTTAAATAATGCTACTTTGCATCTAGTGCAGTCTTCCTGATTTCATTTTAAATAATAAAACAGGTTTTGTGCCGGTAGAAGTTGATTTCCATAATTTTACCCAGCAGTAAAAATACATAAAACAAGGACAGAAATTAATCCTAAAAAATACCTATTCAGGCTCAGCTTATGATATGTTTTTAAAATCACTGTTGCTAGCATCTGTTTGTTAGTTTTCTTCTTTTCTTTTTCCATTTGGTTTCATTAGATCAATATCATGTTACCCGTAGTTCTTCCCATAAGATTATTCTCCAGACACAGAAACTCATTCCTTCTGGGGATTTTCTCAATCTCACTCTTATTCACATAAGCAGGGTTTGACATATTGAATATACAAGGCTTTAAACTGCCCACTTTATAAAAGTTTTTTTTCATAGACTGTGACACCGCAATGCCAAGGTTAAGAAACTGTGCATAGTTGTGGTTTTTTTTTTGTTTGTTTGTTTTGTGTGGGTTTTTTTTGGGGGGGAGGAGGGGGAAGGGAGGTTGTGCTTTATTTTTGGTGCATAAATCATTTTTAGACTTACCTAATTTCAAAGCATAAAGGGCATGTCAAACTTTACTAAACTGAAGCCTCAGGAAACAGTCTCTAACAATGATGGATTTTTATAATGATATAACCCTTAATGAATTATTGTAGTTCCTTAACAAGGTTTTAATAAGAAATTTCTTTTGCCAGCATGGTTATTAGTTATCTCAACTGAATAGCCATGGGCCTGTCTGCCATAAAATTGTACAACATAAATATTTCTTTCTGTATCAGTCATTCAACAATGCAAAATTCCAAGCCATGCATAAAACAAACTTACTTTTTTATTTATTTGCTTATTTTTTAAAGGTTTTTGTTTTGTATAAGATTATTCATTTGCTTGTTTGTTTTAAAGGTCATTTATTTTTTGAATATGTAACATGAAATGAAGATGTGCTGACTACAAGTTATCTATTAACTCATGTATAATGGAAGAATGTGCAAGCCATTCAAGCACTTTCCTGCTTGCTGAGGTGTCTTGAAGGAGTGTACTGCAGCACACAGTCTTTTAACACTGATTGAGTGCTTTTCTGTGTCTCTGTGTACATCTTTATGGATAATTCTTTTTTGTTGTTGTTGTTTTATTTTGTTTTGTTTTGTTTTCTGTTAAGGTATTTTTATGTTTCTGAGTAGTGCTTTAAATACTCTCATTACTGTAATTGTTTTAAATATGAGTGACAATATGCATACTTGTGCGCATATATGTGTGCACATGCTTCTTAATTTATTGATCCCCATTTGAGACAGTGTAACTATAATTTTGAGCTATAGCTCTAGAATTCTAAAAGAACACTAAACCACCAAAATACAGCACTGAGAAATATCTTTATGCAGACCTCTTGTGTGTCTGTTATGTTACAATTATTAATTGCATGTTTAATTATTCAGGAGACATTAAAGCTGACTGCAATGAGCTGCAGAAGAAACTTATGATACTTGCTGACTGCATTATATAATATAGTGGGGAATTTCATGTCAACAAGTAAAAGTTATAAGCATTGTTAAAACAGCAGTAAAGGCTCATATTCTGTGATGGAATCTAAATTCATGACTCCAATCCAAGAAAAGGATTTAGAAGTCATTGGATATTTCTCAGAAAACATCAAATCAGTAATCTGCAGTTGTCACAAAGGCAAGCAGAATGTTAGCAATTATTAAGGAGGAATTTAGAAGAAAATATGAATTGCTATGTAACCAGAGAAATCCATAGAAATTCACTTTACGACTGTGCTTATGTCTTGAATACTGTATACAGTTCTAATCCCTCATTTCAAAAAGGATAGATGAGAACTAAGAAAGACACAGAGAATATTTAAAAGAATGATCAGAGCATATCTTCTTTCCAAGGGCAAGTTCAACACACTAGGAGTCTTGGATTATTTGGGGTAGACGGCAGGGGTAGAAAGCAAACAGAATAAAACAAAAGGATGACTTAGAACGGCTATAATAAAAGGCTATAAAATCAAGAGCATGATAGAAAGGAGCAATATGGATCAGTATCTCACTATTTTTCATGCCAGCATTCAGAATGCATGCAGCCAATTACATTATTAGGTAGCAAGTCTACAAACGATGGAAGCATTTTTTCACAGATCACATAATTTCATTGTGGAGCTCATTTCCACACACTGTTGTGGAGGCCACATGCATAAATGGGATTTTAAAAAGTGATTATACAACTCAATTAAAGAAAAGTCTGTCAAGAGCTATTAAACATGATGAAGTGATTCCTCAGCTTAGGAAATACTTAAACGATGTATTAGCAGAAGCTAGAAGGACATAAGAAGGAGGAAGATTATTCTAATTTAGCTCTGCATTGCTTTTTTTATATATATACTTGCTTGCTTGTTTGTGCTTTTGTTATTGATAATTACTTTTTGCTTTGTTTTGTTTGTCTTCCTTTAGTTTCCTTTGTTCATATTACTTTCTTCAGCACCCTTCCCTGACCACTTCAAAGATGGGATGCTGAGTTAGATACTTTGATCTCAAATGTCAGAAACTTTCTTAAAATCACATATTCTTCTTACAGAATAAAATCTTTAGGAAATTTGTTTTAATTGCTTTTGTGCTGCAAAATTGTGATCATAAAGTAGTGCTTGGTAGTGATGACATGAGAAAAAACATATTTGTACAAATTATTTAACATAATATAATATGAAAAAAAATCTTCTGATCATATGGGTTTTGTTTTTTTTTTTTTTAATGTGTAATCTAAACAAATTTGAGATGCTTCTGACTATTTCAGAACAGAAAATCTCATTTCTGAACAGTATTGTAATCATTGGCTTAAATTCCCTGTTGAGTCTTAACTTGCCTTTTGCCTACATTTGCCATATTCTAGCCTGTATTTGAGACTGAGCATGTGGTTACTTTTAGGAAAAATCAAGAGAGAAAACTGAGGCTTCTAAGAGCAAAGCTCTGTTCATTCTCAGAACAAGCATGGACAGATGGTCTTTCGTACAGCTCAGGTTTGCAGAAAGACAGTATGTCTGCTAAGCCTTCAGTAGAAGTTACTCCAGGTGTTTTCCTCTCTGCTCTTTTTCAGAAGTAACATAACTGTTTTAACTGCAACATTTGAAAATGATGAGCCCCTACATAAGCCAAATATCACATACCGTCAAAATCACAGAGGATATAAGAGATGTAGAAAAAGGTTCAGTGAATAGACCATCTGTATTAAAAAATCCGTACATAATTTACTCAGGAAACTGATGAGACTTTCCAAAAGTTTAATTGAACAGGATAGCAATGTTAGGTGAACATTATTGCATCAAATGGGTAAATGAATATTAAAAGCACTGATGATATTACTAGCAATGGCTACATTAGAAGTCTTTTTGAACATTTATTGTAATAATTCAACCACAAATGGTATCTGTCCATGATTCATGATTCATGTCCATGGACAGATACTTGAAAGCAGCAGGTTTTTATACTTTTTTGTGTTTGATTTGGATCAAATTTATGTGAAGAAATTGCATAAATCAGGAGAGATCTTATACAATTCACTGTAACTTATTAAGACTTTTGTTTCCATATACATAAATGAACTTTGCTGATGTTAAATGCAAATGATTGTACTTGATTGACCCTGAAGTTTTATATTCTGGACAAAAAATGATGGAGCATCTTGAAAGCCATATGTTAGCATATGTAAAGAAGACAAATCGCAATATAAATATGGTGATTATTAATGGTTAGCCCTGTGAACAACAAATTTTAAAAGCACACAAAGAGAGAAGGTGAAGAGACAAGATTAAAAGGCAGAAATATCGATCACATCCTGCAGCTTTATGTTTCAGAACATCATTCACTTTCAGCTCTCTGTCTCAGTGACAACCAATGAGCAACTTGAATTTTTTTTTTTGCTGTTGTGGTTACTTCTTCGTATGCAGAAATTTTTGCAAAAGATAATGGAGAAGAAACCCACTGGGAAACCAATTTGTAAACCCTCAAAGGAAACACATCTTTTGAGACAATACGCAATTATGACATCTTTCCAAAATACACTCATGTAGCTGTATGATTTATGAATAAATAAGTTAGGTTTGGTTGTACACACATATTTTTAATGCATTTATTGTTAATTTCCTATATGAACCTTTGTCTGGACTTTTTTTCAGAGATATATATATATATATACACATATGCAACGTCTCTTTATGTCATAGCTACATAAATATAGATGGATATTTATAATCATGTGAATAATAAAGATTATAAAAAATAAAACTGAGCAACATTGTAACAAACAAACAAAAAAGATACATTTCTTAATATTTTTACAAATAAAATATTCACAATATTAAGCATATTAAGCAACCTGCGATAGTCCACTTTTTTTTTTTTTTTTTTCATTTTGTGAGAACTGAGTACTAGAAAAAGTATTAGACATCTGACATGGACCTCTTGTATTTCATAGGTACCATTCATCCCAGATGAGTTAAAGGCACGTTTCCCCTGACTGGGTCAGGAGTAGCTGCCATAAGCATTTCTCAGTCAGCAGGAGTCATCCCTGAGCCAGTGGGAGCTGTCATAAACCATTCTGACATAGCATGTATCATGCTGGAAGTGAGACTGACCTCTCCAACCTCTCTTGCTATTATATGCAAGTAATCAGACGAGTCTACCTATATAGTAACTCAGACTGCGTTCAGCTCATTCATTCAGTTCCTAATGTTACTGGCCTGAGTATAGCAGCAAAATACAAGTACCTATGATTTTTTTGTCTAGATCAGTAGGATTATACCAGTGTGAATTATTGTGGACTGCAGAATATGGTACTTTATCTTACACCATTTTAGCCTCCAAGCCATCAAAGGGAGATTTTGAGTAGCATGTAAAAAGAGCCATATAGCTGCAAATGCTCTGCTATGTGTCCCATCCTTGGTCTGTATAGGTAGGCAAGTGCCCTGAGTTTGGAAGTGAGGGTCTCGTAACAGTGTTTTCTGCACAAAAATCCTTTACACCAACGGAGGGTCAACTGTTGAAGAACAGACTACACAATGGATGTTTTAATATCTGGGTAGTACCGGAAAACTGCTGCATTTTAACTCTGCTTAAAGTCTACTACTATGAACACTTTTAGGAAGAAAGTGACTAAGCTCTCTTTTTCAAAAACAGAATAGTGGTCACTGCTTTTAAAGTGATTATTCATGTACCTTGCTTTACACTGTAGCTCCTGGCTATACTATAGCTGAATGCTGAACATTCACAGAGAATGTGGGAGACCGCTGTCTTAGATTTCCTTTTTGATTCAGGGAGATCAAACCCATAAAGCTCATCTTCCAGAAATGCTTCTACCTTAAAGTACTCAGTAGGAACAACATGAATGTGGATTAAGAGAAGCTTTTCACTGCTCCTTTAAACGCCTTTTCCATATGCCAAATATGTTTAAGGTTTAATTAGATACACAGTTACAGTCTGCACTACAATGAGGACCTGAGAAGGGTTCACAATGCTGAACCCTATTTAAAACTGTGATACTTAACTATGCCTCATCTCACAAAAGATAGGCTGTGGAAGACAGTTCTTTACTATTTTATCTGGTATTAGCCGGCTAGAGCATCTCTATATGTAAAGTCTCTCAGCATTTTACCCTGAAAATTGATCTGTGGGACAGTTGCATAAGATCAGTTTCAACCTCTGCTGTTGAAGTAGTCCCACTTAAAGTGTAGAGTATAGACAGACTAAATGATTCCTGAAATAGCATAAGAGTTTTTAGTACTCTGTGACCTAACAAGTCAGGGTCTGTGTGATGAAGAAATAGACTGCCTTCATATACCTGTATCAGCACACATATTTAGGATAAGCCTGGATCGTGAATGAGAACTCTGATGTTAGTCACGTGAAAAGAGCAGATCTAGAAAGTCAAAAGAATAAATGGCTTCTGTTTTTCCATGTCTAAAATCAATGTTCTCAATGCTAGTGTTATTAGGTAAAAAGAATAAGGAAAGTAGGAGCCTACATTTTGTGATCCTTTTCTTCATCATATGTGACTGAAGATAGTGACGCTACTTGGTAAATAAAGAAAGAGGAAAACAAATAGGATAAAGCGTCTATTTAAATCAGGAAACTGCCTTTCATGACACATGGTTACTTCTGGTTCTACAGAGTGAGACAAATGCTGCTATTATTTGGTAGAGAAACCTGTTACTATATGTGAAGGCATAGCTGGAACAAGGTAGCCAGGACATAATGGTTAGATGGGACTTTGAACAGAATTCATATAGAAATTCTGTACATAAGATTTCTTCTTCTAGTATTTGGTCATATGATGGTCTGCATTTTCCTGTTTTTCCTAGTTGTAATTAGCCCCCAACCTCCCCTGCCATCCCTCCCATTTAGATTGCTGCAAATATCTAAAGGATATGCGGGCAGTCTCTGCTATTTTGGAATGGGTCTGAGGAGTTCTTAATGCTGCTGAATAACAGACTGAAAGATAATTCCAAAACAGTTGATCGTTGCTCTTTCCATTGGCTCAGCCCTTGATGGAACAGCATGTGCTAAGTAGTCCCTGTCCTTAAAAATAAAAAAGCAAGCATGCAGACAAACAAAGCTAGAGAAGAATAGAAACATAAAAATTAACCAAATAAAATCCCACATTTCTCTCTCCCTGCTCCACACACACATACAGGTGGGAAATGTGACTACTGAACACTGAATTTTCTGTGTGCACCACAGCTGCAGAAACAGCTGTGCTAAATGGCTTTGCCTTGAATCACTGAAAATCTGTGGTGTTCATCAGCTTTGTACAAATCTTGGTTTTTGCATGTGCTGAAATGGATTTTGTTTCCTTGTTCATTCATTTTGTCTGCATATGACCAATATGAATTCTGTCTCTCTCTCATGTGAAAATGCATTCTCCCTATTGTATTTAACAGTCAAAACCTGTAGCCTTTATAGATTTACTGTGGTGACATACAGCAGTAGCAAATTCATGTTTGAAAACCACTGAAGAGTGTATACATTACATTGTAGCTGACAGCCTGTAGAGAGGCACAGTATAAATACTTGCAAACAGTGCTTTATTTAGTTTCTTTATCTTACATTTTATTACTTCCTGTTGTTTTTATTATTTAGATTCTGATAATATACTTATTGCATTTTGGAAGGTTGCATAAATCTTTTATTCAGCATCATACACCTCCCTCACAGTTAGCACTAGGCTTTCTGTAAATAGCTTACAAGACACCTCTGGAATTTATCTACTTTAAGCTCCTGCTCAGAGGTCAGCCTTGAAACCAGACCAGGTTGAATCAACCTTTGTCCAGTATTTGCATAAGCAAGTAGCTCTACATTCGTGCCAGCAGCGGGGTCAGCTCACTCTCTGACAGCTCCGGCCGTTCCTCCTGCAGCTGCTTCCGCTTCTCCTCCAAGAAGATGAACATGTCTGAGATGGGGTGCTTGGGCTTCTCAGAGCTGGCCTTGCCGGTCTCTGGTGAGGACTCTTTGGATGCAGGACTCGTCGCCCCTTTCCTGTTGCTGCCCAACATCTCCTCTCCAAGTACCCGCTGCTGCTCCTCCTCAGGCAAGCTCTCCAGGAAGCGGAGCAGCTCGATCTCGTAGTCTTTCTTTTTCTGGTCACATTTTTTGCGGTAGGCGTCCTTCTCCTTCTGGGAGAGCAGCTTCCACTGCTGGCTGCACAGCACCATCCACTCTGTGCTGGGCACGTCTTTCATGTTGGCCATCAGCTCGGCACAGTACAGGGAATAGCTGTTCGGGGGCGGTTTGGTGGGTCGTCCATCGAACTTATCCTTCAGCTGCCTCTCAGCCTTGGTGAGCGTGGAGTGGGTGATGCCCTCCTCGCTGAGGTTCAGCTCCGGGTGCTTCTGGATGTAGTCACGCATGATCTCCTCATACTCCTTCCGCTGTTCCAGGGCCTTATGAATCCATTTCAGCCTCTTTTTATTGGAGAGTTGAGACCACTGCTTGCCCAGCGACTCTTTTACCTCCTTCGTGGTGGCATCTGGATGCACTTTCAGGTAGATCTTCTTCTCGTGGTTGTACCACAGCTGCTTGGGTTACTCAGGGACGACGGATTTCTTGGCGTTCTGGATGAGGTCCGTGTGATCTTCCCTGAACCTCACCAGGTTCCTCTCAAACTCTTGCTTCTCTCTCTGGAAGTCCTGGATGTATTTCATCTTTTTCTTCTCGGGAAGCTCCTTGTATTTCTTGGACAGGATCTTGGTGAGATCCAGGTTGCTCATTTCAGGGTGAAGTTTGGCGTATTTGGCTCACTTCTCCATGAAGAAGCGGAAGTAGGGAGTCAGGGGCTTCTTGGGGAAGTCGGGGTGTTTCTTGAGCTTTTTGCCCTTGTAAGGATTCTTCACATGCTCCTCAGCATCCATGATCAGCTCCGTGAAGGTCTGGAATTTCCTCACCTCGTTGGAGATCTCCATCCACTTCATCTTGCACATCTCCCCCGAGAAATCCTTGAAAGCCACTTTCTCCCAGTCCAGGTGCGACTTGGTGGTCTTGAACTTGCTCCCGTCGCTGGAAGGCAGGTTGTTCTTCATGCACTCCAGCAGAGTCAGCATGTACTCCTGCGACCAGCAGTCTTGGTTTTTGGGAGCTGTCATTTCCAAGTCTGCAGGGCACTCGCTGTCGCCGTTCATCCTCCACCTGCCTGATGCCAGCACGGTCCCTGCTGGCGCTGGGTGCTACCGTCGCTCAGTGCCGCTGTGCTCGAGCTCAGAGCGCGGCCGGGACCGAACCAAAGATGTAAAGGTGTATGTTTGGTGGCCCTGCTAGGCTGGGGGGTTGGAATTACATGATCCTTGAGGTCCCTTCCAACCCGGGTCATTCTGTGATTCTGTGATTCTGTGATAGCTCTAGAATTATCCATCCTTCATATCTGCAGATATTGCCTGTATCTACTTTAAATTTCCTTTTCTGTAGTTGATGTTCACTAAACCCCCGTTGCTTCCCTGAGAAGTACCTCACTCCATCTTCTTTTTAATGCTTAAAACAAACCAAACCAAACCAAACCAACAAAAATACCCAAAGGTTTTAAAGAAGTATGTTTTTACAAGAGTAAATTTCATAGAAATTCTCAAAGTGGTGATACCTTGAAAGAGTGACATAAACAGAGACAAAATTTGGTGATTAAGAGATATTTTTTTTTTAAATTTCAGTCACATTTCCAGACTTTTGCAATACATCTGACAGAACAATATTATCTTGTTTATCCTGCTTTGGTCAAGAAATAGGAATCACTTATTTTAGGATTACTAGCCCTCTTTTCAAGTGTCAGTGTATGGCTAGCATAATAAGCATGTCAGTGTAAAAATTATTCTGTGTGTGTAGGGTAAGTATCTTGAAAATGTAGATGATCATGTGTTTTATACACATATAGATGAATAGATTAGTGCTTCTGGTAATTGATAATGACTGCTTGGAAAATTTAAGTAAATTTATGACTATCACTAGAATTAAAATCTGAATTTTGGTCTATTGTATAAAGCATTCCGAGATATGTTGCAACTACTGAGGTTTTTTTTTTTTTACAAGAATATCTTACTGCTGATCATATAGCTTACGCATTGTGATAATAATGTCTGGTCACTGAAGATTTTATAAAAGAAATTGCTGAAATGCCATTGATAGAAGTTCTGGAACCCAATGAAGAAGGAAACTGACATGCAGTTTTCCTGAAGTGGCTGATGTGATTCTGACATATGGTTACAGACCTTTGCCCAGATATAAAGACTAAAAGAAGCCTAAATATTCTTTTCAGTAATCTATCATAACACTTAGCATGTTAAAATTAGAATCCTTCTTGAGTATTGAGCTTTAATTTTTTGGGGGGCCTATTTTGTATCTGTGAGGAAAGCTTATTAGAAGAAGGCTGTTCAACTTTGACCCACACCCAAATCTCAGAGTATAACTCTGCATGGATTTACTTCCTGAAGTGAATTTTTTTTTGAGCTACTACCCATCTGGAAGTTATTTAAGTATGAATGTCTCCAAATCATGAAGTCTTGCTAATTCAGTCTTGGTAAACTTGCGTTTCTGTTTGTGTCACTACCTCTTATCAATGAGTACCACTGAACAGTCTCTGGCTATGTTTTCTTAGGTCCTGCCATCAGACATTGATAAACACTGGTACAATTGCCCTCAGACACCTCTTTTTTAGTTGAAGGATTCCAGCTCTCTCAGCTTTTCCTCATATGAGAGCTGCTCCAGTTGCAGCTTTGTGTTCCTTTTAAAAGCTCTCCCAGGTATAATCATGTGCCTCATACTAGGCAGACCAGACTTAACTGTAGCCTTACCAGTGCTTATTAGAGGGGAAGTATCAATTCCCTTCATCTGCTGGCAACACTTCCTAATGCAGCCCAAGATATCATTAACATTTTCAGTGACAAGGACACTTTTCTGGATCATGTTAATCTTGGTGTCCACTAGTAACCCTACGTCATTTTTTGTAAAGCTGGTGTGCCCCCCATGTAGCTTGATGCCAGGAGTTCTACTTCCCTAGGTCTGGGATTTACTCTTTGTTGTTTTCATTGAATTTCACAAGTTTTTTATCCATCCTTTTCTCCAATCTGTTGAGATCTCTCTGGATGGCAGCACAACTGTCAGGTGTATTTTCCACTCCTCACAGATTTTGACTACTATCCATTCTGATTCATGCTATAAGTTATTTGCTTTGTCCAAGAGGAACTCTTCTAATATTACAAATTTCCTCTGGGCAATTGGTGGCAGGAAATTATTTCTGTAAACTATACAGTTAGAAAATGAACAAACAAACAAACAAAAGCCAGTCATAATGTGCTGTATTTCTTTTGCTGATCCACTCTCAAGCTCTGAAAACGTGGCATTTCATTTAAATGAAATACAAGACTCGTGTTTTCAAGATATTTATAAAAAGTGAATGATAAAAAAAGTCATAAAAGTCAATGCAGACAAGACAAAATGCTGTAATGGAGATACTGTGACCCAAGTTTTACTTTTCTGTTTTGGAACAGTATTTCAAAAGTTTAGAAAATCAAGACTCCATCCCTAGAAGTGGCCAATGTGTCCAAATGTTCAAAAAACATTTCCTTCCTTCTAGAAAACTGCAAATAAGAAACAACATAACTCTACAGAGTAGTCAAAAATGAAAATAATGATATGATACATGAAGAACTGAGAGGGGATTCCACGGGAGTATTTTTTTATTATTATTATTTTTCCCTACAATGTGAAAGAAGACAGATTTTTAAAACAATTTTAGTAATCATATTCAAAGGAATTAGCTTGTGTTTTAGAGCTTTATGCTATCTTGCTGACAAAGATTCAACAGTGAGTCCTTTAGTCTGAGTTATATCGGAAAAGAAACCCTTTTAAGCATAATCACATATTCAGAGAATAATGACTCAGGCAGATAATCACAAACAACATCACGAAGACTTTCTTGGTGACTGTTATGTTAAAGTTTAGAACAATGTGTCCTGAATTCTGGCACTGTTGATATAAGCAATAAGCACTTGGGCTATTATAAATAGAGTGCAGTAAATTGTGTTTCAGGTCACTATCATTTTGAATGCACCAGAGTTCCTCAGCACTTTCTTCAGCTGAAGCAGTCGTGTCAATCATCTACCTTCTGGTACATCAGGGTTTTCATTAGTTCTATAACTGCCTGACCTTGTGCCAGACTTGAGCAGACAGGTAGTTCATAACCCTTTACTGTCAGAATTAGCATTCATGATACTACTTAAACTGCAGAGCAAATTTAGAGTTCATTATTAAATGAGGCATATGTTACTACACTTATAACTGATTCAGTTTAGTTATTTTTAGTTTGACCTTTTCTGTATTCATCAAACCAGCTTTGAAATAGACATTGAGGTACCCTTTACAGTTAGTTATAAAAATTCTTGAAGATGATTTATTTTTTTAATAGAGTTTTCTGGCAAATTCTCATATTTCAGTAGAATAGTGACATGCTGAGTGTATTGCTATTAGCTTAACTAAAATAAGCAGTAATATTGTGTATGTTAATGATCATATTGTTCAGCTCTATAATCTCTCTTTTCCTTTGCTGTTATGCTGAGAACTGAGAGGCTAGCAGTTATTTCAAATAGAAGATTTCAGTAAGGATGGCAACAAAAGTGTAAAGGTAAGAGCATGAAAATTATTGAACTACATTTTGTCATGACATAGCTCCACAGATTAAATTTCCCCATTATTAGTCTTATTTTCTGGCTATCCCATCGTTCTCCTTCTGAGGTAATTCACTGAGAGCAGACACACTAAAAATTCAAACCTACTGGAATATGACATATTTAAGAACTGGTTCTTGTCATTTTCCTTCCACTGACTAAGATTTCTAAATTCTAACATGGAAAAGACATCCAATTGAAAATACATTGAATTTCTATAAATGTATTAAAACACTTACCAGGGCACCACAAAGCCTACGTGCTTATGATCTTAAAAAACAACCAAAAAACAAAAACAAAACAAAAACCACTCATGTTTATCACTGCAGACTTTACTAACCAGTTTTCACAAATATAAAATCTGATATATTAGGTTATATAATTATGAAAGCAAATTAAGAACTGATCAGTTTGCATATATAGAAGTAAAAAAGAAATTTTGAATTTGCAAGACATTAAATACATATCCTTCCTTTAAGCTCATCCACCGTCCTAATAACAGTACATAACTTCTAATGTATCTGGAGACCTAAAAATGCTTAGAAACTTACTGAAGTATGGTTAAAGCTTTCATTCTTTTCATTCCTTTTCTCCTTTCTTTTGCTTCCCTCCCCCCCCCCCCTTCTTTTTTCTTTAAAGATTTTATGCAATCAATCTTATAACTACAAAATGTCGTCCAACTATATTGGACAAAAGTTTGAGAGTTATTTAAGTATCCAACTCCCACTGAAATCAATAGGAGCTGATTGTAAAAGCCTAGTCTGTGCTATCATTACCCTTATGAGCCATTAAGAGGTGGAAACTACTGCAATTTGTGTTGAACAGAGAGTTCAACAAATCCTCCCAATTTCTTTTTTGGCAGGCAAAAGAACTCCCTGTCACAAAATAATTTTATACCCCATGAGCACAGCTATGTTATATGACAGCACAGAAAAACATTTTGTTGAATGAACTCTTTGGGGCTTCCGGAAAATAAGAAAATGAAACAAAATTTTAATACTGAATCTTGGCATTTAAACCTCAGTTTACTGTATAGTGTAACAAAGAATTTCATTGTCTTAGAAATGTCTGATATTTCTGTGTGCCATACTCTGCATAATGCAGATGAAGACTTAAGTTCATATGCAGAATGATGAACTTAGATATCTAATTAAGACAGACTAACTCACCCTCTGGGAGCATTTGGAGGCACCTGTCTTTCTTGAGAGAGTTTAAGATGGGGAATGTGGGAAAATTAGACAGCATTAGGATTACCAGTTTGTCTCTTAGCACTATATGGCTGAACTGCATTCTCAACCAAGTCAGGTGCCTAATAAAAGCATACTGAATCTGGCAAACAGTTTTCTTAAAGATATGCTGTGGGATAATCAGGAAGGAAGCACAGAGGGGCAGAACTTACTTCACAACTTTCTTATCTGGGGAACTAGACATGATCACAGACATAATCATTCTTTCGTATGAATCCATTTGCACAACAAAATAGAAACATGATGAATGATTACTGTTCTTTCATTCACCTAAATGTGCATTTTGCTTGCCTTCTTCCTTTTCCCTCTTGTGTTTTGTGGCTATTCAGGTATCAACTGAAAATGCTTCTGCCATGATAACTAGATGAAAACAAGTTGATTTCTGCACTTATTACTTATCTTACTGCTTTCTGCTTTAACTCTGTATATTTCTTCCATTTCAGATCCCTAAAAACCTATTTTTTACCTTTTTACCTATGTAGGAAGTAAGTATTATTCTGTGATCACAGAATAATAGAGTGGGCTGTGTTGGAAGAGGCCACAAAATCCATCCAGTTTGTGCCATGGGCAGGGTTGCCACCCACCAGCTCAGGCTGCCTGGGGTCCCATGCAACCTGGTCTTGAATGCCTCCAGAGATGGAGCACCCACAGCTTCTCTGGGCATCTTCCTCTAGTGTCTCACCACACTGAGTAAAAATAAATAAATAAATAAATAAATAAATAATAATAAAAAATCCTCTTAATATTTAATCTAAATCTCCCCTCTTTCAGTTTAAAATTGTTAGTCCTTGTTCTATCACTACTGGGCTGTTAAAACATCAGTCTCCTTGCTGTCTATAAGCACCCCTAGTCTTCAGGGGTGTTTCTCCAACATCTTATTAAATAATGGTTTTCTCAATCTGTGTGTTTGTTGTTTTTTGTTTTTTGTTTCCCCCCCCCCCCCCAGTTCTCTTCCTCAGCACTCTGGGAGAGTTATGGAACATCTTTGTGGTGCTTAGATTTCTGCTTGTTTAAATGATCACAGAAAGCAAGGGGTGATAGCTGTGTAAAGTGTAAAACAAAAATATTTTTTTCTTCCATGACCAAAACCAACATCTAAAATATTTATGGTAGATAAACCCTGTACTCATTGACCAGCTTTTTTCTATTCATATGTAGAGCAGTTAGAGACCTACAATCTCATGTTACAGGTTTTAACTGCAGCTGTTTCAGTATATTCTCTCCTGTGTTCAGACAAGAGCTCCGGGAGCTCAGAATTGCTCAGCAGTGGGAGGTAACAGCAAGTGAGTAGCTGTCACAAAGTGCCTGTCACAAAGCTGTCTTGAAGACAAGACCCCTGTTCAGGTAAAGTATTTCAAAGTTCTTTGTCTTTTTTTTTTTTTTTTTTTTTTTTACCCCTTTTAGTATGGAAGAAGTGGACTGTGAGGAGGTCATAAGAAAGCAAAAAGTCTTCACTCAAAATCACTGTATAATGACCAAAACAATATTTTCTCATACTAAAATAAAAGGTTATCTTTATCTCAGTGTTATTAAGTCCACAATGTTCAAAGGGGTAGATTACTGGTTTTATTATGTTCCAACTTTGGTCAAAGCCCACTCGGAACAGAACTAGTTCTTTGATCTTAAAGACTCTTTCTGTGTTGTATCTAGACTGAACGTGCTGGCATTACTTTCGATTTATTACAGTGATGATGATCTCTTAGATATACTATAATGTAGAGGATATCGGAATGACTGCATGATTTAGATAAACTGAATTTTCAGGGTAGATTTTGAGACATGCTATCAAATAGCTTAATAAACTAAAGCTTTATAATATCTGATGTATTCCCTTCATATACTAGCCTTGTAATTTCAGTCATAGAAATGATCATGTTTATCTGGAGCAATTTGTTCCTTTTAAGATCAGACTGATTATTGCTCATAGCTGAACTGTCTCAATTACTTTTGCAAAAAAAATTCTGCCTTCCTTACTATCTGAAAAAGTAAACTTTTTTCTTTTTTTTTTTTTTTTTTTTCCTTCTATATTTCCAAGTTCAGGCAGTTTGTTCAGGCAGTTTTGTGGTAAGTTTGCAAGGCTTGTTTTCATCAAATAAAATTCATATGGAATTGGGCGCTTGATACAATCAAGAACTAGAATGACTGGTATTTCATTCTGAGTTTCCCTCCTACAGAGAGCCAGTAGCTTCAGCTTAAGATTCAAACATAGCTCTCCAGCACACTTGCAGGAATGATTCGATGCTTTTAAAGTGTAACTTCTTTTTCAGTGTATTTTGCCATAGAAAATCATTTGGTTTTTATTTATTATTATTATTCAGTATATTTTCACAATACATTAAACCTCAGTATAAAATACAAACATTTCAGATCAACTAAATTAAAGTTTTTGATGGGAAGACAATTGGCAGCATTTTTTGTGTTATTTCTATGTACTGAGAGAGAAGTAGTAGGAAAATAAAGTTGTGTCATTTATTTAAAATATGTTTTCAGTAAAACTCTGGACAGAATCTGAAAGTATTTTGTTAATCACATTAGATAAGGTGGAAAAGAGCTAGTTGCTCGTGCAAGGTGATAAAGAATAACTTCAGACTCTGTGGGGCTTCCCAACTAATTTCATGTGTCTCTGTCCTGAGATGAAATAATATAATCTGGCCTTGTGAAGGTGTTCTGGATACCGTATAGTGTTACAAAATGGGCACCTACATGTAAATGTATGAGGACCCATGCTAAATGTTTTTCTGTCCAGAGTATTTATCTTGTTTCTGTCTTGATTTCAATATGTGTAAAATGTGTGACCAGAAATTTCTGTTAATAAGTCAGAAGCTTCAATTATTTTCTTTTTCTCGGAGAAGCATATATATACATATTTTCTTTTTTTAACCCATCCCTTGCTATTGTAAGGGAAAATATTATCTAATCCCTTAACTAACTCTATTGAATGGGAAAATATGTATTTAACAAGTGTGATATTCCCCCATAGAGTTCTCAATCATCTTTTGAAAAGGCAAAGAAGACATTTCCACCCGTTTCTGCAAAATTCAAATGCTTTCCATTAAAGTTGCCAGGCAGCCAATCGAGAACTTGAATTTTACAGGTCTGAAAGAATTAAAAATAAAGCTTTGAAATAAATAAATAAATAAACAAACTTATTTACTCATTAAACTTATTAAATTTATTAACTAGTAAAAGGAGAATAATGGAGTGATAATGGAGGGAATAATAAAGTGTTCTCATAACAGTCCAACTTGTCAACCATCTCAACTTTTCTTCTCAGAAATGAAAAGTATAGTAAATAAAATTTGAACTTGTTGTGGATCTTAGATACTTGTTAATCAAATTACATGCAAGGTTCTCTTTTATTTCATGAACTTCATTTTGTAAGGTTTTGGGAGCATTATTTTTGTGGGGGTTTTTTTTTCAGTAATTATATTAGGAAATTTGTAATCCAAGGCAAGCAGGAAAATAAATAAATAAATAAATAACTGCAGTAAAAACAGTCCTCCACTATGAAAACTCCATCATCATTTCTGGAAATAATAATTTAAATAATCATACATTTCAGACCTTTGAATTTTCCTAAGATTAATAATAGAAATTGAAATTAGATTTATGTACATTCTTTTTTAAAACAGTACTATTCACTTAGTATTGGAAATGTTCAATTTTACATTTTATTGGCACACTGAAAGACGTATGTAAATACAGAAAACAGCAGGACATCTTACATTCCTTGAGACCTATTCGAGATCAGAATCCTTAAGCACAATATGTACCTGTAAAATATGTAGCCACATATCAGTCACACAGGTTGCTGATTAAATGACGTTTCGTAGTTCTTAAAAGTGAGGAAATCATATGATTCTAAAGAAAGTGTGGAGTTCAGGTTAGGTAGTTGTGATCTTTTGAGTAGATGCAGAGAAAAAGCAAAAGGGGACAGCAGGCTTCTCTCTAGTTGAAAATGCATCAAAGACCAGTTTCTGTTTGCTAATGCTTGACACCATTGCTGCTACCTCTCTATTTGGTAAGGTAAACTTTTAGAAGAAATGAAATTTCATTTCCCTCCTGCTTGAACTGCTCACCACATACTGGTTCAAACTCCTCATTCCTCTTTTCCCTATTTCCTCAGTTTTCTTTCTCTGCTTTTTGAACTCACATTCCCTCTTTACCCTTTATTTTCAGTTCTACATTATCTGTTCTCCAAGGTCTTATCTACTTATTTTATTTCAGGATTTTTCCACCCACTTTGCATTTTCTAATTAACAGAACCTTAAAAGGACTTTTCAGAAACAATTCCAGATTTCACTCTTGTTGCATTAAAACTTCTCCTTCTGTATGCTGATCTCTGCCCCTCATTTCTCTGAAACCTTCTGCAGACATCTTCTTCTAGTTGCCCTTTCTCCAAATAGAAAAGTAGCCATTGCATTATTTGTTGGGATTTTATTTTTATTTTATTTTATTTTATTTTATTTTATTTTATTTTATTTTATTTTATTTTATTTTATTTTATTTTTGAGAGAGAGCTGTGCTTTCTTCAGTTATTGTACCTTGTGTAATCCTATTAAGCAGCATGAGATTGCGCCATTCCTATATAACAGCCTCTGAGTACAAGTATAAAAATATAATTTTAAATGCGTAATTATTAAGTGTACTTGTGTCTTGCAATTTAATCATTCCCTCTCTAAGAAGAGCATCAGTGTGACAGGCTTTACCATAAGTAAAGCTGATAAAATATTGTTTTAATTACTTATCAGCTATAAATTGGGCTTTGCTGGAGGAGATTTCTGCGTCCTGTAGAAAATTTTCAATTTTTGGCTGGAATAAAAATAAGTTACCTACAATTATAATTTAAGTCTTCCAAATGAACACGGGTATCATAAAGACAAGCTGTTGTCTCTGACTGATTTCTTGAAATGCTCTTTTTCATCAAGTCCAAACTTTGTATGGAGTAAAAGGAAAAAAGGTTCTATATCTTAGTACGATATATATTTTGTCATGTTAAAAGTATTTTTTTTTCTCCACTCCTTTCAGATCCACAGAGAACATCTGTATTTAAGATAAATAAGTAAATAAAAAATAAAATTAACAAGTAAAACAAATTTAGAACATATATTTTATGAATGTCACCACACACAAAGGTGAAAAATGGTGAATTAAGCTAAGGTAATGAAAATAGTTACTATAAATTATACGCCACTGTTTATCAGGGAACAGTAGTATAACAGCGTAGCTGGAAAACAACCAGAATAGAAGAATCTGAAAGAGCTGGGGAAAATAAATAAATAAATAATAAACAAGAAAAGAACAAAAAAAACAAGTTCTGTTTTCTTTTTATTTACCTTTTTTTTTTTTTTTTTTTTAACATATATATATATATAATGATTATTTATTCCTTGGCATGTGTTTGTCATTAGGATTTTGTGTGTTGTTATTGTAACTTTATATGAACTTTCATGTTTCATTGTTTGAACCAAAACATTTTGTGTGAATATTGCTTCATAAATAAATATAATAATGAATGTAACAATGGGTGGCTATAAGGAACAAATATAGTTTATCCTTACAGATATAAAAATTAAAATGTTGAGGTGGAAACATGGAAGACATATTAAGAAAGGATTTTGCTGGTGGTTTATAAATATTTCAAACTACTTATATACATATATATATATATATACACATATACGCATATATTAAATAAAGAAAAATAACATTTGCATAATTATATCCTTGAAGAGATTCATTAGGAAAGCTTGAACAGCAAGGGCATTAAAGCATACTAGTTTAGATAATGAAGTCAAATAAATTGTGTTCATCACTGCGTCTTCATTGTCACCAAAGTACATAGTGATAAATGAAACAGACTCCTCTGATGGAAATCATAAATGTTCAAATTCAATAAACCATTATTAACACTTTTATAGCATTGATGTTTTATGTTCATTACATGCTTATTGCATTACAGCAAGTTTATTTCCTGTTCCATTTTTCCACTGTCATTGTGTATTGCCTGTTTATGAAAGACAGGTCTATTATTTAAATTCTACAGTACAGTATGTGAATAAGTTTTGCCTCATTTCCAAACCAAATAATCTAGTTTTAGCAGCTAAACAGAAATAAATTAATCATGAAACAAACAAACAAACAACCAAAAACAGAATACAAACCTATACAAATGTGGTTCCTAAGTTGTTGACAAAAATACATGGAGGTTATGTTTGCCAATTACCACTTATAAATAAAAGTCAGAGGCTTCCTGGGATTCTTCATTCATTATCATTAACAGCCTTACATTTAGAGTATACATAAAATTTTAAGCTGCTTGGGAGATACATGACCAATGTGAGTTTAACTGCACAAATAATAACATAGATTTTTTAAAAATTATTATTATTATGTTTTAAGCACAGAGGAACAGGCATCTGCAGAGGTCCAGAATATTTCATCTGATTTATGAGTAATCCCTGCCTTAAGACAAGCAAAATCTTTGTTTTAAAGAAGCAAAGCTGATATCTCCTACAGAGCAACAGGAGCATTTTGGAATATTATGAATTGTTTGGCTCTAATATTTTAACTATATATTTTCTAATTTTTCCTTTGCAGGATTTGTGTCCTTCTTCTCCAACATATGTGGTCAACTTATTGATCCTGGAGCACAGTTAGATATCTGCTTCGTTAATTTGTCCTTGCCTTAATATCTGACAATGCACATTTATGAATACATGTAGGGGAAGATTTTATGACATTTTGATGGAACAAGGTGGATTTTCATGTACACCTCTGTCAGTAGGCACAGAAAATGAACATACTAATGATTTTCCAACTCCGGCCATAATAACAATTCATATTAAATTGAAATGGAAACATATTTTCAGTGTTTTATCATTCAAAAAACCTAATGTTAGCTGTTTGGAATATTAACAATCGATTTTCTGCTATGTCAGAATGCTTAGTAACCAATTTCATATTAATTTTGTTAATAGAAATGAATTCCGGTATCACTGTAATGTTGAACAATGCATGATCAGGTCATCATTTCTTATTTAGGATTTCTTTGTGAATAATTGTGGTGGTGAATGGAGTTAAATCCAGATGGTGACTGGCCACAAATGGTGTTCCCCAGGGGTTGGTGCTGGGGCCTGTCCTCTTCAAATCTTTATCGATAACCTGGATGAGGGCATTGAGGGCAACCTCAGTACGTTTGCAGATGACACCAAGTTGGCTGGAAGTGTTGATCTGCCTGAGGGTAACGAGGCCCTTCAGAGGGATCTGGACAGGCTGAAGAGCTGGGCTGAAGCCAATGGGATGAGGTTCAACAAGACCAAATGACAGGTCCTGCACTTTGGCCGCAACAACCCCATGCTGCACTACAGGCTTGGGGCAGAGTGGCTGGAAGACTGTTTAGAGGAAATGGACCTGGGGGTATTGATTGACACTCAGCTGAACATGAGCCATCAGTGTGCCGGGGTGGCCAAGAAGGCCAATGGCATCCTGGCTTGCATCAGAAACAGTGTTGCCAGCAGGAACAGGAAAGTGATTGTCCCCCTGTAAGCTCTGGTGAGATCACACCTCCAGTACTGTGTCCAGTTTTGGGCCCCTCACTGCAAGAAAGACATCAAGGCCCTAGAGTGTGTTCAAAAAAGGGCAACAAAGCTGGTGAGGGGTCTGTAGCACAGGTCTTATAAGGAGCAGCTGAAGGAGCTGGGAATGTTTAGTCTGGAGAAGAGAAGGCTCAGGGGAGACTTTATTGCTGTCCTTAGCAACCTGAAGGGACGTTGCTGTGAGCTGGAGGTCGGCCTCTTCTCTCATGTAACTGGTGATAGAACTAGCGGGAATGGTTTTAAGTTGAGTCAGGGGAGGTTTGGGCTGGATGTTAGGAAATACTACTTTTCTGAAAGAATTGTCAGGCAGTAGAAAGGGCTTCCCAGGGAGATGGTGGAGTCACGAAATCTGGAGGAGTTCCAAGAATGTTTGGACTTCATGCTGATGCACCTGGTTTAGTGAGAACTGTTGATGATTGGTGGATAGTTGGACTTGTATGATCGTGTAGGTCTTTTCCAATCTTGGTGATTCTGTGATTCTGTGATAGAAGATCTCTAGTTTAAAGTAGTTGAGAAATTAATACTTAAAGATTAGTGGATTTTCAAGTATCATCTCTTATCATAATTTTTTTGGAGAGACAAGACCCTGAATATAACCTGTCTTTCAAAAAATTATACAGTTCTCAGAAAACAGTATTTTCTGTTCTTTCAATCTGCTCTGGAGGAGCAAACCAGTACACAATCATACTAATTCATCAGTTTTGATTGGTTAACAGTGGAAAGTATTTGAGAATCTATAAAATCACTGACATGCTTTTTTTACTACTGCTACTATACCAGATGTAAAGTTTATTGTCTGAGAAAGACAGTTTCTGTCTGACATTGCCATGCAGGTGGTGAGTTGAGATAACTACCTCATATACAAAATGAGCTTCTTATCTTTATTTACTCGCCTTACTTCTGTTCCCTACGTTGAATACACATCTGTTAAGCCACCTGTTATGTCTTATTACAAATCTCAACTGAAATCTCTATTAAATTTTCAAATTACTGTTTTATGGTTTTTTGTTTGTTTGTTTGTTTGTTTGTCTGTTTGTTTTCAGGAACTGAAAAATGAGATCTTATTTTTCCGTCTCTTCATAGAGGTCCAGATTAAGTGGTAATGCTAAGTACACTAATTCTATCAAGCACCAACAATAAAGCAGATGCAAAATCCAATTTCCCAGCAACTTTTTTGCTTTTTGTTTATGGTTTCATAAAAGACATGTAGTATATAGCATGAAAAATCAACTCTGAAGTTTAGAATTCCAGCTGTCTCTCAGAAGTCTACATAAGGATCAGGTCATTCAACAACTGGCAATATGCCTTTTTAATTTTTTCCCCAATAAATTAGAAAAGAAAAAAAATGAATGAAAAAAAATATATAAATGCTTAGAGAAAATTAGATAACTAAACCAAATATACAAATACATATTTGTTCCTTTACATATCTCTGTGTTTGTCTGCTTGTATATATGCTCATATATATTCTTTGAATTGTTTGAGTTTTTCTCTGTCAAGTAAACAAAATTGTTAAGTGGTTTCATAACACAGTGCTATATTTTTTGGTGAATTGTTATATATTTTGTTCTGAAGGGCTTAGTGATTTAGAAACCGAAAGAGACCTCGGGGTTCTAGTATATAACAGGCTGATGAAGAGTTAGCAGAATTCTACTGCAGAAATGAAGGCAAATTGTATCCTGGGCTGTATCTAGAGAGCCATTACTACTGGAGGTAGATGAGATGTGATATCTTACTTGACTAAGTTTTGTCAGGCCACATATGCATTACTGTATCCAGTTCTGGTCCCCATAACTCAAAAAGATAAGAGACTGGAGAGAGTCAAGGAGGTGATCAAAGGGATAGATAACCTGCCACGTGAGAAAAGGCTAAAGGAGTCAAGGTCTTTTACCTTGGAGAAGAAGCAGCCTAGTGGAGACCTTATCACAGTTTAACAGCACTTAAAGGGCAGCTATGAAGAGGATGGAGAATTTCTTCTACTAATTTACAGCATCAATAATATAGAAATCTCCTCTCCTCTCCTCTCCTCTCCTCTCCTCTCCTCTCCTCTCCTCTCCTCTCCTCTCCTCTCCTCTCCTCTCCTCTCCTCTCCTCTCCTCTCCTCTCCTCTCCTCTCCTCTCCTCTCCTCTCCTCTCCTCTCCTCTCCTCTCCTCTCCTCTCCTCTCCTCTCCTCTCCTCTCCTCTCCTTTCCCCTGTCCTCTTCTCCTTTATTTTTAGAAGGAGTAATAAAGAACAGGGAAAACAAACAAACAAACAAAAACAATCAAACAAACAACAACAAACACTTCATTTATTTATACTGTCATTAATTTAATCTGAATAGTTCACTTACTACAGCCTGATGACTTACAGGAAACACGTTCCTTCCAGATATTTTTTTTCTGGAATGCTGTCCTCTTGGAGTCTTCTATGCCTTAGATTACCTTTTCAAGAATGCTATTCTTGCTGTGATATGTAATAATCAGAGCTACGAGTCTTCAAATTTCTCCAGAACACTCCAGTTTTTCTTCTTAAATGTATCTGTTTCCACCTCCATCCTCTCATCTCTCTGCTTCTTTTACATCAATATATTCAGTATTTTATGTTTTTTTCCTATAAAAGTGTTAAAGTATAGATTGTTCTTTAATCTTCTTTGGAGATATGTGTACATCATTTTCAACCCATCCATACTTGACTGGTCAAATAGCTCTATGACTGGAGGATAAATTATATATGCTGTTTAATTTTCAGTATGAATGGTCTCTGTTTACTGAATCGTAGATTAATTGGCATTGGTAAGGACCTTTAGAATTGACAGTACACAGTGTCTTGCTCAAAGCAGGATTAACCTCAAAGTTAGGTCATGTTGCCCAGAGTCTTGTCAAAGCAAGTTTTAAAAATATCTGTTTATTGGATAGCATAATGCTCCCATGCTTTCTTCCACTGAGAAGCACTTTCTTTTTTTTTTTAACTCATATTTAGTTGGAGTTGTCTTTTCTACAATTTGTGATTGTTATCTCCAGTCTTTTCACAGCATACCTTTATTGACAGTCTTAATCTTCACCAAAACTATTTAACAACACATCGTTAATTCATGTTCTACTTTGTGCTCACCAGGAACCTCAAGCCCTTTTCTACAAAGCTACTTTTGATCTGTCTGTCCCAGCACATCTTGGTTTCTCCATTTGCTCTATACTGGGTGCAGGAATTAGCATTTCTCTTTGTTGAACTTCACGATGTCCCTGTAAGCCCACATCTCAAGCCAGGTCCCTCTTGATGTCAGCACGGCAGATCTGCCATTCTTCCCTAGCTATTACACATGGGAAAAATAAGATAAAGGGCTCTTGAGAAACCCTTTTAAGGAAAGAGTTTGGAACCAGTAAGGAAATGCAGATTAACTGAAATAAAATGATAACAGAGTTGGACAGGATGGATGAAAACTGAAAGAGAAGTAATCAAAGCTAGTGACAGGTGCTGGCAAATTTCACACAAAAGACAAGACTTGGCTGAACAGTGAGCTCCTTCTGGATCCCCAGTAGTAAAGGAGAGTTTATAGACTCTGGAAAAATATACAGACAACTCAAAGGAACTACAACTATATCATTATATTATGTAGAGAAGAAATTAGAATGGCTAAAGACCAACTAGAACTGCAGTGAAATATAATTAAAAATTGTTCTATAAATACAAAACAAACAAAGAAAGAAAAAACAAACAAAGAAAAAGAGGACTAAGGAGGCTATAGTTTTTATTAATTGTAAGATAAGCAAACCCAGTGATGAGAGATGAGGAAAAGGACGAGGTACATAAAACATTATGTGACTCAATCTTTGTTAATAAGACTAATTATTCTCAGGTTGCTCAGCCCACTTTGCTGGAAGACAGAGTACATACAGCTGGACAGAATCCACCCAAGATTACAGTCCTGGCTAACTAGGGAGACTGGAGGCTAATAAATGTGATAATATCTATCTACAAAAGGGCTGAAAGAAAAATACAGGAAATTACAGTCCTTTCAGTCTAACCTCAGTGTCAAAGAAGATCAGGAGCAGATCATCCTGAATGCTATTACACTGTAGGTATAGAACAACCAGGTGATCAGACTCAGTCAGCACAGAGTTATGAAAGGCATGTCCTGCCTGGGTAACACAATCTCCTTCTATGTTAGAATGACATATTTAGTGGATGATGGAAAGGCTGTGGATGTTGTTTGTTTGGAGCTTAGCAAAACTTTCAGTACTGTTTCCCAGACTCTTCTCCTGGAAGACTGGCTGTTCACAGTTTGTATGGATGTACTGCTCACTGGGTAAAAAAACTGCCTGGGTGGCTGGGACAAAGGGTTGTTGTGAATGGAGTTAAATCTATTTGGCAGTTGGTCACTTGATGTTCCCCTGGTCTCAGTATTGCAGCTGAGAAAACCTGGATTGTTTAGTCTGGAGAAGAGAAGGCTGAGGAGAGAGCTTATCAGAAAGGAGGCTGCAGTGAGGAGGATATTTCTCTCAGTTCTCAGTTGACAAGTGATTGGCCATGATGAAATGATCTCAAGCTGCATCACGAAAGATTTAGATTAGGTGATAGAAATCATAAAATCATCATAGATTCATAAAATGGCTTGTATTGGAAAGGACCTCAAAGATCATCAACACTGTCACAGACAGGGTTGCTAGTCACTAGATCAAGTACTAGATCAAATTGCCCACGGCCCCGTCAAACTTGTCCTTAAAAACCTCAAGAGATGGAGCAATCTGTTCCAGCACCTTACCACACTCTCTGTAAAAAACTTCCCCCTGGTATCTAATCTAAATCTTCCCTCCTTTAGTTTAAAACCATTCCATCTTGAGCTATCACTAGCTACTCCTGTAAAGGAAGAATTTCTTCAAAGAGAGTGGTTCAGATTTAGAATAGGCTGCATAGGAAAGTGGTGATATTACCATCCCTGGAGGTATTTAAGAGACACATGGATACGGTGCTTAGGGACATAGTTTAGTGGTGGACTAGGTAATTATGTGTTGGCTGGACTTGATGTTTGAAATAATTCTATGATTCTATCATTCTGTATCATTTAGGTATTATATTGCTGCTCTGTTTTTACAAAACAAAAGCAAAAACAAAAAAAAACAAAACAAAAAAATCACTTTTTTTTTTTTTTTTCATGAGCATAAAAAATAGAAAGAGTTTCCAAAACTGAAGTTCAAAGTTGTTGTACAGACACTCAGAACAGAATGTTTATCAAGAGGGAATAAAGTAACACTTATATACTGTTATACTGAGAATTTGTCACAGAGTAATACTCACATGGGGAATCAAATCTGCTAAGAGAGAGATTCATTCATTCACCAGTAACAGATTCTCAGTTGCTGGATTTCTTGCAGTGATATCTTCATTTGAATTGAGAAAAACTTTCTAGAACTGCCGTTTTACTCATTTTCTGTAATTAAATTGCTCGTGGTCCCAGGTGACCATTCCAACCATATGAAACACTTGCTGTTATTGTTCTGTTGTTTTTATAACTTAATTACATAAGAAACATTTCTAAAGCATTTTGTGAACATCCTAAAAGGCTTCCTCTGTGTTTTGTTTTGTTTTGTTTACTTTTTTCAAAAATTATATCTATGCACAATTTGATCACCTCAGCAACAGGATTTCCCTAGATCATTTGGGATCTTCTGCTCAGGTTATTAATCCACATATTTAAGCATACAAATGTGCAACAGGGAGTTAATAAAGCTGTTCAAAATTCCTACCTGAAAGGTTCCTGTTTTTGGCAAATACTAAATTGTGAAGACTTGATCAAAACGTTTTGTTTCAAGTCCATTATGCCAAGCCATTAACTCAAGAACTTTGTGGACCAAATTCCCAGTACAATAGAGTGTCATTTCATTTTCCTTTTCAATAAACATTCTGTCCTGAGTGTCTGTACAACAACTTTGAACTTCAGCTTTGGAAATTCTTCTTTGTGAGGGAGTGTCTGGACCAGAAAGAGAAATGACTGAAGTGTAGAGAGATCCAGTTCCATTAACATGGTACACCACAATTATAACTGAATAATAAACTGAGTCTTTATACTTATAACATCCTTCTAAAATAAGTCTCACAGCACTTCCCATAAACTAGTATTGGATCAAGATATGTTTCGTTTAAATCATGGCACTGAGTGCTTTCATTTGTTTGGCTGCCTCCTTTGTTGTTTTTCACTAAATATATATATGTACATATATATATAATTTTAAAAAATCAGAAATAATCTGCTGATTCATCTATAATACTGTTTGGATTTTGTTTGTTTATTTTTGTTTCCAAAGAAAGACATATGAGGTGCCATTTCTATGAAGCACAGCAATTACATTTCTGAACTCATTTTGGATATGAGGTTGGTTTTTTTTTTCCACATAAATTCAAAATTTTTATGGGGGAAATAATTCTGGATAGTCTTAGTCATAATGTGTAACAGATAACCTAATATGCATTTGTTAATAGGCCAAGTTGTTGTTTATATTTGCATAAAGACCTCTCCTGGCAGTTGTATAGGCTACTAATCTTACGCTGCTTCTGCAAAAAGTAAATAATTCCTTTTCACTTAAACACCTTAAAATAGAAATATGCACACATTAGGGAGCCACTGAATTCTACAGGAAACAAATGTATTTCTTGCATAAAATTCATTTTCTAATGTAGTTTTGAAAAAAAAAAATCTAAAGATGTTTCTGTAATACATTCTATTCTTGAAATAATTATAAGAATTAGTTAAAAGATTTATGCCCAAGTTGGTTTTGAAAGGTATTAAAAATAATTTATAACAGATATTTGCCGGGATAATTAATGTTCACATAGAAAAAGCAAACATCTGAAAGCAAAAATATTACCCTTTGGAAAAATATAAGTGGAGGTTATGTGCCTAGTCTCTACCACAGTACAGGATCCTCAAAGAAACTTCTTTTTTATTTTTTTTTTAAATTTTTTTATGATGCAGATATCCAAATATTCTTTGATATATGATTCTCATCAAAAAGAGATAGCACTGCAATATATGTTCAGAGGTGTAGTTCAGAATACATGAAAAAAGGCACCTTGAGGCATATGTACTAAAATTTACAGTGTGCAATTTTTGAATTCTACTGTTCTGGCCTAAGATATTTTTCCCTCTTGACAAATTCCAAATTCTTTCCGTACAAAACACTCATGTTTTCTTTCAGACCAAAAGTATCCCTGATGTACAACGCAAGTTGAGCTAAGCACACAATTAACTTTTGAACAGTCACACTTACTTTAAAGGAATCATAAAATCCAGTTTATGATAATTTTATTATCCCCAGCCTATTACAAATGTATGCATGATCACAGCTCTTTAAAAATAATTTTATGACTGGCTTACTCATCAACTTATGCCACACTCTTGCCTTAAAAACAATTCCATTTACAATATATATATACCTAAGACTAATGAGGGCTTCAAGCATTAGATGTCTGTAGCAAATGCATAGACATTCACTTCAAATATAAATCTGAAAATAAAACAACTGTTTAAAATCCTAATTAAGTGATGATATTTGGCAAAAAGTCTTTTCTAAGTAGAGGTCATAGAGTCATAGAATAATAGAATCACCAAGGTTGAAAAAGACCTACAAGATCATTCAGTCCAACCATCCACCAATCACCAATATTTCCCACTAAACCATGTCCCTCAGTACAACACCTAAATGTTTTGTGAATACCTCCAGGGATGATGACTCCACCACCCTCCTGGGCAGCCCATTCCATTGCCTGATCACTCTCAGAGAAAAAGTGTTTCCTGACATCCAACCCAAACCTCCCCTGGCACAACTTGAGGCCACTCCCCACTGTCCTATTATTACATGGGAGAAGAGGCTGACTCCCAGCTCTTAACGATCTCCCTTCAGGGAGTTGTAGAGAGAAATAAAGTGACCCCTGAGCCTTCTCTTCTCCAGACTAAACAATCCCAGATCACTCAGATACTCCTCTTCAGGACCATGCTCCAGAGATTTAGAGATTTAGGTTGGATATAAGGAAGTTTTTTTTATTATTTTAATGGTAGTGAAGCACTGGATCAGGACGTCATAGGAATGGTGGAAGCCCCATCCTTCATGACATTCAAGTTCAGGCTGGATCAGGCACTGAGCAGCCTGATCAAGCTGTAGATGTCCCTGTTCATTACAAGGAGTTGGAACAGATGATCTTCAATGATCTCTTCCAACTCAAACAATTCTGTGCTTCCGTGATTGTAACATAGACCCATGGTTAAGATATTCCCGTTTTTATAGTTTATATATAATATGAAATTATTAAGTTTTACAAAGTTTACATACTTTAATGTTATTTAAAAAAAAAAAAAAAGCTTAATTTCTCACTGAACACTTGACTTTAAGCTATGAGAAGTACAATAAAAAGGTCTGCAGAAAAATAAATAAAACTGCAAAAAGAACAAAGGATGCTATGCTTTAGAGACAGAAGTATACTCCATCAAACATTTAAGTCAATCTAAAATTAACAAATTTACTTCTGTTTTTCTGTCTGAGCATACTCAAAAATAACATTCTTTACAGATTGAGATGAGAATACAAAAGCATATAAGTGCTTAATGATGGTGTCAAGACTTCTGCTTCTTATTTGTTGTTTAGTAGCTCACACCTGGTCTGCAGGACAGATGTGCTAGGAAGAGTACCTTGTAGATTGTTTTATTATCTAGTACCCTATTTTCTGTTCCTTTCCCTTTTCCTTTTCTTCCCTCATTGAGATGAGAATACAAAAGCATATAAGTGCTTAATGATGGTGTCAAGACTTCTGCTTCTTATTTGTTGTTTAGTAGCTCACACCTGGTCTGCAGGACAGATGTGCTAGGAAGAGTACCTTGTAGATTGTTTTATTATCTAGTATCCTATTTTCTGTTCCTTTCCCTTTTCCTTTTCTTCCCTCAGTGTGAAGAGACAGAACAACTATTTTGTAAGCCATTTGATTTCCTGTTTGCAAATGAAAAAGTATAGTTCATGCAGTACCCAGTCTGTTTGATTTAATTTCCTCCAGTCTCTATTTGAGAACTCGACCTGGATGCTGAGACACTTGATCTAAATCTTGCGGCTGCCAGTAAAGGCCTAGCAGAATTTCATATTACATGCCTTAGACTACCAGATTTGTCAATTTTATGATACATTTGTTCAACTTTCTTAATATTACATTGAGTGCTTGTGTCTGATCATTCATCTTTTTTCACTTAATGTTTGATAATTTCATTAAAATTTTTAATCACACCTGAAATAAGATTCTTCATATATTTCAGAATTGGGGAAAAAATGTTTATCAACTTCCTTTTATTTGAGTGCACTCTTCTCTCACTCATTTCTTAATCTCATTTCTCTCTTTCACTTATTTGAGTGCACTCTTCTTATATTTCCACAAGCATCAGTGAATGTCAGTGGGTACAATTTTTTCCACATGGAGGAATTCAGTGACACCTCTCACAATGGACATCTCACAATGCCTGATATTTACATAATATTAAACAACATGACAAAAATATACATGTCTCCCTTTGTACTACAGCCCATTGCAGCTTTTTTGAACTCATGTGACATTTGTACCTGTAATAATGATATATATATATATATATATATACTTTTGCTCTCAGTTAAAAGTCAGTTCCAGAGGCTTACAAGTTTAATGTTAAAGAGTTCCAGTTATAAGCCTAAATACATTTATGATCTGTCTGAGTAAAGTCAGGTTCACTGTATAACAATCACTTTTCGAGTACTTGATTTTTCAAGATGACACATATAAACACAATGATGTATAACGAGCGAAGTCCAAAAGATGAACACTAAGGATTAATTATAGACTGTATTAAGTCTTTCTTTTCTGTCTTACTGTTAGATCCCTCAAAAAATGCCTCAGTGAGGTGATGGTTCCCAAATGTAACTGTATTCCACTTAAGCACTCATGCAAAGATTCTGCTATGGGCAGAATCTAAATAATTCTCTATTATTCTCTATTCTCAAAATAATCTTTATTTTTTCACTCTTTCCTTCCATGAAAAATAATGCATTGACTTCACATTAAATATTATCTATTTGATTTGTGTTGTGTTTTTGTTTTGTTTTATTTTGTTTTGTTTTCATTTGTTTTGTTTTTAATTCATTGTGTCTTCCTTTAGAGATTATAGAGTTAACTGCTTAGCTCTATGATTATGTCAGCTTCTGAGAACACTGAAGAATTTTTCAAGTCATTTTTATTTTTACAAGTTCAGCAGCAAATCAGAGCAAATTATTTGTTATGTGAAAAATGTGTTGTTGGCTTTCAATGATAAGGAGATAAGGTAGATACATTATGCAAAATAATTTTGTACCAAGGCAGACTCATGTATATGAGTTTCTCCTTGTGCGTACATGCAAACATGTAAACCTAATTTTCTCTTGTACTTTAAGGCTACATTCTTCTAAAGAAATACCATAGTGCTCTAGAAGCTCTAGAAATTTGTTTTGCAAACTTCAACTGCTTACATAGCTGTTCTTGCAATAAAGTTCCCTCAAGCACAAGTCAAACACATTCCCAAAGTATTTTCCATGGGGGAGTACATTATTCCAATGCTGAACTAATTATTCCCTTTGCTGTCTGTTCTGAATCCTGTTGTGTTTCATGACTCATCTCTGTGTTTGCCAGATACAGTGTACTACATCCAGAATCTTCTGCTCCATTTTTTAATGAGATGTACCTTCATAACAGAAGGTTTTAGTCCACTCTTAGCACCCCTGGCCATCAACAATATTTTATCAGTTTGAATTCCTGAAATGAAATTTGATGCGACTTTCTGTCAGGGTGAGTCGAAAATTTGAATGTCCCCAGTGAATTTATACAAACAGAAATTTCTATCTGTGAGCAAGTATGTCTGAGCTTGCACAGGATTAGTATGCTCCATCTTTTGGTAGAGAAGTAGGAGTAGAAGGAAAAAAAAGTCCCTCAGAGAAGCCATTTAGTTGTCTGATGAACTGATGAACTACAGAGAAGGACATGTTGAGAAAATACACAATTAGGATCAAAATCAAATCAAATGTATATGTTTGAAGAGTAAGATTTAAAAAAAAAAAAAAAAAAAAAAAAAAAAAAAGGAGCTCATCTAAAGTTTGCTCACCAAAAGCATATCCTTTATATTCCCACAGATATGTTTCAATTGCCTTTCATTATAAGAGTGTTTTGATCTTCTGTTTCCCAGGAAAAGATGAAGCCGATAGTCTGAATCCATCTACAGAAATAGAATAGGGACAGTTTAAAAAAAAAAAAAAAAAAACAATCAAAAAGCTAAGCGTTGGGCTGTTGTCTGAGGTTGTGCTAGAACACCAGCTGTTCTTCTGAAGGTGCTTTGTGACAGAATGACTTTTGTCAACACCAACATGCAAGAGGCAGTAATTAATTCAGCAAGTAGTTGTTGGTGATGTTATTCTCTTTGGAATGTTTAGCAATTCAGAACATTAGTACAAGAGGTTTCACAATGGGACCACAGGAAGAAAATCAGCCCTTAACTGTAATGCTAGAAATATTCAAACATTTGCTACAATGACCAGGTAGAAAAATCAGACGTTATGCAGTTCCAATTATTATTATTATTATTATTATTATTATTATTATTATTATTATTATTATTATTATTTTTAAATCACTCACATTTCTACCTGTTCCAAGAACTGACAATGAAGAAGATATTTCATGAAATGACAAGAAGTGGTAATTTTATAGAATGTCTGTAGGCTAAGGACAACATATCTGGCTACATTTCCTCATAAGAAAAAGACTCTGAACATGTTTCAGAGGTGAAAACCTTAAATTTCTCCACAGTAATTTGTGCACATGCATCATATGTTGATGCTCAGAAGGTAACTAAATATTTCACATGGTTTTTAGTCCTCCATATAATGGGCATAAATAATGTTACCAAATAACATTTTAAATTACTAAAAATTAACCACAACAGATGGAAATAAGCATATGAAAATAATTGCAGAAAAACAAACGGCAATATCTTACTGAGAGAAAATGTGTGCTATGCAGCAACTTCATTGATTGATCGGCTGATCAAAGCTCAAAACTCACAGTAGATAAGAAGATTTCTAAATGTTTGCCTAGAACCTTTGCTGAACTTGATTCAGCATGTCCTTGTATATCTCATACTAGGAGGTCTTGAACTGGACACAGACTTCCAGTTGTGTCTGACCCATGCTATGACTGATCCATCTCACAACATCTTTTGGCATCTCCTCCAAATGAAACTGTGGCTGCTGTTAGATTTCTTAGCTACAAGGGAGTGCCACTGGCCTATAGTCAACTCAAAGACTGAGATTCTCATATCCTTTTCTGCCAAGCTGCTCTATAGTCAGTTGGCCCTTCAGACTGTGTTGAGGCATGAAGTTATATCTCCCCACGTGGAAATCTTGGGATGCTCCCTTGTTGAGCCTGATGAGATTCTTGGCCCATTTCTCTGCATCACTGAGAACGACAACCCACCCATCTGGTGCACCAACCATTGTTCCCATTTTGTGCCACTTGAAAACTTGCTAAGGGTGCATTATATCCCAGATTCCAGGTAACTAATGAAGAGGTTATACAGCACTGGACCTAAAATTCACCCTTGGGATACTCCAGCAGTATCATAGAATCATGGAATGGTTTGAGTTGGAAGGGACCCTCCCTATAGGGGAGGTTTCCCTTATAGGTGGGGAAACCTCCCACTAGATCAGGTTGCTCAGGGCCCTATCCAGCCTGGCTTTGAAAACTTCCAGGGAAGGGGCATCCACAACTTCTCTCGGCAACCTGTTCCAGTGTCACACCACCCTCACAGAAATTAATAATTCCTAATAATTACTCCCATAGTTCCTAATATCTAGTCTAAATCTACCCTCTACCAGTTCAAAGCCATTTATCCTTTTCCTGTTGTTACTGCTATAAGGTCACCTTGAAGCCTTCTCCATGCTGAAGAGCCCCAGCTCTCTCAGTCTGTCCCCACAGGGGAGGTGCTCCAGCCCTCCAATCATCTTTGTGGCCGTCCTCTGTACCTGCTCCAACAGCTGGATGCCTTTCTTGTGTTGGAGGCTCCTGTGCTGGACACAGTACTCCAGGTGGGAGTACTCATGAGAGCAGACTAAAGTGGCAGAATCACCTCCCTCAACCTGCTGGTCATGCTTCCCTGGAGGTAACCCAGGGCATGGTTGGCCTTCTGGGCTGCAAGCACATGTTGCCGGCTAATGTTGAGTCTTTCATGAATCAACACCGCAAATCATTCTCCTCAGGGCTGCTCTCAAGTCATTCTTTGCCCAGTCTAATATTTATGCTTTGTAAAAAGGATGGCAGTTGGCCTCCAGCTGGACTTGGCACCACTGATCACAATCTTTTATATCCAGTGGTGCAGCCAGTTTCAGTCCACTTTATTGTCCACTTATCTAGCTTTTGTTATATCATTTTATGAATTAACGTGATACAGAGTTAAAAGCCATACAAAAGCCAGGGGATCATATTAAGAAAGCTGCAGCCCAGATAGAATTTCATGTGAACAGGGACATTAAGGGCAACAAGAAAGCCTTCTATCAGTGATAGATAGTACATCAATGATTAAAGGAAGACTAGAAAAAATGTGGACCCTATCTAGAAGGAAACATGAGACCCAAGATATGGAGAAGACTGCAGTACTCTACAGCATTTTGCCTCAGCCTTCACCAGCAGCTGTTTTAGCCACACTTCCAAAGTCTTAGAAGGAAAAGATGGGGACTAAGAGAATGAGGAAACACCCTCATCATGTCTGAGATTCCCTAAGTAACCTGAAAGTATATAGGTCTGGTGTACCTGATGAGATACATCTGCAGATGCTGAGTGGACTAGAGTTACTAACCATCTAGATAGAGCCATCCATCTAGATATGATGGATAGAGCCACTATCCATCATATGAGAAGTCCTGGCTTTTAAGTTCTCAAAAAAAAAAAAAGAACTGTGGGCAAGTCAGTCTTGTCTCTGTATCTGGCAAAATCTTGGAGCAGATCCTCCTGAGAACTATGTTAAGGCACATGGAAAACAGAGCTGATTGGTTAGATTCACCAGGAGAAAATTCCACCTGAGAAATATGGTGGCCTTCTTCAACAGAATTATGGCACTGGTGAATAACATAAGAGCAAATGCTGTCACCTGGACTTGTGCAAAGCATTTGAAGCTGCCCAGCATGACATCCTTATCTGTAAAGTAGAAAGACGGATCTGATGTATGGACCACTTGGTGGATAAGGAATAATCTGGATGGTCACATTCAAAGAGTTGGGGTCAACCACTCAATGCCCAGGTAGAGAAGAGAGAAGAAATGTGCTCCTCGGTTGTTTGTACTGGCACTAGTAATACTTAAAATTATTACTGGTGACATGGTACAGTGTGATTGAGTCCATACGCACAAGGTTTGTGGATATTTGTAGGATAAACATGCTAGAAGGAAGGAATACCACTCAAAGGGACCTTGTCAGACTTGAGAGGTTGTCCTGTGTGAATTTCATGCAGTTCAGCAAGACCAAATGCAAGATCCTCGACATGGGTCTGGGTAATCTGAAGAAAATGTACAAGGCTGGGGGACAATGGATTGAGAGTGGCTCTGAGGAAAGTGGGGATGTTTGTTGATGAAAAGCTAAACTTGAATCATGAATGAGCGCCCGTAGCCCAGAAAGGCAACTGTACTCTGAAGTGTGTACAGTGTGTCACACTAAAGAAGTGTGGCCAGGAGGTTAAGGGAAATGACTGTCCCCCTGCTCTAATGAGACCCCATTTGCAGTATGATGTCCAGGTCTAAGGCCACCAGGATGAGAAAGACCTGATGGAATGATTCCAGAGGAGAGCCCATGAGATTGATCAGAGGGCTGGAGAACCTCCCTTTTGGGCACAGGCTGAGAGATTTGGGGTCATTCAATTTGGAGAAGCGAGTGCTTCTGGATTCCTCTATAGCAGTCTTCCAAATATTTTAATGAGGTCTACAAAAAAGCTGGAGAGGGACTTTTTACAAGGGCATGCAGTGATAGGACAAGGGCTTTAAACAAAAATATGGTAGACTTAGATTAGCTATTAGGAAGAAATTCTTCACAATGAGTATGGAAAAGCACTGTAACGTGTTACCCAGAGAAGTTGTGGATGCCCATCCCTGGAAGTGTTCAAGACCAGGCTAGACATGGTTTCGAGCATTCTGATCTAGACAGAAATGTTCCTGCTCTTTGCAGGGTGTTTACAACTAGATTATCTTTAAGATTCCTTCCAATCCAAATCATTCTGTGACTCTATGATGTATAAACTGCATTCCACAGAGCATTTCATCATGGAAGGTTATCTATCTGGCTATTTCTTTGAAAATTTGAAAATCCACACTGGCAGTTTCCAGTCCCTTTTTTGTCCTTCACATGCCTGGAAATGGTTTCCACAGTTATTCATTCCATCACCTTCCTTGACCAGCTTGCAGTTCCCCAGATTATCCTCCTTGACTTCCTGTAAAATTGGAATGACATTTGCTTTCTTCTGTTCCTTGAGAATCTCAGCCAATCACTATGGGATTTCAGAGACAATCAAGTGTGACCATGCAAGATCTGCTGCCACTCGTGGGTGCATCTCAGTTTGAGTATATTTTCCAAGTTTCAAACTCAAAAAATCCTTGCAAACCTAGCTAAATAAATAAATTTGATTAATTTATCACAGAACAAAATGCTGAATACAATACCCTGGATTGAAAATCTTACTTTCTTCATCACTAAACAATATTGAATCTTCAGAGTTTAAATCCAATTGCTCATTTGAACTGCAGAACAAAACCAGCCCAATGCTGCTGTGGTTTTGTGCAAATGAGAAGAAACTGAAATTATATAGGCTTCACAGGACTAGTGATTTGACAAGGTTTTTGTTTATTTGCTTGTTTATTTCTGAGTGTTAACTGAATTACTCTCTTTTATACCACACCACCCAAAGGATTTCAAGTCCTGTGCTTAAGCGTGTAATCTGAGATTGGCTGTTATGGTGAACCACACCTCTGCTTGGTTCCAAGTATCTAAACTCCAGACAGATCTCTTTTATATGTGACCTGCTTGATTCCTGCCTGCATGTGGGGTCCAACTGAAAAATGTGTTATTTCGACTGCTGAAGTTGAGAAATCTTCAGCCGAGGCCTAGTGTGCTTGGGATCTGTGTGGCTGCTCTAGAAATATGGTACTTAACTATTTCCAGCTTCTATTTTCTGAATAAGCGTTGTTGCCATTGACAACAGCAGACTGCTATTTAACATGTAGCCATTATGTCACAGAAGTATTAAACAGTAGATGAAAATGCTATTCAGAAGTAATTTAAAAAAAAAAACAAAAAACCAAAAACCAAAAAACAAAAAACAGGGAGTATCACAAAGGAAGCTTCCCTAGATGAATGGAAGGATTTAGAAGCCAAAAGCATTCCAGAATTTTTCAGGCTTATGTTGTTAGACTTAAAAAGACAAACACAGACAAAAATATTTTCATGAATAGATTATGTTGAATTTTTAGAAATTCAGAAAGAGTGTTGGGAATACAGATTACATTTTATCATTTATATTTGGAGTAACTAAGTATCAATAAAATCAGATTAGAAAAAAAATAAAACAACTGATATTAAACAATAATTCTTCTATTTCAAATAGTCACATCATTTCTAAATGCCAGTTCATCATTAGGGACTGGAAAACAGAGAAATTAACTAAAATGCTACAGAGTATTTTTGGGATTTTTTAAAACTGATGTTGAAGCCACCAATTGTACAAAATTAACCTCACTGGGGCAGAGAAAAGTTGATAGATTTTGCAGTACCAATGTCTCATAAACTATAAAGACAATCAGTAACACTTTGTGGATAGTTTCAGATTCCTTTGGACAGAGCCAGAAGCTGTTTTCTTTCAAGTAGAAAGGCCCAAGGATGTTTTCTCGCTGAAGACTTGGCCTGGGATCAAATATTTTCAGCAAAAACAAGAATATTTTCACAAAAACAAACAAAAAAGAAACCTGCACAATAGTGTAATCTTAAAGTGTAAGCCACAGTGAATTTAAGAGCATGAATTAAAACTGATCTGCAAATTGGAAGTTCATTCATAAATTTTGGAAATTTTCAGCTGGAAATGAAGGAGAAAAAAGCTTAATCCGCCTATCTTCTTGAACAGATCAAGGATTGCTAAATGCCTACATTCCAGGTATCCAAGTAAATAATTTCAAGATACTTTTGCAGTCACCAAAGAAAATACACTCTTAGGAGATACTTTTAGGCATCCATAGAATGAGACAAATTGTGCTCACCTCTGTAAAGAAAGCATAAGATTTTACCTAAGTTGTAAACAATTTTTTTTTTTTTTTTTATGTTGTTCCAGGCAAAAGAATGCTACCCTACTTGAATACAGCATACCATAAGATGTGACAATGAAAATGGCAAATGCAATTTTAGGATTGAATGAGATGGTAGACATAGAGCAATATACAAAACTTACTAAATCTACAGATACATGAGATTTTATCTGAAATACTCTGAACAGGGCTCTCATGATAAGGAAAGTGAGCTCAAATTGAAGAATATGTCAAGAAGTATCAATCCATAAGAAAAAAATATTTAAGATAAAGTACAATGCTAGCATGCAGAATCATAAATATACCATTTCTAGAGTGGAGATGAGAAAAGTATTCTTAACAATCCTAAGATTGCAGTGTAGAGTAAGTTCTGGAGAAGTTCTTGGATCAGAACAAACTCTAACAGAAAACTTTGTCTGTTTATGAAAGGGATTATAGTATGAGGCTGTAGGCAAAACAATCAATCCTGTTAAGTTTTTTATATTGTATTCATGAAACTATTGTTTTGTAAAAATATATATATATAAATAAATCTCAGCAAAGACAAATCTGCCTGAAGAGATAACATGAACATGAAAAATCTTTGTGAATGTTAGTGCCTCATACAGTAAAGGTTTAAATAGCAAAAGAAGAATAAAATTGACTGCAAAATAGAGAAAAACAAAACAAAATCTTGTCAAACTTTTAGAGCTTTCAACTTTAAAAGAAAAGTGGTAGTGAATCATATAGATCCCTAATTTTAAAGCATAAATTATAATTACTCTTTTTAAAATTTATTTTAAATAGAAAGATGATTTTATGTGGATAGACTCTTTAATTATTATTATTTCTTTTTAACTAACCCCAAGTTCAAATACTAGCTAGCAAACATTGAACAGACTTGTTACAAAGCTGGATTTAAATTCAAATCTTAATGCCACTTTATTTCACACTGCAGTTTAATTAGAAACATAAACTAAAAGCAATAGTTAATAGCATGGAGAGATAATATAACAGTTTGAGATCTATTTTACTGAACTCTTGCTATTTAAGTGTATGGTATGTAATGTAGGATGCAGTGTCACACTCTGGAGACTTAAACTAAGGCAGGAAATTAACCAAGAAAGGTTGTGTGCAAGATCAGAACATAACATCAATATTTAAGTGTTCATATGTATGTTCCTGTACTTAAGTACTTTTCTAAGTTATCACGGAGATCTCTCAAGACTGAATGAGTACAGTGAATGCATTCAATAAATCTATTAAGCCTGAAGCCTGTAGGAGTGACACTCCTAACCCACATGTATGAATAGGCCATTTAAGAAACCCTAGTTCAGCTGCTGCAAGATGTGGAGCAGTTGCTACCTGGAACAAACTGAGGCATTTGAAATGGCACTACATGTCTAGTGTGAATACAGAATCATAGAATTGCAGAATGATAGTATGATAGAATCGTAGAATCTTTGAATCGTAGAATTTCTTGGGTTGGAAGGGACTTTAACAACCATCCAATTGCAACTCCCCTCCCAAGAGCAGTGTTGCCACCCACTAGATCAGGCTTCCCAGGGCCCCTTACAATCTGGCCTTGAACAACTCCATGGATGAAGCTTTTCTGGGCAGCCTATTTCTCTGCCTCACCACTTTCTGAGTAAAAAAAAAAAAAAATATATATATATATATAAAGAAAACCACACTTCTAATATCTAACCTAAATCTCCACTCTTCCAGCTTAAAGCCATTCCCTCTTGCCCTATCACTGTTAGACTGTAAAAAAGTTCGATATTCACCTTGTTTATAAGCTAGAAATGAGGTCTCCCCAGAGCCTTCTCTTCTCATGTCTGAACAAGCCCAGTTTTCTCAGCCCATCTTCATAGGAAGAAAGCCTTTCTTTGTATAGTACTCCAGATGGGCCTTCACAAGGGCAGAGTAGGGGGAACAATCCCTTTTCCTTGATGGTAATCTCTTTTGACACAGTCCAGGATAATGTTGACCTCTCAGACTGCATGTGATTTCATGTGATGACTGATTTCATGTCCAGCTTTTCATCCATAAGAACCCATAAGTCCTCCTCGGGACTACTCAATGAGTTCTTCTCCCAGTTTGTACACATATCTGGTAAAGACACTGAAGACTGGCCTGGAGATGTACCCCACTCATAACTAGACTCCATCTCTACATAGAGCCATTGACCACAATGCTCTGGCTGTTACATTCCAAGAATTATTTATCTGCTGAATAGTCCATCCTGCAAATCCATCTCTCAAATTTAAAGATAAGAATGTTTTGTGGGATCATACCAGAAGCTTTGAAAAAGTTCAGCATATGAATTAGGTCATCAGGGTAATGAGATAGTCACATAGAGCCTCTTCTGGATGTACCTGTCTTCTGTTCCTATGGAGGGAATTTAGGCGATTCCCTGTTCAGTGAAAGGGGATGGAATGGGGTGGGTTGGAATGAGAAGGGAAATAGAAAGGACTTTGAAGTCCTTTGGGACTTTGAAGACTTTGGGAGACATTTCCCAGAACATCACAGAGAAATGAACAAAAGAAGAATTTGGAAGGATATTTCACTTTTCCAAATGAAACTCTGTGAGAGAATCACTGAACTGATCAGATCAGCAAGGTTTAAAACTGAAGGAAGTTTGTTTGCAACACAGGTATAAACTGTGAAATACATTGGCATAGAAGGCTGTGAAGAAACTAAAAGTGACTAAAGAAATTAATGGAAGAAAAATCACTTGAATATTAGTAAGTATAATGGGATAGATACAATCTCCAGATGGATAAACCACCTGTCCTATAGTAAGTAACTAGAGTATGCTGAAGTTTCATGAAAATACAAAAGAACTGTCATGCAGGTCATGAATTCAGGTGCCTCTTCACTTCTGCTCTTCAGAGGAATTGATGCACATTACACCAGTTTTTCATCTAACCCCAAGGGCTGTTTTCCAGAGCCAAAGTAGGATTCCAGCCTGACCTTCTGTTCAATTAATTTGGCCTGAGACATGCTCAGTTGTTGGAGATACTCAGAGAAAACAATAAAATCTATCCTGTTATTTCCTCACTTTTTTTTTTTCTTTCAATACTCATTATCACAATTTATCTTACCTGTTTATCTGCTCTTCGTAGCACTTGTAAATTCTAAGCTAGATTTCTGTTTTGTTATACAGACCAGCCCCTACATGCACCTGTGTGCACACATTGTACTCACACATCCCACACATGCACACACACACCATACATACCAAACTCAAAACACACGTGCACATGCACCTGCTTTTCTCTTTTTTTCTCTTCCAAATTATTTCCTCTCTTTTCTTACATCCTCTTTCCTGCTCAAACAAATCAAGCAAACAGCAGTACCATCAAGATGTATATAAAATGAACCTAAGTAACCATGTAATTATTCTCACTCTATTGCCACTGCTCTTTATTGCTCTCACTTATTGTGTCATCTTTCATACTGTAAGACTGTAGGCTCCTTGGGGAAAGGACCACATCATTTATTTTCTCTTTGAAGTACCTTCACCACCTCAGGCACTTTACAAGTAACAAATAATAATAATAATCATTAATCAGGTAATGAGATTAGTAGAAAACACAAGTCACTGGCAATTAAAATCTTAGCAATAGTAGACAGGTTCCTACTTCAGAATTTAGGACTTGCTTTATCCATAAAATATGGGACCTCTCAAAAGGCTTTTGTTCTTTTATTTTTTCCTTCAAATTGAATAGATCTAAATATAAAATTTCTACATTTAAGTGGACCATAATTTAAAATATATTTTGTGATCATAGTAAATAACAAAGGTGGTTAAAATGGAAGTTATTGCTTCATCTGGGAACACTGGAATTGCTAGATCTGAGGGTCTACATAACCAGAGGAGGTGCAGGAATTTGATTTCATTAGTTGTTATTTAAATTTTAAGGATGTCTGAATCTAAGATGACAAAGCATTTGTATGTGGCTGCTAGCAAGTGGTGTTTTTGTCCTATGGCTTGTCTGCCCTGAATGAAGGTTGTTTTTTGTTTGGTTCGTTGGTTTTGTTTTGGTTTTCTGTTTTATTTTATTTTATAATTTTATTTTATTTTATTTTAGTTTAGTTTAGTTTTTGTCCTTTGCTCACCAAGGCAAAATTATTGTTTTCAATATTACTTCCAAATGATCATAGGAGTTTGGTATAGGAGGTATTTTTTCTTTGTTTGTTTTACTGTGTATTTTTTTTCCCCCTCTAACTAGCAGTGACTCAGTATATCATTTTTGGTTATGATGCATTAATGTCTTACTGTATTTATATCTATATCCAAAGCTCTCATACAATTATTCTTTACAGCTTTAATTATAGCAAGACACCATATAATATTGATGAAAAGCCTTTAAGTTTAATTCCAAGACTTAGAAAAGTTTACAGAATAAATGGCAGAAATGTGTTCTCTTTATTAGAACAAATGAAGTGTCTTAATTGAAAATATTGATAGACACACATTTTAGGCACAAATCATTATATAATTCTAGTGGATACGTAAGTTTAATCTTTGAACAGTCTTCATTTTCCCTACTTTTTAACTCTTGGGTTCTGTCGCTCTTTCCTACATGAATCCATTGTTCTGCTTAGCTTTAGCTGTCTCTTTTCCTCCCTTGATTTTTTATTTTTTTTTTTTCCCTTGGTTCATATTTTTAATACAAAATAAATCAGAGACTTAAGTACCCCTGTCTTTTTTTTTTTTATTTTCTGTTTCTTGGCCCTAAGCTAAGTTAATCTTCATTTTTTAACCCAGGTTTATAATCAAGTGTGTAAAAGGCACATGCATGTAGCTTTTATATGTTTATATGTTAACAGATAAAAAATAAGTGTCATACTGCAAATATGCCAGTAAAATAAAATCAGTGGGGAGTCAATTGACAAGTAAAGTTATTTTTAAATTAATATTTATACACAAACAGATTTCCCATATAAATGAATACATCATATGATCTATCATGATCTTTCTTGGATTTTTCATATTTGTTAATTCATATGTAAATTGGGTTATAACCTTTTTGGGACAGAAGCCATATTTTATTTCTACTGTGAGACACATAGCATGCCTTTGGGAATTAAGCACTAAACTCCAACAGAGGTGACTTCATTTCATTACTTCATATTTCACATGCTGCCCTGACTCTTCTCACAGCACGTAACTTGGAGTTGAAAGCTATTTTCTATTTATTTAAAAAGTTGACTACATAGCTGCCAGAAGTTGTGGTTAGAGCATGTGGTAACACACTTATGATATTCTAATTGTTAGTGTGAAAAAAATTAATATTGAAGTACTGCAGCAGAAACTTATGAAGATGTAATAACAGTTTGTATGTGGGGATCCTGGAGGGTATCCACTTTACTAGTGTGGGATTCTGCCTTGATGTTATCTATGAGACTAGCTGGATTAGCATGCTTTTATTCTGCTGCACTGTCATACTTTGTGCTGAATGAAATAATTGACACTGCCCATACCATACAAACACTCCACTTTATCATGTTAAATTCATGGAAGGATTTATCATGTATATTCACCAGAAAACAAAGCAAGACAAAGTAAAAACAGCAAAATAAATAAATAAATAAATAAATACAATAAAAAAATAAAAATAAAAATCTTTACTGTAGTTAGCACATGAATTACCCAGAAGTGTTATTACTGAACCAAGTGATACAGTTGGAGTGGATGTAGCTTTATGGAGAAAAGCAGGTGGGGAAAGGTTATATAGCAGCACAGCTTTCCCCCTGTTATTTAAGTGAAATCAGACTTTGTAGAATCATCTAGTTTAGAAGGGACATTTAAAGATTGTCTAGTTTAACACCCTTTTGTCATAGGTGGGGCCATCATCTACTAAATCAGTAAGCCTGGGCAAAGCAATTTCAGCAATACATGCTTATGGAAAAAAAAAATAAATAAATAAATGGGAAGAATAAATTTCAGTTAATCCACTGTCTGCATTGTGACTCTGAATTACTCTGTAATTCATGCTGTGGTGTTTGATATGTGCTATTTTTCCTTCCTGCCCCTGGATCCTAAGTAATTTTTATGACACATAGTGTGTGTTGGCACTCAGCTGCTAAGGACTCTGCATCCACTGTGCTGTCACTACAGTGCTGAAACTTAGCAGTAACTTTTCTGTGATTCATAGATAACAGATAGTATTCTTAATTTCTGCTTGTGTCATGCTTTATCCATTAACCTACACACAATGTGGATAAGCTACAAAATTATTTATAAACAAAGAATGCCTTCCTTTCCACAGAGCAAATGTTGCATTGTTGTTTTTTGTTTGCTTGTTTGTCCGTTTGTGTGTGTTTTAATTATTATTAATTTCTGTTTAATTTTTATTTTATTTTTCTCTGCCACTTGAACTTCATACATTGCAGGGTTTCAATAGTATTTGATTTACAAAGCATTCAGGACTCTTATTGTTAACACTAAGTGATGCTGTTGCAAGCCCTGTTTTCATATACATTGCACTGCAGCCCCATATGCTTTGGTTGTGACAAATTTTTGTGCCATGCTACATGGTGATTAGGTGTATGTTCATTAATATAACTGAAGACACACTTTGTAAATACACAGCTGATGATTCCATTTCCCTGCACAGCCTCATCTGCAGAGCCTCAGCATCTTTAACCAGCATGTGTCTCTGATAATTAGGTTTCTTTTGGCATCGGTACCAGAGCTAGTGTTGTGTGGGAGAGTGGTGCAGGCTGTTCTCTTCATGTGAGAAGAAACATTGAATTCAGCCTCAGCCTTAGCAGTTAACTTCTGAACTACTCAATTTCTTACTTCTTCCCAGAGCCTTTAAACAAAATCTATGCTCTGATTTTATGGCTAGAAGTTATTTCACTGTATGTTGCCTTGCCTGAGCCAGAACTACCAAAGATCTCGTCTTGGCCCTAACTGCAGAAGGCAAGGTCACTGCTTTGTAAAAATGTCTTTTGACACACTTTATTAAGCTTTATCCAGGGGAGAAGCAATGACTATGGGGAGGAAAGGGGAGCTAGGAAAATGGACTACAGATCACAAATCCATAGGAGTCTCTCTCTGTCTCCTCTCCTAACTAGAAAAACTATTGACTACTCTTGCCAGTCCTTTGAACAAACTGATTTCTACCTGTCTGGCTTTGTACTAAAGTCTTATCTTCAAAAATATTACTTATCTACTTGAAAAGGGACTTTGGAATTTTCTTTCTGACTCTGGACAACAGCTTTATAATTTCTTGTTCACTAAAGGAGTATCTGTACTCCTGACCCTGCAACTATTCTTATTCCTATTTCTTTCAAGTATTTTATGCTCTACTGTTAACTATAACTTCTTGACCTCAACATGCTTTATTGAGTAATGACATCAGCCACATACCAGTGAATGAGATTCCTTTCAGTGTCATTGGTACATCCTTTATTGCAGAACTGGAATGTATATTGGGAATGGGAAAGTGTCAGAACTCAGAGCAATTCTCCTTTCTTCCTGCTTCTTTTGTCCATTTGCTCTCCTAAGATGGGTCAAGATCCTTGATGCCTTAAGGTTCAGTCCAGTCATCCAACTCTAGCTCACTTAATAGATCTTAGATTATTGGCTACTGTAGAGTAACCTTAAAAATAACTTTATATTAAAATGGAACAGTAGTTTACAAAGGCATCATAAAAATTATAGAAAATAAAAGGACAGACTGACTAAATTTAGTTACGGGTAAGTAACTGTACAGGTTAGAAGAGTCAGGAATGAGAGATGAGCCAGACAAAAGCCAACAGACTAGCTCAGTTATATATCAGCTTAAATTTTAACAGAATAACATGACTGAACAATAGATGTTTGTTATGCACAAATTAGAATAACCACATATTAATAATAACCAATTATTTTGTATGTACTAAGACAATCTTATATTAGCACTAAGAAAATAATTGAGAAATTTACACAAAGGTACTGCTCCTGTGCTCTAGAACTTGTACTTTTACCAAACTTCCCATCTGTAAGATGTTCCAAGAACAACATTGGAATATAATGTTTTGAATTTGGGGAAGTTTGACAAGATTTCATCCCAAATACATTGATAACATTTTAATATTCCTCACAGTGAAATATACTGTTTTCAGCACATCTGATCTTTTTTCTTATCAATAGGAGATGCAATCCCAAATTTTGTAATCACACAGAATCACAGAATTACCCGGGTTGGAAGGGACCTCAAGGATCATGTAGTTCCAACCCCCCTGCCTAGCAGGGCCACCAAACATACACATTTACTAGATCAGGTTGCCCAGGGCCCTGTCCAACCTGGTCTTGAACACCTCCAAGGACGGGGCATCCACAACCTCATTGGGCAGCCTGTTCCAGGACCTAACCACCCTTCTAGTAAAGAACTTTCCCCTAACATCCAACCTAAATCTTCCCTCCTTCAACTTAAAACCATTTCCCCTAGTCCTGCTATTATCAGCCCTTTCGAAGAGTTTACTCCCCTCCTGGGAGTAAGTTCCCTTCAGGTACTGAAAGGCTGCAATGAGGTCACCTCGCAACCTTCTCTTCTCCAGGCTGAACAAACCCAACTCCCTCAGCCTGTCCTCATAGGGGAGGTGCTCCAGCCCCCTGATCATCTTTGTGGCCCTCCTCTGGACCCTTTCCAAAATCTCCATATCTTTTTTGTACTGAGGGCTCCACACCTGGACACAGTACTCCAGATGGGGCCTCACAAGAGCAGAGTAGAGAGGGACGATCACCTCCCTATCCCTGCTGACCACCCATCTCCTGATGGAGCCCAGGATCCCATTTGCTTTACGGGCTGCCAGAGCGCACTGCTGGCTCATGTTGAGTTTCTCTATGAGTATATATATTTAAACAAATACCTTATGTTTCTCCTTGTTTTTATGAAGGCTGCTCCAAAAGTAATGCTTCATATTTTATTACGTTGACCCACAACATCAGAGGTGGACACTGTTGGTATAGCAGTAGAGGTTGAACCGTCCTATCAGTGTTCCGTTACATTTAGTTGCCATGTAACAGATGGCAACAGAGTTTAATAGAATGGTATCTGGGATTGAAATGCATATGAAGCAGAATTGTATAACTGAATTCCTCCACACAGAAAACATTGCACCCATTGACATTCTTGTGGAAAGCTTATGGGGGAAAAACAGTGGACAGAGGACACCTCCCACCTAAAAGTTCAGAGGTGTGAGGTTTGGTTATGTGAAAGATATGAGAATCTTGATTGCCAGTGAAAGCTGGGGAAAAGAACTTGTTGAGTATTTCAGCCTTCTCCATGCCTGTTGTGGACAGTTCTTCTTTCTCATTTATTAGTAGTGACACACTCTCTCAACTAGTGTATCTGTATAATCCCTTGTTTGTTTGTTTGTTAACCTTTCTTTTTTTTTCTCCTTGGGTTTCCTGATCCCATCTTTGTATGTCACCCTAATTCCTGGGTGGTATGCCCCTGTACATGTCCTTCCTTTCCCTCTTTTTGACCAGCAGGTCCTTGTCCTATACTGAAGGACTGAGAGCTCTTGCTCTCTCAGAAAGTTAAAGAGATGCTGTTCCATATGCTGGTCCTCTCTGAAGGCTCTCAGCTTATTCTGAATAGATCTTCTAAATCTGTGTTTGAGAAGAGAGCTGTGGAAGACACATTCATGGGCTGAAAGTCAGTATGGACCTGGGATTTTTGGATCCCTTGGAACTAGTCAGGCCCTTTGATCTGTTGTAATGTGGACAACATCTAAGAGAGAATCTTACCCACCACTAAAATACTCACAAATTGCTTTTTTTTCTTTATATATCAGGGGGGTCACATGCAGAACTTGCAGAATGAAGGCCTAATTTTCTCAAAAAGAAAGCAAACAATGAGTTTGAAGGTTTGCACCTGTAATAATCTGTCTTATGAGACTTGATGTTTCTTTGTATTTATTTTCAAAATTTCCTTTCATTTAAGCTAACTACCCTCTTTTTTTCTCTTAATTTTGATCTGCTTTAAAAGGCCTAAGTTTATTTTACCATTGAACAATTACTTTGAATGTTTTTCATTATCTTTAAATTCAGTTGTCTAAACATGTATGCCTTGTTTTCCCTTTTCTGTTCTTAAATTTATAATTCTTTGAAGATTAAATGTAGTCTTTTTAAAATACTTCTTCCAACTGTGCTCTGAAAGTTGGGAAATTTTTGTGAAAATAATGTGATCATTCTACTTGAAGTTAAATTTTATTACATATGTTGAAACAAACCTTAACATTGCATATGGTACAGAGAAAAAAAAAAAAAGACATCTAGTGATTAAAACATTCAGACATTCATAAATTGTCACTCTAAGTTGAAAAGCTTATACAAAAGCAATCTGGGAAGTCATCTTTAAAAGCTAAATCGTCTATAGTAGAGAAGTTATATATTTTAACAACTTGTGAACAATATGAAAATATTATACCTTGTGATAGATGTGTGTTCAATTGCACAAAGGAGCTGGTTGCTACATTTCATTTTGCAAATGCTACTAGTAAGCCTTTTATTGTAAAGTGACGAAGGTAGAAGACCATGTTTTATTAAGTCTTAATTATTTTATATAATGAAAACTTTCTTAAATAGTCTTTCAAATTATCAGCTTCAGCAGTCACAGTTCCTTCCCTATACACAGAATATGTATATATACAATAAGATTCTTAAATAGAATTCTGAATAAGGTCTGTCTGAGATGGAGTCCATTTTCCCCTCCCCTCCCCACCCCCTTTCCCACGAAGCCCATACAGTTCTGTTCTTTGCACTTGTACTTAGAAGGCGGTTGACATCACATCAGAATTTTGGATATTGATGAGGAGGGTTAGCATGATATCAGGGCTGTCTCTCCAGATCCCTCTTCTCAAAATACCAATGGGATGAAGACAAGTAAGAGGTGGAGAGGAGACATGTATGGGACAGCTGACCAATACTGGCCAAAGATGCCATATCATGTCATGCTCAGCAATAGAAGTTGGGAAGGGAATAAGAACTGGAGTACTCTAATTGTGTTTTTCTTCCTGAGGAATTGCTACACGGATGCCCTGCTTACCAAGAAGTAGATGACAGCAAATAGAGAATGTTTTTCCCTACTTGTGCTTCCACATGACCTTTGCTCTTATTAAGCTGCTCATATCTTGAACCTGAAAATTCTATTTTTCCCTTCCCTTTCAATTTGAACCAGCAGCGTGCCCAGGTGTCCAAGAAGGCTAATGTCATCTTTGATTGTTTCAGAATTAGTGGATCCAGTTGGACTAGGCAGGCAATCCTCCCCCTGAGTGGATTTGAGTAGTGTGTTCTATTTTGTCTCCTCGCTACAAATATTGAGATTCCGAGTTATGTCCAGAGAAGGACAACTAAGCTAGTGAAGTATCTGTGGCACAAGTCTTATGAGGAGTGGCTGAGAATTGGGATTGTTCAGTTCAGAGAAGAGGAGGCTCAGGGAGAAATGTATCTCTCTCTACAACTACCTAGGAGTTTGTAACAAGATGAGGTCAGTCGCTTCTATTGGGTAATTAGTGACATGATGAGAGATACTAGCCTCAAGTTGAGCCTGAGGATGTTCAAGATGGATACTAGGAAAAAAACATTCTCAGAAAGAGAGGTAATACATTGGAACAGGCTGCCTAGAGAAGTGGTAGAGTCATCATCATCCTGGGAAGTGTTCAAGAAATATGTAGATGTGGCACTGTGGAGCATGGGTTAATGGATATGGTGGTGATGAGCTGACAGTTGGAGTAGATGACCTTAGTGGTCTTTTCCAAATGTAATGATTGTATGATTTTCTTCCTGCTGCCCCCAACACCATCTTGTTGAGGAGAGGGAGTGAGAGTGTGCACTACTAAGCTGCCTGTCATTGTTAAACCACAACAGGTTTTAGATAATGTAAATAGTAACTGTTGTAATCAAAAAGAGCTGGATTTGTTTCACCAGCAGCTAATGGATTTCCGATTTAAACATTATTTTACTCTCATATAAACTGCCCAACATATTAAGTACTTTTTTATCATAAAATCAATATGATATTCTAAAAATTGCATTTTATTGCATTTGTCTACAGATAAAGTAACTTGAATGTTTCAGCACTGTTTAACAATCAGCCATTTAGCACTTTAATTTGAAATCGATCATTACAGATACATTTTGTCTCACTGCAACTATTTGTAAACATTATCCTCACTTTTCTTGTATCTTCATTAGTACTCTGTCATCTTCACATTAGTCTGTAACCTATTAGTCAGTCTAAGGCATCAGCAACAGACCTTTCATTAGACTCCCACTGATAAAGTGAACTATAAGTTAGCAACTGAGGTAGCTGATTGCACTAAAATGAATCATTGATTAAAAATTACTTGAAATAAAGAGACTCAAATACTGGAAACTACTTCTTTCTCTTCCCTGCAACTAGGAGAAAGTGCTCAGTACTCAGACACATAACCAAGACAAATTATCATAACATAATAATAATAATATAATAATCAGTAAAACAATCATTATAATTAGTAAATAGATTAGAGCAAATGTTGCTAATATCTCATTTCAGACTGTTCAACATGTACAGTTCATCTGAAACAAAAATATATTTTTTGTTTGGGTTGTACAGTATCCAGTATAAGGGAGCTCTATCAGCTACCATGGTTCAAAACAGTTTTACAATGAAAAAGGTATCAAATAAATCCTGGTTTCACAAGAATCTGGATGTTCTGGATCACTGGATTTTACTCCACTGTGGTCTTCTAATAAGGTCTTGTAATAAGAGGGTTCGGTTCATAAGCCCTTAAAAAATATCCTTATTTCTGTGTCTTCTGCTAGCTGAGCAAATGAAAGCATTCATCTGTTTAAGATCAGTGTTGTGGTTGGCTAGCAAAGAGAATAGCTGGTCAATTCCTAGTTGTCCCTTAGGGAAGGCATTAATAAATTCCCTATAGTTTACATATTTCCCAATTTTTCTCAAAATCTATATAAATGAAATCTCCTTCAGATCTCTACTGTTCTGCAAGATTTGCTTGGAAATGCTTGATTGCATCAAAATTATTTTCAAGTTAGGGGGGATAAAATGGTACTAATTTCCTTAGGAAAATGACTTCAAAATAATAAATATTTCTGATGTATCTGTTTACTCGTGCTGTAGTTGATGTAAAATAAATAAATAAATAAATTGAAAAAAAATTCTTTGTCTCAAAATGGAAGGAAGCATTTTTCTACAATAGATTAAGTTTCGGCCCTGACTTAAACAGGTTCTTCACAGTTTAACTGAGGCATATCAGGTGTAGTTCCTTCCATTTTGAGATCCTGTGGTTAAGATTGAAACTTCTTGAACAAATGTCTGCCATTTTTGTAACACTTTGATTCTGATTAGATGAAAACCTGTACCTGTACTCAACTGTGGCATGACTCCACATGCAAAAAAAGGCTATGAGGCACACAAATTCCTTCCTACTACATTTTCTGAGTAAAGAAACCTAAGATTATGGGCTGCAAATGAGATATAGCAGTTCCATGGTGTTTAGGACAACCTGGAGAACAGGCTATTTGATACAAGTACCAGTGGAAAGAGAAGCGATAGACAATTAATGCCAAGTAAAAGGGGGGAAAAGTGTTTTTTGACTCAAAAAAATATAATACAGGATAGCATTAATTTTCTCCTTCATCCAGATGAAGTAAACTTTCTCTGTCCTTATTCATGTCTCTTTAAAAAGAAAACAAACAAATAAACAAAAATCACAGAATCACAGAATTATCAAGGTTGGAAAAGACCTAGATCATCATCCAGTCCAACCATCACCAATACTTCCCAGTTAAATCATATCCCCCAACACAACATCCAAACGTTTCTTGAACACTCCCATGGTCACTGACTTTACCACCTCCCTGGGCAGTGCATTCCAATGCCTGACTACCCTTTCCGAGAACTAATACTTCCTAATGTCCAGCCTGAATCTCCCCTGACTCAGCTTAAAACCATTCCCTCTAGTTCTATCACTGTCTACGTGAGAGAAAAGACCGACCCCTAGCTCACTACAACCACCCTTCAGGAAGTTATAGAGAGCAATAAGGTCTCCCCTGAGCCTCCTCTTCTCCAGGCTGAACAATCCTAGCTCCCTCAGCCGCTCCTCGTAAGGCCTGTGCTCCAGACCCCACACCAGCTTTGTAGCCCTCCTCTGAATGCATTCCAGGGCCTCAATGTCTTTCTTGCAGTGAGAGGCCCAAAACTGAGCACAGTACTCAAGGTGCGGCCTCACCAGTGCCAAGTACAGGGGGACAATTACCTCCCTGTTCCTGCTAGTAACACTGTTTTTGATGCAAGCCAGTATGCTGTTGGCCTTCTTGGCCACCCGGGCACACTGTCGGCTCATGTTCAGCCGAGCATCAATCTGTATCCCCAAGTCTGTTTCCTCAACACAATCCTCCAGCTACTCTGCCCCAAGCCTATAGCGCTGCCTGGGGTTGTTGTGGTCAAAGTGAAGGACTCGGCATTTGGTCTTGTTGAACCTCATCCCATTGGCTTCAGCCCAGCTCTTCAGCCTGTCCAGATCCCTCTGTAGGGTCTCGCTACCCCCAGGCAGATCCACAGTCCCTGCCAATTTGGTGTCGTCATACTTAATGAGGGTGCACTCAATGCCCCCATCCAGGTCATCAATAAAGATATTGAAGAGGACAGGCCCCAGCACTCACCCCTGGGGAACAGCACTCATCACCGGCCACCAGCTGGATTTAACTCCATTCACCACCACTCTCTGAGCCCGACCCTCCAGCCAGCTCCTTACCCAGCCAAGAGTGTACCCATCCAATCCATGGGCTGCCAGCTTCTGCATGAGAATACTGTGGTAGACAGTGTCAAAGGCTTTGCTGAAGTCTAGGTAGACCACATCAACAGCCTTTCCCTCATCCAGCAGATGGGTCACTAGATCATAAAGGGAGATCAGGTTGGTCAAACAGGACCTGCCCTTCACAAACCCGTGTTGGCTAGGCCTGATCCCCCGGCCATTCTGCACATGCCGCATGATCTTCCTCAAGATAATCTGTTCCATAATCTTCCCAGGCACCAAGGTCAGGCTAACAGGCCTGTAGTTCCCCAGATCCATCTTATTGACCAAAATAATCAGATCAAATCAGAATACATAACTTAGTTCAAAAACAAGTAGCTTAAATTCTACAGATATGATCAAACCAGAATTATCATAGCCCAGAAAAGGCTTATTTTGAAATGATTGTAGTTATGCTATGAAGACTATGAAACACTTTGTAATGGTTTAATAGCTGGAGGGAAATTCTGAGTTTGCAAAAGTTAATGACAGCTTTTCCACAGACTTCAATGAGGTCAAAATTTTACCCACAGCATGCTCTGATCTTTGATTATCACATTCTTCATAACCATCCCAAAGTAACCTGCCTTCATTCCTCTTTTTCTCATCTCCCATTTCTTATATTTTGTTTTGATTGAAGTACTGCTGGAGTAAAGGACCATCCATGCTGAGAACACTTCATGTCTAATTTCAGGGATTATATACAGCTGAAATGTCAGTTGTCTAGGCAAAATGAGACAGTGATTTCCTGAAGATGTTGCTTTTGCGTGGGTGAGACTGCAGTAAGTAAAGGAAGAACAAAGTGTGGTTACTAATTTATTTATGATTTTTATCCTTCAAATATATTTCTTATATTTTTCTCTTTTATGAGGAAACTTCCATGGATTTATAGCTCATCATTAACATTCTGACATTTAAACGTGTGGAGAGACAGGACTGTAGCTTGTGAACCACAGCTTTACTTGGATATTGAAAAGTCATGAATATCTAAATCTTTTAATGTGCAACAATACTTTTAGTTTTTGTTTTGTTTTGTTTTTTGTTTGTTTTGCTTTTTGTTTTTTGGTCTTTTTGTCTTTTACATGAGTGTTGATAATGTTTGTTAGAATGAAGACTGCTTTCAAATTAGCAAAACTCTTAAATAATGTTCTCTAGTGTCTGTGCAGTTTTGCCTTACACCTTGATAAAGGCTGTGTATGTGGCAGACTCTTGTTTCCAGTTACAGAATAACACTGAGGCATCAATTTCTTTGCCAATTGGAGCTGGGTCAGTAAATTGCAAAACAATTAATTACAAGTTACTAGGACATATATGAAAAGCAGTAATTAGCTACTGATGTTAGGTGAAGTAGGACTTTGTTCCCACTGCTTGCTACAGAGTCCTTTTAATTTCTGGTGGAGGTAGGGGGCACCAGACCTCCACTTCTACCTTAATCTAGTAATAATAATGTTGTGTTTATTATTTATTTTTGTGACAGTTCATTTGCAAGTGACTTTTTTTTAATAGAAGAGATCAATTTTTTTAATCATGTTTATCTTACTATCTCACTCACTCAACTTTCATTTAAACCAAACTTCTTAGTGTTGGATGATCTGTATGTGTAACAGGACTTGGGAATTCATTCTGAAAATGAACATCAGCTTAACAATGAGACTTAAAGCCTTAAAGCTTTGATATCCTGATTTATTTGTAACTAAACAAACTAAACATAAAGGGTAAATAATGCTATTATAACATTTTGTTGAATAACTTCTGCATAATGTTTTATTTGTCAGATTTCAGATGGGCACAGCGTTCTTATACCTACATAATACAGTATTGTTAGAATATTCATTACTCCATTCACCTTCCTTTGTTTACTCTGTGATGCAAATTGTCAGATTGCTCAGCACATAGTCTTAAAAGGAGTTTTAACACTATGATGATATGAATTCTTACATCTTACTCTGTTTCTCAGACTGTCTTCTTTTCCTACTCCTGCTGAACAGTTTCTATATCTATATTTCAGACTCAAATTTTGAATCTACTTCTCACTGGTAGTCACTCTGTTATCAGTTAACAGTAATTTGTTTAAGAACATTACATATCTATATTTTTCTGCTTCGAGGCTTTCTTTTCTCTCTCACTTAGACAAGTCTGCTAGTAACAGTGATTAACAGCTAGCCAGTGTTTGGTTTTATTTTGTTTTACTCACTGAAAATTTCAAATATTTGACTATTCTTCTGTGTTCATAAGCTTTTCTGCATATAGAATCAAAGTAATAAAGTCTTTGCAGCATATTTGTTTAATTGTAGCAAATGGAATGCGTATGGGACATATATGGCAAGTCTTTGCAATGGGAGAAAAAAATCTAGGAGCTGCTCCCTGTCAAATCAGAGCCAGACATATTTAGTTTACTTTTTGGTCTCAGTGCTCTATTCATTAAGTAGTTGGCAATAAATTACATTATATTTCTATTCTGAGTCTGTTTTGGCTATGACAGAAATTTATGAGTCCTCACCTCAAACCACAAACTTTATGTTGACCATATTTTCTCTTGCTGTTCTTTTGAGAAGGGAAAGTGATAGAGCAATGCGGTGGAGCTAAGCTGGTGTGAAACCACCATAGCATGTAGTTTCTCAGGAAAAAATTTAGTCGTCTCCTGGATTCCATGGTTTATTTTCAATATCTGAAGTTACCAAAAGAAAAACTCACCTGATGTACAAACTGGTGTCCATTACCATAAATAATATATCATTAGTTTCTTTTGTGGTTATTAATGGAAACCAAGTACATAATCATGAAATTAGTACTAAATCATTATTGGAAGCAAAAATGCCATTAACAGTAATAATCTGTTCCAATAATGACATGAGAACAAACTGAAAGGAACTGAACAGGATTATTAGCAAGATCATTCTAACATTAATAGGACATTTTGATTGGAGAAAAACAAGATAATCTTTGACAGTTTTGTTATTTAGTCAATTACGTCATGTAGTAAATTCAGCCTCCCATTATTCAGATAGTATTGTTTGCCCAGCACAGTACTGAGAACAGTACAAGTCAGTTATGCTCTGAGGATAGAAAGCAGGAGATCAGCAAGTTTAATTCACAGTAATACTTCTGTTCTTTACAGAAATGTTGAGAAAAAAATGGATTTTCGTGAAGTAGAAGCACAGACACGCGTCCTTCAATTATTTGCTGCTAGGCTGCAGACCTATTAGCTGAAAGCTGATACCTATGTACTGGTTGCCCACACCAGGATGCTGGCAGTGAGGATTGCAGGTATCCTCCAGGAGGAGAGGTCAAGGCTGCTTGGCATCAGACATATCAAGTTCCATTGGCTCCAGTGACCCCATCCCAGGCCAAGGCTGGGCGAAGCAGCCAAGATGATGGTGCCTTGGGGAAAGTATCTTTGAGAAAGTGCAGAAAATGCTTTAGCAATCCCATGTTGGTGAAGACTTTCCTTTGTAAAATTTATATTGGAGCATGAAGTTTTTTTCCTAAAGGAAACCGCTGAGGAGGACGAGAACATGAGGAGAAAGTGGCAAGGAAGAAGTAGCAGCAGAGAGAATCCACTGTTATCTAACCCTCTTGTCTTCTCAGTGATGACTGGGCTGCAGAAAGTGGAGGTGAGAGGAGTGAAGGAATTAATTTGAACCTGGGAAATGTTAGGAAGAAAGGTGCTGTTTATTTGTTTGTTTTTTGCTTCTCACTACCTACATCTATTGCAATTGACAATTAAATAAATTAATTTTCTGCAAGATGAGATTGTTTACTCCTGACAGTAACAGGTAAGTAATCTCTCCATGTTTATCTTGATCCATAAGCTTTATCATCCTACTTTCTCACTGTCCTGTTAAGAAGAGGGAGAGAGTGGCTAGATGGGATTTTAGTCCTTAGCCAATGCTAACACAATACAAAGCTATGCATACAATACAGGAAAAAAAATAAATAAAAATAAAAAGGGCATAGGGGGGCTACAAAAGAAGCAGATCTCCTTTCCTCTTTTACAAAATATTACTTCTTTCTCAGTACAGCACTGCAGATAAAATCTCTCATAGTTTCCTTAGCATGTTTTTTTTTTTTCTTTTTTATATTTAAGCTTGTATTTGTCTCTGTATATGTGCACCAGAGCACAGGCACAGACAGAATAGTGGAACTTGGAGCACAGAGAATGCATTTACAAGTTCAGAAACTGCTTATTGATCCTTCAGAATAATAGGTGTAATGCTAAGGAAAGCAACACTAGCAGAAACTGAAAATGTGCTAGTTTGCTGTGAGTGTAAGTGGTTTCCCAAAGATATCTGATGTGATCATGTAAGCAAAGCATTTTCCATGTTTTCAACAGGATCATTAATGGATTTCATTACTATTTTCACATTCCACAGAATCTTAGATCTGTAACTGGATGGAAAACATCAGATTCATATTCAGTAATGAGCTGTTGACTTTAACAGTGAAGAAATGAACTGATGAACTATGCCATTATGTACAGTACAGACCTCAAGACAGCCTAACACAAGCTAATACTCTTTGGAAAAGGTTATGTTGTACCTCAGGTAATGTCAGAAATCTCTTTTTACATCTGGTTAAGAAACTCTGGTAATGTAAGCATTGAGGAGTGTATGTCCACAACAGAGTGAAGAACATGATTTGCAGTGTTACAAAACGACATATAACAGCATAGACTGGACTTTCTTTTGAATATACTCGAATATGGGATTGTAATACAAAGGTAAAAAGTTACAAACGTAGTGCTGGGAAACATGAAAATTGAAGTGTGTCTTAGCCTTTGATACAGCAAAATATTGGGCACTAGGGGAGTCAGAAGATAGTCTTCAACTCTATGTTCTGTTGAAATGAATATTAGTAATCTCAAGTTCCTTGTTAGCAAAGTAAAAATTTGCATTAATATAATATATAAATACATATAATATATTTAATATTAGTAAAAGCATTATGAATATTTTTGCCAGATTTTTCGTACAATAGACTTTTTTTAATTAATAAATAAATAAATAAATAGAATTATTAATAAAAATGAAAATAAAGAAAAATCTCTAGTAGAGAAACTTTTTGAAGGAAATTTTTCATCCTGCTCTTTCCCCCAAAATTTCAGATTTAATTTCATTTTGAACTCAAAAGAAACACACTGGGAAAAGTGCCTATTCACATTAAAAAGTACATTTAATCATCTGGTCAGGTCTTTTGTTTGTTTATTTGTTTGTTTTTAACTTAGAACTCAATCAGAATATTAACAGGTATTGTTCCTTCTGGAGAGGATCTGCTTATTTAGTGGACACATAAATGAAATTAGAAATTATCTCATCTCTCTTTATATGAAGAAATGTTATTCCATTTCACAGTGCCACTTCATTTTTGCATGCGCCTGCTCCAACTTCTCATTGGAGCAACCTTCAACCTATTTAATTTTATACAGCAAATTTAACATCAATACAACTAGTTAGAGATTATACTGGAAGCTGCGTATTGACCAAATAAAATAAATAAATAAATAAATAAATAAATAAGCTTAAATGCTGGGGGATTTTTTTGTGTTTTTGTTTTTGTTTTTGTTTTTCTCTCTCTAATGCATTAATGTACTTTAGTAGATGTTAAATTTGCCTAGAAATTTTATTTACCTTGGTTTAAGCTGACAAGATAGTAATTCTAAGGGAGTAATTGACCTCTCAGGTAAAACATGCACACGATCTTCTACTGTGCTTCATATAGGCAAGGGATCTAAGTAGCAGCAAAGAACTTGTGAAGTACAGCTTCTGATTTTGTAATCTGTTTCATGTGAATCACTTCAATGGGCAGCGTCCTCACAAAGCCTACCTGCATTAATATTTGCCACATTGTCATGTATTTGAGCAATATCTCTTAGAAATGAAAATTAAGTTCAAGTAACAACCTTTCATGAATTTGTATAATATAATATTTTCTAGTAATTAGCATCTGAAGTAGTTCATCTATGTTATCACTAAATTCTGCACATAGTGAAAAATGGAAAACCATAATATCCTGGCCTGTAATTTCATCATAAATTTGTGCATGCTGTAGAGTCAATGACATTCAGAAACTGTATTAACCTTTGGGATAAAGTGGATTGTCAAAGCAGTAACAGCTAAGGCATATGTATCACCTCTATCTGGCAAGGTATGGAAAATGTACTCTCATTCTGAGCCCAAGCAATGTAGCAAAACATTTCAGTTATGCGTAACAGGATGTGCTTAGCCTGCAACATCCATCATATGCAGGTAAATCTTAACAATTTACACCTACATTCAAAACAAAATTAATGGATCTTTATAACAAGGTAGAAAGCTACCAAGTTCTGAAATAGCTTCAAATAGAAAAATGGTTCATCACCAGCTTGCTCAATAGGTTGACAGAATAAAGAAATACAGCAATAGATGTACTCTGAAAATTTTCAAGGCTACTTTTATTCTCTTTTGGTCTGCGTTAGGGAGCAGTATGATCTTACCAACAGCAGTGTCCTTTTAATATTTATTTTTTTTTAATTACATTTTTGTTGTTGTTGTTGTTGTTTTGTTTTTTGTTTGTCAGGGAATAGAGTACTTTTCATCAATACTGCAAAACAAAAATATTTTAATTAATGAAGAACCAAGATAGGAATCAGGAGGATTTAAGCAAATTAGTTGCTGACTACTTCTTTTGGCAGGTATACTCCACAGAATCTGCCATCAAAGAGATAGAAACACCCTGAAATATGAACATTCTAATTGGAGTTTAAATAAAATGGTGAAGGAAATAAGGAAAATCTGAGTCTTGTCCAGTCTGATACAGCACGAAGGTAAACTTTTCTCCTTTAGCAACCACACTGCCTGGAAGAATAACAGCTGTTACAAGATCTAGCTTTAAAGGGCCCTCTAAGAAAGGTGGGACTTTCAGGAAAAGAAACAGAATTGAAATGTATTACTGTGACCTTCCCAGGTGAGACAAAATAGTTAATGCCTAATTAAATCTAGATTGTTTTCTTCATTCAAGGATGGGGTAGCTGTTTCTTCCTCTGTGGGTAGTCAATGCTTATAGTACGCCATACACACTTCATCTTTTTGAAAAACAAACAAACAAACAAACAAAGAAAAAACAAACAAACAAACAAAAAACCTATTTTAAAAAGTAGCACTCACAACCTCTTCAGGTTTAAAATAACTGCAAGTTTGATGTCAAATCACTTGCTCAAGTATTTGTGCACCTACACTTCAAAGACAAGTGTCATTACAGCTTTTGCAGATATGTTTATCTATATGACTTTCATATCTAAAATTGCTGAGCAACCACAATAAAATATTTTCAAATCTTCTTAATTACAAATATTTAAGAGCTTTCTTAAAAATACATATACATATACATATACGTATATGTATACGTATACATATACATATGCATATACATATATATAATTTACCTTTATTTTTTAGAACAGAAGAATTCAAAAGCTTTTAAAATCTATTATTTCTTGAGATAAGTGAACAGTTCAGTCTTCCACAGAACTATAGCTTTTCTTAATTTTCCCTGTGTCATGATGTTTGGCTGATGGTAGTCATAAGAAAAAAAAAAAAAAAAAAAAAAAAAAAAAAGGTATAAATGAATAAAACTTTGTCATGTATAATAAAAATTATTATTATTATTATTATTACTTTTTTTCTAATAAGATACTCAATAACTTAGTAAATATTTCCATCTTTTTATTTATTTATTTATTTATTTTTAAAGGTCCCAGAAAATAATTTGGTGATCAAATTATTTAAATAAAGTCACAACATGCAGTAGGAAATCACTAGCATTGAACAACAAAAATTATGGAAAGGAACATCGATTAATTGACTGGAAGACAGTGATTAGTCATCTACCTCTAATGTATGAAGAAAGAAACTGCAAACTCATCAAATAACTAAAATACTGCAAAGCTGTTCCCATGTATTATTCAATGGCAAAAATAAATCTGTGCAATTGTTCTAAATTGCCTTGGATATTTTTATTAGGTTAGGCAATACTAACTTTTGCCATTTAGAAGTGTTCTTTAGCCTTGTAAAAAGATACATATTTGCACCAGGGATCGAATAATCTAGCACAAGTAGATAATAACAAAGAAATTAAGATAGTCTTTCCCCCCTCTACCACAAAGATTTTTCAAACCTTGAAACTTAAAGGAAATAGAAGCAGATAGAAGAAATGGTTCTCACCCTGTACTACATTATTGTCTCTTTCTGTTCTGTACTGCAATATCTCTGTAAAAAATCAATCCTAACAACTGTTAGGAACATAAATACATGATTTTCATTTGGAAAATAAACCAGAGTTGGACGGACAATCCCAAGATCAAACATTCCAACCAAATACCACCTCCATCCACCACTTCCAGTACTGTGAAGGCTGGTTGACACAACCACCTTGTCATTTTGTTTCAGATGAATTTTGGTTTAGCTTTCATATTCAACCCTGTTTGTGTTGAAGAACACTACTCATGGGAAAGTTTTTTTTTGAGGTCTGTTAAACAGAACTGGAATAATTTTCATCTTTCATTTAAATCTCACACAGTCCGTGGGATTTGAACTCGTTTTGCTTTATAACTTTCTATTCTATTACTTTAAATTTCCCCTTTAAATAGGCCCAGTTTACCCTTCTGCACCTAAAGTATTCTGAAATGATATAGTAACTTATCCACAGAACTGCAGCATTAATTCTTTAACTCCTATTGCACTGTGTGATGTTATGATGTGGAATATTGATGAAAACCATAAAGCATGACAATTCAGAACATTAATATCAATTAATGACAATCATGTTTGGTTTTGTATTAACTACAATAGAGTCTTAAGCGGAGTCCATTATTTAGTTTTTAACAAAAGCCTGTAATACAGCAGTTCACATTCTGAAAGTTTCATAGAGAGAAAAAATCAGCAACCTAATATTGAGTACTTTCAACAGATCATAAAAAGGAAGGTGTGATGTTAAATGTAAAAAGAAAATTTTGTGAAATAGACTTATAAATGACGAAAGTAATTAAATTTGCTTTATTTTAACTGGGGATAATACCAATATCCATAATACAACACATCACTTTCCCATGTATAATATGCAGAGATAGATAAATTTAAATATTTTTACTAAATTCCCATCTTTAACAATACTTTGTAACAGTATATTAACTAATTCAATTGGAATTTAAATAAAGCGATTGGCTTTACTAATTTAGTGTGCTGAGTTTTCACTTAATTGAAAGTTTTATTGAATTTAACTAGTATTAATCATTCTTATTCAGGAATACTGAGCAAAACCTGCCAAATCTTCTTGTAGAAACCTGTTATCTTTCTTGAATGTCACAAGCATCCTGGATTGCTTGTATATAAAATCATGTGATTTTTTAATATCTAACCACTAAATACAATTTACAAAATGAGTGTGAAGTATTTTCTTCCCTCAATTTCTGATTTTCTAAATATTTCTGAGGAGACTTCCCTCATCCAAATTCTTCACATTCTTACTCAGATCTGTTTAGCTGCACTATTTGAACTGTATATGGAGATATAGATTCCAATAGTTAAAAATCATATTGAAAATAAAAATCGAAACACACAATTCAAGATATATCAAAACACTGGACGGCTACGCTCTTGCTAGTAAAGGTTTGGCTGTAGGGCCAAACCCAGAGAGGGGTGGTGAGTAGAGTTAATTCCAGCTGAAGACCAGTCAAAAATTGTGTCCCCCAGGGGCTGGCATTGGGCTTCATCCTCTTTATATCTTTACTGATGATTTGGATGAGAAAATTGAATGCACTCTCAGTAAATTTTCATGCAACACCCTTGTCCATTGATGCATCCCAGAAATAATGTAATCGGAATGACCAGGGATGTGATCAACCCCTTCTAATCAAGTCTGATGAGGTCATAGTTTGAGAACTGTATTCAGTTTTGTGTCCCTTACTACAAGAAAGATGATAATGCACTTGAGACAGAAAATAAAACTGGTGAAAGGTCAAAATCTCTAAATCTTTGGAGCACAAGCCTTATGCGGAGCAGCTGAGGGAGCATAGTTTAGTGGTCAATATTGGTGGTAGGTGGATAGTTGGACTAGATGATCTTAGTGGTCCTTTCCAACCTTAATGATTCTAATGACTTTTTGTTTTGTTGTTTGTTTCTTTATTTGTTGTTTTCTGGAATGAAATTTCAGTGCAATTGACAGCATTTTACAAATCTCTTCTGTTCCAGGACCTGATTCCATCAAGGCTGGCTAATCATTTCCATTGGCTATGCTTTGTATAGTTTTACCTCCTTTTTTACTTGATTTTTTTTTTTTTTTTTTCTTCTCGACTTAGTTGCCTAGAAAGGAAACATCTAATCTCAGTCCAAATTACGCATATGGACTCTGCTAATGTGTGAGACTATTTTGTTCAATATTCTCTGCCAATGAGTACCAACGAAGTCTCATCAGTTTTGTAAATCAGAAAAGTTCTTACCTATCTGTCTTAGAATATAACTATATTAATTATATGTCAGTATTCATTGAGTTGGCTTATTTTACAAGGGCTAAAAAGTACCATCTGTAGAGAAATCATAAACCAAAATCTGTATCACTAGGGCTGATGAGATATTTTACGTAGATTTAGTAGGAAATTTTGAAATTGAAGTAATTATTTTACAGCTTGAGATATCATCTATTAGTTTTTTTAATATATTTATCAGGTAAATTATACTTCACTTTATGAAGCCATATTACTTGCAAATGGCAAGGAAACTCAAGGGCAAAAGTTAATGTCCCCTGAATGTTATATATGTAAGATAATTTGTAGGTAGTCAGCTATTCCTTTGGGTTGAGTGGGATTAGCATTTCCTTGTTTCAGTTCTCAAACAAAATCCAGTATAATTTTAACACCACTGAGTATAAAGAAAACTGCTATTACATTCACTGAAACCACAGTTGTAATATTTTAGCCTCAACATAATTTATTCCAGCATTATTCAAAGCATTTTATTTTTTTTTAAATGTATGTAAATAAGTAGCATACTTCGGTGTAGTTTGTTTTATCTTACCTGGACAACTTTTAAGTGCAGCAGTGTTTACTTCCTGACCTCTATATGCTGTTCCAGAAGTATATAGTGTCTTCTTGAACATCCCTATGCAAGTGTGTCAGACACTCTAAATGGCCTGGGTACAGAAAACCTTTCATTTCATCTTGTTGAAGAGAGTAATTCAAACTATTGGTGTCTGAACCAGAAATTGAACCGAGTTTTGTTGCAAAAGTTCATATAGTCAGTGGAAAAATTATTAACATTGGTTCCTTTAAAGGTTTCTCGAACCTTCGAAACACCTAAAAATTCCTCTGACTTAAACACTTCTTTTCATAAAATGCTCAGAGAGACAATGACTTTTAGGTTCCTACCTACTGGGATACAGCCAGTCTGAGTCCTTTGTTTGAGGAAAGATATTTAAAAAATACAGGACTGGTGCTGTTCCAGTCACCTAATGTTTATAGTTACCATTTTCTGTACCCTTTCTATCTCCACTCTGTCTTTGTTGAGATGTGGAGAGAACACACATAACCAATACAATGTATTTGCATTCACTAAGATTTTCTAATGAATATAATGCTCTTTCAAGTGAAATAACTTTTGAATTGTTCTTTATTCATAATCATGCAAAACAATTTACTATATGCTTTCACTTGTATGATGAGCTGATAGCTTTCAGAATATTGATACAGATTCCAAGGTTTCTTTCCTAGCTCATGTCTTCCTGTTCAGAGTTCACAAATGGGATATAGAATACTTTTCAGTAGATGCATCGTCTATCATTTATTATCATTGAAAATCAAGAATTTGATATCACCTGAAAACCTGGAGATTTTTCCGCACACTTCTAATCCAAGTCATTTGTGAAAATGTTGAATGAAGCAAGTCAAACCCTTTAAAGCATTGAATATATTATGTCCATTCAATCCCTCATCCAGATGCTCTTGAAAACATCCTCAAACACTAAAACATTTTGGAGGCTAGAGGAAGAGGGTAGATTTCCTTTTACAGATGTTATAATGTTTCTAGCAGACTAGATTTCTACAAGTTTACAAGATTTCAGTGATTTTGTCTTCCATTACTGATTCCACCAAATGGATACTCAAGACTTTGATTCTTAGGGTGAGTTACATCAGTGCCCTTTCAGTCCTCTGCAACTGCTGCAGTTTTGATGACAAAATACAGATTTTGGCCTCTGTTTTTATAACTTCATTTTTTAGTTCCTTCAGAACTCTGTGATCCACGTCAGGCAGTTCTGGTGATGCATTAACTCTATTTGATATAAAATTTTCTTAAAATTTCTTGCTTTTTACAAAATAAAAAAGTATCAGGTACAGAAATCACTCAACACCTCATTGTGTCTGATTTGGATGTATTTTTATTACCAGCTTGACACTCCTTGAAGTACATACAAGTTTTTTAATCTTATTAATTTTTCATTTACATTTGACTTACTATATATGGACACATTGTAGGGCACAAAGAAACATCCTTTAGGTTGTGCTTACCTTTCACAGAAACCTCCGTGCACAGTGCCATGTAAGGACTTGTGGACTGTGTCAATTTCAATCAGAATCATTTCTGCATCTCTTTGATCTCTCTCAACTTTAAACTTAGATGAATTTAAACATTCCTCTCATATATGTTACTTTTCAGTCTCAGCAGCCTTACTTCATTTTGATTAAGATGCAGCTTGTCCTTCCTGTGGAGGCTATTTTGTTGTAATATGTTCCTCTTTCCTAACATCATAAATCCATCTCTCTGGCACTATCACATTCAGGAATGGAGACATTTCTTTCCTGTCTGCCTTCTGGCCCGAAATGCAGGACAAGAAACATTTTCACAGAATGCTATGGTGGAAGTCTATACCCCTCCATATCATTAATGCTAACATAGAATATGGCTACTAGCTGTTTATGAACATCTTGAGAAGTTCTCTGCATTTGCACTCAGCAGGCAAGTTACCATCCAGTCTTCTCAGACAGAATCAAAGAATCACAGAATTATCAAAGTTGGAAAAGACCTAGAAGATCATCCAGTCCAACCATCACCAATACTTCCCAGTTAAATCATATCCCCCAACACAACATCCAAGCGTTTCTTGAACACTCCCATGGTCGGTGACTCCACCACCTCCCTGGGCAGTACATTCCAATGCCTGACTACCCTTTCCGAGAAGTAATACTTCCTAATGTCCAGCCTGAATCTCCCCTGCCACAGCTTGGAACCATTCCCTCTAGTTCTATCACTGTCTACATGAGAGAAAAGACCAATCCCTAGCTCACTACAACCTCTCTTCAGGAAGTTATAGAGAACAATGAGATCTCCCCGGAGCCTCCTCTTCTCCAGGCTGAACAATCCTAGCTCCCTCAGCCGCTCCTCATAAGGAGCTCCAGACCACACACCAGCTTCATCGCCCTCCTCTGAACGTGTTCCAGGGCCTCAATGTCTTTCTTGCAGTGAGAGGCCCAAACTGAACACAGTACTCGAGGTGCGGCCTCACCAGTGCCAAGTACAGGGGGACAATTACCTCCCTGTTCAATATCATCATAACATCATAAACCTTTCTGTCTATTTCTAAGTAAAATCTCCCACTACTTGAAGTACTCTTCTGATGTGAGAACACCCTCTGTGTGATAAAAAGCACAGATCAGTGGGAATAACGGAAGAAAAAAGAAAATCCCCAAGTTTATCTTTTTGATCAGTGATGTTTTCATGCAAAATGGCAGATAATCCATCTTTAAGAATAATGCATGCACTGACCTTGCAAAGCACATCCTGAGTATATTAATCTAAGCAAATCCTCTCAAGTTTAAAGAGGTCTAAGCCCCATATCTCTTTCTGAGTTTAGATTGCAGTTGCAAGGCTTTATTCAAACGGTGAAGATGATGATGATGATTAGTGGTTTGTTTAGTTTTTGTTGTTGTTGCTGTTTTGTTGTTGTTGTTGTTGTTGTTGTTGTTGTTGTTTTGTTTTGTTTGTGTATTTTTTTGCTTAGGTAGTTGTCCACATCATGTGAAACAGAGGGAAGGAAGAATATAGGCAAGAAAAATAATGGGTCAAGGTAAAAATTGCTTAATACACAAAAAAGAAGTAGAAGAATAGAGAAAGAGAAAAAAAGAAGTGACACAAAGATAATCACTCACTGCCTCCTACAGGCTTACTAATATCCAACTAGCACTTGATCAGAAGATGACCAATCACCTTTAATCCCCTGCTATCTATTTTGTTGCTGAACACAATATTGTGTGGAACAGAATATCTCTTTCAGTAGTTCAAGTCATCTGCCTGTTTTTGTCCCTTCCCAGCCTCTTATGCATTCCAATGTATTCACTCAAAAGGGCTGACAATAGCAGGACTAGGGGAAATGGTTTTAAGTTAAAAGAGGGAAGATTTAGGTTGGACGTTAGGGGGAAATCCTTCACTAGGAGAGTGGTTAGGCCCTGGAACAGGCTGCCCAGGGAGGTTGTGGATGCCCCGTCCTTGGAGGTGTTCAAGACCAGGTTGGACAGGGCCCTGGGCAACCTGATCTAGCTAAGGTGTATGTTTGGTGGCCCTGCCAGGCAGGGGGGTTGGAACTACATGATCCTTGAGGTCCCTTCCAACCCTTGTCATTCTGTGATTCTGTGAGGCTCAAAGCAAAGCACAGAAGAGGCCTTGGTGCCATGCAGATTTTCAGCTGTAACCCATCACTGGGTTATTTGGCTACAGATCTAAGACACATTGCCATGTAAGCTGCTATGAAGAAAATTAACTTTATCCCAGCCAGACCCAGCACATAACAATAAATAAGGAAGTATGCACATATGCTCAGAAGCATATACATATAAAAATGTGTAGATTATAGATTACTGAACAGATATTCAGGTTTAGTAATCCATACAGATTTGTTTGGACTGGGTTCAAAATTTTCTGTAAGTATTATATGAACAGTATGTTATGTTTATTAGAATGCTCATTAGAACTGAAAGTTCACAATAACATATTAGTAGAAGAGTACCCCAGAGTCTTGAATTACTTTTCCTTTTGTCCCCATGGTCATGAAAGTTACATTCATCAAGTCTGGAATATATACGATGTTGTAAAGGGTGTAACTATATTGAATGGTTCAAGGTTCTTGTACTAAAATCTATTCACACTACATTTTTATATCAATATAAATTGTTCATATATTTCAAAATGAGAACCATTTGCTGGTAATTCTTTAGCAAAATGAAAGCTAAATTCATCAGCCATGTTCCTGTCTCTTTGAATAGTCCTTTGAGTTCTACTCAGATACAGCAATTGCTTCTTTGTATGAGATTTCTCTCCCATTGTACTCCTCTCTTAAATGAAAGTTACAACAATGTCTATGACCTGCCTTTTAAGGTGTTTAATATATAAGGAGCACTGGCTAAGTCTCATTGCTTTGTCTGGACCATTTACAGATGCTAATGAGTTCTCCTCTAGCACAAATGTGATTAGAAATGCAGTAGGTAAAGGAGATTGATCTTTGCAATAGTTAATGAAACTGCACTGAAGTGGGGGGGGGGGGGGGGGGGGGGGGAAGAGTACTGCAGATCCAGGTTTTGCTGCCCAGAGTGTTTCTCACCCTTGACAAACCACCTCAATTACTACGTGTATGACTGATGTAGTATCATGAACCACCTTTATCTGAGCATAAAGGTTATGAAGATCAGAATACAATGAGATTTTGGGTTGTTTCCACAGCTCTTCAACATGCTCTTATTGCTAACTATAGTGTGGCAATCAACCTTTTATGAATATTACCACTGCAATTATACTTCCAGAATTCTTTGCTTGTAGTTTTACTGTTAAAGAGCTATATTTAGTCAAGCTTTGCTAATAACACAACTAAAAGCAGTATTAAGAATCAAACTACAATGAATGGGGAAAAGAAAGAAAGAAAAAAAAAACAACACAAAAAAACAAAAAAAAAGAAATTTATATTATGTTTGTATAACTATAAGCAATAACTATCCCTGTCTAATAATGCAAATGCTTCAGAGGTAGACAAACAAACAAGAAAAAATAATGTATTAGAGGGGCGAAAAAAAAATTAATAAAAATAATAGTGTAATAATGTCTCACAACAACTTATCTGGCAATCAATAGAGTGAATAGACCTTACCCTGTTTTAACAACTAATGAAACATTGCTGCCCAGAGACAAAGAAATTTCAAATGCCATCACAGATTGCAAAGAAGTAAAGGTTTCTGCATTTGTAAGGTTGCTCCTTCAAATACAGAGGTGGTTTTAAGGCAATAATTCATTCACAAGGTTCAATGGGCTCCATAACTCATGAAAATTTAGAAATGTCAGGTACTCCTGAGATGAATTGGTGCCTTACAGCAACCTCTAATTATGTTATAGGTAACCTAACTGAAAGAAAACCACAATTAAAAGGGGAAAAATAAATAAAAATAAAAAAAATAGTGATTAGCTTGGATTGCTTTCTTCATAATACTGATTCTTGTACAAATTTCATATACACCCACATCAAATAGTAAAATAAAATGTTTCTTTTAACTAGTATAAAACTGCTCCATTGTATGTATTTATTTTTTTTTTTTTATTTTTAAGTTTTAATTTCAATACACTTCTTCTGTCTACTATAGCTCATATTTCCTACAGTACTTCACTTATGGGGTTAATTTTCATGAATATTTTGTGACTGGAAACAATGAGAAACTCTGATGTGAGGATTAATAATATTTTCTTTCCTTATATATATATATATGTATATATATATATATATATTAATAAGACTGGCATAAAGTAGCCTTTGTGCTAATGAGTATCAGATCTCACAAGCTGACCTTTGTATTTTATTGAAAGCTTTCCATGCTGAGACTGTCAGATCCTTCTGAGACTCTATAGCACAGAGAACATATGGACTGCAGACAATTACATGCAGAATGAGTTTGGTTTTCAGAAGAGATTATGAAATTCAGTTAAAAAAAAAAAAAAAGCAAAAACAAAAATAGATTACAGAGCAAATAATTTGTATATTTCCTTTTAACTCTCTGTCACCAGAGTTTATAGGTACAAAACCTGATGTTGTCTACTTACATACCTCTGAAGCATTAGGAGGGCTTGTCTGTGACTGTACCATCCAAATTTGTCACTGACTGATTATTAGGTTTTGATTGAAAGTCTTTTGAAGGAGCTTATGTATCCTCTGACACCCAAGAGGATATCTGGAAATCAGATGAAAGCCTGTTTCATCCATCTGGAGGTGTTGTTCCTATTTGCTGACCCTCATCCAGCAACACTACCTTTCCTGGCAGTTTATTCCCAAGAACTACATTTCTATAACAAGTAATTATATTTATGCTGCAGTGTAGAATAGAATAGAGGCTGCCATAAAATAGATTTTTTTGTTTGTTTGTTTTTTTAAATGCAAAAGAATTTTTATATTCCTAAATCAGGAGGATTATTTCACATCATATCTAAAACACAAGACAAACAATACAGAAAAATTTCATGTGTGTTGTGAAAATTTTATAAAATATTTTCCAGAATTTATTATTTTTTTCTTAAAGTCTACTCATAAACATTCCTCATCCAGTTGGTTACTTGGTCCCATTAGTTTGATCTTCACAATTTATTTATTTTTTAACTATTACTACATTGATTAGATACTTTTTTATGCACCTAGTTTTCAAAACAAATGAAAATCCTCTTTAAAATTACTGCTGTTAGAAGAATTTAGGCTAATCAAGAAAGAAACTTTGTAATTAGGAGATTCTGACTTTTCTACTGAAAATCTGTTTATAATGCAACTTTCTTTCTATTTTAATGATATTTAAGAAGTGTTAGGAATGCTTCAAGGTTTTCTTATGTTCCAAAGGATAGGAACAATGTTATTAAGATCAAAATAACTTTTGATTTCTGAGCATATTTTGCAATAATGTCACAAATTACTATAGTATATTTATATTTCAGTGTGATGATGTGCTTCCCACATTTATAAGATTTTTATTTTTTTTTTAATTTTTATTTTTTAATGATTAGCTAAACATCATCAGTGAAAAGTTTTCTAATGCAAAAGTGCCAGTGCTTCCATGTTTACTGATTCTGAGGAAAGTACAGAGAGGCAAATTAACATTCATCAGCTTAATAGAGAGGTACTCACAGTACTGGGGGCAGCCAACCAGTAGTGTCTATGCCAAGTTCTCCTTACCAGTGTTGGCTCGCCAGTGGATATCTATCCTGGGATTACCCCCAGCAGATACCAGTGGCGGACAGTCAGCAAAATGACCACTAATCCCCATTAGTATTACAGCCATATATATTAAATAACAGAACATAATAAAGTATAACACATCAGAATAAGCAAGATCATTCACAGAAAGCAATTTCTCTCAAAAAAAAGTTTCTTCTAGCTATACTTAGATTTAGAGGCAGTTTACTTGCATTCCCAAGTTAGAACAAGCACTTTCTCACTGGCTAGTCACCTACTCAGGTCACGATCTGTATTTTTTCACACAAGTTTATATCTATTTTTCCAGAAATAAAACTTAGAACAGCTTTTGTGATATTAGATAAAAACATTAGTCAGAGTGACTACTCTAAATTATCTAGAAACAGTATTTTTATTCATACCCATATATTCAATTCAAAAGTTTACCAAACACAACACAGAAACAAAACAAATTGTGATTGCTCACCTAAAGCTATGTATAGAGGAAAGTATTAATTTGTTTCACTTAAATTTATGTTTTCAATTTAGCATCTTTGCAGCTGTTGAGGGTCCTGGTGATCAGTGGGCATCTCTGCTCTGATGTTCTTTGCAGTGTTGTTGTAGCTTAAGTAGGCCTTCCTCCTGACTTTAATACCTCAGATCTTATGGTGGGATTAACTTAAATCTCACATTTTACAGATGGAATTGTATTGTGACAGCACTGTGAAGGATCAGGCTCTCAGCTTTATGTGAAATCAGTGAAGCTTTCCATAGGTTATAACAGTTTGCACACAGGCTGCTGGTTTAAAAGTGGGGCCTAAATGTTATCCTAGCTCAAACCAGTGGGGCTTTGTGCTGGTTCATTAGCTCACAACGTTCTCCCAGTTTGAGGACTGAGGCTTAAATTGGAATTTATTTACTAGCTAAATTGCTGCTAGAGCTATTACTATTGCTTTGTGTTTGTTGTTTTTGTTTGTTTGTTTTCTGTACTAGTTGAGTGGACTTAAGGGGGAATGGAGGAAAAAAAAAACCACAAAAACAACACTGGGAATCAAAATAAAATAATGTGATAACAAAGAAGAATCAGAGATAAGAAAAGAAACTCTTTTCTTCTCTTGAAACAATCCCACCCATATATACATCCCTACCTTCTTTATCTCTCTTCTTAATTCAAGAGCTTCAGCATCTCACATTTACATAGCATATGAGCATCAAGCATATTCAAATCACTTATAGTGGTTTCCATCAAAGAGTTCCTGTGCATTCAGTCATGTATCATCAAACATGCTGTCAACATGAGTGACGCTCAACTCCTGTGCTGACTCATGCTAAATGAGCACTGTACTGACTCCATACTAAATCAAATGTGAATGCTCACAAACACATATTGGGTAAGTCAAGGGACGGAGCTGCCAAAGAAAAATACTTCCATCCTGACACTGAAAAGAAAGGAAATTGAGTGGATATGATAATTTGGTATCAACAACAGTGTTCAGAATTCTGACATAAACAGAAGTAGGAGCTGTAACAGTGTAAGAAAGCACACTATCCTACCTACGTTTATTATTTTTCTAGGAATGAAAAAAAAATACAAAAAAGTGGTATGAATGGAGAAGCATGTTTCAAGCATACCATACAGAAAAGAAGGCAACAACAGTGTGTTCTACTGGGACATGAGCACTATAGAACAATTGAATATAATAAAGAAGAAACATTAGCTCACCTCTTCTAATGACCACTAACAGCTCAAAGGCAGAATAATCTCTGTTCACAGAAATACTGTTGTCTTAGCTGCTAACTCTTTGATGAGGGTGAGGAAGATTGAATCCTGACTCCATTCCTTCTAGTCAATCAGGTGCATTGTTTGCAGCTGAGTTCCCTGGGTTAGCCATGCTTTGTCACCTGGTGTTCAACCATTGGTTCAGGCCATGACTTGGGAATTCCTCTACACATATCTAGCAGGAGAGCTAATCTGAAATATACAGGATTTCCTTGCTTTTCTGTTTTATTTATGATGGTTACTGAATTAAAAAGAAAAGAAAAAACAGAAAACAAAACAAACAAACAAAAAACAAAACAACAAAAAAAAAACCACTATAAATTCCCACCAGGTTGCTGCAGACCTTGGGCTTGTCTGAGGAACACACTGCAGCTACAGAGATACAGCGTCAAATATGGACAGGCTTGCTTGTCTTCTCATCACACAACTTGCATTTTGAGGGCAAGGGATTATGCTTTGAGAAGTGTTTTTTACTCCATTTCCTCCTCAGGCCATAGATAACCTAATGGACAAAGTTCTTACCAGAAAAAGAAGAGAAAGGCATTTTGGGATTTAATGCTCCCAAGATAAGAAGGGTATTGAAGTTTGGCCTTTACATTGTTTACAAAAGTTTCAGCCCCTGGTTGACTGTAAGAAATACAAGTTGGATCACTCCAAATTTCTCACAAAGTTTTCATGCTTCAGATTTCTTGATTCCCAGATCAAGACTATACATAGTTTATAAAAATACAATGAATCCAAAAGAAAACACATTTTAACCTGAGGCGACAACATTATTATTTTGATATTTTTATTTTATTATATTATCAATGTCTATAATTGAATAGTTCAAAAATAAATTTATTTAATGCAATAATGCTTTTTTAATTAATTAAAACAACAAACAAACAAACAAAAAACAGCATTCACATAAAGCACAAAGACTTAGAAGAAGGGTACTAAAAGACATACACAATTAATTATTTTTTCATTCCCTTGTCTATTGAGTTCTAGTTGCAGCTATTTTATTTTTATCTATTTATTTATTTTTAAATTTAGGCCTGAATTCCCTCTTGTGCTCAGGATTTGTTCTGGCGTTCTGACTTTCTAAATAGATTACTGTAACCTACAGTAGGTTCTAATCAATACCAAACAGCGACACTCCCCAAAGAATTGTTTATCAGGTGAGGTAACAGAATAACAATACTTTCTAAGCATACCTTTCCTTAACACTAGAGAATAAAATAAATAAAATAAAATATGAATGGAAAGTAACTTCTTTTATTCTTGTCCTTTCTATTATGATATCTTTGTGGCTTAACCATCCTAAAAGTAGAAAAAAAACTCTTTTCATCTCTTTTACACTGTCACAATAGTGCCTGGCAGATAATTCAAGAATCTATCCTGTATTAAGGTACTGTATTTATGATTTTGTAAAGCTAGTTAATAAGCTAGCAATCTTTCCCCTGTAAGTCACAAATAGGGGCCAAGATAATTAAGTGTTCTGAGGCAATAAACCAAGGGTGGTGAGCTCTTGTGAACTGAGTAAGATGAGTGAAATTAGGAGTGCTGGCAAATCTGCTAACATCACTCCCTTATATCTACCCACTCAGCTCTAGAATAACTGAAGGCCCATTTACAAATAAGAGCAGTGACTGCAATCATGCCCATTTTTAAGAACTTAGCTTTAACACATGCATTTATATAAAAATGAATTTCTGGATATTCATGTTAGATTCTTCAGTTTTGAAATATGGCTGTGTGTGGTGTTTGAAATGCTGGACAAAGGTATCACATTCTGGTAACTTTTTTTTTTTTATTATTATTATTACTTTGATTATTTTGTTGTATCCATACATGACTTTTACAACTGTCACAACACTTTCCTAGATGGTTACTTATGATGTTTCCTCTTGAAGAGAAAGATGAAATTCTAATTGTTAGATTTTTTTTTTCCCTTAAGGACTTTTAAATATATTATTTATATATCAGTTATATGTTAAACGATCTTCGAATTAAAAACAAAACAGCAATTATTAGTTACCTTAGTTAATATTTTTGTAGTTATTTCTTACAGCAGCAATAGTATATATGTACAGGAACCAATTAACCAGATACTTAAAATACTTATCAGGTGAAGATATTTTGCAGCAGACAACAGAAGTTAACATATATACCTGAAATATGTCTCTTGATTGCTTCACAGCTGAGAAATAAGTGAGCACATGGAAGTGATCAGGAATAAGGGATCCTGATGGGGTTTGAATAAAGTAATTTAGCTACATGACTACACTCTTCTGTCAAGTGACATAGTCATTTGATTAAGCTACATGACAAAAATGTATTGTTTGATATATAGCAGAGCTATAAATACATTGCTTCTTAAAGTAGGGTAATATGACTCATATATATATGTTTTATTTATTTACTGCAACTCTCCTTTTTCGGGATGAGAAACCAAACTTATTTCTTGCCCAGATAATTCTATGTACATTATAAATCCCCTTGTAATAACAATGCCAATGAAAATCAAGGATTATTCTTTTCTTTGTAAATTCTAATAGAAAATAAGAACATTTATTCTAGTGTTAAAGCAACCAAGGATGACCGAGAGCAACTTCACTGAATTCAGAGATTCTGATTTCTCATTCACTGAGTCTTACTTGATGTGTCACATTCAGATTATTATTATGGCCTTTGTCTAAAACATTGTTTAATTTTGCCTAAAATGTGCCCCTGTGATTTCCTAATTTTATGGTCTGTCTTTTTGCTTTTAATGTTTCATCTTGACATCCATCTCTGTCTTCCAGTAATGTGCTGTGACTTGTCTAGTGTCACACTATTTTACTTCTCCAGAAAGTCATTAATGAAGTGATATTATTAAGAACGATGGGGGTAAAAACAAAATGAAACAAAACATAAAAGAAACATAAACAAAGATAAACAGAAACAACAAAACACAACAGTATGCCTCAGAATACTAACATATCCTTCTCAACTAATAGTGCTTCCTATGTTACTAGCATGTGGTTTTATGTGAAAAAGAAAAAAAGAAAAAAGAGATCAGTTAGCCAATGCTAAAAATATACCCTCTGTTCCTTTTTTTGGACAGAAGTGTGTATTTTATATATACCTTTACTTACACAACATAACAAAATTTTCATAGCATATTATACTGCTTAGATAAGTGTCCTGCTCAAAATGCTCAGGGGAATGAAGGAGAGGGGAAGCTGACAAAATGTGACAAGTATATCTTGGCAAGAGCGGATATAGGTTGGCCAACATAGATGACAGTCATCATGTCCACATACACTTGAACATAAACACTGTATGTTAAGTAAATATTCATATAATGCAAATCATTCATCAAAATGTAAAAACTTACTCTTGTATAATAATAGTCCAGCAATGTTACCAATGAAGCTTTGTCTATTCTGTTTTTAAAACTTTATGGTAATAAAAGCAAGTGAGAATCTGCTAAAAAAAATGCTTTTGCTTTCTGTCAGCCACCAAAGTAAATCAGCATTCTATAAACAACAAGAATTTTCTTTAAAGCTCTTTTTTTTCTTTTTTTTCTTTTTCTTTCTTTTTCTTTCTTTTTCTTTCTTTTTCTTTCTTTTTATTTCTTTTTAATTTTTTCCCCATGTGCATTTTTTCTAGTAAGTGATGACTGACATAATGGGGACAGTTTGGCTAAATGTACTGTACTTGAGTGAATTAGTAAAACATTATATTTGCAGACTGATCCAGTAGGCAAGAAGATGATCAGTAGAAGCTTCTTAAATGTTCCTTACTGTGAAATTCAAGTAGTAATACTAGTAATGTACATTCAGCATGACTTAATTAACTTTTTTTTATTGAATTAAGCTATTCTTGTTCAAGCCAAATTATAGTATGGACATGGAGGATGTATGTTGGTCATTAGTCAAGTATCAATATTTCCTGAGTTAATACTTTCCTTAAATGTGTATATTAGACTGTTTGAGAAAGGAGTAAGAGGAGGGAAACAGAAATTGGACTCTGTAACAATTTTTTCCATCGTCATTATAATGAAACTTACATACAACCTACTGGTTTTTGTGTTTTGTTTTTTTTTTTTAAAGCCATTTTCAGTTGCTATTAATTTTTACTTTCCCATGGCATTGCCACTTAAACAATTCCCTTTATTTCACCTAAGGATGAATTGAATTTACCTCTGAATGTTTCAGTTACAGAATAGAGTTACTACTACTTTAGGAGTGTTTAATGATAAAGAAGAAATGTCGCTGAATTGCAAAGCGTGGCTGTTATTTAACCATGAAAGTGCAGTTATCCAGCCCACTGTTTAGAAATACCTGGGAACATTTGGATAGTTTAGTCAATCTTTTCCAATGATAAACATGGATGAGTGATTCTACTCATGTAGAATAACTAATCATTTAAACATTCATTTTCAGAGCTATGTGAAAACACATCTTATCCTTATTTTGACATTATTTTACCAAAAAATATTAGATAAAATATATTTTTACCTAAACTAGGGAGATGGTACTAAATTACATTCAGGAAAATGCTTCTACCCATCTTATTTTTGTGCTTCAATAACACTTAAAGAGTTAACACTCTATTAGATAATATTTGAGGACTATTGTTCACTGTCTGTCTACTTAGAACAAGACATTAATTGAACAACATCTAATTTTGTAGTTCTATCTCTAGATTTAAAGATGTGCATTGTGTACATAATAAAGTTAGTACAAACCAAACAAAACCAACCAGACAAATAGAAAAGTAAAACAACTTTCTTTCCAAGCATTCTTAAAAATACTGGTCCTGTAGAGGAGTATGATATCTTCTGGCCAGAAAGTGAAAAGTACTTTTAACCTTCTCTCCAGTCTATCTGAAAAGTTATCTAAAGTTTCTCTTTACCTGGAAATATAGAACTTGATGTATGTACAGTATGATGTATTCCACTATGCAATACAGTGTTGAATTAAGTCTGTTAACAGATCTGTTATTTGTTAGTAACTTTTATAGTTCATAACATTTCTGGATATTTTTAAAGTTTTAAAATAGCCCATCCCATTTCTTTGGAAACACTCAGGTATTTCTGAAACAGAGTAACAGTTATTGATTACAACCCCCCCCTCCCCCCCCCCCCTCCCTCCCCCCAAATAGTTTTGTTTCAGTATCAGATGATCAGATGTCACTGTACCCAGACAATTCTAGATAACCAGCTATAACTTTTAGAACTTTGGAGATCATTATTATACTGAAACACATATAACCCAGTTCATGAACTTCTTATACCATAACACAAATCTCACAGATGTAGAAACAAACAAACAAAAACCCACCACCAAAACAAAAATATAAATAAAATCAGAATTAAAATAACTATAAACAAACATTTCATAAACATTTTGATAGTGCAAAAACATCAGTGAGGTTTTCATCAAACTGAAAAAGCGTCTTAATTTTACAGACTCAGGAAGAAAAGACTTTGGTGATTAATGTCTAGAATGGAAGTAAAGTCAGTGCATCTGTGTCTCAGGTCAGGATTATTCTTAATAATCACAATTAATTTCTGAAGAGCAGCTTGTCTACAGCAACAACAGCTGTTCCTTTAACTAACTATCTACATTTTGGCAAGCAAGGGAAAACAGAATTGATTAATTTTTGAATTACATTTCATTTGAGTTACAGCACAAAAACTAAGAGCTAAAGTCAGTCCCAATCAGCAGCATTTTTGTTATTTTTCTCTTCAGAAAGATCTTCTGCTTTAAATTTATGTCTTTTTTCTTTTTTTCTTTTTTTCTTCTCATTGATGGCCTTTCAATCTGTGAATAACAACTTGGGCCAAATAATCCTCCCAATGTCTCAGAAGTTTTTTCCTTATTTTCAATGGGAACACATTCAAACTATTAAAGGCAAATGTGGCAGGTGGCTTTTCGTTCTTTTTAACTTGAAGTAAGAGTAGTTTCTTCATCTTTGGCCAGATCTTGCAGAACAAGTTCAGTATTTAATTAGAAAATAAAATTTCATTTGAGCTGTAACTGGGATGTTGAAAACAAATTTAGTTGCCTGCAGATTACACAGGTCTCTCTGGATCAATCTCTATAAGCTCTCTTCATAGCTTTTAGGTAGTGATGGGAATTTTCAGGTATAATGCACCTCATTAGAAGTGAACAAACATTTATTTATTTGAAATATGTTATAGCATTTCTATCTTCTATCTGTACAGGTTCCTAATATTCCTAGTTCAGATATAGTTAGTGAGTTAGGTGAGATGAATTCCTTCTCAGATGTTAAAGACATTCTTCATTTGAAAATTATGTCAAATTGAACATCAGTGAATATGAAATGGACAAGGAAATAATTTCCATTCTGCCTTCTGTCTGATGCAGTTTAATTTTGGCACTGTTAAATGTTACTAGGTTATCTGGATCCACTTCTGTCATATACTTGTTTCCAGGATGTGAGTGGAATGAAAGGAAGATAGATAGATAGATAAAAATCTGGTGTCTCATCTCATCTAATAATCCTAGTTCTTGATTATAAATTAAAACAACAACAAAAGCAAATAACTTCCTTTCATGTATCATAACAATTTCAATGACTATTGAAGAATTATGGAGTGACTATCTTTCTGAAGCTTGAGTTAGGAAAATTAAAATCCATGTCAGTTGTTTTAAAGGGATGAACTTGTAATACTGAATATTACTAAGCTATAATGTAACTCCTCAGGCTGAAGAATAGAGCATTTTCTAGCCTGTAAAGGGTTTTCTGGCTATTGCTGAAAATCTATGATAAGCATCCTCTGCTATTATCTATTATCAAGTGTCACCAAGGCTGGATCCCTTGTTGTGTATTTGCACAAAATAAGTCAAACTTTTTTTTTTTTTTTTTGAGTGTAAAGTGACTACATGAAAATTTGTTGTGACAAAATCATGGTCACTAAAATAAATAGATAGTTAGACAAGTAGATAGCTCAAATATTTAAACTATAAGAGGCTTTATTCAGTCAACTGATTGCTTAAGAGCCATACATCGGAATAAAAATGCAAAAGTTGGATAACCTGTAATTCATGATTTTCTTCTGTTTTTTTTTTCTTCCTTTGACTCAACAGTTTACCTATGATTCCTTTGTCAGAATTTCTCAGATTTTTTTTCAGCTCTGAACACCTTTCCACAGTTTCTTTTGTGCATGTGCATTTCCATTACTTTTTAAATATTATTATTGTTCAATTACAAATCTTCCACTGTATTTGTGTTGACACATCTATGGATTAGTCAGATAAACAGTCAACCATCAAAACAGAGACAATTCTCTTACACACAAGCTTTATTAGATATATTTACAATTTATGGAAATATAAACCTTGATAAGTAAACTTGTAGCGAGTTAAACATGACTGTTTTCCAGGTGTCCACCAAGCAGCTTTTCTCACCTGGACAGAGGGGAGAAAATATGATGAAGGCAGCCCATGCATGGGTCGAAGTAAGAGCCACTTACCATCATGGGCAAATCAGACTCATCTCAGGAAGAAACAACAACAAAAAAAACCTGTCAGTTAAGATAGTGAGAAACAAAATTTAACCTAAAGAACTTTTTCCTATCCCTCTTCTTCCTAGGTTCAACTTCATTCATCACTTCTCTACCTACTCCTACTAAGCATCACAGTGGTATGGGGAATTGACGTCAGTTAATAACTCTGACAGACAAGATAATTCACGTGGACTCTGTCAGATGGGTCTCTGCTGTTTGTTCTTCCATCAGTTCTTCCTGTGCTCCAGTGTGGATTTTCTCCTGTTAGACAGTCCTTCACAAACTGATTTAACATTAGGTATTCCCACAGGATACAGTTCTTCAATTGCTTTTCCAGTGTGGGACCACATGGGTACAGTTCATGCCAGGAGCCTGCTTCTGTGTGGGTTCTCCAAGAGCTACAGCCTCCTTCATCCCTTATTCATCTACTACAGCAGCAGGGAGATCTGCTCTGTGTGGTGCCTGTTGGCATCAGAGGGAGTCAGGCTTCAGCATCCTCCACCATGGGCCTCTCCATAGGCTACAGGGAGCTTCTGCTCCATGCCTGGAGCAACTTCAGAACACCTGCACTGACCTTATCTGTTGCTGCACAGCACTTTCCTCTTTTCTTAAACATGTTATCACATTGCTGATTGGCTCAGCTCTGGACAGTGATGGATCATTTCAGAGCCACTCTGATGATATTGATATTGTGATACCAGGAAATTCTATATAATGAAAACTTTTGCTTTATTTTGTTTTATTTAGTAGGATTAACTTAACTTTTAGGGACCTGTTAATATGAAGTGACCAATAACAACTTTCTTCCTGAAAATAAACTTACCTTCTTGTTCTCTGCAGGTCACAAGTTAAAGGATTGTGAGTTCAGACATATATTTTCTCCTAAAATTCTTAATAATTTTTCTTTCTTTTTTTTTTTTTTTTTTTTCCTCTCACAGTAAAAAAAGATGATTCTCTTTGGCTTCTTAAAGTCTTATTAAAGCTCTCACATACACATACAGTTGGCATTGATCACATTACCATGATGTCTAATACTGACAGATCAGAAGGTATTTTTGCAGCAATCACAGAAGCATGTGTACGATTGCTAACTATCTTTGTCCTCAGTTTATTTATGAGGAATTTCAGCACAATTTCTAGTGCTGAAGTCACCAAGAATCACGTCCTACTCTTAGTCTTTTGATGTGTAAATAAGTTACACTTCTTGCTGAAATAATTTCCATAACTTTATATCCTATTGCTACAAAGAACTATCAGTTCAGCTCCCTCTAGAAATGAAAACTGGTCTGGTTTATTTTACTTGCATGTATGTCAGTGTGATGCATAATTTTAATTTCCTGATTGTAGCTCTATTGCTCAGTAAAAACAGGATTGCCACTGTTCGCAAGAACAGTCCACAGACCCTTCAAAAGTTATAGCACAGATCTTTAGTAAGAGATTGTTCTTTCCACACCATTGTCTGAAAGCTTGTTGAGGAACACAGAGAAGTCCAGGCAAGTTCTGGTCAAAGTTGGAGAAATCTTTTTTTTCTGAAAATTTGCAGGCTAGGGGCAACAAGAGAGAGATAAGTGGCAGCTTAATGGTCAGGAATCAGTCTTTTGAAGGGGTTCATCTCGAGGGAGATAGCTGTACCTGCATGTTCAGGGGTGCTGCACATGACTTTTACCAACGTGCCCAGGAATGCCACGTTGGAAGAAGACAAAGGATAAAAATGGGACCTACAACCAAGAGGGTTGTGTCTGATACCAGATGCTCCATGATGTGATACCTGCCTGCTGATGGACTCTCCTAGGCCTGCTACCTGCCTCTTTCTCCTGGACTCACTATCACTATACCTGCTGGCTGCAAGGCTGGCCACTCTGGTGCTGCTGTTCCCTGTATTTTTGCTTCTATATTGGCCTCAGACCATCAGAACATTGTGCAATGAGACACTGCTGGATCTTGGTGGTGACTTTCACACCTTCACGTAATTCTGTCTCCTTTCCTCTTTTTCACCTGCTTTCCCTTCTCCATCTCCCTAATTTGTAACAGTTGACAGCATTCCCTTTCCCATCTCCCTAAGTGACTAGGATTTGTAATAAAATGGTCAGACCACCATTGGTTCTTAATCTCACGTCGGGGTACATGTGTATTAACCTCCTCTTGCTCTGATAATCAGAGTAAGACACCTCAGGTCAGGTACTATCTGGCTTTATCTGGGTTTGTCTTGACCATATTGGAGCTTTATCTCAGAATCATAGAATCATAGAATCACAAACCTGGAAAGGACCTACAGCATCATCTAGTCCAACTGTTGTAGATTAAATTTAACTAGAATAGTTAAATGAGCAGATATCTAATACTTAGTTTCATAGAATCATAGAATGACCTGAGTTGGAAAGGACCTCAAAGATCACCTAGTTTCAGCCCCTATGCCATGGGGAGGGTTGCCAACAACTAGACCAGGATGTCCAGAGTCACATCCAGCCTTGCCTTGAATGCCTCCAGGGACAGAGCATCCATGGCCTCCTTAGGCAACCTGTTCCAGTGTGTCACCACCCTCCGAGTGAAAAAACTTGCTCCCAATATCTAGCTAAATCTCTCATCTTCTGTGAATGATGAAGTGTCTAGTGCATACAGTTCACAATATATGTTAAAATTAGAAGTAATGACGATTTTCAGATCAATTTTTTAAACCAAGGTCTAAAGCACATTAGAAGCAGTATAAAAGTCCTTTAAATCAAACAGTGGAGAAAGGAGGAAGAAGATGTCAGTGTCAACATCTTGCACATGCTGAAGAAGTTAGGGAAGAAACAAGCATCATTATCATTTGCCTCCCAGTGAAGACCTCAAATGCTGATTAATTTCATAACACGCCTTTCCTTCATCTAAAATTATCAATCTCAAAGCTGAAAATAATAGCTACTTGAAAGGTTTTTTTTTTTCTTTTTCTTTGTGTGTGTGTGTGTGTGTAAAACTTTTGTCTGTAACGTTGTTAATGAGATCTGTTTCGCATTCAGAATGAGAGAACTACTATAATCAGAATTACTATTAGTGACTGCATTATATTTCAGTTGTACTGTAAAAACTGTTAATTAGTCTAGCAATAAATTGTTGGTTTCACATGTGTCTCCTTTCCCATAAAACGACTATGAAAGAAACAGGAAAAACTACAAATACATGATAAAATTTCCACAGGAGTATTGACTACTGAAAGTTTTAGGGAGATTTGTGTAATGCAGACAAATTGTTGCAAAAATCAAGAGTGGAATGATAAAACCAATATATACATAAAAAACCCCAACAAAGTAGAAAGTGAGATTTAATGGATATGAATCTTAAAATGTAGGCAGGACTGCTATAATAGGTCACTGTCCAGAAGTCTCTTATAAAATAGACTAAAAATGACAGATTGATTACTTACCCAAACTGAAAACTCCTTTGCCAATCCAGGGGGTGGAGTTGAGAGTGAAGGAGTGAAGCTGAGCCTGGGAATTGTGTGATTTTAATGACTGTCTTTTTATATCTCACTATTCAAACATATTTTAATTGGCAATAAAATACATTATTTTCCCTCAAGTTAGGTCAGTTTTGCCCCTGACAGTAAAAGCTCAGTGATCATCCTCTCCTTATCTATTTTCTCCCCAGGTTCTGCTGAGGAGAGGGAGTGAATAAGTGGACTCTGGCCCTCATCCAAAGGCAATTTAAAACACATAAGGAGGTTTTGAGAAGACTCAAGGAAAACATGACGAGGAATACATAAAAGCTGAAGAAAGGGAAAGGCAGGATGGATATATTTTCTTATTCTTGAGTGAGACACTTAAGTGCAAAAAGACTGTGCAGAAATCCAAGTTCTGTAGCTTGCTACACAGTTGATTACCAAATAGTGATTATGAAACTTCCTTTAACTTCATAGAATCATAAGGTTGGAAAGGACCTGCATTGCTGAATAACAGGTCCAGAATTGTAACCATGTTGGGGCAATCTATTACCTAGCTCAGGAAGTTATCCTCAGTACATTTCAAGAGCCTCCTGGATTGCCTCCAACTCACCAGCATCATGGTTTTGTAATTTTTGTAATTGGTATTCAACATCATGACATCATGTGGAGCACAGAGAAGAACTATGTGTCCCAAAGGACATCATGGTCAGAGAGGAAGATAGTCATGGAAGTCACAGGATCTGGCTCACTCACTCTCTCTCACTGCCTGGGAGAGGTTGTGGGTGTGCTTCCAAGCCATGTGCCTTCAATTTCAAAGTAGGTTTCTCAGTTTTTGGAAAACTCTCTCTCTCTCTCTGTCTCCCTCTCTCTCTCTTTTTATTTGATTTGCTAGCCTCAATTTCAATTAAATTGTATTATATCTTGTTGTCTTGTATTCCAATATCATAATTAGTAAAATAAGCTTTCCTTCTTAGATTGTTGCTGCTTCTCTGTTTGTTTCTTGAGTCCAGCTCCCATTTCCCTACCCCTTTCCCTTTACCCTTCTCATTTTTGAGGGCTGGGAGGTCCATGGGCTTACTGCCCCCTGTCATGGACATAGATTGATCTAGATAACTCGGTAACAATCATGCTAATTTTCTAGCAGATGTCAGAGTGGTTGACAAGAGTCTGCAATCACAATGCTTCCAGTAGATACAGGAAAAAGGCTTCAAGTCTTGGCTCCACTCAATCAGGCAGCATGTGGTAGACTCCAGCCACAAGGCTTTCTTGTCTTGGTCTGTAACTCTCACACACAGGCTTTCAGATTGCTCTTGGCCATGTAGGAGATTATTCCGTTATACCATTGGCTCAAAGCTTGCTGAAGGACAGAAATCCAAGCACGTCCTGGGCAAGGGTTGGGAAATCCTTTGTCTGGGGGTTACCCTGCGGCTTCTTCCTGCTACCATCTTGCTGCCCAAGGCCAGCTACGCTGCTGCTGCTCTCCCCCCCCCCCCCTGTACTTTTCTGTTTAATTAGATCCCATTATCCTTTCTGGAGACAATGATAGGACTTTGCCTAGGGTCTCTTCATTTCTACATTTCTAAAAGATCAGATGTTTTATTGAGTCTGGCTGGCACAGAGTTAACTTTCTTCACAGAATCATAGAATTGTAGGGTTTGGAAGGGACCTGTAGAGATTTTCAAGTCCAATCCCTCTACCCTGCACAGGTAGGCATTCAGATGGATATTCAAGACCTCCGCCAGAGATCCAAAAAAGGATAATCCACAACCTCTCTGGGCAGCGTGTTCCAGTGCTCCATCAACTGTTACTGTGAAGAAGTTCCTTTGCATATTAGTGTGGAATTTCCTGTGCTGAAGCTTATGTCTGTTTCCCCTTGTCCTATCACCACAGACCACTGAAGAAGCTCCACTGGTGCGGTTCTTTGTGCCCAAAGCAGTGTTGATAACACACCAGTGTTTTGGCAACTACTAAGTAGTTCTTGCACAGCATCAAGGATTTCACTTCCTGCCCCTGCTATATCGTAAATAATTTGAGAACAGTTAGGAGTTTAGAATGACAATTCAGCAAACCCAACCTGGCCACAAGTATATTTTATACCACATGAAATCACACTCAGCAAGAAAAGGCTCAGAGAAAGGAGGAGTAGTGGGGAAATGTTCTTTGTTGTGGCACTGGAGTTTTTAAGTGACCGTTATATACACTAAGACTTCAGTTTCCAGGACATAACTATACCTCTGGCTGCAAATGAAAAACAGTGAGCAGTTTCTCTTTTTGCTTTGCTTTCAATATTAAACTGACATTATCACAGTCCTCAAATCCTACTTACTGCTTGCTTGTGCCTGAGTGGAACAATTCATCCAGAACTCATTATTTGTATGGCTCTGAGGTCCTGAAGGAAAGACCAGATGAATTATCTTGTCTAGCAAGATTTGGCTGTAGTTCTTGTTTTCAGTATTTTATAACTTATAATATAGAGCACATAATATGGTAACACATTGTCTATCATCACTTTTTAAATGTTTTTTGTTTTGTTTTGTTTTGTTTTGCTTTGGTTTTGTTTTTGTTTCTGTTTTTGTTTAGCTTTGTTTTGTTTTTTTCCCAGACTGTTTTAAAAAATATTTAACTTCAGGAATTTGACATAAATTGGTTTTCAAGCTAAAGAAAAAACTGGAAAGACAAAGGAATTAGTATATTACTTTTCTACAGCATTTAAAAATGTAAGAGGGTTGTTCAGACTACAGCATTTAAAATGTTATAGTTCTCAACTAAATATTCTTTTCTTTAAACCTGTGAAATTTATGGTGAACATAAAATATCACATCTTCATGATCTGCAGATTTCTTCTGGAAGTCCTTCCAATATAAATGTGCTTTACTTTTGCCTACGTAAGAGAAGCTAGGAACTTACTTTGTTTACTAGTAGTGTGTTCCTTGGTACTTAAAAGGTGGATGTAAATTATTTGTCTGACTTGAATAAATTAAACCCTAATCTAGATACGTAGACAGTTATGTATAATCAATAGGTCTTTCTTAGAATATTATTGATTAAAAAATGTAAATATTTTTGCTTAGACAATTATGCCGTAAGCATGTTTAAATGATTAATCTACAGATATATACGTGTGTATCCTACAGTAAGCTGACACTTACTATAAAGGGTGCTATAAAGGAGATGGGAAAAGTGGACATGTGCTGCAAAGGGTGAAAGGAGATGGAAAAAATGGAAATTTGTTTTGCAGAAAACGATCTGTAATGGCTAGTCTGTTGAGACAAAACATCAAAAGTAGGCAATACTGACATATTAGATATACAGATTCTGATGACTTGAGCTAGTTATTCAGAGGAATCAAATATCCACAACTCCTAATATCACTAGGAAATGACTGTAAAAAAGCCCAGCCTAAAGGATCCGGACTTTTGAGGTGAACATCTAAGATGTACTGGATTTGTTATTGCTGTCTCTGGATTGCACAATGTAGAAAAAAGTTTCTAATCATCACTAAAATGTGGTGTCAATGGTTTTATTATCTGGCTCAGCTCTGTTCTGTGGCTAGTGGGAAGGAGGGATTTTACAAAATCCGCACCTTCAGAAAAGGGAAACAGGGGACCCCAAAATAATTAAAAACAGCCTCAATGATCTGAGAAGAAACAAACTAATTTACTAAGTATGGTATGGGAATACAAGATAACACACTATAATAAAATATAATTAGAATTGAAGCTCATAAATCAAATATAATGAGAGTATCTGAAAAATATAGGCCTTACAGTAATACTAAAGTGATGCGCACAGTTGGGACAGGCAACAGTGACAAGAGGCAAAGAAGAGCAAAGAGGAGCAATCAGATGACCTTGCCAGGAGTTATATCTGTCTATCTCCTCTCTGACCACAGAGTCCCCTGGGGAATGTAGTTCTTCCTCTTTCAGACAGTTACCTGGAACTGAAGCTTTAACACTTTAACTACCAGTGCACTACATGATGTTATGATGTGGAATACCAGTAACCAAAAATCATAAAACCATGACATGGTGCTTACCTACTATAGTGAAGCTGAATTTTGTTTGGATAATAGGAAAAACAAAGCAAAAAGTACATTTGGCCTATGTGAAATGGTAATGTGTCAGTTATACTGGCAAGCAATTCAACAGTGTCCACTGTTATAAATACATGCCAACTCTTTCTACTTTTGAAGGATGATATCAAGTGAAAATCAAGCAATTACCATAATAAAAGAAGAGAGGGACAGTAAAGCATGTGTTAAATAGAATACATGCATGCATTCATGCAAAACAACCAACAACAATATCACACAAAGCATAGCAAAACAAAAAAAAAGAATAAAGAATTAAAAACAAAAAAAACAAAAAACACAACCTCCATCATCATTTGGGAGGAAAAAAAAAAGAAAAATAAAAAAAAATAAAAAAGTTTAAAAGTGTATTGCAGGAAGAAATACAGCTATTTACTGTTTTTGCATAACAGTTATAACCAGCTAAATAGGTCAGGGCCTAACAAATATCATTAGTAGGGAACAACTGGAGATGAAGAAAAATACCATTTGGAAGTTTCTGGACCAACAAGAATCAGTTTATGAAGCCATTCAAGCAGCCTCATCAACAGCTCTCTGTGGTCTTGACCTTGGAAACTGATCCATTGGCCTCACATGATCTCAACATCTTGCTTATCTTCTATGACAACATAGAAATACAAAATGAGCAATTACCTTGAATCTCATTACTAAATGCTCTTTAACCCAGCTTGTATCAAAGTGTTTTACTCCTTTTATTTTTTTAATTTTTTTTTTTTATTTTTTATTATTTTTAAGTTTCATTTCATATGTTCTTATTTGTCAAGCCCGTCATTGCTTCAAATATTTGTCTATTTATTTATTTCCAAAAATATTGTTTTCAACATGAAGCCAAAGATCTGTAGGAGACTTTATTGCATGTGTTTGTGTTTCTTCATAATATGAGATACACACAAGATATTCTGAAACAGCATGTTGTGGAAGAGTTCCTATTGATTTTACTACATATCTAAGAAAGGAATGAACAATAAATGCACTTCTTAAACTATGAAATAATTTCTATTAAATCCAGTTCACTTCAGACATTTGTGTTGTGCTATCTACATATGTAGAAAACATATAGATGCTCTTCAGTTTCGACTGAGGAAGAAGTATGTCTAAAGCATAATTAATCTGGCCTCATGAGTTTTATAGTTTTCCTAATTTTCTCAACACTCCAATCATATACTGAGAGAGTCTACCTAAAAAGGTTATATAGGAAACTCACCTTGATGTTTTCCTGTGAAACCTACTGTAAGTAGGTACTTTAGACAACGGATTGGACTTAAGTGACTTCCAGAGGTCTCTTCCAATCCTGACAGTTCTGTGATTCTGTAAAACGATGGGCTAGAACTCTTTGAGGTTCAACAAGACCAAATGCCGGGTTCTGCACTTTGGCCACAACAACCCTGGGCAGCGCTACAGGCTTAGGGCAGAGTGGCTAGAGGACTGTGTTGAGGAAACAGACCTGGGGGTACTGATTGATGCTCGGCTGAACATGAGCTGACAGTGTGCGTGGGTGGCCAAGAAGGCCAAGGGCATCCTGGCTTGCATCAAAAACAGTGTTACTAGCAGGAACAGGGAGGTAATTGTCACCCTGTACTCGGCATTGGTGCGGCCGCACCTTGAGTACTGTGTTCAGTTTTAGGCCCCTCACTGCAAGAAAGACATTGCGGCCCCGGAACATGTTCAGAGGAGGGCTGCAAAGCTGGTGAGGGGTCTGCAGCACAGGCCTTACGAGGAGCGGCTGAGGGAGCTAGGATTGTTCAGCCTGGAGAAGAGGAGGATCAGGGGAGGCCTTATTGCTCTCTATAACTTCCTGAAGGGGGGTTGTAGTGAGCTGGGGGTTGGCCTCTTCTCTTGTGTAATCAGTGATAGAACTAGAGGGAATGGTTTTAAGCTGCGTCAGGGGAGATTCAGGCTGGACATTAGGAAGTATTACTTTTCGGAAAGAGTAGTCAGGCATTGGAATGCACTGCCCAGGGAGGTGGTGGAGTCACCGACCATGGGAGTGTTCAAGAAATGCTTGGATGTGGCACTGAGGAATATGATTTAGCCAGGAAGTATTGGTAATGGTTGGACTAGATGATCTTCTAGGTCTTTTCCAACCTTGATAATTCTGTGATTCTGTGGTTCTTTGCACAATGCTGCAGTCAAAACTGCACATCTTTGTGTCATATAACTGACAAAAACAGAGGGTAATCTTTGCTCACAGTTTCCTGCAAACAGACCCAAATGACTTAACTTTATGTAGTGTCGTGGAAAATGCCTTCTTCCTTTTGTTTCTTCTGTGAATCAGTATTGCTTTGTAGAAATTCAAGATGAACTATATCAAAGTGGTACCTCTTGGATTTGCTGATTAAAAAATCTGGAAAAAGAGTTACTTTCCAAACGTAACAAGTACCTTGAAAGAGTTAAGCAAATTATTTTGAAAATCCACAAAAGAGATATCAGCTCTTCTGTTTTACACAAAAGCTTTTCATGTCACTTTCTGCTTAGTGGTTTTTGACTAGTTGACTTAGGTAGTTCACAGTCCTTCACAGACAAAGAGCAATATACCTTCTTTTATGAAGTACACAGTGCCTTCACAGCAGCTTTTTTTTTTTTTTTTTTTTTTTTCCTACCAGATTCAAGATGAATAATGACAGCAGATTCAAAGGCTCTGTAAAGTAAAACATCTGAATGTATAACACATCTGTGGTTCAGTCTTGCAAAGTTGTTTTTATGTGACTAACTCCACTTAAACAAATAAAGGGTATATTTCTATGGTAAGCGCTCTAAACTGAGAGTGGAATCAACCTGTACTGAAAAGAACTGCATACCATCTAATACCATCTAATAATTACAAAGTCCCTGTCTACCTGAATGGCATTGTTGGAAAATATTAAGAAAGAGATTAGTAAAAGAAGATCTCATGCTTATTTTCTTGCATACTTCCTTTGTTTTTTCTTTCAGTCTTCCTTCCCACTATTGTTTTCTCTTTTCAGACTGTGGATCCAAAGATACATAGAATCACTGAATGACTCAGGTTGGAAAAGACCTTAAAGATCACCAAGTCCAAGCATGACCTAACCATACAACCCTAACTTCATCAACCCTTGGCTAAATCATGCCTGTGAGAACCACACCCAAATGCTTTTTAAATGCATTCAGGGATCGTGACTCAACCACCTCCATGAGGAGCCTGTTTCAGTGCTTAACAACCCTTTCTGTAAAGGGTACATTGTTTTGCTTTAAGAAGTTACCAAACACCAGCTGCTTTGTTGTAACTGCCTATAAGCATGCAATAATCCTGTAACAAATACAATCCGCTTGTAATTCAGATGTAATTTGATTTCCTTCCGCACATAATTGAAGAGCATAAACTATGACATTAAATTACACTACATCTTAAGAAGATGAAAAATGAACTTACATTATCAAGTCTTTTGTGAGGTGTAGTAACTTTTTAAACTGTAGTATTTTACAGGTGCACTTACTCTAGTACTGCCATTTTTGGGGGGTTTCTTGTTTCTTTGTTTGTTTGTTTGTTTTGATGTTGTTGTTGTTTTCTTTTCTTTTTTTTTTTTTTTTTCAGTGAACTTCTCCTTGCATCCCCATAAAAATTATTTTTAGATAACAACAATTCATATGAAAGACACAAAGTAATCCAAAACAGGCCTTCTTTGTATCACCATTAAGTATCATTTGCATCCAAGGAAGTCTTCTTGATTTTATTGATAATACTCAGCCTGACTTTGTTGTAGAGTTTACAGCTAAAATATTTCAGAAAGAAACATTACATGGCAGGTAAAAGACAGGAAAGCTGAGACCTGTTTGTAAGACACTGGAGAGGTTTTTTTTTTTTGTTTTTTTTTTGTTTTTTTTTTTTTTTAAACACCATTCATTTGGAGAGGTAAGGAAAACATGAGGCCTATTGAGTTTGGAATGGGTACCAATAGAAAAGGAAAAAAGACAAACAAACAAACAAAAAGCCTACTCAATTGAAACACGTCATGTTAGGTAAAATAATAGATTGGTTTTTTTTTTCCTCAGTTTCCTGGTTCTTATACCTAAGGAAAAGAACCAGGATTTTCCTCTCCTGAAATCACAAATTAAATGCATATTGGACAAAACAAATTCCTAGTTTTTTCACTTACTGTCTGAACTCAAGCTGCTGAAGTGTCAGCTTTCCCTAGCTTGTAAGATATTTGAGAAACTGAATTTTTGCCATATACCAGAGAAGGCATAATACCATCATTATATAAATCATTCTGATCACACAGAATAAGATACGGCAGCTCAGAATTATCAATCACTTAACCAGACAAGCAAAAGTTTATCTGACAAATATCTCTAATTTTTTGTTATTGTTTTTGTTTTCTTTGTTTGTTCTGAACTGCCTTAGAAACATTATATGTGTTTTAGAGGAGTTTTCAAAAGGCTTGTTACGTCCTTTTTAACTCCACGTTGTGACTGAATACAAAGAGGTTAGCATCTGACTTTTCCTGAGACTAAAAATGTCCTTTGAGTTGCTTCATATATTTATTTGTGATTCATTCTTAATTCAATGAAAACTGTGCAACTCACTCTAAGGTACTCCTTTCCTTTTGTACCAAGATAGAGGTGGAAGAATACTATAAAGCATTTGCATAGATATTAATTTATGTTTTTAAATGAGTTCATTTCATATTTTTGTGCTTTCTTTGTGCTTGCTTTCTGTCAATATTGTTGTGATCAAACCTTACTATTGATAAAATTCATGGAAGGTACCTTCAACTTGAATGTTCGTTTGCTGAAAGTGAAATTTGAATTGCATAAACAATAAGTGGTGTGAATTTCAAATAGGTGAGTTAAAATTCCACTTCAAAAACATACCTCTCAGCATGCAACTGAGCATTCCTACATAATGAAATACAGTTCTATATTGTGGAGAAAGACAAATCTGATTCACTGACTATAAATAAAAGTTACATGGAGGTCAAACAAAGACAATACTCTGAAAGTTATAATACAGATATTAAAAAATATTTAAAGATGTAGATCAGGTTTATGGTTTACATTCTCAAATTACCCTCTTCCTCCTATTGCATTCTCAATAGGTTTAGACATCAAATCATTTTGAAAACTTGAAAAATTCTACTGAATATTTACAACTTTAAAAACTCAATATCGGATTAATCTCAGAATAATTTCTAGTCAATAGAGGTCTGGGCATCATCAAATGATGATTTGCACTGTCACCTTAAGATGTCTGTGAGATGCGATGAATCTACTTTTTGCTGCACTGACTGTGTGTCACGACTGGCCTCAACTAGACATCTCAAGGCAAAAACTGTATTTTACAAATCTTTGTAGAAACTCAAAAAGGCATGAAAGCTATAAGATACAGCGAACAAATTATATTGTTTTTCTTTATTTTTTTAACAAGAAATGAAAAATAATGACATAAGTACAAATAAATATAAACACATATAAACAAGAAGATTTTCAGCCTCTTGCAGATACTCTTGCAAATTATGTCAGCTGAGAGATATTCTCTGGGTAAATGACTAGCTTACAAATAGTGAATATTAAAAAAGTTTCACAATTTCTGGTAAAGCAAGAATAGTCAAATTTGTTCTGATGGCTATCAACAAGACTATTTTGAATTCAGTAAAATCTTCATAGAAAGTAGCCTGAAAACACAGTAGTTCATGGTTCTTTCCATGAAGCTTTTCTTATTTAAAATTACTGATTTTTGTTTGTTTGTTTGTTTGTTTGTTTGTTTGTGGTGGCAGTGGTGTTGTTTTTGTTGTTGTTGTAGTTGTAGTTTTGTTTGTTTGTTTGTTTAGCTAAAAATAAACAGTAATTTGAGCAGAGGAAATTGTGAAGCATGCTTTCCCATTTATAAGTTAAGACACTGTGAATGTATTTATATCTATGCATATCCTCATGATGTGTCAGTTTTTCCAGCAAGATCATTATTCAGGATCTTTACTTTCCTGTATTTGCCTGCTGATTTTCACTTTACTTGTCTTTTAAACCTCTAATATTGTTTTCATTGTTGTTGCTGAAATTACAAACTTCTGAAAAGATTTAAGATTGGGACAAAAAGATACATGACAGTGATAATATAAGACTGCCTTCCTCAGGAAATTAAACATCAAGATGACCCTTGATGTTATTTTTGCACATCTTGTATTGTTTCTTATTAAGAATCATAGAAGAAAATCATATTAAAGTTTAATCTTCCTGTGTAATCACCATCTGGGTCCTGCAAACATTGGCAAAGGTCCCAAACAAAATGTCGCAGCCTAGAATGTTCAGGGTGAAAATCTGGCTTCACTGAAGTCACTTGTAATATTTTTACTGATTTATATGGAACAAGGGATTCAGTTCAATGATAACTATAAATCAATCAATAATATATCAATACAAAATTTAATGTTAAAAATGAATAATGGATATAAACAGATTTTCTTTCTCTTTATTTATTACCTTAAGAAATTATGTGTCCTCCTGTGACCTCAAATGTGAGCTCCTGAGCAGTTCTGATTATTCAGAGCAGACTTCCCATAGAAATGGCTTACACATCTGTCATGTTCTTCTAAAAGGCAGGTTTAAAAACTATACTATATCTATCATGTTAATTCACTTTGAAATCTATGTTGAAGGTCCCTCATGCCTTTCAAAATGAGTTTGCATAGTAAATTTTGCATGGGTCGATGTGGCCCACAAACATTATCCCTGAAGCAGCTTTAAAAATTAGTTCTGTAGGTAAGAATGTAGTACACATACTGCAAAATACGCATGCAGTCACAAAAAGAATGGGAAAAATGAAGTAAAAATAAAATATTTCTTTTTGTGCTCCATGAGTAGTTGTTCTCAGATTGTTGTATTTTTATTTTTATTTTTATTTTTTTAATTATTATTATTATCATTTTGTGTAACACCTTTGGATGCTGTAAGCATGACTTCAGAAGTAAAAACATTTAGCAATTGTGTGGCTAATGTAATCTTGCTATAAATAGCAAGTTTTCTTTAGAATTAAGCTTTTTCACATTTAAATATAAAAAGTGATTTTTACTGATGCCAAACAGACTATATTTTTCCAAGACATACCACCACCCATAATCAGTGACAGAAAGAAGACAAATAGGTGTTTAAATCAGTATTCTTTTTTTTCTTTCTTTCTTTTTATTTTTTTTTTAATACCACTGCCTACAGCTACACATAACCAGATGAAATAGACCTTAAAAACTCAGTGTTTTTTTTAGTACCTGCTAGAGAACAACATTATAGTTAGTTTGAAAAATGAATATGCCTCCCTCATGTATGTGAAGTGCTATTGAAGTCATCTTTCTGGATTAAGAAATAGAATCAAATGATTTCAGGTTTTCTGGATGTTCACTACTTTGGAGTGAAAATAATATTGAAATGCAGCAATTATCCCTTGCTGCCAATCATTGCAATCTATATAAATTTAAAGTTAAATTTAAGAGAAATATAAATGTATTTAAGTGTATAAATGAACAGTTAAGGGAGACAAACAACATTAATGCTGTTCCATAGAGGCAGTGCTGGCTGTATCATAGTAGCCTGTTTTCCCAGGATATAATAAAGTCATTTTTAAAATATGCATTTATCTCACTTCTTTCCTAATGAGTCATTAAAGGGTGGATTAGAAGTTATTTTGTTGCCTTAAATGCATTTCAATATCAATTTGGTCTACATTTTGCATACATAAAAGTTCATAAAACCTGCTCTGCTGTTTTGATTTCGGATCTTCATTTACTCATTTCTTTGTTTTACTCCAGATGTCTGTAGACTTCTAGAGGATGTTCTGTGTTAATGAACAACTAACACAGTTTTTAAAGTCCCTGGGTTCCATTGTTTGCACAGTGTCTCCTAAGCAGCAAAGAAACCATCAAATATTCTAAGACAATTAATGAGTGAGTAATTAAAAGCATCCTTTAGAGGCTTTAGTTGTTAGAGCTGAGGATGAGTTTTGTAGTTTCTGGTAAAATGTATATTTAAGACAACCTTTCATGCCCTATAGAACCTGGCTTTGAACAGCTCCAGGAATGGGATGTACACAGCTATTCTGGACAGCCTGTTCCAGTGCTTCACCACTCTCCAGGTAAACAATTTCTTTATTGTGTCTGTTCTAACCCTACACTCTTTTGGTTTACAACATTATCTCTAGCACTATTGCTTCACGTTCTGATCAAAAGCCCATCCCCAACATTCTTGTAGTCCCCCTTTAGGTGCTGGATGTTCATAGAAAGTTCTCTCCGGAGTCTTCTCGAGTATGAACAAACCCAGCTCAGTCAACTGTTCTTAGCAGAAAAGGCTCTTCAGCCCTCTGTGCATCTTTGTATCCCTCTTTTGTATCCACTTTGACAAGTTTGTGTCCTTATGTTAGGGTTTCCAGAGCTGAACATAGTACTCTAGGCAGGGTCTCACAAGAGCAAAGTAGAGGTGTACAGTCACCTCAGTCTGTTGGTCATGCTTCTTTTGATACAACCTACACTATGATTGGTTTTCTGGGCTGCAAGTGTGCACTGCAGTTTAACATCTGTCTTTACCTCCAAGTTATTCTCCACAAGGTTCAGTCCATCACTGATTGCTATTTGAGAGACACTGAGACACTGACCACAACTTTCTGGATGCAGACATCTCTTTTCTTCACCAAAACATCCACCCTCCAAATCCACATGTCTCCAATTTAGAAATAAGAATGTGATGTGGTTCCTCATCAAAGGCCTTAGAGAAGTCCAAGTAGATATCAGTTTCTCTGTCCTTGTCCACTGATTTAGTCACTCAATTACAGAAGGCTACTAGATTAGTCATGCAAAGTTTACCACTGGTGAATGACTGTTCTGTAAGTCCCACGATCCTTACTATCCTCTAAAAAGAAAAAAAAAAAAAAAAGAAAAGAAAAGGAAAAAAAGAAAAAAAAAAAAAAGAAAAAATAAAAGAGAGAGAAAAAAGGAAAAATGAAAAAAGAAAAAGAATAAAGGAAAAAAGGAAAAAAGAAAAAAGAAAAAAATGTTGTGAAATTCTCCTTTTAGTCACTGGGAACTTCATCTAACTGCCATGTCTTTTCAAAAATAATGAAGAATATTTTGGCAACTAGATTAGTCAGTTTCTTCAGGAGTGAAACTCAGTGAAAATACTTACGTATTTTCAGATTCATCAGATAGTCTCAAGCACCATCTTCACTTACAGTGGAAAAGACTTTGCTCCACCAGACCCTGATATGAGATTTAGGAACTTGAGGTACTTGAGAGTTGTGGGAAGAATAATTGCTGGTAAAACTGAGGAAGAAGATTTCCCAATTAGTTCAGTCATCTCCATGTCTGTTGTCACCAGCTCTTCCATTTTATTTAGCAAGAAGAGCACACTCTCTTAAGTGTTCCTTTTCTGGAAAATATATGTGTAAAATCCCTTCTTCTGTTCCTTTGCACAGTTTGCCAAGCTCAGTTCTAGCTGTTCCTTGGCTTTCCTTTATTCCACCCCTACACACCTGGGTGGCATCTCTATACTCTTCCCAGACTACATATCCCTGCTTCCACTGCCTACGCATTTCAATATCACACTTGTATTTGACCTGCAAATCCTTACTCCTTTCTTGATTTCTTGCACGTGGGATTGAAGAACTATTTTTCTCTAAGAAACTAGTCCTTAAATATCTGCCACATTTGAACAGTTCTTTTTTTTCCCTAAGGAAAATTTGAACAAAATCTCATCCACTTTAAACATCTGGAAGGTCTGGCTCCTAAAATTCAGGTGGTGATTTTATTCTTTGTCAAGGAAGATCACAAACTCTACTACAGTTTGTTGGCTACATCCCAGACTGCCTCTGATCTTGACCTTTTGAATTAGTGCATCTTTGTTGGTGAGCATCAGATATTTCTCCTCTGATTGGACTAGCTATTACCTGAATCAAGAAGTTTTCCTCAGTGGAATAGAAAGGCATCCTAAATTGCTTGCAGCTTTCTGTATTGCTTTCCTAAAAGATTTGCTACCTTAAGTCAAAAACATCAGATATTGACTGATTGCTTGAGCAGGACAATAACAAATCATAAATATGCTACAACCAGGCCAAAATTTTGTCATGTTTTGACAAAGTGTCATCCTTTCGGTGAACTTTGCTCATTATACACTCATTATAACACAAAAGCATGCCTCCATCTCAAAAGCTACCTGCCTCCACCCCTCATTGAGAATGCACTTTGAATTTTTTAGCCTATATGTTTAAGAGTGAAGCAAAAGAACTTTACACTCTCAGAACAAAGGTATGTAAGGACTAGCGTCGCTAGTAGAATGACCTACAGAATTCTACAGGACTAGGGACCTGTAGAATGACTAGCATGAAAATGACTTAAGAGAGAGGAGAATATTAGGGAAGATACCGTTGCAGAAAAGTAGGGAAAATACCATTGACTCCTGAGATCAGTTTATGTGCTGAGCCTCTTTTCCCTCCCACAGGGAGACCTGCTGGGTAAGATTCATACACTTGATTATGCTGAGTGGCTTCCCAGGAAATTTAGTAACATCTATGGAGTTGTCATATAACTTAGCACACTTGTGGCCAGGCTGCATTACTCTTAGTTCTTTGTATGTGCTTTCTGTTATTCTTGGTTAATCTCACATGCTTTGCAGATAATGAATTATCACCAGCAAATCAAAAGAATCTGTAATCTGTTGCTACCAAACTGCACCACTGAATAAGCTAGCTGTGTGAGTTCTGATTAGGTGCAGCCAAAATTTCTTCACTAATCTATCTGTGCAAGTTCTTATGGAATGCCACTAGACAAATTATGAAGAGTCAAGACTGAACTCATGGAACAGTGCTAGATAAGTTGGGCAGTGAACTGTGTGTGAATCCATAATCAAAACAGTTTAGATACTAGAATGTGAGCAAACTGTAGTGCCAAACTGGGCATCACTAAGAATGTTGCTGTTTCACATGACAACAGTCCCTCCCAAAGTGTAATACAGTTCTTCATCAAAATAAATACATAAATCCTATATTTGGGCCAATGATTATAAGATAATTTGTGTATTTTCAGGTCATTTTTTTTCCCCACACTCTCTAACTTCTAATCTCAAACCAAAGCAGAAACTGTGCCCTTTTTCTAATTGTTTCTAATTGTTTTCATAGATGACATTTGATGATATGGAGTAGGGATTTCTTTTTAATTACAGTGCAAATGATCACAGTTGAAACATAGGTGAAGGCATCAAGTCTGAGCTGAGAATTAACATTCAAATTCAGCTCACCTATTGTTATATCTTAGAGAAAGTAAAATGAAAATAAGCTATGTTTAGCTCAGGCTTTCATCTCTCACAATATAGCAATTAAAGTGCATTATGGAAAGATTATTTCAATAATTGAGAAAGCTCATCACAGAGGCAAATTTTATGTTGTTTATATATTGAGCTATGGTTAGAAATCCTAATATGCCTATAGTATTAAAAAAAAAAAAATGGTGTGAAGGAATATAAATGTTTCATCTTTGCAACTGAAAGTATAAAGGATAAAGATCTGACATTTTATACATTAACTTTAAAATATTTAATTATACATTAACTTTAAAATTTTTAATTTCTGTATATTTATATACGCATGTATGGATACATATGTATATGTATTATATATGTTAACATGTCTGTGGGCATGTGGAGGGAAATAAACTAATAGAACTCTTCATTTATGAAAAACCATAAAATAATAATTTCATTCTCAACAGTGTCTTTTCTTAAATTACAATCAGCCCTGCAAGGATTCATTAGTTTTCCATAACTGTTATTTATATCGAGTTGCAACTGATTATATATATGTAATGAATATCATTAAAATACTATAAATTTTTTCATGAGGAATCTCAATTGTGTACAGTGTATGTTGATTTACTGTACATTACAACTTCCATAAAACACCCTCTGAAATAGTAATCTTTTTTAATGTTCATGTACAAAATGAAAATAAAAGGCTTACAAATAATGAATTGAAAAAGAATACAAACCCTCTCGATAAATACAGTAAAGGCTGTTGTGTTTCAGTGTCCTCCTGAAAACAGGTTTTCGGTAGAGATGAATGACCAATCACATCACCTCTTTGCAACTTTGTCAACTGCAGCTGGATGTGAGGAAGAAAGTAGGCAACTCAGCTTCCATTTTGCTTATGTGGCAAAATTTCTTTGGTGTGGGGGCTGCAGTGGTGTTCCCTGTGAGCAGAGCCCAGCAGCTGCCCTATGCTAGAACAGACACAACTCGAGCTGCTCCACAGGGTCTTGACAGTGCCAAAGATGAGCCATGAGAGACGCTATTTGCACATCTAGATCTAATGTTAATATATTCTTACAATCTTATCTATTCATTTTGCTTATAGAATATATTTGTGTTGAATTCACATTTATTTTTGCAAATGCAAGAACAAGTATGTTTTATATACTGCAAGCTGGCATTAATTTCCTGGTTGCAAAAATGAAAGGCAAGAAGTTCATTTAGACATCTCACTATATTAGAATATAAATTCAATTCAGCTAAATTGGTGGGTAGCTCCATTTTTAACCTAAACTTAAATCCTGATGATGGACAACCTGTCTCTGGCATATATTTTAATCTTCCAATAATCATTTGTTAAGTGTTGTCTACTTTGGAAATTGTATCCAAATTGATGTATTCAAAAGACATTCATTGGCCTATGTCTCGTTAATCTGCCTAATCCCTTTCAAAATTCATTTAGACTTTTATTCCCCACAACCTCTATTGATGCCACATAGGTAGGTACTAAGACATACAATATTTATTCCTTTCTGTTTTTCTGACATGGTAAGAGTTTCCTCTAGAGTCTCCTTTCAGTGCATTTCCTAATTCATCTTTTATATATTTTCGTCTTACTGCTTTCTCATATTTTATATTCACATTCCTTTCTATCATTGTATTTCTTGCTCTAGGGAAGCATCATTATCACATCCCAAAATGTCTTAATCACATTCTCAAATAGTACTACCCAAGCTCTATTCATTGTCTTTGACCACTTATGATCTCCACTAGTAAGCAAGTTACATCAAGATTTTGTTTAGCTTTGATTTACTTTTAGGTTGATTTTGCTTTTCCAGATATGGGATTTATTCTGCAAGCAATCTAGTCAGTAAGTGCTTTGATAAGTGGATGAAACTTTTCAGTGAGAGTTTTTTTTCAAGTACCTTGTATCATTCAAAAAACGTTACCTCACTATTCACAACTTTTAGAATATCCAGATCAATACAGACAGCAGATATGTGAGTCTAGCCGTCACCTTTGATTGATAATATAATAGTTTATTAGTGCAATATATTTTATCTCTCTTACCTGTTACTTAAAAAATGAGAGGATTTTTTGCTTCTATTTTGAGTTAACTTAATTTCCTTAAGCTAATTACAAAATATCTCTTAAAATCTTTTTGAAAATCCATGCTCACTAAATCCACGCAAATAACCTCATCACACTTCTTGAGTACTGTAAAATAATTCCAATAATTTTTTGAAACATAATTTCCTTCTGAATAATTTCTCTTTTAATCACTTTTCTTTACTTTTTGTTCATATTCCTCCCTTAGTTTGTGTTTCTCTACTAATTCTATGCCTAACTCTCAGTTCCATGTATTTCACATATTGGCAGATCTGAAATTTTAAAGACTATCCTTAGTTGATTCATTTTTACAAAAAAACAAGTTATGCAACAGACATTCAGGATTTTTATATTCCAGTTCCACAGGCAATTAAATGTTTTCCTAAGTTCTGTCAAGGTATGTTACAGATGACAGTGATAAAAGAATCAGAGACAGATCCTGCTTTCAGAGGGGTGATGCTCCCTTTTTCACAAAATCCTAGAATCATAGAATGGTTTGGGTCAGCAGGGACCTCAATGATCATCTAGTTCCAACCCCCTACTATAGGCAGGTAAACCTCCCACTAGACCATGTTGCTCAAAGCTCCATCCAGCCTGGTCTTGAACACCTCCAGGGAGAAGACATCCACAGTTTTACTGGGCAACCTGTGTCTCAACATCCTCACAGTAAAGAATTTCTTCCTAATATCTAGTCTAAATATACTCTCTTCCAGTGTAAAGCTATTTTCCCTTGTTCTGTTGCTACATGTCCTTACTAAAAATCCATATAAAAGAGCCCCAGCTCTATCAGCCTGACCTTGTAATGGAGGTGTTCTACCCCTCAGATCATCTTCATGGCCCTCCTCTGGACTTGGCGTCCTTGTGTTGGAAGGCCCAAGACTAGACACAGTACTCCAGGTGGAATCTCATGAGAGCAGAGTAGAGGGGCAGAATCACCTCCCACGACCTGCTGCTCATGCTTCTCTTGATTCAATCCAGGATACAGTTTGCTTTTTTGGCTGCAAGTGCACATCGCTGGCTCACCTTGAGTTTTTCATCAACTGACAACCCCAAATCTTTCTCCTCAAGACTACTCTTAAGCCATTCTTTGTTCAGCCTCTATGTGTGCTTGGGATTGCTTTGACTCAGATGCTGGACCTTGTACTTGACCTTACTGATCTTCATCAGGATGGCATGTGACCACCTCTTGAGTCTGTCCAGGTCACTTTGGATGCACTTTGGATCCCTTCCCTTCAGCATGTCAGTTGCACCACTCAGCTTGGTGTCATCTGCAGACTTGCTGGGGATGCATTTGATCGAATTGTCCATGTTATTCACAAAAATCTTAAATAGAACTGGCCCCAGCACCAATCCACGAGGAACACCTCTCATCACTGGTATCCACTTTGTCACTGATCTGTTGACTGTGACTCTCTGAGTGTGATCACTCAGCCAATTCCTTATCCACTGAGTGATCCATCAATCAAATTATTTTTTCCCTAATTTGGCAGTCAGGATGTCATGTAGGACAATGTCAAACATTTTGCTCAAGTCCAGGTAAATTAGGTCAGTTGTTCATCCTTTATCTACTGACACTGTAACTCTATCACAAAAAGTTGCCACCAAGTTTGTCAGGCACAATTTGCCCTAGGTGAAGCCATACTGGTTGCTACCAAAAATCTAATATTTATTTTCTGTGTGCCTTCAGGAGGATCTGCTTCATGATCTTGCCAGTCACAGAGGTGAGGCTAATGGGCCTGTAGATCCCTGAATCTTCTTTTTTAGCCCTTATTGAAAATGAGTATTATGTTTCCATTTCCCCTTTTCCAGTCAGTGGAAATTTCACTAGGCTGCCATGGCCTTTCAAATATGACGGATAGCTGCTTGCAACTTCATCTGCCAGCTCCCTCAGATGGATGGATCTCGTAAGGTCCCATGGACTTGTGCAACTTCAGATTATTTAGAAGGTCTCAAACCTGATTTTCACTTACAGCAGGTAGATCTTCCTTCTTCCAGTTCTTACCTTGTCTTTCTGCAACATGGGCACTGTAACTAAGCCCTTATCAGTGAAGGTTGAGGCAAAGAAATCACTGAGTATCTCAGCTTTCTCCGTATCCCTTGTGACCATGTCTCCAGCTTCCTTTCAGACAGGGCCCAAGTCTTCCCTGACCTTCTTTTTATCACTGATATACCAGTTGAATTTCTTCTTGTTCCCCTTTCTGTCTCTGGTTAGATTGAATGGGTTTTAGCTTTCTAACCTTATCTCTGGTAGCTCAGACAACTTCTTTGTAGTTACCTCAAGTAACCTGTTCCTGCTTCCACTTTCTATAGACACTTTACACCTAAGTGCAGGAGCTCCTTGTTGATTCATGAAGGCCATCCTGGCATCCTGCCTTCCTCTTTCTCAAGATGCACTGCTTCTGGGCTTGGAGGAAATACTGACCAGCTTTCTTTGGCCACTCTTTCCTTCGTGGTTTTATCCCATGTCACCCTGCCAAACAGTTCCCTGTAGGGATCAAAAGAGGCCCTTGTTGTAGTGTTTAACAATTTGAGAATTGCTTCAGAGAAGATAGCTTTATTCATAAAGCCATTTGTCTCATTCATGCAATGTGAATAGCATCTAAGATAAATCCAGTTTTAACAGATTGTGCCTCAGGCTACCATCACTCCTCATATTACTCTGACATATATACGCAGAGGGGTATGAGCAAGTTGGCTTCTCCATCCTTAAGAGGAAGGAAGACTTTCCAGCTAAATAATTACAAAACCATGAATTGTTTGGAAAGGAAGATGCATAATTTTGCCAGAAATCATTGCTTTGTGAAAATCAGAATGTTAGACAATGATCAAAGAGTTAAAACCAGAGACTCAATCAAATCTATTTCTGCCAAATAAATTCACAATTTTTCTTACCAACTTGCGAATTCCAGCAATTCTCAGGCTTCCAAGTTAGCTAGTTACGAAGGCTATTCTATCAAAGCTTGCAGAATTTGTTGCAAATATCATCCTGTTTTTCTCATTTCTAACTCTTATACTCCTGAAACAGATCATTATAGGAATTGTCATGTATTAACTGAAGAATCATGAGGACTACCAACCAGGTTTCCAGGGCTGACAACCAACTAACCTGATATAGACATCACCCTGTAATAATAGATTTATTTCCACACTTTCCTGCTTGCTTCAGTTTCTAAAAAGAAAAAAACCAAAAAGTTTTAACTACTAAATTGATTTACAGACTTAATTTTATTCTTTCCATTATAAGTCTCATATCTTTCAAGTAATCTTTTCAGTACGTAAAAATGAAAAGCTTTTATAATAGGTGGAGAACAAGATTTTACACAGACAGATGCTGATAGAAGAAGGGGAAATGATTTAAAAATAAAAGATGGAGAATTAGATTAGATGTGAGGAGTAAATACATTACTTAGTGTAAGAGGCCATGCTTTTTACACTATTGCCTCAAAGGTTACTGAAGATGGACAAGTCCAGGCCTGGTCAGGGACTGAGAAATCCTTTGTCTGAGGGATAGAGATGGACAAGACCAGAGGCAAGGGGAGAGAGATAAGCTGCAGATGAATGGCCGTGAAGTGGTCTTTTGTGTGGGCTTATCTCAAGGAAGATGGCCATCCCAGGGGTATTCACATGACTCTGACCCACGCCCCCAGGAATGTCACTTAGGAAGGAAAGAAGTAGAATAAAAAGGGTTTAGACAAACCATGAAGTTAGGTTTTCTGACATCAAATGCCTCACTGCATGAATAAGGAGTTTTTCTGACATCAGATGCCTCACAGCATAACCTGCATGCTGAAGAAGAACGAGATAGGTATCTGGCTTCAGATTCCTCTACTGTTGCCCCACTGTTGCCAACAGATTCTCCTGGGCTTGCTGCTCGAGACCCTGCTCCATGAGACCTTGCTGCTTCTTCCACCACCTGCTCTGTGCTGCACCAATCTGCTGCTTGAGGCCTGCCACTCTGCTGCTGCTCTCCCCTGCGCCTTTTTTGCCTTGGACCAATGAAACAATGTGCGGCGGGACACTGCTGCATCCGGGTGGTGACTATCCCCGTTTTACGTAATTCTTGCCCATTTTCTACCTTTCCTATTGCTCACTTTCCCATCCCCATCTCTCTAATTCTGCTCTCCCTTCCCCATCCTCTCAGCTGGCTATTATTTCTAATAAACTGCTTGGACCAACATTTGAACATTTTCTTCTTAATCTCACACCTGGCATAATATATCAAAAGAACCTTGCCTCCCTCCTGTAAATTGGAGCAAGACACTCAGAAGACAGTGAGGCCCTAGAACTGGCTGTCCAGAGGAGCTATAAAGGTCCTTGAAGGTGTTCAAGGCCACGCTCTATGAGACCCTAAGCCACTCTGATCTAGTGTGTTGTATCCCTTGATAATGTAGATTATCTCTAAGGTCTCTTCCAATGAAGAAGTTTATAATTCTTTGAACAAGCAAAGCATCCCGGGCATGGCCCTGGGTAACTTGCTTTAGATGTCTTTGCCATTTTATTTATTTATTTATTTATTTTTCCTATATCTCTGTGATGAAGGTGGAGGGACACAAAGCAGAGGGAAGATGCAGATATAAGAAACAAGCAGAAAAAAAGAGGCATACATTATCAGAACACTTACTAACTTCAGAAAGTTTTCAATTTAAGCACCGTGCTGTAATCTCTAGAGACTTTATAGATCTCCACAGGCTTGTATCAGTTTTTTGTTTTTTGGTTTTTGTTTTTTGTTTTTTTTTTTGTTTTTTTTTTCATACCAAATTTCCTTAGAGAGTTCAATTGAGCCTTTAAAATAAATGTTCATAAGGGAGACTGCATGATACAGTACTTCATTATTTATTTATTTATTTATTTCAGTATCTCAGTATCTCAAAGGAAAACTAAATTAATATATTTTACCTATCAGCCATGATGTTTTCAGAATATGTTGCTGATGCTCTACCACTGTGCTGTTGTATAAATAAATTACCATAACATCAGAAGTTAGGATGGGAAAAAGTAAATGGTAAAGTGAGAAATACTAAGATACAGTAAAATATTGTAAAGGTTTATAAAGGTTCTTCTCAGCTTTTTTTTTTTTTTTTTTTTTTTTTTTAAATGCAAATTTTATGCTGCCTTTTTTGTTATGCAAATTTCTGTTTTGTAGTAGAGCATCCATGTGTTTGCAGAATCAAGCGTTCAAATGAAAATAAAGTAATCCATTCCTCACAACGTGTTAAATGTGGTCTGGAAAGCTAAATATTTTCCCAGATCTGCTGCTTTTATTTCTGTGTGTCTTCCTACCCCTTTAATTATCTGTTAATTGGTATTTAAGGTGGAAGCTAACAGGGAGATGGAAGAAAAAACACTGAGAAAAAATAAAAAAAAAAATAGAATGGAATGAAATCTCTCAGTAGACAAGTCAGTTTTCTTATCTGTTATGGGTAATCATGTAACATGGCAGCATTCACATGAAAGAAGCAAACACTTAGCTCTTTGTGTTCACAGCCTTCTCCCTCTTCCTGTAAGTGAAAGAAAAGAAAAATGGCATATTTGGAAGATGAGCGCAACATAAGATTAATCACTCTCCTACACCTCTTGCACAAGGCAAGCTGTAAGTCTCTCCATGTACTTACTGGTAATAGTCTGCATTTAAATGGTTATAAGATAGGTTTAACTTTTGATATATTACCTTGTCAACCTCTTTCGAGGCCTCTACATAACAAGGATGCAATGGGTCTTTTTTTTTTTCACCTTTCTGCATCAACTAAACAGCTGACACTTTAAAATCCTTTTGTGATGATATAGTGGATGATCACAACAGATAAACACCCTCTGAGTGTCCAGCTTTCCAGTAAATCAGAAAGAGGAACACAATGGGTAACTGTATTTTTTAAGTAAGACTAAGTAAGTGTCTAGAAAAGTCAATATGAGTCATCAGCTCCTGGGCCCTGCTGTAACAGGTAGCAGCATCACATATAACCTTTTGCATAGATTGATCAAGCTTTGCCTTTAAATAAATAAATAAATAAATAAATGTTTGACTGCCTTCTATTTTCTGTCTTTAAAGTTTGTTACCCTGATCAGAAAAACAAACAAACAACAACAAAAAACCTTTAAATTTACATCCTGTATTCACAATCTCTTTATAGACAATTGTTGTGCTAAAGCATCTGTAACTTTTACCCACAGTAGGTGATGGATAAATGTTAGATTAGATCCAAGACTGCCTTGAAATGTCCAGCATATAACTTTCCTGCAGTTCATGCTTTTTTGTTTGTTTATTTTTATATAATCTTTTTTTTTTTTTCTCATGTACTTATCACTTTCATAACACAACACATTTCTGTTTCTTTTTCTTTCTTTCTTTTTTCTTTTAAACAATGCCTAAGGAGGCAAGATCTATTGCATTCTTTTTGTCTGAAAATGATGTGAATATATTGACAAAATCTATGAGTTTAGTCCAGTGTCTTCACCCTTCATTTAAATCTAAATCTTCTTTGTAAATTGATTCAAAATACATAAAAAAAAATTAGGACAGTGTGGAGCTTAGATTAACGGTCAGTGCAATTGATAAAATCACATAAAAATGGCATACCGATGTCCAAAACAAAACACTGGTGAGGAATTTGTATAATACACTGTTTTTTCTTTGTTTGTTCGTTTGTTTGTTTTGAGGAAAGTAAGTCATTTCAAGGGTGATTATTAGAGTGGTCTAGTTGAATTTATTTATCTGGAATTGAGTTACTGAGAGACACAGATTATTCTTCAAATTTTCAGTGCTGGGTAAGGATTACATGGCAGATATATTGAAGCACAAATGCATAGAAAGTACATTATTTCTAGTTATTCTTCTCTAATTTACTGCCTTTCATTATACCATAGGATTTCACTATTTTTTTCTGATATTAATGTATGCAGTCTGCTATGAAAAATACTTTTAATTATAGTACTGCACACAAAGATTTGATCCTTTTGAAGACACAGAGACATATCAAACCAGAACAACTTATTTGACTTTTCTTCTTTCTTTTTAAATGATGTTCTCAAAATAGTTTTTATAAGCATTTCATATTGTTGACCCCAGTAGATTTCTTTTCTTTTTGTTTTAGAGAAAATTAATAGTATAAGGCAATGCATGACCAGAAATATGATGCTGTCAATAAGAAATATTAATTAACAAATTGTTTCTTTCCCTTATGAGAGATGAGTTCTTCTATCTTGCTAGAAAACATAAACATACTAAGTAAGAAGAAAGAAGTGCATATCTGTCCTCTAAACAGTGCTACCTTAATAAACTTCCTCTAGGATTTATTTATCCAGGATAGCCACAAATTGTTTTCTTAAACTGGCTCACCCGCCCTTAGTCCATGGTTTCCCAACATAATTTATTTTCACTCTTTGTCCTAGTAACTGCAGAAATAGCATAACCACTCATGGCTTTGGCTCATAGAAAACCAAACCACTTTGATACAATGGAATGATTTATTATGAGCTACATACTGATTGTACTGTCAATTATTCTCTAATAATCACTTAATAAATGACTAAAATGCTAGACATTAATCCTATGCTTCGTGCTTTTGTGTTTTCCTGTTTATGTCTGATTTTTCATTGTTTTTATAATAACTATATTATATATATATATTTATTATAACTATATAATAAACTATAATAACAATGAACAATACCAGAACATTTGCAATCCGTATAGCTTAGAAACAGGTAAGGTAACAAAAGATCAATTAAAGAAGGAATTAAAAATTAATAATTTGAAAACTAATTAGATTAGTAAATACATTAATTTATAACTTAAATACAGTAGGGATATTTCCCTTTTCCCTATGTAATTAACCTGACTACCTGACTAAGGAAGAACCTTATAAAATATTAGTGCCTGGGAGATTCTAAGCCTTTTTTTTTTTTTTTTTTTTTTTTAATTACCACATACGGTAACTAAATGATCGTGAATAAAAATCTAAAACCACACTAAGAAAGAATAAAAATATTTTTCTTTCTTATTGCTTTTTCATAAATTCATTATATATTACTATAGGTTTTTACACGATGATAAATAATAATCATAGTCATCATGAAAATCATCTTCATCCAAATCAACTGATTTTTTCACTGAAGAATGTACTACATATCATGTCTAATGTAGTATCTTGACTCAGTAATGTTTAATCATACATTTTTAACAACATTCCCATGTATCACATTCTTGCAATTTATGTAAGTAGCATGTCACTGCTGTTTATACAGTAATAAATTTCTCTGGAAAAGAAAGTTGTTAGGATTCTTAAATATCTCAGCTGGAAATGACCTGTATGGATAAAGTTAAAGGTAAAGCTAAACAGGCTAAATGAACATGTCTTCATTTATTTAGCAAGCTCTAAATTCTTCAGTTACCATATATGAAGTTTTCAAGATTACTTATATACTGAAATTATTTTGAGCCACCAATAGATTTGTCCTAAGGTTAATGTCAGCTTTTTTTCCCCTTGGAAAATATACTCCATAAACATCATTGCTCCAGAAGTGAAGAGTTCAAGTTTAAGTAATTCCTCTGTTGTGTCACAGTCAAATTTCTATCCACTGTAGTCCAAAGCAGTGTTGCCCTTTCATAAACAACTTTGCTTAACAGCACTTGTACTGAATCTGTCCTCATCTGATGTAACTTAATGGAAAGAACAGGTGCCCTAAAAACATATTATTTAAAATTGAAAAGGAACAATTTTTTAATTTTATTTTTATTTTTGTTAAACAAAAGCAAAACAAAACAGAAAAGAAAGGTGGGGGGAGGGAATGGTGTTTGTTATTGTTGTGGTTTCTTTCATTTTGTTTAGTTTTTGGTTTTTGGTTTCATTAAAAAAAAAAATGAAAACACATGCAAACATTTTTAAAAATAGTAAGAGTTTTCTGTGTAGCAGCTGGTTAAGACAAATATCACATAACTTGTCTTTCAGAACATCATAGTCTACCTAGGGAGGATTGCTATTGTCTCTCTCAGACACTCTGAGATGAACTTTCTCTTTCTTTTCACTCTGCTTTTTCATAATGTTGAAAGCTGCACCTCATGCACAGGCAAGCTTGCATGAGGTTCTCCAATGAGCCAAAATTCCTTTCTGGTTTGGACTGTGATGCTTTCTATCTAATAATTTTTTATTTTATTTTTTAATTATTTTTTTATGTTTAATTCTAGGTAATGGCATGTTAAAATTATTAGGACTTGTTTTCTGTTGATATTCACACTCCTTTTTTAGTGACAGTCATAACTTTTATATTTGACCTTTCTTGCTTCTTGCTAAAATTTAGAGAATTATGAAAAATTATCTCTACCTATTTAAACACCAACAACAGACTCTGGATAACTGATTTTAACATGCACAAACCTTTCATCTTTGTTTTCTCTAGTACATAATCTGCTTCTGCTTATGCATTTCTGTGTGATCTTCTACTGGAAGTGCATCAGGTTGAGTCATTCATTAATCTCGGACATCTTAATCAATATACTTTAGTAAAACAAACAAACAAATAAACAAATGAAAAAAGCCCACAACAACAACAGAAACACTTCTCATTAAGAGAACGGCTGAACCCTTGAACTTCTCAAAGCCACATAAGCATCTGCTTATTTGAACAAATAATAGATAGAAAAGACAAATTACTTCTAGAGTAATTAGCAAACTTTCCACTGACTTCATGGAGTCCAAAATTTAATTTCCAGATCAGATTGAAGAAATTTATAGGGGAAAAAATAAAAATAATAAAAAGTCTAAATTGACAACTAATATTACTCAGAATGAATAATTCAACCTAGTCTATTTAAGAGAGTTGTCCAGGAAAGATTTACATCATTCATTTTAAAAGAAAGAAACAGAAATTTGTAATAAATGAGGTGATGACTTTTTTGATCTATAGCTGTATAAAAATATTTCCCTCTGGATAGAGGTGTTACCTTTATTGTGTAATAATAGTCTTCAATCTTGGGCTTCAGGCATTTCATCAGGATCTCAGTAAATAGTCTACCTTTAAGACAATATTTTATCATTATTGCCCTTAAAACTAGTTACTATTTATGTGACAGAGCATTTATAGTTTTGATGGTTTAACTCGTTGGAGATAGTTGTGTTACTGAATAGCCAATGGTGACAGATACAGTTTCTTACATCAAACTATTAGAAGAATAAACTGCTTTATATGTAAGAAACTGAGTGTTTCACAGGAATGGTGAATAAAATAAAATGTGACGTGATGTTCATTTATATACAAAATGTCTATAATTTACATCTAAAAATTTTCTACTCTTAACAAGCACCTTCAGAATCCAGAGTTTAACCACAGGTTTGCAAAACTATTAAGTGTTCTCGACAGTTAATATGAAATAAGTACATAAGAAACAAAGAAACATATAAACAACAACCAACAAGAACAAGATGTTATAATTTAACTGTGTTCTACTCATATGCCAGTGCCCATCTACAGTGTACAGAATATTTACTCTATAGGCAATTTACTACATAGAAAATATTAGCAAGAAACATAACCATGTCAATTTATTGGTGATATTCTCTGACATACCGCCAATTTAGTCTGAAAGTGACTACAGTTCTAGTCATTTCTAGAACTATAGTGAATTAATGCTAACTAAATCCTTGAGAACTACAGGATTTTCATATTGACAATGTATACTATTTCTTTGTGAATACAGAACTTAAAATTACTAGGTTAGTGTCAATGGTTTGCCAGCTGGCTTGGCCCAGTTCCATGACTAGTGGGGCAGAGGGATTTCACAAAATCTGCACCTCCAGAAAAGGGAAACAGAGGACCACAAAATAATTAAAATGATCTGAGGAGAAACAAACTAATTTTACTAAGTATGATATGGGAATACAAGATAACACACTATAATAAAATATAATTAGAAATGAAGCTAGTAAATCAAATATAATGAGAGAGTATCTGAAAGCTGTAGGCCTTTCAGTAATACTGAAGTTATGCACACAGTCAGGATAGGCAGCAGGGAGGAGGGGTGAAGAAGAGAGAGAAGAGAGCGAAGAGCGATCAGGTGATCTTGCTAGGAGTAATATCTCCTCTCTGACCGCAAAGCCTCTGAGAAATGTAATTCTTAACTTCTGGACAGGTACCTGGCACTGGAGCATTAACACCTTAACTCCCAGTGCCCTACATGATGCTATGATGTAGAATACCAGTAACCAAAAATCATAAAACCATGACATTCCACCCCTTATTCTACATCACTCATCATGCTTAATATACACAAGGAAAACATAAATAACAACCCTTGTTAAACACATTCATATGTAAACATGCAATTAAATACATGGAATTACCGACTGCACTCCCTCAACATCAAATTACGGTACAATCTGAAATTCCCCATTTTTCTTCATCACCCACCAAATGGACCCAGGTCCCTGGGCCAAAACAGTTCCACAAAGAGTTTTACCCTTTTGAGAGGCTGGAAGGACCCAAACTGCCTTTCCCAACATGTTCTCTACATGTATCACAGGGACCTTATCTCCCTTGACAGTATGTAGGGAGCCGGCAGGACCATCACAATTGATAGATCCTCAGGTGTTGACCAGCCAGGTGACTTCCACTAAATTCTTCTCTCATGCTTAAATGTTCCACCACCCATTGTTTGCAGCATGCTTTTAAACAACTCATACCATCATTCAATTTTAGCAAAAGCTGTTGTGTGATAGGGGATACGATAAATCCACTTAGTGCCATGATCTTTGGCCCAAGTATTTACAAGAGAATTTTTGAAATGAGTCCCATTATCTGACTCAGTTTTTCTGGAGCGCCACATCATCAGAGGACTTGTTTTTCAAGTCCTAAGATGGTGTTTTGGGTGGTAGTATGTGGTACTTCAAATGTTTCAAACCACACAGTGGTCACCTCCACCCTGGTAAGTACATAACACTTACCATTGTGAGATCCTGGCAAGGAGATATAATAAACCTGCCATGCCTCCCCATATTTATACTTTTGCCATCGCCCTTCCCCCCAGAGAGGTTTCATACTCTTGGCTTGTTTAACTGTGGTGCATGTGTCACAGTCATGAATAAGCTGTGCAGTAACGTTCATAGTTAAGTCTACTCCAAGGTCTCTAGCCCATTTTTATATTGCATCTCTTCCTTGATGGTAAGAACTTCTTTATGATGAGGGTGACAGAGCACTGGAACAGGCTGCCCAGGGGGTTTGTGAAGTCTCCTTCTCTGGAGATATTCAAGACTCACCTGGACACCTACCTGTGCGACCTGGTGTAGGGTGTTGGACTTGATGGCTCATGGAGGTCCCTTCCTACTCCTATGATTCTGTGAATCTGTGATTCTGTGATTCTCACTTGGAGTGTAGAACTCTTTGGAATCCCTGTAGGCTCAACTCCAGAATCCCAGGGGTCAGCCTCAGTTTATAATCTTTCACAGGAAAGAGAATAAGTAGAAACTTTTGAGGAATCCTGAGAGCTCTCTGCACAGTGAAAGTCATAATCTAAGCAGTGAGAGATATAGACTATCAATAGTAATGATACTCAGACCACTGAGGAAGTAAAGTCATGGGTCTCTAAAATATTTCAACTTATGTTGCAGAGGTGACAATCTTTCCCTGATTCTGTAGGAAGTCTTGGGGTCTGACATTCTCTATCTGCTGTAAATGTTTTGTGATATGTTCCAGTGAGAAGCAGTTTAAGTTCTTTCTTTACTTTGCTTAATTGAAAGTTAGGTCATTCATTTTCAATCTCTAAATACCTCTAACATAAAATCTTGTTTCTCTTCTGCTTACTGCTTTGAGTTATTGATATTATTTGTCACTCACTGTGAATGCCAAGGCCATAAAGTTAGACTTTGATAAGATGAAAGTTGTTCTTGTAAAGAGAGCAAAAGTGAATAGAGTACATTTGAATTTGGAACTAGGCAGATTCATCTCTTTATAGAAAACTTTTACTTTTGATATTTTACTTTCTTTTATTAGCAATTTGTAAGCTCAGGGGACAAAACATATATAAAATCTCTATATTTCATTTTAATAATATATAAATGAAACTTCTATTTTGGGAAAAATAAAATTTAGAGTTAAGGCATTCTAAACACTGCTTTAAAGAAAAATGAATATTCATTTCTCTAAGTTTTTGTTTTGTTTAGTTTTAAAAAGCACAACCGTTGTTTTTTCTGTAAATTATAACTTCAGCGGTACTTCTTATTTCATTTGTGTTTTGTTTTTAGTCCTGAAATAGTGTTGCCCATATTTCTGTGCTGTTTTTATCAACCTAATTTGCAATTCTTCTTAAATACTTAATAATTTATATAATCTGTTGGAGAAGTAAGAAAATTTCTCTGCTGAACTACGACATCTATCATTAAATTTATCACTTTCGTCATTACTTATGTTATCCTTAAATAATTTACATATTTAAAGGGATAACTGATATGGTAGTTACATTCTACTTCAGTATTTAGTGGCATACAAAAAGCATTTCCTTTAATAAATCCCATGCAATACAGTGTAAACAGAACATTAAATAAGACATTTTAATGAAGAGACATTTTAAGACAGCCTAAGGGAGAAACAGTGGATCTAGTTCCATTTATGAACTACTCTACTAAAAATGGCCCCTAGTACCATTGCAAATCTATTTCTTCCGTGGCAAATTAAAGGTCAGGATAGAGCAGGAATACATTTATATTATGTTGCTGTAATAGGTCTACAGCCTGTTAACTTAAGTTTCCAGTACATATCTATGTTACTGCTTGTAGTGACATAATATTGTTGAATGTGATAGAAGTATAGCAACAAAATATAACTCTCTGATACTGTGTTCATTTGCATATCAACTGTGATCAGGACTTCTGTCCTACTCATATTAATTTCAGCAGTAATGCATTATTGATGTAAGAACAGAAATGCAAGGAGACATTTTTACTAAACTGTTTTGTTACTTTGCCTTTCCACTTTCATTCAGTTCATTTATTTTCTTTGTCAGCTTTTGACATACAGCATAAAATTTTCAGAAGTGCCTTAGGGCCATATTAAAAAAAAAAAAAAAAAAAAAAATAGGATTGAGGTATTTGAAATGAGACTTATTCTAAAGATACATACAATGAAGAGCATGATCCTGAAAAGAACAGCACAACCTCTGTAGGAGTTCTGTGATTCAAATGTAAAGTTTTCTAGGCAATTGAAATACATACCCCAAAGTTCCTAAATCTTCACAGACTTGAGTTCAGTATCTCAGTTTTTTTCAGGAATACAGAGATCAGACATTCCTCTACCTAAATCCCTCTGGAGTTGGCTCTGGAAGGCAATCTCAGAGTATGCATAATACAAGACATACAGAACTGACATCTTTCAACTGGACTTAGCATTTTCTGATCCCCTCTGAAGTATTGGTGGAAGAGAAAGAACCTTTTAGTTTTTATACTCTAATCAGAAATTTCACTAGGTTGCTTCTTTTCCTATCATCTCCATTTCTCAGCTTAGTGAAGAAGAGTTATACCACTAGATGACACACCAGGCAGGGAGATCACCTTCTCTTTTTCTTTGTGGAAGCCATGACACAGTTCAGACTCCGGTTCATTTCACCAGAAAGAGTTAGTAAGACAATGTATAAGACAGCAGTTACTGTGAGTTTAAGACCTTTATTTCAAGGACCAATTCATGTTTTAGATTAAAATGTCCTGGCTTCCAACTTAAAATAAGCTTCATTTTGATCTCTCAATCATTGGAGTGACACCTTCTTGTTTAGATTTCAATGGCTTGTGGGGGAATTATTTTTGTAGATCACTTAGGGACTCCTGAATGTTTACACCTACTCATAAACTAGAGGATATATAAGAGTATCTTTGACTGTACTAACTATCTTAAAGAATGTACTGTCATATAGAATGTAACAGTAATAATATTCAATATTAAGAATCATAGAATGATAGAATGATTTAGGTTGGAAGGGATCAAAAATCATCTACTTCCAAAACCCCTGACATGGACAGAGTTGACAGCAAATAAATCAGTCACTAGGTCAGGCTGCCCAGGTTATAAATTATACAAGAAATATTTAATGAAGTACTGCATCTTTTATTTTTGGAATCTTCATAACTATTTGCTTTAGATAATTTTGGTTATCTTTCCTCCCTCATTTTTCTGTATGGTTCTGCTAGTGATACAAGAGAATCACGTGATGAATCCCAGACTGCTTGATGCTGCAGAGGCAGTAGCAGGTGCTTCTGTCTCATTTCAGAGAAGATGAGCAGCAGCCAAATACTCACCTTGATCACAGAACTGGCAGTGTCTGCTGCCTGAACCTGTCAGCTACAGGTGGAGAGGAAGGACAGACTGATTTTGTGCTTGTGTGCAGGGGCAGGGGATAGTGATGGGTACAGTATGGGAACTGATTATTTCTAGCCGTCAGTATATAAACCATATGAATGAAGACTGGGCTAGAAATAACCTTTTGAACAAAGCCAGATTGATTTTGGTGATAGGAGCTGGCCTGTTCTAAGAACTATTTCCAAAACAGGATCACTACTGAGGCTTCTAAAACACTAATTCAGACAAGAATGCATTTTTAAACTGTAACCATGCAGAATCAAATAACTTTTCAAGAGAAATTTATAATTTTACTGGTCTGAATAAAGGGATGCTACCTCCTTCATCAACATTTTTGCAGAACATTGACTTCTTGCTGCTATTTTGAAATATTCAAAGGAAATATTAATTTCCTAATAATGAACAAAAGTCAAAAACTCTTCCCCAGTATCAAATGAGTCACAGTGGAAATCTTTTGCTAAGCCAGAAACTTTGATGTCTAAACAAATTTTATTCCTTAAAACTGTCTTTGTTAGTGGTGGGATGCACATTACTGGTAGTGAAGGACAACAAGAAGTTTCTATCCTATGTGCAGTCAATTTTAAGTAATAGTTCTTATTTTATTATTAATTAAAAATATATATATGAAATAAAATATGTGCTGCATTTGTACTTTTTGATAGTAAATTTTAGAATGAGCCCCTCAGGATCATCATGAGTAAGACTAGTGTAATATTACCATTGAGATTTGACTGTTCAATGATTTCAACACAGCAGGGAACCAATCAGAGGAGGAGAATGATCTTAACAAACAAACAAACTACATAAGCAATGAAATCAGGGAGCTCGAGAGCAAAATTTACAAAATGATTTCTCATGCAGTTCACCCCTGTGTTATTTCCTCCCTTGAGTGTCAAGCAATGTTGTAAAAGGAGTTACTATAACAACGCTAATTAATTATAGTGAGATTTCATGTGCTGCAGTAAAAATCTAAGCCACAGCAGTCCTACTTTATGTCATAGCCAGTGGTGTAAGGCAGAGCTATATGATACTGGGATCAAACAAAGCCCAGTAATTACCAAAAAAGGCCATCTTGTGTTAAGGCAGTGCATTCATATATCTACATTTCTGTTTTGAATACAAAGTTCTGAAACTTTTTGCACAGCACATTAGAAAACAAATTGAAACTGTGTGAAATAGTGAAAAATGGTGAAAGCTTTGTAGAGCTATTCCTCTAAAAAAAACTTGTCAGAGATCCAGACTTCTGCTAAGTCAGGGGTTAAGAGGCACAAGAAATTATGAAATGAATGTGAAATCTGTCTTCTGATAGATGATGATTTAATGCTGATCCAGTCATAAGTCTGATTCAAGTTAACATGAATTATTCAATATCAATGAAAATATATCTGAGAATTATATAAACAACTCTTACCAAACTTGCTAAGAAAATATGAATACTATAAAAATAAACGTATATGTTTCTTCAGGGAAAGTTAATACTTTTTTTTTTTTTTTCCATGATTGTTGATGTTTTAATTGTTGTTAGTGTAATTTGTTTCTTTAGTCTGTTTTTTTCTTACCTTCTGAGAGTTTCAGTTCAGAGTTCTGTTGCTCACAATGTGAATTCATGCTTGTTGAATAAATAGTAAATTTTAGAATTAAAGAGTCCATATTTTTTCAAAGAGAACATTTTAAGTGACACCAAATTGTTCGCTTTAATATGTCCAGAACTATCAACAATAAATTTTTATGCCAGTGACCTAAAAACTAAAAGATAGAGGAGAATGCTCATACAACAACTGCTTCAATGAGCACGTAATTGTATATATATACATAAGTATATATATATATATAAGTATATATAAGAAGATATGCATACCTTTAGGGGATGCTTTAAATATTTTATGTGTATGTGTATTTCGGATATCCATGAAGAGTGATCTTCTCATATAGAGAAACATACGTATTCACTTGCTAAAAGTTGAAGTAAATGTGCTTGTTGATTTGTTTTCAGCAATCTCATTTGACAGACTTGGGTACATTTTGGCTGCAACCCTCAGCAGCATTATAGCTCAAGTATTCATTGCAATAGTGTAGGAAGAAGCTAATCAAAAGTGATTAAGTGAAAATATCACAGAAGCCTGTAGAATAATCATGTCAGTTTTAGTACTTTTTTGGTTCTGTGTGGGACATTGACTTGGACTTGATCTATTTTTAGAAGTAATGCGTATTTCACTGTTTTGATCATTTTTAGCCCTCAATCATGTTGTACATTCTTCTCAGTGAAGAAACTACAAAAATTAAAAACTGTTAATGGATGTCGAAAGACACCTGCAAAATGAAAATAATATATCTGAAGGTCATTTAGAAATGTATCACAAATGTTGAGTAAAAGTTTTAAAAGAATGTAACCTTCGCTTATTGTTATCTTTTCAAATACTGAATTGTGTTTTTCCTTGAAGTGTCTTACTGTGACTTCTAAAAAGCCATACAGAGTTGGGGTATTTCAACTGTAAGTAGGTGCTAACTGGGAAGAACCATAATAAAAAGATTAACCACTGGATTCCACATCTAGAACTGTTATTCTCCATTTTAATAATGGCACAAGCTTCATCTGTCCAGGCTGTGAATGCTGTCGGTGTTTGGACGCTTTCTCCAGCTGATATCACAATGTGCATATTGGTTTATGATATGTTCACATCTGATTTCAAATCCCAGACTTCAGAACCACCAGTAAGTCTAGGGAAAATATTTAAATAAATAAACAAAGAGACAAATTAACAAATATAAAAAAAATTACTTGAATGGTCAGTGGACAAGTTTCCAAAAGACCTAAAACAAAGTCTTCTCTTTTGCTAGGATAAAAACCTCAGTAATTAATTAGTTAATTGGCCAATGTTGTCTGAATATTTTAAGGTAGTGGAATGCATAATTCTGTAGTGAATATGACTAGAAATACTGACCACATTGAAAAGTAGAAAGGTTCTAGTAGATATTTAGTTTCCAAGACCAAATCATGGAGCAAGCACCTTCTGGTAAAAATGACTTTCAGCAAAACTTAGAAGAGGAATCAAATTTATAGACTTCAAAAATATGTATAATGTGTCAAAAGAGTTTATTCTTTTGATCAAAACAGCTGGAGTCTTTTTTTTGTTTTGTTTTGTTTTGTTTTCCCAGTGAAGAGGGCACAAAGCAACCCACGGAGATGACAAGTTAATGGTCTCTGTACTGTCATATGTTATCCAACCTGTGCATTAAAGTCTGTTTGTTCATTTATTCAGATGACATCTGTCTCAGTATCCATGTTTGACCATTATCAGAATTAAACACATATTGAATATTCATATTTGAAGTGGCTTCATCTTCAGCCAGGGACAAATAAAATCATACGTAATGTTTTAATCTTGCTTGATATGACCACTGCCAATCATTTTAAAATGTATTTAAGTCTTACGATACTTTGGTACTCACTACCCTGAGATTTTACAAAATTTTATAAAAAATCAACCTACTGCCAATTTCTCAATAATCTAGTTGGCTGAGCATGAAATAAACACATTTTCATGTTCCATGTCATTTTATTTGATGACTGATGAGAGCAGTCCTGAAGAGAAGGATTTGTACGACCTGGTGGATGAAAAGGTAGACACAAGCCAGTAGTGTCTGCTTGCAGCCCGGAAGGCCAGCATTATCCTGTTCTGCACGAAAAGAAGGGTGGCCAGCAGAGAGAGAAATGAGATTTTCTTCCTCTGCTCTTGCAAGTCCCCATCTGGAGTACTGCGTCCAGTCCTGTGGTCCTGAGTACAGAAAGGATGTGGAGCAGTTTGAGTGAATCCCGAGGAGGGGCACCAGTATGATCAAAGTGCTGGAGTGCCTCTTTTATATTGTGTGAGCTGGGCATGTTTAGCTTGGAGAAGAGAAGGCTCCACAGAGACCTCATTGTGGTCTTGCAGTACTTGAAGGGAGCTTACAAGCAGGAGGGGGACAGAATTTTTACACAGCAGTAGGGCAAGGTGGAATAGCTTTGAACTAAAAGAGGGGGGATTTAGGTTAGATGCTAGGTGGAAATTTTTTAGTCAGAAAACGGTGAGGCACTGGCACAGGCTGTCCAGAGAAGCTGTGGATACTGCAAACCTGGAGGTGTTTAAGGTCAGGTTGGATGGTATCCTTGACAGCCTGATCTAGTGGTTGGCAACCCTGCTCATGGCAGTGGTTTGGAGCTCTATGATCTTTAAGGTCCCCTTCAACATAATAAATTATATGATTCTGTGATTCAACTTCAAAATAATTTAAACTGTCTTGATACAACTATATTGTACCACAGCAGACATGAAGCTGTCTGCTGCAAGGAAAGTGTCTTTTTGTTGTTGTCTCTTGTTGTTGCTTATTTGTTTTCTTTTATTGTAAATTGGTTTGTTGTTGTCTACCTTACCATGAACTTTCCTAATTTTGACCTTCCGCACCATCACACTATGGATTCAGACCTATTTTCATGAAAAGGGGAAATAAGACATCTTGCTCTGCAGTTTGGCAAAGAGAAAGCCATGAAGCAGCACTCTGTAGAGAAGTGCCCTCTCTGGAACTTCATGTAATTGCAGTTGAATACTGCCAGCAAAATACCCACTATTTGGCTTAATGAGACCTGCACTCACTAGGTACGCAGATAAGTAAACAAACAAGCACTTCTACTGTATAGATGATATTCTTTTTCAGTCTACAGAATACTCAGTTTCAAGCTGCAATGGGATTTATTTAATCCTGTTAAAGTTATCAACATTTTAATTTCTTTCTAATTCTCCTTTATGCTATTTTTCTGAAAACTGCATATTTTGGCATAGATTAATTAATCTGCTACAGAGGAGCAAGAAGCCCTAGGTGACTCGTTTACCCTTTCCCAGTAGGGTATCAGCTGCCAATTGCCCCCACTCTGTGATGGCTTGTCCTTCTTCTCACCTTGTCATCAAGCCAAGACTGCACACTGTAGGAGCACAGGTAAGCATCTGCCTCTCTAATCTCTGCCAACAGCTCTCCATTATCAGCTGCCAGGGGTGCTTCAAAGAACTGTGCACAACTTCCTCCAGATGCATACACCAAGTGCTTTTAAGTCTACAGCAAATTTCTGCCTTTGCAACAGAGGGAAATCTCAGATGTCAAATCTTTTTCCAGAGTTGCATTTCAACTCACCATGAAATGCAATTTAAGTTAGTGCACGTTTTTTTTCCCCCATCTTAACTAGCATACATACCCAGATAAACTAAGTGCACAAACTTCATAAAAATAATAGAAATATCTTTCCTTATGAGATGATCTTTGCAACACAAAATTATAAGATTAGCAGCCATTGGTTGTCTTTAAGATATTATTCATCCATCATTTCTTTGATAAATGGAGAACAATCCCTTACTGTATATCATAATTTACTGTAGAAATTAAGAAAAACAATTATCCAAACTGCCAAAATGTTTTATTAGTCTATGATCATGAAAAAGTAAGTGCTCATGTTTTCCTTTATACTTTCCTGAAGTCCAGCTGACTCAGTGCAATTATGTGATTCATCAACAGCAAACAGGAATGCAAAATTAAGTTTTTTGAAATATGAAAAATTCTAAAATAAATTCAAGCAGCTTCACCTATAATAACAAAATCTCAAGACCTAAAAATCAACAGCCAAGAATACCTAAGCAATTTTTTTAGACATTTTGTTGTAGTCAAAGTGATTGTTCACATTCAGTGAAAAATTCTAAGGTTTTCCCTACTTGGCAAAATGAACTTTTTTTTTAGTATTTGGTGGTCTCAAGCATGATATGCTGACTGCTGTGAGTACCCATTTACCTGTTAAACAGAAGTGCAGAGGCTGTCAGAATTTGCCACAGCTTCTAATTGTAGTTTTTCTTACAGTGTGCCGACATACAGTGTCACATAAATATTTTGCATATTCAACATTTGGAATAAATGGGGAATTGGGAAAATTTGCAACTGTATGGATAATATAAGAAGGATGAAAATTTCCTCATATATTCCTACTTCATGTAATTTGCAAAGACAAAACAAAAAATCCTCCTGCCTTCCAATTCAGTCACTTTAAACAAAATACTCATTTATTATTGTGAATATACAACTATACTTAAAGTACAGTTAGAACAGTTTTACCACTTTCTCACTGTGTATTTTCTATTTAGTCAGAACATTAAAAAAAGATTTTCAGTAAATAAACTCTACCCTCCCTACATGTGCTGAATTAAATCATTCTCATTATAATTCAAGAATCTCAAAGTTCTTATCTCAAACTTGAGTTTATTTCCTGCAGAAATGCATTAGCAAAGATAGGTACCCAGGTGTAAAGTCTCTGTTAGAGACATCTATATTGATACATGATTTCTGTTTCTCAACTTTCAGCTTTTCTAACCAGAAGGAAATAGAACTTGGGAACAGCTGATGTCTTTTTAGATAATTCCCTAGGACAAGAGGGAATGGCCAAGTTAAGTTGCTATAGCATCTGCCTTCTTCAGCACTTTTATTATTGTGTTAATAACTCTAGTTAAAAACAGCTAATGATGTAGGGGCTCAGTAGCATTACTTTGATTTTGTTTATCAGCCTCAGACAGTTTTCCTACCAGACAGATCACTATATGTTAATGTGATTTACAGTTACTTAACAAAACAGTAGAAAAAAGAATAAATAGTAAGGCACAGTCCAGTCTTCACTTTTATATAATTCATGCATACACAGTAATTCACAGGACCATATTGATGAGACATATAGTTTTCCTAGTAGACACAGAGATTTCCATTTCCTTTATATTTTGTTTTATATCAAATAGTTATTTATTGTTAAAAGGTGATAGTGAAATGAATCACAGGGGTAGTTATGTAAGAGCTTATTCTGATCTTTATTACAGTGTTGTTGACAGTCTACTTCAAAAAGTGACAAAGGATCATTATGTAAGGAAGTATAACCAAGTAACATTACATCATACAGGCAAAGGTGGAGAGTTCACTTGGTGGCACTAGGCAGGTTGGAGACCAGTGACTATAGATGAAAAATAATGAGTGTCAAAAGACCAGAAAGGCAGAAGGGCATTGTTCACACAATGCCTGGAAAAAGAAGATGTCTCAATTGGTAGACAATGAATTAAATGAGCAAGACTTAGGCCACTGCAATTTTTTTTATTATTATTTATTTATTTTTATACATTTTTTTTGTGCTTTCATTTTATTTCATTATTTCAGTATCCATGATCCTTAACAAAGCAGTTTACAAAATACTGTTTTGTAAAATAATACTCAGAGTGGCCTTGTATACTCTTTGTCAGCCCCTCTTACTAGCTTAAATGTTTTGTCTGCTATACATATATTTTTTAATGTAACTTACTTAAATCCCAAAGGCTTTTTTTATGGCTGAAGAGGATGGGGACTGATAGGAATAATATTTTTAGGTAAGTCTGCTCTTGCACATGCACAATCTGAAACGGTAGTATGAGAAAATATTATCCATAACATTTTATGTCTTTAAAAACAAAACAAATAAACAAAAAGAAAAAAAAAACCCAAAAAGAAAAAAACAAAAAAAACCCACTTCTGGCACAGTAATTTTTCTGTCCGTTCTATAATGATCAAGAACTTCGAAAATATTTTTGTTTTCCTTATAAAATAGCTCATCACTTCTCAAGCATGAATTATCAATGGCCCTGCTGTTATCATGTATTCATCTCAGAGATATCCTAATGAGACCCCCTACACGACATCTTTTCTTATGTTATTCTCATATTCCAGTCATATTTTTCCTCTGTGGGTGTAGTTATTACAGTATTAATGCACTGTCAATTTAGATTTTTTTGAAGACAATAAATGCTTGCTATCACTTTTTTAAGCAATAGCTATTTCATTACAGAGATCATCAAAACAAAAATCACCTTCTCAGAAAAATATTTACTTCCTCCAAGACAGTTGTACTTGCAGCTGCTTTTCTTTATTCTTATTTGGAATTCCCATTTCCAAGTAATAATGGGGAAGAACCAAACTACTGATAATCTCAGGTCAGATCTGGAGGTGTTTCATTCACCGTTTGTACAATTAAATGTACAACTGAAGAGAAATGAATGCATACTTTGAACCCACCATCAGCAAAACTATGGGCACGTGATTTCTAAACGTGGTAAAAAAAGATTAGCTGTCATCTTTTTAAGGAGAATACCATAGATAAAACATTGTCAACCATAACTATTTTGGACAGAATGTATATTTTCATCAGATTTTTCATCTGTAAAAGGTTCTACTCCATCACTGTGTGAATGCCCACAGAGATTCTGTGGCAGGTTTTTATAAGGAATTTGCATTTCAAATTTGGATCTTTAGACACTAGAATTTCAACAGTTGATGTTTAAATAGCTGTATTTGTTCTTTCTTATTCCACATTTGGTTGAGAGAATGGTTGGACTGGATGATCCTTTAGGTCTTTTCCATCCTTGGTGATTCTATGATTCGTAGTTATTATTATTATTACATTTACTATTAAAATAAATTATTTTCAGCAATGTGCCTTCTTTGAATCTATTAGAAAAGTCCATATTCTATATTGTATTTCTTTTTTTTCTTTTTCTTTCTTTTTTTTTTTTTTTTTTTTTTTTTTTTTTTCCCCTGTAATTATAACACTGGGCCTAGTCTAGAAATAAATGATTTTGCTGCAGCTTCTGTGAATCATAGAATCATAGAATGGTTTGAATCAGAAGGGGACTTGAAGATCATCTTGTTCCAAATAGAATATTATGTTATTTGCCCCAGCCCAATAGAAGTCATTAATGTAAACTAGAGGCTACCAGACCACATCCAGAAGCCCTTATTTTATTAGGAATCTCATTGCATTAGTGATCAGGACATTGGTCCTGTTTTCTTTCATTTTAGGAAACAACTTTGGAAAGTAGTGATGTGGGAGGAATAATACATCATCAAGACTGCATAAGAGGAAGTTCTGTATTTTGACAGAGAATAATTTGCTTTAATCCCTGAGTCTTTCCCACCACTTGTATGTGTGTGTGTGTGTGTTGTTTGTGTGTGTTTTGTAATGCTGAAGTTGAAATGTAGCCAGGAGCTGCATTCAATTTTGTTATGGTAAAAACAGTTACTATGTGTTCTTATCTGTATCTTGGCTATAGCAGTACTCTGAGGGATGTATGCTTTGTTTTTAAATTTATATATTTTCTGCAGATTCTCAGAAGCTGAAACATTATAGGGAATGAGTGAATGTTATTTCAGCACAGATTACACAGCTGAGCTAAGGAAATTCATGCTTCTGAATTGAAGGAATATAAGATACACAAAAACATAAAAATGGGAGAGAGATGAGAGAAATATTCAGGAATAGATCCTTGAAGAAAAGAAAAAGGTTTCTGAGAGTGATTGTGAAAGGAAGTTAGAAACCAGTATGGAACTCTGGTAATGGAAAGACATCATGGGGAGAGGACATGAAGAAACAACTTCTTGATATAAAGTGCTAGAGAGATTTAGGGGAGGGAGAAATGTGAGAGTTAAGAAAGAGTAAATCTGCAGGGGAAGAAAGAACTCAGATATTGACTGAAGATTAACAATAGGGGAGGTGAACAAAAGATGGGCTTTTATTGTAACTGTGAAAAATAATTGACAATACTTCTTTTTACCTTTGCATTCTATGCCTCTCACATTCTCTTCTTGCTTACCCCAAGCAGTGTTGCCTCGAAAGGTGGTAAGAGATTTCATGCAGCATATGAGCTTTCATTACTGATATTGTTTGAATAACACTGAAATATTAGTATGAGGATCTCATACTAATGAGATCAGTGAGTACTAAGAACATTAGTACAAGAAAATGCAGTCTGTTTCAATAGACTAATGAAATTAAGATGTAGGCTGAAAAAGAGAGCAAATTTGAAAGGATAGCGCCTTCATAACTTAGGCAAACTTATATAAGTAACATATTTAATATCTTTCAGACCTAAAGGGCACTGTGTTCAGACCCCCCAGTTTAAAACTGTTTGTGTATCTCCTTGAATAAGGGGAAAAAAATGTAAAAAATTCCCATTTATGAATTGTTTAACATATCCTATGTGTCAGTTTCTCAAGTCATTTCATTTGCATAGACATGCGCAAACTCATTTGGAAAGGCATTGGCCATATGCTTGTCAGGCTCATTTAATTCCCTGAGTGTCAAGCCTTCAGCCAGGGAGCCATATACAACCACACACAGTATTTCATATCTCTGGCAAGAGCACAGATTGAAATCTACCACTTTCCATTAATCATGCTGTAATTCTCAAACTGTTCACCACAGTCATCAATCAGATCTAAATATGTATTGCAATTTGCAAAGGGTAAAAACATGTACCTTCTTTGGTTAGCCATATTAAATGTGATATTATCAGGTCTCTACCTTTTACCTTTTCATAGACATGTTTTATCAGTGCAGACTTGTTCATAGAAACACTCTGGTTATCAGTCTTAGGGAAAAGAGCACATTACTTTTCCTACAGGAGAAAAGGAAAATTATATAGAACATATATGCCTATGTATGGATATGCTCTTTGGTCTTCTAATGTCTCTTGCACTTTGAAATTTGTACATCTTTATTATTATTATTATTATTATTATTATTATTATTATTATTATTATTATTATTATTATTATTATTCACTTTTCCTTTCCACATTATTCCTTGCTGTCATAGAAAACTGAGATCCTGACATTTGTTTCTAAATTATTGAGACACTAAACCAGTGTTCCATGAAGTAACTTGTGGAGAACAGTCCCTTGAAAGTAGAGATTGAGCTGTATATAATCACCATACTGTACTTGGCCAAAGAAAGTCTTCAATGTACTTTTATGAATGATGGAAATAGTGAAGAAAGGGAAATTTTATCATTTGTCATACTGTATGGGACTTGGCTAGGCACCAGATGAAACTGTGAAACTGTGTTTAAAGATAATAGTTTTTGTTTATTTTTTTAATTTTTATGTTGTGTATTTTTAATACATTTATTTATGTTTAGTATTATGTTTTTTCCTTATTAAACATTTCCTTGCCTATGTATTCTTCAAATTGGATCTTGGACCATCTATTTTTATTTAAGTATAGCCAGAATTGAAGGGCAAATATTTCCAAAGAACCACAAAAGGACTCAATACAATTTGTTTCAACAAAGAAAATTAACAGCTTGAAGTACTGAAGCCTAGCAAGGAAGCAAGGTTCATCCCAGTGCTCTAATTAAAGATTTTTTAAGATATATATATATATGCATATATATATATATATATACTGTCTCTCACTTTGCAATTTCTTTCAGAAAGTAGTGGTTTAAATTGTTTGTATTTTTAGTCTAGACACTGAAGTTCTAATTATTGTTAGTGATTCTGGTATTCTCGCCTCAAAGGAAAAGTTCAGATAGATCCACTTTGATGCTATCTAGTTTGGGGTTTTTTTCACATTCATCTACCAGCATTGACTTTCAAATGCCAGGGAAGAAGTTTCCAAGCCTTCAGAAAGTTAAATAAATAAACAAATAAAAATAAATATTACAAGTAACATTATGTCAGGACAGCTGTAAGAAACACAGCATATGCCCATTAAATAGATTTATTTATAATTATATTTGTGTGATTTTTTCTAAAAAATTTAACTGCTAACCTCTCTCTTTCATTCATTTACCCCTATAACAAGTCTGTTGAAACAGACTGACAGTAAGCTTCCTTATAAGTGTGAAATTTCCTGAATCTTCAGATAGGAACCTGAAAAGAAGTTATATATCTATTATATGATGCCTTATAATAAAAGTTCCTTTTCAGGTTCTTTTCTGAAGATTCAGGAAATTTCACACTTACATGGCTGCTTACTGTGAATCTATTCCTACAAACCTATTGAATCAAACTAGATTACACTTAATCACCATAAGTGACAACCACATCCTTGCTTCTTAAAAGGAATTTACGTGGATCACATCAATGTAACAATCCAAAATGAAGATTGATCAGTGTAACTGTGATCCTTGTACTTTTCTGCTTGTCAAGCTTTAATCCTGTAAGCCATGAAGATGCTGGAAACAGATCAGCAGCCTGGTTAAATTTTACCTAGTTATACTTGCTCGTGTAATCTTTATTTTTGCTTGACAAGAAGTAGTCTACTGTTTTATTGAAGATGAGAACATGTAACAAATAAAACCAAGAGAGAGGAGCTAACTTCTTAAAAACAGAATGACCTCTTTATTTCTAATCATGTAATTATCTCCCTCTGTTCAAATGCATTGGTACTTCTAGGAAAGCCCAGATTAATTAATAAAGACTAGTCACATACTATTAATGCCAACGTATAAAATCTATGTTTACATTTTTTACACTATTTTTGCCTCTCTATCAGTGTCTTGGAAGTACAGAAAAATGATGGATATGTACACTCTAGAGATATCAGGTTATTAAAACTACTGCAAAGTGATGAGCCTGAAACCAAGGTCATTTCTATTGCCTGGTGTGGCTCCATTCTTTGGACTCTGCTACTCCCACTTGTACCTCTTCTATTTCTCTCCTTGGTACATCTTTGCAGGCTGTTACCTTGGAACCTTTCATTTTCTCCTGCTCTAAAGTCTTTTCCCCTGTGTTCTTCAGTCTGTTTCTTTCATATATATATATAATTATTTTTTCACCATTTATCTCTGCTTTCAAACCTTTTGCACACTATAAAGTTGGAAAACCAAATCTATGACAAGAAATTCTTCTACATACCTACATTCATGAAACAAGCAGATTTTTATATTTTATTTTATATTTTATTTTATTTTATTTTATTTTATTTTATTTTATTTTATTTTATTTTATTTTATTTTATTTTATTTTATTTTATTTTATTTTATTTTATTTTTTTAGATTTCTATGAATACAAACAATGAAATATAACTTAAAACTAATGTATGGGTTGTTGTTCCTCCCCTAAGTCACTTAAAAATTTATTTTCTTATTTTTTAATTGGTGCCTGCACGATTTCTCCTCAGGAAAAGCCAATATAGAACAGTTATGGTTTGTCTGAGCAAATTTCATAATGTTTAGAGAATTTTATGAAAAACCAAGTAATCCTCTGTAGACAGTAAAAGGAATAGTTAAAACAAATAGTAATGTTGATATATAAGATATAAACATAATACTTCTTAAATTGTTTTTCTTCAGTCTCTGAGTTCTGCTTAAATATTTTGGTGGAAGACTGGGAGGAAGAGCATGGGTTGTATGTGTTATGTAAGTAAGATGTTAAGATGCCTTGAGGTCCCTATCAAATGGATGAACTTAATTTGTTACACAGTTATTTTATGGATGTCCTTTTAATTTCAAGATGTCTGAAAACAAGTATTTTATTCATTTTTAGACTACTTAAATGATATGTTAAAAGTTTCCAGTGATGTCTATGAAGATCCAGTACAAAAAGCCCAGAGCCATATAGCAAAAGAAGCAAAGCAAAGGAAAGACAGTGCAGCTGAGATAAGATCTTGAATCAAGAAAAGTAGTAATTATTTTCGACATGCAAGAGTATGTCAGTGTCTCTCAATAGTATGACACTGTTTCACATGAGCAGTGCTGCCTTAGATCTGCAAAAAAAAACCTGAGCATTTTCACAATAAGGTAAGGTACATGGGCCTATGAATGCAATGTTGATGTAAAGTCACCAGAATTGCTTTTCCCTGCTCTTTTTCATTGTGGTTAAAGTCTAGGTTTGTCCCACCTAAGAACTGCTCTCTTCTGTTGTCCTTTTCTCTCCATTTAATACTGAGAAAATTCACTACTTTTCTAACTTAGAAACCTCAACTGAGTCCTTAGCAGCAGTCCTATTTCTTCTTACCTAATTTTAAGTTAGAAAACTTTTGGTAGAATAGTTTTCATGTTACATACTTCTGCTAAGCCCAGGTTGCCACCTGACCCATGTCTGGGTAGTCAGGGCCAGATGCAGGCCACTGGGCAAGTGAAATCATCGTTTTTGCTCTAGCTATTGCACTTCTGGGACTGTTCGCCATATCCTTCCTGTGTAATTCACAAAGGACACAGAGGTAAAAAGAAGGAGTTGCTTAATTCATAGTACTTGAGGACAGATTTAGTCTTCTGCCAGCTGCAATGTCAGACAGGATAATTTTACCCAAATCTGAATACATGCCTAGTACATGCCTAAAGACTGCAAAAAAATTTGCTGCTTCCAGGAAAGTAGAGATGTCAAATCTGCCATCAAAGACCATAAATGCATCTAAACCAGTTATATATATATATAAATCCATGTGAAATCTATGTGAAAAACTATTTGTTCTTCTTGTTAAGAGGGTATCAACTATAACATTTTTTGCAGTTCAGTCAGAAAGCATACATCTTTTCAAAAAGGATGGTTGGTGTATCTATTGTGATACAGACCTGACAGTGACAGAAAAAAGACCTTGTGATTCTGGAAGGCAGACAAAAGAGTCTGAAAAATTTCCCAAAAGCTCTAATCTCAGAGCAAAAATATACCTGAGTCAGGGAAGTCTGTCCCCTGTCCTTTTTGATCCTAGAATACTGATATTGATTATTTGAATCGCTTAAGCTTCAAAAACTTCAGCTGAAAATGTATAAAAAATATTTATAAAAAATCTTAACTGTTTTTAGAAGTCTCACCTGGAGTCATACTTCCCCATCTGACTGCATAACCACAGATGCCTTAGAATCTGTAAAGTTCCCTGTCCTCAGCTGGGATTTGTTGTGGAGCACAGATTCATATCCTTGGGGCCATTTGTAGTGTCTATGGCAGATGCATCATAACCGAAGTATTTTTCCTCCATGCCCCCTCCCCGCGCCCCCCCTCCCGCCTTATTTATTTTTTTTCCTTTTTATTGTGTTCTTCCAACCACACCCCGCCATAAATGGAAAAGGTATATGGTATAAGTGATTGCTCATTTCATTTATATTCATGTTTATTTTGTCAACTAAATCAACTCATATCAAACCCAATAAATTAAAAGCACTTAAAATATTCACCTGCAAAATCATTTTAATACTGTGTGTACGTGATACATCTGGAGCTCATATTGTTGGCATATATAAAATATGACCTGGGACAATACATTGCCCAAATTAGTATTCTTGAGCTCTTAGTAGAATATCTCTGTGCTACACCTAGTAGCATATCTCTGCCTTGCTTCAAATATAGTTAATTATTATTTTCCTTTAAAACAGAAATAAAGATAGAAATTGTCTGAAAGTCCTTTCGACTTTTGCTCATAAAAGATGTTAAATATGATCAGATCCAGGTCTTACTGATAAAAATGCACATTTTTCCAGCACAATTAATCTGTGAATGTTACTTGCTGAAGGCATAGAACTTTTCCAGTACAGGGAAGGTTTTGTGCTGTAACACCTAAGTGAGACTAGTGATCCATTTCTCTCAGCTTGTCTTCATGAGATGTGTGCCTATGCAGACAGAGCATTAAATATTTTTAATAGTTTATACTGCACTTCCTTTTTAATTTTGGTACATTTTTTTCATTTGTTTTTACACATGATATTTCTCATTTGAAATTATAATATAGCAGATTTTTGTTTATGAAAACTTAGTTCAACACAGTGTTTGTACACCTCCATTCCTTACAGGTTTGTAATATTTTCAGTCAGCAGGATGACTGGCTGTCTGCAATATGAATGACCAAATATTTATTGTAAAGAATGGAATGCACTATATTGCTGGAATTGCATTAAAAAAAAAAAAAAAAAAAAAAAAAAAAAGGGTTCTTAGACCTTGGATGTCAGTTCTAGGAGAGATGAATTTATAGGCAGGACAATCTCTCTCGCAGAACTGACAACCAAGGTCCCAGAGGCTTTTGCCATAACACTGAGGATTTTCTTTTTATTTTTTTCATGCAGTGCCAACAATACAGTGTTTGGTGCGTGCAGTATTTTGAACAATTTCAAGCTCACAGCACTAACAGCAAACATGGACTTAGGAAAATCTCCCCTCCACCTGGTATTATTGAATAACTTATTTTCTTAGCAGTAATTTGCTTAAGATAGCGGGAAACAGCTCTTTGCAGTGAAGGGTAAAGGAGATCAAATTTCAAAATCAAATGGTCATTATTGAAACTTCAATGTGTTCAAAATTGGCAAATGAGCCAATTGAGTCTCCATTAATCTAAATTAGATTTCTTTATTTTCTTTTTTTTTCCTTGTTTTTCTTTTCTTTTTTCTTTTTTAGTACATCACTCACATCTCCTTTCCATTTCAATTATTATAGTAGCTTTCATCATTAATTACATTTCTGAGAGGAACTGTCCAAGCCTGCATCTCTTCCTTTGGAAAATACTGTGCATTGATGAGTTCTATTTCTTAAACACAATAGTCAATATGCATCTACAGAAGTTTGCCATTGATTTAAAAGGAAATTTCACTTGACTTCACTGATATACAATGATTTCGCTACCACGGACCAACTGATCTTATTTGTTTCACTCGAAAAAGAGTACAACACATCAAAAACACATCAAGCTTTTTTTTTTTTTATTTTCCTCCCCCCCCCCCCCAAACTAAATTATACATTTCTATTATGTACAGCACAACATATTTCTCACTGCAGAAGTAGATCCCTTAAATAATTTTATTATTAGACAGATAGATTCTGAAGACATTTGGAGATGGAAGACAAAGCTTAGTTTCATGTTGAAATTATCAGTTAGCCAATGGAGACAAATACACATCTCATATTTTTCAGATTAAGAAATGCAAACAATAAAAAATTTGTGAATTTTCAGCATGCAGGTGTCAGGTCATGAGGAATGTGATTGAGAAAGCCACCTTGTTCACGTTGTGAGGAATCTGATGTCAGAAAACCTAACTTCACGGTTGCTGATCCCTCTTTTATCCTACTTTTTCCTGCTTACTGACATTCCTGGGTGCTTGGGTAAGAGTCATGTACAGCACCCCCTGAGATAGCCAACTTTCTCAAGATAAGCCCACACAAAATACCACTGCATGGCTATTCATCTGCAGCTTAACTCTCTCTCCTGCTCCTGGCCTTGTCCATCTGTTTTCCTCAGACAAAGAATTTCTCAACCCTTGCCCAGGACTTGCTTGGACTTGTCCAACTTTGAGGCAATAGTGCAAAAAGATGGCCTCTTACATTATCATTGTTCTATTTCAGTGAAAATGCTTATCTTAATCAATTACTTGAGAACAGTTGTTAAATGAGTGCAGAGTGTGTTTTCATATAATCACAAAACAGTGCTGTAAGTGATAGTCAGATTTGTATTCTTTTAAACATAACTAGAAGTTTGTTCCAGAAGCAGAGGCATATTTTGTTAGACTGAAAAGAATACACATATATATATAATATTTAAAATTTTGTACTGGTAACTCTGTTGGTGCTAATTTATATCTGCTTAATTAAACATGAATCATCAATTGATCATAATGTTTGCACTTTATTAATATTTAACAACGTATTAATAAAGTGAAATAAAGGGTTCAGTGAAAAAAAGAAAAATTAAAGATGGTTTGCTTTCTAGAAGCTGAAAACTGAGCATGTCTGTCTGTACGAGTGATAGATGGCAGTTGAGTAAAGCCTCCTTTGTATATGTAACATCGCTGGAATATCAATGTAGTTTGAGTTCAAATGCTTCACATAATGCTTTTGAAATTGCTTAAACTTTGATCAGATTTTAGCCAAGGAGGTTATAGAGGCAGTTTTTTTTTTTATCTAATAACCTTCCATTACTTGGAAGCTCAGTGTTTAGTGTCTTTAACATGGTGCAGGATAGAAAGCACTCTCTTACCCAGCTCATTATTTTCTCTCTTCTACTGAAGTAGCTGTATTAACTTCAAGAAAGAGAAATCAGGCAGAAACTATACATATCTTAGTTGTGTATATTTGTCTATGTCTGTAAAACATATCATATAATAATGCACAGCTGGCCAAACTGTTATATATAGTATCAACTTAATGTAGTACTTTGTGTTTTACATTCCTTCCCCTACTTCCTATTTAGGTGACAATCACTAGATTTAGATTCAAGATAAGAAAGAGATTTTACTGGCAGCAATACCTGTTTTTTGTTTTGTTTTGTTTTGTTTTTTTAGAAGGCTCCATGAGTAATTTTGTGGACAGCATTCAAATTGCCTGTGGGTCATTTTCATGACTAGACTGCTGATGAAAAATCTTAGCTACCTTCTTCCTCTTCATGTCATTTGCTTTTAATTCACTTTGATTCATATATATATATATTTACCTAGCAATGAATAAAAATCAGCTCCTGTAAACCTAGTTACAGGAAGCATGTCAGAAACAGTCCTTTAGTAAGACAGTACAGGAATATTTGTATGTAAGGATAAAAATGCATAATTTTATGAAGTTTAATATATTCCTCACTTTTGTTTTTCCTACCCCTGTCTTTATTTTGATGTATACAGAAAGAGTAAGGCAAATATTTATTTTAGATGAATAAAACTATTTCCTTTTTCAAAATGTCTTACATTATGGTGTAAAAGCTGTAATATGAAAAGGTCACAATCCTATATTTGGAATTACTGAAATGTTAGTGGATAAAGTTCATTTCTCATCCCCAAACTCTTCATTTGTTGCTTTCAAAAATAATATTTGTATTTCCATTCTGGTGGAAAATCCTTGTCTCTTTCAGTAAAAGAGATAGGAAGTCACATAATTGCTATGCACTTGTACCTAACAAAGAGAGGCAATAACAAAATACAATGTTTTTGAATGAAAGTTACAATTATTTGTGAAGAATATTGTCAGGAGCAGGATGTAGGTTGAATTCTGTATTTGTTTCTTTTGTTTGTTTTCTGTATTTTGTTTTGCTGTCAGCTTTCAGAGCTGAACATAGTGCTGTTTGTATGAAAGGAGAGGCCTTTGCTTGGAGCTAATAGAAGTTTCAAGTGAGCTTAGAAGCTCTTCATGTGTGATTTATGAAGTTAAAACCTCTTTAAAATAGCGTGCCTATGTCAGCACTGCTCTCTATGGTGTCTCATGGTGCTGATACAGAACTTTTTTTGCCTCAGACTTCATTGGCAACTGCTCTTTATGTACCCACTGAGTGAATGAATTGGAAGGTGAGGACTGTGGAAGCAATGCCTCTCTCACCGTAAGTTAGTATCAGGTCCATGACCACCTGAAGAACTTGAATGTCCATAAGTCTATGTTTCCGAATGAGATACATCACAGAGTTCTGAGAGAATCAGCCAATGTAGTCTCCAAGCCACACTTGATGATACTTGAAAAGTCAGGTGAAGTCCCTGGTTACTGGACAAAAAGGCCATAATGACACACCCATTTTTTAAGAAGAGTAGAAAGGATGTCCCAGGGAACTACTGCTCTATCAGCCTCACCTCTGCATTGGGAAACAAGCAAACAAACAAACAAACATGGAACAGATATTCCTGGAAGCTATGCTAAGGCACATGCAAAACAGGAAAGTAATAGGAGATGATGAACATGGCTTCACCAAGTGCAAGTCCTGCCTGACCAACCTAGTGGCCTTCTGTGATGGCATAACTTCATCAATGGATAACGGAAGAACAGCTGGGTCACAGCAATCCCCATTTTCAATCCAAGCTGGGGGTTGAAAGGATTGAGTGCAGACCTGTCTAAAAGAACTTGAAAGTATTGGTGGATAGCAAGCTGAAAAATAGCCAGCAATGTGTCCTTGCAACCTACAATAAAAAAAATAATAGAATCATAGAATGGTTTAGATTGTAAGGGAACTTATCATCTCATTCCAACCCACTGCCATGGGCAGGGTTGCCAGGCATTAGGTCAGACTGTCCAGGGCACCATTCAACCTGATCCTGAAAACCACCATGGATGGGACATTCACAACTTCTGTGAGCAACTTGTTCTAGTGCCCCACATAATGTCTAAGTTAAATTTCCCCTCTTTTAGTTTTAAGCCATTCTCTCTTGTCTAGGACGGACTCATCTGGTGACACCAGCAACCTTACTGAGGGTATGTTCAATCCCGCTGCCTATGTTGTTGATAAAAACTTTGAAGACCACTGATCCCACGATGGGGACCAGTTTTCTCCTGGAGACATTCAAGGTCAGTCTGGACCGGGCCCCGACCAACCTGATCTAGCTACAGATACCCCTGCATATTTCAGGAGTTGGACTAGGAAACCATTAACTGTCCCTTACAGCTAAAAGGATTCTACGATTTTGTGACTCATAGCATGCACCTCGAGGTCCTGAAGTATGGAAGTCAGTGTGAAGGTGTGTTAAGGATGATCTAGTTCCTGATTTATTGGGAAGTAAATTAAATAGAATCTTTATATACTCACATTCTGCTATCACTTATGAAGGAAGTAAAATAAATAAATAAATAATACAGAAGGCACAAGCTGTATAGCCTTGAGTCATACACAGCATCCACAGTTTCAGTGGAAGTTTTGCCATGAGCTCATACTAGCTGAATTTCATCCATAATTACATCCTGAGCTACAGAAGTACCTAGAATTATAGAAGTTTGTTTTTTTTTTTCCTCACTTTTTTTTTCTTTTTTCTTTTCTTCAGATTTAACATTCTTTCCACCCTTTCCTAGATGATTAGACTGTAGTGTTTCCAAATGGCACTACTTTTTTTTTTTTTTTTTTTTTTTTTTTTTTTTTTGTGGAGGTTGTTGTTTGTTTTGTTGTTGTTGTTGTTGTTTTGCTTTACATTCTCTTGCATCCTGGTCTAACTAGCAAGTCTGGGAAAACAGTTGTTGCAGGTTTTCTTCATCAGCTCGGATGCCTTTCATAATTTTAAACTGCTTCTAGTAAAATAAGCTCTAATTTGTCTCCAACTGCCCTTATCCTGTACACTGGAAATGTCATCAAATTTGTGGCTTTTCTTCAGTGACCCCTTAAAGGTATTTCCTCAAATATTTTATCTATCTATCTATCTATCTATCTATCTATCTATCTATCTATCTATCTATCTATCTATCTATCTATCTATTTATTTTCATGTCTCCTAAACAGCTGAGTTCCTACTTTCCAAACAATCCAGAAAATCTTTCTGCTTCATACCGATCTTTTCTCTATGTGCATTATTCTAAAGGAAACATTATATTCCTTCTGCAAGTGATGCTATTTTTTTGTTATGTGATACTTGATTTTTCACATCAAAGTCTAGAATGAGTCACACTTATATCTCACAACAGGATGATGCGACATAGTTTAGATTAGAACCCCTAAAGATCCAGTTTGTGAAATCTCTTCTCCAATTATATTATAGTTATGCAACATGTAAGTTATAATCTGAAGTGCTTCTTGTTGCTTTGAAACAGCAACTGAATTAAATAAGTAAGCAGCACTGAAAGCATGATCATTTTAGGTAACTGTTCTGATATTAATCCTGATAGTTGATCCTTACAGGCTTGTGAAGGAGTGGCTGGAAAGGAACTTTGGTGTGCTGATGTGAGCCAGCAGTGTGCCTAGGTGGCCAAGAAGGCCAATGGCATCCTGGCTTGTATCAGGAATGGTGTGGTGAGCAGGATACTCGGCATTGGTGAGGTCTCACCTCACGTAGTGTGTTCAGTTCTGGGCACCTCAGTACAAAAAAGGACATGGAGGGACTGGAGCAGCTCCATAGAAGGGCAACATGACTTCTGAAGGGGTTGAAGAATATGCCCTATGAGGAGGAGCAACTGAAGGAACTGGGGCTGTTTAGTCTGGGAAAAAGGAAGCTGAGGGGAGACCTTATTGCTCTCTTCAAATACCTGAAAGGTGATTGTAATGAGATCGGGGTTGGTCTCTTATAATTGGTAACAGGTGACAGTATGAGGGGAAATAGCCTCCAGTTGTGCCAGGGGAGGTTTAGGTTGAATATCAGGAAACACTTCTTTACTGAAAGGGTTGTTAAGCACTGGAATAGGCTTCCCAGTGAGGTGGTTGAGTCACCACCCCTGGACATTCTTGAAGACTGTTTGGATAGGGTGCTTTGATTTAACAGAGGGTTGTTAGAATTACGACGGTATGGTTAGGTTGTTATTGGACTTGATCAACTTCAAGGTCTTTTCCAACCTGAGCAATTCTATTATTCTATAATTCTATGATTGTTTTATAACATTTACTATGTTTAAAGAGCAAGAAGGAATAACATATGCTAAGGGATCCTGCACTTCAAAATATAGTGTGAAAGAGAAAAGATTATAGGAAGATAAGAATGATAATGAGTATTAAAATAAAAGGACTTCCATGAATATTAAATCAATAAATCTTGTCACTACTGATGAACACTAAGAGATCTTGAGTACAGAGCAGTATGGTTTAGGTGAGGCTAAGACTGACTACACATCTCTGCACCCTTCAAATACTAATGCAAAAAAGAGTACATTAAAATTTAAGAGGACGTTGTCAAATACATCTCACATTGGCATTCATGTTTGCCTTTAACTTGTATTGCATAGTGGGCATAATTCTCAGATCTACAGGTCTGAGATTATCTAAGAGCATTTAATTTTTTCAAAGTGAGTTTTAATACTTCTTTTAAAATTAATCAGCAACTCCTGACAAGAAAGAGCACTGTTCTACATTAAATGTCCATCTAATGACAGAGACAAAAGGTCAAAAATATATGGGAATTCTCATTAAACAGAGTGAAGATGACATTATATTGGGCCTGGCTGTCTTTGCCAGTTCCTCTGCATTTAAAGATAAGTAGAATTGCATACAAGAAAATTAGATATCTGTAACAGAGCTATGCTTTTATTTTCAGCAATATTGTTATATCATACAATGTGTTTATAAAATTGTACAGTACAACTATTAGTCTGAATAAAATTTATCGGGGCTACACAATTAAGTTATTTTAAAAACATTATACTTCATACATAAAAATAGATGGTTATCTATTTAATGAACCATGTGAGAATGCAAAATTTCTGCTTCTCTAATGATAATGCCTTGAAAATATATTTCTGAAAGACAGTAAAAAAGAGCCAAGAGAATAGGTTAGGGCCTTTGATTGGAATATTCTTAAGGGTATATACTTCAAAATTTAATTGAGTAGGAAAATAAAATTAAAAAATGGAGGTGCGATAAAGCACATAAAGATCTGACTGTGAAATGACAAATCTTTTACAGACATTTCTTGATGTGAAAGTCTACACATGCCTGCAGTATACTTCAGTACAACAACGTAAATGTGGGTTTAATTTAACTTACACATTTCCCAAAAGAAGATGAAATACTTAATCTTTATAAAGGCATCTACAGTAAACCTTTAGTTAACTTCAGATGTGGTCTTAACATTTTTGTCCTCATTAGTTCTTTCAGTGAAGATACATCATCTTGTTTCAATACACAAGAGTCTGTCAGGAGCGGTAGGTGCACACGCGTACACGTTTTATATAATCTTTACCTTGGGCATCATGTATTATACAGTCAGCATGTACGATGAGAAATCTCAAAATGAAACCAATTAAAAAAAGCACCTGAATAAAAGAAGATACACACACACACACACACACACACACATATATATATTCAATGTCATAAATGAGTGAAAATGGTAAACATCTCAGTATATATTCAGAATAAGTTCACAGTTTAATATGGAATTTATGCAATACATATAAAATTTAATCTGGCTCTAAAGTTTTGCCAGAACTCTTAAATATCATTGTAAAACCTGCTTCTCTTATTTAGTAACAAAAAAAAAAAAAAAAAAATGAAGCAAAATGTCTCTTAATCCTTTTATTTTCTCTGTAAATACATGAGGTGATAGAATGTATTCTATAAACACGGGAAAGCACACTAAACATTAATTGAACTGAAATAGTTGTGTTTTTCCTTATTTGCTGTTTCTGAAGTTGAACGTTCTCAATATAGCATGCCTCAAAACAAACAAAAAACATATGTTCTGTAACCTGAAGATGTTGCATATATCAAGTCACTAAGCAAATAAGGAAAAAATAAAAGAGAAAAAAGAGAACCCCATGAACTCAGCAAAGAATAAAAATATCACATCCGTTTGACATACATTGTTAACAAATTCTATTCTCCGTTGTCATGGAAAAGTAGAGTTAACATAACTAAATTATAATATTTGCCAGAATACAAGTACTGAGTGAAATCCTGGTTCTGCAGAGATTAAGATTACAAATGTATGGAATTCAGTAATTCAATGAAATATACAGTATTAAAAATGGTTAAAATTTTACTTTTATATATATATATATATATATATAATTTTTATATATTATAATATATATATGGTTGTGTTTTTGTTTTTTTTTTTCTGGATTTCTAATTTCCTTTGGCAGAGTTGTGTTTATTTCTGTTCTAGTGCTGTTGAAAGAATGAACTGGGGAAAACTTTGTTTTTTGTCCCTAGAGTTGTTCTTCATTTTGCTTTCAAGCAACAGTCCAGAGCTTAACTGTTGTGCTTAAAGTATCAGAGGGATCTGTAATGGGATTTCTCCTCTTGTATCCAAAAAAATTGATAGGACTAGAAAAGGAGTTTCAGGTTCCTAGCTGTGTCAGCATTTGAGGACATCATATTCTGGAGGCCTCCAGCAAGAAGCTCAACCTCCAATAAGATGTGATAATGTCTAGAGAAGGAGGTGGCCAGGAAGTAGAGACTTGGAGTCCTACTGTTTCATAAGTTTAAATTGTGCCATAATATTTTTTATTATCACTATAGTTACTCTGATTTTGCAGATGTACAATAGTAAAATATTATTTCTCATCATTTATTTGTTTATTTTCATGGTGTCAACAATTGTAGCTACTGCTGGATAGATATATTTATGCATGCTAGTTAGTGTGTGTTTATGACTCTAGGTGCTGTTCTACTCACCTATTTGCAACAATTGCAGATGCAATGGACACCTTTAGAATACAAATTTATTACCCATAATATTGACCACAAATTTATCACATTTGCTTTTACCTGAATCAAATGTATGAAATAATTTAAATAATATATCTCTTGTATAGTTTTTCTACCAGACATATTATCATGCCTTTACTTACCTAAATGGTGAAGAACACACCACTCAAAAGTAGGTAACCAAATTCCCATATAGAGTCCATATATATCCATATATCTGTAGAAAAACTGGATAAATTATGTGATGCATCCTAAAAGAAGAAAAATAGTAATAATAATAAATAAAGTATAAAATAAAATAAAGTAAAATAAAATAAAATAAAAATAATAAAGAAAATAATAATAAAGAAAATTTATAAGGGACTTAAAAATTACTGTAAGCCCTTAGTTGTATCAAGAAGGTGTGCTACTCATTGGAGTGGCAGAGAACTTGAGGAAATATTTGACTATGTCTTCAGAGGAAACAGAAGCTCTTGACAGGCTATGCACTACATGAAAGAACTGAAAGTACCCAACTATCCTGTATTTCATGCCTCTGGGAAAGGTTTTCTCAGCCTCAGAAAGAGGATTAAAGAAGGCCTAGTTAGGGTCATTGCTTTTGGTGTCATAGACTGAGTAAAATGACAAAGGGAGTATAAAAATCCACTTATTGTAGGTAAGAAATAAGAAAAAATAAGACAACATTGTTTTGTGAAGAACATAAAAAAAAATACAACACTGTATATACTTATTTTGTTTCTCATATATAAATATGAATATATACATGAGTATATGAGCATGTTGTACTACCTTTAAGGACAAAAATGAAAAACAGTGTAAAGACCAACTGTTCTACTAAACTTCCAGACACAAGAAGCAAACACATGTGAATATCTTAACATTCCTCCCTTCCCCTCCTACACCTCAACTGACACACACATGAAAACACTGCCATTAAAACCAATATGGATATTTGTGTTTGTACTGTACGGGTGGGGGTAATTTATATGCACACAGAAGCATACTGATTATTGCAGAACTGGTTGAATGAATGATGAGTAGTTTAAATCCTTGAGAGCCTGATCAGGCATACGTATTACACAGCTTTGAAAAGTTTAGGAAATGTATTAAGGTTTATGAAAGCACAAAGTAGTTCCTGAAAGTCCATTTTCAGAAGGCTGTACACAGTACTGCATTACTAGAGATAAGAATAATATAGAAATAGAAAACAAATCATCCATGCCTCATCTCAACTTGAGGATAGAATTACATAGTCAGAATAAACCACATTTTTGCGAGTGCTTATCTCCCATTACTACATTTTATGAAAGTAGATTTGAACACTAATTCCCACAGCAGAAAATTCCCGTAGTTACATAAAAATTCATCAGAGCCTTTAGATATAAAGCAGAAGGTATAATATTCTGATAGAGAAATAGTTTAAATAAAGTGAAATGAAAATGATAAAACTGAGTCAAGGGAACTTCAAATGATTTATAACAGCTGAAGGTCTTTATGATAAAGTTGAAGCATTCTCAGTTAGATTTAACTATATTTTTCTCAGACAGTATTCAAACTATTTTTCCTCACAATCTCTCAGCTGGAACATGTCACTTCCAACAACAATTCTGCAGGCATTTTCACCTGAGAATGGCCTTTGTGAAGATCTGTATTTGTAGCTGGCAAGCAATGCCATTTCCTTTCAGAAGCATTCTAAGCTTCTCCTTAAATGTCAAAAGAAGCCCACAAAACCAAACTGTTGCCAAACCCAGACTGTCTGTGTGAATGTCACAGTGAAGCATGCTACATACATACTGGATGCATACTTCTTATGCATGTCAAATTCTGTCAGGTTCATGTTAAAGAAATGCTGTATTTTAGATGTAGCTACCTGTGACCTACAGTGAAATAATATTTATGCTCTGCATGGGTCAGTAGTTACAATAGTTTACCACGATCAGGGTGAATAAATGTACTTTGCACATCACTGTTTCCTATGTTTTAACTCATTCTAGGGTTTGCTATTATAAAATGATTTAATTAATCATTTTTCAGTCACATTTATCAAAACAACTATATTTTATAACAACTATTATATATGCCTTAATTCTATATATGTTTCATATGTAAATTTATTTCATAATTTTTTAATGTAACTTTCATATGACAGAAAATTTTATCACCTATTTTCATTAATCTGTAGCTCTAGGTTATACTCAGTCCATATGGTTCCCTTTACCTATGGTAGATACTGTATTTCCTCTACTGTAACCTCTAAATATATTTTTTGTCAAACTCTGGACTTGCTTTTTTTGTTTGTTTGTTTGTTTGTTTTTGTTTTTGTTTTGTTTTGTTTTTTAACAGGCCATCACTGAAATAATAGGTCATAGTTGTAGGGTCTCCAGTGTTAGTTGTTAGAAGAAACTCATTGAGATCCAGCAGCCTAATAAGCAAGATGGTAGCAGCTCCATGTTTTCAGCTCCACCGATGTGTGATGTGTTGGTTCCTTGGAATCTGTAATTTGTGTTCCTGCCTGCCTGTGTGATCCTCTGGATTGTTGATGGACAAAAGATTCATGTGATGAGCCTAGGAACATTTAAAACGTTTGTCCCACACAGCGATGAACAAAAAAGAAATGAATAAGCTGATGATATCTGGTCAGTTGGTTAGATAGAAACTGTTTCCACAATTAAATCAAGAGCTGAACGCAAGAACATCTTAAGTAGAGAAGGTCCCATAAACCTCAGTCCTCGGGATGTACAAATAGTACAAAGTTGATAGCCTGTTATTAGTATTGGTATTACAGTGTTACATTTCTTCACAGTTTGGATATCCGGAGCACAGAGTACAGATAGTCAGATGTTATTTTTCAGTCCTAATCACACAATAGTAGCTCTTTGGATATGCATTCTGTGTAATCATCTGTTCATGGTTTTCTCACTTAGGGACTCTTGAAGAATTGTTTTATAATACACAAAGAATTTCTGAAGTCCCCTGGATGTTCCTTGCTTCATCATCATACATATATTTCTCCATGCATACAAGCCCTGCACCATCGTGTTTAGAAAACAGATCTACACAGATGGTGCAGGCAAACACAAGTTCCTATGCTTGAATTGCAGTGTTGGCATTAGTATATTATAATTTGCTTACAGTAAACAATAAAACATTCCAAAGAAGCTCACTAAAAAAAAAAACTGTCTTTCATCATAGATCTGAATCATGTAGTTTTACTAGGGAACTTGCCCGCTTTCAACAATTTGTGTAGAAAGATGCGGGTCAGTAGAAACACAGAGCTAGATTGTGTCCTTTCAGATTATTTCCTAAAGTGAGCTGCTGAAGTACCATTATCATATCTGGTCAGTAGAATAGTTGGGAACTTTTTAGTTACTGTTTTATTCTTGATAAAAGCTCTGTGTTTTAATTAAGCTATCTCCAGAAATATAAAGAACTGAACTCCTGGTCTTTAGACAATCACAAGGACTATTTTGAAATTCTTAAAGGCCCAAATATTAAAAGACTAATATATCAGTGATTGCCAGTAAAAAGTCAGTTACAGAGTTGTAACACCGTCATACAAGTCTGGAAGATAGACTGCTGTCTTAACTCTGTACTTCTATAATACAGAGAAGAACTTCAATAGGAGTTGATACTTCCACTTAAACTTCAATCAGGAATTTGTATTTGCAATTTATTTTATATATATTTTTGTCAATCGGTAGCCTTCTCAAAATTAATCACTAATTATTAGCGTATAAAATATTTCTTCTAGTTACACAAATAAATACAATACAATATCCCATAGAATGTCTAAGAACTGATTAGAAATTTTGTTACATACAAAGTAAAATATTTTTTCCATACAAAGAAATCTTCTAACAGCTTGTTACAACTTTTTCTGTCCCCAGAACTCAAGAAATTGGCATATGTAATAACCTGTATAAAAGTAATATTTTTATAATAGATAATAGTCAATTATAGTCTTTTTTCTCCCTTCTTTAAGAGCATCATACATGACATGTTCATCTGGTTTGTTGAGGTCAAATCAAATTATGTCACATCACAGAGTATCTAATGAAATGTGATATATGTACAATCTCTCCACTTAATTTTTAAAGTAATAATTTAAAATAAGTTTAAAAGTAAGAATTGATATATTTCAATGTGCTTTTCCAAATACACTTCTGCTTTCTTGTAGTGGAATGATGTCCCTATGTTCTCAGGGTTTGTAGAGTTACCTCATCCCAAGCTCATTTCTAAATAAATAAATAAATAAGGACTCTTTCATTGAAATGCCACTTACTTTTTCTTGTAATGGGTCTTGACAAGAAAATGTTCATGCTGTGTGACTTTGAAAATGCCCTTTTCTGGCAGACAGCCTTTCTGACAGTGCTACTGTTTGCTGGCTTTAAACAATAAGAACAGTGGCCAATTTAAAGTCCAAGGAATCAACCAATTTGAGATGCACAGGCTCCCCATGAAGTAATTATTCCCTTGGATGAACATACTGTCTTCATTATTTCATAAATCTGGTGAACTTAAATATTAAATTACTGATGCACATTCTCTGCACTGTTATTAACATATGTGGTGTGATTGTCCAAAACCAAAAATACAGTTGTGTCTCTGAATCCATAGGGTGATATTTCAGCCCACAGGGATGGGAATGGGGAAAACATATACACTAGTACTAAATCATATCCTGTGGAGATGAGCTGGACAGGTTTAAAGAAAGAAAGAGAAGTTTTCAATAGCCTTTGAACAGGGTAGTTTAAAGATATGAGCATATGCTTTATTCATTTCTTGTTCAAAATACAGATTCATTCTCTGCCTCCTTTGAGGTGTTTTCATATTTCCTACCCTCCCCAGTTGCTGGCACCTTATTTTCATTCAAAGTATTGGTTAACCTTGGTATCTCTGTAACAAGAATTTTGCTTAAGTGTGCTAGAGATTCTTGTTATCTTTCAGAAAACATCTATCTATCTATCTATCTATCTATCTATCTATCTATCTATCTATCTATCTATCATCTATCTATCTATCTATCTATCTATCTATCTATCTATCTATCTACCTATCTATCATCTATCTATCTATCTATATTATTCTTTCAGAAATATATTATATGGAGCAGCAATAGAAGGCTAAGGAAAAAAAAATATCAAAGAAAAAAGAAAATAAAGCAAATTTATTATCTTTGTAATGGTTATGAATTTTTTCCCTAAAATTGAGCGGGGGAAGAAAAAAAAAAAAAAAAAAAAAAGAGGATTTTATTGTGTCATATCATAAATCTTATCCACTGATCAGTCAATAAAATTCCTTGTTTGTTTGTTTTTCCTGGATCTCTGCTATCAATGCACATTCATTCTATAAAGTGAGGTTATAACATTTCATACCTCAACTGATACCTCAGTTTTCTGAGACTGGAACTCTCCTCCAAAGGAATGTCAGCAGAAAGAAAATGAAAAACTTGCTCAAGAACAGGATGTTCTGACTTCTATATTTATTTAGAATGTAAAGCCTTATAGGTCAAATCTTGTGCAGTGGACATTTTAAAATAGAGATAAGATCAGCCACTCAAAAACTAAGCCTTCTAAGTGTTAATCAAATTTGTGTCTGAACCTGTTATTTAATCTAGCCTTGTCTTGCACCCACTTCATTTCCCCCCACACACAGAGATGGAGGGATGTCCAAGGGAGAACTCTTGCTACTATATCATCTTTAATTTGTGCTTTTTTATTGAGCATAGGTTAGAAAGTACACCATCAGCATATTCTCAGTGCAGTTCTTCCAAAAGATTACAAGAAACTGAACTCCATCTACATCACATCAACATTAAAATTTCTTGAATATGAAGACCCAGAATCTTTTTTTCTCTCTTACAGATTAGAGATTTCTGAAGTGTGAGTTAGAACGGATATTAATAGCTGTGGATTGCAAATTTTGAGATCTGTTGGGATTATGCTTTAATTTATTCTATTGACTATAGAGATAGGATGGACACTTCAGGTAAACTCAGATAGGGAATGCAAATTTGTATGATGATAGAAAAACATTTTTGTTGGACAGAAGACACTGATTTCAATGACTACTATGCTAGACTCTACTGAGACTTCTGCTAAACAGAAGGAGAGAAGAAGAAACAGACATGCAGACAGATGATCTGATAAGCCTGCCAACTGCTTCTTTAGCTCTTTTAATAACACCTAAAAGTAACAATCTGCTGTCTAGCTAACACTATCCAATCACATTCTGTTACTTTCTCTGTGGGTGTTTTGTGTCATATTAAAATAATTTTACGTAAATCTGTGGTCTGGACAATCTGCATTTGTTAAAAAATAAACTAGGTTTGCAAAGTATGTTCAAGTCACAATTGGTTCAGCATATTTCCACTTTATGCTATAGGTTCTGATATCATAGAATCACAGAAAAAAATAGCAAATGCTAATGTGAAAGATAGAAATACTCATGATTGTGTTTGAAACATTCAAACAGCTAAGTGGTGATGCAGTCCTAAGTAAAATTTAAATGCATGGTAATTTAAATGTTGTCTATATTCGCAAATTCACTTCCACATAACTTACACAATGGCTGAGATGGGAAAAGACTTTTGTAGGTTATGTTATCCACATTCCTACTCAAGCTGGGACACTAAGAGCAGGTTTTTCTTCCTTTATTTTCTTTTGATCAAAAGTTGGCTTTCCAGGCAAAACATGTTACTTTCTGGGGTTCAGAACCACTTATGTTCACACTCAGAAAAGCTCCTAAGACATGATAAATTAGTTGCTCCACATTTAACTCTCTCTACCCTACACAGTCCTACATCAGAATCTCAGATGGCTTTGAAATCTCACAGATATCTATACCTCAGATTTTCAAGCATTAATTGCATACCCTAGCTTCATTAAAACACCATTCTATTAGGATAGAACACATCCTTGTGTTACTTCATTTACTTTGAGCTATGATAAAATTTGCTTGGCTGCCAGTTCTTCCATACGTAAATTCCTATATGTTCCAATGTGTATAACTGTGTGTACAAGTGATTGTATGTCTGTCTCCAGTAAACCACTTGATGACCTCCTGAATAATTTTGTTTAAGTTAAAGGATGAAAGGATGAGCTGTGAAATGAATACATTGCTCATGAAAACTGGCTCCTAACTGCAAGATAAAATATGTTAAATCTCCATCATGAATAGAAAAACTGAAATCTAAACTTTATTCCACTTACACTCAAAATAATTCTTACAACAAAGTGAGAGACATTAGAAGTGTCCTGAGTAGAGGAACACATTTTTTTCTTTTTAAAGCAATGATGGATTCAAGCACGCAATACATCTAATCCATTGGCAAGCATCTTAAATAGTTTTACTGCTATTTTACTTTACTTCTACTTTGAATTCTCTAAAGACTAAATATTTTTCTACTTCTCTTCACAGATGAATCTCTGTCTGCCCCTACCAACACAAAACATACACATATGTGTTCATATTTATCTTGTTCAAATCTTCAAGTGTTTCAATTGTGATGAAGTCATCAAACTGTTCAGAAGCTGGCAAATGGTTTAAATTAGGCATACCTAAACGTCACCTGCAGTTTACAGCTGCATTAGATGATTACATTCACCAACCAGAAATTGAGTTCACCTAAAATATGTTGAGAAGTTCGGTAGTTTGTAACACTTTCTAGAAGTTCTGCCTCTACCTATATAGAAGGAGTCTTCATAAATTGCTTATGTCCTTGCATTTCAGATAGTTGCAATATTTTTTTTTTTTATAATGATAAATGTTAAGTAAGATAAGTCTCATTCTTGCTATTTTATGTATCTTGCTTGCTACGAGCATCTATATGTATAAAGACAAAACTGGGAGAAGGTTCCAAGGCTTCAATTTCTGGAGGTTTTTATTTGTTTGTTTGTTTTTCAAAATCTTAAAATTTGCTTTATTACCAAGCTCTGAGCAACTCAAAGTAATTTGATGTATTTCATTGCTTTAAGATCTGAACAAAACTGCAAATAAATTAATGAAAAATTTCCTATCAATTCATTCAGTGGGCGTTAAATCCTATTAGTATTTCTTCTGTAATACTTATTGCTTATTCTTTTCTTTGAGATATCAGAGACTGGATAACATCTATTATCTAAAATTAATATTTTGTTTCCTCTCCAGCAAATAACTTTTTAAAAATATTACATATTTATTATTTATTATTAATTCTGTTCTTAATGTCTTTTTGTTTAGATTTTGTTTTTAAAATGATCATTAAACACACACACTGATAGTGTTGAAATGGATTGGAATAAACAGTTCATGAGTCAAAAAAAAACTTTTAGATCAGATTTTTTTTTTTTTTTTTTTTTTTTTTGGCATTGGAAAACATACCAATTTACTTACTAGAGGATTTATAAAATAGACACATATACAAAGATCTGGCTAGTATGCTATACCTGTAACAGTGTTATATCTACCTCAAAATCTTTTTAATTGAAAATCTTCCATTATCTTTGCATTTTCACATTTTGACCTATTGTTTCTTTAATGAACAAATATTTTCAGTATTGGAACAGTCACAGCTACAGAGGAGAATTACATTTGAACATTATTATTTCTCCACAAAAAGTGAAGATTCAAGACACATTTGCTTGATTTGATGTTCTGTTTGTCTGATAGTTCATAGAGCACTTTCACTGAAATCAAGATATGTTGGTAAGCCTGATGGCAAATCAGTCTTTAATGTTATGTTTCCCAAGCTATTGGTAGTACAGCACTTTCTTAATAGATGAAAATGTGAATTATTTGCTTTGTTAAATTTACATTCATAAAAATCTGCTAAGGTTTGGGAAGGCTTTCACTGAGAAAGAGAATTCAAAGAGAATATGATCATAAGATTAAAATGTAGTGTTAATAAATTTGTAGTATGTAATAGGAAAACACAGAAATAAACATTAAAATATTCCAAAATTCCTAAATTACTTTGGGACCTAAAGTCAGTGCTGACTTCTGCCTAACTTTTTCAGTTTCTACATACCAGGAAAACGAGCGTTCTCATTTTGTTTTCTGGTCGTTTAATAGGCATTCTTGATTCCCCGAATGGGATTCATCCTATCTTAAACATCCACACCGAATGTGAATTAATCAACCAGATCTCCCTTTATAGTTGGTAGAGAATAATAGCCATTCTCAGAGCAATTCATCTGACCTAGTTCAGATGCCTTTTTTAGCATATGAGAAATTGTGACCTAGAAGTGTCTTTTTCTCTCCTTTGACTATTAAGGAGCCTAAAGTGGTTAGCAGCTCAGGTACAGACATCCATAGTCTCAATGTGTACATTTAGAAAAATGAATTTCAACTTTTTCTCTCTGATTATACTTCAGGAAATTTCACATACCAGAATGCATATCCGTAACTTTATCTGCACAAAATATTTCTTATGTTAGCACTCATGTTAATGCTTAAACTTTTACTTTATTAATAGAAAAATTTATTTAATTTGCAAAGTAGGAAAATAAATTTGTATACTTGAACTTATTAGTTCCAGTGAGCAAAACTTTTAAAATAGAAGACATGAGAGCTCGAAGACAATGTGCCACTGTAAGTTAGCATTAATACAAATAGACTAAGCTCCCAGCTGTAGGTTTTCCAGAAGGGGATAATGAAGAATTAGTTCTCTTTCATCCAACTCCCCTTCATCTTTTTTTCTCTAGTTCCCAACAGCCGCATACCAAAGGCAATATTAAGAGCAAATTCCAAAAAACAAGCAGCAGGACAGAAAGTATCTATCTTGTCGGGAGCTCAGCTTGCATACTTCCTACTCATCGAGTGACATGACAGAGACACGGGCTTCTCTTGCTTTGACTGACACAGCAGGAGGGGTCACCTGTGGTGCCCTTTCACTTTAGACTGCATCTGTTCCTAGGAAGCCGTGGAAGATAAAGCTAGAAAAGGGAGGTAAGCTCTGTTTAAATGAAGAATTAAAAGTAACTAGGGACTTTTTCATGTATTTTCTCAGATGCGTACGAAAAATTATCTACAACTTCTTACTGTCCCACCTACTTTTTTAAAAAACTGTTTTCATTTGACCCAAGAGAAGTAAATGACAGAAGCAGAGACAACAGTGAACTTTTGAGACAGGATGTACTGCATTTGCTATGTTGTAAAACACCTTTTATCAATTAGTTTAGCTGCTTTTACAACAGCCATGGTAAAACCTATCAGGTAGCTCAGCACCACATAACCATTTACTCACTTCCCCACAGTGGGGTGAATGAGAAAACTGAGAGAGGTAAAACTCATGGATTGAGATAGAGACATCAATAGGATGGAAAAGAAAAGGAAAATGAGAACAGCAAAGATAAAAGAACGTGTAAATCAAGTGATGTATCGTGCAGTTGTCCACTACCTGCTGACCAATGCCTAGCAAGAAACCAAGCAGCAGTAACTCCCTGTGATGAGCTTCTCTTCCAGTTTTATTTTGCAGCATGATGTCATATGATACAAAATATTTATTTTGCCACCCTAGGTCAAGTGTCTTGCTTTTGTCCCTTCCAACCTTCTTGTGCACTCAAAAACTCCTTGCTAACACGGCAGCATAAGAACTATTGAGAAGAATTGCTCAGCATCAGACAAAATATCTTTGTGTTACCAAAACTTATTCTCATCCAAAGTTCATATCACAGTACCTAAAAAAAAAAAAAAAAAAAAAAAAAAAAAAAAGCCTAACATCTAATTTAACCTAAAAAGTTAGTCCCCCTTCTGCTTTTAAAATCCTTTCAAGTACTAGAAGGTTACAATGAGGTCTCCCCGGAGTCTTCTCTTATCCAGGGTAAACAATCTCAACTCCCTCCACCTTTTTTGTAGGGAAGATGCTTTAGTCCTTTGATTATCTTCATGGTCCTCCTCTGGATCCATGCCAACAATTCTGTATCCTTTTTGTACTATGGGTTCCAGATTAACTCTGTCCCAGGTGAAATCATGACAATGAACTACCTATGCCAGGAAAGACAAGATCTGGCAAGACAGTATATTGCATTTGGTTTATTCCTGTTGCTGCTTACTGAGTCATGATTGTATACTGAGTGGAATCTTGACTAATGATGATTTTCTTCACTGTTTACCATGGAAAGAGAAGCACGGCATGTGAGCTGAGTGGGAGCTACCACGCTCCCCTGCAGTTCAGTCTAACTCAGCCTTTCAATAGAGTATCTGACTAGTTGAAAGGCACAGCAAGCAGAAAGCAATCTGCACCTCCTTCCTAGAAGAATGTTTGTTTGACAATTTCCTGTTTGTTCATTACTTGTTGTTACCTACCCCTGGAATCAAATAGAACAAGCAATTATGTTCTTTCTTCTTTCCAAATGTAAATAGCTTCTTGGCAAATGCTGTACGAATTGAATCATGAATAAAATAACAAAATTCAAAAATACCTATTAGTCATAATAGAACGTATGCACATGCATCATCTACAACCTCATGGAGGTTATAATGAGGTGGGGACTGGACACTTCTTCCAAACAGGCAGCAACAAGACAAGTGGAAAGGCCATCAAGTTGTGCCAGAGAAGGTCTAGGCTCACAATTTCTCCTCTGAAATTATTACTATTAATCTACAAATTCAATACAGTACTCTCATACATATATTTCAAACAGTATTAGTCTTAGTAGTAAGAGCAGTATCACATCCTTTGGATCCTTCCTTTGATCACTACTAATTCCCATTAATGTCAGCTTTCAGGAAATATGTCAAATTTCTCTTTCATTCATCTCTGAAGCTTTGAGCTAGATTCCACATGAATGACTTATTTTCCAGAAAATGCAATAACTTCTAGCCTTATTATGCTACCAGTTCAATGTTAATTCCAGTTCTAGCTAAATAGAAAACTACTTATTTGAGAAGATTATCATTTGCTCATAGTATATTTTTAAATATTGCCTTGGGACAGATAAGTTTTTCAAACAGTCAGGAAACACTGGCCATTGGTTAAGTATGATGGAGAAGAACCTCTCTGGGATCTATTCACTTATGTATTTATTTATTTATTTATTTATTTATTTATTTATTTATGTGTGAGTTTGTTTTTGTTGTTATTATTTTTATTTCTTTATTTGTTTTCCTCTTGAATTTATAAGCCACCTGCTTATGTAAGTGTGCTTGTTTATGTAGTAAAGTCAATTTTACGCGAACATCAAAGGTGATCCTAAGCATCTACTAAAAATAAAAAGTTAAGAGCATTTCTTGAAGATGAGTTGGCAATCAAATATTATTTGAAAAAGCTTATCAAACCTACCCAGTCAATTACCTTAATCATTAGGAAATTACTTTAATTGAGTAATTATCGCACTTATAAGCTGATGGTGGGGGGAAGGATGGAAACAATATAATCAATACTGAAAACTTGCATCCTGTTGAAACTCAATGGAAAGATTAAAGCAATATTGGCAACAACATATCAAATGAACGTCTAAATATCAGTAATCCCGGACCAATTTTTGTTCCTGTTCTTCTACTGAAATATTTGTTATATGACTAATTAGACTTTATAAATGATATAATTTAGGATATGTTCTTAATGCTTAGAATTGATCTAAAGCAAAAACAGATTTATTCTTTTAATTGACCTAATTAAGTACCTCTCAATTTTATTTGAACTTCTAAATAAACAGAATTTATATATATATATATAAGATATGCAAATATGAAAATATATATAAAAGATATTTGTGGTCATGTTGTAATTGTTCTGTAATTAAATTTAAGATTAATTCAACACTGATGTGTTCACAAACACTTGATTTTGTAGAAAATTCATAACCAGAGTCCTGAGCACTTGACTAAACCATAGGCTGAACTTGTTGTATTGGCTTGTCCACCGGAGACAAAAGACCTTTCAGAGTTGAGCATATTGTGCAGAATGCTGGCTTGGCTGAACAGAGCTCTTGTAGAGCTTAAGCAGAAAAAGAAAATGTATGATCATTAGAAGTGAGGTCAGGCAGTATTGCAGGGTGGATGGAATTATGCTGTTCACAGCTGTAAGGAGAAAATTAATGCAGCCAAATTCAATGAAAAAGGCTTTTTAAAATATATTAACAGACAAGGAAGAATGAGAGATAGCATTGGTCTGTTACTTGGCAAAGACTGTCACCTCACAAGTAGAGGTATAGACAAAAAAAAAAAAAAAAAGTTCTAGCCAGTTTCAAACTTTTATATGATCTTTTTCTCAAGCTGGATGCATATAAATCTATGGGACTTAATGAGATTCATCCCAGGGTACTCAAAGAGCTGACTAGGACATGACCAACAACATGAAGCTTAAGAAGAACAAATGGTGGATTCTGGACAAAGAATGTAGTAACTCTGGATATACATACAGTCTGGAGAATAAGAGGCTGTAGTACAGTCCCGTGGAAAGGGATCTAGGGATTCTGGTTTATGGCATGTTGAATATGAGCCAGCAGTGTGCCTTTTCAACAAAAAGTCCAAAGTGTGCCTGTGTTGTGACAGGCACAGCTCTACTGGTCTGTTAAGGAAAGGGACTGTGACATCACCTTCAGCACTGCATACAGTTTTAGGTACCACAGCAAAGAAAGATAAAAAAAAAGTATTTCAGAGCATACAAAGAAAGGTTAAGATAGTGGTGAAGGGTCTAGATGGGATGATTTGTGAGGAGTAGCTCAAATCAGTGGTTTCTCCAGTGTAGAGGAGAGTGAGGGCAGTCTTAATCATGGTCTGCAGTTTCCTCACAAGGGAAATTGAAGGGCAGTCACTCTCAGGAACAAGTTCCACAGGTCATGACACCAAGCCTGCTGGAGTTCAAGAAGTATTTGGACAATACTCTCAAATATATGGTTTAATTTTTGAGTCATACTATGCAGAGCCAGGAGCTGGACTCTATTATCCTTTTAGGTTCCTTCCAATTTATGATATCCTGTGATTCTACATGACCTTTACATTTAAATTAGAACTTCTACAGAAGCAGTCTAAGGCCTTATATATCCAAGTTAAATTTGTCTGGAAGACTAATTTTAGTACCATTTTTTATATTAATGATTTGCTAGGGATGCAGTTTTGCCAGAAAATTGATGATGTAAATTAGCTGGACAGTTGCACTGTCAATATTCACCATTTTGAAGAAATCTCTATACATGATGCTGAAACATTCAGTTAACACAGTCTACGATATAGTCCTTCACAGCTGCATGAGGAAATAGACAGAGACACTGAAAAAAATTATGACAGCATTATCTGTACTCATTTGAAAAAAAACTAAAAAAAAAATACTAGAAGACAATTCAAGATTTTTGTCTGTGCGTTTTAGTATCAAGTTTGAAACATTATTTTATGTTGCAAATATTGCAGATCTTTATGACCAAACTGAAGTCTAGGATGATGAAACACTTGAACAGGTTACCCAGAAAGGTGATGGATGCCCTGTCCCTGGAAACATTCAGAGCCAGGCTGAATGAGGCTCTGAGCTACCTGACTGAGCTGTAAGTGTCCTTGTTCTTTGCAAGGGAGTTGGACCAGATGAACTTTAATGGTCCCTTCCAACTCAAATGATTCTATGATTCTATGATGAAACTTACTATTTATGAGTACCAACCTTTGACAGAAATATGTTAGCTAGCTGCTTTTATATGCCTAAGCAGCAATTGGGTACTACACTGGAAAAATGAGAAATAATATTGAAGGATGAAATTATCTGCAAAATCATCTGGCAAAATAAACATACAGTTCTAGATGGTGGATCAAAGGTGCCTTTTATGACAGATAACATTCTTCACAGAAATGTACAGAGAATAGAAGAATGAGAATTTTCTGCAGCTGGAAACATTTCAAACTGATATACTAGGTAATTTTCAATACCCAAGTTGGTTTACTGTTTGCTATAATCCTCAAAAGAAAAATATACTTCAGAGATATAGTGAAAGAAAAATGACAATGGAACCTTGAGAAACAAAAGAACAAAGCGAATAAAAATTAACAATAAGAAGCAGATATTTAACAGCCCTTTTGTCTGAATATTGAAGTTTATCAAAACAGCAGGCAAATGAGATGAGAAAAGAATTACAGATGAGAGATCAAACTCTTTTTAAGCCTCCCTTTCTCTGCTGAATGTAGCACTAGTTACAGAGTTGCTTATGAAGTTTGAAACAGCATGTGATAAAGAAAATCACAGAATCATGCAATCATAGTATCATAGAATCATGGGAGCTGGAAGGGACTCCTGAAGATCATCTAGTCCATGCCCACTGCTCAAGCAGCATCCCCCAAGTAGATTGCCCAGGAAGTGTTCCAGAAGGAATCTGAATATGTACAGAGAAGGAATCTCCACAGAGTCACCTTCAGAATCTTCAAAATAAAGTTCTTTCTCACCTTCATAACTCATCAGTTTAAAAAAATAAACAAGCAACAATAAAACCAATCACCATTACCACCCCCAACAAAGCCAGTAAAAATAAAATATATTAACAGAACAACAACAAAAACAACAACCAAAAACTTCTAAGGGAGAAGGTTAAGGTAAAAGGAAAAAATGCTTGGACTTGCTTTATGTTGTCAGTACATGCATAGATCTTCTTGAGGCTCAGAGCATGGTCATTTGAGCTATGGGAACAAATCCGCACTCACTACATTTGTAATATGGAAATATATTAGGCCATAATGTGAAACTTTGAAAAGGTTTGTGGGGAAGAAACAAAGACAGTGTTAACAAAGGAGCTGCAGAGAAATAGCACTTCCTGTCTTGCACTATCACAACCTGACTTGCAAAAAGATTGTTTATTATCTGTCACAGTAAGCTATGCAGCAGCAAAAAAAAGTTTGGTATCAATGTTTCACTATCACTGCTCTAGTAGAACAATCAGAGTATTATCTCTATATGAAGGTAGCTATTCCTATTTTTTTTTTCCTTCTTCTTTTTAAATATATTTTTTATTATCATAGTTCAAAATGTCATGTCTCTATATGACAAGATACAAAAACTTAACATGTCAAGGTATTGTATGGGCCGGGGTATCCCTGAAGCCAGACACTGTGGGGGATCCTCAGGGGGCTCATGGCAAGGCCTGTCTCATTACTCTAGCAAGGAGCAGGTCAGACAGGAACACCAGGCAAGTCCGGGGTCACCTGTCATTACACTGGAGACACAGACAGGGAAAAGCTAAGTTTGGCTTAGGTTTATGGGCCCTTGTGTGGGTCTGGCTCAGCAGGGCCAATGGAGAGATTGGGTAGGACTGTAGGGATTTGGAGGGTGACCCTGATGAGGAAAGGACTGATGGCTCCAGTGTCCATCAAGGGCTCAGAAATGAGGCATGACAGAGGGGTCTGACAAGGAACAGTCAGGCTCCTAAGTGCCGCTTAAGTACTGGTAGTTTATTCTGTATTGAAAAAGAATTATATACTCAATACACCTTTTATATTATTTAGTACTGATAATGTAGCTTCCATCTTATCCAAGAAGATAAGGCAACAAACATAATCTAGAACATCTGGTTCCATCTGAACATCAGAAAACACTTCTTCACTGTGCTGTTAACTGAACACTAGAAGAGACTGCCTGGAGAGGTTGTCAAGTTTCCCTCCTCGCAACTTTTCAAAAACCATCTGGACACAGTCATGGGCAACTACATGTCCCTTCTTGAGAAGGAGAATTAGACCAAATAGACCAAAGAGGTTCATTTCAACCTAAATAAACCTGTGATTCTGTGATGTTGTTGTTGCTAACACCATATAAACATGTTTAATAGTCTAAAAAAGCTGTGAATCAGTCTGATCATTTGGATCGTCTAGGAATCTGGCATTCTATGTTTTTATTCACTAATATAGATATATAGGTAGCATTTCCAATGTTCCAGTATAACAGCAATGAATTACATTTCTCTTTATAGAAATCCCAATTTAGATTCTAGGACATGAATTTGTCATCTACTGTTCTGACTACTTTTGGAATATCAACATCCATCTTTAACTGATGTCACTAATTTCAAAGTAGCCTTGAGTAATTGAGATAGTAGATAGGGCAGTAGGTGAAATTTCTAAGTCTGGAAAGTCATGTGTATAAAACATTTGGATAGAAAAACTGGTCAAAGCTTAGAAGAATGAAGGATAAATTTATGATTCATACAATGAAATATAGCTATGTCTAAAAGACTATTCAGGAAGAGCAATCCATTTATTGAAACTGTCCTCATTTTGCACATAAGAAATTATGCACACTTTTTTACTTGCAGTTACCTGTAGAGTTTTTTCCAGTTAATATCTTCTCGACCACAGAAGAAATTTCTAATATTTAAGACACAGGAAAAATCAAATTAAATTTTAAATCATCTTTATTCCTGACAACTGGAAAATTAACTTTTTGTTGTTGTTGTTGTTGTTGTTGTTGTTGTTGTTGTTTTTGTTTTTCTTCAATTTACCACTAGTAACTTGAAACTGATACTATGTGTTTTTAATGTAAAATGCACATTTTAAATTCAAATTGAATCTATTAATTTTGAAATTCAATATTTATTTTTTATAGCAGGATAAGAGTTTGCTGAATACAATTCTATATGACTCTTTTAGCTAACTACATATATATATATATTTCCAGTACTGGAATGCAAATAATTTAACATGGACAAAGTATAACTAAAGTGAATCTTATTTGTAGAGTGAAAATCTTTGAGGGCTTATTGATTACCACTATGATGATATGGTTCTTTTGAGGAGATAAGAAAGAAAAGCACGAAGTACAACTCTGAAAACAGTTTGTTCCGGAGAGGATACACAGTGAAAAAAAAATGTTAAAAGATATATTTTGGAAATTATTTAACTTTGATAAATTTGTTATTAAACTATAATAATGGTTTCCTTCTGGTACAAGGCAGGTCTTGAATAAATGTATTCACTGAGAAGTCATAGACAATGTTGCATATCATATGCATATATACATATATATGTATGTCTATCCTAGACTGACTTGTCTAGCCACATATGTTCGGTTATTTTATGCAAATCCAGATGAAAAGAGTTTTAGGCCATAAAATGCAATGCTTAATGAAGAGAGCTTAAGTATGTGAGCCCTTGGTTATGAGTCTGTGTACTTCATTGAATAAATAATTTCATTAGGGAAATCAAGCAAATGTCTACCTAGTTTTGATCACTACAGATAAGGATTATTTACAATATTTGGAGAAAAGATATTTTTGAAATGTTTCATGGCAGATTTCACTTTGGAATCTATGAAAATTGAAAAATATGGGGTTTTAGAGATGAGTTTAATGTTTTTGCTGGATGAAATACGTTAACCACAGTAAAAAATGTCCCCATTTATATCACATTTTACAGTGTTTATGTTCTGCTCTCTCTAAAGCTAAGGGTTTCTTGATAATAAAGGTAATTAACTCTGTAGCATTTTCTACAGATTGTTCACCTGCAGAATTTGGGAATAGTAAAGACAATGATTAGGGAAAATACTGGGACCCACTGGGTTAGCCTCTCATGATTCTTTTGATGAAATGCTTCCCATTAGATTTAGATCTGTAACACAGTCGTTGATAAAATTTAATTGGAATGTTAGTTCCATTCATATTATTTTCAGCAGTACTTGTTTCCACAGGATTTAAAGTATTCTCCAAATCTAGAAAAACAAAATCATCCCATTGTTTGCAAAATAGGCTGAAGTTACTTCTACCCTTTTTAACTCATGCCTCGCTCATCTATCTCACTCTGTAGAACTCAGAGAAAGAAATTTAAATAAAATTGACTAGGTCATAAAAGAGTGTCAAAACAATGAGTAAAATGTTGTAGCTCACCAGCTATTCTAGTCTACAATACACTGCTTAAAGGAAAAGTCAGTTTCCCTGGGCAGACTTATTCACAACTCAACTGTGTCCTGGTGGTTACAGCTGGAGCTCTGCTCTGGGTGACAGCCATTTGTGCATTGAGATTGTTCCTTGGGAGAGAAAAGGATGAAGTTCAGCCTGGCTTTCCTGCTGGCCATGGCTCTGACCAGGTCTCCATTTGTGGGACATGGCTCTGGCTATGCCAGCTATCTCAGCTGGGTCTGGAATCAGGACCCAAAACTGAATGTTCCTGAGGAGCAGCATCTGGTGGAGACCAAGACCCTGACCTCCACCCAGCCCTGCTGGTTTGGCCTGACCTCCTGCCCTGTCAGGGTTGAGGACAGGAAGAAAAACCAGGTACTTCCCCATGAACAGCATCCAGTGGAGAACAAGATCCTGACCTCCACTTGGCTGTTTTGGTTTGGCCTGACCTCCTGTCCTGTCAGGGTTGAGGACAGGAACACAAATAAGGCCCTTCCTGAGAAGCAGCATACAGAGGAGACCAAGAGCCAGACCTCCACCTGGCCCTGTTTATTTGGCCTGACTTGCACCAAAGGAACTGAGGGCAGGAAGACAAATCAGGTCATTGCTGAGAAGCAGCGTCAGGTGGACACAAAGAAAAGGCTCTCCACATGGTCCTGCTGGTTTGGCCTAACCTCCTGCCCCGTAGCAACTGAGAGCAGGAAGACAAACCAGGCCCGTCCTGAGGAGCAGCAGCCAGTGGAGACCAAGAGCCAGACCTCCACCCAGCCCTGCTGGTTTGGCCTGACTTCCTGCCCCATCAAGATAGAAGACAGGCAGAACAACCAGGTCCTTACCAAGGAACAGCATCCAGTGCAGGCCAAGATCCTGACCTCCCTCTGGCTCTGCTGGCTTGGCCTGGACTTCTGCCCCACAATAACAGAGGATGGCAATAAGAACCAGGTCCTTCCCAGCGAGCAGGATGCAGTGAAGACCAAGATCCTGACCTCGTACTGGCCCTGCTGGCTTGGTCCTTCCCAGTGCCCTAAATGGGTCTGGTTCAGAGGCAGCAAGGCTGTCGTTCCACAAGGCCCAAAGCAGCAGTCCCTGGACACCAAGCAGAAGGCCTACAGCTTGCCTGGCATCCTGGGACGCCTTTGGGACTATTTTGTGCTAGGAGGGAGAACCTGGCTCATTACAGATGCCTTGATAACTATCTGCATTGTCCAGCTCCTGAAGAATGCCTTTGTCCTTTGGAGAAGATTAAGAACTGGGGGACAGGTAAGCAGCCGAGTTGCGTTGTGTAAGGAGAGTACAGTGGCTGTGAATCAAGGAACCATAAAGGCCATAAATACGAAGACAGCCAAGGAAAGCAGACCCCCAGATATCCGTTAGCTCTCTCCACAGGGCTGCCACACAGTAAGAGACCCCCACACAACACAGGGCCTGTCAGAGGTGGTCTGAGCCCCACAGGCTGCCATGAGCAGTCCTGAGAGGCTGGAAATGCTCCATGCCAGTCAAAGCCCTGCAGGGTGATGCTCTGCCAAATGAGCCTGCATCCCTTTCACTGTGCCCATGTTCTCTCACTTCCAGGGACCGGGAGAAACAGCCTCAGCTTCCTCAGAAACCGAGTGGGATGAAATGGACAACATGGATGCTGCAGACATGCTCCATCAGATTGAGGCCAACATAGAATTAATGGTGCAATATTTAACGATCCTCATGCCAGCAGAGCATCAATATGATGGATGTCGCCGGGGATTGTTAGAGACCCTCTGCAGACTCCTCCTGAAGCTCAACTCATGACCTGAAGAATGTTTAGAAAGCTTCCAAGTGCTGCATAATTCAAACTGATCCAGTTTCCTACTTCCACCCTACTCTGCGTATGAAATAAATGTGTGTGTTTGAATTTCTCGATGCGGAGAAAAAAAATTCACCCATTGACATTCATTGTTGCTTGTGGAACATATATGGAGACCAACAGTGGATGTTAGCATGGTGAAAGTCGGACTGCGCAGGCAACATTTTCCTAGCAATGACACTGTTGTACTGTTTCCCAGCAGCAGTGAAATAGTGGGTCACATCTGCTTGTGTAGATTTTTATGAGCATGACATGAAGGCTTTTGTTCTTTTCTAATGAAAATGCAAATATAATAGAGGTGACGGTATTGAAAAGTAGCGTTTTGTAGCTAGAATTTTTTGTACCAAATAGTATACCAAATATACCAAATATATCTGCTTTAATTGCCACAGAAATAAATAGGAGGCATTACAAAGTGACCTACATAAAAGAAACTAGATGAATATGACTCAAATAGACAGAGGGATCAAAATTTGTCTGTGATAAATCCAAACCAACAAGCCTTAAATTTCAAATTACACTGCACATTACATATAGAAAATGACAGTTAAGAGTAGGTAAGATAAATAATCAAGTATGAATGTGAGAAACAATGCGTGACTGATTTAGAGCATGTAGGAGTTTATACCTTTGCCTAGTGTTGTGGCCATGGGCTACAACCAGCCCTTGACGATGACTTTTGCTGGCATAATGTATAACTTCAGAAGATGGTACACATGTAATAGAGCATAACAGAGAAACTAAATTCACTTTTTCTCTACCTTTCTCTGCTTCACTGTATCTGAAACTCACAGTAATAACTGTGCATTTGTGCCTATTTTAAATCCACAGGAAAACCAAAAGTTTTCAGGATTTTCACTAATATTTACTTTTTATTGTAATTTATTAAATTATAATATAATTTAAATATAATGTAAATTATTATGTAATATTTACTTTTATGTTTTTATTGAAACGTGGGTTAAAAATAAATAAATAAATAAATAAATAAATAATCCTCATTTAGCTTCCCAGTTATCTTCAAAAAGAAAAGAGCCAATTCAAAATTACAAATGGACCATTTTGTTCATTAATGGAGCACTCTATAATGAAATTAGTAAACTGTGGCTATTCTGTATGATCTATGATTGTGCCTTTTTTTTTTTTTTTTTTTAACATCAAAATAGAAGCACAACTCAGTATTCTTTTTTCTGGAATTCAAGTTTTCAAATTAATTGTCCTTTCAAGATCAGTGATTTTATAAACATATTTATTCATTCCTTTCTTTCCCATATTCATGTTTTCTCTATTGCTTGTTTTCTTTCTTGCTTTTTTTCTGTATACCTTTGTTAGGATAAGAGGAGTACTTCAGGAAAATAAATTCAGCATAGTCCTGGAATTCTGTTCTATGAATGACTGACCTAAAAAAGATTGCTGGTTTTAGGTGAGTACTTGCAGATTCTTCACCACCACAGCAGCCTGAAATCAGTACTTTTAACCTTATAATATGTCTACAAGGTAGACCCATTTCATTCAAAGTGTAAAAGGCTGAAAGAGCAAGTAAGCTGCCCAGCATCATGGTTGAAGCTCATGGCAAAATTCTTGTCTTTACTAAAATTCTGAGTCATATCCTTGTACTTTAATCATAATGCCATTTTTTACCTCCTTCACCAAATTTCTATTCACACACTTCAGAAGCATAAACTAACAATACTTTTGGACATCAAATTGGAAAATCTATGATGGTTTTGAAAGAATCTGTCCCCCCTACCCTTCACCTCCACACATCTGATATATATTCATTTATGAAACCTGAAATACTTTATGAGGAAAAGACTGTTTTATTTTTTTTTTTCCATTTCAAAAGCCATTTTAAAGGAAATTTTAAACTTCTTGAATCACCAAAAATCAGAATTTTGCAAGTGGTAGACATATGCTCATACAAGGAAAATAACTTTATATATTAATATTAGAAATAGAAATAATACTTTTATAATACAATATGATGACAGGCAAAAAAGAAAAAAAATCTTTTCAAAACATTCAGCAAAAACAAGGCTGAGAGATAAATTTGTCACTTTATAACTCTCTAAAGTGTTTGAGTCATGTGGATGGGAACAGGCTCTTTTCAGTGATGTGCAGGGATAGAGTGAGTGGTAACAAAGTATGTTCCATACTATCATGAGGAAGAAATCCTTTATTGTGAGAATTACAGAGAAGTGAAATAGGTGGTAAGAGAAGTTGCAGTAGACATTTGAATTCAGTAATCCACAGAGGTTCCTTCCAACCCTTAAGATTCTGTGATTTTAATAACTTAACTAAGTATTGTCAACAAATAAGCCATTAAAGCTGTATACTTAGAATGTAGTGTAAGCTGTAAAAAAAAAAAGTTCATATTTTATATAATCTCTGCTGAAGTGTATTTGATTTATGTATCTTTTTTATTATTTATTTCCTTTCACACTATTCTGTCATATTTTCTCAAGTCTATTGATGTAAGACATTCACTGACCTATGTAATTCTTACTACATCACTGAATACCTGGAGACAATAGAATTAGGATCTAAGATGTCTCTTCAGAGATGCAAACACGTTCCAAAGAACTACTAGTTGTGATGGTATTGCTCACATACAGTTTTAAATTGCTGAAGTTCTCTGCTCAAGGGAATTAAAAAGTATAGACAGTGATTGCAGAGCTGCCAGCATGAGTTCCTACAAAGCTTCCAGGTCAATATTGATTAAAAAAAACTACAGAGAAACAAAATGTGATATTAAAGACACTTAGCAATGACGAGAGGTCATTGCAGAGAAATATTTTCCAAATCTATTTCCTAGTTCTCAGGTCCATACATTTCTTATACTGCTAAGTAAAGAAATACATATATATTGTTTTATATATGCCACACTAGACAACATACCAGCTCTTGTATTTGTAGCCCTTATCTTGACAAAATCATCATAAGAGTTAAGTCAAAGTGTAACAAAAGAAGAAGGGTGTCATGGTTTTGTAATTTTGCTATCAGTATTCCATATCATAACATCATGTAAAGTATGGATACTTCTATTGAATGTGCAGTCCACAGAAGAAGACTACATATCCCAGAGAACAACAGGGGTAATGATAAGTCACGGGACCAGGATGCTATATAATCTCGTTCCCAGGCTGGAGTGCCCTCCTTCTTCTCTCGAACTTCTCGGAGAGTGGGAAGCGTTCCAGCCATGTCGCCTAGAGTTCACAGTAGGCCTCTCAGTTTTCGGGGACTCTCTCTCTCTCTGTTTGTTCGATTTGTTAGCCTCAATTATATTATATTGTGTTATCTTGTATTTCGATATCATATTTAGTAAAATAAGTTTTTCCTCCTTAGATTGCCGCTGTTTTTATCCCATTCCCCTTTTCCCCCTCCTTTCCGGGCCCCGGGGGGGGGAGGGGGGTAGGGGAGGGGGCACGGGGTGGCTTCCCCTGTCACGGGCATAGGTAAATCTAAGTAACCCGTGACAAAGGGGAAAAAAATAAAAAATAAAAAATAAAAAAATCTGTGTCTTTTAAATATACAGGAACAATAAAACAGAGAAAAGTTAAATCCTGTACAGAAAATATTAAATTTGAGGATTGTATGGGAACTGTTGAGTCATGGCCTGAACTTCTGATTGACCACCTGGGGTGAGAAATGAGTCAGCTGTGGAGCACAGGTGAAGGCAATTCACCTGTGTGACTGGAAGGGGTGGAGCCTGGCTCCACCTCTCCTACACCCCATTTCCCAGACTGCCACTGGGAAAGGATCTCTTTTTGGAGATTGCTCCTTTTGGAGTTTTCCTTGTGAGCCTGCACAGGTGAGCATTTTCCATTTGTTTCTGATTTTCCCTTTCTAATGCAATAATTCATTTAGCTTAACATATGGATGCCAATCAGACAACACCTGTATATTTGCTGATTATGCAGGTTTTTTGTTTGTTTTTTTGTTTTTTTAAGAACTATTTTTGAGTTGTACGGGTGAAAATAAATGGTAGAAAACAAATTCAAAACTTTAAATAAAAATATTTACTAGGATATTAGACCTAAATGCATCTGCTAAAGTTAAAAAGCTTTGGATGTGGCAAAAAAGAGGTATGAGGCATCTGTGTGTGTTCTCCCTCCAATGTCAGATTAATTGAGATGGTGTAGCAAGAGCAGAATAAAGACTAGCAGCATCAAGAAATAGTGACTTGTACTTATATGTGACTATCTTGTGAAGGGAATGGAGGCTCCTATTTGTAGACTATCCCCTCTTCACATTGAAGTTTAGTCACTCCTCAGGTCTAAGATCAGGAATGCTATTAGGAAGCTTTTGAGCGAGATATAATCTTCAATCAATTTCTCACTTGTAAGACTTTTTTTTTATTTTTTTTAACTGGCACTCATCTAAGACATATCCTGCTTGCCACTCTTATTTAAGATTAAGGAAAAAAATAAAAAGATTTTTACTACGGTATGTGTTTTTATAGAAGGTCAAGATGACTTATTAGGGTGTATTTTGGAAGAGATGATCACCACACAGACAGTATTCATGCCCAACATCCCTCCAGGTGGCAGGCACATAATTGACACAGTAAGAAAAGATGGTATCACAGACATGTCACTGCACTGAGTGACCAGAGGTGCACAAAAGCAGAATGAATAGCACATAACCTTAACAGTTCAGATTTAGAACTCTTCTACTGCCAATCTGCAGCATTGTGGGTTGATGAGACACTGGTCACCAACTTGCATCTTCCTGTGTACTTGTGGGACACTTCTGGGTCCTTGGTGGTGACAATCCCTGCTTCATGACCAGATGGCTAGAACTTCTCTCTTTATGCTAACTAGGTTTCCCATCTTCCCTGCATTTCCTGGTTCTTTGGAAATTTTAATAAAACCTGTCAGACAGCATTTGACCTCATCTGACATTTGCCCTCACTCCAGGTACATCGTGAACCACCTCCTCCAACAACTACAGCAAGACACTACTTCTCATATAAGTGGATACAAACAGCATCTCTACCAGATGCCTGAAGTCTGTCAAAAGAGATTTCAAGGCTCCAGGAAAGACAATTGAGGGACAGGCGATTTTCTCAGTCTTCCTAGTAATAGAGGGAAATAAACAGGTAATCCCAGGTCATCAACACCTGGCTCCAAGACTAGTGCATCAAGCCAGATTTTGGATTTTATAATCATGGAAGCCATCATGAGATGAAAGATATGTTGAGTCTAGGGAAAAAGTCTGTAAGACCCACCCGTATTGATGGGAAAATGTTTCTTGGCCCATTACCTAACCAGACTGATTGAATCTTTAAATTAGGGCCTGCTGGGGAGAGGAGGCAGCATTAGGAACACTAATGTGTTCCTAAAGGAATGCCAATGCAAAGGAATGGTGCAGCACTGTCTGTGGGTAGAAAAGCTAATATCAACATCTAAGATGCTCTAGGGATTGATTTCTACTCAGGAATGTATCTGTATTACTTGTACACCAACAAAGACTATGAGGAAAGGATGGGACAAGTTGGAATTTTTGGTCTTTTCACAGTGTTATGATGTTGTTGGTATTAGTGAGACTTTGTGGAGTAAGTCCCATTGCTGAAGTGCTGCAATGGAGGGATATCAGCTTTTCAAAACAGAGGCAAGGCAGGCAAGTTAGAGATTTCATGCTGTTTTTAATGGAGAGTTTCAACTCTGTGATCCTTACTATTAGTGATGATGTGACAGAGATTCTCTTTATGAGGATTAGGGACATGGATAGCAATGCAGATACCATAACAAGTGTCTACTATCAGCTCTCTACCTCAAATGTGGCACAGATAAAATATTTTATAGGCAATTCAGAAAATCTCAGGATCAGTTGTTCTCGTTCTTATGGAAGACTTCTGCTTCCGGACATAATCCGGGACTATCACATTGCTCTGACAAGCCATACTGGGAAATTCCTAAAGATTGTGTAAGACAACTTCCTGTTACAGATAATGAGTGAGCCAACTAGGGAAGAAAACCTCCTGGAACTGTTATTTAAGAACAAGGAAGGCCTGGTGTGATGGTAGGTTGCTGACTTGGCCAGAGTGACAATGAAATCACCGAGTTCTATTTATTTATTTATTTATTTATTTATTTATTTTATTATGGAGAAAAAAAAGTTAGTGGGGTTGTTCAATAAACTTCTGAGAAAGTACTCAGGGAGTAAGTTAGATGTGTTGCCTGGGAAATGGCTCTAGAAGGTTTAGGAGTCAGTCCATGGGAGCTGTCTGCTTTGCATGAGATCACACGGCTCTTGCCTAGCATCCAAGGGATCAGGCCCAGCCAGCATGGGTTAATGAAAGGCAGGTTGTGCTTGATCAATCTCATCTCCTTCCATGACTGGGTGACCAGACTGGTAGACGAGGGAAAGGCTGTTGATGAAGTCTACCCAGACTTCAGCAAAGCCTTTGACACAGTCTCTCACAGTATTCTCCTGGGGAAACTGGCTGCCCATGGCCTGGAGAGGTATACATTTCTTTGGGTAAGGAACTGGCTAGAAGGTCATGCCCAGAGTGTAGTGGTTAATGGAGTCCAGCTGATGACCCATTACAAGTAGGGTCCCCCAGGGGTTGGTACTAGGCCCCATCTTGTTTAATATCATTATTGATGACCTAGATGAGGGGATTGAGTGTACCCTCAGTAAGTTTGCAGATGATACCATGTTGGGAGGTAGTGTCAATCTGCCTTAGAAGGGAGGCGCTTCAGAGGTATCTAGATAAGCTGGATCACTGGGCTGAGGTTCAACAAGGCCAAGTGTCGGGTCCTGCACTTTGGCCAGAATAACCCCTATAGGCTTGGGGCTGAGTGGCTGGATGACTGTGAAGATGAAAGGGACCTGGCAGTGTTGGCTGATGCTCTTCTTAACTTGAGCCAACAGTGTACACAGGTGGCCAAGAGAGTCAATGCCATCCTGGCCTGCATTAGAAACAGTGTGGCCAGCAGGGGCGGAGAGGTAATCATCCCCCTGTACTCACAGAACCACACAGAATCACAGAATGACCTGGGTTGGAAGGGACCTCAAGGATCATGAAGTTCAAACCCCCCTGCCTGGCACTGATGAGGCTGCAACTCAAGTATTGTGTTCAGTTTAGGGCCCCTCACTACAAGAAAGACATTGAGGCCCTGGAACATGACCAGATAAGGGCAGCAAAACTGATGAGGGGTCTAGAGCACAAGTCTTATGAAGAGCAGCTGAGGGAGCTGGGATTGTTTAGCCTGTAGAAGAGGAGGCACAGGGGAGACCTCATTGCACTCTACAGCTTCCTGAAGGGAGGTTGTGATGAGGAGCACTTTGGCCTCTTCTCCCAGGCAACAAACCAGACCCAAGGAAATGGCCTCAAGTTGTGCAAGGGAAGATTTAGATTAGACATAAGGAAAAACTCTCTCAGAGAGTGGTCAGGCCCTGGAATGGCCTACCCAGGGAGGTGGTGGAGTCACCATCCTTGGCAGTGTTCAAGAGGCATCTGGATGAGGATCTACGAGATATGGTTTAGCAGCTTCTGGTAGTAATGTTGATGGGAGAACAGTTGGACTAGGTGATCTTCTATGTCCTTTTCAACATTGTGAGTTCTATGATTCTAAGACAGAAGGTTAGGTGAGATATCAGGAGGAATTTTTTCACTCAGAGGGTGGTGAAGCACTGGAACAAGTTGCCCAAGGAGGTTGTGGATGCCCCGTCCCTGGAGGTATTCAAAGCCAGTCTGCATGTGGCTTTGGGCAGTCTGGTCTAGTGTATGTATGGCGGCCCTGCACATAGCTGGGGAGTTGAAACTAGATGATCATTTTGGTCCTTTTCAACCTAGGCCATTCTGTGATTCTGTGATTCAGTATAATAACTAAACTTTAATGTTATTATAAATATTCAACAAATTGAATAAGCACATTTTTTTTTTTTTTTGGAGTAGCCAAAATGAAATTGCGTTGATTTCTTGTTTGCTTAAAAATAAGAACAAACTAAGAAAAGTGTTTTGTATAACTCACTGTGTATTCAGAACTGTATTACCCTGATCACTTATTATTATTTGGCATGGGAGCTAATGAACTGTTTTCACTCTTTCCATCCATCAGTGTCTCCATGACCACCACACCCTTTATACCCCTAGAACAACTGGAAAGTAGTGTTCTTCACTGCGACAAGAAAATAGATAAAACAAATAAGTAATATTCAAAAATATCTAACTAAAGTACATGTATGACATTTTACTGCTGTGGTAAAGAACACATAAACCAATGACAATTATTGTGAATAACAATACTGGCATATAAGGAAGACATCTAAAAGTTACCTTTTCAATTAGTTAAAATAAATGACATCTCAGATGTCCAAATTGTCCATAACAATCTCCTAATACACTCTTTGTTCTTTTTAAATATATGGTGTTTGATGTGTAAGCATGGATGAATTAGCTATATTTGCTACTTAGAAAGGTCTATAAATATCTACATTTTTAATTAGATAAAATACATAGATAATTTTCTATTTATTCAAACTCTTGTTTACCTTATGTTGTTACAGAACCTGCATGGCAGAAGTCAGACCTTGAAAAGACCTTCAGACAAGCTCTTGCAATTTATTCATGGTTATCTTATTGACCGGTCATTATGCTTGGATCAATTATCATAAACACTAAATGGCATCATATCCATTTTAAAATGCTGAAGGTATATTATCCAAAACTTTCCCAAGTTCACAATGTTGAAAAGAACTTTCCTTGTTCTTAATATCTTCACTACCATGCCTTCAGCTGTCCACTCTCAGCAAGATCATCTACTCTCCTGGTCATAATTACAATATTCTAGCAGCAATAGTAGCAACAAAATGTTCCAGCACTTGTATTTACTTGGATAATACTATATACATATGCAAATACTTTACAAAATGCAGGTAATTGTGTATTTAAATTTAATGCATAATTTAGAACACTATTTTAATCTTTGACAAGAGATTTATTTATTTATTTATTGGGCCACGAAGACGATCAGGGGGCTGGAGCACCTCCCCTATGAGGACAGGCTGAGGGAGTTGGGCTTATTCAGCCTAGAGAAGAGGAGGTTGCGGGGTGACCTCATTGCAGCCTTTCAATACCTGAAGAGAACTTACACCCAGGAGGGGAGTAAACTCTTCGAAAGGGCTGACAATAGCAGGACTAGGGGAAATGGTTTTAAGTTAAAACAGGGAAGATTTAGGTTGGATGTTAGGGGGAAGTTCTTCACTAGGAGAGTGGTTAGGTCCTGGAACAGGCTGCCCAGGGAGGTTGTGGATGCCCCGTCCTTGGAGGTGTTCAAGACCAGGTTGGACGGTGCCCTGGGCAACCTGATCTAGTAAATGTGTATATTTGTTGGCCCTGATAGGCAGGGGAGTGGGAACTACATGATCCTTGAGGTCCCTTCCAACCCGGGTCATTCTGTGATTCTGTGATTTATTTGGAATCTTGGCTTGTTTCCTTGTTTGTTTCATTTTTGAATGTATGCTTTCTGATTTGTAGCAGACAGCAAATGTACAATGGTTGCACAAAAATAAACAAATAAATAAAAATCCACAAAACACCGCACAGATAAAGAAACAACAACAACAAAAATCTATAAATGTGGTGAAATAAGCAAAGGAAAGAATTCAAATAAATAACATTGGACCAGTATGAAAGCCCTTTGAATTTTAGGCTCCTGCTTTTTTTTCTCTATCCTTCATTCTTTTCACTGTTTTCAGGACTGTTAATATCTTTTGGCAGAGGAAGTCTAACAGCCTGCTTGTAGAAGTGGTTAGCGTATATTAGATATCTATGTTGTTTAGAGTATTACTAACATTTAACATTCAGCATCTGTTAAAGTTTTCACAGAATGATTAAGAGCAACAAAGATGGTAAAGGGTCCACAGGGCAAGATATATGAGGAACAGCTGAGGCCCCTAGGTTTTATTAGCCTGAAGAAGATGAGACTGAAGAGAGGTCTCATCGCAGCCTACAGCTTTCTCACAAGAGAAGCAGAAGGGCAGATGTTAGTCTCTCTGGTGTCACTGACAGAAAAAAAGTCTTCACTGAGATTGTGATTGAGCCCTGGAACAGGTTCCTCAGTAAAGTGGTTAAGACACCAAACTTGCCATGGTTCTGTGATTCTAATTTCACTACTATTTAGCAAATGTAGGATAGTTATTCCTGTTTTGACACTACTTCATGTATGTTGATTTGCACGAGTGATAATTATGTAGTAATAGGACTGTGATGTGAAGTACTGGTTGCACACCGGAATGACATAGATAATTTAACACACACACACGCACACACAAATCCTCATGATGTTAAGAAATCAAATAAATCAAGATGATGTAGCTATCTTGATGGCCTCTCAGCAAGCACTCTTTAACCTTCATTAAATGTCTTGTGTTTGCTATGCATCAGATTTAAAGATCTAGATAAATGAATTAATTCATTGTAATCCCCTTGAGAAAGACTATTGATTTTTATGAAAATGAATTAAACATTCACTATCAATTAAGCTCTGTGTTTGCTTTTTTTTAGAAGAGCTATCTCCTCACTGAATGAGAAATTTACCTGCCAGAAAACAGATTGTTGTACTGTCCATGTACTGGCTTACGTATTAGATAAACAAAACCAAGTTGCATTCTTGCTTATGCTGCATCATGATTATACATTATCATTAGACTTCTCTTTTCAAGGAGCAATACCAGTTAAATGGCATACTTTATCCTAGGATTCTTCACTACTTAAACCTGTAGAAACTGAATTTAATTAGAAGCTTGTTCTCTCACCCATCCACCCCCAACCCTTCTCTAGTTTAACCTATAAAGGTAAATCTGAATGTCTCCTTTGTGCTTTATTGTGTTGGAAGTAGCACTGCTCAGAAGTTTGGATGCAAAAATAGTATCAGCTTTGAAAGCTAATGATTAAAATAAATGCACTGACTGGAGAGGAAATCTTTGCAGAGACAGGAAAAAATATATGAGGAAAAAAAAAAAGAAAACAAAAAAAGCCTAGTGATTTTCTAACCACATAGATCCCACAGTAGACTATTACAAGCTATTCTATCCACTAATGGAGTGACATATGTGAAAAAAAAGCAAAAATCGTATAAGATGAATACATAGGCAGGAAAAAAAGGAGGATAAAATAGGGATCGGCAGCCACGGAGTTCAGTTTCTGACATCAGATTCCTCACAGCATGATGCCTGCGTGCTGAAGAACAAGAGGGCGTCTGCCAGATCCCTCACTATGGAAGTCCTGCTTGCTGACAGATTTTCTTAAGCTGTCTGAATCCTGCTGCCTCCTCCTGGACTTACCCTACGGCTTCTTCCTGCTACCTGCTTGCTGCCCAAGGCCAGCCACATTGCTGCTGCTCTCTCCCCATGTGCTTTTTCTTTGGACCAGTGTTTTATAGTAATTTTGCAAATTTTGCAATGGTACATTTTAACTGGTGTAAGAGGTGATTCTTTTGCACCTTTGTCTCAAAGACTGATGAGGATGAGTCCAGGCAATGGTCAATGGTTCCTGGTCAATGGTTGATAAATCTTTTGTCTGAAGGATGCAGATGGACAAGTCCAGGCAAGTTCTGGTCAAAATTATCAAAATCTTTAGTTAGAGAGAGAGAGAGAGTTGCAGCTTAATGACCAGGAAGCAGACTTTAGTGTGGGCTTATCTCGAGGGAGATAGCCATCACAGGAGGCACTGATCCAAGCGCCAGGAATGCCATGTTGGCAGAAGAAGGAGGATAACATAGGGACCAAAAACCAAGAGGGGAGGTATCTGACATCAGATGCTTTATAATGTGATGCCTACCTGCTGACTGACTCTATTGGGCCTGCTACCTGAGATCTGCCTCTTCCTCCGGCTCTTGCTCTGTCTCTGTACCTGCTTGCTGCCTAAGGCCAGCCAGTCTGATGCTGCTGTTCCCTGCGCATTTGCCTCAGACCATCAGAATGGCATGCAACAGGATGCTGCTGGATCTTGGTGGTGACTGTCCCCACTTTACAGAATTCTTGCTTCTTTCCTGTCTTTCCTTTCACCTGCTTTCCATTCCCCATTACCCTCATAATCACTGTCCTCCCTTTCTCTTCCCGTTCCCAAAATCTCCCTGATTAAGATTTGTAATAAATGGTATGGTCCAGCATTTGAACCATTGTTTCTTAATCTCATGCCGTGTACACATATATCAAAGAACCTCCTCTCCCTCCTATAAACTGGAGCAAGACAACAGGGGAATCTCTCCACCTCTTTTTCCTTAATGAAGATCATCTCATGACCATAAACTTTATGAAAAACTTTGTAAATATTGCCCATCTTTTATTATTTTTTTTTCCTTTTTTTTTTTTTTTTCTTTTTTTCTTTCTTTTTTTTCCCTACAGCTGTGAAACATCAGTGAAAGAGAAAGGGAATGCATCAGAAGAACTGGTAAATTCATGTAGTAAGGGTGAACTAGGAAGACTTTAATTTGATTAGGGAGCTGGAAATTAGAAAAGATATCTCTTACGAGATTTAAGGAAAACAGAATGGAAGGAAAAATAAGAAAAAATAAGATTCAGAAAGACCTTGATGACTTGCTGCTGTCTAAAAGTGGGGTTAATTAGTTTGGAGGCATTAATTGTGACATGAATAGGTGGTATGTGTTTAGATGAAATACACCTAGCAGTGTATTCATCCTTGTGTTTTTGTTGTTGTTTTGTTTGCTTCATTTTACTATTGGCACTGTTTGACAAAAAAGATGTAAAATTTGTTAAGAAAGGATTGCATATTCTTTGTATGCCTTTTCTTCAATTCTTATGTTTTCCAGAAAGACCAGATAGATCTAGAAACACAATCAGTGTGGTAAACTAAAGGAGTAATAGGGTCATTGTAAGACGGCGAGGCTGATTTCTGGGAAAAAACAAACCAAACAAACCAAACCAAACAAACAACAGCAACAACAACCAGTAAAGCTTCCATGATTATAAAGACATTATAGTCTGGAGTGTCTGTATCCAGAACATTTGAATGAACTCTCTCAAGATCTATGTAAACGTTGGTCAGCATCAATAAACAGTACTGAGCAGACTAAAGAATGAGAAAAAAGAGAAAAAATGTTTGTATCTAGTCATGCTAGTATTTTGCTTTTTGGACTTTGTGTTCCAGCAGAACACAACCAGCAGAATGAATGGTCTAATTTAAAAAGTTTTGACAAAGTTTTCTCTGATATCAACCCTGGCTAAATGTATGTAAACTATGTTATTTCAAGAGAATTCCTATGCAAATGTCAGACATTCAGATATTCCAGGGCTCAGTTATAGATTGTTTCTCTACTGAGTCTTAGATCTTATGAAAGTTTGTAAAGACAGTAATGGTTTCAACAAAATATTTGGATTTGAATGAATTAACATTCAGAGCAAACAGCAGCAGCAGCAGCAGGTGAGCAATTAAAGTACGTCTCTTTTTTTAATAAGTTCTAAAGAAATGTAGAGAAATAAGGCAAGGAACTCTTTCAGTTTTAATTATGAATTCAGTGGCAAAAGCATCAGGAAGAAGAGACAAAGTATTGTCATTTTTCATGTCTTTCCTCCTGTTCTGATGATGATGATAATAATAATAATAAAGAAATCTGCACATATAAAAATACAAATGTTGACATGTTTCAGACTTATTTACTGGTTCAGTTATAAAACTAGGCTAAAGTAGTGACATCACATACTTTTCTATTCAGTTCTATTATACATCTTCATTTACAGTTCAACAATTTCCCTTCACTGCCCTCAGTATTCCTCTTCCCAGTGTGAAATGTTCTATGCATGTTTGTTTACACAGGCATAACTATTATTAAGGTGCTTCACTGCCCCTGCCACTTCTGCTCAAGCTCTGGAAAGCATTTTTCTTCCCACTTTGAATGCAAGCCAGGAATCTGGGAGGCTAACTGGCTTGAGTTCTTTGGCAACACATTTTCATATAAAGTTCTCTGAGATTTGAAGGAAGCTGATTTGTTACATATTACTTATGAACTTCAATTGCTTTCCTAGCTATGCTGAATAATAATAATGAAATCAATGCAATGGTGAAAGAAATCACTAGGGCTTTAAAATGTCTATCATATTTTGTAATTTATGCCAATTTCATTTTGCTTTCAAATTCTAATAGGAAGAAAGATGACACGGTAACATTTTATCAGTTATTCCATATTAAAATAGTCTCAATACAGAAAGCCTGGTTTACAAGCACAAAAGCTTTTAAAAATAAGTTTATCCTTGTAAATTCCCTTTGTTTATCATATTAAATATGTAATGTGTTGCGATGGACAAATCCTTTTTGGTTTAATCTTTCAGGAATTTAGGAGCTCAGAAGAAAATATATTTCAGCTCAACTTTATGAATCAAAAGATTGTGCACATCAACATAAGGGATATAAATACATATATTGCTGGATTTTCATTACAAGTTTTAAACCTCTATTCATCTATAAATAATACGTATACTGCACCTGTCAGACATTTGGCACTGATGAGAGCAATATCTCAAATCATGTCACAGGTTAATATTTGGACAGCAGGAGGAGAAAAGATTATTAGATTCACTAAAGATTACAGATATGTCAACTTTCTTCTGTCTGTTCAATATTACGGCAACAGTATAAGCAGGATAAAAGCAAAATTACTGTTTTTGTATAGTTAGTAAGAACACACTTTAATTTATAAATCTTCAAGTATTATTTTCTTGGCTAATGTTCTTAATCCACTGATTTTTATGATCTGACTCAATTCTCTGTATTTTCTAGAAGTAGAAAGTGCAGGAAGTTCTTAAATTTCTTTGGATAAGGATATTAGCATGGATGAAAAATAATACAGAAAAAAGAAATTTACATGTCTAGTATGTAATTTTGAGCCACAAAATTAAATTAATGTTTTGTTTTCTTTTTTCCTGATAGACAAATGCTAGTTGTTATATGCTATGGCTAAATAATGGGGTTGGGTTGTATAAGAATCACAGAATCACAGAATTATCAAGGTTGGAAAAGACCTAGAAGATCATCCAGTCCAACGATCACCAATACTTCCCAGTTAAATCATATCCCTCAACACAACATCCAAATGTTTCTTGAACAGTCCCATGGTTGGTGACTCCACCATCTCCCTGGGCAGTGCATTCCAGTGCCTGACTACCCTTTCCGAGAAATAAAATTTCCTAATGTCCAGCCTGAATCTCCCCTGCCGCAGCCCGGAACCATTCCCTCTAGTTCTATCACTGTCTACATGAGAGAAAAGACCAACCCCTAGCTCACCACAACCTCCCTTCAGGAAGTTATAGAGAGCAATGAGGTCTCCCCTGAGCCTCCTCTTCTCCAGGCTGGGATTCTACAAATCCCTCAGCCACTCCTCACAAGGTCTGTGCTCCAGACCCTTCACCAGCTTCGTAGCCCTCCTCTGAACACATTCCAGGGCCCTCAATGTCTTTCTTGCAGTGAGGGACCCAAAACTGAACACAGTACTCGAGGTGAGGCCTCACCAGTGCCAAGTACAGGGGGACAATTACCTCCCTGTTCCTGCTAGTAACACTGTTTTTGATGCAAGCCAGGATGCCGTTGGCCTTCTTGGCCACCCGGGCACACTGTCGGCTCATGTTCAGCCAAGCATCAATCTGTATCCCCAGGTCTGTTTCCTCCACACAATCCTCCAGCCACTCCACCCCAAGCCCATAGCACTGCCTGGGGTTGTTGTGGCCAAAGTGCAGGACTCGGCATTTGGTCTTGTTGAACCTCATCCCATTGGCTTCAGCCCAGCTCTCCAGCTTGTCCAGATCCCTCTGTAGGGCCTCGCTACCCCCAGGCAGATCCACACTCCCTGCCAATTTGGTGTCATCTGCATACTTACTGAGGGTGCACTCAATGCCCTCATCCAGGTCATCAATAAAGATATTGAAGAGGACATGCCCCAGCACCGAATCCTGGGGAACACCACTCGTGACTGGTCACCAGCTGGATTTAAGTCCATTCACCACCACTGACTGAGCCCAACCCTCCAGCCAGCTCGCGGGCTGCCAGCTTCTGCATGACAATACTGTGGGAGACAGTGTCAACGACTTTGCTGAAGTCTAAGTAGACCACATGAGCAGCCTTTCCCTCATTCAGCAGATGGGTCACTAGATCATACCTACCCTTCATGAGGGTAGGTATGATGACACCAAGCTGAGTGGTGTGGTCGATACGGTGGAGGGAACGGATGCCATTCAGAGGGACCTTGACAGGCTGGAAAGCTGGGCTCGGGTGAACCTAATGAGGTTCAACACGGCAAAGTGCAAGGTTTTGCACTTGGGCCGGAAGAACCCCAGGCACCTGTACAGGCTGGGAGGAGTTGTCCTTGAGAGCAGCTCGGCAGAGAAAGACCTAGCGGTCCTGATAGATAAGAAACTTAACATGAGCCAGCAGTGCGCTCTGGCAGCCCGTAAAGCAAATGGGATCCTGGGCTCCATCAGGAGAGGGGTGGTCAGCAGGGATAGGGAGGTGATTTTCCCTCTCTACTCTGCTCTTGTGAGGCCCCATCTGGAGTACTGTGTCCAGGTGTGGAGCCCTCAGTACAAAAAAGACATGGAGATTTTGGAAAGGGTCCAGAGGAGGGCCACAAAGATGATCAGGGGGCTGGAGCACCTCCCCTATGAGGACAGGCTGTGGAGTTGGGTTTGTTCAGCCTGGAGAAGAGAAGGTTGTGGGGTGACCTCATTGCAGCCTTTCAATACCTGAAGGGAACTTACTCCCAGGAGGGGAATAAACTCTTTGAAAGGGCTGACAATAGCAGGACTAGGGGAAATGGTTTTAAGTTGAAAGAAGGAAGATTTAGGTTGGATGTTAGGGGAAAGTTCTTTACTAGAAGAGTGGTTAGGTCCTGGAACAGGCTGCCCAGTGAGGTTGTGGATGCCCCGTCCTTGGAGGTGTTCAAGGCCAGGTTGGACGGTGCCCTGGGCAACCTGATCTAGTAAAGGTGTATGTTTGGTGGCCCTGCCAGGCAGGGGGGTTGGAACTACATGATCCTTGAGGTCCCTTCCAACCCGGGTCATTCTGTGATTCTGTGATTCTGTGATTCATGAACTCATGCTGGCTAGGCCTGATCCCCTGGCCATTCTGCACATGCTTCATGATCAAGATAATCTGCTCCATAACCTTCCCTGGCACCGAGGTCAGGCTAACAGGCCTGCAGTTCCCCAGATCCTCCTTACAACTTTTCTTGTAAATGGGAGTCACGTTGGCAAGCCTCCAGTCTTGTGGGACCTCACCAGTCAACAAGGAGCACTGATAGATGATGGAAAGCGTCTCAGCTATCACCTCAGCCAGTTCCCTCAGCACTCTCGGGTGGATCTCATCCAGCCCCATTGACTTGTGCCAGTCCAGTTGGAGTAGCAAGTCTCTGACCGTTTCTTCCAGAATCACATAAGCATTCGTAACTTTTGCTTGAGGAATAGAAACTTTAAGAAATGTTGAGCCATGAAAGTGGTGTACACAGTCAAGAAGATCTCAGCTGAAATATGTGCTAAATCAATACGCACAGTTCAAAATGTATTTCCCTTTTGTGTGGCTTTCTGGGAACATATTTGGTAAAATTTTCACACCAATATGTGTTTCCCACATATTAATACAGAAACCATTTAGAGAAATAAAAGTTAATCTTTCCACTGCAGTGTTTCTCCATATTTTAAATGAAGTCAGTAAATCTTTGAACATGCTTCTAAGCATTATTTATTTGCCTCATGTATTCTGTTTGTTATGGTTATGGATTTTCTTCTAGACAGTAAACAACTGTTATTGTCTAATACAAAGAATGCTTGACTATTGAGAAGTTGTCCTTTGTTTATCCACTTGTTAGTGAAAGAAAGAAAGAGAGAAAGAGAGAAAGAGAGAAAGAAAGAAAGAAAGAAAGAAAGAAAGAAAGAAAGAAAGAAAGAAAGAAAGAAAGAAAGAAAGAAAGAAAGAAAGAAAGAAAGAAAGAAAGAAAGAAGGAAAAAAAGAAAGAAAGAAAGAAAGGAAGAAAGAAAGAAAGAAAGAAAGAAAGAAAGAAAGAAAGAAAGAAAGAAAGAAAGAAAGAAAGAAAGAAAGAAAGAAAGAAAGAAAGAAAGAAAGAAAGAAAGAAAGAAAGAAAGAAAGAAAGAAAGAAAGGAAGAAAGAAAGAAAGGAGGAAAGTGCAAGACTGTCTACAGCCTTTTTGCTTAATTTGTTTTATTTTACCTTCTACTAAATGGTCCCTGTAATACTACGGAGAATACATTACTTTGCATATCAAGGCGGTATACCTACAAGGGACAATCGTACCTACAAGGGACAATCGTATGTTTCTTAATGCATCTCAAAAGCCAACACAACAACCTGTCATCCTAATATAGTGAGGACTGAGTATAAATACTGGTGTTTTATTGTCAGGGAAAGCACCAAGGGACAGCTGGACTTGCCTCACAGTACCCAATGAGGCAATCAGGATCAATGGATAGGTCAGGGCCAATGGATAGTCTGTCTCATGAGAACACTTTGTAGTGACGTGGTCATAGTCTGAGGTCAAGCTGGAAAACCAATAGGTTTGGGGCTTAATTGGAACTTTTTGTGGCCAAGCAGTGATGGAGTGTCCACAGACACACAGTTGATAGTCTGGGGTTCAAATTGAGGGACTTCATGATCAGAATGAACAAGGCTGTGGAAGAGCTGTGTCTGACATTCCTGCAGCATTGCTGAGACAGGCACTGATGATTCCAGGGCTCAAATGGGTCTCTCAGGCTCATGGCTAGAGTTGGAGGAGTACTGTGGGGAGATCAGCTAGGGGCAAGAAGGCTTATAGAGTTTTCGTGCACCTAATATATACATGCAAAGGGAACAAGAATTAGGACAATAATTCGAGAATTTCTTTGTTACATTTTATACAGAATATAATAACCATTATATTTGATGTTTCTCATTTTCCAGGAAGCTGTGACATTTTGTAAGAAAAATTATGATGAAGCGGGGACCCTCCTTGGTTAATTTTGGCAAAAGCCCTTCATAAACTGAATAGATTTCCAAATATCTGAGAAATCTCGGTATGCACTTCATTATATTTTCAAGAGAACTGTATTTCATGTATTTTTAATCACAAGCTACATAAAGTAAATGCTCAGTATACTTTGTTCCTGCAATAGATGCACGAGCAATCCTCTGGACTATTATAGACGACATGGTGACCTCTAATAATACTTTTCATTGTCAGAAAATCAGTCTTGCATTTTAAAAAGAAATGATATCTGCTTTTTGTACAATTCTTTCTAGCAGTGATCTCAAACAATTAACAATATACAATACACTTTGCTCATTGAGATGCCTTGAATATTAAATAATTTCCTCTAATCAGACTGAGAAATAAAGAAGGAAATAAATGCAAAGGTAAGCAAAGTCTCCTGGCATCCTATTCACCAGGCAACTTATTTGAATGGTATATATTAAACTGTTTTTTAAATCTGCAGCATTTCATTAAAAACAAAGTCACAGGTTCAGTAGCGCTCACTGAATGTATTATCTGTTCGCTTTTATTTTAAAATTATTTCTGAGTTTCTGTCATACAGTCTTCTTATTTAAATTCTCAGATCAGAAGGAGCAACTTTCTAACTAAGGTGAATTAAACAGAGTGAGAACTGTACGTTGCTCTTACCAGCTCAGGTCAGATCTACAACTCAGCAATTTTATGCCTCTATTGCTAAGGCAGTTCTAATATATGGTGCACTCTGAAGAGGCATGGGGATAAATCTCTGTAGTTTGCCACTCTTATTCTTACTCCTTCAATAATTTTAACCACCCACTCTCACACAATAAATAGCATACATATCATCTAAGAATTAGATTAGTGTTAGAACACTGTAGTTAACATGTTGAGGCTTGGGAATGATGTGGAAAACATAGAAAACATTAGGTACTAAGGGTGGGATTAATCTTACTTAGCTTTAGCTATCTATCCATTTAATCTAAAATAACGTTCCCATTTGCCTTCATAGCCACGGGCCTGTATACCAAAGTAGTCCCATGAATAAGGATTCAAGGTGATTCATCTAACCTACTGCAGTTTCTTGTCTCAGAATTAGATGAATTGCTCTTTAAAGTAGCTCCTTCTTTCCACTGAATATGAAGGAAAGTAACAGACAAAGAAATCATTCTTTTTACTTTAAGACTTGAGTTTGACCTTACTCTATTTTTTCACAAAGGTTTCATAACTTTTTCAAATTTAAGTTTAAAATTTTCCACCCCAAGCACAGGGTGAAAGCAAAGGAGACACTCACATTCTGTCTCTGGTGTACAGTATAACAGCTTGAAGGATGTATTGGATTTTTGTGGCAAAGCTTTGGTAGCAGTGACACTACAGGAGTGGCTTCTGTGAAAAGAGACCAGGAATTACCAAGCATAATCAGATCCAAGAGGGACACACTGGTGGCCAAATCTGAGTCATATCAGCAATGCTGTTGTTTCTGTGATAACATATTTAAGATTAAAATAGTCTGTGCAATAACTGTAAAAGAGAAGAGAAAGAAAAATGTGAAATAAATTGCCCTGCAGAGAATAAGGATGTGCTTCAGGTTCTGGAACAGAATTATCCTACAGTGCATTGAGAGAACCATGATGAGGCAGCTGTGGTCCCCTGCAGCCAATGGAGGACCACATCATAACAGGATTCTACACTGCAGCTTGTGGAAAAGCCCACACTGCAGCAAGTGGGTGTGGCCTGAGGAGGATGTAGCACATGGAGAGCCCACGTAGGAGCAGGATTTTGGTAGGAGATGAAACCAAACAAGTGTTCATAATGGAAGATTCTGTTCCTAAAGGACTGTACTCCATGAAGAGGACCCACAGTTCATGGATGAGTTCATTAAGGCTGTATCCTCTAGGAGGGACCTCATCCTTGAGGAGGATGTATGAGAAGGAAGAAGTGTCAGTGAAAAAGTGTTAGGAATTATCCATGTATCCAATTCGCTATCTCTCTGCACCACTTGGTAAGTGGCAGAAGACACAATATTTGGGAAAGAAGTTGAAATTAGGAAGAGATATGGTTTGTGGGGAAGGTATCTTTGGTTTTCTTTTTTCTATTTTCTTTTTGTTCTTCAACCCCCACCCCCTTTTTAAAAAAATAAATAAATAAATAAATAATTTTTTACTGTTGAGTCTATTTTGTCTGTGATGGAAAGTGGTGAGAAATTTTCCTATCTTTCCCTTCAACTATGATTTTTTTTCATAGTATTTTCTTTCCCTGTTCTGCTGAAGAGGAAGAGAAAGAGAGCACCTTGGTGGTCACCTGACAGCTAGACAAAGATAACCCATTACAGAGAATCAAATAACTTATTCAGAATTTATTTCTCTGCTGTAAATAGTTTGGACAGCAATTAGAAAGGAATATTCATTATCATTTTGATTGAGTAATAGAGTAGTTATTTTGAATTTCATACTATGAGATGCAAATGATCTTTTGAGAAGAGAGGTTCAAACTACCTGATTGTAATATAGTTACATTTTCAAATATTCAGTGTAATTGTTGTCTTGAAGTCAGCCAAGAGGGCAAATGATTATTTCCCTCTTAAATGCACAATAACAAACAGATATCATAAGCAATATCATAATACTGTCATGCTTCAAGGCTCTAGAGATGGGAGAAAAAATCACCCCTTTTAAAAAGTCTTCAAGTGAACGAAGATTTTTTTTTTTTTTTTAACAGTAAACAAAATCATGTCCAACTGTATAATGCAGCTATGTATTTATTTCTAATTTACAGTGAAACACTTCACATAGATGACTGTGGGCAATGGTATGGTACATTCTAGTAATTTCTGCTACTCTTAACCTTGCAGGAGTTACTTTTATTATGGCACTGAGAAGACTAACCTAACATTTAATGCTGACATCTTCCTTTAATGATGAACTGTTGCCAAAGAAGTCATTGTCACTATACAAATAATAGTTGTACTGTACAAATAATTTTTGTACTGTAAATTAAGAATTTTAAGCAAAACTGAAGCACCACCAAAATCAAAACAAAACAAACAAACGAAAAAAACCACAAATGAATCAGATTTGATTTTCTATTACTATGTTTCTTTCATACTTCACTATCTAGTCTACAGTAAAAATACAGAACTTTTGCTTATTACAGAGATATGTAAGTATGTTATAGCCATCAGGTAAATTAGAGTTATTTACAGAGCATAGCTTTCCACAGTATTAATGCTCCCTTGTTCTAAATATTAGCATAAGTTGTCGAACACACAGGTTATGTCTTGAAACACGGTTGAAAATTGTTTAGGTTTCCTTACTCTGAATTTGTTGGAGTGTGATCACTCATAGTAATTTCCTCAAAGCCATTCCCAGATCGTTTCCTTAATCCCAGTATCTACACAGTAACTCCATAGCCAAATATGATAAAAAAAATATTGTGCCTGTTCTTTTTCTCACTGTGACTCTTAATCCAATCTCTTTTTAAACTACCAAGATCACTATTTCTCTTTTTAGTTTCAATATATGGATCAAAGAACAATATCTAGAGGACTTTGTTGTTCATTTTTACAGGAATCTGGTAAAGATAAAAGTTCTCAGATCATGCTTTACAGCGCTGTCATGTCTACTTGCACTTTGTTCACTAATCTTCAATTATATTGCACAATTAACTGAGAATAGGATCCCCACTCAGTTGTACACAATGCAGATAAACAAGATATCTGAGAGAAGTTGGGATGTACTGGAGTGCCTGTACATAGCTGTGCAGTGCTAGAGTGAGTGCCTTATCTAGGGTTTCGTGACACAAATATGTATAGCTTTCTTCATGGTGCTCTGTCTGCCATCTCCATGCAGATGAACTAAAGTATCATGTAGTATTAGTTGTCTGTCCATAAGCAACTGTTTTGAGTATCAGGTATTCAGCTCCGGATGAATACCAAATACATTTCCATGGTCTTTTGGATACCTACAATATATTCTTACAAGCATTCAAGGAAACAATTTATTTTTGCCTATGGTTAGGCTGATATCATGGTATCAAAAAAGAACAGAACAGACAGAGGTTTTCCCCCACAGAACATTTTTGCCCATTTTCATTTAGGAGCTGACTTCATTACTATGGGAATGCAACACTAATTCTAGTTGGAATTATTTAAAAAGTTGACAAAGTACAAGCAATAGTCAGGTGCATGTACTAGATAGACTTCATCCCAGTTCCATTTTTTTCATGTTGAATTCTGATGAAAGTGGGACTTTTAGCCAAGAACTGTATAATTCTATGTTTCTCTGAAGAATTGTCTTGTTCTTCAGCTCCCAACCCCATTTGGACTTATGAAGCACAGAAATTAAATAAGGGACATTCACTGTAAGTGATAAAAAAAAATAATCTCTGTCACTGGCCAACATGCCAGTGTTTAGACTATGTGAAAAGCGGTATTTAAAAATGAAAGTAAGCTAAAGGCACACAAAATTAGGTTACAGCAGGTTGTATAACTGATTTAAATATGGTATTCTGCTAATTATGGTGGCCTTTATGTATAAGGGGGAAGAAGGGAAACATATATTTCTAGTAATCTAATTTCTTTTAAATTAGCTGATTAGACCTGCTTAAAGGTTTAAAGTAGGAATTGTTCTAGTGGACATGAATATACAGTATGAAGGGGCATGATAGTATTTTTTGAAGTGAATCCCCATAATTGCACTCAAGAATGTGTAATCAAAGACAAGAACACTCATTTGCACATCAGTCTCTTTACTTCCATTAATTAAAGCTCTTTCTGAAATGTTTGTACAGAGCAAAATCTGTCTTCTAAATGTTTGCAACAAGCAAGCAAGCAAGCAAGCAAACAAAAGTAGTGCTACCGAATTGGACAAGCAGTTCTGAAAACAGGATTTGTCAGGTCACAGACATAGAAACAGAATCTCTAAGGCTGAAAGATACTCATGCAAACTGCCCAGGCCTCTACTAAAAGCAGTCAGCTTACAGCAGCTGTCTCAGAACTACTTCCAGTCTGTTTTTCAGTGCCTTCAAGGACAGAGACTCAGCAATCTCTCTGTGAATCATCTTAAACTGTTTGAATGTAACCATAACTAAACATAAATAATGATAGTATTAAATAGAATTTCATATGGTTAAAGTTTTGTGACATTGCCTCTTGCCCTGTTCACAGTCTCCGCTGACAAAAAACTAACTCTACACACAGCTCTCAATTATTTGTACACATTGGTCAGATTCTTCATGTTTTCACAGGTCACAGTTCCAGCTCTCTCGGCCTCTCTTTGTGCATCACATTGTTCAGTCCCTTACTATTTTGAATTAAACTCAGCTCAATATTTCTGGTAAAGCTTTCTTTGGTAAATATGGAGGTGGAAAATTATTAGCATCTGCTAGCTAGTGAAGTGATTTTACAGTAGGAAGATCACTTGACATTTATATGTTCTGTTGGTCTTCAAAGTCCTTTAAGATATATATTTGGTGGATACTTGACTTGTATTATTCCCATTCTTCTATGTATGTTTAAATAAATTTTCATTTATGTTTTGTTTTTCATTTGTTTGTCTTTTTATTTATTTATTTATTTTAATGCAGGACTTTAAAATGGCATTACTTAGAGATAACTTGCTCTCATTAATCTTTACAGTTGGGAGACTCATAAATTAAGTGCTATGTAAATCAAACCTTAAGTGAAATATATATGTTAATTTAAACATTTGTGTATATAGTTTGTGTAGTGTATCTAGTTTATATTTTCCCTTTGATGTCATTGCAAGATTATGAGAGTTCAACTCTGTATGAACATAGCTTATCAATACTCTCAATGAAATTATCATCTGAATGAAGTTTAAAAAGTAGTAGATCAGTATATGTGACAATGCTAAAAAATTGTGTTTCGGCTGTCTCGATTCACCTCTTCATTTTGTACGTGCCTTAATGTGCCAACTAGGAGGATCTGCTCCATGATCTTCCCAAGCACAGAGGTGAGGCTCACCAGCCTGTAGTTCCCCAGGTCTTCCTTTCTCCCTTTATTAAAAATGGGAGTAATGTTTCCCTTTCTCCAGTCACTGGGAATTTCAACTGACAGCTATGATTTTTCAAATGTGATGGAGCACATCTCAGCAACCACATCAACCATCTCTCTCAGAATCCTGAGATGTACTACATTTGGAGTCGTGAGAAGGTCTCAGAATTTTTCCACTGTTACAGTGGGTCAGAATCTGTTCCTCTCACCTTCACCTATAAGGTGCCTCTCCTGGCAGACATGCGGAGCCTGACCACCAGAGAAGACTAATGCTGAGGCATTTGGTGAGTGCCTCAGCTTTTTCCATGTCTGAGAAAGCCAGCCCACATGCTTCCTCCCTGATTATTCCACCCATAAGACACTGATTAATAAGATGTCTCTATGTCTTTGATTTTATCTCTCTTCTTTCTACCCTGTGTTGACCCATCTGGCATACTGATACAGTCAGTACAGAATCTTCTACAGAACTATTAGATCTCCTCTTTTCTCATTTGGCAATCTAGAAATTGCTCAATAAAAATGTCACAGATAGTAGTGGTAATAGTCGTGATAGAATCTGTAGGTGTTTTGGACGTGCTAAGGGACTGTTACAAATAGTGCTTTCACAGGGTTTACAATGAAGGAAATTAAATGATTTGGCATACTGTAATGAAGTAATCAAATATTTTATTTTATATATGCAGACATATATATATACTGGTAATCGTGGAATTTTAACTTTTAAGAAAATGTATAGAAGTCTCATCTTCTGAAATGGAAAAATAAACAAAAAAAAAAAAAAAAAGAAAGAAAGAAACAAAACCCACATATAATACTGCTGTATATATTATGAATTTGCAAATACTGATTTTTTATCAGAAAATTTGACTTGTTTTGATCTACTGCTGTTGTCTAGCTTCTATTTTTTAAGTGTGGGGGTGGGGGGGGGTGGGGGGTGGGGGGAGAAGAAGTATTTAAATTTAGTTAGTTAGTTAGTCAGTCAGTTAGTTAGTTAACTATATGACTACATAAGTGCAATCTATTTCATTAGATAGAGAGTGAAACTAATTTTGCTCTTTTTTGTAAGTCTAAATAGTTAGATGTCTGTAGTCCAGCCATCTTAAGTCTTCTTTCAGTCTAGCAGAAAATACCTCCAGAGTATAATTAATGAATCTTTAGTTGCCCAACGTAGAATGGTACAGATTATCTTCTTGAGGTAGCTAATAGTATCTTACCATGCATTTATGTATATGTATATATTTTATTGGGTTTTTTTGTTGTTGTTGTTTATTTGTTCATTTATTGTTTATATAGACAAAAAAAATAATCTGTGATATTAAACTTTCAAATATCAAACTGTTTGATGTTCAAGTCAAGGAAGATCACAATCTATCTGAAAATCTACATTTCAGGGTAAGATTTATCTATCATCTCCTGTAATTTTACAGAAATCTTTACTGCTTGCCTGTATCACACAATGTATAGATATAAAAAAAAATAATAATAAAAGAAAAAAAAGTATGGAAAACAAAAGTGTGACTTGTATCTTAAGGCAGGTGAATGAAAAGGGAGTGATTAAGGAAATAAAATAATTGCTTCTGTCTGTTCAATGAATCAAGGAGTGAAGCTACAGAGACTATTGAAGAGTTCTCAAACTAGCCATAGGATATAACACCCACAGACAGTGAAAAACAGCTTAAATGTTCAAAAGAGGTGATAAGCAAAATAAGAAAAATACATTAGAAAGTACAATTTCACACTAAAGATTTACATGCTTATATCCTGGAATAGAGAGGCTAAGATTTAATTTCGCTAATTCAATTTCACTCTTCTACCTCAGATAGAAGGCCTCCCTAGTGCTCAATTCAAAATATTTTAAAGTTAAAAGTATGACACACTATTTATTTATTTAATTAATTAATAACAGTCATGTTATCCACCAGCCTAACTTAAAACTTTTATTTTTATTTATTTATTTTTTTGTTAAGGAAAGTATAGATTGTGAAAGTGTTTATAATTATAATTAAATATTATAATATATATAATTAATATATTATATTATACATATTATATTATTGTAATTATATATTATTATAGTTATTATATTCTATATAATATATTCTATACATTAATATAATTAATTATAATTAAATTTATGAAGGGTGGCAATCTGAACAGTTTCATTTACAATTTACAAAGGAAACGTTTTAATGGCTTGCATGAATGTAATGATCTAAATGCCTGAAGAGTACCTTAGATCCATTTAGATATCTTTCAGTGAAATTTCTCTATTTATTAGAGAAATAAATCCTCTCCACAAAATCATTAAGTATACTCCTTAAGTTAAGTTAAGATTAAGTTACAGATCAAAGCTGTAGAAAATAAGAAGTTCCTAAACCTAATGCTGAAAGAAGCCATACTAAAAGTAGCCATATTTTCATACTAGTACTACTTTCTTGTTTGAAATATGACTAATTTTGCAGGCAATTTTTTCCCACACTTTTGAAGGGTAGTAGTGATATTTGACTTTAATATTCACACAGATTAAAAACAAAATCACTGTATGTACATGAAGTCATGGAGTTATAGCTAATGGCTCACTTTATGAATAAAGCATACAAGTCTTTCTATCAATAATTAAAATGAAAGTATGAACACAGGGATGAAGGAAAAGTATTTTTCTGATAATTTGTATCAAAAAGGTGCCTTTGCAATATTGTATATTGTGAAAGTAGCTTGTGGAGTTTTGATGGATATAGATTCAGAGATAAAAATCTGACTTATCCTTAGAAAATGCAGAATTGTAAGGCTAGTGAAATTGACTTTGTAATAGGAGAGAAAAGGAGACAAGAAAGGATTTTATGGAAGCTGGATAACTGAGAAACAATGTTCATTATGATATTATTGAAATGGTTAAATTTGCTGTCTTGAAGTAATGGAATTTATAGCATATTGTGATGGATTTATATTGAAAAAAGAGGTAGTGAAGTAGGAAGGTTTAGCTGTATTTGAAGAAGTGGATTAAATACATGAACATTTATTATGGAATGTGTGACAGGCTGATCAGCTGTTTTTGAGGCTATATTTGAAGAGATATGACTGAAAGAGAATGTCATGATAGGTCCTAGGTACTTACCTCCTGATCAAATCATTGACAAAATATGATAGGACAAAATACAATGAAAACAAAACAAAACAAAACAAACAAACAAAATTTTCACAGATTAAAATAAAAATTAACTTAATGAAATTAAGGAGAGCTTTTTCATAATGACATTTCCCCCTTTCTCCTTCATCCTTTCCAGCCCTTATTGTTGAACATGACACTGTATGGTATTCAATATCCCTTTGGTCAGTTTTGATAATCTGTCCCAGCTGTGCCTCCTCCCCACCTTTTTTACCTCCACCCCCAGCCTGTTGACCTTTGAAGAAGAGGGCAAATTAGAGAGACAGCCCTCATGTTCTACTAGAATTGGTCAGCAAAAGTCAAAGCACTGGTTTGATATTAACATTCTTCTATCCACGAGTGCAGAATACAGCACTATATGGGCTACAGTAGGAAAAGTTAATTCTATCCCAATCAGATTCAGTTCAGTTGTAATTAGGCCTAAAGCTCACTTGTAGTTGAAACTGATGATGAATGAGAAAAGAAGGCAAGAAGCAGGGCTTCTGTAATTTTAGTGGCTACAGAAATTGGTTTAAAAAAGGCAAAAAAGAAAGAAAAAAAAAAAGAAAAAAAAAAAAAGAAAAAAAAAGACAAATATGAAGAAGATATGAGCCAATTACTAGTGACTTGTTGATGAAAGAAACTTGAAATCCATACTTGGAATGTCTGCTATCATGCCTCTGATGTCTAACTACATGAAGTACAGTGTAACAGCAGAAATAAATACCATGCTAGGAACCATGTTTACAAACTGTATAGCCATGCAATGAGAACAGACTAAAGACATTGAGAAGTGCTGAGGGACCTGGCACATGCCATTTCTAGGTCCCTCCCTTACCTTCAAAGTGCTGTGCCTGTCAAAGGAGTCCCCTGAAGCCTAGGAAAGGAAAGTATTATGCCATCTTCTATAAGGTAAAGATGCTCCAATGTAATACACACTGTCTCCTGGGAAAAAGTAAAAAAACCAAACCAAAACAAAAAACAAAACAAAAACCATTTGGAAGCTAATTCCAAGCATGTGAAGGACAAAAAGGTAGTAGGGAACTGCCAGCATTGATTCGACAAGGGTTAATTATGCCTATTAAGTATGATTGTTTTTTATATGAAGATGAGTGTCTGAGTGAGCAAATGCAGTGGGGTGACCTGTGGTATCCCTGAAGTCGAACTGGGAGAAAATGGCCTGGAAATATAAAGAACAAGGCTGACAAAATTGCTTGGACTGATGAAAAATTTGCTCATATGTAGTCAACAATTCAAAGACATCTTTATGAGTTGTGTTCCTTTTATCATTGGGTCTGATCCTGTTTAAGATCTTCATGAACAACATGGAAAGCGGGAAAGAACACTAAGTTTTCTGAAGAAATAAAATTTGGGGAGCATTTAGTAAACTGCCATTCTGAGGGCCGAACCAGCCTGTAAAACTTTGACAAACCTGGAGGAGTTTGTTGACAAAAACTTAGTGGAGTTTAACCACAACAAATGCTGAATTCTGTGCTTGGAATGGAATAGCTCTGTGCCACAGTGTAGGCAGGGGATTTATTTTGTGTGAAATTGTTTTGGTGGTCCTGTTTGTCAATAAGCAGAACATAAGTTACCATTGAGTTTTTGTTCCAGTGAAGGTTAACAGCTTACTGTTAGAGATAATTTCATATGATAAAATGAAATGAATGCTCTCATCTGAATGGCATTTCTAAAGCTTTGCTTGAGCGACTGTTTTTCCACTTTGGGCTTACGAAATACATGAAATCAATCTTATAGGGAGTTGGTAAAATGATGACAAGATAGGAGCACATGAGATTAAGAAAGGTGGAAGAAGTGAGTTTCTTCAACACTGAGAAGGCTGATTGCTGCATTCTTCTATATTTGTACTGTTACAGAGAAGACAGAGTCCTCCAAGAATCACAAAGTGAAAGGTCATGAGGCAAAGGCCAAAAGTTACTATAATGGAAATTCTATTTGAAAATAGGTAAATAAAAAATAGATAGACAAGACAGATAGACAGATAGAATCATGATAGACAGATAGATGGAGAAAGAGATTCAGAGTGAGGCTAATCAGACACTGGAACAGATCATTCAGGGAGATGGAATAACAAAAATAGGTTAGATCTTCTGGCATAGAGACTCAGAATTATTTCCACTCTACAATCTCTCTCTTCAGAATTTGGATATTCTTGCCTGCTAAGGTGTGTTTCCACTGCTGAGAGAAAATCACCTCCAAACTTTAAGAAAATTCAGGAACTTCCAGTATAAGTCTACCAGAGTGATCATCATAGTGTTAAAGTAAGTTTCCTTACTAGCTAAAAATGTATGATGGTAGAAATCAAATTTGATCCTTGCCTCCTACCTCACAGATTGGTCTGATAAGAAACATATTCTCTAAGAGCAATTTCAAGAATTTGGAATTTTTATTCAATTCCCTAACACTGAATCTTTCTTATTTTCCATTCACAAAAAGTTATGAGGATACATATGAGGAAAACAGGACTATAGTATTTGCTTTGAATTAGGTTGGTGAAATATGACTATTTCATTCTAACCCTTACCATTTGCAAAAGTCTACAGATGAACGGAACATCAGGACAGTATGGAGTTCAGAATTCACTTTACAGATATGTTAGAATCGCATCACTTACATAATTTTTGTGGTAATAGATGAGTGGATATCACTGTGAATTACAGTTAAATGGTACACAGCCATTTCCACAATAATTCTTCTTTGACTGTATCGCAACGAAAAGGCCCATGACTGTGTGAAGATCTGGCTCTGTCTTTCTCAGTGAAAGAACTAGACAACATTTGCCTATAAGCATTTAATTTTGTGTATATAATATCTTAGTCAAAACAGATCTGATTATGTGTTTTGAATAACTTTCTAAGTGATTTATATTTTATCAATACACAAAAATATTATTAATTTTCTGAATTCCTTAAAATGTGCTTATAATTTGTACAAATTGAACACTAAGGCATTTAAGATGATCAAAGAACCCATTAATGTACAAAGGGCCCATCAATACTTTAATAACAAGTTTTTACAAACTGAATAGAAAACTCAATACCGAGTATAAATATATCTTATTGTGTCATTTCAGTTGAAAAATCCACACTGAGACTCCAAACACTGCTTTAGTCCTTGCATTCACTCCTAAATAACTACAGTACTTATCTCTGAATGACTGTGAACAGAACAGGTCACTCTATACATTTGCATGAAGATGTCAGGTACATGACAGTGAGATAATGAAAAATGCAAAAATAGAATAGAAAATGTAGCAGGCTTCAACTCATGAATCTTGCAATGAAATTAAAGAAAAAGTTCAAACCTGTGCTAAAAGAGCTAGTGGTAAAACCATACACAAATTGCAAGAAAGATTTGTTTTGTGAATACTAATTATACTGACTACAAAAATACCTTTAATCTTTATTTGAGATCTTATCTATGAATCTCAGATCTTTTTCATTTCCCTCCCTAACGTGGCATGTAGGTAGACAGGTAAGTAGGTGGACAGACAGATAGATAAAGAGAGAGAGGAGTAGTTTCTGTAGCGATAGCCCATATGAAAGATTAGGACATTAGAAAAGCAAATGAAAAGTACTTGTACTCTTCTAAATTATTATCTAAAATGCTACTTTAAAGCATAGATTAAAAGTTGTATTATGGAATTATGATTTTAAAAATAGAAATGGGAACTGCTTTTACACAGGGACAAAAAGTTACAAGTAGTAAATAAAACGCTCTGAAAATTATTTATTTTTCCATATATTGACTTTCTGTTCTAATTTTAAATGTTAGTTTTATTGAACTATTTATCTTTTTAAGATTCTGGGGTTTTTTTGTTTGGTTGGTTTTTTTGGTTTTTTTTGTTTGTTTGTTTGTTTGTTTGTTTTTGTGTGTGTGTGTGTGTGTCTAAAATTAACAGAGCTAGTCAGATGTATCTATCGATAAGTGTCACATGGTCAATCTTCTGTTTTATTTAAAGCCAAATGACACTTTCATGTTTTAAAAGTATATGTTCAGTTTAGACTTTGAATAAACTGTTGAATATTTGAAGATTTTCATGTTCATTATTTTCAGATGTGAAAGAGGATTTCCTATATTTATCTTTAATAGAACAGGTTAAAAATATAAAACAATCAAAGACTTTTCTTTTTTTTTTTTTTTCTGTTTTTAAAAAATATATTTTTCCTGCTTTCCTTTTTTTTTTCTTTTTTTTTTTTTAATTTTCTCTCTGCAGTGAGATGTTTTAAACTTATCATGTATAGTTAATGTAATCTGAATTCTTTAGACAAATGTTATTGGTTTCCAGAAAATGTGATAATTTTATTGGCTTTAGCTGATATTATGCATCCCTGTAAGCTATTTCATTGTGAAACATGTGCCAGGTATTTATAAAAAAGATGGTTAAATGGAGGCTAAATCATCTACACATAATATAGATATGATTAATGGCTTTCAGACTTCAAGTAAAGGAAGACGTATTAAGGAAGCTTATTAAAGAGATTGAAGTCATTATGTATAGATTTAATCAGCTAGAACTGGAAGATTTACAATTTAGAGCAAGTTTATCACTAATTATGTCCTGGATGATAAAGACTAACAAAAAAAAAAAAAAAAGATAGTCATCAACCCATTGCCTCTAAGCATCTCATAGAGACTGGAGAAACATAGGCAAATAGTTATTTTATGAAGTTGTTTAGCAAGGCAATCTTCAAATTTGCTTCCAGGCTTTAGATCAAAGATATGCTTGAAACACAAAATAAGATACTGGAACAGAGCAATTCTTTAAAACAGAGAAAGCTGGAGGTGTCATTATGAGTCAAATTAAATAAAACCAATCTTACCTATCTTCAATTTCACAAGACAGATTTTTATTTCTTCCTTCTTCTCAGTCTATCAGTTTGTGAGTAGAAGTCACTCAGTTGTCTTTCAGTGCTTTGGAGAATTTCTTTCTTTTCATCACTGCTGTGACTCCTAGATGCAAGAAAGCATCTCTCATAACATGCCAAAAGATCAGTGTCCCTTTTACTGCTTTTTCTGCTCTTTTCTCTCTGGAATGTTCTCCCACAGACAGTTGTCCTTAGCCTAATATCCCTTGATCTAAAAATTAGAAACTGGAGTAAGACTTTCTTTGTCACTATAATTCCAGAGAGAATACAATGGTTAGTCTTGATATCATAAGTATCTCTTCTCTCTGTCACGGTGAAAGCAGAACATGCTTTCTTAGAATGTATTCCTGTCTGTTCTGGTTACTTAGGAACTAGTGAATTTGCACTAAAAAAAGCAACTGATGAAAACAGTGGTATTTAAAGATCTACTCTAACTCAGAGAAATAAATTAGTAGGACAGAGGGTAATACTCAGATTTACAAATGCCTATTAAGTGCAGGAATTACATGATCTTCTTTTGTTCAGCAAAGAACACATTTCTGCAATATGTAGGGCTTTGTAGCAAAAGGCTCACACAATTTGATTTTTTCCTCCTTGTGTTGGTCCCAGTGAAGTGTCATGCTGCATGTTTAATTATTTCTTTAGTAATGATTTTCAGTGTTGATACAGAAAAACATGAGCTGACAGATTTACGTACTCAGTCTCAGCAAAGTTTCAGTGCGGGTTGCTCCATATGAACTTGGCTAGACAGAAATGCCATATTCTATTTAGCATTTAATCTAAATGTCATGTTCTGCAAAACAATTAAAATATTTCTTTTAAAAATTGGAACCAAGCAATTTTTAGAGAGATTGAATTTAAAGAAAAACTGGGAAAGAACTGGGTGTAAGTGAAGAGTTCTAACATTAAAAGAAAAAATAATTATATGTATACATATATATGTATTTGTATGAAATGTATAAAGATTCCAGACAGAAATGAATGTCTTGTATTTATTCAAAAAATGAAGAGGTGGGCATTAACTCTGGACTGTCATTTGCCTGGTGGTTACAGTTCTGTGGTTACCCTGAAGAATAATTGTTACAACTCTTCAAAGGAGACTCTTCTCATTAGCAAAAAATTAACTGTAAATAGAAAGCTTCTATTGATCTGCATAGAGACACACTGTGAAATTAATTTAAATATGGGTTTCTAATGCTTTGGTTTTCATTTTGCTAGAGAATATAGGAAAATTTGGCTTTCAGTGTCAAGAAATTTTGTTTAGAAGCTTCAATTAAATAATTCAGAATTAATTAATTCAGAAGACAACCCATTAAATTACAACTCTCCCCACTGGTTAACTTAGTGCCAAAATGTATTGTTTAATTTATCATTCTTAGTATTTTTAGAAGGCCTCAAGGCAAGGAATGAAGCAATAATAAATAGGGAATAGTGGATAATTAGAGAAAGAAATGTGGAACAAAATTACTAAGGGCTTTAGGTGAAGTTCATTATTACTATTTAATAGTGCCCAAGAGCATTTGATCAAATTATGGATCATGTTTAAAAGTGGGCTGAGAAAAATCCTGGTGGAGGAGAGTTTTTTCACTACTACTTTCTGAATTTCACACAAAGTTTCACAGAATTTTAAGAAGCAGTAGAAGAGCCAATGCATATTGACCAAACCTAGTTTCTCACATGAAGTACTCTAGTGAGAGTTGAACAAGACAGTTTCTTCTTTCTTTCATATATTGTTTAGTCAGAGATTATCACATGATTAAGCAATAAAGTACTTCAAGCATGAGTGATAAAGTGACAGATTGTAAGTGCTGGGATTTAAAGCAGAAGGTGAAGCTGTTGTTTTGGTTTTTTTTTTTTTTTGTGTTTGTTTTTTTTTCACTCTTCAAGTTTTGTTTTTTTTTTTGTTGTTGTTGTTGTTGTTGTTTCTTTTTGCTTATACTTTAAATTCTAACTTAAAAGTTAACTATTTTTTAATACAGTTCTATAAAACCAACCTGAACTTTCCATGCACTTTATTTTTTAATGATCTTACATGACCTTATAAATATTTCATTTCTTTGACTGTTTCAAAGAAGCAGTTCTGAAGGTACAATTGAACATTACAATATATGCAAAGATACAAAACTTGCTTTTTTATGATGTCAAAAACAAAGGTCCTCTCTTTCTCATTCTAAGTTGAAAAAGTTAAGAAAACTGAGAAAGCACAAGATGTGTGACACACAGCAAATAAGAGCATTTAATTTATAAATTAACAGAATATTAAATTTGTGAAAAATTATCCTGCCTTTAAATATTTTTATTAAAAGTCTGTACCACTGAAATATGAGACAAAATAAATGTGGTTTTTTTTTTTGTTTTTGTTTTTTTTTTTTGTTTTTGTTTTTAAATCTATGAGTGCTGATCCAAAAGTAATGTCTCCTTTTTTTATTACGTTTATTATGTAAGCCCATGATATAAATTGGCAGATGTTGGTGGTATGGCAGTAGAGGCTGAACCTTCCTGACAATATTTCATTGTGTTTTGTTGCCATGTGACAGATGGCAGCAGAGAGGCAGTTTGACAGAATGGCATCTTAAATGGAAGTGCATATGAAGCGAATGTGTGCCACTGAATTTCTCCATATGGAAGAAATGGTGCTCATTGACATTCAATGACACGTGCTGAATGCTTCTGGAGTGGATATAAATGCAGTGAGATGGTGGGTGGTGTGTTTCAGCAGTGGCAACAGTGACAGTGGTTACCTCCACAGGTGCAAATTTTTATGAGCCTGATGTGCAGCCTCTTGTTCATTGCTACCAAAAGTGGTAGTTGGGGTGACTATATTTTTGCAAAGAAAACAAAACAAAACAACAACAACAAAACCCACTATTTTGTAGCTGAGAATTTGATCTACCAAATATTATTATTGAGCTTTTTGTGTATGTTATGGTTTCCATGGAAATAGGAGGTGTTATTTCAGAGCAACCTACTTTTTTATTTCCTGTTTTCTTTTTTTCTCCCGTACTTAGAAATAAAATAAAATAAAATAAAATAAAATAAAATAAAATAAAATAAAATAAAATAAAATAAATGTCTATTAAATACAAGAAATTTTATAGGATGGATATTCCAATTTCTCAACAATACTGATTATTAGAAAACTCTTTAGACAGTTGATTCCAGAGATAAAGAAGGAATGCTCTAGACATTCTAGCACTTTTTCTTTACTTACTTTGTTAGATAGCAAAAGAATTGGGTTAGTTTACCTTTGAACAGTGTTTGCAATGACCAAGTTGTTCAGTGTGTTTAATTTGACATTCTGGAAGTTTGTAAAACCACCAAAATACATTAATGAATAATTTCAGTGGTAACAGTGCTTGCAGTAATAGCAAGAATAAATCATTATCCCCAAGGTATAAATTGCCATAATTATTACTCTAAGCAGAGAAGCAGGATGTTTACTACCACTATCACATCTGGGAATGATTAAAAATGAATACTGATCTGTATCCAACAATGTGATTTAGGTAAGCATTTTGAGGCATCATAAAAAGTAGTAGAAAGCATCAGCAGATTCAGCAGTTTGAAAGCATTTAAGGATAAGGAGACCTGAAATGTCAAAAACAAAAACAAAAACAAACAAACAAACAAAAAAACTAAAGATCCAGATGGAAATATGTCAGTTGTTTGCATCAGTTCTATACCTAGCTTCTACAGAGATGAATCACACCTTGAGCTAATCTAAGGAAGGGAAAAACATCATGGAACAGTTTTCTGTGAGATTGTGGCTGCAGTGGAAAGCATATCTTATTTATGGATCCCAGGTAGACAGGCAACAGCTCAGTTAGCTGTCATAGTATGACTTCTGTGACTTCGACCACCCCTCTCTGATGTATTCTCTGATTTCAGATGCAGTTTCTTGGCTGCCTGTTTGCCTGTTCTGTAATAATATTCATGTCTGTAACCTTGAAAATAAATTATTTACTTTGAAGGTTGGTCATCTCATTGTGTGTCTAAATACCTTTACTCTACTTCCTACTGTGCATGTGCAAGCACTTGATGTCTTACTCAATAAACACTATATCACTTAAAAACTTTTGTTCTAAATAATTATTCTTCTTTCCACTTTGAAGGCTGAAGAAAATAGTTGAACAGTGCACTCTCAGTGATAATAGAAAAAGCTTGGTTCTGTTAAAGAAAGAATTATTCCTTCTTGACACATATTTAACGTTTTTGAAAGATTCTCAGCTCAATATTTTTCCATTGCCTTTTGTGTGTGTGTGTGTATTCTCTAATCTTCCTAATATTACTCTTACTACTAAAACCATTATTTACTTGTCTTTTTTTCTTTTTTTAAACACACTTCATCACTAACATTATTTGTTTTTAAATGATATGACTTTTCTGCTACCAGATTCGCTGCTGTGTCTTCTGCAGTCATTGATAATGTTAAGATAGAAATTTGATCTGCCTCTTCAATGGCTCATTTTTAGGAGTTCAGTGAGACCAGACAACAAACAAACAAAGTCCTATTACTTTCTGAATATAAACTCTTTTCAAATAAGGATTACAAAGAAAATTATGATCAGAAATTAAACTTCGCAATGGCTTTGAAAATTTAAAATATAAATCCTTGTTCTTTTATATTTTTCAACATAAAGGTCATTAAACTGAACAAATAAAAAGAAAACTGCTTGTAAGATTTTCAGTATTCTGATATTCTTCTGAAGGAAAAGTTCCTGCTACTTTAAAAAATCAAGCTGATTTAAATTTGAATTACGAATCAAAAGCTACAGTCATATTTAGTTATAATTTATATTACACACCTTATGTTATATAACTGTTGCAGTCTCCCTAATATTTAGGTCAATAGAAAGACAAGGCCTTCTAGACAAGTATGAGTTTGGGTCAGCCTGTGAAGTACTTCATCAAACTTGGTAAAGAACCTCACAGGTAAGTAACTACTCATTTTAGTCTGGATGACAAAGCAGAATGGTCAGGTGCCTCCCAGGAAGAAAATTAAGTGGGTCAGCCTTCAGGGCAATGCAGGTACGTGACTGTTCAACTTTCCTTGAAAATAGATTAACATGCTAAGGTCATTCCTGAGTACACAACTTTTGGCTTGTGCCAGATGACATGCCATTATTCATAGGCTTCCTTCATTTGAAGTTCTGCTTATTGCAGCTTATCTTAAAAATAAATCACAAAACGATTAGCTTAATTCTAGTAAGAAGTCTTGTTTGTGAGCAGGAATTTCTATATTACCAGAATATAAGATATCATTTACTGTGTTGGCTCTATCTTTCTTATTTATACAAAAAGTTCAACTTCAACTGATATTCTGAAGCTGAAGCTACATATTAATATGTAAGAAATTTGCAGTTTAAACAGGGATGTTTGCATATGCACATCTGCCTATATATAGGCTTCTGGCAGTTTGAGAGTCTAGTGAGCATATGTTCCTGGAGTTCACACGTTCCTGACTTGGAAGAGAATGTCAGGAGCTTTGGATATTTAAACCAAAAGTTTCTTAATATTCATTTGAAAACTTAAAATTATATACATATGTATATAAAAGGAATCAAACAGAAAAGGAAAACTGAAAGAAGAGGAGAAGGAGACCAGTACTCAACTAGTTGTTGTTTTTTTTTTAATCCCATTTACTTTCAGATGTTCCCTTTCTTTTCTCATAAGCTCTTTTCAGATTGTTCTGCATTATGTCTGTAAGATTATAAATTGAAGTATGGTATTATTTGAGGAGAAGGAGCCAAGTGGAGAGTAGAGGGCATCCAATAAACTGGAAATTCTGATAGATCTTGCTGAGTGCCAAATGGCATTTGTGTAAGTTATCAGTGCTGAAATAATTCTGGCAGTATAAGGAATTTGGCAGAGATGATTCAGAGAAAGGGCAGTTTTGTATAGGATAGCCGAGAGAGAGTAGGTAGACAATGGAGCACTTAATGATGACCTGCAAAATATGGAAGGAAGTTAGAGAAAGGGGAAACTTCAATATGGAATTAACTGGGAAGATGCATATACTTCCTATGTAATCTATGGCAAAACAAAATATTTTATAGAGAATGTTAGCATGTTAAGGCATGCACCAAGATACCTTGCAGTTTTACACTGTAGATTTTAAATAGGATATTAGCAAAATAAAACTTAAATTAAAAAATAATAACAATAATAAAATAAAAAAAAAATCAAGAAAAGCAATGACAAACAAATGAACCTTTCAGTCTATGTTGGGTGAATATCTTAAGGCAGTGTGCTTGTAATGACTGTGTTTTACACAGCAAATGTTTTATGCAAATTTTTGAGCTCTACCTGGAACAGACTACATCTCCTTCTTCAGATGGATACTTTCACTTCTGTTTAACATAACATATTTTGTTCATCATTTGGCCTCATAAATCTCAAAACGAGCCTACTGCAGGAATACAGAGCAATTCTGCTGTTGCACTTTAAATTCTTCCTTTTTCTTAATGTTATGTTAAAAATAATGTTAAAATAGTGGTTTGGATACCTGATTACTAGTCTTGTTCTGTAGCTCAGGTGTTCTTTCACTGAAAAAGGGTGAATGTGGCACAGTCATGATTGTATATGTCACAGGCAGAGTGAATCTCCTTGATTAATCTCAGTGTAGAGATCTAAAATTTGCTATCAAAGTCACCGTCAGCTGCCCTTTTATAGCCAAAGAAGAGAAACACAGACCACCGGAGTGCCATTCATCATTTGTATTTCCGATTCTGTTTTAGACTGAGATGAAGCACATCTTAGAAGTGTCTTAAATTTCCTAAAGGACTTAAGATTAACTGACTGACTGAAGGTCACATGCCAGTGCTTTCCTTTAGTGGTTGAAGAGCTTTCTGTTTGTTTATTTGGTTTCATTCTGAAAACATTCCTGGAAGACATAAAATCTTCTAATAATGATCTATATTTACTTTTATTAAAAATCACAGAGGATTCTTTTCAGAATCATAAGACATAGTACAGATTTGCCTTTTTAAAAAAAAACAAAACAACCTGTTCATTCTACAGAAACTTCATGTGTTTTAAAATAATACATGATGTGTTTTATTGCCTTAAAATTTGCCTTAATACATTGTATTTTATATTTTAATTTGTTTACTTTTGAATTATTTTAAGTGATTTATTCAGCAGCTAACATAAATTATTTAGTTTATTTTAAATGAGATGATACTAAAAATGTTATGTTGATTTTCAGAAAATGAGTTATGACATGTACATTTCCTTTCTACTATTCAAAGTCACAGAAGGAATTATTATTGCATCAAGTATTTCTATTCCCGGTGTTTCTCTGGTGGTATTTTTCTTCCTGTACTGATTCTGACATGTGATATTCCTTTAACATACCATGAGGAACATAGTACACAGAGAGGACTATTGTGTCCTATTCTGCTTTTTTTTAATTATTATTATCATCATTTATTTATTTATTTATTTATTTATTTATTTTAAATCCACATTGTCTAATGCCTCCATGTAATAAAGAAGTAGATAAATCTATTAACCTGTAGAACTGGAAAGCATAGGTTCTGTGGGTATAAATATCCTTACCTATGCCAACAGATTTCCTTGATAAGCAGGCATTCAGCACAAACCTGTGAGCCATTTATACTTGGTATTGGCAAACCATTCTGATCAGTGTTTAACTGTTGCAATGTCATGGCATTCATCACTGGGTTGTCCATGTTTCTGCTGTGTTTCCACTGAGCGCTAACATTCCTCTCTCAGCTTCGACACTACACAGAATGCTTCTGAGTTATCCCCAAGAACTAACCGTAATACATACATCAACAACTAAAGTGATATGGAACACCCCCCCCAAAAAAAAAAAGATAAAGGCAGCAACATTATTATTATTATTATTATTATTATTATTATTATTATTATTATTATTATTATTATTATTATAAAGTTGTTTTGCCTTTCTTAGCAAAATCACTGCCGAACTGTGCTCTCACATGCTTGGAGATCATAGAATCATAGAATCAGAGACTAAAGCAGTTTAAAGAGATATTCAGGCAGCTCTATCAAGAGAAAATATCACACGTGCATGTGATATTTTATATATATATGTGTGTGTGTGTGTGTGTGTATTATACATATACATTATTATAATCTATATTATATATATTATACACACACATATATATAATTTTATATATATATATATGTATAGAAATGAGGAAAACAGAAGTATAAGATAAAATCAGTGTTGTTTAGGTCACATCCTGAAAACCTGTCTTCAATACTCCTTTCTGTGTGTAACTTTGTGCATTTGCTCTGCATGTACAACTATCTTTTATGCAGTGGTAGGGCCCTGAATTGTTTAATGGATTTTGCTGGTGTTGACTAGTCCTCTCCTCCACCATGATATGCCTCCAGCCCTTAAGCACTAGCCCCAGAGCCTCATTTCAACTCAGCCCAAGTCCAGGATTCCCTGCTTCATTGATGCCATAAGACTGTGAATCCTGCCCAGCTATGTGCACTGCTGATTTGTGTTCAATCAGCCAGTGGGCTGATCTCAGCTTTATATTCCTGAGTGTTCCTTGGGATAAACTGTTGGACTTGTTTAATTGTCTTGATTCCTGATTCACAACAGCGACACAGAAAGAGGACATCATTATCATGAGGAGTTAATCTTTAAATATCCATTAATTTAAATGGTCTCTTTTTGAAATAAATAGGTTCACTGATAACAAGTTTCTGATTTGTTCTACCTGTTTTAAAGTAACAAAGTGAGGCATATAAGCAAGGAAAACAGATACAGCTTCATTTTATCAGACATCAAGGCAATTGTTGGATGTCTCATTCAGGTTCACTGGTTCAACATCTTAAATCAGTTTTCAGTGTTTTGAGAACTTTCCTTCTCTACTCAGATGTTCCAATACAGGCTGGTGACTAAGTGAGTAGTTCAGAAGACTGGAATGAGTTCTGACCAAGGGATGAAAGAGACTAAAATGATTATTAGACTGACATCTTTTGAGTTCTGGCATTCAGGGGAGTGTGTGGGAGCCTTCACCATTTCACCTAGATTCACAGTAGGCCTCTTGGTTACGGGATTCATTCTCTCTCCTATTTTGCTTGATTCATTAGCTCAATTTTCAATTATATTGTATTATATTGTGTTATCCTGTATTTTGATATAGTGTTTAGTAAATAAGTGTGCCTCCTTAGATCGTTGCCGCTGTTTTCTTTTCCTAATTAACTTTTTCCTTTCGGCCTAGGGCCCCTGCGGGGCTCACAGCCCCTGTCACGGATGCAGGTGGATTTTTCATTTAAACCGTGACACCTAGACAGTCTTGAGAGGTGGGCTAATGCCAACCTCATGAAGATCAGTGAAGCCAAGTACAAGGTGCTGCACATGTGTTGGGTCAATACCAAGAACAAATACAGGTTGGGTGGAGAATGGTTTCAGACCAACCCCAAGGAGAAAAATTGGAGGTGTTAGTTGGTGGAAGACTTAACATGAGATGGCAACATGCACTTGCAGCCCAGAAGGCTGGCTGTATCCAGGGCTGCAACAAGAAAAGCATGACCAGCAGGTCAAGGGAGGTGATTCTGCTCCTCCGCTCTCATGAGACACCATCTGGAGTATTGCATCCAGTATTATGTTGGCTTCCAGCACAAGAAGGACATTGAGTTATTGGAGTGCATCCAGAAGAGGGCAGTGAAGATAATCAGAAGGGGAAACTGGGGCTCTTCAGCATGGAGAAGAAAAGGCTCTAGGGGGACCTTGTAGTGTCCTTCCAGTACCTGAAGGAGGCCTACATGAAAGCTGGGGACGAACTTTTTATAAGGTCATGTAGCAACAGGATGAAGGGAACTGGCCTTAAACTGAGCAAGGGTAGATATTAGGAAGAAATTCTTTACTATGAGTGTGGTGAGCCCTTGGAACAATTTACCTAGATAGTCTTGGATACCACCTCCCTGGAGGTGTTCAAGACCAGGCTGAATTGGGTTTTGAGCAACCTGGTCTAGAGGGAAGGGTTTGGAACTAGATGATCTTAAAGGTCCCCTCCAACCAAAACCATTCTATAATTCTATGAAATATAGATGTGAATGTTCTTGTAAAGAATTAATACCCTTTCATCTAAAATCTGCGTATGATCACAGAATCACAGAATCATAGAATTGTAGGGGTTGCAAGGGACCTCCAGAGATCATCAAGTCCAACCCCCCTGCCAAAGCAGGTTCCCTACACCAGGTTGCACAGGTAGGCATCCAGGCAGGTCTTGAACATCTCCAGAGAAGGATACCCCACAAACCCCCTGGGCAGCCTGTTCCAGTGCTCCATCACCCTCACTGTAAGCAATCGTGCACATTTGTGCGGAACTTCCTATGCTCCAGTTTCTGGCTGTTTCCCCTTGTCCTGTTTCCACACACTGCTGAAAAGAGTCCCCCACAGCTTAGATATTTATAGACCTGAATCAAGTCCCCTCTCAATCTTCTTTTCTCAAGGCTGATAAGACTCAGATCACTTAGCCTTTCTTTAAAGGGGAGATGCTCCAGGCCCTTCACCATCTTAGTGGCTCTCCACTGGACTCTTTCCAAGAGATCCCTGTCCTTTTTGTACTGGGGAACTGAGAACTGGACACAGTACTCCAGATGAGGCCTTACCAGGGCAGAGTAGAGGGGGAGGATGCAGGTATTACTCTATGGTAACTGTCTCTTGACCTGCAGATACTGAGGTAAATTGTTGATGAGTTATATACTGTTTAAGTTTAGAGTGATAATTACTGATTTGTTAATTTCTCCTATAATTATGTGAAAATATATCCCAGTTGAGGTTTTTGAATGTTAACTGATTACAAACTTAGTTATGTGTTTTGTTAATGAACAAAAAGTTCTTACTGTCAAAATAAACAATTAAATTTTAAATTACCAGCAAGCTAGAGTTCCTTATTTTTTAAATTGTGGATGTTTTTTTTATTAAAAGTACAGAAATTCCTCCCTGGAGAAATATGATTCATTTTCCTAAAGGAACTTTAATTAATTTAGTTAGATTTCATATCCACTCTTTTACTCTGGGAACCCTTGACATAACTTAAAATGGAAGTATTAAAAATTCCCTTTATTATGATGGAGAGATAGACTTTTCAAAGTGTGTTATATTTGTATTACCCCCAAATGACAAACTGTATGAATCAGAATGGTAACAGTTCTCATTTTGAAATAGATTAAAATCCTCTCCTTTCTTCAAACACTGTAAAGATATGCTGAGCCTTAGAATCACACCCTGAAGACGGTTAAAATTATCTATCCAAAGTAAAGAAGGGAAAGACAAATAATAAAGGCAGAAAAAATGCCTGAGTTTCCTACAATATTATCACATTCAGAGATGAGATGCTGCATTTGCGTCCAAGTATCCCACTGAGGAAATCTTTAATGTGATCTGTCCTTAAGAGTGGCCTACTGTATGTGAGGAAGTGAAACAACAATATAACAAGAGGAGAATGCCATTTTAGAACACAAGAATAAGTCGGTTAATTTTTTTGGAATCACAAAGAGTTGAATTTCTGTACTTAGGATAGGATTCACTTTGAATGATATACTGCAGCTGAAGTCAGACCCAAGTCTGATCTAATTCTTCCTTTTCTAATCAATAACAAGAAATAAGAACACTTGGGGAGTGATTTATTTATCTTATCTCATAAATAATTTGTAAGATAGGAAGGATAGATCCTCAAGACAATTGTTCACTTGTGGGAAAAAAAATTAAAAAAAAAAAAAAAAGGAAAAAAGAAAGAAATTTATTCAGACTTAGACTTAGTTGTTTAAATTACAAGATACTTATCGACTACGATAGTGACCATGACACATGAATGTATAGTCATGACTTTTCCATGAAAGGCAAATACACTTCCTACCTTCTCCCATCAATTTACATGTAGTTTATCCAAATTATCATAGCAGTTCACAGGATATAGTAATAAAGTATTGCTTCCTAATTTCAAAAACTTTCAGTAAATAAGTGTTTCAGATTAAAATTAAGTTGCTTTCCTTTGATACCTGAATTGCAAGACAACTAAATTATTTCTGAATAAAAAGAATATGTTCCTGTGAAAACAGGCATTGCTTATTTTCAAAACACCTTCAGGGATGAATGACAGAATCTCCTATCAAACATAAGTGTCACACTTTTTTGGAATAAACTGTGACTGCATGTTTAATAGAGCTTTATTTACAGACCTACAGAAAACAGATTTAAGAGGAATCATAATCATAGAATAGGCAAAGTTGAAAAAGAGCTACAAGATCATTCAGTCCAACCATCCACCTATCAACAATATTTCCCAACTAAGTTGTGTCCCTTAGTACAACATCTAAAGGTTTCTTGAACATCTCCAGAAATGATGACACAACCACCTCCCTGGACAGCACCTTCCAGTACCTAACCACCATACTGACGAAGTAATTTTTCATAATATCCAAACATCAAGCAGATGAGTAGGGACAAAAGAAGAACATCTGACCCAGACTGATGAAAGGGATATTCCATACAATACAACATAATGCTCAGCAACAAAAGTTCCAGAAGAGAAGGAGGAATGGATCAACATTTGTCTTCTCAAGAAACCATTGTGCATGATGAGTCATGTTTTTCTAGCGTTGAACACCTGCCTGCTGATGGGAAGTAGCTTTGCTTGTGCACTAATGTCTTTTATTTTACTACTTGACAGTCTTTATCTGCCGTAGGAAATTCTCAGTTTTGCCTTGCAACTCTCTTCCCCATTCCACATACAGAGAGTGAGCAAGCAACTGTGTGGTACTGAGCTGCATACTGGATTAAACCAGAACAAAAACTGAAGACTTTATGCAGCCATTTTGACAGAGCTGAAGTGTCTTAATATAAACACCAACTATTGAAGCATTCATCTGACACAAGATGAAACTGTTGGATCAGGTCCAAAGAGTGGAGAATCAGCCAGGAAGCTGATAACTTGTAAAGACTGCCCATAAATTTTCCCATAAATGGGAAAAGCAACCCATTCATCTAAATTCCGTGAAGTGATTTGAATATCTGAAGAGGTTTCTCTAAAGTACAAGGGTAAGCTTATTTTTGGAGTAACCAATCACATTATCATTTGGTCCTATGAATTTTATTAAAGTTAGTTGGGGAAAGACTTTTAACAAACAACACATCAAATTAATGTTGCATGTTTCTTTTTCCATGAAATACATCCTCTTAACTCAATTGCCTTTGCTTTATCTATAAAAAAAATTGCAGTCTTCCACATCAATAGCCTCACTTCATCTAATTGTCCTCTTTTTTCTCTTTTTTTTCTTCTTTTTTTCAATTTCTTTCAGAAGAGTTTAACACCAATTAAAAACAAACAAACAAACAAAAAAGAACAAGAAAAGAACCTTACTACACAGACATATTACATCATAATCCTATTACAAGTTAATATTGCTAGTCAGAGCAGTCTATTGCAGTAGCTGTCCTTGCAGAGTTCTTGTATTAAAATGTTCTCAACATCTTCATCAGTCTAGGCACGGCTCAGGGAAACAACCACACTGTTCAGTATGATTTCATCTCATGTAGGTCATCCTTTAATTGAGCTAACTGGAACAGAAGGGCTTCGAATATTTTCTGTGATCCATTGGAACCCATTTCCCACATTTTTGTATGTCTCAGCATTTTACTTCTTTGTTACTGTAGCTGTTGCTTGTTTTTTTTCATTGCTATTTGTTCTTGCGTTTCTGCATCTGAGTTTTGAAGAAAACATTCAAAGTTTGTGATTAGTTTCTGAGTTTCTGTCAGTTTTATTTGTACTACTCAACTTATTTTTGTATTAAAATGGTTGCCTGGTAGAATACAAAGATCAGTAAAACTGGAAAACATCTGCATTTTCTGAAGAAGTATTGCAATCATTTAAAGTTGTTCTTCTTTATATAGGTCAATGCAATCATTGTCTGAACTGGAAAAACTAATATAGACAAAGTACAATGCATTGTCAAGTCTGTGAGAAGGCAACGTTCTTTGAAAAATAATCAGCCTATCTTTTCACGATTCAAGCTCATAAATCAAAATTTCACTATTTATTCACTAGCTAAGTTTAAAAACTGGACAATATTCAATAACCATATGTGTTTTTTAATTTAAGTTTGTTTGTTTGTTTGTTTAATTATTGTTATGTTGTTGTTGTTGTTATCATTATTATTTTGCAACCACCAATTTTTTTAGGGAACTGGTAACTACGCATCATTTAGAGCTCTCCTAAAAAATGTGACTCTGGGTACTGAACTGTGAAAGCTTCATGGGCTACTATGGCTTGGCATCCGTGGAGAATAATGCTGGTTCAAAGATAACAGTGATACTTATATAGCCTTATTCAGACAGGATATCTGACAGTGCTTTATCATAGAAAATAATATAACAGAAGAAAGAAGCTAAACACTCTGCCAAGGACCCATCTGGAAGTGCTGGATTTAAATCCATCTGCAGCAAGAGGCAGAGCCTCAGACTTTTTGGTGATGAAGTACTTCTGGAAGTGTGGAAGGGCATAATGGGGAACAAAATTTACTTTCCCTCAAATGACTACAAAAATGAGAGGCTGAACAATCCACAGAATCTGTGCTCTGGAAAATGACAATGGAGAATTATGAATTCACTGTAATGAAAACAGTAGAAGTATTGTTTCCTTCTTTTTTCCAGTAGATGAGAAAAAACAAATGTGTTTCAGGAAACCTCTGTGGAAACTTCAGTTCTGGAACAATATACAGAAATTATTCAGTCTCAGCAAAAATCTTTCTGTCACTAATTTTTATTCAAAGGAAACAAAATATTGATTAATTAAAAGTCTAAAAAAGAGGACAGTTTTGCTCAATATCACCAAGTTTGATGTCTTAAACCTTCCAATAGAGAAGATAAAAGAGGGAAGGGGAGCCTATTTTGGAAGGTGCTTAAAGGACGATTATCATGCCATGTTGTTCTCAATTTGGAAAATGCCATCTAGAGACATGAAAGAATATCAAGGAGCAAATATGGTACTACTGATGGTAGTTCAAAATTTAAGAGTATTTTTAAAAGAGAGTAATAATAATAATTTAAAAAAAAAAATTCACATTGTAACACACTATCTGAGCTGCTGAAATGTTACAGTTATGGCATTAGTGATGTTTCAAACAAAACTTTTCAATAATTTTAGATTCTTGAGACCATATTTTCTGCTTTAGTTTGATATTTTAACTTCTCAGAAGACAGTGATCATTTAACATCAGTGTAAATTAGGACCCATTCCTCATACTTTTTCCTTGTTTTTAGAAGAATATACAGTTTAAAGGTATGTGATGTGATCAGGTTGGATGTGTGAAAATTTTTTGGCAGTTTCCAGCTGGAATATGTTCTCTTGAGGAATCACAATCAACAATCATCATTCAGAACATTACCTAAATTCTTCAAATTCATACTAACAATGGAATGTTTAGCTTTACATTCTAGAATCTGTAATTAACATCTTGACAACTACCCTTCTAACATATAAGCAGTATTTTATTTTCCTTCACAGAAAAATGAATATAGTCAAGGGCAGCTTAAAGACACGTTTGAGTCTTTAGCTTGACAGGATACTGTTTTTTTCATGTATAAAGATTTAGAAAAGTTGTATTGATCTCAGATCTGCTAAAGAGGTGTCTAACATAATTCTCCAATTGATAAAGGAGTTACTTCCTGAAATCCTAAACAAAATTCGGCCTTAGAAAGATAGCAAAGATAACATAAATGTAAAGGAAGGTTCCTTGTTTTGTCGGTAAATTCCTGGCAATGCCGAATGTGTTGTTTAAATTGATGTGTAGCTTGGAAGGATATCATATTAATTCCTAGTATGTTCATCTCCCGATGACCTATTCTTATCCCAGAACTGTAGTTGCTCATTCCATTCAGCTGGAATTCTCTCATGAATCATCGTTACACTAAAATTTGTGAAAAGCTAGGTCAGGAAGTCTTGAATTCTTTTAACTTCTAATAAAGCAGAGAATAAACAGCACCCTAGGGACTGAAAAATGCTGTAGCAAAAAATTGAGGTCAATGAGCTCCATTTTCTCTGGTCATGGAAAACAATACTAGGTAAGTGACAGAGCACTCACATTGTACAGACTTTGCATAGACAGATTTTTTTTTCCTCTCTGTTTTAGTAAGACTTCTCTTAAAGATAATAGATTTTTGTTGGCAGTGAGAAATGTTAGGAGAAAAGTTCAGAGTCCATGAAATATTTTTTTGGGTACCGCATATTTGTGTGGATGAACATTTTGTGTTCCCAAATGAAGTATCAAACTGATAATGCAAAATTTAAATGGAGTTGCATACTTTGTGTACTACACACAAATGCATCTATTTTTCCATCTATTCTAAAAGCTTGAGCAACAGAAATTCATTCATTCATTTAAAGGAATTCATTCACTGCTTTCCACAAGCATTTAATGCCCAGACAATATCTGATTCTCAGCCTTCATAAAACATAATCACAACCTCCACCACATTCTTTTTCATTCTCAGTTTTTACTGCTGAACATAATATGAACATTACAAGGTATGGAATATCCCTTTTACCAGTGTAAGTCAGCTCTTCTGGCTATGTTCTCACCTATTTTCTTGCTCACTTGATCCTATTTGCTTGGGAAGGAAAGTGAGAAGTAAAAGCCCTGATAATGTGCAAGCAGTGTCCAGCAGCAGCTAAAAGGTTAATGTGCTATCAATATTATTTTAATCACAGCTCCAAGGCACTGTATTAAATGGGCTGCTTTGAGGATAGTTAACTTCACTGCAGACAGAGTTAGCACACTATTTCAGTGGAGAAGTAATTGCTTGCACCATAAAAATAATTATATGAAAGTAGCACATCTATAGTCAAAGAAAAGTTGACATTGCAAGCACAGGTGTCCTAACAAAAATTTGCAGTGCTTTGTCTAATAGGAATAAGGTATATTTACTTTCACAGTATCATTACCACTTTATAGATTAAATTGTTTTCACTTCAAAATTTACAACTTAATCAGATTTCTTGCCTGTCTTCTGCTCTTTCTCCATCTGAAATAAGAACATAATTATCAAGTAGTCCTAATATTGTACATGAGATGAAGTTCTAGATTGTCACAGAGTTATCTCTAGATCTCTGTCCGTGACAGGACAGCAGGCCCACAATAGCTCAAACCATGTTTTAACTCAGTAGATTGTTTCATATTTCTGAAAGCAAACTGATTATTAAGCAGAACCAGTGACTCTGGGATTTCTTCACAATGATATTTTATCCTTTATGAATAGCTGGCTCTTTGTGCTAATGATATAGGAAGTGAACAGACGTAGTTCGCTGGTAATGTGAGGTGCTAATTTGGATGGTTGCTCTTTTTATGGTTTGATCCAGAATCCATTAGTGTCAACAGAACTTCTTTCATACCTAAAGGTCAGCATGTTCTAAAGCATTTTCAAGACTGGTACTGAATTACTAGGCCAGATGTACCTTTTAGTTTATTGTGAACAATTTTATAAGCTTGTAGTAAAGATTCTATGATGTTTTATCAAAGGCCTTAGCTAATGTTGACACTTTTAGTCTAAAAAGTGTTTTTAAGTTATAAGATTTTTTACCACAAAAGAATATTAGTGTCATGTTCAAAATACTGAGGAAAATGTGACTTTTAAAATTGTTTTACTTATATAAATATACATATATATTTGTTCTATATATACTCATACATGTATACATACATAGGAGTAAAGATGAAGATATTTCCATTTCAAAATGCAGGAAGAATTGCAATAAAGATGTGAACTGGATAATACACAAAATCATGCTTATCTCTCTTTCATAAATCGTAATTTCTCAGTTTCACTTGATTCAGTTCATGCCATGTGTGTAGTCATGTGTGATAACACAAGAGCCATGTAAAGGAAGCTAAAGTTAATCAGCACCAGTTATTGAAAAGCAGACTTTTTTCAAAAGTTCCTTTTCCCCTTTTCCCCTTCCTTCCTTGTCACCATCCCCCATTCCCACTGATATTTCCTGGTATTTCAAGACTGTGACATTTAAAGATGCAGATTATTCTATATAATTTTCCACTGCAATGGAAGGTGCATATTCAGTTTCTGTGTTTGCATGAAACAGTAGAAGACCAAGGATACTCAAAACAACCTATTTAATCTGTGCTTTGTTGTTTTTTCTGCTAGATATGGTCCAAGTTGCTCTTACTCCCCCTCCTCAGTTGGACAAGGTAAGAAAATAAGATTGAGAAAACTTAGGGGCAGGGGCAGGGAAATCACTCACCAATTGTTGTCACAATCAAAGCAAACTTAATGTGGGGAAGAGGAATGAGAATTATTAACATCTAAAACTAGAGTAAAACAGTGAGAAACTAAAACTAAAAATGTCATACTCCCTTATGTTGAGGTTTAGCCTCACTCTTGGCTCTTCTATCTCCTCCCATCTGTGCAAGGGAAAGAGGGCTATGGGGAGACCATAACAATTTCTCCCACTTCTGCCTCCTCACTCTCTTCAATTGCTATGTCATGGAGTCTCTCCCACTGGATGCAGTCCTTCGACGGCTGATCCCATGTGGCCTTCCACTAGACTACAGTTCTTCAAGAAGTGCTCCAGTAGAGGTCTGTACTGTTGTGGAATGGACTGCACCACCATGGACTCCCCTTGGTCTGATGTTCCTGTCAGACTTCCTGGTCCACAGCTTGCGGTTCAAGCCTGGAGTACCATAGGATGCAGGAGAATAATGATGCCTCAGTGATTTTGTTGTCTAGAAAGCTGTTTCTGTCACATTTTTTTTTTTTTTTTTTTTTTTTCATCCATTCTACACGTTATCACACAGTATTTACAGTATTGGCCCACCTTTGATCACTGGCACATTCCTTTTGGAGTTTGCTCGAACTGGATCGGTCTGACATAAGGCAGCTTCTGGTTTCATTCCACAAAATATTTTAGTGCCACTGCCATGAAAACCATGCCACATAAATCTAGCAAAATTGCTAAACATAGCCACTTGCAGCATAAGCAGTCGGTACAGATATTTTAAATAGTTTTGATTATACTTTATTGTACTCACAAGACACATGTTATATAATTTCATATTTTGTTTCATGACTGTCTGACTGCAGCCTTTATAATTAGATTTCCAGTACACACATTTTTAAAATTAGATTGTCATGAATAGGCTTAATAAACAATTAAAAATGAACTTTTCTAGGAAAGCTTCTACTGATAAACTCATTCATTAGAACAAGCATCAGAAGAATGGGAACTGGGAGTCTTAATCAAGAGAATTCTATGCTTTCTGTGGTTTCCCACTGAATATTCATATGGTATTTTTCAAGCCATTTATCTTTCTCTACTTCAGGTTTTGTTTGTTTGAGGTAGACAAGAGAACAGAACATGATATGGAAGAATATCAATGAGAGTGTAATAAATATAAACAATTAATCAGAGTCTGAATGGGACTGGTAACTGGAGACCAGTCTATCTGATCTTGATGCTAGGAAAGTCCGTGGACAAGATTATCATGACTCCCACCACACAGCACATACAGTAAATCCAGTTGGTCAGTCGCAGTCAGCAAGTCCACCTTAACTACCTCCTTCTGCAACAAGATGACTCACCTAACGGATGAGGGAAAGGCTGTGGATGCTCCCTATCTAGATTTCAGAAAAACTTTTGATGCTGTTTCTCACAGTATTCTGTGAGGAAGTAGGAGCTCATGGCTTGAATGGTTGCACTTTTCTCTAGAGAAAACCTTGGAAAGATGGCCATGCCCAAATACTTATGGTGAGTGAAGTTAAGTCCAGTTAGAGGGCAGTCATAAGCAGTATCCCCAGGGCTCAGTGATGGGGTCAGTTATCTTTAGTATCTTTATCAATGGTCTGAACGAGGGAATCAAGTGCACCTCCATTATTTTATGGATGAGTTCAAGTTAGGCAGTAGTGTTGATCCCCTTGAGGGTAGGAAGGCTCTTTAGTGGGATTTGGATAGTCTGGATTAATGGGCTGAGGCCAACAACATGAGATTTAACAAGACTGGGTCCTGAGCTTGAGTCATAACAACGCCATGCAGCAGTACAGCCCTGGTCAAGTGTTAGAAAGTTGTATAGAGGAAAAAGACCTAAGAATACTGGTAGATAGACACTGTATATGAGCCAGTAGTGCACCCAGGTAGCCAAGAAGGCCAACAGAATCCTGACTTCCATCACAAACATTGTGAACAGCAAGGCTCGAAAAATTATTATTGTTCATATAATTATGACTATTGTATAGTCAGCTCTTGTGACATCATACCTCAAGTACTGTGTTCAGTTTTGAGATCCTTGCTACAATAAAGAAACCGAGGTTCTGGAGCATGTACAAAGAAGGACAACAAGGTTGATGAAGGGTCTACAGAACAGCTGTTATGAGAAGGGGCTGATGGAGCTGAGGTTATTTAGTATAGCGAAAAGGAGGCCTAGGGGAGATCTTATCAATCTCTACAACTACCTCAAAGGAAGATGTAGCAGGGCAGTATCTTCTCTCAAGTGATAGGACAAGAGGAAATGTACTGAAATTATGTCAGGGATGGCCTAAGATGGATATTAAGAACATTTTCTTAATTGAATAAGTTGTAAAGCATTGGAACAGGCTGTGCACTGAAGTGGTTGAGTTACCATTTTTGACTTATTTAAATGATGTATAGATGTAGTGCTTAGGGATATAGTTTAGTGGTATACTTGACTGTGATAGGCTAATAGTTGGACTTAGGTGGTCTTAGAGTTCCTTTCCAATGATTCTATGGTTCAGTGACTGAACTCTAACAGGAAAAAATTAAAAAAAATTGAAAAAAGATATAAGGAAAAAATAATTCCTTTTGGTTTTAGCAGACTAAATGTGTATATTCAAGTCATTTCAGTTCTCAAACAAGCATAATTTAAAGAAAATAATATTTCTTCTTAAAGTTCCTTTCTGCATTTCATAGCATTTTCTGGCTTAGTAAAAAATAATCTCAAAATGAAATGTGTTAATGATCTTCTTTAGGTTGCTATAAATACATAAATCAAAGTACTAGTGTTGTTCTTGCTTTATAATGAAATATTTTTCAGTTAAAGCCAATTATATTTGCAGTGGCTTATCATAGCAATTATATGAAGCAGCAGGCCAGTCAGTAATGACTTTTTTTTTGTTAAGGGAGCTCTAAGAACACTTCCAGTGGAGCTCCATTACCTGGATAACAATCACAGTTTTAAATTAGGTACCAATGCAAGTAATTTAGTTTTGTTTTTGTACTTAATTGGTCATTAACTTGCTCGTGCCAATAATTTTATTTCTATACCACTCATTCATTAAATACTCCTTGAAACATCTATCTGGAAACATTTATTGCCGGGTAAAATAAATAAATAAATAAATAAATAAATAAATAAATAAGAGGGGAATTCCTTATAAAATATTTCAATGTTTGTGTGACACCTTTATCTCCTTGTGAACAAATCTGAATGGTAAAGTATATCTTTTTTCCACTGCAGAAACCATGTGGTCATTAACATAAGTCAATAGAAGCCGGGTAACTGCTATTCTTGACTGAGTAATATTTGTGTGTAGTCTAGCATCTTGCTGCTGTGAGTTGTTAGAACCACATGCTCATAAGAGCTGGAATGAACAATTATGCAATAACTTTCCTGAGGCGGGATTTTTTTTTTCCTTTCATTCTAGTGGCTGCCTGGTGTTTTATGTCCTGGAATATGGCATTTTGTACCATTTTTATTTTTTTTAAGAAATAAATCTAATTTAATGCAAATGTGAATGTTCTCATTATCCATATAAATGTTTAATCCTTTTTAAAATTCTTCTAATAAGGCCTCAGTGATATTTTTGTGGCAATAAGCTCTCTAGGTTAATTATGCATGTGCAACAAAGTACATCCTTTTATCAGTTTTAAATTTAAATCCTGACTATTTACTGCTACACACAGGAACTTTATAAATCCATATTGTGCAATTTTCTGCTCCAGGCACTTTACTGAAGTAAGCATATGCATGATTATAATGGCTGGAGGACGTCCTAATATGTTCTTCCCATCTCTGACTTCTTTCTGAGGTCTGTTTCTCCACAAAGTGGATTTTTGTTCAGTGGGTTTGGACTGGAGCATCGTGTAAGGTAGAAACAGAAATGAAAACTTCACCAAATAGCTTAAGAAGATGGTCAAAATGAATAATCATTCTGGAGTCAAACTAAATAGAATTTTGAAGACATAGTTCTCACATACACGTATAAACCACAACTAGTAGAATTTTCATTCCCTCCATAGTGATTGGAATATATATGTATGAGCTTTCCTAGCTCATTATCTAATCTAGGAAAGCTTAATTGTTTAGGTCAGGCAATAAAGTCTCACAGCTTTTACATACAGAAGCCCATCTGCTTTTTCACAATAAGTATCAATCACATTTGTTAAATTTTAAATTGAAGATCACTTATTTTTGGACATATGTTGCATCTAAACACTGAGTGGATTTGTGCAAACTTCTTTCTTATGTAACAGGAACCATTTTGTATATTAAACAACCAACCAAAATTAAAATTTCGATGTCTTCTTGCTGACTTTTTAACATCAGCCAAGTAACATTTAAATGATCAATTAATTTTCTATTCCTATAGAATTGTTATTGATTTTAGAGCTTTTTACATAGAAATTTTGAAATTATTATTACTATTATTATTATTATTATTATTATTATTATTATTATTATTATTATTATTATTTACACTCAGTTAAAAAGAAGGAAAAAAACACAAAACAAAACAAAAAGAAAAAAAAAAACAATAAAAACAACAAGATGTGAGATGTTATTAATAAGAATAACGTAGCCAACACTGGAGAAAACAAGAAGATTAAATTAGAATATTTGGGTACCGGAGCCTGAAAAAGTACAATAGCATAATGGCTATTAATTAAGTTAATTAGAGAGTCATAAAAAGCAGTTAGCCACACTTTATTGGAAAACTGTATTTCAGCAAAATGTGTTATCTAAGATCAAGTCTTGAGGAGCAGACAGACTCCTGCACAGCATTTCAAGAATATGGAAGAAGCAAGACATTTTCCCAAGTGAGCAAGTGCTTTTGCTTTGCACTGGAAATATCTGAAATGATCTTTTTACACTGAGTGAGGGAAGTGTAATTTTAGTGCTTTCAATTTGTTTATGTAACACAGAAACAGTCTAAGAAGCTCCTAATCAGTATGACTGTAGTAACTGGGTATTCATGCTGATTTAAGAATAAGCTGAAAACAGAAGTTGTTCTTCAGCCGAATGGAACAAGGAAAGTTTAAATTCATGGTCATAACTGAGCAACTGTTTATTTCTTATTACAAAAAATGAACTGTCCTATAACCACAGTGACTCTGGGAGCTAAAAAAGTGTTCAACATTCCAAAACATACTGTAGAAAGTCTTCTGCAAAATCATAAATAACTTTTTAAGATGAAATACTTTAACACTAAGAAATTCTCTTTAGAATTAATTGGAAATATTCCAATTTAAAAAGATACAGGAAAAGACTGAACATTGAATGACAGAATAGTTAAAAGTTAGGGCAGAAAAGGACCTTAGAACTGTCTTCAGTTTTTAGAGTCTGGGACAGGATAATGGAGATTAGCAAATGCAGGAAAAGCTAGAGCTGAGAAAGAAGGGAATGTAATTTCCATTTATGATAGTAATACCCATGATGAGAGAAAAGCTATTGCATAAGGGAGGAGTAGCAGATAAAGAGTATGAGTAATAAAAAATGGTCACCAGGAATATAGCAAATTCTGCCACTGCTGAGATCTTCAGGAATGAGAAGAAGATAGAGAAGATGGTCAGCAAGCAATTAACAGCTCTGTATTAATTTAAGAAGCTCAGAAAAATGAAAGAAAGGACTTGCATTGCTTTTATAGACTCTGCAGTGAGATAGTGGAAGTTTAGTAAAAATGTAGAAGTGCCACAGTGTGATTTTGAATGCATTTGGATTGGATCATCTTCTCAGAGAGGCAGAAATAGAAAGTAAAATAGAGAGAAAAAAATAAATAAACAAAAGATGTCAAATATTACTTTGGAGAAAAATCATAATAGCTATTATACTAGGGAAAAGTGTTATGTATCTATAAATTCTTGCTATGGTTTTCCTGTCAAATGAATCTAAAGCGAGAAAAAGAGAAAGAAAGAGAGGGAGAAATACACTTTAAAGCAGTAATGAAAACATACTGTGCATGTTTTCAGCAAGGAAGAGGACATTCATAAATGCACATCTGTTAAAGAACTACGAAAGAACTGGAGGAATGGACATGCCATTTGTGGAAAAGTTAAAAACACAACCTATAGGACAATATAACAGTAAAAATGAAATGGTTGGAATACCATGAAAATCAGAATATGTTATACAGACATCACATCAGATACATCCTAGAATAATGTCTTCGTCAGTGACATAGATGATGGCACCCTCAGCAAGTTTAATGACACCACAGTAAGCCATGCTATTGATACCCTTTTTGGAAGGGTAGACAGTATTAGGACAAGGGGAAACGGTTTTAAGCTCAAGGAGGGAAGGTTTAGTTTGTCAGGGGGAAGTTCCTTACAGAGACTGTGGTGAAGTGCTGTAACAGGATGCCCAGAGAGATGTGGACACTCTGTCACAGGCCAGTTTAGATGGGGCACTAGGCAATCTTGTCTAGTACCAAATCTGAAAGTTGGTGGCCCTGTTTGTGGAAGGGGATTTGGGATGTTGTGATTCTTGAGGTCCCTTCCAACCCAAACCATTCTAGGATTCTATTATTCTATTATTATTATTGCTGTTATTATTATTATTATTACTATTACTATTGTAATTAAAAATTAACTGTTCTAATTCAATTTCATTTTAAACATTGGGAAATTAGATTATGTGTTGTGTCTGCTTCCCAAAAATAGTACGTACAGTTAAATGGAATGATCTTTGGAAATCCTATCTGTTCAGAATACAGCTTGATGAAAAAACAGAAGTAAAAAGCAGGAAAACTGACTATGAACAAACTCAGTAGCTAAAATACTATTGTCAATCATCTGAAATAGTATCCTAGGTAATATAAATACTGTGTTTTTTTTGTTTGTTTTTTTTTGCTAACAAGGAGAAAGAAAAGACAGAGAAGTTAAACTGATAACGTTCTATTGCTATTTTTCTAGTATAATCAAGAGCCGGCTACATCTCCTTAGATTCTAACTGTTTTGTTTGTTTGCATGCTACCTTATTCGGTAACACAATGCCAAAACTTTTCCTATTTTTAAATAATTATGTGTATACACATATATACATATGTCTATATACATATGTATATAAACACAGAGACATATATATATGTATACACATATATACAACAGATCTCTAAAAGTGAGAAGAGATTAGCGTAGTCCATACACTGAATGCTCTCAAACAAAAATAAATTAATTACAGCAGTCGCACAGAATCGTGACTTTACCAAGAAAGGGCTGGACTGTTATGCCAAATAACTAATGTTTGTGAATTATTTTTTTTTTTAGCTGAAAAAAAATATAGAATAATAGTTTTACTTTTGAGTTCATTTGTCATAAGTAGTGGCAAGCTTTTTGAAGAACACTCAGTGAGAAGCAGAAGGCAAGATATTCTGATTCTGGAAACATTCTTAGGTTTTGTGAACTCTTGTAAATAGTAAATAATATTGGTGCCTAATAGTCAAAGAATAGTGCCAGCTCTGGCAGAGAAGTATGTGAAAACAATAGATATACGACACAAAGACACAGTAATGTGAAATGGCTCAAGAGATGCACCTTAACCGTACTTTCAGGATGTGTGTGACACTTTCTTTAGTCCAGTTTTCAGATAATGCCAGTTTTAGATAATCTAGTTTTAGATAATGCTTTCTAGAATAAGTATTCTGTCACTGTCAGAGCTGTCTCCATTAGTGTGGCAGCATTTAAACATTAAGTGTCTGAAGATCTTTTTTATGTATTTGTGGAAGTTGGTAGTAGCAGAAAATATCTTGTCTAAGTAACCAAAGCATTGTGATCCCATCTGCACATGAAGAAATTGGTGATGATGTTTAAAATTCTGCCTATATTTTTCTGGACTCATTGTATTTTTCACCTAAAAGCAGTAAGAAAAAATTGAAATTGATAGTTTTGCTTTTGTCAGCAGCCAACATTAGATGAGTTTTGTGGGAATGCAACATCATAATTTCAGCTGGTGTAACTCCACTGGTGATGCCAGCAGAATTTTATTTTTATTTATCAATGTCAGCTCAGAATAACTGAGGCAATTTTTGATGCAGACTAATTGCTATTTATGGGTGAGGCAGGAGTGACCTGAAACCATGCAGCCAATCCATTTGACACAGAACACATGTATAAAAATTAAACTAACATTTCATTGAACACAGGTTATATTACAATAAATCTGTGCTGAAATAAATGTTAAGTTATATTATTGTGTGTAAACCAATAATACAGAGTTAAAACACATCTAAGCCAGGTAGTACACTTTGTGAAGATTTCAGATGGAAACAAGTATCTTCATACTAAAAATAGAAGTGTTTAAATCAATGAAAAAATAAAGGTTGAGTTTGTGAGTCTAAGACACATGCCTAGAAAGTGCTACCATTTTGGAGTCATCCAGACTAGTATGAAATACAAAGTTATATATATATATATATATATATTCATGCCTCTGTTTTTTCTTTTACTTCACTTTCCATCACTATATATTATTTAAACTTACTCATGGCTTTCATTCAATCTGGAATCTTCTCTCTCTCTCTCTTTTAAACAAAATAAATTACTTAATCATACTCATTTTTCTCTTCTAGCTTTATCTTTTATCTTTCCTTTCTATGTATATTATATTGTGTATATCGTCCATATGCCATATACCCATAATGAAAGTTTTGAAATCTAACCTTTTTAATAATAGATATAGCAAGTCAAGGAAGTGATATATGACTCAACTTAAAGATAATGAGTAATTATGAATGATACTAATAGTCCCTTAATGTTAATGTCATTCTACTGATTTAATACAGCAATTATTTTCACAAATGAAAAACATGCAGATGATTAGAATAATTTTTTGAAACCTTCATTTTCTAACTCCCTCAATAGTTTTGTTAATTTAGAACTAATATTGAGTAACCGTCATACTAATTTTTTGTTTAATATTTTAGCACCATAACAACCACTGATTGGTTTATAGTTAAACCAATTAATTATATTTATGATTATTTCTGTGAGTAAAAATATTCTACTGATAGTCTCAAACTAAGAAAAAAACTGCAGAACTTGGCTCATTTCCCACATAAAGTATATGTTATGAATGGCTTTGTTTGTGTAAATATTGACTTTGAGGACCTGACAAACATCTCGAGTAAACATCATCAGTGTCGTTTTCAAATTTCATGGAAACTGATAAACAGAAATGCTTTAAGTTGAAATGTATCCCATTTTGCAATTTGATAAGCAGTGTTATCTGCCTTGGTACAAGATCATCCTTTAAGATACCAAAGAAAAATAAATAAAATAAGGAGACAACACATATTTTAATTGAGATTTGAAAAGTAATTGATGAATGTACTAGTCAGAAAGTGTCTTATATTTTAATCTAAATGATGAACTAGGCTCTATTGGTATTTACTGTCATGTCTTCACTGCAGCACGGATGTAGAGTTTAGAAGAAAAAATGCACGTGTTGATACCCTACGGAATAGATGCTGTATATAATCACCTGCACATACACTTAGTGTTTTCTTATACCACTATTGTTCAAATGTTAATGATTACTTAAATTAAATTCAGCAATGGTATTTTCTTCCAAAACGATTTGGTAGCTCACTTTCTGCTCTCCATCTTCAGTATGCACATAAGAAAACAGTGTTTAAACTAGAAAGCTATCTAGATTATAATATATAGAAACCATTATCCACTCACCATGTCAGTCCCCTATACACTGTTTAAACCTCATAGTCTTTCAGAAGACATCAACCTGCTATCCTTGCTCTAGGGGTAAGTATTGGTCAAAATCTGTTGTGACATTTAATTTGTGCCCACTTTTCTAAATCCTTTATATATCATCCCAACAAAGCCTTTCAGTATAGTAGAGCTGAGAGTAATAAGATTTGTTATCCAATAGTGCTATCCTAAAACTCTTAAACCAGGAATGAATTTCTTTTTCCATTACAAAATAATACCTCCTTTCACCTCTTACATTGTTTTATAGCTCATCTTGGTGTTCTTTTTAGGTAAGAAAGAAAGACTAGGTTTGTTTATTTCTGCTTTGTTTTCCTAGAGACTATTGCAATTGTGCTGTAAAAAAAATGTTAGGAAAAATTAGAAAGAAATAAGAAAATAGCTGAAGACTGGAGGGAAAAATACACTCCCAAGAACAGATACAGAGGGATAGAGGGAGGAAGACAGGAGGATACACTTTCTGAAATGTAAGTTTAGTTTTCAAAACTGTCAAAAGTAAAGCTAAGTAAAAAGGAATTAGTTTAGAATTAGAAACAGTATTATAGAGTTATATATATGGAGTTTGAAGGGACCATTCAAGGTTATCCAGCCCAACTCCCCTGCAATGAACAGTTAATTATACAGCTAGATCAGGTTACTAAGACTCCATCCAGCCTGAACTTGAATGTCTCTAGGGGGGGTGGTGCACCACACCTCTGGCCAACTTGTTCCAGTGCCTCACTACCATTATTGCAAAAAACTCCTTCCTTATATAGTATAAATCTCCCCTCTTTTATGTTGAAACCATCTCTTCTTGTCTTATCAGAATAGACTCTGCTAAAATCTGTAAGCTTCTTTCTTACAGTCCCAATTTAGATAGTGAAAGGCTGCTCTCAGGTCTCCCCACAGCCATCTCTTCCCCAGGCTGAAGAGCCCCAGCTCTCTCAGCCTGTCCTCTAGCAGGTGGCATTCCATCCCATGGATCATTTTTGTCACCCTCCTCTGCATGTGCTCCAACAGGTCCACATTTCTACTGTTATGAAGACTCCGTATTTGAGCACAGTACTCTACATGAGGTCTCAGTAGTGCAGAGTAGAGGGGCAGGATTGCCTCTCTTGACCTTCACACTTCTTTTGAAAGAGCACTTCACTGTAGGTAATCATTTCTTGCTGTTTTGCATGTAGCATTTGTAACTTCATTAAGTAGGAATGTTAATGAAGTATATTGTGTTTGATTGGGATGGTTCTGTTGCCTCACATATATATATATTTATTCATTTCTATCTTGTATATTTTCTACTTGTGTTTTTATTAAACTAAAACCAAAACATTTCAATATATCATAGAAATATTTTCAAGGTATTATTTTTTTTTTTAAAAAAAACACAAAACTACCAGGTTTCGTGTAAGAATAGAACTTCTTGACTATGAAATAAGTAAGTTTAACTCAGATTAAACAAAGTATGATCCTTCAAGAAGTCTGGAAGCAAATCAGCAGTATTGTCTTCTTTCTGCAATCAGAAACATCCTTTGTTTATTTTGTAAAATTATTCTCACACTACACAGAAACAGTAGAGTTGCAAACAGTAGAACTTAATAGCTCAATTGAGCTACATTCAGTTCTACTTGTGCACCACAGTTTAGTCATCCTGCAGCCAGCAGGTGCCAGCTCATCTGTCTAAACTGCAGTCATCAAAAACACTGCTTTAGAGATCAAGCTATCTATCCAGTATTTCTACAGTTAATAGTTGAAAATAATCTCCATAGAAAGATATGATTCATTGCCCTGCGCTCATCATAGGTATCTATTGCACATGATAATAACTTTTCTCTCAAGTGCATATCTGCTATCTTCACTGACTGGAGAGAATGTACATGATTTAACAAGATTTTTTCAAGGCTAAAATTAGATACGACATTTTTAGTCAGATAGCTGAATACTTCTTTGTTAATTCTACTAGAGAATTGATAAGACATTGTCTCTTAATATATTTATTGACTATAATATATTACTGCTATTTGTAATATCATTTATTGAAGGACAGGGCATTGAGTACAAATTTGTAGTATTAAGGATCTGCTTAAAGAACTGACTATAATTATGGAAAGAGTAGATAAACAAACACATTCTTAGCCATTGATATTACTTGGGTGTCTTTAGGGAGGATATTTTTAACTGACAGAAGGGAACACAAGAAGTGAAAACTATTCTCCCTCATTCATCATCAACAATTTTGCCAGTATAATTCAGATTATAGCTTTAAAATCAAAGGAAGTCTTGAATGTGATTTTTGTACTTATGTTTGTGCTTGACTTTGAAATTTGTTATGGAAGTCACCCTGAAGAAGTAATAAGGATTATCACATGGAAAAGCTGAAGTCACTCTTCTAACTCTAAAATATTAAAACTATTAAAACGTCCTAAGTTTCTAATTTTCTTTTCTTTTCTTTTCTTTTCTTTTCTTTTCTTTTCTTTTCTTTTCTTTTCTTTTCTTTTCTTTTCTTTTCTTTTCTTTTCTTTTCTTTTCTTTTCTTTTCTTTTCTTTTCTTTTCTTTTCTTTCTCTCTCTCTCTCTTTTTTTTTTTAAACCAGAAAGAATAGATATGCAATACTACAATAACACAGACCTCAAAAATAATGTAATAAAAATAAAATATGTGAATTCTGTCCCCATCTGCTAAAGACTACTGTTGGGGTGCTAAGTTGCCTTTGCAAGGATTTATGAGTGCATATCTGCTAATGACTACTGTTGGGGTGCTAAGTTGTCTATGCAAGGATTTATGAGTGCATAGAGTAGTTCTGAATAGATGGAGTGTTCTAGAATAACTGAGTTAGGCCTGTAGGTTAAGAGTTAGTGGGTGGGGGGTTTAGGTAGGTTTGTGAACAGGTACTCTCGCGTGCACCGGGTTTTGTGTAGCGGGTATACGCGTCTGCGCGGGATTTAGGATGGTATATAAGGAGTGTGACACAGCAATAAATTGAGAGAAGATATCACGGCATCCATGTTTGTGTCTCTCCCCCGGACAGTCGAGGTTCTGAGATAAGTTGGGTTAATTGGCAAATACGTCAGACTACTTACAAATTTTGCAGAGTTGGAAATATATGAAATAATTTGTTTATTATTTAAATAACTGGACGGACTGCATGTTTGTAAACATTCTTCACAGCTCAGCTAGCATTTTTATGGTATTGCAAAAGACATGAAAAATCTCGTATACAAGGAGACATGACATAATTTCCCGTAGTACTGAAAGTGTAACTCAGTAATATGCAGATTCTCAAGTGTTGCAATTGACAACAAATGATGCTATTGTTTAGGTTCAGAACATGTCCTCAGTGTAAATGTTTGCTTTCTACTATTGTTTTCCCATATTTTCAGTGGTTGCATTTCAGCTAAAAACAACAGAACACATCAACAGATTATGCATGTATTTAGAAGTTATTTCTTGTATTAATATAAAATGTTGCCTGACTTAGAATATTATTTGGCACTAAGGCTAGCATAGGCAAAGCAGACAAAATTAATTTTGCCAATGGTATATGGTCACTTAGAAACTATGGGTTTCAGAGGTAAATATTTTTTCAACTTTTTTTTCCAGAAAATAATTTCTGCTTTATGTTTTGCTTCTTTAATAATCTTTTAATTTCTTACTTTTATTTTAGAATAGGAAAGTAAAAGTGGAAATATTTAAATAGGGACAAATTACAAATTTAATGCTGCAATCAAAACATCAGTTTCAGGGAAAATAAAATTAGTAAAACATTTCTAGTCTGTTCTGAATCTTCAGTTATATTTAGTGTTTCCAAATCAAAACACAGTTTCTATTAAAAATATTGATTTTATTCTGTTGTTTTCAGGTGAACATGAAATATTTTTTCTAGCAGAGACAGAAATAAAAGTTACTCAGCTGCCCTGATTTCACTGTATTAATCTTTCAAGGTGAGAAGGCAGGGAATATTATTTAAATATTTACACTTTTTACCCTATGAGTTTTGCTTTCTCTATGCTGAAAAATCCATATACTGTGAAGTTTTAACACGTGTTTATATTAAGATAATTTCTGCAGATAATTAGATTCAATTTGGCAAGAATTTCCACTCTGAATCTACACTACTAGGATTGCAAGCTCACATTTTATTTAACTGCAACGTTTCTACTATAAAACGTCAGAGTGGATCAGAACATCTCTTCAACTGCTGCACGTTCCTGATACATCATTCTACCAAAAAAAAAAAAAACAAAAAAAAACCAAAAACCAAAAAACCCAAAAAACTAGCCTATAGGAAAATACTGTTTTCCCATTACAAAACTGCTAAATGACAAAGATTACTGCCATGAAAAACACAGTTACTTGAGTTACACTTTCAGTATCTGCAGACTACTGCTCCTCAAAGTAAAATTTAATAAAGAAAAGTAATGCAGGATTGAACGATCTTAATGACAAGCAATTTTTTTTCCTCACTTCTTTTTTTCTCATGAAGAGTCCTATTGTCTAGAGTTTGGCTGTTTGGATTGTATATATATATATATATATATATATATATATTATTCCATTAAAAATAATGTTTAAAAAAATTCTAATCATACTGAATCTATACGTACCAGATATAAATCATCATTACCTGTTGTGAAAAACAATAACATGAAAATGTACTGTAAAGTTGTAAAAGACTTGTGTTCACAATGAAAGCTTAAGGAATTGTTCAATTATATTGTATGTGAAGCAGTTTAGTATTAATTCCATTTCCCAACCCACAAGATTCCTTCACATTTTACAGCTTAGGCAGAATGTGCAGAAAGACAGTTGTTCCGTAAAATGTTTGCTAGATCCTTGTATGTCATTTCTTTTTTCCCACAATTTGTAGCAAATAACTTAACTGAAGGCTTACAGATTACACAGCCCCAATTAGTTTATCAAAGAACAATCAGATTCAGGTAAAGATGCTCCAAAAGAGAAAAAATACAATTCACAAGATACAGATTTCTTGTTATCTAGAATATGGTATGATTTTTGTCAATCTACAGACATCTGAGATATTTGCAAGGTAATAGACATTACAGGAAAGAGTCATAACTGAAGAACAGATAGTAAAACCTTTGGCACTGGACCTGGACTTCTGTTTTTGCATTAAAATCCCATCCTGTGTGACTTTTTCAGTGCTCTAAGTTGAGTTGATGGGAATATTATCCCATCAAAGGATTTATATTTCAACTGAAAAATTGTGTATAAGAGAACTATTTCACCTACACAGTGGTATATACATCTCTAAACCTTCTCATAACTCAGAGGAGATAACTTTTGTGACTTCTTTGGAAATATAACAGAAGGAAGAAACAGTTGGCCAAGAGCTGACCTATGGTAAAATACATCAGTTTTAGAGCTCTGTCTGCATAAGGAGGTGTGATCTCTGTTGGGAATGCCTGTAACTTTGTATGATGTGGATGAGGATCTACAATTTAAATTTCTCAGTAATGCATTACGTTCTTAACTAGATTTTAGATTTATTTCGTGTCTAGTGAACCCCTGTGTTTGTTTTGATTGTATTTCTGTTCTGACATTACTGACTTTCTTGCATACTTTTAATTTTACATCTTAATTAATTCCGAAGCACCAGAGGAGCCATGTGATGATTTATTTACATATAGATTCTTTCACTATTTGAACAGCTAGAATTTAAAGTAGAAATACAATTTTAATAAAATATTTTTTATTGTTTCTTTCATTTGTCCAGTGGCTGCAACAGAGTGAAAAGATATGTTATATGAAACATTTCACAGCAATATTACAATTTTAAGCTATTCCATGATTCGGAGAGCAAATTTCAGAACGTAGTTTCTTCATGGAAGGAAAATCAGATCTTTTTTCTTGGTATTCTAATAATTACATACTGAAAATATATTATTTGTGCCTTAGTAATCAACCATCCTTGAAATCACAATAAAGATAAAAAGGAAGGAATTAAAAACAAGTAAAATAGTCAATGTAGACACCATAGACATCATTTGTCTTGAACAAATGTTTTGGGAGATAATTAAAAAAGGTAATAGCAGCACATCTTGAAAGGTGACTTCTAAAATAATCTGTGTCTCTATTATTGGTCATTTATTTTAAGCACTTGCATTTTAATTAGTTTTTCTTTGGTAGACTTTACACAGAATTGTTTACATTGGCTTAAATGCAGTCTTTAGTTAATAATGGCAAGATCCTTCTGCACACCATTGAAAGAGATATGTAACTAACCTAGTACTCTGACACATAAATGAGATTTAATGAAAAGTCAATAAGCCTTGTAATTTCAGTAGTATATACATGGATAGGAGCCAATTACATAAGGCCATTGTGAGGGAAGTATCAGTCAAATGTAGCCATACACTTAGGTAGCATCTGTCATTACTTAGATTTCTGTTAACTCCCATATTAAAGAACTGAGAACTCAGAAGCTTACAGGGTCAAATCCAGAAATGCAGGTTCTCCATCCACTGCAGATGTTCTGCCCCATGGACACAGTACAAAGAACACACAGAGATGATTTGGAAGTTCCTTTAAGTGTATCAGCCAGTCTTCTTCTCTAGAGAAGCTCATATTTTTTGCAATCCAGCCCATAAATCTGTATCTGATAGTTCATAGCATCTCCTTAAATATTCTCTCTCTCTAATTCTCTTTTCTTGTCTCTGAATGTGGAACTGGATGCTCAGCAAATATGAAATTATTCTGTATGAAAAATCTCTTCAGTACTTATCACTGTAGACATCCAGGCTTGATGTGTCAGTGAGCAGCTTGGTCTAATGGTTGGTGACCCTGCTTGTGGCTGGGGTTTGAAACTAGATGATCATTATGGTCCTTTTCAATCCAGGCCATTCGATGATTCATTCTACAATTAAATCCTTTGTCTTCTCTGAATTAACATTTTCATACCCAATTTCAGTATGTGTATAATAAGAGTAGTTGTTACTTATGTTATGCTTTCCATAAATGTTAGAATTATGATATTAAACAGGACTTTAAAGTACAGTTTACTTTCTGAATGAGAGCATTTCTCTAGTGAAAAAATAAATGTTTTGGTCAATTCTCTCTGTAGATTTCTTCTTTGATAAAAGTACAGCATTATGAGCCTGTTAACATCTGGTACATCTTTGATCCCTCATACATTTAGATTGGCTCTGAATCATCTCAGAACATTCTTTTTCAATTAAGCTTTGAAGGGAACTTTCAGAGACATCCACTATAGGACTAAACATAATGAATGATGCCATATGAAATCACACCCCTTCTCCATTTCTCTCGGATTATCTATGCCAAGTAGCATCAAGTCAAGATCTATGATTTGGCTAGTTCTTGATCCATTTAATGTGTTGAATAGTGATAAGATCATAGGGATCACATTTGCTTGGCAGTGAATGAAATTCCTTACTGAACTAAAAATGTATGACATTTCACACATCACCTTTGGAGACTTATAAAAAAAAATATGATATGAAATCTGTTGTGAATATTTGCTGGAATAAATGATATGGCTTTAATTCTTTTCTAAATAGAGGATATACAATGTAGTTTTTTGGTTTTTCTCAGAACTCATATCTTATTGGCAGATAAGATTTGCTGCTTCTTTTAAAAATTGTTAACCCAACATCAGCTTTTGTTTTGTTCTCTGATTTTGCTAGCTAAAAATCAGTGGTAATGAGTCAACGTGCTCCTCAGTTAGTTTTCTAAGAATTCTTTTAAGTAGGTTATGGAAAGTACTGGTATTGAAAATAATGTTAGTAGCTGCTGTTAAGGTCCCCCTTAGGTACTATTAAGATATTAATTATTTCTTCATTGTCATTGGTGTTTGTCTATTTTATTCCAAGATTTTTCTTAAACATAGCACAACAAAACTTATGAAAGATACAAACCTTTTCTTCTGTAATACTGTAATTGTATATGTTTATAAAGTAATAGACTGTTTTGATTCCTTATGCTTGTTAAGTAGAAAACACAAATGGAAAAATAGTTTACAGTGTACACCTATGAACCTATAAGAAAAAGTGTATTTATAATTTCATGTCTGTATACATGTATGTTGGTAAACATAAATAATAAACATGCCTTTAATCTAGACATAGATATGTAAATATGTATATAAATAAAGTTAATGCATTGTGTACAAAATCGTATAAATAATCATAGAATGATAGAATCATTAAGACTGTAAAAGGCCTCAATTATCATCTATTCCAACCATCCACATACCACCAATGTTACCCTCTAAGCCATTTTCCTTAATACAAAATCTACACTTTTCTTGAACCCCTCCAAGGCCAGTGACTTAGTCATCTCCCTGGTCAGCAAGTTCGAGAGCCAGGCCACTATTTTGGAGAATATTCTTTCCTAAAATCCAATCTGAACCTCCTGAGGCAGAATTTGAGGCTGTTATGCACATACATTAGTTGCCTTCCTATTATCTTATGATCTTAATGGTCTTTTCCAACCTTGTTGATTCTGTGATCTTTAATACTGATTTTTTTTTTTTTTCTTCATATCTTATTGCACTTCTCAAAAAATATCTTGATTATTGTAATTTTATACTTTCGTTTACTGAATATTTATTTAACATCAAAACACATTGCTTTCACACTTTACCTCATAATTTTCTAATCAAACAAAATGCACTCTTTTGACATTTGAAACATCAAATGAACTTGATAAAATCACAACAGCGATGATAAATTTTAAATCAATTTACTTCAAAATATTTTAAGTAATATTCAAAAATTGAAAAATGTCCTACTCCCACTGCTAACTCAGATGCTTTCAAAATGATTTTGAAAACATTTTTTCTTTACTACACATTATTATATGTATATATATAGTGTAAACATATGTATTGCAAAAACATGTCAGCCCAAGTATGATTTTAAATTTAAGGTAAAGCCTTTTAGTTTTAGTTTTGAAAAATATGTAGAACAAGTTTTTAAAAATCCAAAGTAGTGTGAATCTCCAAAATGTTGAATTTTCTTATGAAAACTTGAGAATTTAGTGTAGTTTTCTTGGTAGAGTTTGCTTTGAAGTAAATCTTTGATAGTTTCAAAACACAAAAAGATTCTTTTTGTGCATAGAGACAGTTTCAACTAATTCTTATCAAAATAAAATGTTTTATTCTAATCTCTTAAGACTCTTTAATGCTATACCATTTGTTAGAAAATGATTTAGCACGAGATTACTTGAGAATATTCTTTCCACTTTTAAAGTAATATGTTTTCATTCTTAAAAATAAATAAATAAATAATAATAATAATAAAAATCTGACAGACCTTTATAACTTGAAAACCCTTTTCTTTTTTGATGTTAATGTCTTGGTAGGAATTAGTACCTTTGCTTTACAAAAGAGGGTTATCAGCTATTGCTTTATCTCCTAGATGTTTAAAACAACTTGACAAAGTTCTTGTGTTCTGGAAATTATTGAAGAAACCATAAGCTATGCCACCTCCTTCACACTATGTAAGATCAATGACGCTTCATAGTGCCAGCCAAGCTATTTCACTGAATGGCAGGTGACAACATTTGAATAACAATGAATATCTTGGAAAATACACAGTAATGAAAAACGTGGCAAAACTCTAAATCACTACCTTTGTATGCAATGAGATTAGTTAGGTATGTATTGTGAATACCTTGTGTCAAGAAAATTTACATAAGATTAAATTGTGGTTCAGTTGACTTTGCTGAATAGTAAGTAATTAAGTTGGTTATCATCAAATACCCTGGCTCAATTTGTTATATGATACTGTAAATAGGGTGTGTGAGTTTGGTATATGTTATTGTATATATGAGATGTGGTTTCTTCTCTACATAGAAACTCTCATATAATGAAATAGAATGTGTTAATTCCCAGTCACTATTAATCAAAAGAAAAAAGAAAAAAGAAATAAAACACCGTTTTTCCAAAGTTCTCAGTGTTTCTTCCAAATCTGATTCAGTATATGCTGTAACAATTCCAGAAGTATAATCTGATTTTAAAAATGACACTACGGTTGCTTTAATCTATACATAACTAGTGAAATAGTAGGTGGATCTCATTATGCCACACAATACAATCCAGAGAACTAATCTGTAAAGGAGTTCTGAAGTAGTTCTTTCAGTTAAGACAAAATTTAGTTATCTTTGCTTTCATATAGTTTGTATGACTGAATGTTCACAAGTGTCTCGCTCCAATTTAGGAGTGAGGCAACGTTCTTTTGATATGTTATGCCTGGCGTGAGATTAAGAAGAAAAATATTCAAATGTTGATCCGACCAGTTTATTAGAAATGATAGACAACTGAGGGGATGGGGAAGGGAGAGCGGTGAATATCAAAATTAGGGTGATGGGGATGGGAAAGTGGGCGATAGAAAAGGCAGAAAAGAGCAAGAATTATGTTAAAGCAGGGATAGTCACCTCCTGGATGCAGCAGCGTCCCGTAGCACGTTGTTACGTTGGTCTGGGGCTAAATAAGCATAGGAGAGCAGCAACAGAGTGGCAGAATGCAAGCAGCAGATCGGTGCAGCGCAGAGCAGGCAGTCAGAGTAGCGAGGTCTCAAGAAGCAGAGTCTCAGGCAGCGTGATCTCACGGAGCAGAGTCTCGAGCAGCAATCCCAGAAGAGACAGTAGGCAGCAGTAGGACGACGGTGGAGGAATCTGAGGTCAGATACCTAAAAGGTTCTTCAGCATGCAGGCATCTTCTTCAGCATGCAGGCGCTCACATAGTGAGACATCTGATGACAGAAAACCTCCTTGTTTCCGTAGTGAGGCATCTGGTGTCAGAAAACCTAAATTCAGTGTTTCCTGTAGGAAATCCAGAAGCTGACAGCACTAATTCTTGAATATGACAATGGAATATCTGCTGATGTCATCTTAAGGAGTGTGAGGAGTGTCATTGTTCTGGCAAATTTAACTAGAATAAATAATTAACAGTAATAAAGCACATGGAGAATTAATTTTATTTTTTGTTCTGCATAGACAAATACGTATTACTTTTTGCAGAAGCAGGATTTTATAAGGATTTCTAGAACATCGGGCAAAATGGGCTGAAAAGTCACATGATTTAATCATGCAGTTTTTCTGAAATGAAGCCATAAAATCTTTATAGTTTTCTTCTGTCTAACTGAACACTACAGAAAATAAGGTCAAATTCTAAGTATCACACTCTATATCAGATTAATAGCTTCTGAAGAGTGAAAAAGGACCCCATAATAGATGAGAAGGGAACACTTTGCTAAAGAAAGGGAAAGGGGCCCTCACTAAGGCAAAGAGTAGTTACAGATAGATAGTTTATATTAAGGGGGGGGCAGAGAGAGAGGGAACTGCAGACACTACGTTTGAGAAAACAAGGGGATGAAGGCCATGAAGATAAGGGTGGGACAGCCCAAGAACAGTGTGGTGATTAGATGTCCACAGTCTGGGGGTGCCCCTCCCGCAGGGTCGAAAGTTTACAGTGAGGAAGACGATGAGACTTCGCGAGGAAGATGATGAGCCTTCATCCCACGACCACCCCCATGACTCACTACGCACACGCAAGGGGGGAGGGACTGCATGCTAATGGGGTCTCAGGAATGTAATAAGTATGTATCCAAATTCCTGCAAACTATTGATTATATATTAGTTCAGCCTATATCTGTCGCACACTTTCTCCTAATGGTGTGCAGGTGAGGTAGAGCTATCCCCTTGCACCAGGGTGCATGCGCATCACTCATTAAACATACCTATTTTATAACTACGTTGTGGTTATGGAGTTTGATTCTGCAAATCACTTCAGTTTTCCCAGTTATAGGATGAAGGGATTTAGAGCATTTCTTTGGAGATTCATTAGGAGGTTCTGGATGCAGGAAATGTAGTTTGTGTCTTACTTTTGGTGAAGTAAAGGTTTGTTGTTGCTGTTGTTGTTTGTTTGGTTTTTTGTTTTTTACTAAAAGTCTTTTAGATTCCTCTAGGTTTATCTGCATCCTATACTGTGATTCTATGATTTTCTGTTACATGTAGATTTGGTCCCCTAGATTGATGTGGATGAATGAAATGATCAACAGAAAAGACCTAGAAATCACTATTAATACTGTATAATTTGTGCTTAAATAATTCATAAACAAATACTTGAGTCCAGATTGTAATAGAGTCATAGAATCATAGAATCACGGAATCATAGAGTCATTGAATCATAGAATCATAGAATTGTAGAAACATAGAATCATAGACTTATAAAATGTTTTGGGTTAGAGAAGACCTTTGCAAATCATTTAGACCTGCCACAGTCAGGGACACTTCCTATTGGATCAAGCTGCTCAAAGCTCCATCCAGCCTGGCCTTAAACACTTCCAGAGATGGGGCATCCACTGTTTTTCTGGGCAATTCATTCCACTGTCTTATCACTCTCACTGTGAAAACTCTCTTCCTTATATGCAATGTCAGTCTATGGTTTTTCGGTTTAAATCATTTTTTCTTGTCTTGTGTATGTATATTATACAGATGAATATAACACAGAAAATGTTCTGTCAACTACATCAGCGATTTTAGAGTTCATTAATTAACTTACAACAATGTTTATGTTTTTATTAGTCACTGCAGCTTTATGAAAGCTATCCAGTTTTGAATAGTGAATATTTTCATGAACAAAAGAACTACACAGGTGCAATGAATTTACCAGCTTCTGTAGTAATAGTATTAAATGTTCTTCTAGGAATTAATTATCCAGCCAGTCTACCTCCAAATGTTGACGCTTCTCCTTTTAATTTTTTTTTTTTTTAAATTAATTTTTAAATACAGAAAGCTGTAGTCACTGTTAAAAGTTAATTAATTTCTGAAATATTTAGATATTTCTTTGATTTCAACACAGAAAACATCACAAAATTAGTTGTACTACTTCTTGATGGAGTAATCATTTGATTTATATTTGTGTATAATTATTTTCCCATTGGATGAGTTACAGATGATGCCTGAGCATTCTTCTGCTCCCCTGTAAGTTCTCTACTATGCAAGTGTCCCATTACATACAAATTTTCCTCCTACTGAAATGAAAGAATGTGAAATTCAGCAAGTAGAAATACAGTAAGTACAGTAACCATGCTACTACAGTTTTATTGGCCAAAAACGTGGACAAAAAACCAGTTATTACTATAAATTGTAGTTCTCTGATTTAATCTGGCGATATGCATTCAAGAAGACAGTAAGTTAGAAAATGTTTAGAATATAAACATGTTCTAAAGGTTTGCTTGTTTTTAAACATCTGCTGTATAGGACAGAGAAGTCTGACATTTTTATGGATTCAAGAAGTTCTTACTGCTTTAGATTTGAAACAGTTTGCACAAAAAGTTAATAGATTAGTAGATTCCTCCCTTTAATATCATTAAAATTGTATTACATCAGAAAAAAAGACCCATCTAGTATCTGACAGACATCAATAGTGGCAAAAAACACCTGTGGAAAATCCATGCTATTGAGTTACAAGAATGTGATAAACATTTTCTTAAAGCTCTTAAAGTTTTATGCTGCAAAGACTATCTGGGCAGGAGGAAATATCTTTCATGAGATTTTCCTTGAATGATACTATTTAAATTAAAACCATTTCCCAATTCAACATTTAATGAACAAAAGAAAAAGAAATTAATGCAGTGTACGTGCACAATGTGCATAAAGCATTTCTTTTTGTGTATTTACATGAAACAGAGGTCATTTTTTGGTTTGAATCACTAGATAAGGAAAAAAGTATAAAAAGATCTGATCAGTGGCTGTTCATGCAGATCTTTCTTTCAGCAACACAATATCATGGGCAAGGACGAATCATTCAAGTTCAGCATCCATTGTGCTCACAAATAACATTAAGTTTAAATTGTGATACTTCATGATAGTAAAGTAAGACTTCTGTAAACAGAAGTTCGTCAGGAAATAGCAAGTACCAAGTTCACAGCCCTTCTCAATACATCTCAGAGGAGCCATGTTAAAGCCTTGCTACAGTAACTTAACATAAATCGAGAATTCTATATTAATCTCATTTTTCAATGTCTGATAAACTATTAAAACAAAAGGCTATTATTTTTCATGGTGTGCATGATTTACTTATATGCTAAACATTTTTGATGTTAGTTTTTTTTTATTTTTTCTAAACAGTTCTTTTAATAGAAAATCTACAATTCAAATTTCTCATCTCCTTTTTTTTTTTTTTTTTTTTTTTTTCCCACTTTAGAATAGATTTTATCAACATGTGAATCAATAATTCAGAACTTGAGGGAGACTGCAATGAAGATTTGATAAGCATGAAAAGGTAAGTTAGCTTCTAGATAGGGGCAGCTTTTTTTCAGCTTCCAGCTCCTGTGAATATTATAATAACTTGAAAAAACACTTTTAAAGATTCATAATGTTTGCTACTGCTTTTTTATATCACACTCTTTTTTTTTTTTTTTTTCCTATGAACCAACATTTATTTTTGAGATCTTCTCTCTGTTTGAGACAGTGTATTCATTTTGACTGATAATATTAAAAACAGATACGAACAGCTATTCACCAGGCATTTCAAATAGGCAGATGATTGCAGAATGGATGGGACAAGAACTTTTGACAATGGCCTGTACACTGGATTAAAGGTACTTAGAAATCAGCCTATAGCTAAACTAATAACATCTGATTCTTATCTCCTAAAGGACTGATGTCTGTAATTGCCGACTAAACGCAATTGTTTAGTATCAGGCAAATGAATTGCCATTATGAAAGGCCAATCTTATTGTGGAATATATTGTTTTAAATTTTCTCTTTCCAATAGTAATTATTCTCTTTACTCTTGAAAGTATAACCATGGTGGATTTCATAGAATCATAGAATCATAAAATTACTCAAGTTGGAAAAGACCTCAATGATCATCAGGTCTAACAGCAGCCTAACCATAGTATCCTAACACTAACAAACCTGTGCTAAATCATATCTCTGAGCACCACATCTAAACAGCTCTTAAACACAGCCAGGGATGGTGACTCGATCACCTCCCTGAGGAGCCTGTTCCAGTACTTAACTACCCTTTCTGTGAAGAAGTGTTTCCTGATATCCAACCTAAACTTACCTTGGCACAACTTGAGGTCATTTCCCCTCATTCTGTCAGCTGTCACCAGTGAGAAGAGACTTACACTGCTCTCACTGTAAGCACCTTTCAGTTACTGGAAGAGAGCAATAAGGTCTCCCCTCAGCCTTCTTTTTCCCAGACTAAACAGCCCCAGCTCTCTCAGCCTCTCCTCATAGGGCTGATTTTCCAAGCCCTTCATAAGCCTCATTACCCTTCTCTGAACCTTTTTCCAGTACCTCCATGTCCTTTTTGTACTGAGGTGCCCAAAACTGAACACAGTACTTGAGGTGAGGCCTCACCAGTGACAAGTACAGGGGCTGGATGACTTCCCTAGTCCTGTTCACCACACCATTGCTGATGCAAGCCAGGATGCCATTGGCCATCTTGGACACCTGGGCACACTGCTGGCTCATATTCTGCCGACTGTCAATCAGCACACCATTTACCTAAACGTAAGTTACAAGTGCCATGCTAAATGTAATGGAATATCCAAAATGTTCGTAGAGGCCTGGAAGGAGATCTTTGTATGACCACTGAGAGAGTTTCCTGGAAAACTGTTCACATTTCTAGCATTAACTCTTAAACTGTGATAATGGAATCTTCACTTATAAGAAGCAGTTCAGCTCTAGATTATATGTACATGGTTTAGTGTAAAACTTCTGAGCTCCTACAACAGTCATGGAAGGTAAACTCTAGCAAAAACTGGATAACTGCATTTAGTTGGTCTACAGAATGATACAGAACCACCCCATCAAAGGTAGGAGACTTATAACATTTACATTGTGTTTCCAGAGACTATATATATTTATTTTGTCCCATAATAAACTCTCTTTGCCATTCTTATTCCTTTAGAGTTTGTTTGACTCTGAGAATTTCCACCCCCATATAATCACTTCCCCCTACTGCTTACATACGATCTAGATTTTGAGATATTCTCCCCAAGGAATAAAATCAGAACAAAGACCTGTTTAGTATTTATTTATTTATTTATTTATTTATTTATTTATTTATTTTCAATTCTGTTTACAAAATACTCTTTCAATGGATAACTACACTGCAGTGATTAGAAGATCTAAATATTTGTTGTCATTGTTTAAATCATTATTTCAAAAAGCAAACAAACAAAAACAAAAACATATCTCCTATCATTTCTTAAAGAAGTGATATGAACTGGTGAGGTTACCATGCAAAAAGAATCATTTGAAAAACAGCACTTTTGCTGCTGTTTTGTGATGCAAATTGCACAACAAAGCTACTTCCGCAAGTCCTTTCTTCTGAGCAGCTGTTTCACAAAATGATGTGGTAAATGCTTCATGCATACAGATACAGATAATCTCCATGCAATACATTGGATTAGCAAGCAGTTTTTTTTTTTTTATATTAATGTAATGTGGCTGAGCGGTAGGCCTCGGGACTTCCAGTTACATTATCTGAAAAGCAAAGAGGAACAAGCTTGTCCAAGTGAAAAAGTGAAAAAAAAATTAAGACTTTCTGTTTGTTCTTTCAGTCTTTCACAACATTCTAACTGAAAACAAGTATGAAAAACAGAGACAGTGATCATCTGAAGGAAGAGAAATAGCAAAAGAAAGGATTGCAAAAGTAAGAACAGAGTTCTGCCATTACAAGGGGAAAATAACAAAGATCTTCCCCCAGGTTGCTGTAAAAATAACTGCTGTAATTCAAACTTCTGTTTTACACACATGTAAATACCTTATGCAGCATGAATCAAGCATGAACAAGTTCTGGAAAAGACCCTGTCAATTTTCAAGTAATCTGTATTTCACACAGGTTTTAAGAGAAGGTCTATCAGATGCAGTGATGTGCACACTCCTTGCAAAGGGTAAAAAATTAACGGGCACATTCTAAAATTATTGTCACTATGCATGAAGATAAATTTAGCTTTAAGATTATGAGTCTATAGGACAAACTAATATTAACTCTAATAATAATATGTTTAACAGCAGAATTAAAAACTGAAACTTGATGCACCAAACAGTTGCTATTTGTATTACAGAATACATGAATTCACAGTCTGAGAAACATCTATTCAAACAGTAATTAGAAATTAAAATGTCTGAAGATGGAAAAAGTACTGTTCTGAACTTTGGAATTTAGTTTACACTGAAGTATAATTTACTGCACTATTGTTTGTGTCAAATGTTGGAGGATATTAACAAAGTTTTGATGGGGATTTTGGAAAGACTGAGAGTGTATTTTGCACATCAATTAAGAGAACTGCTGACATTTGCCTGTTTGAATTCCTGTTATGTGTATTTGGGTTTTACTGTAGTTATTTACTATGTATAACATGTTTGTGTAGCTATATTTATTCAAGTGCCATTTTATTACTTAAAGTGGAATACAGAAATAAATAAAATAATCTATCCTTTCCAATTAGAAAAGCATTATTTTCTAAAAGTGAAGAAATAAATGCGTTTAAAAAAAATAAATGAGTTTAAAAAAAAGATGAAAGCTGAGTAAAGGACTCTACATATAGCCCTTTGTTGGAGGCAGTTCTGTTGCTAAGCAACAAAACCCAGAAAGTGTTATGTTCATAAAACACTGTTTAATTAATGTACTTCATAGATAATGAACAAAGCTATAAGTTGTAGTTGCAAGGTTATATCAAAAAAAAAAAAAAAAAAAAAAAAAAACAGGTGAAAAATTTCAGGCTGCAACTTTACTATTCACTCTAAATTGGAGCCTCTGAACAAATTTCCATTTCTTCTAGTAAGAATTTAAAAGCTAGAAACTGCTGTAAATTTCAATCTAAGTATATATATGTATGTTGAATATCAGTACTGTGAAGGCTTACTATCTTATTGTGAAAGAGAATTCAAGCTGATGTGAGTTACAAGAAATCAACTGTTGCTAAGATTCTAGTAAAAATATAATTCCTGATTTTTATTACAAATTAAATAAGAAAACAGCACAAAACTTGTGGTTTTATAGATCTGTTTCACACTCTGGTCCTGAGCAAAGCTGTATGCTGGAGTACAGGTAGTGAATGAATTATATTGTAATGAATTTGATTAATTATGTAAACATAGTAGAAGTTTCAAATATTCAGGAGCAACTTAAATCAAGTCAGGCCACCAAAACTGGAAAACACAAAATGGATGCCTTTAACACAGACTTTTCTGTAGAAAACATAAAAATTCAGTTTAGTTATGATATATAGAAATAGATTACCACCAGGAATGGTAGGTAAGATATGTTTCTCATCATACAAAAACAAAATAAGAAGAAAAGCATGATCAACTATAATGAGGGTCTATAAAGTCAGCACTGTGCAATGCTCTGACCTGAATTTAAAAAAAAAAAAAAAAAAAAAAAAAAAAGTAAAATTTGTCCCTTTTCAGAGAATTTTCAAACAACTATGTAACTGTGCCAAGGCATCTTCGTAATACCCACTGAATCTTTCCATTAATTTCAGCAGACATTGATTTAAACACTTTTTTTACTTATGTTGTCTATCTCAAAACAATGCAGAACAAAAGTAAGCTTACAATAGCTTAGAGCATTTACTACAATTTTATATTTATTTGATTACCATGACATGTGTAAGTCCCATGAGATTAATTATTTTAATTTGTCATCTATATTTTTAAAGTGAATTTAAGATATGGTGAAGGAAACAATTATTTGTTTCATTCTTTGGAGTATGAATTTAGAAAAAAAAAGAAAAACCCTATAAAAAGTGACATTAGCTGATAATCAAAGGCTATGTGTAAAACAAAGTTTGGGTTAATTAGCCACTTAACGAAGCAGGTTTTTTTTTTTTTCCTTGGTGTTGAAATATAGTTGTTATTGAAATCTGGATATCATGGCACTGATCTGTGAATCTATGATTCTTGCAGCCTTTCAGTACCTGAAGGGAACCTATATCCAGGAGGGGAGTAAACTCTTCAAAAGGGCTGATAATAGCAGGACAAGGGGAAATGGATTTAAGTTGAAAGAAGGTAGATTTAGGTTGGATTTTAGGGGGAAGTTCTTTACTAGGAGAGTGGTGAGGTCCTGGAACAGGCTGTCCAAGGAGGTTGTGGATGCCCCGTCCTTGGAGGCGTTCAAGGCCAGGCTGGACGGGGCACTAGGCAACCTGATCTAGTAAATGTGGAAGTTTGGTGGCCCTGCCAGGCAGGGGGGTTGGAATTTCATGATCCTTGAGGTCCCTTCCAACCATTCTGTGATTCAGGTCATTCTGTGATTCTGTAATTCTGTGATGATAGCATCAAGTTGACACAATGCAGTAAGTGAATTTGTGATGAGAGCTGAAACCATGCTATTTCTTCATTGTCCAGCAACCAGAAAAATAATACTTTAATGCAATTGCATTGTACCTGATACTGGAGTATGGGTCTGGATTATGAATTTTTCTTTCTCCACATCCACTAAAATATTGAATTTCCTACTAGATAATTTGTTGGAACATGTATAAGCTTTCCAGCAATTTTCTGTTTTATGCAATGGTCTCTAACAGTTATGGAAGTAGGCTAATGTTGTATACTTGTCTAATGTATAGGAGTACATTCCCTTAGGTGGCTGGTTTTTGATAAGTAATCTTAACAAGCTTTAAGGGAGAAAGACTCATTAACTTAAATGCCTGAAAATCAATTGCTACGTACAATCCACTATGCCGATACTATTTTCATTTCATATGAATTATTTTCACTTTTTCAAATCTGAAATAACAGATCTTTCTTATGAGAAAAGAGAACCTTTGCAGACACTTGGAGTTTCACTTTTCCCACTACAGAAACAGTCTGAATAAGGTCCATCAACTTAAAACCTAACTAAAACTACAATATCAGTTGAATTGACTGCTTCTAACTCACTGGAACAATATTTACTGTGTCCTTGAGTGTCTTGGAGCTGGAGTATGATGAGAGCAGTTGTTGAAGGCAGGCTGTGCATGGAAGGCAAACATGAGATAAGTTCCATTCCTGTTCACTGGAATCTGCACCTAGCGTCATTGTCTTTTTGAAATTGCCTTGCACTCTTCAGTTCTGCAGTCCTTACTCCTCCTGAGTTTCACTTAGCTGTGAAGAAAGGCTCCTGGGTACCAATGAGACAACTCAAAATGCTAATATTATTCAGGCTGAGTAAGGACTACAGAATCAAACATACAGGAACAAGTACTGAAAGATGTGCTGTTAAACTAATTAGTACTGTAATCCTTTCCATGATTCCCATGTGAAAATGAAGGTCTAATAACATTCATTTTCATCATGTTGACTTGATGAGCCAGGGACAAATAAGGTAGGAAAGATATGATTGAAAAAAAAAAAAAAGAAAGAAAAAAGGAGAACTAAAGATTGCACACAATGTTATATTTTGTCCTGAAGAATTTGAAATGAAGGACATGGTTGGCTGAACGAAACAGTGTGCTCTCAATACAGTTTTAATAAATCTTGCTGCTTTGTAAACATCATTTGTGAAGTGAAAAATAAGCTGCAGATAGGGTAATTATTCCTTTTTGGGGTATATCTCCTTACTGGTTCTGTTTTTTGTTTTTTTTTTTTTTCCTTAATTTTTCTGATATGCCATGGTGTATACTAACGAATATAACGTAGCAATTATATAATTAATTCATACTTACTCATTCTTTTTAAATAATGTTGACCTCATTTTTGTTAGTAACTTCAGCATATTGAATTGTGTTGCATATTTGTTAATATTTCATTAACTGAAACGATAGGAAAGTGTACATGTTTCATAGAGCTAGAACAAGGAAATTCACTACTTCTGACAATGATATTTTACAAGACATTGCCTAACTTTTGATAATAACATTTCTGTTTGTAAACATGTGCTTATAAGTTATATTTTTTGCAGATCTTTAAAAATCCTTCAGAAACTGGTCCCCAATACACAGATCTGTACTGTGAAAATAGGCAGTATGAAGATCTTGATTTGAATGTCTGAAAGCTTCTAGTTTTCCAGTTTCTAATTTCTAAGTTTTAATTCTGCAAAGGAAGCAATAGAAATGGAACAGAATATAAGTTTATGGTAGCACAGACCATGAAAGCTAACAACACTGATTTTGTACATTAGCAATATATCTTTTCCTGTGTTTTAATTAAATGTGTGAGAACACAAATCTTGTTTGTTGTTGTTGTTGTTGTTTGTTTATTTGTTTATATATATAATTATTTACTTCTCTATTTATTTATTTGCAAATGTAACTTCTTTCAATAAATCAGTGAATGATTTGTGGATGCTTTGTTATGAACCAAGTAGAGTCTGAGAAAGGAAAAACAATATGTTAAAATAAATTTGTTCTGAAGAAGAAATGCTTTGATACTTGAAACAAGCAGCACAGCAGGAGCTTAAACAAATGAAAACAACCTTGGTGTTTGCTATTCTTCTCTGGTGACAGCTTTGTGGAGGGCATCTAGCTGTTAGAGAGCAATTTAAGAGAAGGATCTGGCAGCATGTAGCATCATGGTATCACAACAAAGGAAGAAAATGAGATCTTTGTTCTTTTTCCCTCCCCTGAAATCCAGACTGACAATCTCCACTTTCTGTGTGGAATATATTTATTTGTGTGCATGTCTGTATATGTTGTTTTAGCAGTCCTATACGTTAAACTTACACTCAAGGGATTCTTCAGACATTCTAGAATTCTCTGTATTGCTTTGGTTTTCCAAAGTCACTCAATAAAGAAGTGGTAGTTGGTAAGACTGAAATGGAAAGCCATTCCCCAGTGAGGGAAAGAAGCTTCAGAGGCAGAGATACAGTGTTCCTTCTTTTTCCCCTCTGGCAAGAAACAGTAGAGAACTCCAGGGAAATGCTGAAAATGTGGACATACTTTTCACAGGAAAACAAATAACTTTCTCCCATTTTGCATCACTCATTTGCTTGACAACAACTATTGTTCCCCTTCAAGTGTTGCCCATCTTCCCTCTGCACAGGGATATAATGTAATCCTTGCAAGAAGTAGCACTGTTTATGAAATAGGAGAACATTTCTTCTCACTGCACAGGTTTTCACATAGTACCTTTGCAAAATCTTTGCCACCAGGGACCTCTAAGGTAATGCAATACACCACTGAATTTCTACCCTCCCTTGCGATCTCACCTTCAATAATAGTATAGCTAAGCTAGTTGCTGCCTCAACTTTTATGGTTTTCTCCACTTCTTTTCTTCTTTGACTTCCTTCCTGGACAAATACATATTTCCTGCAGTAACAGATTCCCTTCTTTCCCTCTTCTGTGCTTTCGCTTTGAAAAGAAATGCCATCTGAAACACATAGATTGCTACTTCTGTATAAATAAATACTTTTAAAACAGTGCTTTGCTGAAATTCATGACATAAGGAAATTTCTTCTGTGATGCTGATGACTTCAGTCTTATTGACGTTGCCAGAATTTTGAGATATTCCTTGAATTCATTATAGATATCAATTACATAACTAATTCTAATAATCTCCTTTCATATACCATAACAAGAGTCATGGCCTGCTACTTTTTGTTCTTAATTTTGTTAAGTGCAAAAAAGTCAACATCAGAAAAAATGCAGAGGAAGAATATGGGTCATCTCCAAAACTAAAGGAAGATATTAAAGCTTCCCTTCCATTTCAGTGACTTTGGGATGATGCTTTTAGAGGGATAACAGGAGCCTTTAAAAGACAGATGTTGGCGGCAGGGGAGTTACAGAGCTCCTCTGTGAGATGTGGCTGGAGTTACCCCATGTCAGGCACAGCCAGGTCTAGGCAGCTCCAATGGCCCCACTGTAAAGAAACCAAGAGGGAAGCTGAGCTTGAGAAGGATGGAGGTGCTTGGTTTGGTTTTGGTTTTGGCCTGGCCTTGAATGCCTCCACAACCTCCTTGGGCAAACTGTTTCAGTGCTTCACCACCCTCGTGGTGGATTTTCTTGCCACTGGTGGAGGTTTGTTTCCTACCACTCTGTTAATTAGCAATAAATTCATCTCCCCCAGGATGAATCTGTTTTGTCCATGAAAGTAATTGGTGTGCAGTTTTCCTGTTCTTATCTTGACCCACAAGTGGATTCTCATATTTTCCTCCCTGACTTACCCATGAGGGAGAGAAGGTGGTATGCTGGGCATCTGGCAGCCAGCCAAAATTAAAGCAGCAGAAGTAGTCTGTTCCCCCAAATAATTAGGATCATTAATATGGAAGTATCATATTCAAAATCTGTATCTGGGAAGAAGAGAATATAAGAGAAGCTCTTAGTAAAAGTTGTGATGTCACAGTAAAATACATTAAAAAGAATGTTGTATTTTAAAAACTGCCATGTATTTATTTATTTATTCGTTTCACATAATCACAGAACAACAAGTGTTGGAAGGGGCCTTAAGACATCATCAAGTCCAACTCCCCTGCTAAAGAAGGTACACAGTAATATGTAGCAAAGCTATGTGTCTATAGAAGAAGACTTCACAACCTCTCTGGGCATCTGCCACCCTTAGTATAAGGAAATTCTACATGTTTGTATGGAACTTTCTGTGTTCAGGCTTTAGGCCATTGTTCCTTGTTATACCTTTACACACCACTGAGAAAGGCTTGGCCTTTTCCATTTGCCTGCCATCTCCCTTTAGATATTTACAGGCATTAGTAGGATCCCCCAACAGACTTCTTTTCCCCAGGCTGAACAGACTCAGGTTCTTTTGAAAGCACCCCATTCCTTTGTCTCCAAACATTTATTTCTAAGTCAAGTTTTTGTTGAAATTACTTCTTATGCTGATATCTTTTGCTACAGAATATTGACCTGAAAAATTTTTGATCATGTCATGATTTTTCTCAAAACTCTCAATATGACTGGTGAAATTAAAAGTAAAAAGACACTATCTTTACTCTTTTTTTTTTTTTTTTAAGCATCCATACAATAATTTGTGATACGCACACCCACAAACACTAAAACCAAAACAAAATAAACCTGTAAACTATCATATGTAATTCCTAATACTGTTAGAACTGATGAACAGGTCTATGTTTTATTGATATATACTTATTTATACTCAGGTATTTACCTCATGATGCTGCAATTATGAAGCCTGTGTTTAGACACCATTAATAGTTTAATAATGTTTGTTATACAGCAGTTATATTTTCTTTTGTCTATGACAGTCTTATTGATTGATGGAAACTGTTTAAATCAAGCATGACTATTCGGTATTTTGAGCCTAGGTGTTAGAAATGTATGGGAATGTATGGTTTTTTTTGTTTTGTTTTGTTTTGTTTTGTTTTGTTTTTTTCTCCTTGAATATTTTTCAGCTTTTTTAAACACAAAATAATAGTAATAAGTAGAAAACTAATTGTGTTATTCTGTAAAATAACTGTTAATGGTCTACTGAGGTTTCAGCAATGTGTCAGAGGCAAGAAAATATGTTCACTTGCATTTGGTCCTCCTTGGTCAGCTCCAGTGTTTTTATTCAGTGTAGCAGGAGCAGGATAAAGATACTCATGGGAATACATTTATCTGCTGGAGACAACAAAAAGCCAATTTAGAGATCCTTGCCTGTCTCTTTTGCAACAAATACACTGTGTCAGGTGAGAAGAATAAAGGCACAAACACATGGTGATTCAAGCCTTGTGTAACTTCATGGTTGTGTTACTTTAAATGCCTTCCTTTTTTATTTTCATATTAATGAGCCTTATTAAATGGAGCAATAGAGGAGATATTTTGTTCTATTTTTGCCTGTGTTTAAGTAATATTTCAATGTAAATAAAATATTCAGAAACAAGACTCCTATGGCATATTCTTAGGTGTTCTTAGAAAATGAATAACAAGATGCCCTTATCTGTGAAATGAAGTATGGCTCTTGGAAATCTGTTCTTTTTTCTCTTTTTCCCTGTCCTCCTTATATTCCATTAGTTGGGAAATTTGTTTTGTTTTTATACCTCTTTTCCCACATTCTGGGTACTGTGACCACTATATACTAAACACAAAAGAAAGATACTGTCCTGCAGAACAGTAATTGTGGAAAAAGAAAAATGCACAGGGGGGAGGGAGAAAATTAATTACGTAATTACTTAATCAAGCAGAATGTCCTGTTGAAGGGAACAGGAAAGCTGTAGCAATCTTTGTAGTTCAGTTCAGTCTTATTCTTTCTTTTGAGTTTAACACTTCTTTCTATGTAAAGGATCATTCATGACAGATAGAATTCATCCACAGACATGCAAATCTTTCCCATTTGGGGGAAATTATGAGAAAAGCTGAGTTCTTTTGATTAGTTTGCAGTATTTTTCTCAGATTATTTCTGTGATCATTTGTGGCCTAGTCTAATATTTCTCCTGGACAGAAATAGGGAAGAAGGAAATAAAGGATGCTTTTTGACAGACAAAACCAAATGAGAGCAGAACAAAACAAAAACTTTATCTTGAAGGCTTGTTCCAGGTCAGTTTGGTTCTTGTAACATCCTCATTTTGCTATTCGATGCATTTGGCTAACAGTTTATGTTGTTGAGAAAAAAGTATAAGCATTCTCCAACCCTTTTGTATAATGAGTTATTGTATGCAAGTCAATAAATACAAGGCACTTAACTGTCAATTTAATATCCTTCAGTTATCAGTGATCAATCTATATATCCACAGTATGCATGGTAAATATAACATATAATTTCCTTCCCTTCCTCTAAAACAAATGTTGCAGATATATCAGGGCTGCCAGATGTAAACTCATCCATCCATAAGGTGGTTTCATATCAATATCCACAGATCCAATTCCAGTGAAAATCAAGGACATCTTGGGCTAACTGATGCATCAGCCTTTTAATCTGTGCTTTGAACTAGACTGAATGGAGTGTGCTAGATGTCTAAAAAGTGAAGAATAATGTAACAGAAATCAGGAAACAAACAACAAAAATAGCAAAAAAAAAAAAAGAAAAAAAAAAGTTTTCAGTGCTGAAGACAATAGGAAACATGTAAGAAAGGTGCATATCCTATTTCCTCACATACTCATATTTCCTTGCACACTAACTCCACAACTGTTTGGAAGTTTATCCTTCTAGAAAGGACCTGCAGCCCAGAATCTTTCAAAAAGAATGCCATCTTAGGATGTGTTTACAAGCATCAAATAAAATAGACATTGTCAAAACACAGAACACTTCCTTCTAACACAGTCATAGGATTTGGGCCTCAGAACAAAATATCTTTCATGAGTATATTGTCCACAATGTCTACTTACAGACAAACGGAATGTCTAACAGAGGGTTTTGTTTGTTTGTTTGCTAGTTTCTTCTAATAAACACAAATTCAATTGGATTTATGTTTCTCAGGATTTTGGAAACTTTGTTACCATTATCATTAGGTGACTAAACAAGACAAGAGTTGTATTTGTGTCCTTTATTAACAGTGATCTTTCATTTGAGATGGAGATTTGCTACAGTTATTTTACTACTATGATTCAGTTAGACAGTTTTCTGTTCAGATAAAAAGGTCTAAGTTCCTCTTCAAGCCTTGCAAGTCAGTCATATCATGTCAATTTGAATGCTTGACTCATTCCTCAGGTATATAAGGTATGTGTTCTAGTCAGTCAATATGTCCCAAGAAAATTACTAAGTATTTTCAACTTCACTGTTGTTGGCAAAAGAACAATATAACTTTTAGGTCATCACTTAATAGAAATTTACCTCACATCTCTTTTAGTTCCTTTTATTTATTTGTTTGTTTCTTTATGGTTTCATTATAGCAAATGAATGCCTTTGAGAGAAGTTAGGAGTTTGTTTAATTCAATATTAATCTATAACCCTTAGCATTTCAAAGTATGAGTAGAAAATCCTTTCTTTTTTCCCAATACTATTTGCATTCTACCTTCTCAAATCGGAAGTAATTCTGACGATCAAAATCAATATCAAGTGAAAATAATGTGTTGGGATTTTGTCTATTTATTTTTAAATAACTTGGAAATAATAATAATAAAATTCTTGAAATTTGATGTTCCTTGTTCTTCTTCCTTTGTTTTGGAGTATGACTTTCTAATTTGTAACACTTGCCTCTTAACTCTGAAGAATTAACTCATGGCATTCACTAGAAAGTCAAGAAATTTATATTACAACAGATATGTCAGAAATGTTACAACATTTAGATTGGGTTAAAGAATTAGATGACGAGACCTTACAGTTAATAGAAACAGAAATAGACGGGAAATTCTCAAAGTATTCAGTATTTCAGCACTGTGATTATATGAAATGGATATTGAGATTTGATATTGAGAGTTACCCATTTCCTACAAAGATAGGAAGTTGTTTTTTTCTGTCAACGTTTTGTGTTTGAAATCTATTTCTGTTTTGTTTTTGGAACATCAAACTATTCTAACTTTCTGTCTGTCTTAAAAGTATTTCAGAACTACGTGTTACATGTATTTTCTGTTGTAGTTTCTGTTCTTCTTGGCTTATGGAAATATAAATTCATTTACTTGTTCTATAGGTGGAAATGGAGAACCAGAGACTCATCACAATGTTGCCCTTTTATAGTTTTCTATATTTGAATTCTTTGAGCATTATAGCACAAATGATGACTACCAGTAGTAGTATGATGAAATGTATGGATTTAAGAGACTGGAACTGTTCTTTACATAGGCACAAGTACATTTAAACCACATAATGATGGAATAATTTTAAGAAGCCAGCTTTCCTTTTATTGTGATCATGACTGTGATCACGATCATACTGTGATCCATGAACTGGATAGATGGAAAATGTCAATGTCAGTAATCATATAAATCATAAATGTGTGTGGGTCTGTAATTTCTTTTAACAGTACTGATATAAACCAATTTTCTTGAGGTCCAGAAGAAAATATTTTGCCTTTAAAATCCATGATTTAAATTAATGGTGAAAATGAAGCTAAAATAACCATGGGCCATCAGTAGGGAATTTGAGATTAAATAGCCATTGCAGACAGTTGGAGCCTTGAAGCTGCATTCTAAGTAGTGAAGAAAAAAGTATAAAAGATAATTCAAAATAATAGTTTATGCAACTGTTTTTAATAAACTTTTATGAAATTTATAATTTTTTTGTTTGTTTGTTTGTTTAAAGTGTATATAAGTGTGTGATGTTCATGGGTATTTTTGTTTCTTCTTTTCCTTTTCCTTTTCTTTTTCTTTTTTCTTTTTCTTTTTCTTTTTCTTTTTCTTTTTCTTTTTCTTTTTCTTTTTCTTTTTCTTTTTCTTTTTCTTTTTCTTTTTCTTTTTCTTTTTCTTTTTCTTTTTCTTTTTCTTTTTCTTTTTCTTTTTCTTTTTCTTTTTCTTTTCCTTTTTTGGCTGAGTGTGAAAGCCCATTTTACAAACACATCCTGCACAAATATGGTTATCCACCAGCATAAGAACACAGGAAAGAAAACAGTGATGTTCAGGGGAGATTCAGGCTGGATGTTATGAAATACTACTTCTCTGAAAGAGTGGTCAGGCACTGAAATGGGCTGCCCAGGGAGGTGTTGTAGTCACCAACCCTGAGGGTGTTTAAAGATGTTGGACACTGTGTGTAGGGACATAGTTTAGTGAGAACTATTGGTGATGGGTGCATGGTTGGACTGGGTGATCCTGTGGGTCTCTTCCAACCTTGTATGGTTCTATGGTTCTTTGAGTAACCTGATCAAATAAAAGGTGCCTTTGTGTATAGTGGGGGCAGTGGAACTAGATATTAAAGTCCATTCCAACTCAAACAAATAAATGACTCCATGAGTCTTCTAATCTGAGTTCAAATTACACATTAATATATTTATTATTATACAAATTAGAAATGAAATGAAATAATCTATACAATTCAGAGTTCAAACACTAAAAATAGTAATATTGGATTTTTGGGGGATTTGATATTTTTTCTAAGTAGACATCCTACACTCCAAAACTTTTTTGTACATTTCTATTCTGCTTTATTATTTTTTCTTCTATTCTGCTATTGTTGCCAGATGTACAGGTTAATGTATTCCAGAACCACTTACTCAGACTTACTCACTGATTATTAGCATGAGAAGTTTTAGGTATTAGACCATGAAATAGTAGCTTGAAATTGACCAGGAAACTTGTATTGCGGTAATATTATCTGAAGACTTAAAAGGCATATTGGAACCATCTGCTCTGTCAGAAATCAACAAAATTACACAACAACAACAGCCTTCAAGCCTTTATATGCTTATTTAGACAGCCTTTTTATTTTTCCCCCCTCCCTAGTTGTGTTTCTTCTATTCTGAAACCTTAATTATTCAGCATTTGCCTCTTGTTGTGACATCATTGTATTTATACTAAGCTTTTGAAAAGAATGAATCAGAATGAAAACAAAGCATTTTGGATTAGCAATGTGCTATATAGACATAATGTCTCAAATGCTATTTTAACCAGACAGTCACCAACTGTACTATGTGTACATATGGGTAAGGCAATAGCATCAGGGCATGGGGCTGCAGGGGTGGCCTCTTTGAGCAGCACAGCAACTACACCATGTTAGATCAGAGCCAGTTCCATCTGCTCCAATGTCCAATTGCTCCAATGTCTTGTCATTGGCCAGAGCTGGAAGAGCAGATTAAAGAAAGGGAACAATCTGCTGCACAACACCTGCTGGAAAAGAGAAGTTGGGAAATGTGAGATAAACAGCCCTGCAGATAACAAAATCAGTGCAGAATGAGAGCAGTAACTCAGTAATCATTGATAAATAATATCAGTCTCCTGATATGGTTTCAGAAAGGGTTACAAAAATGTACATGAGAGAAATGCACACAAATCAACATGTTCGTTTGTATATTTTCTTCCTTCCAAAAGATGAGGGAGGACAACAAAGCAAAGACAAATTTATTTATCTGATGTTTGAAATTGATCTTTCTTCTTGAAGAACACAGATGAAATGAGAAAATAGACAGGTCACTAAACATCTAAGAGGACAAATTACATCACTCAAATAGAAGGAATAAGCAATCAAGTTTGCTCTGAGGAATGCTGCCCCCTATATATCCTTTTCTAATAATACAGTGCTGAAGTGTTTTGCTTGGTTTCTGTAAATGATTGTAAACACCCTGTGTCAAAATGACAACATATACAAATCACAGAGTCACTTAACATTGCCATGAGATCATCTTAGAAGAAACCATTCATGGACTTTGTGATATCTCTTCGTGTGGCACCTGTCATCTCTTTGGATGTTGATCAGACCCAAACATGGTTTCCTAATGTAGTTTGATGAGGCCATTGAAATAAGTACTGCAGATGTACTTGCGTACCTCTTTCTAAAAGCAAAAATTTAATCAATGTAAAACTGTGCAAGGTTGAAAGGAAATCTGAAAAGGTTTTTATGGTTTCTATTTTGTTTTGTTTGTTTCCTAATGAGTTTCTGATATTGCTGGTTTATTTGCAAGGAAAAGTTATAAAGAAGTAGATATGAGATGTTATAAAAGGTACAGTACTATTTTGAGTTGTTTCAAAGGCAAAGTTTTTATGGAGCTTATTTTAATTATATGATTGCAATTTAATTATATTATAATTATGGCTGCAATTACTGTTTTGTATGTTTCATTAAAGCTGCATACATTAATTGCACCAAACTTCTGTTGATGAGCTTAACTAATATAAGCAGATGTTTACAGCAGAGGAGTCTGGTTAGCCTTCTATTGAAACATTCCTCTTGCAAGGTGACTATCTGCAGAAAGCAGGTAGGAACTGGCTTTAATAGCAGTAATTTTCACTTCCTCATTAATTCCATTTGTAATTTTACACACATACACACACAAAAATATATATACATTCATGTATTTTAAATTTAATTCCCAGCCTATGTAATTGCCAGAGGAATGAAATTAGGTCAATAGTTTATATCTATATTTTCAAATGGGAACTATAATTGCAACGTTAACTTGAATTAGGAACGGTAAACAAAAGTCTTTTTAGTACAAAGTAATCCAATGGGTAAAAATTTCAGTGAGACCTAACTTTGAGTCAGTGTTTATACTTCCAATAAATTAAATGAATAGAAACTGTATTTCCTAAGATATGTCTATAATTCAGTGTAGTATTTTGCTAATCATTTCTGTAACATTTACATTCATCTATAAAAATAAAATTATATATAATTTTAATGAAAATTACATATAATTTTCACAAGGCTAGAGTACTCTTAAGCTTCTGCTAAAGAATAGATACATTTAAACATATTAATGTTACTGGCAGCAAAAATGTCACTGCTGCATATTGGCAGTCACACTCTCATATCCATAGAAGAGCTGTTATAAAATAATTGAATTTTGACTGTTTCTTAACAAAAAAAATGGGGGGAAAAAAAGAACAACTAAAACTGTAAACTCTTATAATTTTGTTCTCTGTTGATGTTCTAGTTTCATGGTACTGCACATTTCTAACTAATATATTTTATTTAGACATCAGAAAGTGCTCTTGATCTTATCTCTGCCATCCCTACTCACTACAGCACACATTTAGTTATCATATAGACTCTGACTAGGAGAATTTAAATAAGAAAATATGAACTTTTTTTTTTTTTTTTTTCCTTTTTGGTCATTGCTGTTTTGTTGTTGTTGTTTGTTTGTTTGTTTCCATTACAAGATTTTAGAGTATCTTCCATGAGTATTTTTTGATTTCTTACTCACAAGTTGTCTTTCAAGGTGTTCAGGTCTCCTTGATCGCAGTGTTTATACATTTCACAACCACAACAAACAGTGAGGGGAGAAACGTCTTAATATTGCTCTGCAATCATGTACTCTGTTGCTCCCAAGAAAATCGCACTATCAGTGTCCAAAGACATTTCTCTTGCTTCTCTGACACAGAGCTCACTCCATTTCACCCTCCTTTCAGAGATCTCTCTACCCACTACTCCTTCCCTAGAACAAGCTCTGACCCTCTCTGCAGATAAAAATTGAGGTGTCATTAATTAACCCTCTCCCCCTCACCTCCCCCCATTTGTGTGGAGACACAAAGATTTCTGTGACAGAAGAGTTCTGAAAAATCCTAGAAAACTGAAAAAAAATCAAATGTATCTGTTGGTTGTGTGAGATAGGAGACAAGGCACAGAAAAGAAACCTAGAGACTATTTACATTTGTATAAAGGGGCAGAAATCATAAAAATTCTACTGAGAAATTAAAATAAGATTTTAAATTTAAGTAATACAGGCTGAAACTTGTGTTATGGACTGTACTGAACAAAGACCAATATATTGAACAGCCTGAATGTAGGTGGAGAATTGCTAAATACTCTAGTGTGAATGCATTATGCTGAAAACCCCCATATGTTTGTTTGAATGTGTTTGTACATATATGTACATTTATATATTAAACAAGATACATCAAATCAACATGAGAGATTTTGGAGTTAGAAAAATTGGTGGAAAAAGATACTGTAAAATGGAAAACTAATCTGCAGTAGAAATGTGTGGACTATTTGACCATTTCTCTTTCATTTTGTGATACTTTTTCTGTGCTTCAGATAGGTATCAGCCCAGGGGATTTATGTCAGATTCAGTATAGTACGTTGTCTAATAAATAAATAAATGGGCATTTTTCAGATTTAGTTATTATTATTATATGATATATTATTATATGATATTATATGACATGATCATCAGGTTGAGGTAGCTGATCCTGCCCCTCTGCTCCATGCTGGTGAGACTTCACCCTGGAGCTGGAGATATTAAGCCTAGAGTAGGCTCAGGAGAGATCTGGCAGCAGCCTTTCAGAATCCTGTGAGAAAGAAGGATTTGTTGTGAAAGAAAAAGGAGAAATAGTTTCAAACTAAAATAGGGGAGATTTAGATTTAACATAACAATTTTATTTTATTTTTATTATATGTGCAGTGAAGCACTAGAACATGTTGCCCAGAGTCCCTGTACCTGGAGACACTGAAGGTAAGGCTAGATGAGGCTCTGAACATTCTGATCTAGCCTAATCTACCTGTAGACATCCCTGTTCATTGCAGAGGTCTAGATAACCATAAAGGGTTCCTTCAAGCTCAAATGATTCTGTAATTATTTAGTATTTACAAAGATAGGTAAGTAATGTTAATTCTGAAATCACAGATCACAGAAACATAAATTTGTAACCTAAACAGAATATATTTCATCTAATCTTAGAAATGTTGTGGTTTAGTTCTTAGCTACCAGGTTCCATTTATACTTAATGCAAAGAGAAAAAAAAAACTTAAAGCAAGTGAATGATGCTTTCTCAATATACACATTAAAATATATAAAATTAACTCTAAGTGAAAGAGTTTCTGTGTATTGGAAATATTTGTGTCTTTGGTAGATGTGGCAAAGTTTTAAGAATTGTTATTTTCATAAGATTGCAGCCTGACTACAGTAACTTGGGTAGCATCCAATAAAAGAATTTTCTCTCCTTTCTCAATGAAACTGTGTATGGAGCTGTATATTTTAGGTAAGTTTGCTATCTTGAGTAAATGTATAGCATATATATTTGTGGTTTCCTTTACTATCTGTTGTTGTAATGAGCATACACATTTCAGTATCCTACCTTAAGGCTAGTTTGAGTGTTTCAGAGGTTAAGTGAAAATATAATTCAATACAGTTTTATTCCCTTCCAGATATTTGTAGGTTTTACTCAGAAAACAGTGAATATATCTTAACATTAGCTCTGTAATATGTTTTGTATTGATGTATTGAGTGAAAGTCAGATTTTTTTTTATTTATTTTTTATTTTTTTAACTTTATCGCCTCCCGGAAGAAGATTAAAAAAAAAAATAAAATCTATATGTATTTCCTAAAGCACCTGCTTTATTATATTTATTCCTCTACTTTCTGAGAAATCACATTATAAATATTTCCACTTATGACATAAATATGACATATGACTTCCTTTTTTTTTTTTTTTTTTTTTTTTTTTTTTTTTCCCCCTTTCTATTTTGAAATCACTACAGAATCTTATGAAGGTTCACTGAAAGAACATACATGTTCACTGAAAGAACATACATGTTGTCAATACTTGGGTGTCCTGATGGTTGAAAAGATGGACATGAGCCAGCAGTGTGCACTTGCAGCCTGGATAGTCCAACAGTATCCTGGACTGCATCAAAAGACAGAAGATCAGCAGGGCAAGGGAGAGAGTATTGTCCTCTTCTACTTTGCCCTTGTGAGATCTGGAGTACTGCATCTAGGCATTGCCCCCCCACACACAGGAAAGGCATGCAGCTGTTGAAGTGGGTCCAGAGAAATAAGATGATCTCTTACGATGAAAGGATGTGGAAGCTGAGCTTGAGCTGAGCCTGGAGAACAGAGAGCTTTGTGGAGATCTCACTGCAGTAGTCTACTACTAATACTTGAAGAGAACTTATGGGCAGGAGTGATGCTGACCTTTTATACTATTAGATAGTGAGAGGACAAAGGGGAATGGCTTTAAACTAAAAGTGGTGAAAATTAGGTAATTATTCAAGATGGCAATGCACTGGAATCGACTGCTCCATTCTTGAAGGTGTTTAAGGACAGATTATTTGGAATCCTGAGCACCCTGATCCAGTGTCTGACCTACTGGCTGGCAACCCTGCCCACTGTAGCAGGGTTGGAAACTAGATCATTTTTAAAGTCTCTTTCTACCTAAGCCACTTGATGATTCTACAATAACACAACAAAGCAAACAACAACAGTGCTGTTGATTGCAGAATTATGATTCCCTAATGCTTTTGTTAAGAATGAGCAATAATAGGAAAATAATTTTCTTGCCCTTATTATATAAATTGACTGTAACATGGATAGGCTTACTGTGCCGTAGCTTTAATCAAGAGACTTGTAAATATAGCTGTGAAGACACTTAAGTGTGAATGCAGTAGGTCAGAATTCAGAGACCATTCTTCCAGCTGCTGATCCACATTTAAAAGGAGGTTTTCCTCAGAAATACTATTTCCATGATTACCTTTCTCATTCACTTAAATATGTTTCCATGAATGTCTCCCTATACTGCAATGATGTCTTCGTGTGTCTGAATGAAGATCTATTTGAAAATATAAGAAAACCACTTAAGTAGAAATTGTGAATCTGGAGGCACAAGTATCTGCAAGATTTTATGCCTTTATTGTTCTGTTGCCAAAAATAGAAGAGAAAGCCAATTACAATGACACTCCTCTCCACTCTTTATTAATTCATTTATTTTACCCCTCAACTGAGAAAATATGTCCCTTTTTTAAAATTTTTATTATTATTATTATTTTAAACTTTGTTTTAAATGGAGATGATGAAATCATACATTTCTTTTTGCCTAATCAAAATAGCATCAAAACTATATACATATATATACTATTTTTCTTAACTACTCATATAGCAAATGTTTGTACTTGGCTTTGGAGAGTCAATTTATATTTGCATACAATCATCCTGAATGGATACTTCATTGTAGCTCTCTGTTCATTGCCAAGTCCCGTTCTTTTGAGGCTAACAGATATGCTATCATTTGTGCTGCTTATTCTGAGTTCCATTTCACTGCTCTCACCACAGTGGTTACTTCATATTGTTATCGTGATTCATATTACTTTATGAGCATCATATATGATTAAATCTCAGTGGCAAAATTCCTTCTTTACAAATAGATTTGAATTGGGCCATATGGTTATCCAATAATAAGCACATTCTCCAGGTCAAGTGTATGTTACTTTCAGGGGTGAATGTTTCTAAACTGGGTAAAAAGACCTTCAAATGTTATTTCATTTTAAATGAAGTCATTGTAAATGTGATGTGTTTTGTTTTTTTGTTTGTTTATTGGTTTGTTTTTGTGGTTTTATTTTAATTCTTTTTTCTTCCTTGTCCATGTTCCAACCAAGACAGGAACGGCATAAATTGAACTGGAGCAGAAATTCAAATATGAACTCCATATACTATATAGTTTTCATCCATCACAAAATAGCAATGATTTACAGGCTGGTTCAGCCTAGTTCTATGACTAGCAGGGTGGATGGACCCATGGACACACACACTGGGGAAGGGGAAAAGAAAAAAAGGGAAAGGTGAAAAAGGGAAAAAGGAAAGAGATGAGCCTAAAAACAAAACAGTGGCAATGATCTGAGGAGAAACAAGCTAATTTACTAAACAGGATATCAGAATGCAAGATAACACACTGCAATACAATATAATGCAAAATAATTGGAATTGAAAATAAATAAGTCAAAATGAGAAAGAGAGTCATGTATGGAAAAAAATTGTAAAAGATCAAGATAAAAAGTAAGCAACAACTGACAAGAGTCATAAAGAGCAACAAAATCACATTTAGTCAACGTTTTAGTATCAAGAGGAAGATAAAGGTAAAAGCTAACCTGTTACTCAAGATGTAGTAAGAGCTGATGATAGCAAGAATGACAAAGTGTTTAATATTCATTTTAGCTTTAAATTTTGTGAAAAAGTTTGCCTGAGATTAGACAGCTGACATAATCAAGAAGAAAGGGGTAAAGATTCAGTGTGAAATGCAAAACTGTTACTTTTTTGTCTCAAAGCTTGCTTTGTGAGGCCTTTCTGATGATAAGACTCTGACTGGCAACTGCTAACTATCTAGGAGGGTGAATAGTGGGTGTCACCATGCCACAGTACTTCTGCTTGTGATTGCAATGCTTGTGCATGGCAACAGAGGCACCACTCCCTGCTGGCTCATCTGTTGGGCCAGGAATGTCACACTAAACTGAGAGAAAAGAAAAAGAAAACCCACAGAAATGGGGGATAAAAGGCCCTAGCTAAACTAGGGACTTTGGAGATAAACTCTCAAAGACACTTTTGGAACCTCTTCGGAAGAACCTCCTGAGGCCGGCTTGCTGCCGAGCTTCCTGGCTTTCTCCCATCCCCCGTGGTGATCAGACAAGTTCCTGAGATCAACGGACTTACTGTGTACCTCGCTGGACCCGCTGTGGTGACTATCTCTTTCGTTCTCTAAAGAGACTCATTGCTTATATTTCCTACCTTTCCTATCGCCCACCTTCCCTTCCCCATCTCCTTAAATGGCTAGGACTTTAATAAACTGGTTGGGCCAACATTTGAGCCATTGTTTCTTAATCTCACTCCGGGTATACGCATGTCAAAGAAACTTGCCTCCCTCCTATAAATTATAAATTGGAGCGAGACATTCAGTCAGAAGTAACGGACAGTAGAATAAAGAATTATACAATCATACAATTATACCATCACAGAATCATTGAACGGCTTTAATTGGAAAGGACCTTGAAGATCATTTAGTTCCAACCCCTTGTGCCGTGGGCAGTCTTGCCAACAACTAAATGAGGTTGTTCACTCAGAACATCTTGAACATCTCCAATGATGAGGCAACTACATCTTCCCTGGGCAACCTATTTCAGTACCCTCAGAGTGAAAAATTTCCTGTTAGTATCTAACCAGAATCTCCTTTTACTATGTTCACATGGCCCCACTTCTTAAGGTTGTCCAAGACTCTTTGAATGACACCCTTTCCTTCTGTTTGGTCAACTGCATCATTCAGTTTGGTGTCATCTGCAAACTTGCTGAAGATGCGCTTGTTCCCACTGTCTATGTCACTGATGAAAATAGTAAAGAATATAAGTCCCATGACAGACCCCTGGGGGACATCACTCATTACCAGCCTCCCCCTGGCCATAGAGTCAGACAACCTGTTTGCAGCCATCCGAACAATTATCTATCCACTGAATAGTCCACCCTTCAAACCTGTATCTCTCCAGTTTAGAGAGCAAGATGTAGTGTAGGACAAGAATACCGTTAATGGGCTATATTAGAAACTTGATATTTTACATTGGATAATCCAATTGAGTTTTAACTCAGTTCCTGAAGACTTATAGAATTTGTGGAAGATGAGGAGGTTTTGTCGGGCTTAAAAAAAAAAAATAAAAAAAAAATAGAAATCACAGTTCTTGTCTTCAGTATGGTGGAAGAGGAGGAATGCAGAATTATAACCAAGACAGTTTAATTATTTTTATAAAAAGCTGAAACAAATACTAAATATATATACATATATATAGGCATCTGAAGATAATGAAAAGTAGAATGATTGTCAGCAAATATTCATTGAGAACAAAGCTTATTAGAATAATCGAATTTCCTTTCTGTGATAAGATGACAAATCTTATGATGGAATGACGGAAAATAAATATATACAGTGTTAACTATTATAAGTTTATGAAATCTTTTGAAACTATCTTACATGACACATATGAGTAAAAGATAAGAAGATGGTTTCTACTGAAAAATGACAGTTATTATTGAAACCTGATCAAAATTGCCCAGAAAGCTTAATCAATTATTATCAAATTTGAAAGTAGATTTAGACAAATTCTGCAGAGGTCTTTCCTATGTCTTGTACTATTCCATATCTTCATTAATATTTTATGCGTTGAAATACAGAAAAGACTTATTTTGACAACTGATTGTCTGGAAAAGTGGTGAGAAAACAGAGAAATTGATGAAATACAATAGAGTTTTCTGAAGTATTCTACGTCTCTGTGCTGGTGAGACATTGCCTGGAGTACTGCATCCAGACAGAGTAAACTTGGTACAGGGAAGACATAGACCTTCTGGAATGTGTCCAGAGGAGGGCCAGAAAAATGCTCCAAGAGATGAAAAACTTCTCTTACAAGGACAGACTGAGAGAGCTGGGGCTGTTCATCCTGGTGAAGAGAAGGCTTCAAGCTGATCTGGTAGCAGCCTTTCAGTATCTAAAGGACACTGTAAGAATGAAGGGGACAGGCTCTTTATCAGATTCTGTTGTGACAGTACAAGGTTTCAAATTATAATAGGGGAGATTTAGATTGGTTTAAAAAAAAAAAAAAAAAATGTTTTTTACAGTCAGGATGGTGAAGCACTGGAACAAGTTGCCCAGAGGTGTGGTGGATGCCCCATTCCTGGAGACATAAAGATCAGGCAGGACAGGGCTCTGAGCAACCTGATCTTGCTGCAGGTGCCCTGGTTCATTGGAAAGGATTTGGACTAAATGACCTTTAGAAGTTCCTTCCAACTCAAACAATTCTATAATTCTATTGTTTTCTGAAGTTCCAGACTAGCACAAAAATTAGCTTAGAAAAAAACAGAGGCAAGAAAATGCTCTAAAGCAAAGTATCTGAATGATGTTAATGGCTCCTAAACTGAAACTGAACAAAATTCGTAAAGTTCTTCAAAACTCTATAGGAACAGAAGCACTGTGCTTAAGTTATATGAATTAAACTTTCTGCACTCCTCCCTGCTGGCTCTGATAATGCTGTGAACAGTATACTGACCCAGTTTTGTGTATGGACATTAGAGAGAAATGAATCACAAGGAGAGAGAGCCTAAAGTCCATGGTTGCATAGTGAGACTGGGCTTTATAAGTAAGAGAGACTCTTGAGTGCACTGTTTTGCACTAACGCATATAGAACAACTGCAACCATAATTATGAAACACACTTCATTTTCTTTCATTCCGGAATTATATTTCCACAAACAAAATAAAAGTATGCTTCTAAATCTGTGAGTTGTATGCATAATGAATTAAACAAAACCATGATTACTTATTTCTCAAAAGTTGTGTTCAGGACAAGCAATTACTTTGTTTGTGTGTGTGTGTGTGTGTGTGTTTCTGATTATTTTATTTGATGGGCAGTTGTCTAGAAGACTAGAAGACTGACATTAGGCTGGAGGCAGTTTCCACATGCATATCTTTCATATCAAGCAACAATGAAAGGATGAACACAACTCATCTAAAGTTTTGAGATGTATATCTATCTGTTCTGCAGACAATCAGTTCATATCGTATGTTGTCCTTAATTTTCTGCCTTGCCTCTAGTTTGAACTTTGTATCAAACTTCAGTTTTCCACATCAAAGAAAACTTTCTCCAGACATTAAAAAAGATTTATATGTATATATATTATTTTGTATGTTCAGATCTAATCTTGACTGTATAATAAAAGTTGATTATTGTTGGGACTCTTATAGCAGTATCAGCATGTTCTGTTTGCTCAAGTCTCTCATTTCTTGGAGGCACAGTTGTTCTCCAAGTAATGTTGTTATGGTTTGCTTCATGCTGATTAACAGCAGGGCTGTTGAAAGAGATTAGGGAGTTCCACCATTAGGAAAATAAATAAATAAATAAAAATCATTAAAAAAAAAATTAAAATTCTGATTACCATTCTTGAATAAGAACACTTATTCTAAAAAAAGTGAGATCATGTTTCATGCATTAATATTCGTAGCTGGTGGCATAATTAATTCTATTTGTCCATACATTATTGTCTGGTTTAAGTTCAAAGAGAAACCTATCCTTCACCACAAACTATAAATAATATCTGCTAGAGTTATGTGTTTTCAGAAGCAAAATAAGACAAATAAAACATGAGCTTTATTCTTTGGGGGGTAAAAACAAAACAAAATAAAAAAAAAGAAAAAATTATGACACTAAGGATCAAAAAGCAAAGATGATGATATGCTTGTAATCTCAGCAGCACTGGAATTATAATTAATGCTATTTAGCTTCTAGTTTCTTATTGCACAAGTATACTTGAGAGTATGATTGTAATAATTATGGTCATGCTCAATAAAAATACATAATCAAAGCCTGTGATTTATTTTCTACTATGGGAAAAATAACACAATCTATATATGTTTGGTAATAGAATATGCTGGGATCTTCATGAGTATTAAACAAAATATAATAAAATTGTTCTGGTAAGACAAACCAATTTAAAATCCCTTTTGTTCAGCATTAGTGAGGCCTCAACTAGAGTGCTGTGTTCCATTCTAGGCTCCCTAGTACAAGAGAGACATGGACATATAGGAAAGAGTTTAAGTAAAAGATGGTTAAGGACTTTCTCCTCTGAGAAAAAGCTGAGAGAGCTGGTACTGTGGAGCTTAAAGAAGAGAAGGCAGTGGAAGGATCTCATCAATGTCTATAAATATCTGAAGGAAAGACGTAGAAAGGCCAGAGCCAGACTTTATTTAGTGGTATGCAGTGCCAGGACAGGAGGCACTGGCCACAAATTGGAGGACAGGAGATTACATCCGAACACCAGCAAGTATTTATATGCTGTCACAGAGCAGTAACACAGGTTACTCAGAGATCATCCTTTTAGGAGTTCTTCAAAAGTCAACTGGATATGGTCTTAAACAACATGGTTTAGGTGTCCTCGCTTGAGAAGAGAAACTGGGCAAGATGACCTCCAATGATCCCTTCCTGCTTTAGAAATTCTCTCATTCTGTGATCAGACTGGATTTTCATCTTTTTATAAATAGAAAACTCTAAAGCACCCAGCAAAATGCTTGAAGTCTGGTGACCTTAAACGATGTTTGTTGTTGTGTTTGTTTTGTTTGCGTTTGGCATATGTTGACAAGGGGGAGGGGGAGAAGAAAAAGAAAAAGGAATAACAAACAAGCAAACATAAAAGTAGAATCATAGAATCATGGAATCATAGAATCATAACACTGGAAAGGACCTACAAGATCATCTAGTCCAGACATCCTCCCATTACCGTAGCTACAGCAAATCACTAAACCAGATCTTAAAGCTCCTCATCCAGACACTTCTTGAACTCAGCCAGCTTGTTCTTTAAAAACAAAGTAACAAACAAACAAACAAAAAAATGCCTAAACATCTTTGTATATATTATGCCCACTGATATTTTCAGGGAATACAGTGACCTTGAAATTTTTATTTGGATTTTATATTTATTTACAAATTAAATCTTAGGTGATAGTTGGCACTTCTACTGAGTAATATTTATTTAAATAGCAATCATAATTATACTATAAGAAAAAAAAGTACAAGTGTACAAGTGTATCAGAATTCATTGGATAGTATTAAATACTGTAGTACAACTATAAAATATTATTAAGATATTACAACATTTTGAATAATATATTCACATTTAGATAGCCATATAATAAAATCTCAGAAAACAGATTAAGAAGGTTAAGAAGGCACTGAGAGGTCATTTAGTCCTTTTCCCTGTCCTAAGGAATATCAACTCCCTGTGATTCTGCACAGGCATTTTTCCACTTCTGTGACAGATTCCCCTAGCAACCTGTCTGTAATTCATTACCTTACCTTTACATGTCTACTCTGAATTTCTGGAATTGCTTTTGAAGCTCATTATTTCTTGTCTGATACACTGTGATTATGGAGGACAGTTTATTTCCTCCTCTACACATACTGATGTCCAATCAATTTTACATTTACTCCAATGTCACCTAAATACACTTATCCCATTTGCTTAACATGGTGTCGTATGAAAGAGCACTGTAAATGTTACAAAACTTGAACTTTGTGGCACATAACACCTATTCTATTCACCACTGTGTAGAAAGATTAGATCATTTAGGTTGGTTTGACCCTATTCGTTCTTCACAAACTTCTTTTAGTGTTCTGTGTAATTTATCCTTGTCTTACTTGCAAATGAGATACTTGATAATTTGTTGCAGAAATTTTTAAAGAATTGATATTTGAGTAACCCCTGTATAGGTCTCTACTATAGAGCTATTATCCGTAATTCATTAGGATGATCACTGCAACCAATCTGGTTATCCTGTATTAACAAGTTATACAGTTAATTTCTGATTAGCTGTAGAAATAATATCTACTTGTATATTTATCCTCTGTGAAACTACTGACCATAGAGTTGATTGTATTGCTAAATCATCCATCAGAAGTGAGAATATATTTTCTGGTGATAATTTTTGGTAAGAAATGAGAAAGTACTGTTCCGTTGAAAAGTTCTTATCAACAACAAATTTTGTTTGTGCTTCTGACTCATAGAGAAAATAGAGGTGTGAATAAAAATTATCATCAGTTATATTAACCAAAACCAAAACTAAAACCAAACTAAACCCCAAGATCCAAACATGTAAAACAGTACAGGAAGTTTTAAATTAAGCCATGTCAGCATATTTGGGCAGTAATCCAACCTACAGAAAAATCACTGTGGTACATCATAATTTTATTCAGCATTAGTATTTTGTGAACTTAGATTTAGTGTTCTGTGTATGCCACAATAATTCTGAAAAACTGATTAATCACTAAAAATTACTCTGAAATGCCTGTGCTCATATGGAGTGTTCTCTACAATTCTTAGTAGAAAGCTGTTGACTGATCATGTAAAATCATCAGTCTCAACTGTTGGATTAGTAACTCCCATTCAATTTCAGGTGCTTATCTGAGGAGTCATAGTTGGGCTTATAGTTTTCTGGCAGCTGGTCCAAAAATCCTCAACTCTTCAGGGTAAATGCTATTTTCTGATGCAGTAAATGGATATAAATAGAATAGGTTAACCTAGCCCTCACAAGTATTTTAAAGAGAATGGCTAGATTTTATGTGATGTATATATATTTACTTCAAGGTGCAAACGTGGAAAGAAATCTTGAACTACTTGAAAAGAGCAAAGTTAGTACTATGAATTTAGAGAGCACACTGGGAGACTAGTTTGGCTGCAATACATTTTGACTGTGAGCACGGAGTAAATTAAAAAGAAAAACAAACAAATCGAACAAACAAAAAGCAGTACTCTTGGGTTGTAGAGAAAAAAGAAAGAATAATAGTTATATCTTGATAGAGTGTTATGACTCAGTGGTATTGCTAATTCATTTGGAAATTTTCAGAAGTATGTTCTAAGTTGACTGAAGAAAATGAAAGAAAAAATAACTTTTTGACATATAAGAAGATGAAAATAAGATGAAAGCTGTGCTGTCAGCTGAGTATTCATCTGGCTTTAATATGCTGATTCTTGATATTTCATGTTATCATATATACAGCATATGAAACAAAGACAAAACAAAACCAAAGTCAGTGGTAACACTAAATGGATGAGGGATGTGGTTGATACAGAAATCATTTCTCAGTTTTTATCTACAGTGTGAAGTAGACTAAGATTCTGATTTTCTAATTTTACTCTAGGCTATATTTTTCTCTTTTCTATATTTTTTATATTTTTGTTGTACTGCAGGAGTATCCGCTGACAACAACAAAAAATTATAGGATGGTTACCAAAAGAAAATGAAACAAACAAACAAACAAACATAAGCTGTAAAATATTATTATTGTTCTGTTTTTTTTTTAACTTTGTCATTTTTACCTTAGTTCTTCAGAAAAACAATTTTTTTAGCATGTTCTAATAAATACTTATAACTTTGACACTGTATCTTTGAAAAAAAAAAAAATAGAATGAAAGGTATAAAAAAGCACATCTTGTCTCTATAGTTTAAAAAAGAAAAGGAATAAGAATCTGTACTTCAAAAAGAAAGGTCTAAACTTTTTAAAATCACATTCATGGTACATGAATATTAAAAACATATTCTTGATATTGAAATGTTGCTGTAAATTTTGATAGAGTTTCCAAGTAGCTGGTCTTCAACTCACTGCTATCATTGAACTAATTCACTCAGGAAAAGATCTAGAACTGGAGTTAGATTAAATTCTTAATAGTAAATAGGAAATTCATCTATTCAATTTTATAAAATCTAATTTTGTTCATTGATTCTTTCTTATCTAACTGGAATTTAAACCACACTTTACTCTAAAATATTTTATTTCCTTTCCGTAAGAATGTGACTGAGAATTGCTATAAGAAACTCAATGTAGTGATAATAAAGGATATTTAACTTTTTAAAAATAACTAATTGTAGTTTATGAGAAATCAGCTAATAAGATGTACTGGAAGAAAAATCTATAGCAAAACATTGTCTAAGTGTATGAATTTACTTTATTTACAGACTTTAGAGAATATGAAAACAATTTTTGTGGCACCAGTCTTATTTACTTCTGAGATAGCTCTTTATCATACATAGTCTGGTGTGATTTTGAGATGTGGCACTCTGCCATACATCTGCTGCAATATTTTATTTCCAGGTTTTATACTTAAATTTTTGACAATATTTAAGATATGCTTTATCTATAGGATGCTTTGCTCTATGCATATAGCAGTTATTTTTTCTTTCTCTGTAATATTAGGAAAACAAAAATAGAACTCTATGTTTTCAGTTCTTTTCTGAAACAAACTTGCTAAGAAGTCAATGACACCTATGTATACTATTAGAATAAAGACTTCAGGCATTTCTGTTTTTCAATAATCATATAAAAATTTATGAATTAATTAATTTATTTAAATTAATAGAAAAGCCAAAATATTCTATTTACATATCAAAGTTGGGTAGTTTTAGAATGAAGTTACACAGAATATAGCTTATCATAGATATACTGAAAATAAAAGAAAAATAAGCAAGCAAACAAACATTCAATCTCAAAGCCTGAAAGATCTGTTTTTGTAGCTGAGGCTTCAGAAAATGCATAACATAAACCACTATTCTTGGTTTCCAGGTAAATTCTGAGGCATTTTATGTTATATACTTATTTACGTATTCCAGGCAAGTCAGAAGAAATTATTGATCGGCTTTAACTGATGACATGCCTGTAAAGTCATCAACAAATATTGGTGTCTTAAGTACACGCGGACGTCTGAGATAATGGATTATGGTGCAGTGGTCATGATAGATAAGGTTTTGAATATAATTATTTAGATGTTAGGTGCATTCTGAGAGATTAATAATCTTTTTATTATCATTATTACTTTTATTTATTTATTTATTTATTTATTTATTTATTTATGCTTATGCTTATGCTTATGCTTATGCTTATGCTTATGCTTATGCTTAAGTGCTTATACAGCATTAATAAAGTATTGCTTCCAACTTACCTGGGGAACTTTGGGATGTAAATGTTACACCAAGCTTGCTAAATGATTTTTCTTGAAGCTCTGTATGTTGATACCTCATCAACTTCATACAGCTCTGCTCCTGGAAATCTGATATAGATTACCGGCATAGTTATTTTCACTGGAAACACGTACAGAAACTTTGAAATTTTTATTAATACTAAGCCAAAAAGCAAATATGCATGCAAATATCTTTCTCTAAATATTATTTTTCTGTAACATGTTTGTAAATTTTTCCACCTGTAATTCACTCTCAAAATAAAACAAAATAAAATAAAATAATTAAAGTTCTGAGTTTGTTAGTACTGTCCATTAGATACAGCATTGCTGTACATAACTGTTATGGTTTAAAAATTTTGTAATTTTGCTATCAGTATTCCACATCATAACATCATATAAAGCATGAATAATTTTACCGAATGCGCAACTTAAAGAAGACTATATATCCCAGAGAACATCATGGTCAGAGATAAGTCACAGGACCTGGACACTATATTATCTCACTCCCAGGCTGGACTAATGTCTTTCGAGTTCTGGCGTTCAGGAGAGCATGTGGGAGCCTTCAGCCATTTCGCCTAGAGTTACAGTAGGACTCTCGGTTTTGGGACTCATTCTCTCTCCTATTTTGCTTGATTCATTAGTTTAATTTCAATTATATTGTATTATATTGTGTTATCCTGTATTTTGATAAAGTAATCAGTAAATAAGTGTGCCTCCTTAGATTGCTGCTGCTGTTTTCTTTTTATAATTAACTTTTTCCTTCCTTTTAGGCTAGCAGCCCTGTGGGGCCAGCAGCCCCCCTGTCATGAACGCAGGTAGATTTTCAGTTAACCCATGACAATAACCCTATGTGGTTTTAACTAGGTTCAATATTTCAGGGCTCTCATTTTCACTCTCATAAGTACTTTGGAAAATTATCAAAAGTTATTACTGAAACTCCTGATAGGCAGACCATTAGAAAATAAAACTAGTAAAATCTTCAGTTCATAAAAAACCAGTTCAGTCTGACTGACTTAGGAGGGAGTTTGCATCTTTGACAGTCCCTCTAGACACATGTTCATTCTGCAGGAAGAATACAGAATGTTACCTAGGCTAATCAAAGAGCCACTGTGCCTTGTCCATGCTGGTGATGATCTGACTGACAGTTAATGACATATTGTGCATCCATGAGGACAGAAGAATGTTCACACAGGGGATGCTGTTAACCTTTCCTATGATTCTCTCCATAAATAAGAAGCAAGTACAGTAGGATTATACTGATTAGACTAATGAGAATGAGGATGACGTGTAGTAATCTCCTTTAAGAGCTCATTCAGCTTCTTGATTAAAATTATTCAGCAATCTAGAATGAACAGGTTTTTTGTTATTTTTTTTCTTCCTTTTTTTCCTTTTCCTTTTTATCTTTCCTTCTCTCTTTTCTCCTTTCTTCTTTCTCCTTAATCCAACTTCTTTCCCCTTTGCCTTTCCTTTCCCTTTCCTTCCTTTCTTTTTTTTCATTAAAGCATATGCACAAACTTCTGTGATAGAGCTTATGACTAATGATGATGATAATAATAACTTATGCTTGATATTATTTTTTTTCTTATGCTGCTATGCACTAGCCCTATTGCTGGAGGAAGACAGTAAGCAATTATAATTTCTGAGTTCAGTGATTTATTTAAATTTAGTTTAGTTTAGTTTAGTTTAGTTTAGCTGAGTTGAGTTGAGTTTAGTTTACTTGAAAGTACTTTCATCTGCATTTCTGATCCTTTGGAGAAGGTCTTTGGACCTTTCTGATTTGAAGTTCTTTGGAGAACAGAAATTTCATGACAGGTTTTATATTAAAAATGATCTTTAAAATAATTGACATTTGAAAAATGAGTTCTGCATTTTGCACCTTCCTTTATTACCCCACATAATACAAGTGATGAATATAAGGAATTATAGCAAGAGTAATGATATTTTCTGTATTACAGTGGGATCAACAATATGGTTTTCATAACAGGACAGCATAAAATAAAACAGTTTAACAGAAAATAAGCAAAAAAGGCCCTTAATATTTTTATTATCATTTATTCAGATATTGACTTTTAAAGCATCCATCAGATTCATGAGTCAACTTCATCCAGGACTGAAGTCGTTGGTCATTGGTCACTTCCACAGAGGTTTTCTGTTTATACGTCTAATAGCATGGGATTCATTTTCTTTTTCAATTATTAACTATAGTCAGTAAAGTTTAAAAAATACAAGAGTAGTCACATATCACAGTTTGAACTTAATAAGTTGAGTCGACCTTGAAGTGAAGAAGAGCAGAGGAGATATAGGGTCACTCTCTTTTCACAGAGTAGGGGAAATGACCTTTGAATCATTCCTACTTTCTTGGCCACTGGCTGTTATCCTGTAGGTGTTCTGCTTGAGAGATTTCATCAACAAAACTTTATGATTACTACTGGGCAATTCAGAGAACCACATTAACACTGGCCTCAGTGGAATTTTTTATGTCACCCCAGCCAGAGGCTACAGAACTATCAGAGAAGTTATGGGGGAAAGCTAATTAGAAATAAGAAGGGGAAATGGAACTAAGTGTAAATAAAAAATATATAATCTATTATTCTCAGAGTTGTAACAGTTATGTCCTTGCTTGTATTTCTAGCTCCATTCCTCCGATACCCTGTGACATTCTCACATTTTTAGTTACATTATATATTCAATCAGACAGTAAGCTTGGAGGAATATTATGACATCTTTTTTTTTTTTTTTTTAATCTTTCAGGAGTGAAATTCTATACCAAAACTTTGTCATGAATGTCATCACTGTAATCAAAAATTGTAGGCATATAATATGCACTGGTGACGTAAAACATAGAATTCAGAACAATTGTGACTAAAATCTGTTACAGTTAGATACAAGGTGGAAAACAATAAAAAATGTTAACTGGAAGTTTATATCTTCATGGAAGATTTTACATATACCCATGATATGACTATTAGACTCTGATAAAAACTCTGTCATATATTCTTGTAAATTCCTTTATCATAGCTTTTTAAACATAGCTCATATTGATACGGATACATATTTTGGATGCAATTATCTTAGACATCTGCAGTTCAGAAACCACATAAGAAGTAGTCATCCAAGTCTTTCTTTATCCTCAGAGAGAGAAATAGACACTCTTAGGCCATAATTCATTTGATTTATTCTTAAATTTTATATAAAAATGGAAGCAAGTGATTAACTCCACTGATTAGTTCAATTGGGCCATACTGCTTACAAGAAGACACAGCACATCAGTGCTGAAGATGTCTATATTTGATCAAGTGTATCCAATTCTTATAGACAATAATTTCAACATATTTTCTCAGAAGAAAACTAGGTAGGCAAAAATCTATACATTTCCTAGGTTTTTTTTTGTTTTTTTTTTTTTTTTTGTTTGTTTGTTTTTTTACATGGAGGCCTCCATAATCACATATTCCACATTTTCTCTTGCCTTTGAATTGTTTCTGCTATACAGTACTCAAATTGACAGTAATTTCTAAAACTGTCCTACTTGAAACCTGTCATTTATGAAATATTACAGGTGTTAAGATATTGCCATAACTCACTGAAAATCATCTTTGTAGGCTGAGTAAAATAAAAGCTATGTGGATACTCCCTGCCTTCTAAATTTGCAGTTTTTAGAAATTTAGTTGATTTCATTTTAAGATAATTTCAATTTTATGAATAATGATTCTTTTTCATTTTCTTCTTTATTTTGCTAGTCTGTTCAAATAACTACAACTTTACTTCCTACCAGTGACTCTAAACAACATTTCCAGCAGGAATAGTGGTCTTATTTATTTTACTTCATGAGAGCATGTTTTGTACATTTTTAAATTATTATTTTTTTTTAAACAAAAGAGTTTAGCTTCTGTGGAGATCAGAATCTGCTGTGACAGGACATGTTTTCAAGTAAAAGATGAGAGATTTATACTGAATTTAATATAGAAGTTCTTTTACAGTAAGAATAGTGAAGCACTGGAGCAGTCTGCCCAGTTGGGTGGTGGATTCCCTGGTACTGCAAGTGTCACGCTGGATGGATCTCTGAGCACCCTGATGTACCTGTGAATGCCCCTGTTCATTGCAAAGATGTTGGAGTAGATGACCTTTAACACTCCCTTTGAAATCAAGCAACTCTATGGTTCTATGATTATTTTCAAAGGCAGGCAGTGTAATAGAGCATCTCTTGTCTATATATGTATATTCAAACATAGAAAACTGAGGTGTTTTGGTTTTGTTTTTGTTTTTTTGTTTTTCTTTGTTTTTTCCTTTAAAAATGTTTTTTAAAACTGAATTTTCTAGTGATTCAATTTTGAAATCTATTTAAGTAGTCCCTTTGATCAAATAAGCTACTACATTTATTGTCTGTAACCTTTTTCAGAATATATATGATGTATCTCCAAAAGTGTGGTAAACACTCAGGTGCATTTGTAAAGCACAGAGCAAATTATATCATCACTTAGCTCATACTAATCAAATATTATTTAAAGGATAATAAATCAGAACAAAATTACATGTCAAGTATTCAAAGGTTATGAGCAACAGAATTGCAGTACAAAGTCATTGGCTGAAGGAGAAAATCACTATTGCAATCAGGTTGCAATTATCGAGTTCTAGGCTTCTTTATATGAAAAGTGGATTTGTAACAGTTTAATGAAAAAGACTGATAATAATTGCAAGCTAGTATTTTTGTGTTCTTCAGATTTGACTCTGTTAGGTTGTTGAGAGGGCAAAGGAACAGAATTAACAAGTGACTATAAGCCACCTTGCGTTACTGTATCAGAAAACATCTGTTGTGATGTCTAAATCCATATCAGTTACTCATAGTAAAACCATCAGTGCACAAAGTATAGTAAAAATAGCTTCATTCTTTTCTTTATTTGTTGTATTTTAAGAATTATTAATATTATTTAAACATAGGCAACAGACATGGAATTTTCCAGTCAGAATCAGAATACATCAATAACATTTTTGCTCCAAATGATCCTCTGATAGTATTTATTTCTTATTTTCTCCACATTTCTTCCTTTCTGTTTCCCTTTGTATTTCTTTCTTTTTCTGCATTTCTTTCCTTTCCTCTCTGGCTAACGTAGGGCACCAAGGAGACTTATAAGGCCGTTGTAAATATATTTTTTTTTTTATGAAGATGTATAATGTGTTTACATTAATAGCATTAACTACAGTAGGCTGAGGTACTGCACAAGGCACGTATGTATCCTTCATGCAAAAAGAGATTAGTATCTCTGATCACCATGACATAATCAGGGAAACACTGGCTGTTTCTCTAAGCAGAAAGTAACTTCTTGATGAATTATGAGTCCATTTAGTTATGTGCAGAGTTGGACCAAAACAACAACAACAAATTGCTGATGGTTATTTTTTATCATAAATCCCTAAAGTTGAAGATAGGGAAAAATTCATTACTCCAAGATATTCTAATTTGTACCTTTCTCTCAATTGTGTGAACTAATATCCACAAAGAAAAATCTGTAAATGAGTTCATGAGAAGTCAAGAGACCTATTACAGAGAAACTGCAAAATGATTTTGAAGTCATAAAAGCCCTTAAATGTACTGCAAAATTATTATAAATACTGTCTGGTTGATCTTGCTGTCTTTTGGCAGGCAAGATTCTCCTTGATGCCAAAGGGAGTTTTGCCATTATCAGAATTTCAAAGATGAGATCATTTATAAACATCCTAGTAGCCTAAAACATTACATTTTATTACCTCCATGAGTACTATATTCCTAATAGAGTTAATAATTGTGAATAAATTTGTTCCTGACTCATAGCTCTGAGAAAACTAATACAGATAAAAGACCATATCTAAACCTTACTTATAAGTAAGCAAATGGGTGCAGTCTTTGTGCCTTACCTCACTGCCTGCCACATGCCCCTCTAGCTGTCTTTAAGTATGAGGGGATGTTTGATTCTGCAGTAACTACAGCTATAAATTTAACTATATGAATTAGGGGTGTATAAATTATTAATGTATGCTAGATAGTTTGTTTTGTTAATACACAATTTTTATTAACATGTTCTAGGATAAATTGGCTTGAGTGAAGTTTCCAGCTAGCCCTACGTAATGAACAAAAGATTTCTGCAATCTTTTTGCCTAGTGTTAAAACTTGCTACGTTGCAAGCAATATCTTAAAACCCATGAGGCATAGGACAATAACTGTGCTTGCAAATGTATCTTAATATGTCATTCTTTGTCCCCTGCTGCTAAGTGAAAATTATTTATTTCCATGCTTACTGTGAATATCTGTGCATAAAATCTCTCTTATTTAGCTTTTAACTGCAACTATATTGAGTTAAAAAGAAAAGATACAGTAGAAACTAAACATTGTGGACCAAACCCAAAGCAGGACTTAACCTGAACAAGAGTTCACAGACTGCATGGTTTTGGTTGTTACTTAATCAGCTTTGATTTGTTAAAACTGATTGTATTATGCAGTGCTAGGACTGATACATTTGTCAAGCATGATGTATGAGCAGACATCAGACTGAGTAAACAGCTTGTCAGTATACTGTATAGTGGCAAACATGGGAAGTACTTACAGTGACCAATCCCACTGCACAAGGGGAGACCCTTGCCTCATTTCCTAGTGACTTCAAATACTGTCACACATAGTATTTCTCCACAACAACCTGATTTCCTAGTACAGTGTAGCTAGTGTGAAATGAACCACTTACCCTAAAAATAACCTAAAGGTTGTCAGAAGACAGTTTGATGAGACACCAGTTCTCTATATGCTGCAAGAAAGTGGCAATACTGTCATTCCTACACATCCTTTACAGAATGCAGAGATGCCTCTTTTTAGAGTATGCTCAGGTCAGTCCTATACCTCACTGTGGTTGACTGGATAAGTCAATTCTTGTAAATTCCAAAGACAATAAAACACACAGGAAGCTGTTCTGGTGTTTCCAAATGTCTTTCCTGCTGGCCTGTTCCAAAAAATACTCAATTGTGTTTCTGAGAGATTCCTCATGTAGCAGGTTTTTCCCTTTGATTTATATGTGGGAGGAAAAATACAAAACAAAATAAAACAAAACAGAACAAAAACAACAACTACTACAGAATAACATAATCATCAACAACAACAAAACAACCCACAAATCTACTAAAGCTATATCTCCTTGTTGTGGAATATCAAGAATATCTATCACAACAAGTCTGAATGTTTTAGCACCAAGGTGAAATTCTACTTTTTTAATGCTTACACATTACTGATAATAGTATAGTCATACTTTGTGAAATCATTTGCTACTTTTGTTTTCAAATGGAAAATGTGTGCTATTTTTTCCCCATTCGGTCACTGAACTAACATCTGCATGATTTGAAATTTATTACATCTTATCATTTCTATTTTGCAGATGAAAGTGCAGACATTACGTACATGAATTACATTTATGAATGCATAAGTACATACACAGGATATTCCTATGCTTTCTGTGGAAAACTTGCATTGTTCTTGTCTGTGACTTCATATTTATGCTTAAAGTCCATAAGTAATGAAAGGAATCTCAAAGAGTCCTTCTTATTGGTAGCTTCTTCTTGCCCACATCCTTAATTCTTCAACAAGACATACTGAAAAGAAAACATTGACCAAAACCTTTACATATAAATGTCATGATGAAAATGAAAATGATGCTGTTGGTATATTGGAAGAAAGCATTTTTCAAAGATTACTGTTTGCTATAAAGGAAAAGGCATCAGTCATAATCAGTCCAACAAAATTGTTCTTAAAAAGCAAATGGTGTTGTGAGGAAAGAGCCATTCAGAACCACCACAGGGATATTCTGATGCCTGTATTTCTTGTAATTTTCCATTAAGGTGCTATAACTGTAGATCACTCTAGAATAATCAAAACAAAGCATGCAGTATATTTCAGAAATTATAGCTTATTTGTAAAGTCCAGAATAAAGAATTTTCTCAGCTCTATTAAAGCGAGCACCAAAATATTCTCAACAGTTGTGTTAGATTTTTTAACAAATTTTAGATCTCTTGTTCTTCTGTTTAGATCTGTTCTGTAAGAAGGTCTCTCACGTGGATATTAAATTGTGAAGTCTTAAGATTCTCCGTTCAATCTACAGTCCTGAGCTCTGTGTCCAAAACTCTGCAATGAATTATGTTATCAATAAGCTATATTTATGTACGTATCTTTATTCCAGCAAACAATATTTCTTGAAGCATTTGTAAATATTTCTGAAGTTCTGAAAGTAATTATTTTATTGAATTTTACTTTCTTGTAGTGATTACTCAAAATGAATGTAAGGCTGAAACACAAGGAGCTAAAATATCATTCTTCAGCAAAAATTAAATTTCTAGTGAGAGAGAAGAGAATTTTATTCATATACTCATATAAAACACACAAGATATTTCTGAAGATAAAAGTAATTTTACATTGATATTTGAATTCAAATTCCACTTTCCTAAATTACGTGTACACAGACATCTCTATAAATTCTCTCTCTGAATATGTATCTATATGTATGCAATGAGATCTGTGTGTTTGTATAGGGTTAATTTATATATCTGCTTTTGTACACCCATACAAACAGAAATCCATAAATATTTTTACAGTTTGTTGAAAACCAGTAACCTCTAGTAACCACTAAAGTAATAGCTGGACTGTATCTTATCTCGGAGCATTTTCTAGAAATCTGCATTCATAAATAAATAAATAAATAACTGTAAATTTACTTTGAAAAGTAAACAATTTTATCAAAAGATATTTTCCAACACCTGAAGTGTAACTTGAGGTAGCTTTGCAGTGCATTCACCCTGTGTCCTGATTTCAGTCCAGACAGTGTCAATTGCACACTGATATTTGGTTGTTGCTGAATGATGAGTGTGCACCATGGGCTGGGCCAGGCTGCCTGATGGGAAGAGCCATTGCCATGTTTGTGTGGGGCTGGGGCAGCTGCAGGATATGCTTGACCAGGCTGCATGTGGCCTGCAGCCTGCAGATTGGACATATCTTCTGTACGCAGAGGCTTATAGCAAACTGAGTACTGACAGGTTCTGCCCATTTACCTATTCTATTTAACATCCTGTGACCTGAAGGAAGTGACTGGATGCACTCTCATCTAGTTCAGTGATGGCACAAAATTAATGGAATGTGTCAATATTCCCTAGGACAGGACTGTGTCTGAAATGGAATACTAACAATGGCAGAGAAATGGATCAGCTGAAACTTTGTGAAATTCAGAAAGGACAAATGGCAGATGCCAGAACATGGGATGGAAAAGCCTCTTGTATCATTAGACTGCCAAGCTGAAGAGGAGCTCTTCTGATGGGGACCTGGAAGATAAGAACATTAGCCAGGAATGTGACAGTAGAGGAGGTTAACAGACTCCTGATATATATGAAGATGAACATGGTCACTAGGCTGAGGGATGTGATCATCCCTGTGTAAACATCACTCTCTAGACCACACCTAGGTATTGTAACCTATTCTGGCTCCCCATTCAAGAAAGACATTGTACTGACCTCAGGGGTGGTCCACTAAGTTTCTGGCCTCTGGAGTATTTGCTATGTCTCCAGGAGAATTGAACTTGCTCATATTGGAGGACGGATGACTTCAGAGAGAACAGACTTCATCCCAGTGACTGTAAAGTAATGATTACAAGATGACAAAATCACAGAATCCATGGAATTGATTCTTTTGAATTTATTTGTCCCAAACCCTCTGCTCAAGCAGGAACACCTACAACAAGTTGTCCAGATCGTGGAAACATAGAATCACTAAGACTGGAAGCAACCTCCAGGATCATCTAGTAGAGGTGTTTGAAGTGATGGCATTTATCTTTCCAAGAAACTGTTCCACTTGTTGAGCCCTGCTTTTCTGAGAGTGGCTGAACATCTGCCTGTTGATGGGAAGTAGTGAATGTATTTCTTGTTTTGCTTTGCTTATGCATGTGGCTTTTGCTTTTCTAGTAAACTCTCATCATCTCAACTCATGATGTTTTATTATTTTACCTTTCCAATTCTGATTTCTACCTTATGCTACTTGGGAAAAGGGAGAAAGTGGCAGTGTGGTGCTGAACTGCCTGCCAGAGTTAAACCAGAACACACATCTTCAGCTTGGTGTTCACCAAGATCCCCAAGCCCTTTTCTGCAGATCTGCTTTCCAGATAGTTGGGCTAAGAATGTAAAAGCACCTGGAGCTGTTCCTTCCCAGTTGCATGAATTTCGTGTTAAAATTCATGAGGTTCTTGTCAGCCTGTTAACGTGACTTTGGATGGCAGCACAATACACTAGAGTATCCACCACTCTTCCCAGTTTTGTGTCATCTGCAGATTTGTTTAGAGTACCATGTATTCCATCACTCAAATCATTAATGCAGATGCTGAACAGATTTGTTTCTAGCACTGTCCCCTGGAATACATAGCTAGCTACTAGCCTCCTACTAAACTTTGCATCATGGCTCACCACACTTTGGTCTTGGAGATTCCACCAGTTTTTAATCCACCTCACTGTGTTCTTGTATCCAGACTGCAATTTATCAGCTTGCTTACAAGGATCTTGTAGGAACATTACTGAAATGGAGATAATGAACATTACTGAGATGGAGATAATGAAAATTGTTTGTGACAAATATATATTTCTGCATGCAAGTATAATGTGGATCCATCCAGTAGCTGGTCTCACACATCCAGTCTACCCTGTAACTTACCCTGATTTCAGTTTTCCTAGTTGCAAGCACGTGAATATGTGAACCCCTGAGGCCAAAGCCACTCTTCAGTTGCCATTACAGACTGTCACCCATGAACATATGCACACATGCTAGTATTCAGGGAGGTTGTTTAGCACTCTTTCTTTGGTGCTCCTCGGGTTTGAGTGTACAAAGCCTTGAGCAACCAGATTTGATTTCATAACTGTCCCTGTGCTAGAGCAGAAGGTTGGACATGAGAACTCCTGAGGTCCTTCCTAAACTCAGTTATCCTGCAATAAACGAGCATTTCACAAATTGCAGAAACTGACTTTAAACACTCTGCTCTCTGACAGAATCTTCAGCCTTTTATTTATCACCTAGTTTCCCTTAAAAATACTGTGCAAGTTTTGAGAACCTGGAATTCAGTGTTACAAAGTTCAATAAATGTGAAAAAGTGGGTAATATGGAAAAAACAAACAAACAAACAAACAAAAACACTTAAAAACATTCTTGTGCATCTTTCTACCTTTGATTTGGACTAATAATTGAAAGACATGCAAAACTGTCATTTGATAATCATCTTCTGCAGCCAATTTTTATCTCAACATGCCAAAAAGTATCTGGAAAATGCCAGTAGGTGATGTACGGCAAAATAACATGTATTTTGTTGTTATTCTTGTTGTTATTTGCTTGTTTGTTTGTTGTTTGTTTTTTATTTTGCATATTGTCTCAAGCAGAAAGATGTTGGTGCTAAAAGTCAAGTAACAACTGTGAAGATTACGAGGCTGCAGTCAGGGTGGATGCAATTCATTCTGCAGTGGGCAGGTTTACTTTGTTGAGCAAAGTGGCTTAGGGACACATATTCTCTCTTATTCAGATTTGCTTTTTGATTGTGCACTTTGTTTTGTGAAGAAATCAGGCTGTGGATAAAGAACAATGGTTTAGCGTATGTCTAGAATCATAGAATCATAGAATCATAGAATTGCTCAGGTTGGAAAAGACCTTAAAGATCATCTGTTCCAATCACAACCTAACCATACCACCCTGACTGTAACAACACTCTGCTAAATCATGTCCCTGAGCACCACATTCAAATAGTTTTCAAACACATTCAGGGATAGAAACTCGACCACCTGCCTGGAGAGCCTATTCCAGTGCTTAACAACCCTTTCTGTAAATAAGTAAATAAACTTCCCCTGGCTCACTTAAGGCCATTTTCCCTCATCTTGTCACCTGTCACCAGCGAGAAGAGACTCGCCCTGTTCTCACTGTAAGCACCTTTCAGATATTTATTTATTTATTTTTAATTTCAATCGCTCCTTGTAGGGTATATTCTCCAAGCCCTTCACAAACCTTGTTGTCTTTTGGACCTGCTTTAGCACCTCAATGTCCTTGTGTTGTGCTTGCTAATGAATAGACATGGACTTTACTAATCTAGTTGTTAATGCTCAAAGTTCATTGTAGCATGTATGTATTGTATTACAGCACACCACTTACAACAGTTTAGCAGCAATCCTGACTAACCAGAGAGGACTCAGTTGACTAGAGTTTAAGTGAATGTGACTCCAGTCTACAAAACAGAAGGATCCAGGAAGTGACAGGCCTGTCAGTCTGACCTTGGTACCAGGGAAAGTTATAGATCATATTGTATGACATCTTATGACACAGATGAGATAATCAAATGATCAGATGCAGCCAGCATGGTTTTTTGAAAGGCAGGTCTTGCCTAACTAACCTAATCTCCTTCTGTGCCCTACTTACTAGATGAGGGAAAGTCCATTGAAGTTGTCTACCTTGGTTTAAATAAAATGTTTGGCATCTTTCCTTACAGCATTCACCTGGAGACACTGGCAGTTCATGACTTGGACAATTGTGCAGTTTGCCAAGTGAAAAACTAGCTGGATGGCTGAACTCAGAGACTCAAGCTGAATGATGCTCAGCTCAGTAGGTAGCTGACATGCAGTGGTGACCCCGAGGGCTCAGTCTTGGGACCAGTATCGTTTGACATTTTTATTGGTAATCTGGATGAGGCAGTCGAGTGTACCCTCAGTAAGTTCGTAGATTATGCAAGTAGGTGAGACTCTTGATCTGCTTGAAGACAGGAAGTCTGCGTTTGGATAGGCTAGATTCATGGGCTGAGTCTGACTGCATGGCATTCAACATGAGTAACTGCAGCTGTATCTGGCTTACAGCAGCTCCATGGAGTGGCTAGAAAAAGACAGGAGTGTACTGGTTCATAGACAGGTAAACACGAGCTGGCAGTATGAAGAGATGGCAAAGAAGGTCACTGGCCACCTGTCCTGAAATAATGTTGTCCACAAATCTAAATAAGTGATTATACCTTTGAATGTTGTACTGGTGAGAGCACATTTTTAGTTCTGTGCTCAGTTTTGGATCCCTCACTAGAAAGAGAATATAATGCTATTTGAGTGAAGGAACTCAAACACAAGATACAAGGAGTGGCTGAGGGAGCTGACACTGTTTAGTCAGGAAAGGTTGAGGCTTGGGGTAGGACTCATCACTCTCTGCAACTACCAGATAGCAGGTTGCAGTGAGGAGGGTATCTATCTCTTTTCTCAGGTGACAAGTGATAGGATGTGTGGAAATGGTCACAAGTTGCATCAGGGGAAATTTAGAGGGATATTAGGAAGAATTTCTGCAAGGTGATGGTGGTGAAGCATACTTTAGTGATGGCATATTATTTAGTGATGAGACTTGGTAAATCAGGTTGATTGTTGGACTTCATGATCTGGAAGGTCTTTTCCAAACTAAATGATTCTACAGAGTTACAATTTTTAATGTCATTATGAAGTACATGTTTTAGAAATGAAAATGGAAAGCCTGCATATTCTGGAACTTTTACTTGCTTCTTTGTAAAGATAAAAATCAAAACCCAAAAAAACATCACTGAGTTTTAATTTAAAAGTAGTCCTTATTAAAATCAAGTGGATAAACCTATATCTCTTATACTTTCCTGATCCTGATTACACATGTATAGAGAAACAATGTCAATAAAAATCTCTCCCTTTTCCTTGGCTTTTCTGTCTTGCCTGCATCTTGTGTCTCTTGATTTTTTTTTATTTGTTGTCTCTTTCTTTCTTTTGTTGTTGTTCAGTTTTGTTTTGTTTTGTTTTGTTTTTCCCTTGGGGAAATGAAGGAGACTGGAAGATACTTGCTTATTATTTTATTTTATTTTATTTTATTTTATTTTATTTTATTTTATTTTATTTTATTTTATTTTACTTTTACTGTGTCTAATTTATGTACACTGGAGGATCTACTGAAGGGAAAGCTAAAGGGAAGCAGTAATTCTTGCATTACTTGTGTAGCTATATGTATGCATGACAGTAATTCTTCACAGCTAGGTGTCCAGACACTGTCAGATATTTCACATGATCTTTATACCATTGGTCAAGAGTTCCAGAACCTCACTTGAATTCAGTGCCTTGGGAGGTCAGGATCATGCTGTGAAAGACATTTTTTTTCCATCCAGTTAGTGCCAGTCCCATAGAGTCATAATGCTAGAGAAGAATTCTTGATTTGGTCTCTGAATTTCATGAGGAGATAATGGACCACTGGGGTAATGTGCTCATCATGACCTCTGCTGCTAAGCAGCTGAGCTAACACAGCCTGTAATACCTGGATGTTTTTCAAGTTGTGCTGTGCGGGGCAGCAACTTGAAGCTGTATCTCGATGTGTAAATGTAAGCGTCCTCCTGCAATCACTTTTTATTATTATTATAATTTTTTTAAAGAACTTTTCCAGCTTGCACTGATAACAGATTATTCAGAGGTTTGTCTTATGCCAAACACAAAGTGTAAAATAAAGTTCTTGATTCAGATTAGTAAGAAAATAACATTTTATAAAAATGTCAATATATGCTAAATGTGTATCCCGATCATAAGCTAACATGCCAGTCAATGACAGGATCCAACAAGGATATGAGGAGCACATAACCAGACTTTTTGTCATCTGTATAAAGAGAACAATTCAAACCACTCTTCATAAGGTGAATTAAAAGTTAAATGTGTTGAAGGCAAGCAATCCAAATAACCTATGTCCAGAAACTGACAAAAGCTAACACAAAGCAGAAGGCTGTTCATGGGTGTTTCCCTGTGCTTAGTTGTCCAGCCCGAGTTTTGAAGCATTCTGGAAGGCTGGCAAAGAATCCATTAGCAGTAAATTAGTATTTGCCTGACCAAACATAATTTAATCAATTAGATTCCCCTTAAAATCAACGGGGGGAGGGGGGGGGGGGGGGGGGGGGGAAGGTATTTTAAGGTGTACTTAATAGTTTTTTAAAACATGAAAAATGAAGCTTCTTACTCTGTATTATTGGTGCAGATAACTAGACAAAAATATTGATATTGTACATTTAGGGTTGCTTACTTTAAGAGGTTATTCTTTTACAAGATTGTTTCAAAGCTTGCTGAGGACACAGAGGAGCAAGTCCAAGCAACTCCTAGTGAAGGGTTGAGAAATCCTCTGTTTGAGGGACACAGATGGACTAGGTCAGGGGCAACAAGAGAGAGATAAACTGGGAAGCAGTCTTTTGTGTGGGTTTATAGCGAGGAAGATGGCCATCTCAGGGGGTGCTGCATGCAACTCTTACCCAAGCACCCAGGAATACCATGTTGGCAGAAGGATAAAAAAGGTGACGAACAACCATGAAGTCAGGTTTTCTGACAACAGATTCCTCATGACCTGAGACCTGCATGCTGAAGAAGAACAAGGAGGTTTCTGCTATCAGATTCCTTACTACAGAATGCCTGCATGCTGGCGGACTCTCCTGGGCCTGCTACCTGAGACCTGCTGCCTCCTCCTGGATTTACCTGCCACCTCTTCCTGGTATCTGCTTGCTGCCTAAGGCCAGCCACACTGCTGCTGCTCTCCACCTGTGCTTTTGCCTCAGACCATCAAAATGGCGTGCATCTGGACCACTGTTGGATCCTGGTGGTGACTATCCCTGCTTTATGCAATTCTTGCTTCTTTCCTGTCTCTTCTGTCACCCACCTTCCCTTCCTCATCACCCTAATTCATAATAGTGTCCATCCTCCCCTTCCCTATTTCCCTGATTAAGATTTGTAATAAACTGGTTGGACCAACATTTGAACCACTGTTTCTTAATCTCACCTTGGATGTACATATATTGAATAACCTCCTTTCCCTCCTATAAATTGGAGCATGACACTTACAAGAATGACATGGGGGAAGGTGCATGAAACAGAAGTGATTGCCTTGAGCTTCAGTAAGTCTTTACATCTTTCTGCTAATAAAAAGCTAGCACAAACTATGTCTTTTCTCTCTTGCTTGTAAAGCACATGAGATAAATTTAAGACTAGTACTGATTAAGGCAGTCTGAGATATGAATTTGAACATCCTGATTGTCACAGAAAATAAAACCAAGACTCTCAGTTTGAATACTTTATAAAATGGCTTATTAAAAATCAGGAGAAAAGTTGTTTGTAATTTTATTGATGTCACATAATCAACTAGCAATCAACAATCTATACATTTGAGATCAATATTAGTAATTGCAGCAGACAAATGACAATGCTAGATGCTTTCAAAATGTTAATTAGCAAGTACATATTTTTAAAATTCTTTTATAATCAAACAACTCCAAATTTTATTTCTTTCCCACTACATATATATAGAGAGCTTCCTTGCATCTGTGTGTGTGGCATCCTCCCTTGCAATGGTCTTGATCACTAGTGTCGGAGATGTGAGCTCTCCAACTCTGATCTCCACTGTATCACCTGTATCTAGCAGTGGGGTTCCCTGGGTGTTGCCTCCATACAGATACTCTACTGTAAGTTTCAAGTTGTTCCTGGTTGAGCCACGGGACAGCTGCGCTGCCTGGTCTGGGCTGATGTTGGGTGGATACAGAGGCACCATGACAAGTGTACACAGTGCATTTGCTGCTGCTTCCACTCAGAGGTCTTTTCCTCTTTACAGTAAATTTGCATTGTGTTTTTGTTTGTTATTTTCAGTGCTTCTTTTCAAATTACTTCATTGTTTGCCTTCAAAAGTCTGAAAATCCCTGTATAGTTTTTAATCCAGCCGATCATTTTCTTGCTACATAGTACCGACAGCTGAGGGTCATTTCAGAACAAAGTAGTGCTTGAGTTCAGAGACAAATTAGCAACTGCATCTATGCTGAGCAAAATTTTAGACTACTCAATAATCCTGGCCATTTGATCCTCTAAAGTCAGTAATTCACATGAATACATTGGATATTTTTCACCACTGAGAAATATGTCCTAAAATGAAAATCTATTTTAACCTCACTTTAAAATAGAGCTGAGGTATGGACAGGACAGTTGCCTAGACTGGAGGACCTAGGATGTTGTTAAAAATGTCAGTTTAGAAGAGAATTCAGAATGAATTGTGCAGATAAATAACAACAAACATTTCTTCCAGAGAATGATGCAAAGATTTAGATGTCTCCCATGGGTGTCTGCAGTGCACTGCAGTACAGGAAATGTCTGAAAAAGAATAGCAGATGTGACCTAGGATGTTTGCAGAACTTGTACGTGTCTGGATTAGCAGCTGGAGGGCATGTAGGATACATAAGGAAATCTTTCTGTAGCTGTCTAAATCAAGGCATTTTTTGGAGAAAAAATTAACCAGTTCCTCAATAATTATTCCCTAATGCTATATGTAGAAAACCCTTTAAGTAAATATATATTTGAATTCCAGTAATTTAAAAATTAACAGAGTTTTACCATTATATTTTTCATATGCTTTTTGTTACTTTTGCTATTCTGTTTCTTCGGGAAATTATGAAAATAGCTTAGAAGTAGTATTTGGAAGTATGTAAGATTCAGACAGATAATAGCAATTACAGAGAGAACTCATGGGGCTTTTCTAGAATTCCTAATTATTGTCATTAAAGCTCTTTTAGCTTGATTTCATATCCCACTAGTGACCTTTATAGGTTCTAAAAATCCTGTTTAAGAATTTCATTTTGATCATGTTCATTATGTTTTTGTTCAGCATATCAACTGCAGCATCTTAACCTCTGCCTACCTGAAACTCATATTGCCATTGAAAAGTATGAATAGACATAAAAATAAATCCTGTAACTGGGTTTGAATAATCTGTGTTGGTTGCTGGTTACCAGTAATGTCTTCTCAGTGACTAAGAACTGAACAAGCCATTCTCATGCTTTTAAAGACTTATATCCTTCAAAACTGAGTTACTGTTCTCTGTAAATGGTCACTGCTTCAAGCTAATTTATGAATTAATGTTTGGGAATTGTCAGTGTGCTGATCATTTTTCAGTGAGAAACTGCTGATGTACAGGTAGGATGGGCAGTGTGGAGGATAAATACCTGTGTGAACAGAGGATATACAAAGGGTAGTGGTCAGTGTTGCAAAATCTAACTGGAGCCCAGTTATGAGTGGAGTATTCCAGGAGTCAGTACTGGATCCAGTCCTATTGAACTTCTTCAATAACAACAGTGTAGACAACAGGATAGAATCAACCCTTTGTAAATTCCCTGGTGCCACAAAAGTGGGGAAATGATGGTTTTACCAGAAGGCCATGCCATCCAGACACCCCAGCAGAATGAAGAAATAGTCTGGAAAGAACCTCATGAACCTCAACAAAAGTATCTCAAAGTCCTGAACGTGGAAGAGGACAGAAACCACAGGCACAAGGACATGATGCAAGCTGGAAAGCAGCTCTGAAGAAAAAGGGTCCAGGAGACTTGAAAATAAGTTGAGCAGGAGTCAGCAATGTGTCTTTGTCACTAAGGTGTCTATCAACATTCTTGATATTATAAGGCAAAACATTATCTACAAAACGAGAGAAGTGATTCTTCCCCTCTATTCAGCTCTGGAGACACTGCTCCTGGATAACTATGTCCAGTTCTGGGCCCCCAAGTACAAAAGAGACATAGATATACAGGAAAAGTCCAATGTATGAGGGCTGCTCTAAAAATAATGCCTCCTATTTTATTACATTGACACATGATGCTAGAGGCATATGTTGGTGGTATGGCAGTAGATGTTGAACCTTCACATCAATATTCTGTTACATTTTGTTGTCATGTGACAGATGGTGGCAGAGGGACAGTCTGACAAAATGACATCTGACATGGAAGTGCATATGAAACAACAATGTGTAGCTGAATTAACTGAATTATTCTGTACAGGAAAAATTGCACTCTTTGACATTCATGACTTGCTGAAGGTTAATGGAGACCATAGAGTGGATGTGACCATAGTAACGTGGTGTGTGGTGCACTTCAGCAGTGTTATGAAATACATGTCACATTCTGGATGTGCACAGCTGTCACACCACAAAATGAAGAATGTCTTTATCAGCTCATCCACATGAAGCAGATTAGAACCAGGGAACTATGCACAGAGCAGAATACTGCTTTCAGTGTGTAGGAAGAAATGGTGGAAACATTGGAATATCACAAAGTTTACACCAGATTGGTTCCGTAAATACTCACACAAGAAAAGAAAGAACAATGTATGTAAGGACCTATTGAACTAATAACAAGAATAAGGGTGACAGTTTCCTGGAATGTATCATGAACAGTGATGAGATCTAGTGCCACCAGTAAAAGCTGGAGTCAGAATGGCAGTCCAGGGTGGTGATGTGAATTTCCCATTGAAGTAAAAGTTCAAGATGCAGACCGTGGCAGATGAAGTGATCTTTTGGAGTAGGAAATGAGTGATTCGTGTGGATTACCTGGAACCCAAACAAACCATCAACTCAGAGCATTATATCACAACACTAAACTCAAGGCTCAAACTTCTACTGTGAGGCAAGAGAAGAAGACAACCATTATCTTGAAATGTGATAACATCAGGCCTTGGCTGGACTGTCCTACCACACTCACCCTGTAGTCCTGACTTGATGCCTTCTGACTTGCATCTTTATGGGACTGATGAATGATGGACTTCATGGGCAACATTTTCCAAGTGATAATATAATCATAGCAGTTATGAAACTGTGAGTATCCTCTGCTGATGCAGATTTTTGTAAGAATGACATGCAGTCTTGTTCAATGCTGGCAAAAATGCTTAGCTGATGGTGATGAATATGTTGATCTTTTATCCATTTATTTGTTTATTTGTAGCTAAGAATTTGTTATGTCAAAAAGTGTTATTGCACTTTATCAGTTGTATTTTTCATGGACATAAGTAGGAGGCATTAATGTTGGAGCGACCTATGTCAATTCATTAAGATGATTGAGAAAATTGAGCATCTGTCCTATGAGGAAAGTCTAAAAGTGCAAGGACTATTTATCTTAGAAAAGAGAAGGCTCAGGTGGAATATCATCAATGCATGTAAATGCCTGAAGGGAGGATGCAATGCTCTGGTTACTGCACCACTCTCTTTCCAGCAATAGGACAAGTGGAAGTAGGCACAACCTGCAACTCAAGATGTTCTGTCTAAACATCAGGAAAAAGTTATTTACTGTCTGGATGACAAAGAACTGGCACAGGTTGCCAGGAGACTGCAGAAACAGCCTCACTGGAGATTTTCAAAAGTCATTTGAACTCTACGCAACCCATTCTGGGTGTCTCTGACTGAGGAGGAGGTTGGACCAGATGAGGCCTCTTCCAACCTTATGTACTTTGTGGTTCTTTAGTTCACCCAAGCCTCAAAGATGTGACCCTTTATTCCAACAGTGTAGCAGTATTTTTTTATATCCATATTTATTTATTTATATCATTTTAAAAATTCCTTCAAATATTAGTAATGTTTCATAGCACTTCTTAACTAAGGCATCTTAGTTTGCCTTGCTAACAAAGCAATTATATATCAGTATATAATAAGATTTTGAAGTTAAGGCATTGTCCAGAATATAGTGATGACTGACTGTTAATAACTCATGCTTGAACTATTCATCATCCACCAGTCATGAGATTTACAGGAAACAGAGAGACACTGGAAAATGCCAACACTCAGCTGTCAGTATTGCCTATAACTTTTGTCAACTGTCACGCTGGACATACAGGGAAGCAGATGTTAAAATTCTAAATATCATTGGTAAATGCAATAGTTGCAATGCAGAATATTTTAATTTTTCATCCACATACCTGAATTAGCTTCAAATTAAATCGACTTATATCTGATACTGGTAAAATATTCATTATGATATCTTGCCATCTAAAACAAGAAACAAGACTCACAGAAAATAGTTTTAACAAGATAAAGTATCTCCTTGCTGTATCTGCAGCACAGATATTCTACTTCAAAAAGTATGTGCTCATCTCTTTTGAAAGACTGTCTTTTGTCTCAAAGATCCTCTCAGTAGTCAAACTGACTGCAACTATGCCAACAAGGAAAATGCATTCATTAGCATGTTATATAAATTATCAGTGATTTTTGATGGTGTTGCCATGCATAATTTCTTTGCTTCTTTCCTTCACATTCCAAAAACATTATTTTAATTACATAATTATATAAATATATATGATTTATATATATATATATTTAAAATGTTTAGATTGGTGAATGCTAACATATTTTTAAACTCTGTTTTCACCTGCAAATCATGAAATGATACCAAAACAACAAGTTACTACTATTTAAGAATTTCAGATTTTTAAAAATTTACTAGACTTCATTAAAAAATAAAAAATAAAAATAAAAAACAAACAAACATGCATTTGTTTTCTCTATAGAATTCTAATTCAGTCAAACATTAAACTCTTTACTGAGATTCTGTCAAGTTTGGCAACTTTTTATTCTACAGAAAGCATAAGAGAAAATGTATGCCTTAAACATTAGGATATTTAGTATTTTTGAATGGTATGTTTTAGTTTGCTATTTTAAAAGGGCAGACGTTTTAAAACACAATTATTACATTATATTATTGTCATAATAATAATGTTGAAAGGTTGATTCAGCTGCAACTTTTAGGTAGCTGTAGTTAAAGCAAAACATGCTTTTCTCCTGAAGCAAAGATGGTTTTAATTGTCGAATCATAGAATGACCTGGGCTGAAAAGGACCACAATGGTCATCTAGTTTCAACCCCCTGCCATGTGCAGGGTCACCAACCACCAGACCGGACTGCCCAGAGCCACATCCAGCCTGACCTTGAATGCCTCTGGGGATGGGATATCTACAACCTGTTCCAATGTGTCACCACCCTTTGAGTGAAAAACTTCCTCCTAATTTCTAACCTAAATCTCCTGTCTTACTTTAAAACCATTCTCCCTTGTTCTATCTCTATCCATCCTAGTAAACAGTTGTTCCTCCTCCTGTTTATATGCTCCCTTCAAGCACTAGAAGACCACAATTAGGTCTCCCCAGAGCCTTCTCTTCTCCAAGTAAAACTCTCTAATGTTTTCAATTATAAGAAAGCAGATATAAAATAAACAGCTCCTGGAATGTGAAGGAAATCTTATCTATTGGTGGAGGCAGATTGGAAGTGGGGAAAAAAAAAAAAAAAAAAAAAAAAAAAGCTACATCTGGACTACTTTTTTCTCTATAGGAGAAGTTCTGTACTCCAATTTATTTTCAGTTCAACTTAAATGACTTCCTGCCCTGTCAGTATCTCTTCATAGTTCCCATGTTCCATAGGGATATTCTGTGATTCTTCACTGCATGTCTCCTTCTTGCTTTTCTCATGGGGTTTCTGGTGCATTATTAATCATGCATACCTTTCCATGTCCATATAGCAGATGTCTAAACTGAGCTATTCATTTTTGGCTTCTATTATAGTCAATGATGAAAAATAATTATTCTCAGACATTATTTCCCTGACCTATTTCAGATGCCTTCTGTACGATTAAATGAATCATGCTCAAAAAGCATTTAGTTCTCTCCACAAACTGCAGAGAGTCCAGGCTAGCTAGCCTGGATGTATGCAGCTAAGTTTCAGTGCAGATACCCTCAAATAGATGCAGAATTCCACCTGGAATATCTTAGTGAAACTTCTCTCTCCTCCAACTACCCCTCCAGAGGAGCTTAGTCCTGTGCTGATTCTGTGCCATGTTTGCCAGCCTGATGTGGGCATTTTACAGAAACAGACAAATCTCTAATGATCAGATGATTTCACTAATGCAGCGTACTACTTCCTTAGATATCTGTATGCTACATTTGTGCACTCCTGTTATAGTAAGTAGGAATTTGAAATTTGATTTTCCTAAGCATTTGGATAAATTAGAGTTGTTTAGTATATAAGGCATCCTTGTAATTTACAAATTTACAACATAAGGACTAAAGGAGATCCACAATATCCTGGGTAGAAAGCTTGAAGGCAGCTGGGATAAGCCAGAGCTAGATCATGATAAAAAATATATATGTGTGTGTGCAGTTGAATCAGTCAATACTGTGAAAGGATTGATCCAGAATATACTATAGCAAATGTATTTAAGAATCAGATTAAATGTTCTTTGATCTGCACTGACCACACCATATGAGGTTCTTTGAATTACAGTTTCTCTAAGGCATTCCACATCATCCCTGTTTGCAACTTTAAAAGGTCTTTCTATATATTCAGGGTCATACCTAAGGAAGTAATCTAGATGTTAGGAGTTAAACAATTCTGTCTCTGAATTGAGTCCTAGATCTCTGCATCTACAACTGAACTGAGTCTTAGACTTCTGCTCACTTGAACAGAAGCCTAGGTAGAAAGCTTATATATAATCCTATATGACTGAAACCTACAGAAAACAAGACAAATTCTTCCTGAAGTTTGAGGAATTAAATTACATTCTAGTCCACACATGTAATGAAACCATACAGTTTGCTAAATCTGCTGTGCATACACCAGATACATCACCCTAGTATCCAACAAATAAAACAAGAGTGTTATGAGAATTTAAATAAGTGTAGAAAAGGTAAAATAGAATGAAAAACACATGAAGAAGGCTTTAGACTTCATTTGCCTCGGAGTAAAAATAACAGCTTTAAACTAAAAAGGGGTAGATTTCAAATCTTATTTTGATATTAGTAAGAAATTCTTAACTGTTAGAGTGGTGAGGAACTGGGAAGGATATAAGAAAGTCCCTTCCAACTGAACTACTATTTTAAATGTTTATTTGACAGTTTTGTGTATTTTTCTCTGTAAAGAATTTTCTGTAAAATATTTCCCTTCTGCTCTTGTATTGAAATCTTTCTTTTTTAAAATTGAGTCACAAGCAAGTTCTCCCTGAAGAAGTTTTATGAGATTGTCATTGTTTTACCGAAGATATTTTTAGATTAGAGAATTTTCACATTGCATAGGAAATCTTTTTTCATTCTTTAGTGCCATTAGCATTTGATTCCAGTCTTCTTCATATTTCTGTTTACATTTTTTTTTCTTTACTATTAACAAAGAGATACCAACACTTTAGAGAAATCAAGTATTAAAACTAAACAAAATCTAGGCAATAACTATGCCAAAAGTAAAGGAATCAGAAAGTGAAGTGGAATTAAGAATATGCAGGCTAAAAGATGGATTAAAGACATGTAAATCTCTCAGGTAAACTGGGAGAGAAAGCAAATGAAAAGGAAACACTACTCTGGAAAGAATAAAGCATGCAACATTTTGAAACAAGCAGAAGGGTGAGGAAAAAAAAAAGTAAAAAAAAAAAAAAAAAAAGTAAAGCACTTGTACTGTTTTGAGTGCTATGGAAGGCATGCTTCCTCTTGGCTCTTGAAAATCTAGGCTTCCAGGTATCCGGTACTGACATGTCATTATTCAAAGCCAAAATTAATGCATTTAGTTTGAAATAAAATGAAGAAAGTCACTCATTCTCCAAAATCATTCAAATACACAAAGGTATAACCTTGAAAACTTAGTTTGTGTTAACTTGGTGTTAAAAGTCAAAAGGGATTTTTAATACACACTTTTAAGCTGGGTGATAACTATTTCATTAAAAAATGTGATATTTACACTGACACCTTTTTACTTGGAAAATTAATATTTTTTCAACACAACTCCGTGGAAGTAATTTTATAAATAAGTGTTCTAGAAAACTGTGAACTGGTGACTGACTACTGTGAAGTCAAATTATCATTGATACATTAAAATTATATGTTTGTTTACTTTTTTCTTAAGAAAATGTTTAGGAAAAGAACTGCATATTTAAACTACAGCATATTTATTGTCTCAAAGAACATTTCCTGATTGTTCTTCAATGTCTTTAACCAACTGTATGTAGATAATTCATGAAAAAAGGTTCTTATCATTGTTACATATTCTTTTCATTATTGATGTTGTTATTACCTACTTATTCATTCACTAATTAGTCTTGAATGAGTTGACAAAATAGCACTGAAAAGAGATGGTGTTTCATTCAAGTTACATAAGTGTATTTCTTTCTCTTACAAGTTTCCAGTCTTTTCAGAATGATGTGAAGAAGTCTTAAAGAATATATAGCATCATAAAGGTTACAATTCATCAGGTTAATAATGATTTGTATTGTTAGATTGATGCCATAGAGAATATCTGCTTAGGACGAAGATGAAATCAAGCTTCAGATTGTTACTGGGCTTACTTTTGCAACGGAGACAGAATTGTCTTGCACTATGTCTTCCCTCGCTATAATCTCTGTCTGAATCCCAAGAGAAAAAAACTCATCTTGCTAACTAATTAGATTATATCAATGCAATTTGGCTCTGCTCTTCATAAATAGTATCTCAGAAAACATGCAGTGCTATTTCTGTGATTTGCTGTGTGCAGTCCCATGCTATACTAGTGTTGAGAATGCTGAGATCAATTCAGTTTATGTGTTTTGTAAATTTTCTAAAGTGAAAGGTCAGTGTTTTGCCACCCTAGAATCATTAAATATAAGTTTGAATAGAAATAATATGTACTCCTGGAATAATAAAATCTATTTCCTTTCCAGCTTTTTTAATATTCATAACTTTTTTTTTTTTTTTTCTATTTTTTTTGTGTGGAATTTATATGATTATATGTGAGTCCATGACAAGCCTCATGTAACTCCCAAAACAGAATTTGCAACCAACCTATGATTAATACATCTGGCAATTACACAAGAGACAGTAAACCTGAAGGGGAAAAGCACTTCTCAAGAAAAACAACTTAATTACATATCAAAATTAATTAAGACACACCTGTCAGCAGTTGGGTTTTTTGTTTGTTTGTTTGTTTTTGTTTGTTTTTTTTTTAAACAAGAATTTGATGCAGTGAGCTTATTCCACCGTGGCAGCTGTCTATAATGTCTGTAATGGTGTTGTGCACAGAAATGAAAAGTGTGGAAAAGGTAGCTCAGGGGCTGATAAAATCATCTTACACATAAGGTTTAGTTTTAGCTGATCATCCTACAAGTTTATTTGCTTATTCTCTGGAAATGAACCCTTATTATTTTAGTGCTTACAATTTGTTTGGTTGGTTTGTCGGTTTTGCCTGCTTGTTTCCGGAAATTTGCCAGTACTAAAAGATTCCATTCTTTTTGAGAAAGTTCTACTTGACCCATTTCATTTGAAATTGTTGATGAATAGAAATTGTCCTTTATTGTTGCTTCTTTCGAAGCAATTTTTCTCAGTTGAAAAACAAACAAACAAACAAACAAACAAAACACTCTATGGAGATAAGTTTAAGTGGAAGCCCTTTACAAAGAACAATTAGGTCTAACCTCCTTTTTTACTCACAAGTGTCATTGGTTCAGATGTTCAGTGCTGCAGTGGCTTAGTGATGTGTCAAAGTCATGGTGTTGCCACGCCTCTGTGTAGAGGAAACATACCTGAAGGTATTGGTTGATGCTTGGCTAAATGTGAAGAAGCAATTTACTCAAGTGGCAAAGAAAGTTAATGGTATCAGAAATAGTTTTGCCAGCAGGAGCAGGGAAGTGATAATCCTTCTGTATTCAGCCCTGTTGGGGCCCCCACTACTACAAAGACATTGAGGCCCTGGAGCATTTTCAGAGAAGGGCTACAAATATGGTGAGGGGTCTGGAGCACAGGCCTTATGAGGAGAGACTGAGGGAGCTAGGATTGTTTGCCTGGGAAAGAGAAGGCTCAGGGATGACCTTATGGCTCTCTACAATTACCTGAAGGGTGATGTTGGCGAGGTGGGAGTTGGCCTTTTCTTCCATGTAACTAGTTATAGGACTAGAGGGAATGGCCTCAAATTGTGACAGGGTAATATGGGTTGGATCTTAGGAAATACTTCTTCTCCAGGAGAGTGATCAGGTGCTGAAACAGGCTTCCCAAGGAGGTGGTGGAGTCCCTGGAAGGATTCGAGAAATTTTTAGATGTTAGGAACATGGTTTAGTGGGAAATATTGGGGACAGGATGGACTGGATGATTTTAGAGGTATTTTCCAACCTTGGTAATTCAATGATTTTATGACCCTATGCATACATCCTAACTCTGTACAAGCAACTGGAAAAGTCATAGGGCTCATCACATTTTGAAGACAGTGATTTCAGACTCCCTTGTTTATTCCATTCAGAGAAGATTCAAGGAGAATTGCTGGCTGGTGAAGACATATGTGATGAATTTAGTGCTCCTTGCTCCAGCTTCTTGACATTCTGCTGCTCTTGACTGAGGTCCCTGGAAAAGCAATCAAGTATTTCCACTAAGTAACAGAAACACTGTGATGTACTCATATGTTTCTTCAAAGATACTGAGCATGCAGTGTGATTGTAACTGAAATGCTAAAGCTCAGTTAAATTCTATAGGGAAAAAGAAAGTGCAGTACCCTAAGAAAATCTTCCCCAGCCTTCAGAGTAAGCTCCAGTGGGTTCTACTTCCATATCTGCTAGACCATGCAGATTATTTTCCTTTTACAAACAATGACAATAGACAAGCAACTCATTTCACCCACTAGTCAGATTAGTGACAGGATTTTAAAGATCTAAGTAAAAGAATTCAGTTTGCTGATCTAAGGAACAAGTTTTCTGTTATGAAACTCCTTTAAAAACTGTATGGAACAACAAATGAATATAAAATTATATAGATGACAATGATTAAAGTAAACTAAAAATAAAGTAAGATTTTTTTTTCCTCTCATTTTCATCACTGTGTAATTTGTCACATTACTGTAAACAGATAGTATAAGCATCAGTTCTTTTCTCTTGTATTTGCTATATATATAGGAATGTTGCTTTTAATGTAGTGCCTCCTATGTATTTACATGATAACTACAACAGATGCAAAGAGCAAGATTATACTGTTTGACAGGACAAATTCTCTGCAACAAAACACTGTTCTTCGGTATAGTCACCACTATTAGTCATCCATTTTTACCAGCTATAGCAAGGTAGCCTGCATGCTATGCTTGTAAAACTCTGCATGGCCACCAAGAACACGTTGATGTAAGATGTCACTGTTGCCATTGCTGAAATGCAGCACTCATTGTCTCACTGTGCTCACATTCAGCAAGTCAATGAATGTCAGGGGGTGATTTTTTTCCGCGTAGGAGAACTCTATGACACACCTTTGCTACATATACACTTCCATTTCAGAAACCATTTTGTCAGAGTGCCTCAGTGCTGCCATCTATCACATGGCAACAGAATGTAATGGAGTATTGGCGGGAAGGTTCACCCCCAAGTGCCATATAACTAACATCCTCCTCTGACATAGAGGGTCAATGTAGTAAAATAAGAGGCATTACTTTCAGATCAGCCTTGCATATTAAATAGAAAATAAGCTAATTGTAATTCTAAAACCAACTCTGACATCACTACTTGCCCTTGTGCATTATAATGTATGGACCCAAATCTGTGGTTCTTAATTGAGCAGAACTGCCATTGAAAACAATAGGATTTCATTTGATTAAAGACTGCAAAATACATCCCCATGTGTGCACTTCTTTGTTCATGGTTTGTCAGACAGTAAGTCATGCAAAAGCTCTTTTTAATTACATTTTCAGATGGTGACATAATTGGTTGGAACAATCAATATCTTTCTTGATTCCTGAAGGTTAGACTTTCCAAATGAGACCACCATCATTTTGAATTCTAAAATTCTAAGAATATTTACTATCACTTGCTTTCAATCAATAGAAAATAAGACACAAAATTTATATTTTACAGCTATTTTGAGTTTGTCAGAATAATCCAAATATTTGAAATGTATCATAGCTGCTACCTCATTTTAGCATAAGTTTAACAAACAGTATGCTCCTTATGAAAATTGCATAGTGCCAGTACTAAAGTCTCACCTAGTATCATATGAACTATACATACAAGATAAACAAGCATTCTTGGAATTTTCATGAATTGATGTTTTGTAGTGGTCCTATTCTCTAGGGAAAGAAAGAATCTGAAGAAAGTGGCTAAAAAGCACCAGAGAAACACACTTAGAAAACCAGTAAAAATATATTAATAATCAGATTCTCCTCCTAAGAAAAACAACCTCAAGTATCCTGTATTTTGCTCACTTTTTGGGGTCAACAGTACCAATAATATAAATTAATAATTTTGATTGACAGAAATCTAAGAGGAAAATAGCAAAAGACATAAATGCTATTTGTTCTTCTGTTCCCAAGCTATCATGCAAATTGAAAAATGATCCACTAATGCAGTCTAGTCCAGGCCAGTGCATAAGATCTTTTATTTTAAATTATTTGGTACACACAGAGTAAAGTATAGCTTACTGTAAGCGAATTGTTTGAAAGCACTGAGATTTTTAAACTAGAAAAGCAAATTGGAGTCACGGGTGGATGGTGGGGGGGGTGGGGGGGATGGGGGGAAGGGGGCGGGGGGTGGATCTATATTCATTCTCTCATGTCTCTTAGAAGACTAAATCCTACTGAGATGAAAATGAGAACAGCTACCTCACATCCCTGAAGTGACCATGTTTGCACCTTTAGTCTGTGTAGCTTATCGACGGAATTCAGTGTACAGAGACTGATGTTAAAGCATTTAGATATTTTCTAGATTATATTCTGGATAAATTTAAACTTTTCAAAGTGATCTTATTTAATAAGTGGAAATTGTTTGAAAATCTAATAAACAGTAGTTGCAATTATTTTTCAGTAGCAATCACTTAACTGTTGTGTAAATTATGTACTCTACTTAATGACTTGTTGGTTGTGTTAACAGTAATGTGGTCCAGCAGAATGTCTTTTGTAATGCACATTTGTAGACACAGTGCAATAAAATATGCATCCAAAACTGAATATTAGTCCCTCTCTCATGTGAAGGGAAACCTCACATAAGTATGTATGGTAGTATGGAAAATTATGCTTCTGAAATGCTGTATTCATTGCTGGTGCCACCTATTTCTCAACACAGACTTACAAAAGGTAGTAGTTTGAAATAATTAAATATACAGTTGAGGAATAAATCTTCCCTACCTCTTACACTCCTCTATCCATTATTACAGTTACTAAGTCATAGGAAAGCATATGCAAGTTGAAATCTAGGGCTCGCTGTAACAAGTAACTGACCTCAGAAGACAACAATTTTCCCCTTAAAATGGAAAGGCCGTTACTATCTGTATTTCTAGAACTGTTGCTGCAAGGCAAATGTCTCTCTCTCTCTCTTTTTTTTTTTCTTCTTTTTTTTCTTTTTCTTTTTCTCATAATTGTGCTGCTAGTTTTAATTCCAGTGTTAATATATAAGGTTGTAAAGATTGTCAGTCTAGTTTATCAGTTGTTAAATATAACAAAGAAGCAGAATCAGAAATACATTGCACTTTTTGTTGGTTAGGATGATTGACAGATCTTACTTTCACAAACTGATGCATAAAACTATATACTACATTTTAATTAATATCTGAAAGGATGAGGTCTAAAAGTGCTGCCTTTGAGTTACTGTAACGTATGTGACACTACAGCCAAAAATTTGGATTTGTATGGGAAAATGAACATCAGGTGCATAAATTAAACTAAGTCCTAACAGAATGCAATTGGAATCAACTTCAGTTACAGTGTTTAGTAGGCTTAGAGAAGAAGCACAGATTCATTGTATGGTTAAGCAATGAATAATACCTATACACCTACTGTAATGTTCTCAGGACATATGCATATCAAAGATGTGATCAGAAATTGTTTGTACTGTATTGCTTCACGGTAAATGAACAGCTAATTTGTAGTAAATATACAACAAAGATATAAAGATGCTTACATATGATTACACAGGACATAAATGAGTGTCATTTTCAAAAAGAAAGTTCATTCTAGCAACAGAAACAAAAAGAAAAAAGGAAAAAGAAGTAGTATGGAATAAGATACAGAACAGAAGGGTCTGTCCAGTAAATTGAGAGCTCTGCAAATGTTCAGGCAAAGAACAGGACTTAAAAACTAGCAGATAAGAACTTATAATACTGCTAGGCTAAATTATGGCATACTAGCTAGGGATCAGCACAAAAGTTTTTGAAATTTCAAGGGGAGGTCCCATGGGATGTTGACATAATGTACCAATAGCACACAGCCCAGTACTACCATATAATAATTACCTGCAAGAAGTTCAGACTGGGTCTACAGCCTTCACTGTATTGCCTCAAGCCAATTATAAAATTATTTACAGTTTTCTGGCACATTTTCCTTGCTTTACAGAAACAGTGGGTACTCTTCATAATCAAGGTGAGAAGAAGCTTTTTGGGCTGAGATAGGGTATGCTGATATAAAGCAGCATTAAGCAGTCATTAAAGGTCAGATTAACTTCACTTAAATTTAGACTCCTGAAAGTTTGCACATAGCCTAAAGTTATCACCTGATGTAGCTGGTGGAGGGGAGCAACATATACAAAGTAACTCACTCTAGGTACCTTAACATGTCTCATAGTGAATTGATGCAATAAGGGTGAATTGCTGGGATAAGCTCTCTTTATCACTCTCATTATAGATTTAATAAACATGAATGCCACCCTCCTGGATCAACTTAGCACAGGTTTGAATCACAAGATCAAGACTGAGTAAGAGGTTCAACCTGCAGCTGTCCTCAGGAACAATCTAAAGGTAAAAGTGGCACTACACTTGTCATCTTTCTACACAGATACTCATCTGCTCATCTGAAGATTATGCCCTGGGTGTTTAAATTCAGTATGCTGTTCTTTGCACATTGTGAAACCTGTCCAACTGTCACAGTAAGATTTGTCAGACCAACCTTTGAGCAAGGTTCTTTGTTTTGTAGTTTTTATTATATTAATTCTGAAAGAGAAGAAGAAGTTGATTTCACTATGAGAAAATATTTATTTTCTGGATTTTTAAAAATAAACTTATTGTAGGAAATTATAGTGAGGAATTGACTTTCATATTTTATTAGACATCAGACTGGCATACACTCCCTAACAAGACAGAAAAATAGAGATGAAATATGTAACCGTTACTTAATGAATTTGTTACTGTTATTTGTTATTTGTTATTTGTTATTTGTTACTGTCATTCCCAAAGTGTAGTGCAAGATTATTTTAATTTATTCTCATATATATAAGATAAAATGCCAGAGTTCAATGAAATTATTGGAATACTACTAACAATATAATATATAAAAATATGTATACCTATACATATATATGATATAATAAAAGACAACAAAACCAGTGCTTATGTGCCTGAACTGTAAATTCAAATAAACTTGTGTGTCATAGAATCACAGATTCATGGAATATCTCAGATTACAAAGGATCCATAGAAATCATCAAGTCTAACACACAGTCCAACACTCAGGACCACACACAACCATCCAAAATTCAGACTGTGTGACTAAGAGCACTGTTGTCATGTGTTTATGATTTTTGTTATTGGTATTACATGGTGGAATTGTTGGCATCTGTTCAGGTGCTTCTTGAACTCCTCAATCTTGGTGCCATTTCTCTGGGGAACCTCTTCCAATGTATAGCCATCCGCTTGTTGAAGAACCTTTTCCTAACAACCTAAACCTCCCCCATTGCAGCTTCTTGCCATTTTCTTGGGTCTTATTGCTGGTCACCAGAGAAAAGCTCTGATACAGTGCTGTAAGCTGATAAAGTCTCCCTTCAGTTTACCCTTCTCTAGGCTGAACAAACCAAGGAACATATATGTCTTGTTCTCCAGACCCTTCACCATCTCTGTCACTCTCCTTTAGATATTCTCTAATAGTTTTATGTCCTTTTTGTACTGTGGCATCCAAAACTGCACACAGAACTCAAAGTGAGGCGGCACCAGTGCAGTGTAGAGCAGGACAGCCATTTCTCTTGTCTGTCTAGCAATGCAGTACTTGATGCACGCCAGGGTGTGGTTGGCCCTTTAGTCTGACAAGACACAATGTTGACTTGTTTTCAATTTACTGTCAACCAAGACACCCAGATCCCTTTCAGTGGGGCTGCTTTCCAGCATTGCGTCCCTCAGTCTGAGTATAGTCAGGATTACCCCTTCACAGGAGCAGAATCTAGCATTTGTTCTTGTTCAGCTTTATGTGGTTGATGATTGCTTAGCTCTCTAATTTGTCCAGATTTCTCTGTAAGACCTCTTCATCCTCAATGGAGGTAACAGCTTCTCCCAGTATAATAAAATCAGAAAACTTGCTCAAAACATCTTCGGATTCTATATTTGAATCATTAATGAAAACATTAAAGAGAACTGGCCCTCAAATAGAGCCATAGGGAACCTCACTACTGACTGGCTGCAAGCCTGTTGTCGCCCCACTTACCAACACTGATCCCTGATACCTTTAAAAGCTCTTTCCCAGGAGACCTCACTAACTGTTTCCCTGAGCAGCTTAAATTTTACTCTCCCCATATCCAGGGTTGAATTTATGGTGGCAGTTTTGCTCCTATAACCAAAGATTTTAAATCTGACTACTCCATGTTTGATATGGCCAAGATGGCACCAGTTGCCTTTTCACCCACAAGAATTTATCCATTTACAAGTAACAGATTTAGGAGGGCACCATTCCTTTCTGGCCTGTTTAATATCTGTATTGGGAAAAACAAACCATGAAGATGTCTTTGGTGTCTTCTGGACCAGTTTGTGTCAGCTGTATGATGTTCCCATTTAGCCTCTCTCAAACTGAAGTCAGCAAGTGAAAGGTGTGTACAGACCTACACACCTCTAAAGAGTCTGTAAACATTCATCGCAGCATGCCAGCCACATGATTCATTCACTTATGCTCATGATGTCATAATTCTGGATGTGAGCCAAGGTTTCTAGCTCTTCTTGCTTGTTCCTCATTCTGTGTGCACTGGTGTAGAAGCATTTCATATGGTCTTCATACCATCTCATAATGTTCTCACTGGCAGGCCTGTTTTTATTCTTTTATCCCTTCAGGTCTATTTCAAAGCCCTATTAATCATCCCTGATAACTCCTGTGCAAAAATCTTTTTCCTGCTCTGAGAAAAGCACAGTGTATCAGGCACCAGCAGGCCTGGACAATCACTTTCTTGACCTTATTTTATTTCCCTGTACTGTATTCTACTAACTGGTGTCATACAAGTTTTTTAGGTATGTGGAAAAAGCATAAATCAGCTGTTAGAAAACAGTTATTTCATGCAAGCTCCAACACTGAGGTTTTTATTTTATTTTAAAGGCTTATCTGCATGACAAAGATACTGAGAAACTAATATTGTGACTACAAAAAATTGATAATAACAAATAACTGCTACATTTCTGGTATGTATACTACCTCCAAAGAACCATTTCTGCATTTCTGACATTTTCACTTACAGTGAAATTCTAGAATACTTCTTTTAATAAAGCAGAACAGAAAATTCCCCAAACTCTCTCAGCAGTGCTCTTAGCTCCCTAACTGCTGAGTATCTGAATATTCCAATGGATTTGATAGCTATTGGATTGAATGAATGTCTGGAAAAAGTTTTCCAGTGTTTATTACATATCATAAAACAGTCAGTTAAAGTCAGTTGAACTGACAGTGTTTCATGCATAGAACAGATACTGATTGAATAATGCTAGTCTCATTCTTGACCAATGTATCTCACAGATCAAAAGCAAGAACTGAGACAGCTTCTCAGAAAATTTGCTTTTAGTGTGACCTATGGAGATAAATTGAATACACTTGTGAAAATTTATTAAGAACTGGGGCCGGAGTTACTCTTTAATAAGTTGATTATTCTGAATGATGTTCTTCTCTCAGACTTTCACAAAAATGAAACTGATGATGACTCTACTTAAAGATTTTAACTTGTTCTGTAGCCCATATTTCTGCTGACCAAGACATGCAGATGTAGGCACGCCAGTAGAGAATTTGACATTGATTCTCTTTCATCTGCTTTTCTCCATGTAGTTTTGGTAATAACAACTTCAGTAGAATGCTGTTTTGAGGCATTTTTTCCATGAGGTATTAAATATTTAAAGGGAAAGACACAAGAGGCATTTTATTCCTTCTTTTTTTTTCTTCTTTTTCTTTTACGTGCCTAATGACTCATGAATAATAATTTCACTTAAATAAATAGGAAAGCCGTAGACCAAATACAGCATGTTTTCTTCCATGTTTTTTTTTTTAACATAATAAAATAAGAAAAAGGAGAAAAACAAAAACAAACAAACAAACAAACAAACAAAAAACAACACACAAACAGAAAACAAAACCGCAAAAAACAAAACTCAAAAAACTTAAGGAAGATAGATCGTATCAACTTGAATTTATTTAACTTTCAAAATAGAATGTATTCTTACTTCTATGATTAACTTAATGCTGATATTAATTACTGTAGTGTTACATTCATTGTCCGTGATTCTATTATCTCTGGAGCTCAGGCCTCTCAAGAATCAAACTGGACAAAAACAGTAGAACTGTTCTGCGTACTTATAAAGTGTATAACTATTCAAATTGAGAAATCCCTCAAGTCTGTGATCTCCACCTCTGTTTAGGTTCAGACAGTATGTGCCATTTATGCCAAACAGACAAAGAGAGCCTTGCAAGTCTAGCTTTCTTCCAGGTGTTTCTTGACAGTTCACATTGAGAAAAACTGTAAACAGCTATTGCATGTTCATGAAATAGAAATAGAGCACAAAATAGCAGAGAAATGTTAGGGCATGCAGTTAGTGTAAGTGTTAGTGTAAGTATTAATGAGCTGCAGAATATCTTTATCTTTATGGTAGCTGTTTGCTGCAGCAACTTGATATGATGCTTACATTTTTGCAAGCAATTATGCCACTGCTCAGCTTTCATATTTCTGGACACATTCTCTTGTGTATGATGGAATACCTATTCTGCTATCATTTTAGTATTTATTCTCCATTGAGTTTGGGCTTCTTGAATATGGATGAATGGGGCAGTGTCCAGAATTTCAGATAAGATTTGGGTGTTAGATGTGGAGATATCAGTGTCTTCATCTGAGTATCATGAAGATCAGACTATTTAAAATTAAATAAAAAAATAAGAAAAATAATAAAAAAGAATGTTAGCTCTTCCAAGCATGTGGGACATATTCAATTCTGAAAAGAATACTGAGATGTTGAAGGTGTAAAGTTCCTATGTAGCCCTGTAATATATAATGTATAGGCTTCAAGTAGGATGTGATTTTTTTTATTTTTGTTTTTATTTATTTATTTATTTTCATTGCCAGTAGAAACAGGATGTGCTTTTGTTAGCATTCCAGTCAAAAGAATACAGAGGCTCACTTGTACTATCTACTTAATATAACTGTAATTCAGAACTAGCCACAAAATTTGATGCCTGCTGAGAAATCGAGTACATAAATAAATAAATAAATAAATAAATAAATAAATAAATACATGAGCTGAAGGGAAGAGATGGAATCTGGAAGAAATTTCTTTTGTTGTGTAATAAATGTGAAACACAGTGTCATGGGATATTGTCTTCCACGTTTCCAGTTTTATTTTTATAACTGTTTTGTTTTTTTCAAAACGGATTAATTTTTGAAATAAGACAATAATTTGACTTTACATTAGAAGGATCTGAATGTTTCAGCCTATTCAGCTTGAAACATATTTGAGTTGAAACAGAGGAGGAAGTACAGAGTACTGTGGCAAGTGTGATGTCTACAGCTTAGTGTTAGTGTGCACATAATATATAGAACTGATAATAAGGAAGATGATATCCTCTTGGTAGCAGAATATATTTAGAAGACTGTTACATCATTTGGAATTTTAGACATATTCTGGTAAAGGAGAAAATGACCCAATGTTTTTGAATATTACATTTATATTTGATGTATAAAGAAAATGAAATACAACAAAATCTACTGGCGAATATGGTCGCATAAAAGACATACTACTTTAAGCATGCTTATTCCTTTGTATACTGAAAAATAAATCTGAATATATAAGCAGAAATAAAATAAGATCATCTCAGTGACATGCTGATTGTAAAAAGAGTAGGAGCCTACTGAAAAAGTAACACACAGGGATACACAGCAGATATGGTAATTAACATCTATTATAAAAAATGTACTTAACTGTTGCAGTCAGAAAGCTTATCAAGCAATAAGATAAAAATCAAACGGAAACAAAACGACAGTGATGAAGATAAAACTATTTGATAATCCAAATAAATTAATGTGGATTTTCATTCATGAGTTTATACAGGCATACCTGCTTATCATACATATACATTCATATAATGCATTTAACATTAGCAAATATTTGTTTATCTTCAGCTTTGACTTTGCTCATGGAAGCTCTGTGAGTTGCCCTACTATTAATATTAAGTTTCTTGACTTTTACGGCTAGTAGGGCTTATTAAAATCTTTGACTGTGGGTAAGCAAACACAGAATTACTCATCATTAATCAGTTTTTCTACACAGAAAGGGCTATCGCATTAAAATGGGTTAGGATACAGCCCAAGAACACATAACGTGTGTCCAGCCACAGTTACCAAGTGGCTGTCTCTTCAGTGCCCACTCTTGACTATTTTTTGCAGCCACTCATGGTTAAATATCAAGGACATGAAGCATTCAGAGCTAAGATCAAAATATACATGTGAAAATGAACCACAAAGTGCTCCAGTTACTGCAACCATCCTCAAAGCTGCTCTTTGTATCCACAATAAACTTCTGTTGCTCTGTTAAGAAAGAAAAGCAAATGACTGTAACTAGTGTAAAAATATGAAAAGCTGGAGAAGAGAGCCCTTTGGCAATTTGTTTATAAGTCCAATGAATAACACTAATAATCATGAAGAAGATATTCCAGATTTTTCTATCAGAAATAAAGATGCCAGCAGGACAAAGGAGGTGATAATTTGCCTGTATTCAGCTCTGGTGAGGCCATATCTGGAAAACTGATCAGTTTTGCACCCCTCACTACAAGAAAGATATTGAGGCGCTGGAGCTTGCACTCTACTAGTGCTTTTCTCTCTTGAGTGAGTATAAAAGAAGTACAAGGAGCTATACAGCTATTTTAGATAACCTACTTTTATTTATTTCGTTTTATTTTGTTTTATTTTATTTTATTTTTATGACAGATCAATCATTTTATTAGTTTCCTGTAAGTTTTCTTCCATACAGAGAATAATTCTTACACATATTTTCTGTAATAAACTCGAGCATAAATGCAAAGAACTAGCCTATGCACTAAGAAATATTAAAGTTCTATTCTGAATATCTTTAATGATAGCACACAAATTTTCAAATGCTTTAAAATCAGAGAAATCCTACTGTATGCCTGAAGAAACTGAGTAATATGTGTGAAGACTTAAGGGTTGTCTATTTTATGTTTATGAGATGCTTCTAGTTTCTCTCACTTACCAGAGAAAGCAAAGTTTTAAAAAAGTGCAGCACTAGAATCAGAACACTTTCTGGTCTATTGTTTTACCATCTCTACAATTATGCCTCTGTTTCTGTGATTTTGTGAGCGTCAAGAGAAAGGAAGGATGCAGTTGCATACATACAAGTGACTCATACCCTTCTGAGATTGCTGAGAAAATAAACAAGGGTTCAGGTGCTTCCTTCATCATTATCATCTAGTACATAAATATTATTGGCTCATAACATGCCAGAACTAGTTGCAGTTGACACTCCCAAGGGAGGGGATGACATTCAGAGAGACCTACAGGCTCAAGCAGCATGCCCAGGAGAAATTCATGAGGTTCAACTAAGCTAGCTGCAGGGTATTGCACCTGGGTCATGTAATACAAGCTGGAGGATGAAAGGATACAGCACAACTCTGCTGAGAAAGACTTGGGGGGTACTAGTGGATAGTAAGCTGAAAATGAGCGAGTAATGTTCCCTCCTAGGCCACAAAGCCAACTGTAACCTGGTCTGCATCAAAAGAAAAATGGCCAGCAGTTCAAAGGAGGTGCCTGGAGAGGAATAACTGCATTTATCAGTATAGGTTAGAGGACAACCTGCTAGAGAGGAGGTCAGTGGAGAAGGACCTAAAGATCCTGGTCGACAACAGGCTGGTCAGGAGTCAGCAGTATGCCCTTGTGGCCAAAGCCAATGGTATCTCGATGCTTTAAAAAGAGTGTGGCCAGCAGGTCAAGGGAGGTGATTTTCCCTCTCTATTTTGCCCTGGTGAGACCACGTTTGGAATACTGTGTTCAGTTCTGGGCTCTCCAGTTCAAAAAAGACAGGAACCTCCTCAAATGAGTCCAGGGGAGGGCTGCAGAGGTCTGTTCAACCTGGGGAAAAGAATGCTGAGAGTGGATCTGATAAATGTTTATGAAAATCTAAAGGGAGGTGGAAGGCAAATGAATGAGGCCCGGCTCTTCTTGATAGCATGTAACAATAGAACAAGGAACAATGGTCTAAAACTTGAATATAGGAATTTCAACACAAACATGTAGACTGACATCTATTGGTAAGGATGATAGAGTACTGGAACAGGTTGTACAGAGAGACTCATTGAAGTCTCCTTCAATGGAGCTTTTTCAAGAACTTTCTAGATGCCTACCTGTGCACCTGTTGTAGATTATTTATTTTAACTGAGGTTTTGGTCTTGATCTCTTGAAGTCTCTTCCAACCCTGGCAATCCCCATCCATGGAGACATTGTAAGTCAGGTAGGATGAGTCTCTGAGCAACCTGATCTATCTGTACATGTCCGTGTTCACTGCAAATGAGCTGGACTAGATGACCATTAAGTTTCCCTTCAAAGTCAAACAATTACATGGTTCAATGATTCTATGCCACTTAGCAACATGAGGATCAGAACCATGCAGTTCACTGCAGTGTTAAGGGTCAGTGGCAGAGAAGATGAGATAGATGTGTATTACATAGTGTCACTATGATGCAAGGGTGTCAGGCCTTAAACTTTCATTTGAAAATGGTCCCTAAGGTCAATAATCAGAACAGTAATTTCCAGACCTTCTCTGCAGTCCATACATTCTCGTATTATCATATTTAATACCATATTGAACATAAGCTGATTTTAAAAAATGTCATGGTTTTATAATTTTGTAATTTTGCTATCAGTATTCCACATCATAACATCATATAAAGCATGAATAATTTTATCAAATGTGCAACTTACAGAAGAAGACTACATATCCCAGAGAACATCATGGTCAGAGATAAGTCACGGGACCAGGACACTATATAATCTCACTCGCAGGCTGGACTGACGTCTTTCGAGTTCTGGCATCCAGGAGAGCATGTGGGAGCCTTCCAGCCATTTCGCCTAGAGTTTACAGTAGGCCTCTCGGTTTTGGGACTCATTCTCTCTCCTATTTTGCTTGATTTGTTAGTCTAATTTCAACTATATTGTCTTATATTGTGTTATCCTTTATTTCAATATAGTATTTAGTAAATAAGTGTGTACCTCCTTAGATCATTGCTGCTGTTTTCTTTTCCTAATTAACTTTTCCTTTTGGGCCAGGATTCGCCCCCCCTGTCATGGACGCAGGTAGGTTTTCGGTTAACCCGTGACAAAAAATAATGTCTTCTACTGTATTGTGCTGTCCCACAAAATTAGAGGAGGATGTTGGCAGTATGGCAGTAGAAGTTGAGACTTTCCACTAATATTCCATTAAATTTAGTTGCTGTACAACAGAAGGCAGCAGATGGGCAGTCTGACAAAATGGCATCTGACATGGAACTATGTATGAAGCAAAAGTGTGCAATTGCATTTGTCCATGTGAAAAAGGTCACACCAGTGACATTACTGATCATTTATGGAAGCCAGTGGATGTGAGCCCAGTGAAGCAGTGGGTGGTGTGCTTCAGCAATAGCAACAGTGACAATGAAAGACAAGCCATTTTCCAGATCACCATGCACAGCTGTCATAGTACAAAACAAAGAGCATACTAATCAGATGAATGATGCAAATTGATGGATTATGAACAATGAAGCTACAATTGAATACTGCAGCATTTGCACTGGGTTGCTCCCACAGATGCTCCCATAAGAACAGAAAGAATACTGTATTTGAAGCCAGTTGAACTAATACAGGGCTAAGGGTGACAGTTTCCTGGATTTCATTATTACAAGTGACAAGATATGGTGTCACCACTCTAAGCTGGAGTCAAAATGGCAGTTCAGAGACTGGCGACATGTCAATTCCTCATCAACGAAAAGTTCAAGACACAGTCTTCAGTGGGTAAAGTGATGTACACTGTCTTTTGGAATAGGAAAGTGGCAGTCTTTTTGGATTTCCTGGAACCTAGACAAACCGTCAACTCAGATCACTACATCACAGTGCCGACTAAACTGAAGACTCAAACTTCCAGGGTAAAGCCAGTGAAGACAACTTTTCTCTTGCAACATGGTAACATATGGCCCCATAACACTCTGAAGACTGTAGAGTATACTGCCAATCTTGTCTGGATTGTCCTACCAACCATTCTATGGTTCAGATTTAGCAGCTTCAAACTTCCTTCTTTTAGGGTTGTGAAATATGGAATGCATGGGCAACATTTTAGGATAACAGATAATGGCCTTAAGTTGCACCAGGGAAAGTTGAAATTGGATATTAGGAAAAATTTATTTTCAGAAAGAGTGGTAATGCCATGGAACACATAGCTGGTGTAGTCACCATCCCTGGAGGTATTCAAGAAATGTGCAGATGTAGCACTGAGGGATGTGGTGTAGTGGGCTTGATGGCAGTGGGCTAAGGTGGGACTGGCTTATCTTAGCAGTCTTTTCCAATCTTAATGATTCTATGATTCTACAATTTTCCAAGCAACAATGCTATTACAGCAGCTGTAAAACTATAGATCATCTCCACTGGTACAGATTTTTACAAATGCAACATGCAGGCTCTTGTTCCTGGCTAGTAAAAACAAAACAAACAAACAACAACAACAAACCCATAGCTAATGGTGGTGACCGTGCTGAAAAACTGTTTTGTATCTGATAATTTGCTCAATCAAATAGTGTTAGTGTGCTTTTGGTATCTGGTGTAGTTTCCATAGAAATAGACAGGAAATATTAATTTTGGAACCACCTACATAGATATTCCTGTCTTTTTCCTAAAGCTGGCAAAGTGATTGCACTTGTGGAGGACCATACTATACATACTTAGCCATGATTGAAAGGTTTAACATTTCGAACAGTCAGGTCCTACAAAATCCTTCACATAATAAATATAGGTACCTACTTACTATTTCAGCCTCTTCTTCAATGTGAGCTAGTGAAGAAAAGATCAACTTGCCAGCCTGCCTAGCATTATCTGTTTATGTAGTATTTCCTGAACCTTCTGATCCCAGTTATGTAAGGCTAAAGAATGGAGATGTGGGAAGAAGGTGCTTTTCTTTCAGGTTGGAAAAAATCCACTTCTTGAAAAGCAGTTGTTAAAATTTACAACTGCTCTCCTTCTGTATTTTATTATTATTATTATTATTATTATTATTATTATTATTATTATTATTCATTTATTTTCTCTCTCTCTCTCTCTCTCTCTCTCTCTCTTTTTTTTTTTTTTTTTTTCATTCACTGTCAACAAAGTCTGTTTTCTGCTGTGTTTTCTTATCTATTTAATTAATTCAGAACACTAGTCTCAGGCTAAATTTCACCTTGTTTAGTATCTGAGAGAATTATTTCCTCTTGCATTTGCTATAGATGTTAACCCCATTTCTCTTTACAACCCTTCTGAGGCACATAGTAGTTTTGTTTTGCTCTCTTACCCAGCAGATGTTTTATACTCTCTTTTGCCTTTCAGTAATGTCACCACTGCCATCAACTTCTAAACATGTAAGTCCACCAGGGACACAGCTCAGCCTTTCAGCAGCTCATGTTAGTCCTGGGTTCAATTCTGCTGCTTTTATTACTTTAAACTGTGATTTCACAGACAGGACTGCCAGTTTTCTGAAGTATTCAGTGGACGAGTCTGCTTATCTGATAGCATCAGATGTTTTCCCAAACAAGAGAAGGAAATGAGACAGCATTCTCAAAGCACTGCTGTTACACACTTTGGATACAAGTTTTCTGTTTGTCTGCATGTTTGTTTGTTGCATTTTCTGATGTAGCTTTGTTACTTTTTACCCTCATGCTCAGACTGCCATAATAACATAGCTTCTGATGACTGATCTAGATGAGCTATATGTTTTCTGTGATTAAAATGTTGTTTCTTGAGCTCTTTTTTAATGGTTAAGATGTAAAGTGAAGATAAAGATTTGTGATCAAATTTAAACTAAAGTGTTTCTAATAAGGATTAAATTTAGATTTCATTAGGCAGTTTTTGTATACATTCTAAACATCAAATGGTTTCTACATATTAATTGAGCTGTAATTGTAAGATAGATGTTTACATGATATGACTGCTAAGCCTTCTGGAAACTGTTTCTGATAATGACCTAACATTCCAAAACATATCCATGAATGTTTTAACTGAATAAACAAGTTATAAGATGAGGCAAAATATAATAATAAAAACAACCAGCAGTCAGATAAAATTAAGCACTCAAGAATTTCATGTAACTTTTAAAGTTATAATTAATTTTTCACTTGAGTCCATCTTCTGATATATAATTAAATCAGCATATATTAACCAGAGCAGCAATAGTACATGCATCATTCAGACCTGAGTAACTACTTGTATTGGACAGTTAAATGATATGAACTTATAAAAAGATTTTGGGATTCAAAGACTATACAGTTAAAAACAGATAGTCTAATAATAAGGTATTCTAATATCATTAGTACTTGCTGTATCATAGGATCATATTTTGAGTTGGAAGGTACCTTTAAGATCATCTAGTTCCAACCCCCAGCTATAAGCAAAACCAGCTTCCTCTAAACCAGGTTGCTCACAGCCCCATCCAGCCTGGACTTGACTGTCTCTACAGAGGAGGCATCCACAACCTCTCTGGGCAACCTGGTCCAGTGTCTCATGACCATCACAGTAAACTACTTCTACAGAATATCCAGTCTAGATCTATCCTCTTCCACTTTAAAGTCATTTCCCTTCATCCTGTCACTACCTGCCTTTATAAAAAGTCCCTCCCTATCTTTTCTGTAGGCCCCCTTCAGGTACTGCTATGAGGTTCTTTTGTAGCCGCCTTCTCTTCAGGCTGAAGAGTCCCAGATATCTCAGCTCATCCTTGTAGAGGAGGTGTTCCAGCCCTCTGCTATCTCTATGGACATTCTGTGGACCCACTCCAACAACTCAATATCCCTCTTGTGTTGGAGGCCCCTGAAGTGGGTGCAGTACTACAGGTGAGGTCTCAGGAGAGCACAGTAGAGGGGCAGAATCTCCTCTATCAAACTCTTGTCCATGCCTCCCTTGAAAAGCTGCTTAGTGTCATATACTGTATACTTCTGTATACTCGTTTAATGAAATGTTCATACTCCAGTCTTTTTTTTTTTTTTTCCCCATGATCGGACTGTTTGACGCGTATAACTGGTGACGACTCTCTTAACCTGAATCTCTGTTTCAGTTCATGACTGTGGAAGTTGAAGCAAACATTTTCAAAAACTTTGTTGACCATAGCAGTGCTATTCTCTAATTTTCAGGTGAAGGTTGCAATGTAAAGTACTGGGATTCATAGCCTTGTATAACTCACAAATAGCTTAAGAAGATATTATGTGACATCCCAGTTTAGTGTACAATGTGTACTAGGTAGTATCAGTGTCTTGATCTCCTCGCCATAGCATAGGGAAAGTTGCTGCTAAAATGACAAGTGTTTTGTGAGACTACTTCATTGGATTACACTCATGCATTTTCAATCTTGCTTTTGTTTTTAATGGTTCTTTTGTTGCTAGTGAATAATAATGGCTCACTATCTCTCAGCACCGGTGATACTTAAAGTTTGTGAAGTGTGTTTTGACTCTTATTTGAAAGACATTAAAAAGTAGAAAGTATTGTTATTATCCTTCCTCTGAATTTCATCAAATTCCAGGTGGCTCATAACATTTTAGGAAAATGCTGTCACAGTAACACCACTGATTCTTTTAAAGTAATGCATTTCATATTTCTACCAATAATTATCAATTTATGTTTTCAGATTTGCCTTGTTTCTGATCTCTCTTCTTCAGCTGAGTAATGTAGGAGACAGAATGATATGCCTGATGTGATGAAAATGGGATTGTTCCTAACACTGACTTTTAATCTTAGTAGTCTGTTGATTAACTGCTTTTACAGTACAGTCCCTACATGAAAAAAGAACAAGTAACAAAACTAAATATGGGACAAAAGTATGAACCATGTAAACTGTCTCTCAGGGATTTAGTATGTACCAGATGATTTTATTGAGAAATTCCCATGGATACAAGTAGTTTTTAGTTTCTTCAAGTTTGTGAGCGAGCAGTACCTTTTCTGTAACAGGTGGGCAGCTGAGTTGTTTTATATTTCTGATGTAAAACACATATTAGATATGTAGAAGTCAGTGCAAGGACATATGAACATGGGGTTGAAGTTATATAAAATGTTTCTCTGCAGTCATGTACACCTGAATACACCAGAGTTCTGCACACACTATTTAATACAATCTGAATATTATCTTTCTCTATATTTATTTGTTAGTGAACAGCTGCTAGCATTTATTCTTCAAATAGCACAAAAACCTTCTTTTAGGAAAAGTTTCTTATATAATTTGTGTTGGGATTATATAATGCTTTTCTAGCTGCTCAGGGATGCAGGATGAAAATAGAACAGGACTCTGGCAGATATATTTAAACAAAAATATAAACCAAGTCTTCTTGATGTTCCTGTCACAGGACTGGGTAGGGTACAGCAGAAGGAGAGATACACTCAGAAGTAGTCTTTCCACTGTTGACTAAGATGAATACAAAACAAATCAGGAACCACAGTAATCTTTGTACTTCTGCTTCATCCATCTTTCCTCACCTTTCAGGAAAATAAAATCAAATAATAAGAAATAGCAAAACCAAAATGTTATATAACTATATATTCTTTCCTCTTGTGTTCTGTTTCTTTGAGCTTTAGACTAGCAGACAGCGGTACAACAGCAGTTTCCACAAACAAACTGTCTTTATCAGTTAAGGCAAACTGTACAATAAGAGCAGCATGCTATGCTACTAATCTTTACATTCAAACAGTAAAAGAATATACATAGATTGGAAAAAATATAAGCTAGGAATAGCAGAAACTTCATTGTGTTGATTAAATTATCAAAATGTGTAATGTGTATACTTGTGGAAGGCAAGGGGAGTAGGGGAGGCATATAGGGGAATGATATCACACCTCAAATTATTCCAAAAATGAGGTTAGTTTTGTTTGTTTGTTTGTTTTTGTTTTGTTTTTGTTTATTTTCCCCAAATCTCTCTTTTAACTTTACTGCCTTCCATTTAATAACGAATATATCAGCAGACATCCTTTTCTTTTTAGCTTAATTGTTGTCCCTTTAAAATATATATTGCAATTTGCACTGCACAATTTACACTTTCATTTAACACCTTTTAATTTTAAAAATAAACTTATTTTTACATCAGAATGATAGCACATCAAGGACAGCATTTATTTTATTGCTTACGTATTAATTCCCATATATATATATGTATATATAAAAAGACATGAAAACAAAACAAAGCAAAACAAAACAAAACAAAAACAAACCACCATATATGGGAAAGTGTTGAACTTAAAACATACAGATCAGCATTTGTATAAACAAATTTATATATGCAGCATGTATACAATGTATTGCTCTATATCTGTCTTTATAGATATACTGCTAAAATCTGCAATAAAATTGAGTTTCAGTTTGTGAAGGACACAGCTGTTCTTCAAAAAGACATTAAGCTTTTGAGGCTCTCAGAAGGAAGCGATAGTGTTCATGTTGTAAAAGTGTTGGTGAAATTACCATTAACTATGCAAAATAATAGCAACACAACATCCTGTCTCAAAATTGGGAGGAACTGTAGAGGGTAGAGGGCCTGATAGCAACTGCAGGTCCTCGCAGGAAGCAGAGGGGCAGAGCTGAGCTCTGCTCTCTGTGACAGTGACAGGGTTAGATGGAACAGAGTGGAGCTCTGCCTGGAGAGTTGCAGCTGGGAGTTGGGGACAGGGTCTGCACCAGAGGGCGGTGGGCATGGAACAGCCTGACCAGGGCAGTGGGCACAGAGCTTCGAGAGTTCAAGAAGCATTTGGACAATGCTCCCAGATATAGGGCTGGAATTTTGAGTGGCCCTCTGTGGAGGAAGGAGTTAGACTCAGTGATCCTTAAGGGTTGCTTCCAGTTTGAGATATTTGATGTTTCTACGATTATTTTGACTACCAGCTAGTTAGGAATGAATTGCAGTCAACTCCTCATCTCCTTAATTTTAAAATAATAAAATGAAATACAAAATAATAAATAAATAAATAAATCTGATAGAGATTCCTAAAACAAACTAGAGGTTAAACAATATTGGTATTTGTGTCCACCTTTTATTATTTTCCTATAGGAGATTTATTCCCATAAGCAGCAATGACCAGATTGCTATAGCTGTTTGGTATAACTTACTCTAAAATGAACGCTTGCTCAGAATAAACTAAAAAAAAGATAGATGATAGATGGATAGATAGATAGATAGAAAGATAGATAGATAGATAGATAGATAGATAGATAGATAGATAGATAGACAGACAGACAGATAGATATACAAGTAGATAGACAAATCCTCCAAAAGCACTGGATTTTTTAATATTATAAGCCAAATCTGACCTGACAATGCTTCTTTGAACTACAAATTATAGCTAGAGTCTGCAGATTTGTTATTTTTGTTGGGTTGCTATGTCAGTTTTTGTTTTTTTGGTTTTTTGTTTTTTTTCTCTCCGTATATTTTTAAGAAGTTATTACAATCTTCACTTTTCATCTTTGTTTTAGAAGTTCTGTCATGACAAAGTCTGTATGAACTCTCTTCAGATGTCAGACCACCACACTGCAAGGACTACACCACAATGCAAAGCATATCCATTTTTGGCACAAATGTTTTTCCTCCAAGGAACATCAGAACACCTTCTGTCCTGTAATTAAACTGAACCTGCTTTTGGATCAATTTGCCCAAGCTGATGCCATCTCCTGACTGACAATCCTGCGATGATGTATAGTTGCAGTGCATCATCAAAGTAAGACGCTGTGATGATGCATTACCAGAAGGACAAGGGAGCAGATTCAGTTTAATACTGACACCAAAGACAGAGTACCAGGCTTGTTCAGGGCCTCATGACTGTGTCATCCAAAAGAAATTTTAGCACTGCTGTCAACAGGGTGCAAGGCAGGGTGAGGAAGTGTATGATATAATCAAACAGAATGTGAAGGCATTCACTTTTTTTTTTTTTTTTTTCTCCTTTTCTTCATGAGCCACACAAACAGACTGTGCAGTTTAAATTTCCCTAGAAGACCTGTACTATCATGAAGATAGGAATAGAAATCACAAACCCTTGTTAAAGATGAATCACTTATGGGAAAGTATAATCTCCATTCTCAACAAAGAAGTTATAATATGTGCAAATAATGTGATCACAAGTTTTATTCTAGTTCTGATTTATTTATTTTTTTCTCAGGAAAGGGTCTCTGAATTTCAGAAACAGTGTATTTCATTTTTTCTTTCTATGATTTGTAATACAATTGTTTTGTATGTATGCAATATTAATTGTCAGTGACCGAATTAACACAGTATCTCATAGAATTACATTCAGCATTCAGCAAAACAGATCTATTTGAGGAGCAGCTTTTAAACATGACTGTCTTTAAGAATGTGCTTAAGTCAATGAAGTTTAACAAGGTAATGTTTAATGGTTTTCTTTAATCAGGGAAAAGGTAATCTGTGTTGACAGCTTACAGCTTTAAGCTTAACATTATTTTAAGATTTAAATATCCATTTTAAATACAACAGTATTTATATATGCTTTCAGAACCAAGATATCATATCATACATTCTTTTTTTTAATTTCTATTTATTTATTTTTAATATGCAACCCAAAAAATCAAATGCTTAGAAATAATTTCTGCATTAATAAACTTTGTGCCTATGCTGCAGTTTGACATAAAATCATACTTTTGGGGGGGTGAAATCTGGGTTAACAGATTTTTAACCCATATAGTTACATAGTTTTCAACTTCTTCCTTCTTCTTATGCAATGACCACATTTATTTATTTATTTATTCATTTTAGTTTTGTTTTTATTTTAAGAGTTAAGATCACTCAGGTCCAAGAAGACATTTCAGTTCTTTTCTTTAGATTGGCTCATGATGAAAGCAGGATTTATATTTATGCAGAATCGGGGGAGGAAAATAACGTATCATGATCTCATTATGTATTCAAATGAATTGTTCACACGATTTTGTTTGTTTTTTTTTTTTTTTTTATAGTTTAAATAAGTAATAACAGTGGGTGTATTATAAAGATCTTGCAAGACTAATGAACACTCTGATACTAGACCCTACAGTTTTAAGGATTGATTCTTGAATCATTTTATCTGCATTTTAAAATTCATTATTAAAAGTACTTTCCTACACATGAAAAAGAAATACAGTTGTTCTGGGGGAATCTCTGTAAGCTACAGAGGGATACAGAACTTTTTCTGTGGGAAAAAAATAAAAAAAAATAAAAATAAAAACAAACAAACAAACAAAAAACTTTGATGTGGATTTCATATGAATTATGAAATTCAATGTATTGTTTGTTTAACATTGAGCTGCTGACATTATCTACCTCAATTTGTACAGTGTTTGACACCGTCCCACATGGTATCAAAGTTGCGACCTTACAGAAAATGGATTTGATGTATGGATCACTCACTGAATTAGGAGTTGGCTAGATGGCAGCACTCAGAAAGTTACCATCAATGGTTCAGTATCTAAACAGATACTGGTGACAAGTGGTATTCCTCGGGGATTGATGCTTAGACCAGTGCTATTTAACATGGACAGTGGGATAAGAGCACTCCCCAGAAGTTTGCAGACAAAACCAAGATGAGTGGTGCAGCGCTAGAGGGAAGGGATGCCATGCAGAGGGAAGTGGACAGGCTTGAGAGGTGGGCCTGTGCCCACCTCATGAAGTTCTGCTTGGCCAAGTGTAAAGTCCTGCACCTGGACTGAGGCAATCCCAAGCACAAAAATAGCCCAGGAAATGCAGGATTTGAGGGTGCTGGTTGGTGAAAGATTCAACATGAGCCAGCAGTGTGCCCTTGCAGCCCAGAAGGCCAGCTGTATCCTTGGTTGCATCCAGAGAAGCACTTACCAGCAGAGAGGTGACTCTTCTCTATTTTTCTCTCATGAGACCCCACTGGAGTATTGCATCCAGTTCTGGGGCCCCCAACACAAGAAGGATATTGAACTGCAGGATTGAGCCCAGAGTAGAGCCACAAAGACTTTTAGAAGTCTGGAGCATCTCCCCTATGAGGATGGGCTGTGAGACCTGGGGTTCTTCAGCCTGAAGATAAGGCTATGAGAGGACATTATAACAGCCCTCCAGCACCTGAAAGGGGTCTCCATGGAAGCTAAGGAGGGATTTTTTTTACAAGGACATGAAGTGACAGGATGCAGGAAAATGGCTTTAAAGTGGAAGAGGATAGATTTAGACTGGATATTCTAAAGAAATTCTTTACTGTGAGAGTCATGAGACACTGGAACAGGTTGACCAGAGAGCCTGTGAATGTCCCCTCCATGGAGGTGGTCAAGACCAGGCTGGATGGTGCTGTGAGCAACCTGGTCTAGAGGGAGGTGTCCCTGCCTACAGCAGGGGGTTGGAACTAGATGAACTTAAAGGTACTTTCCAACCCAAACTATTCTATGATCCTATGTTTTCTTTTTACTCTATTCTAGCTCTTTCAGATTCAAGCTATTTAAACACTCCTTCTCCAAATGCACCATCTCAAACAGATCTGGCATAACACTGAGTTTGTAAACTTTATTCCTATCACCTCCTCACCAAACTCTGCCTAAATATTTCAATTTGGCTTGCAGGTCCTCAAAAGAGCTATCCTGGGCATAGTGTTCAGGTAGTGGTCTGGAGTCACAGTAACTACCCTTTCCATTTCTTCTTTTAATGTCTGGTACATTGTTGTGGGATTGTATACAAAGCCTACATTCCTGATGCCCCAGACATCTACCTTCCTCTATTTTATACACTTGACATTTTATATGGGGCATGATATCCAAGGAGGTGCAAAATTTTGCTGTCTTCTTTATTCTACAACACCTACAGATTTCTAAAAAGCAGTGCTGTTCTTTATTTAAACTTGCAATGAAGTCATACTAAAATAAAATCTAAAATACAATAAAACCTGAGTTGCATTTTTAGTAACCTACCTAGCCCAGTCCTTATACACAACTAAGTCTAAGCATCTTAATGAACTTCAAAATTAATCTAACTGCCTAAAGGAAATAATGCAGAGAAAGAATTAAAACAAACAAATAACATCAACAAACATTCATAATGAAGCACATTTATTTTCCTTTTTCCTGCAAGAGCTACCTGTGTGGCTTAGAGGCAAATTAAAGATATATACAGGCTACAAACTAACAACATCTTTCAACACACTATATGTCTTCAAAAGCTACTGCTCACATAGGGAAAACTCATTACTGGTAAACAATCCCATTTTAAAATCTCTAAGGAGGTAAACTATCCAGAAACAACGTTGAAGTAATAGCTACCTATTTATCTGCTATTCTGGAAACATACTTTTTTTTTTTTTTTTTTTTTTTTCTAATTCACTTTCTAGCTGAGCTTCATAGTTAGGTTAATTGGGAGTTAGACATTCTGCAAATTAAAATCTGACATCTGAAGCTGTTTGGAGCTCTCAGATTACTATGCACCAGGAAAGCTTGTTTACATAGGCTTTCCTCAAATGTCCTTTAGAAAAGGTTAACAGTTACTAGTTCAAATTAAAGCACATTTATTAGTTTCGCTATTCTGGTTCCAGAGAAAAAATATTTTATGTATGAGGGTCCTGATAATTTTTACTCTTGAAATTCTGATGTCTTGAATTCTCAGAATTCACTGAAATTAGATTTCAACTTTCCTTGCAGGGCAAGAAATCTCCAAACAACCCATGGAGAAGAGAAATTACAGGCTACACACACAGCTTCCTTTGTTGATGTATCATAAAACTGATATCAGAATAAGAGGTTATTTCTCAGTGTATAAGATTATTTATTACCATCATATTCATGCCATATGAATACGATGTATGAGAAATGTAAAATACTGATGCTTGTGCATGGTACCTGTTCTTAACCTGAGGAGCAAGCAAAAACATAAAAATGAGTGCTCAGATTTTTGTTTTTGAACAATAAAGTGTGTTATATTCATGTTTTTTGTTACTGAGTCAGTTGCTTTGTAAAACGCTAGTGATCACTTGTATTTTATATAAGCACTCAATATAACTGTATTTTGAAACTAGCCTTTTTTTGGAAGCATATATGTGCTTTGAAAAAGCATTGATACACACGCTGCAGACAACCATGACATAACTGTAAATTGCAGTACAACTGATACCTAGCCCCAAAAAAGCATATTCATCCAGTTCAGTCTAAATACTACTCATAAAATAAGGCTTATCAAAAATATAAATGCACATATTCCTTCAGTATTCCTTCTTTGCAGGGACATTCCTATCCCCTTACATCTCTAAATGCTTGTACAAAAAAATATGAGCTTATTATATTTGTGCTATTTGATTGTCTGATAAATAAACTAAAATAAATAAGCAGATATATGTGCTGACACTTACATTCAAATAACACAGAAAAATACAAAAGTATTAGGAAAAAAGGATTTATATTTAATAATATTTAATAAATGTAAAGAATTATAGAAAGGTACTACAAATTATCATAGATTCATAGAATCCTTAGAGTTGGAAGGGACCTCTCAGGACCATCTAATCTAATTCCCCTGCAACAGGGATATCTACAGGTAGATCAGATTGCCCAGGGCCCGATCCAGCCTCACTTAGAAAGTTTCCTGGGACAGGAAACCAATCACATCACTGGGCAACCTATTCTATTTTCTGACTACCCTCACTGTATAAGATTTTTTCCTTGTATCCTATCTAAATCTACACTCTTTGAGCTTGAAACCATTTTCCCTTGTTCTGTCACCACAAACCCTGCTAAAGAGTCTATCCTCTTCTTTTCTGTAGCTCTTCTGTAGATACTGAAGGACTGGTCACCTCATAGCCTTCTGTCCTCCATGCTGAAGAGCCCCAGCGCTCAGCCTGGCCTTGTAGAAGAAAGTGTACCATCCTGTGAATCATTTTTGTGGCCCTCCTCTGGATGTGTTCCAACAGGTTCACACCTCTCCTGCACTGAGGACTCACATCCCCCAGCTTGTTTTGGTAGTGAGGGTTGCCTTGACTCAGGTGCAAGATCTTGCATTTGGTTCTGTTTAACCTCATGAGATTCACCTGGGTCCACTGCTGATAGCTAGCCATGTCCCTGTGGATGGCATCCCATCCTTCTGGTGTATTGACTGCACCCCACAGCTTGGTGTCATCACCAAGACTGCTGAGGGTGCACTCAACCCCACTGTCAATGTCACTGATGAAGATATTAAAGAGTATCGGCCCCAGCACCAAACTCTGGGGGACATGTAGGGTTTCACAAAGTTTAAGTTGTTTTGCTCTGGTATTTGAGAAATGCTAGACGGTGACCAAGGATTAGAGCTTGTTTGAATTTTGAAATTTATTTTCCAGGTAGCAGAGTGATGATGGAACATGCTTCCTTCAGAACTGAGAGACAATAGGAAAGCTTATCATTCTGTCTCCTTATATGTGGAGTTCCTCTTGCAAGTAGAATAAAGTTAATCAAGCCTCAAACATTTGTGGCAAAAAGGAGTGAATTAAGTACACAGAAACCATGAGATCTTGTCTTTGGAAACAGGAATGATTTGATGTGTGCCTTTATATTTTAACTGAAATAAAATTCGTGGGTACTGCATGCAGAAAAGTGAAAGTTAGCTCTAATGAATGAAGCAAATCTTATGTGGTTTTAGATAAGTCTAAAATTGGTAAGTATTACATAAAGGATTTCTAACTATTGTTTATCTGTTCTTTCTATTTAAAATGAAACTATTTCAGTAACAAAAAATTAATTTGCTCCCCAAGGCATAACCAATTTTCATTCACCTCCACTATACTGTCTTCCTTCACAATGGATTGGATGACCACACAATTCTGATTTTAAAGCATGAGTTTCCAGAAGTGATATTGAGCTGCTCTGACTTGTCATAGCAATTTCATTTCTAAAATAGGTAAGTGCATTTCAGACTCCTAAATAGTGTTGCATTGGGAACATTTTCAAAACTATAATAGAGTTATAAGGCTCAGTATTCAGAATTGTTGTATTAGAATGATCACATCATTTATGAAAACACATACCTACATGTCCTTGACCATTTATGACAACAGTAATGAGAGCAGAGACAGCCAACTCCAATTTAAATATGAATAAATATGAACATTTCTGACATCAACTGTCTTTCCTTTGACACTTTCACTATATACTCACTAAAGAAAACATACTACTATTTCAGACCAGATTCAGCATAAAATACAATCCAACTCTTTATTGTACATACAGAAGAGCTAAAGATGCCATAAAATGGTAAAACACCTTTATTTCTTCCTGCTTTTCAGCAATTGAAAGCACAGTGTTAAAGCTGGCTGATGTGGCGGTGTTTCTGACTACACAATTGATGAGTTAAAAAAAAATAAATAATAAATAATAATAAAAGACAATCATATTACATATTTGCCTACAGTTGCCACTTTTATTTTCCTTTTTTTTTAAAATTATTATTTTTTTTTAATTTATAAACACAGACCAGGCTATTGACAAGTACTAAGTCTGAATTACTTGTGCATAATCACCTAATGTCATATTTTATATAGAAGTAGTGCATAGAGAGAAGAGCCAGTATAGTCCCATTTAGCACACCTGTATTCTCATTCATTTTCTGGAAGCATCTGTCTTTCTCCATTAACTCTACAAGACCAGTCAGGCAATAGCCTATTTACATAGGAACCTATAGCTAGATGATCAGAATTGGTGTCCAAGAGGGCCTGTCCCTTGAGACATTCAATGTCAGGTTGAACAGGGCTCTGAGCAAATGATCTGGGTGTGGGTATCCCTGTTCATGACATGAGAGTTGGACTAGGTGACCTAGGTTTCTTTTAACAAAAGCGATTCTATGATTCTATGAATCGTCCTTCTACTTACTACAAGCCAACATTTGAAGATTTGTTTATAAACCTATTTTCTTTTGTTCGTTTTTTTTTGTTTTTTTCTGAGTCATTCAGAGAGCTTGCCTAATTTCACATGGCATATTTCATTGATCCATGTTAATTAGAGGTCAGCCCTGAGGCCTATTTAAATATTCATTGAAAAGAATATTTAGGGAGAAAAATGCCTCTTCAAGTTACCTTCTAATCCTTCCCAAGTTCTCTGCTGCAGCAGTTTCTCCAACATTACCTTAACAATGTGATGTCTATGACAGCATTAAATACTAAATCTGTTGATGATGAAATGTCTCGCTCAAGGTCAACTTCCCTCGCGTTGCCATTGCATACAAGATTCACAACCTATGCATTCAGGGACACGACATCTTTAGAGCGTTCCAAAGTTCTGCTGTTATTTGGAGGCATGGTCCCTTGGAAATCAACTTCTCAGCCCTATGTTAGGAGCACTTGCTTTCCTCTTCCCTCTTTGTTGATATATTTGGCATCCTACTGGCACAGAGCACATTTATTTCTTCAGGAGATTCAACTATAAGTGAGGGTGCGTTGCAGCCTTAGCTCTATTTTTCATTCAACTGCATATGTAGGTCCTCCTGAAACAGTAGGCTCAAGGGACTATTTCCAGTTGTCTTAAATCCTTACCTAAAACCATGTCCATTGGTATGTTCCTGTCTTCTCATGAGATGGAGTCTTTACAATCTCAGTTTCTTCAAAACAAAATATTCCAGTGGAAAAGTTAGACTGAGTATGAAAAGTTACCCTTGAGTGTGAAAAATAGATAGCAAATTTCTATCTTAGCACTCCCCTACATCATTTTTAGCCACTGCCATATTCAGCTAGCTGCCACTCTTCCCCGCTATGTACGTAAATCCAAGCAATTCTTTATTATACAAGAGTTGCTCCAAAAGTGATGTCATTTTTTTAATCATATTTACCCATAACATCAGAGGCCGTGTGACAGATGGCAGCAGAGGGGTAGTCTGACAAAATAGCATTTGACATGCAAGTGTATATGAAGCAAAAGAGGGGAATTGAATTCCTTCATGTGGAAAAGTCACTCCCACTGACACTCACCAACACTTGCTGAATGTTTCTGGAGGCCGAACAGTGGATGTGGGTGCAGTGAGGCAGTGTGTAGTGCATTTCAGCTGTGGTGACAGCAACAGTTGTTCACCTCCACTGGTGCAGATTTTTACAGGTGTTGCACGCAGGCTCTTGTTCATTGTTGGCAAAAATGCATAGCTAGTGATGGTTAAAAAGCAGTGTTTTTGCAGCTGAGAAACTGTCTATCAAATAGTGTTACTGTGCCCGACATAGTTTCCACAGAAAGAACTAAGGTGTATTGCTTCCAGAGCAATAGTTCTAACATTTCTATCATCTATTTAGTTCTATCAATCTAACTTCTATTTAGTTCTAACAATGGAAATACAAACAGATGTGTGTTACAGTCTTTTAGTTCTGCTAAGTCCTGTTACATGGTTTTCACTAGTAGAAGTGCAGTAGAAACTGTATATAACACACTCTCATCCCAATTTGTTCTTCAGCATTGGAAGTTTTGACTTTTGGGTTCTCAAGATAGTTTATGCCTTTTCCCAAGATGAGACAGAACTATTTTCCATAATTTTGAATGAATAATTTCCCTTGTAGGCTCTTGATATTTTTTTTAAAAGATGCCACCCAACTTTAAAGCTGCTTTTTTTTTTTTAATTTTTTTTTATTTTTTTCAGTCTTCTGGCAAGAGGTACTTTGCAATCAGCTTAGCATATAATACATTTGCTAGTAAAGTAATTGATGTATATCAACTTTATACATAAAACATGACAAAAGCCCATCAGCTATACTTTGCAGTCAGGAAATTATTGTTAAAAGCTGATTGGAAAAAATGTCCTAGTTATTCAACTAATTTGCATTAGTCTTTTTAGTGACAAATAAGCTCTTAAATATATATATATCTTAAATATATATATAATTTTGTAATAAATCTCTTCAGAGAAGAATCGGAATGCTACATCTTCAAACTCCATTTTTTGTAGATTTCAAACATTTACTCACTTTAAATATTTCATCTAATTCATTAAAACATATAACCTAAGCCTTGTAAAATCTTATCTGCTCAGCAGTGAATCAAAATATCATTTTAACAGATCTGATTTTAAAAATGTATTGTCATCTATTAAACTCACAAAATTAAGCATGTTGAGTGTTGATGATTATATGCGTGTGCACGTGAGTGTATTTAATCCCACTGAGACTTACAATTTTTGAATAGTACCATACGATTTATCCTATTAGAATTAGTGTGCAGACACATGAAGTGTCATCATAATCAATATGAATCAGGGTAGTACAATCAAAGTCTTAAAGAATTAAAATTAGTATGACAACATCTATAATAACTAAAAACACTGCTTCACAGAGCTGTGCTTGCTTATATCTATCTGGTAAAATGCATCATTTTGGATGTGCTTGAACTAATAGCACAGGAATAATAGCCATATTTCCGGAACATATCACATTTAAAATATGAAAGTAACATTTAAATGTTTTTTACTTAGCATTCTGATGAGCTCATTGTTCTTATGTCCATCCAGAAGGATTCTTAGAAATTAACACTCCACCAGTAATACACTGGATATGAGGTAGGTAAGTAAGGGGTAGAACTAGTTGAAATGTTTCAAATCATGCTTCCTTTGAGAAATGATCTACAGACATTATAATTTCTCCCTGGGAAGCCAACATGATGTTTGACAAATTCTTGAAGAAAATTAGACAATAGAAAAAAATAATACAAATTGTGTTTATCAAACACAAATTTAAATTTAGATTAATTAAAATTCAAAATAATAGGACTAAACAACAACAAATTTGAAATGATCGCCTCTACATAATTTGAATGGTTATGAGTATGTGGTAGATTTATATTGATCACAATCTGAGACAAAATGTTACAAGCAGAGGGAAAGAAATCTCAGGGAAAAACAAACAAACAAACAAATAGAAAACAAACAAAAAAAATCAAAAACTTTTCCAGTGCTGTAATAAGTAACATAGCAATATAATAAATTCAATACATTGAGAAAAACTAATCAAATACACTAGTGATAAAATAAGTTTGTTGATCTATAATATCCTGATGACATGTATCCCAGAATCCTGAGAGAACTTGGCTCAGTTGCTAAGCCACTCTATATAATATTTGAAAACTCTTGGCAGTCAGGCAAAATCCCCAGTGACAAGGGACTCCCATTCTTAAAGGGATTAGAAACTCAAGGAAACACAGATTAGTGAGCCTCACACTTGTGCCTGGAAAAATCATGGGATGTGTCCTCCTGGAAGCTGTGTTAATATATATGCAAGACAAGGAGTTGATCCAAATTGATTAACCAGCGGTAAATCATGCTTGACCAGTCTGGTGGATTTCTGCAATGGTATGACTGCATCAGTCCACAAAAGAAGATGGAATTATGTCATGTACCAGGACTTCTGTAAGGCCTTAAATATGGCCCTTCATGGCATCCTTTTCTGTAAATTAGAGATGGACTTGAAGGGTAGACCACATGGTAGATAAGGAATTAGCCAAAGGGTTGTGGTCAACAGCTCTGTGTCCAGGTGGAAGCCAGTCGTAAGCGGTGTTCAAAAGGGGCCCATCTTGGGACTGGTACTCTTTATCAGTGAGTTTATTTCAGCAAGTTTACAGATGACAATAAGCTGAGTAGTGCAGTTGATATGACAGAAAGGATTACCATCCACAGGGACACAGACAAGAGTGCGAAGTAGATAGAAATTGTATTCTTCTATATTTTTTTTTCCTTTTTTTTTTTTTTCTTTTATTTTCCCCCTTCTTCAATACTAATTGATATTAACCCCTAGGGAGGAGGGTGTTAAGATCTGTCAATCCAACATGCTGCTAGATAACTAATTAATACTAATGGTGGAGCTGTGAACTCATCAGAATTAGTTAATAAGATTAAAACATTATCAGCTATCATCACCCTGAAAAAAAAAATAAAACATGTCTATAACCAATTGGAAAACTAGTGCTGATCCTTCCTTTCTAATTCCTGAGAAAGAGGACAGTGTTGGATTTCATATATCAACAAGGAAGTACTTGCTTATCTGTACCATAATCTTTGGCAGAATCTCCTCTTTCAGCAGCCCAGGATCCAATTAAAGTTGTAGAATAATATATTTAATTATATTGCAGTAATTATCAGATCACTTATAACTTAGAAGATAGAAGTCAGAAGTCAGAAGATAGGTTTCTTCTTTCTCAAGACGCATCAATAAAAGGAACAATTGATGCTCTAGTCAGAACAGACTAAGGGAGGCCTTTTTTGGTGTTGCATTTAGAGTAAGGATTTGGATATTTTCATATCACAACTAAAGCAACACATAAGGGAGGAACTGTTACTAAAAGCAATTGTTTAACTGAAGTTCTCCACAGAGAAAATCAAAATAACTATTTGGACATCTTAGCAAATCCAATCCATAGAGCCTGACAGGTTGTCATGGTTTTGTAATTTTGTAATTTTGCTATCAATATTCCACATAATAACATCATGTAAAGCATGGATAATTTTATCGAATGTGCAGTTCACTGAAGAAGACTACATATCCCAGAGAACATCACGGTCAGGGATGAGTCACAGGACCAGGACACTATATAATCTCGTTCCCAGACTGGAGTTCCGTCTCTCTCGGACTTCTCAGAGAGTGGGAAGCATTCCAGCCGTGTTGCCTAGAGTTCACAGTAGGCCTCTCGGTTTTCGGGGACTCTCTCTGTTTCTTAGCCTCGATTATATTATATTATATTGTGTTATCTTGTATTCATTCCGATATCATATTTAGTAAAATAATTTTTCCTACTTAGATTGCTGCTGTTTTTATCCCGTTTCCCTTTTCCCCCTCCTTTCCGGGCTGGGGGGACCCTACAGGGTGGCTCCCCACTGTCACAGGCATAGGTAAATCTACGTAACCTGTGACACAGGTGTAGCATGTGTGACATAATCCCATTCAAGACTTATTATTTTGTCTAATTACTTTGAACTCAAAATTCAAAACCTGCTTATGTCGGTGGCAGTCTTCTTATTTTATCCTTCACAAATACAGAGCTATTACTAGCAATATATATGGTGAAAACCCTGGAACTTTCACAAAAGCAAATAAACAGCTTGGAAGAGGGATCTATCTGAGTGAGAAGACCCAGGGGCCAGAATGTGTTTATGACAGGAAATTTCTGCCCCATGAAAATTTTCAGGTAATTAATTCAGGTCATGGAGCATGGTGTCACCTGAAAGCTTGGTATATTCACACTTCTGTACTCTGAAAATTGCCATTTATTTGATAAACATCTACAAGGTGCATGGAAATCAAATGACATTTAGAAATCTAAACAGGAGGTGATAAAAAAAATAAAATAAAATAAAATAAAATAAAATAAAATAAAATAAAATAAAATAAAATAAAATAAAAATAAAATAAAAATAAAATAAAATAAAATAAAATAAAATAAAATAAAATAAAATAAAATAAAATAAAATAAAATAAAATAAAATAAAATAAAATAAAATAAAATAAAATAAAAATAAAAAATCCAAAGCTCAGCTTTTAATAAGCAGGGATTTCCATCTGGTCATGCTTCTGGTGACACTACAGTTATGTGCAAAGACATTTAAGGATGCACAATGTTACTCTCCCCAGGTTTTCTTCCTAAAATATACACCTGTTGATTCAGAAGAAAGAAAACTACCAGAAAAAAGCACCAAATAATTTACTGAAAAAGAAAGACCTTGCCAGCACTAAAAATCCTCAAGCAAATAGATTAGGATTAAAAATACACAAAAAGATACAGACATTATGCAAGGACAGTGGCTTTGCTTAGGCTGCTGCAGATAGTTTCTTCCATGGTTCTGTTTCACTGAAATGTAAACCACACTTTCAAAGCACATGGCCAGAGGGGTCTGTAGAGTGCTCAGGTGCTGATTTGTAGAACTTTCAGTTGCAAGTTAAAACAGTAGTCAGACTCTGATGTGGCAGCAAATATGTTAAAACTGAGGACAGGAAAGAGCTTGTCATAAAAATATACTTAAGGGCACGATTTCCCTTTCATCATGTCTTCCTAAAAACACAAGATGACATGAATTTCTAAAGCTTGAATGTGGAAAATATAAAACATGTAAAATACTAATTTATTTTAAAGAAAACAGGGAAGAAGCAAAAAGCAAACAAGAACACCAAAAATACCTTTTCACTCCAAAGAATCACAGAATCACAAAATTGTAGGGGTTGCAAGGGACCTCTAGAGATCATCGAGTCCAACCCCCTTGCCAAAGCAGGCTCCCTACACCAGGTCGCACAGGTTGGTGTCCAAGTGGGACTTGAATATTTCCAGAGAAGGAGACTCCACAACCCCCCTGGGCAGCCTGTTCCAGTGCTCTGTCACCCTCACTGTAAAGAAGTTCTTGCGCACATTCATGCAGAACTTCCTATGTTCCAGCTTATGTCCATTTCCCCTTGTTCTGTCTCCACGTACCACTGAAAAGAGACTGACCTCGCCACTATGGCCCTGACACCTCAGATATTTATAAACCTGGATTAAACGCCATCTCAGTCATCTTATCTTAAGGCTAAACAGACCCAGTCTGCCCAGCCTTAAAACTCCAGTTTTATTTTTTGTTTAATATTTATCTCTTTGTGACTCTTCAGGAAAAAAAATGACTGACATAATAGAAAAAAAAAAATCAATCAAACAAACAAAAAAAACACATTTTTCTAATTAGTTATTCTAATTGTATTCCTAAAAAAGACAAAAAAAAAAAAAAAAACAAAAAAAACCCCACCATTTTAAAAAATGTTTTAAAAAGTCGTTTTTTATAACACCAAAACTATTCAGAGAACAGAAAATGAAGAAAAGCGAATATTAATATTTTTTAAACTTCTTTAAAGTCTTTCAAATGACACAACTGGTTTATTAGATTACTTTTACTTATAGACATCAAAGAACACAGAGCCTCAAAAAATCTCTGAAAAATGACATTACATGCATTAGCTATTCTGTATAGTACCAATAGAAGATCCAAATACAAAATGGTATCATTGCCCTGTGAAAGATCTAAGTAACCATAAAATACCTTCAAAACATAGTTGCTGAAGTTCTCCATCAGAAATACTTAATTAATTGTCTCAATCAGCCCCTGATAAGAGCCCTTTTCCTTTAGTACAGACTAACCCTGACTTTGAGAAGAGACAGACTCATTTATAGTTTTCACTAGACCATCTCAAAGCTGTGACCAGAACTAAACTTACTAGACACAAGTATTTCAGTATTTAAGTTTGACTGACAGTCCCCTGAAGTTACTTAGCAAGTAACCACGCTTCCCAGCACTGGCCAAAAATAGGACAAATCCATTCTCAGAAGAATAGCTATATAAAAAGATTTTTTTTTTTTTTCCTTATATGTTCTAATAAAAACATTGTTTAAAAATACTGTGACTAAAATAATTGTGATGAAATCTTACAGCTACAATTCATTATTCTAAATAATATAACATCTAAATCAGCTTTGTATAGCTACAATGATGCATGTCCAAACTCAACAGTTACATATAATGCCATATGCGTTTCTAGAACAGTGTGCCCTGTAAATGAGCAAGTAAAATATGTATGCAATCTCTACACTACATTTTTTTTCTTTAATCATTTAAATTTATGTGATAAGTGAAGGAAAAAATGACAACAAACTCTGTTAATTAATAATTAAACAACATCCATCTTTGGCATTCTTGGATAAAGTACATAGTTTACATGACAGTGAGTTTTGTTCCAGACTCTTGGGAGATTTCCCTCCTATTCTTTTAGTTCTGGTTTTTGGGATTGATTCATGCAAGTTCTATTCAGAGCATAGCGAACTCAAGGGAACTATGTCCACTGAGTTTGGACAAGTCTCTAAATATTGATGATGTAAGTACACGTACTATTTTTATGGACCACAGTGGAAGAACAGGAGAAAGTTACAAGGTATAGTTTGAAGTGTTAATGCAGGTACTGCAAATGTTTACTGGCAGTTTGGAAAAAATGTGCAATGCTCACATGATTTAAATAAATGTAGAAGATAAATCTTTCTTGTTTCAAATCAAGAATGGTTTGGGAAGGACATATGTTGAAACATTTTTTTGAAGGGCTACATTTTCAAACTCAGAACTGGACCAGGGGAAAAGTGCTAAGGAGACACAGTTACTGACTGTGACCCTCATTCCCCATCCTCTTACATCTCTCAGGATGGAGATTATATGAGAATGAAGAGAAGAAGTTGAACCTGGTAAGAAGGAAGAAGGAAGAAAGGTGTTTTCAGTTTTATTTTTATTTATAACAATCCTACAATGCTGTTAATAGAAATGAATTAAATTTATCTTTCCCAATATGAGTCTTTTTTGCCCATGAGGATAATTAGTGAGTGAAACCCCGTGTTCTTATCCTGTGATTTCATGAGCATTTTCATGAGCCTTTCATATTTTCTTTGATATATTAAGTTAGGTAAAGGAGGGCAGTGAATGCTTAGTGAACACTAGAGAAACATCCACAGTTAACGCACTACTTTCACTAAGAGATGTAAGCAGTAAATTACTTGGTATTTATAGTTGACAAACCTGTCATGGTGTCCCTATGAAATGCTATGTTTGCTTTTACACTTCCCATTTTCTAAACAGGCCATCTCTATGAGATTTTATTCAATAACTCAGTTGCCCAAGGCATTTGTTTATTTGCTAGCAAGATTTTTTGCCTTGTTTGATTCCAAGATGATTGGAGAGTAGTAATAAATGAAAATATTCCTTTTATTCTTAAATGATTGTGGTGAAAATGCACAACAGTATGTCTACCATTACTACAATGCTATTCTAGAGTATGCAAAAGCCCTTCATAAAGTCTAGCAATAAATATTTTTACTATGTACATAAGTTATCATATTTTTATATACTGACAAATACATGTAGCTTATTACAAGATTGTTCTTTTTTAACATAATTCAGATATCTCCAAGTTTATCAATGGAATATGTCTGTACTTAAATCCTACTACAGAGAACAGTGATGACTGATATTCAGCCTGGTGTTCAGACACTTGAGACCTTCTGCTGAAGATGTGCCTTGCTTATAAAAAAGCAGGCAAGATATGGTATGTCCTGATAGGAATTCCTGTTAGATATATATAAAGTTATTAAGAGTACTGTGAAGGCAATTCAGAATTTCTGCCACTATATCAGAGATTTATCTGTCTGTAATTTCCCAGAAGTTCTGTAACTTGTCTAATTTTGTCAACCAGGTTTCCTCTTTATCCGGTGAGGAGGAAACTTTCAGCCACTTCATGCAAGATGGTAGTTAAGAGTCCTTCTCTACTTCATAGGAAAAAAATGCACTCTTAGGACAAAATAAGTGTCTGAAGTAAGTCAGGTGACTCTAGGGATTCTGATCACTTTTTTTTTTTTTTTTTTTTTTTTTTTGTCTGATGATCAGTTTTTTTGCCTTGAACTCTACTCATCCATGTCTTATCTAAGCACTCAAAATTGTGAGTTAGAACCCTCAAAAACAGGGTATAAGTTAAATAGAAGTGAGGCTCAGTACGTATGCAAAGATCCAAGGCCTTTTACTGTTCTGGGGGGAAATTGGATGGTTGAGATTTTTTTGACTTTTGAGGTGTTAGGGTAATACTTTGTAATGCTGAAGACTTAGTCTTCCCTAAGCAAAACAATACTTGTCTCTAAAAGGTAACGCATTTTTTAAAAAGGGGAAAAATAAATAAATGATATATATATATATATAAATGTTTATCATACTTTCTTGCCCACTGCAGTTACTTCCTAAATCTGTAATTCCCTTTTGGGAATAGATCGAGAAACAGAAAACCATCACTTGATGGGAGATTTGTTTTTTTCCTTTTCCTGGTAGGAGATTGAATAATGAAGTTACTCCAGTTTTTCACATCCCTGTCATTTTTAATAATTCCATGGAACAGCTTCTAGAATCATTAGAAAATGACCCACTCTGATCATATTTAATCTGTCTTTTCACTTCTCCATCCAGTACTCTAGGAAGCCAAATTTCACTATCAGTTCATTTGACTCACTGAAGGAGTAAGATGAACCTAGGTGACTCTGTGTTCTCCTCACCTGTTGTTACTATGCACACAAATAAACTGTTTTCACTTTCAGTTATCACAGTGACATATCTTACTCATCTAGTCAGATTAGACAGGTGAGAAGAACACTTAATAGTCTCTTCTCAACAAGAAGTTTCTGGGAGGATTTTCTGTCAAATCTTTGTCACTTCTTTTAGAGTACTGATTTCTTTGTGTATGTGGTAGCCTCATACTTAATGAAAAATAACACTATATATAAAAGAATTATATTTGTGTTAAGATTTTATATTTTTATTAAAATACAGGGAAACACGGAAAGCGTGAATGCACATCATAGCTGTAGAACTTTCTATCTCAGTCTCTGAGTAAGCTCCAATGGAGCTGTCACAGTCTATTATGCTTCAAAGGAGCTGTTAGGGTCTATTATGTCAATTATCATACACATTCATGACAGATTGGTCTTTTTTGTCTTTTTTTTTTTTTTTTTTTCCTTTTCTTTTTTCTCTCTCTCTCTCTCTCTCTCTTTTTTTTTTTTTTCCTATATTAACATTAAAAATAAAAACATGAAGTGGCTGGATTGCTCAGGTTATTGAAATGAAGTGGAGAGCCTTTTGCTTGGAGGTTGCCCACTGAAACCTAACTTGGGTCAGTGTTATCTGAAAATTGCTGTTCAGTGATGTGAATAAAACAGGCTTAATGTCTAAACACATGGAAAACAAAAGCAAGCAAAAAATCAAAAATCAAAACAACCAAACCAAAACAAAACAAAACAGAAACCACCAATCACTGAATCACTGAAGTTAATATACTGAAGTAATGAAAATCACTTCAGTGCTTAAAGAATTAAGTCCTTACTTAGATTCCAAATGTACATATTTCAGCTAGACATACACTGATAATGTTGACACTAATGCACTGTCCCACCTGAACAAATAAAAATACAGTCACAGGTTGTCTTCTCAGAAATCCTGGTGAAATTTCACGAAGACTCTACTGCTTTAGTTGCAACACAACTTCACATCATGGTTTTCACAACTTTAAGCAAAGACAGAATGAGAAAAGGTACAAGGGCCGCTCTAAAGGTTAAGCTTCCAATTTCATTATTTTGGCCCATCAGAGTCAGATATTTGTAGTACGGAAGTAGAGGTTGAATTTCCATGATTCTATTAAATCTTACAGCTGTACCACAAATGGCATTGGAGGGTGTCTCTCTCCAACTTTTAGGAGAGAGAGGAGGTTCTTTTAATATATGTATACCTGATGGCAAGATTAAGACACAGTGGGTCAAATGTTAGTCCAACCAGTTTATTAGCAATCCTAGTCAATCAGGATATTAGGAAGGCTGGCAATTATTACAAATTAGGGTGATGGGAAAGGGAAAGTGAGAGATAGGAAAGATAGGAAAGGAGCAGGAATTACATATAGCTGGGATGGATACTCATCACCAAATGTCCAGCAGTGGCCTTAGGCAGCAAGCAGGTACAGCAAGAAACAAGAATGTCTCAGGTAGTCAGCCCAGGAGAGTCCATCAGCAAGCAGGTATCACGTCATGAGGCAACTGATGTCAGACACATTTCACTTGGTAGAAAGTTCTTTTCTTTTAATCCTCTTCTTCTGCCAAGGTGGGATTCCTGAGCACTTTGGTAAGAGTCATGTGCAGCATCCCTGAGTATGCAAGTTATTTCCCTTGACATGAGCTCACACAAAAGATTGGTTATCAGCCACTAGTTGCCCCTGGCCTGCAAATCTTCAAACGAAGGATTTCTCCAGTGTTGACCAGGACTTGTCTGGACTTCTCCATCTGTGAACAACAGCAAGCTTTGAGACAAAGGTGCAAAAAAATATTATTTTACAGAGAGGCAGTTTGAGAAAATGATGGCAGATACAGAATTGTCCATGTAGCAAAGATGGGTGGTTTAATTCCTCCAAAATTCTATGTGGAAAAAATTGCAATTGTTCATTTTCATTGACTCTTTCAGAATGTTTCTGAAAACCAAATAGTAAATGTTAGCACAGTAAAGTGGTGGGTGATGTATTTCTGCAGTAGTGACAGGTAGGTCAAATCTGCCAGTGCATATTTTTATAAGCGTGGCGTGCAGGCCTTTGTTCATCACAAGTGAAAGTGCACTGGTAGTGCTGACAAATTTGATATTAATTGATATTAATTACACTGTTGTTACATATATTTTCCATCATCCTGTTATCTCTGGAGCTCAGACCCCTCACAAATTAAACTGTACAAAAACAGTAGAACTGTTCTGAGTACTTACAAAGTGTATAACTATTCAAATTGAGAAATCCCTCAAGTTTGTGATCTCCACTCTGTTTAGGTTCAGACAGTATGTGCCATTTATGCCAAACAGACAAAGAGAGCCTTGCAAGTCTAGTTTTCTTCCAGGTGTTTCTTGACAGTTCACATTGAGAACAATTGTAAACAGCTATTTCATATTCATGAAATATGCATATGTATGCAGTCCAACCACCTAGCAGGTGACTTGTTAGTGTATGTATTAATAAGCTGTAGAAAACTTGTCAGGATACCTCCTTCTCACTTCTCCTGTTAGAAGGAGACTCCACTGCCTTACTCCATGGTACAGAACTACATATTGTACCACTGTCTTTCCAGACTTAATTTTTTCAAACCTATTTTATACTTGTTTGGTTTGGTGCCAGTGGTATCTTTATGTTAGCTGTTTTCTGCAGCAACTTGATATGATGCTTACATTTTTTGCAAGCTATTATGTCACTGCTCAGCTTTCATATTTCTGGACACATTCTCTTGTGTATGATGGTATACCTATTCTGCTATCATTTTAGTATTTATTCTCCATTGAGTTTGGGCTTCTTGAATATGGATGAATGGGACAGTGTCCAGAATTTCAGATAAGATTTAGGTGTTAAACTACAGTATTCATGTTTCTTATTCTTTCCTGAAAGTACCTTGTGTTATTCTAGTTATTTTTCCACAATGGAATTGTACTGGAATTGTACTGGAGAACATCATCATCTTGCATTTAACTAATACACACCATGTCTCCATGGTTCTTAATAGCAGAGGTTCCTGTTTCTGTAGTAATGCCACACTGGCTCTTAGTTGTCTTTACCTGGTATTACATGTCCTCTCATTTTGTCTTCAAATGTACTTCTCTTACAATTGTTAAGATCAGTCTAAAAAAAAGCTTGCAGTATCATTGATTAATTTCTTTCATCTTTTCCAGATTTGTATTTCATGGCTGGAGAACTCTTCCCCCCACAAATTAAAATAAAATAAAATAAAATAAATATATATACTATTGTGAATTGACTGTAAATGAAAATTCTATTTGCAATCTAAACTGTACTGAAATGTCTGGATAAGCAAGTAGTTTTGATGGCATGACGAGAATCTCAGAAACCATTTTGATCAGGGCCTGGGAATAGACAACATTTAGCTATTTATTATTGAGGAACATTTTATACTAGAAATGAGTATGACTGAGAAGGTTTGAATGTGTTAAATGGTCTCAAGTATCAGAAAGCTACTTATGAGTTCGTAAAGCTTTTTGTTTAGAAGCTGAACAACTCAGCCTGTCTTTGTAGAAGAGGCATTTCAGTACTCTGGTCATCATTGCAGCTTGCCTCTCAGCTCTGTCTAACAGGCATCCATCTTAGTCTGGGAAGAAGACCAGGACACTCCATTACCACAACTGACCATTAGGTGTGATAAAATACAGTGCAAACAAATGTCAGTGAAAGCTTATATTTTTGCATAGTTGGAGTCAAAAGTAATGCCTCCTATTATTTTCCATGGAAACTACAGTGGATTCTAAGGGTAACATTAAATTAGTAGAGAAAATTCTCTTCTACAAGCTTTTTTTTTTTCAACGTAGTTACCACCATCAGTCAGGCATTTTCACCAAAGATAAACAAGTGCTTGCATGCCACACTTTTACTTGTAAATTATCTTTAAGGTCCCTTCCAGCCCAAGGCATTATGTTACTTTATTATTCTATGGGTTCTTTGATATACCTGAGTGGTCTGTAGTAGGAGGCCTCATCATCCCAGCAAACTTCAGCTGGCAGTAGACAACTGTGTTAAGGCAACTGAATCCTGCCCCAAATGCCAGCATCTGTATTGGGAACGTCTACAGTTAAATTAAGAGAATTCAAGCACTAATGATTAAGGGCAGGTGAAATAACCCCATGTTTTGAGTCACTGATCATGCATCTCCTATGTCAGTCTCCAAGGTCTTAGAAGGACAATGTGTATAGCACTGCTGTCTAGCAGGAAAGAAATATTTTGGATGAAATCGTATCTTATTAACATCAATAAAACTTTCTTTAATTTCTGTAGATTGTTCTTTTTCTAGCTGTCAGACCAGGTATGAGACAGGAAACAAAGCACTTTCATATACAGATATTCCTCTCTACTGAATTTGGAAAAAAACAATTTCATATTTTTCAATAATATAAGACTAACAATGCAGTTCAGTTGTTGCTTTACAGCATTTCATTAGCAGAGAAATATTACAAAAAACAGCTGTGAGAAATCGATGGAAGAAACACTTCAGGAATGCTCTCAAATTAGTTGTGCAATAGGAACATGGAAATTTAAATACCTTGTAAGAGGAAGCATTTGTCCACCTCATTGTTTTTGAGCTAATCAGGCTTGCAAAAGTAGGGTAGATGATGATGAAAGTTTTTTTGTTTGTTTGTTGGTTGGTTGGTTGGTTTTTGTAATGCAGGTTACTACAAAGATAGTAGCTATATCCATTCCTCATCTTACGAGAAAATGGTTCTTGTCATTCCCTCACACATCACAAAAAACAAAGAACAGCATTGCTCTTTGTGTTCCTTTTAATGTTTAAAATTTGCTTTCTTCTGCTTGCACATAGTGTAATGCAACAATTATGTGACAGATTAAAAAAATAAAAAATTACAATGCTTGCAGTGTATCCAAATGTGAAGAGATCTGCAGTCATTTCAAATGGGAAACCTGCTATTAGTGCACACAATGGATTCCCCAGCTGAAAAGAAGACATAAATTGGAGTGAATCAAGCATTCACTGCCAGCAGATCTGCTGCTTGTGTTCACTGATAAGATGTAAATGTGCTTAGCAAGAGTACAGCATCAGAAAGAGGACCATGAAATTATAATATAGTGTCTGTAATGAGAATGGGTTAATTTGTAGCATTTCTTATTCTAATTACTGTATTTGACACATGGGAACAAAACCATTTTCAGCCATTTTATTTTCTTGTTACTCTCCCTTGTTACAAGAACAAGAAACCAGAGCAATTGGAATGCTTTTCTGGTCTGTGAAATACAGTAGCATGCTGCACTGTTTTGACCCTTTCAATATTCTGCATAGGTAATTTGAGAGAAGACTGTTTAGTTACGGTTTCAGCAAAGAGCATTTAATGAATCCAGAAAAAGTATAATTTGCATGGAAATAGCCTGAATTTATATATATATATATATATATATATTTGTTAGTGCACAAGATTGTACTAAGAGAAAATAATAAATAAATAAGTAAATAAATAAATAAATAAATAGAGAACGACAGAAAACAGAAAGTGCACAAAAATTCTCCACCTCTAGCAGAATGCTCTTTTAAGTGAAATATGTTTTGTACAAATTTAACCTATTCTTGGAGCAGTAGGTTGCTAGTTTCATCTTCTAGCATGTAAATTATCAATGCAGAATTATTCAGTTTGTAAGAGAGATGTCCATCTGGTGAAAAATATCCTCCTCAATGCAGTTCAGAAATTAATCCATTATTTTGACAGAAAATAAGTATTCAGAGGTTAAGATACTTGCCACTCAAACTAAATGGATGTATTTTGAAGCCTACAGCTTCTATCTTTTCTAACAATAGCTACACAATTGTATCTGTAAAGAACATAGATACATGAAATTTACATTTCAGTAAACACACAAAATTTCTGATAATGTGGAAAAGGTCAAATTATTATTATTATTATTATTATTATTATTATTATTATTGTTATTATTATTGTTATTGTTATTGTTATTTTGAATGAAATTTTCTAAGATATATATATATTATAGGTGTACTGGCAATTTTGCTAATAAAAATTAATAAAATCCTTCTTCATCTCACCTCTATGTACTTGGTATCCATTATTTGAGTGTTAATGCATTTATTTGGAAACATGCACTTTTGAGTCAAGTGTAATTTAGGTCTGCTTTTGTGAATTGCTCCTGGTTCTCTGTAACCTGTCTCTCCTTTAGAAAACATAAATATATTTTGGAATACTGCTCTTAAAACTCAGAGAACTGAAAGTATCAGATGAGGGGGGATAAATTAAAAAAGGAAACAATAAAATATAAAAGAACAGTTTTTCCTACAAAATAATTTACAAAAAAGGTAAGACAACTGCATCCACTTTATATTAATATGAGAAGAAAAAGCAGAATATATTTTTAAAGGAGATTTGTAGGATTTAAGAAAACATCATTTGAGCATTTTAATCAAAACTAAGATTCAGGCTACCTACAAACATTTTAATCTTTTTGCAAGAGAAGGATTCAAAAATACCATAAGCCTGAACGTGAAATTTAAAGGTTCTGGATCTCATTTACAAATGTTTATCTCCCATTAGTTTTGCTCAAGTAATTACAGAATGCTAATTTTCTTGAATTAAAATACTAACACAATTTGGAAATTAAATCCATAATTAAAGGTAGAAAGAGAGAGGGAAAACAACACTAAAATTATGTTTCCAAGAAAAGAACTTTCAGGTAGCCTAACTTGAAGATATCATAAAAGATTGTGTTTGTGTTGACAGAACAGTTGTGCCCACACTAGTAACAAAGAAACTCTTTTCAGTTCTTAGGTAATGAAGTAAAAAAGCTATGAAGTAAGGTTGCACAGAAAGAATTGTATGCTGAGGAAAAACATTATGTAACAAAAATACTACATTATATGCACATATGCATATGTACATACGCACTTAACTTTAGATCAGTTCCATTTATTTACCACCAGTGTTTCTTACATATCACAGTAAAAGAATAAGATATATGAGCCTTACTATGCGTATTCTCTTAATATATGCATCTATTTGAGATGATTGCTTGGCTTCTACCTGTCACTTGCCAAGGGAATAGGGCTCCTGTAGGTACTGTGTCATGGGTGTTAACCTAGATGTCTTTAATACGTCACAGTACCACAAATCACAATAGACACCTTTTTTTGGCAGCTAACATGCATGCCAGGTTCTGGGATCAGGATTTGCTGAATATCTCTGTAGCTGTAACGACAGCAGTCAGTATGGCAGGCTTCAGGTACCGAACTATAAGACAGATGAGGCATCATACCCAGACTATAGCTGCTGGTCTCCAGAATGCTGCAGATCTTCTATATGTTTTTTCTTGAACCTGCCAGTTCCATTTAGGTGTATAGGCATCTAAGTTGGCACTATATATTCATGTTTATGTAGCTGAATCCTGCCCTAAGTCTCTATTAATTATAATAGGAGCACAGACATCTAGTTCACATGTAGATAATGAGCAGGGAACTTTACTCATTACTTCTACTACTGCTTTATTAATAGTAAAAATTTGAAGGCAGTAAGATGATGAGGACAAGATTTTTTTTTAATTTTTTTTTTTTCACGTTTACTTATTTTGTCTTTCTTTTAACCCATTTTCATTTAATGGTATTTAAATTAATGTTGAAGTGAACTTAATACTATTTCTGGTGGGAGTAATTCAAATCAGAATCTATTGCCACTTATTCTTTCCTGCTCCACTCCACCGTTTCTGTTTCTTAACACAATTTATTCACAAACCAGAATAAAATATGTGAGGAATACAGTCAAACAAAATATTATTTTTAATTTGTTTTTAAACTTTCTGTGTAAATGAATTACATGCTTTTAGTAATAAGCTAGTATTTTACAACCAGCATTAAGTAACATACATTTGTTATATTTTTCAGGACAGAAGGAAGTTTGTCTTTAATGTGTTATGTGAAGAGTAAAAATTAAAGTTATTGATATTCTATTAATTGTAACAGTTTCTAATAAAAGAGAACACAATGTCATTAAAATAAAGGTCAGGCTTTGGGAATATTGTCAGATTCATTTTAAAAAAAAACAAAAGGAAAAACAAACAAACAAACAAAAACAACTCTGTAGTGAAGATTGTTACAGTTACTGATTCCTTGTAACTGTACCCAAGGCCTTCTTTGCTTCCATGAATCACAATGATCAGCGCAAATCTATAAAGATTATGTTCTATCTTCAAACCATCTGTTCAGTTCAAGTTCACATTGTACCTTCTTTATCTCTGATATTTTATGTATTTATATGTATTGCTCTGTGTGGCTTGCTGTTTATGTATATATCATATCATACATATGGGTTCAGTAACTGCCTTCAAGGAATACAGGCTCACTCTCACTATTAACCAGTCCTGGGAGAGAAAATTGTAATAGCCATCCTTCATACCATGAAATTATGCAAAACATCATCAGCACTTGCTGCCTGTATTCACAGTTTTCCATTTTTTATTTTAATATATCTTTTGAATGGATTTTTTATATCAACTCACTAATAAAGCATTTCTAACTTTTATTTTGTATGATTTCTTGGTCCTCACATGTTGTTAGTAAAAAAATACCCACAATTTGAATTGAAGAATGGAGAACCACAAAGCAGGAATAGTTTGGTCAATAAGAGAAAACTGAAGGTAGTTGGCTCACTAGCATTCTTGGTTTTGCAGAAAAGTTTATTAATCTTAGATCATTTTAGAATAAATGTATATGTTTATATATGTATGCATATGTGTGCATACTGTGACAGTCATACCTGAAATAAAGCAAATTTAGCATTTATCTATCACTGGAAGAATTTTGTCTCTGTGTCAGTTTTGCTTCTTGTGAAAAGGACTCTTACAAATGTTTGTTACCAACATGTATTTCTGGAGCATTACTCTTGAAGAAGTTATTTTTCATACATTCACTACATAAAATCTGCAAACCTTAGATAAAATTGTCAGAATAATTAAGTTTTTTTTTGTTTGTTTGTTTGTTTGTTTGTTTACCTCATTTGTAAATAAACTGCAGTGATATGAAAGTATTATTTCTCAAGAAGACACCAAAAAGGCTGAGGATGATTCACTGTACCTAATACATGGACCACACACTCCACCCAAGCAAGAAAAATATTATAATAATAGCAATTTTACTGGGTAATTTCTGTGCTTTGGTATGCAGTTTCCTTGAGCTGAATACTAGAAAAGGTAGATATTTTTGACTTGAGAACGAATTAAAGTCATGCTCTTGTTTCCGATTAGCAGGTAAAAAAAAAAAAAACAAAACAAAAAAAAAAAAAAAAACAAAAAAAACCCCACAACATTTAGATGTGATAGACACAGTTTATAGCATTCATCTTCTGCTGCTACTTTCACTAATCTTATTTACAAACTGCTTCAGTTGCAAGAGATATTAAGAGTATTAGTTATTCAGGGAATAATTGTAAAAAGAGTCATGGGACATAACAGCAGTACTTTCATGTCTAACTATCAACAAGGGAAAAGAGAGGCTCATCAAACTGACAAATATGCATCTGATTTGAATCAAATGTTGGAAAAACGACTTACAATAAATATCATGTCTGCTTGCAAGAGAGATGAACAATGGAATACAGCAAATTTAATCTGTTTTTACATATGGTCAGTGCCACAGGTAGAAATGTTTCTTTATGTAGAGACTTCTCTACATGTAAATGATCACTTACATGCAGTAATTGCAATATCAGGTAACAATAAGTTTCTTCCTTTAACAGAAGCAGCATGGTCAAGATTAAGTCAGCTTAATTGCTACGATTACATATGAAAAATGTGTGTTCTTTCACTCAAATATTGCCTCTGTGGAGTCTTATATATGTACTGAGCAAGCTTTTCAGGAGTAAAACTCACTGCTATTGTCCAATTGTATAAGCATAGTGTAGCTAGCTCCTTTGAAATTCAGAGTCAAATCAGGCAGTAAAAATAACACAAAACAAATAAGCTAACTAACGAAAAACAAACAAAAAAACACCAAAACAACAACAACAACAACAACAAAATCAAAAAACACCGCTTTTGAAAGGTTAATCTATAGCAACATGTAGAGGTTAATGGATACCACTTTAGTGGCACTTGGGTTTAGAAACAGAAGTTCCTTTCACATGACCTCCCCATGTTCACAACAACAATATAGCTGGCAAGTTTTGTTCTGCTGAGTTTTGGCTTTGTCTATTTACGTGACCTTTTCCTTGGTAGGTAGGCCTGCTGTGCAGTCAGCAAGTGAAGCCCTCTGCCTGTCCCAGCCTGGCAACACTTAATGGATCACATTAAGCTCTGATCTGTGTCCTAAGCAATTAGAACAGCTTTGGTTGGAAAAATTCCATTTTCATTTCATTAGAAAAATGAAGAAACAAGGAGGAGAATGTATGAAAAAATTAAAAATAAATAAATAAATAAATAAATAACCGTAAAAGGAATTTTAGATTCTGTTGACTTTGACTTTGATGAAAACCTGAAGAAAGCCAAATGCTTCACTCAGCTTTAATAATGAGGCTTAGTCTGGATCTGCTAGCAGTCTTTGTGCCACCTATTGCAAAAGCTCTATTTACATTCTGTGTAAAAAGTTCAATGAAGCATAGAAAACATATAATTTGCTTAGAGAATGGAAGTTATATAATTTTTGCTGGCATAAACAATGCAATAACTGCTCAGAAATAGCCTTTTGCATTCATGAATGGGGTCCATTATCTGCACTGTCTCTCTTCTTTGCTCACTCATAAAGTTGGGGCATTATAATAAAAGAAAGACATCTTCGTTGCTTCAGAGCTTTAGTTTTCAAATAGCAAGTGGATAATAACATAAGACAGCTCATTCTTGTCTTCTGATTAAGGAAGCAACCACATTTTACAGACACTTACTAAGTTGCCAGCCAATTAAACATTTGAATACATTTATGTGTATTTGATTGGACTAGCTTTGGAAAAAAGGACTTTTTCTGGGGGGAGCAACAGGGGGAGGAGGGAATTATCAAGCAGATTAGACTCTGCAATTCAGCAGATAAGCAGAACTGAATTTTTATTATTATTGTTGTTGTTATTTCTATTGCTGTCATCACTGTTGGTAGTGGGAATATTTAGGATAAATGCAGAGTGGAGTGTTTGCATGGTAGCTTTCAGGCAGAATGTGTTAGCTGTCTGTAAATAAAGAACTATTAATTATGCCTTTAATCTTTTCCTTGGTGTTTTTGTTTCATGCATTTTCTGGGGAGAAGGATTTGTTCAGAGGGGTAATGACAAGGTTGCTAAGGGCACTGCACATGACATGAGACATTTGGATTTTCAGAAAGACTTTTGTAACATTCCACATGACAAGTTCCTGCTTAATCTCCAAGATGAAGCAAGGATTCAGGGCAGGACATGGGCAGAGATACAGAACAGGTTGAAAAATAGTGTGTCTATAAAAAATAGTGGCTATAGATAGTTCCTATGAACGAAGCTATGTCAAACCAGAGAAAGTGTTATTTGAGGTCTACAAGGGCTAGTATTTAAAAGTCTGCTGTGCATTTATGTACTTTAACTTATAAACATGATCTACACAAATATTAAACAGTTGGTGTCTAGCTGCACTTTTCAAAGGCTAAAAAAAAAGAGAGAGTGAATGAAGGCCATACAGACAACTGAACTTAAAAATTCAATTTTTAAGTAGGTTATCACAGACTAATTAAATGAAATGTAAGTAATAAATCTTAGCACTGAGAAAACACTAAATTCTAAAGCAGAACTGATAAGATTAAAAACAAACAAACAACAACAAAAAACACTAAGTATTTTATGTTTCTTTCCAAAGAACATATGTTTAGAATTTTTAACAATATCAGTCCTAATACTTGCATCTCTAAAGTTTTCATCAGAAGAAATAACTTCCACAATTCTCCAAGGTTTGACCATTACAATGATTACAGGCAATTTACTCCTTATTCCCCAAAAGAATTGAAAGAGTAGGGGCTGATATGGTCCACATTTTGTTGTTGTTGTTGTTGATGATGAAGATGGCTGATAGAAGGTCATCATTTTAACAGTTCATGATTAAGTTCGTAACACCAGTGTAACTTCTTTCCATATGTTTGGCCATGACAGCTTGGGTAAAAACCTTACTGATTACTAACATGATCACTAGTAAATAGTTTCTCCTCTCCTCTCCTCTCCTCTCCTCTCCTCTCCTCTCCTCTCCTCTCCTCTCCTCTCCTCTCCTCTCCTCTCCTCTCCTCTCCTCTCCTCTCCTCTCCTCTCCTCTCCTCTCCTCTCCTCTCCTCTCCTCTCCTCTCCTCTCCTCTCCTCTCCTCTCCTCTCCTCTCCTCTCCTCTCCTCTCCTCTCCTCTCCTCTCCTCTCCTCTCCTCTCCCCTCCCTCTCCCCTCCCTCTCCCTCTCCCTCTCCCTCTCCCCTCCCTCTCCCCCTCCCTCTCCCCCTCCCTCTCCCTCTCCCTCTCCCTCTCCCTCTCCCTCTCCCTCTCCCTCTCCCTCTCCCTCTCCCTCTCCCTCTCCCTCTCCCTCTCCCTCTCCCTCTCCCTCTCCCTCTCCCTCTCCCTCTCCTTTTCCTTTATTTTCTTTCCCTGCTCTCTCTAAACAATATTTTTCCTTTATTTCCTTTATTTTGGGGGGGGAAGAAAAGAAAAATCACACCAGGAAAACAAACAAACAAGCAAAAAACCCAACAACTAAATGTATATTTTTCTGTTACATTTTGTATTTAAAAAGCAAGCAAATAAGCAAACAAAAAGATCCCCAACAGCATGTCATGAATTTATCATTTTAGAATCAAGAAAACATTTTTATATATGTATATATTTTCAATTATGATACATCCCATTGATAAAGAAGAAAGGAGTTATTCACAATATCTAACATTAAATCTCAGTTCAGTGCCTAAGATCACATTTATTCATTACAGAAAGATAGACTCTTCTTAGGTATTGTGAATTTCACTGGAAAAGAACATGCATACTTGGTTTTGGGATCAGCAATACACGTTTCCAGTTAAACACTGCAAATGCAACACAGAATGTCTGTCAAAAGAACTTTCAATATTTTGACATGATCTATAATTTCTACAGGACTCCTATTGATTGCCAGTGCTTTGGTATTTCTTAGCATTCAGGAACTAAAATCATAAGGATTTATAAAACTCATTCACAACAGGGATCATATATGTTTAGAACTCTTTTTAATTCGTTACTTCCTGAAGGGAATATCTTTGCTGGCTTAGAAAGCTTGACGTAAACTGTTAGAAACAGGAATATAGAGAGATCCTCCTAATCTGGTTCAGAGTAATGCATTCAATTTGACATTCTGCTGGACTCTATGAATAGATGGGAATTAGCTAGTAATTGAGTGTTTATGTTGTTTGTTTTTAAAAATATGTTTCCTTCTGTCATACTTATATTTTAAATAAAGATATATGTGCTTTGCAACAGCTGCTTTTTCCCTGGAAACCTTGACTTCAGAGCCACAGATACCAAACGAAACTTAGAGTTACAAAGTGTAAGGACTGCTGTCCTACAAGAACAACAAACTAAAAACCTAATTTGTAGCAAAAGTAGCAATGTGCCTCAGTGATCTCTCAGGAAGGTAACAGAGGTGGTGTGGTATCTGAACCAGAAAACAATGAGGAAGAAAATAATTGTCAGCATTCTATTAACTTGACAATGTAATTGTCACTTATGTCTCATTCCCAGGGAAGAGAAGTGGCCCACAGATAGGGCTGATGGTAGGCCTGACGACCCTAAACCTTTTAAATCCTGTAGACCTCAGCCACCTCTATTCCTCCCATTTATTTTCACACGGTTAACATCAAAAACTCTGGAACTAATGTATTTGAAGAATTTTATGAATGATGTAGATTTAGGCTTCCTTCCTTCCTTCCTTCCTTCCTTCCTTCCTTCCTTCCTTCCTTCCTTCCTTCCTTCCTTCCTTCCTTCCTTCCTTCGGGGGGAGGGGAAAGAGGGTGAGATGGGAGGGGAGGGTTGTTTATTTTCTTTTTCCATGATAAAGGAAATATTTGAGGAATATAATAATTCTATTGAGGAATAGAAACAAGTGACATCTTCTAGAGATGTCTTTGGTTCTCAGCCTTGCTTTCTCATGTTGTTTATCTTGCTTTACAGCTGCTGGTCTGAATAGTCTTGCTTGTATTCCCACACTTACTATTATAGCATGGTGCTGGTTTGGCACCATTCCCCAGTCTAGTATATAATTTATGTACAGAGGAGGCATGAGGGTAAGATACAGTTGCTTGAACATGGTTTCTACAGAAGTGTTTCAGTTGCTTGGGTACCATCTGTTGCTTCTGGATTTTGCTGGTCTCCAATATTTGGTGGGTACTTTATTGTCTTTGGCTGTACTGATATGCTACTCTATGGCTCCCATATTGGCACTGGACTGCAAATATAACCTTTCATTTAGGCAGCTAAGGACTGTCTCAGAACTCAAAAGACATGTTAGCCCTCAGTACAAGAAAGACATAGAGATTTTGGAAAGGGTCCAGAGGAGGGCCACGAAGATGATCAGGGGGCTGGAGCACAAATTTCGTTGTTTTCTTTTACTGAGATCCATTTGAACAAACAAACAACTAAATACATTTATTGGTATTCTCTACATGCAAAGCTTTTTTCGTGTAGCTACAGGTTTAATTGTGGATTTCTCAAAAGGCAGTCAAGGCAAAGAGTGAAGGAAATGGAATTAGAATTGATTCCTCACACTTAACTTTAATATACTTTCAGGTTCCAAAAGGCATCAAAGTTAGAGAGAGTGGGTTGACTCTTGACGTTTTCAAAAATTAAGTTTTATGGCTTCAAATGCAGCAATTAAATTCATTTCTAACTTTTTTTTTTTTTTTTTTTTTTTCCTCCCAGAAAACTTTGAAACATTTCCTTGTTTTCTACACCCTGGAAGAAAAATGCAAAACAAGCAAAACATCAGCACAGGGGATATCTTTTAAAATCAGTAATCTCTGAGACCTTTCCTCCCAGCACAGGAAGATTTTATATAACTTATCAACAACCTCTTTCCTCACTTGAATGAATTACAAGAACGGGCAATGGAGTCTGTGGTCTGTCCATAATGCTTCATGACTGCCATTCTTTCATGATCATTCTCTCCCCTGCTCCAGCATGTGGTGGGGATGCCGTATTTCCAGAACTGATCTTGTGCAGGCTTCTTACAGGTTGCAGCTCTCCAAGTACTGCTCTAACATGGCACAGTACCACAGAGCCCATCCTCCAGGAGCTGTTTCACACAGGTCCTCCTAAGTGACAGCTCCCTCAGCCCTCCTGCCCCACCACAGGCTCCTCTCCACAGGCTGCAGCTCCAGTCTGGGGCTGCTCCTGCAGGATTATCCATGGGCTGTGCCTCCTTCAAGCCTCATCCATTGCTGCCCTGTGAGTTCCTCCACGACTGCACATGGAGATTTCCTCTGCACAGTGCCCATGATCCCATGAGGGGATGAGTCTGCTTCTCCATAGGCCTCTTCTGAGCTGCAAGGAGCTTCTGCTCCATGCCTGGAACATCTCCTGCCTTCCTTCTGCACTGACATTGGGGCTTCAGGGCTGTTTCTCTCACATTTACTCACTCCCCTCACAACTGTGTTTGCACACCAGTTCTGTTTTGTTTGTTTGTTTGTTTTGTTTTGTTTTGTTTGTTTTTGTTTGTTTTTAATACTTTTGTTCTTAAATCTGCTTTCCCAGAGGCACACTCATTGTTGGTCATGGCTCAGGCAGCAGCAACTAAAGCAACTGTGGCTGGCTGTGATTTGACATAGAGCAGTGCTGGGATTTGCTAACAGAGACCACCTTAGTGGCCCCCCTGTTATCAAAACTTTACCACATTGGCCCAGTACAAAAATTTTCATCTTTTACAAATGTATTATCATCTGATTTTTAATCTTTGTGCAGTTAGTCATTAAATATACCCATGTATTGCAGTATTAAGGGAAGCATAAAAAATTCTATGAAGAATTGTAGTCCATAGGCAAATGTCATACATTTCTGTAACATTAAAAACAGGAGATTTGCCCGAGATAAAAACATGAAAATAATGTGGATTTGTGTGTCTATCATATAAAGATTTATATCTATAGTTATGTTTAAGCGTATTAATAACATTGAAATTAATGATATGACTTTAATTTGTGTAATGTTGGCTAGTTTATTAACTGCAATACATTACCAATATATTATAAGAATTGACTTAGTAGGCACAATAATTGTTAAAACTGTAAAAATGAGGAATAAATATCCCCAGAAGCATAACTGAGACTTGAGAAATAATAGTTTAATTTTAGTGGAATGCAGCCCAGAACTTATAATGCAACAAACAAATCACATACAAAACATAAAATTATACATATCTATTCATATTACATAGAACATGCCTTTTGAATCTCTTATCTTTCATCAGCTGGTATGAAGTAGACTGGATACAAGAGAGCTATCAGCTTAAATATATGCATACATACTTTTTTTTTTTTTTCTTTTGCGAATATATTTCTTTTAGAGACACATCACAATTTGTTGTAAACTTTATACTGACAGCATTTATCATAGTCATTTTTTGAATTGCTTTCATGATTCATTGGTTGTCTTGCAAATATTGATTAGCTATTATCAAGACATAATGGAAGTCTACATTTCTGTTTTTATAATATATAACTAATATAACTATAATTTTTATAATAAAGTTATTATTATAAGTTTATTGTAAGATTTATAATATATAACTAATATAACTAATCTATATAACTAATCTTGTGGCCTTCTATGATGGAGTGATGGCGTTGGTGGACGAAGGGAAGGCAACCAATGTCATTTACCTGGACTTGAGCAAGGCCTTTGACATGGTCCCCCATCACATCCTCATCTCCAAATTGGAGGGAAGTGGATTTGATAGGTGGACAACTCGATGGATAAGCAATTGGTTGAAAGGCCGCAGACAGAGCGTGGTGGTCAATGGCTCTATGTCCAGGTGGAGGCCAGTAACGAGCGGTGTCCCTCAAGGGTCTGTCTTGGGACCGGTGCTCTTTAACATCTTTATTAATGACATTGATGAGGGAATGGAGTGCACCCTCAGCAAGTTTGCTGATGACACCAAGCTGAGTGGTGCAGTCAATACGGTGGAGGGAACGGATGCCACTCAGAGGGACCTTGACAGGCTGGAAAGCTGGGCTCGGGTGAACCTAATGAGTTTCAACACGGCAAAGTGCAAGGTTTTGAAGAACCCCAGGCACCTGTACAGGCTGGGAGGAGTGGTCCTTGAGAGCAGCTCAGCAGAGAAAGACCTAGGGGTCCTGATAGATGAGAAACTTAACATGAGCCAGCAGTGCGCTCTGGCAGCCTGGAAAGCAAATGGGATCCTGGGGATCTCTTTTTCTTTTCTTTTCTTTCTTTTCTTTTCTTTTCTTTTCTTTTCTTTTCTTTTCTTTTCTTTTCTTTTCTTTTCTTTTCTTTTCTTTTCTTTTCTTTTCTTTTCTTTTCTTTTCTTTTCTTTTCTTTTCTTTTCTTTTCTTTTCTTTTCTTTTCTTTTCTTTTCTTTTCTTTTCTTTTCTTTTCTTTTCTTTTCTTTTCTTTTCTTTTTTTCATTGTATGACCATTTCAAGTGGCAATACTACTCCTTAAGGGCTTTGGTAACATTATTTTAACTTTGTTTTTCATATCCTCTTTCTTGTTCCTGTGATGAAGGTTATCTTCATTTAAAGCATCCTCTATTTAAGGTTGGCTTCATTCTACATTAATTTGTTAGCTTGTTTCATCAGTATTTCAGATCTTAGAAAGAACAGCTACAGCTTGCTAATGAAATATTTTCTGTTAGGAGATAAGAGGTACTCTCAAGAACTGGTGTAAGCTTCTAATACCCTGACCCATATTAAGTACGAACAGCCAGGATTAGTATCAGGGATGGGGCTCTAGGGTGGTCACCTGTGGGAAGAGGCTGCCCTGTGGTGGACAGAGTTCCAGTAGCCTCCACATGGAATAAACCACAGACCACAGCTGAGACCATTAATGGTTCTTGAAGAACCTTCGGGGAAGAACTGTGTTTTCCTATGTCTGTTTAACCATACATTTTTATTTTTCAACTCTTGATTCAGTAAGAAACACATATACTTTATTTGCAACAAATGAAATTTCCTTAGTCAAGTATGTTTTACACATGATGTTTCCAATTTATAATCTATGTGCCAAATGATACTTATTCAAGTTTTAATTCAAGCATAAAAAGTAAATAAATAAATAAATATAGATATGAGAGGACTCACATATTGGACTACCAGGAAAAAAGATCAAATTGATGAACAGAGGCTGTGAATGACCATGAAGGAACAGCAGATACAAAGCATTATGGGCTGTCTATAGACTCCATTCCCAATCCCCCTGCTCTGCTCAGGGGGTGGAGATAGAAAAAGGTAGATGTTGTGAAGAAGGTTTTAATTTGCTTTAAATTTTCATTGCTCTGTTCTTTTAGTAATAGACAATAAATTACATTAATCTCTCTTTTTCTGAGCCTGTTTTGCCTGTGATGGTAATTAGTGAGTGATCTCCATATTTTGATAACATTCATTAGATATTTAGTCATATTTTCTCCTCCTGCTATCGTAAGGAGAGAGAGTGAAAGAGGCATGGTGGTGTTTAGCTTCACATTTGTGTAAGAGTGAGCAAAGATTTGAAAACAGATATTGAAGGGATTCATGCTAAGAACAAAGTAGTACCCAAAGCTTTGATCATTAGTTGAGTTCATTATTTAGAAAAGTATTCATGATGCACATGAATGTCATATAAGCAGTTAATGTGTGCTGAAGTTGGATAACAGTAATGGCTGCTGAGAATTAACAGAACACTGTGATTAGATATTTCAGGACTAATAAATCAAAGCATGACTCTCCCTGCTTTTTTTGAGAGTTCTGACAGTGCTTACCTGCCCATCAATTTTTTAACCACCCCATTAATAAGGAAAAACTTAAAGGGAAATAAAAGAGAAAAAAAAAACAAAAATATTGATTTTGTGGTATCAAAACAAGCTATCTATTCTTCTACACTTCAGCAAAGAAACAAACTAAAATTACATTTCAACTATTACAACACTATAGGTTACATTTTTCATACATGTTTCCTGGGTGAAATTGTAAGAAAGTAGTTGTTGAAGGAAGACTTGTACATTTAATCAGCTGGCAGAGAAGCTGAGATGACAAGTAAATAATTTACTCTTCATATATGTACTTGTTCTATTTTTACAAACCTTTCAGCTTTATTTAGTTTATCAACCAAAATTGACTTTGATGGATGAGGCAATCTTTATAATCCATGTAACCACAGATTTTGCTAGTATTAGAAATTCTTCAATGAATAACCTGCACACCAGCAATCTTATCATGCACCACTAAAGTCAGTGGGAAATCTGCTGTTGACTTCTGTAGAAACAAGAGGTAAAAGGTCACCAAAGCTGCCTTCCTTTGGCTGAAGCATCTTTTTTTTTTTTCCCCCAAAGTTTCTTTTCTAGTATTTTCTTTCATCTAAAAGTAAATGTGTATTTAAGCAACACAACATAGTAGCACGAACCATACTGTTTCAGGAAAAACAAAAACAAAAAAAAACCTAACTAACCTGTATATTAACTTTAAAAAGTGCCATACTTCCCATCAGTATCACTTATGGCACACTGCTGAGCTGAATGTAGGTATTCTGAGAATTCATCCACTCTACTCATCAAAAACTTTCTAAGAACTGTCATCCTATTGAATAGACATACTTTGTTTTACTGTCTGTTCTAATAATTCTCAGGCATCTGTGGTTACTTCCTTTTAATCTTTCCTCTCCTATGAGGAAAGGTTAAGTGAGCTGGGTCTGTCCAGCCTGGAGAAGAAGAGGCTTAGAGCAAAACTCATCAGTGTTTATAAATACCTGAAGGGAGGGTGCACAGAAGATGATGCCATGCTATTTCAGTGGTGCCTAGTGTCAGGACTAGAGGTGATGGGCACAAACTGGAACACAAGCAGTGCTTGGGTAAAACTATCTTACTGTGTGGGTGATGGCATGGGTTGTGCTGAGTCTCCTCCTCTTTGGAGATCTTCAGAAGACATCTGGACAGGGTCCTGGGCACTGCAAGTAGTAAAACATTAATTAGAATCTCAGAGTTCCTCCTAAGTTAGCTAACCTTGCAGTCACATAAAGCTCCTTCCTGTGGGCAGCTGTACAATAATCATTCCAGAAAGATCAGATTCTTCTCTGAATCTGAATGGGCTAGAGCCTATAGAAATTAGATTGCTTACATGATAATTCAGTGGTCGTAGTATTTGCGTGGGAGAAATCAGCACTTCTTTAATATACACTATATATATTTATTTTTTTAAATCCAGAAGTGGTCTCCACTTGTAGCAGCCCACTGCCAAAAAAAAAAATAAAAAAAAACCAAACAAAAAAACAAAACAAAACAAAAAACCACTTTGCTTCTCAATTTTTTTCTCTTCAACCAGATACCTTCTTTAACATTGCATTTGATGTCTATGAAACAAACAAACTCATAGACACAGCATAATTAATTAAGGACAAGATTAAGAAACTGGTTTCAAATAATAACCATAGGTATTACACAACTGGGTTGTCGTCGTCGTTTCCCCCCCCCCCCCCCCCAACAGTTCGTTTAGGTCTGCAGAGTGGTTGGGTAGTTCAGTATCAATCTGACTTTAGTAATAATAATATTCCCTATTGTGTACTTGAATAACGTTAAAGGCACAGCACAAACTGACAAAAGCAAAGAAATTCAAAGTCATGATGGATACTGCCTTTCACTTACCCTATTGTGCACAGTTACAGGTATTGCAGAACAAATCATTCAGTGACCTGAGAGCTTCCCTGCTATGGCTAAATATAATGGAACAAGTCAAGCCTGGACTATTATCCTTCACACTGATTTTTCCCTTGCTTTTGTCACTTTCTGCCATAATTTGGCTTTTAGCCTGTTAATTTCTTCAATTTGTGAAATGCTCCCCATGGAAGTAGCTGTCTGCCATGGGGATAAGCAGTCTGATACTTCTTGAAATATGCACTGTGTAATTACATATTGAAGTACCACTAGAGTAGCATTTAAATATATATTTATATATATATAAATTTCAATGAATACTGTACCACACATCATTCTCTACTACTACTTACTTGCATAGATAACCACTTTGTAAAGAAATGAGAAATGAGATTTTACATATGTTTGAAGTTACCCAGTTAGCAATCGTATGGTATTGCTTGTCATAATCAATAATGTTTATCAGAATATGAATTAATCTTCTGAAATAAATGTCGAGTTACATTGAAGTGATTGCCTGTTGACACTGATTGGCAGACAGAAGTGAGCCTTTCTGGCAGACTTGAAATGTAACAGTTATTGAAGAATGTGAGTAGTGAAAAGCCACGGTTCTTTAAAATGAAATAAATAGAAAGAAATATGTCTAAAACCTCTATCTTATTTAGCTAGCAATAGGCTCTGGATGGAAACATAATGGAAAAACTATATGCCTTATTTAGAAGGACCAAAAAATATACATACATAACAAAACACAAAGGAGTTTTTATTCTTGTAATCTCTATACTTTTTGTTTTATCCATCTGCTATATCACCAGTTGCACTTAGTGCAGACTAAATTTACAGTGTATATGAATATTAAGAAGGCAAGCTAAGAAAATGTATTAGACATTGTCAGTTAGTAATAGTGGGAGACAATCAGCTAACAGATTTGCAGAGACAGGCGGATCTTCTCAGGAGGATCAGGGAGTGTAAGTAGAGCTCGGATGACACATGGTTGCTGTTAGCCTCAGCAGGAGTGACAGCAGAGGGGGAGGAGGACTGGCTGTTTGCACAGCAGGTAGAGCTTGGGGCAACATGGCCATTGTTTTTCTACATGAGATGTTGATAGCCAGCCTAGAAGTGAAGAAAAAGAGCACTGCACAGAAGAATTTTGTAGAGTAATTTAATTCATGTAGTCTAAGTATCACCATAATAATGTAAAATACATATCAGTAAGGGGAACACTAACAGCCATTTATTTGTTTGTGATGATATAAAAGGAAAGATCCTATGTCAGCCCTCAGAATTAACAAACATTTTCTCTATGTGGAGGGCCCTCAAACAGCACCTTTTTTATCTGTACTAAATGGCTTAACTGTAACCAGAGCTACATCAATTGTATGAGGTAATTGAAATTATTTGTTTATTGGTTCTCTTTATAGCTTACCCCACCTAATTCTTCTTTTTCTTTTCTTGCTCTGAGTAAAACAAAAATACTCTCAGCCCAGGCTAATAGTTGTGCTATTATAATGTTGTGTTGATGTCTTTTCCCTGCAACAAAAAGCCCATCAGTTAGCCCAACTCCATTATTGCTCAGCTCTTTCACATTTCTGTTAAAACAAAATAAAAATAAAATAGTGAAATAAAGTAAAATAATAAAGTAAAATAAAACTACTTAAGCAACATTGCCAGAATGTTTGAACATTCCAGTAACACTTGAGAGCTTTCAGCAACCTTTTCTTTTTTACTGTCAGGGGACAATATGGCCCTTCAGAGCGGGACTTCAAACACAGAGCTTCAACCAGTTAGACATTTCTAAGAGATTGCCAATCCCATTGTTACAATATCTTTCCTAAGTGAAGGAGGACATGCAAATTCATTCTCTGAAAGACTGGTATAAATTTCAGCTATCCACCTAGTGTTCACATCTTTGTTTTTAAGACTCTTAAGTTAGAACATTCAAACTCTATAACTAATGGAATTGGAATAGTAGCCCCTGAAGATAATTCAAGATTTATCTTGCAGGGAAAAACTGCTCTGCTGAAATAGTTTAAACTAAATTAGGATCAAAGCAGTTTAGTGATTTATTAATGACATATAATTAACCAGCAATCAGTGAGCTATACATTCTGGATCAATATCAGTAATGCAGCAGTTAAACCACAATGCTAGATGCTTACCAAATGTTAATAAGCACCTACAAATTTATAAACATACATTAATAATTGATCCTAAGAAAATTTTAAATTCCCTGATACAGCTCCCCTTCCTCTAGCTGTGGGTCACCAGCACCCCACACTCACACTCCCCAGCTGGTCATCCAGTATTAGAGGGAGGTAAGTTCTCAGGCTCTATTTGAGGAAGCCCCCACAACTTATGTTGTACCCAGCAATGGGGGGCCTTGAGTGCTGCCCCCATGTTGACACCCCAATATCAATTGCAGGCTTTTCCATGCATCCCACGGTGAGCCTGTACTGCACTGCATGAGATGGAGTCAAATTCTTAACATTATTATTTTCAGAGCAAATACTCTTCAGAGAGTTTTGTTTGATCTCTATATGGACTGTGTGGACTCACATTCTTATATGTTATTTAGTCTATCTGCAAAGAACAGTGTACATGCTCTCTCACAAGATGTCTATTGACGGTTCCCATCTCTCTAGCTTCTAGCTTTTGAGGAAGTGCACAGCAACTGGATTTCTGTTTTAGGCATCTCAGTTATATCTGCTACAATGAATGTTGACCAGTGTGCCTAATCATAGCCTGGGACTGTCATACTCAGTAAGTTCAGCTGGAAAGGCGCCTACCTATTTCAGGACCACAACTTATCCATGAAGAGTAAGCTGACATCTTGATTCTAGGCAGCCTGATTTACACAGCTGATGGTCCACTTTAGCATCATCATTATGTGGTATTTTTCTTGTTGCTGAAGAATAATACATTTTATCCTGGCTGTATTCAAAGATTCCAACTCTTGACTTGATTGCCAAAATCTGATGAAAATTTGGAGTCTTGTCTACAGAAAAACACAATATGGTTGAATTGATTTCACCATCTCTCTAAATAGTGCAAAGACAGTGAGTGCCACAAAGTCACAAGCAACCTTTTTTTTTTTTTTCTTATAATCATTTGTATGAATTTATGCAGGAGCTTGTTTTTCAGAAATATTTCAGAAAGTTTATTCTGTCACTGCAGAACTCTATAAAAAACTTTCTTATATAAGCAGTAACTGTAACACTGAATAACACATTACTTGGAGATAGCTTCATAGTTTTCCACTCCATTCTTTATTTTTTCAATTTTTTTTTCCTTTTTCTTTATTTTATTTTATTTTATTTTATTTTATTTTATTTTATTTTATTTTATTTTATTTTATTTTATTTTATTTTATTTTATTTTATTTTATTTTATTTTTCTTTAACTCAGCAAGTGAACATTATATCAATATGCAGGATATATATAAATGTTCCTTTACTGAGGACATTAAGGGTCATTGATAAATTTTAGAGCAGACATATACCCTCTGTATGTAAACAGCTGATTCGTCATCCAAATTCTCTTCTCTCAAAAAGGGAAAAAAATAGCAAATGCCTTAAGATTTTTTTTTTAGTTTCTTTCTTCCTTGTCATGCAGCTTGAAGTCTATGACTGTACAACACAATGATTAAAATGAAGGTTAAAAAATACTAGTTTTGGATGTTGTTAAGCAAAACACTTATGTATTCACTAGTATAGAATTCTTTTTTCTTTTGTTTCCGAGAGGTTTGTTTTTTGTTGTTTTTTTTTTTAGAGCAGCAGAATGCTTGTTTTTAACTATATTTTTAATTGAAATTCAGATGATCTTTTAATGTAAAGGCTTTCTTTAATATATGACACATATAGGTATATGTGTCAGTATATTTTAAACCAGAATCACAAAGACAAGCTCTTTAAATACATTCTGCTAAACTGATTTTATGATTAGGTCAGTTGAACATAATGAGTACTTAGTAGTGGTTGTCGTTGTCGTTGCTGGAAACAACTGGTCTTCAAAGTTTTGAAAAGCAATTTTGAACATATTGTTATGCAAAAATACAAAATTTGAAGCTTAAAATCAAGATGTGGAGAAATACTGGTACATTACCATTAAAGTTGGTTATAGTACTTCTGAGACAATATTGGTTTATTTTGAATTCAGATGTCTTTCCAAATAATGATAATAATAACAATAATAATAATAATAAATCAAACCACATTAAATATTAAAATCTCACTTCCACAAATTTTTATTTTCTTAACATCAGTTGTTGTTTCAGTAATGCAAGTCAATGGCCTTCTATCTATACCAAGTCTTTAATAATCCTCCTTTTGTTTTTTGCTCACATAATTTGTAATGCAAATGGATTCCTCTATAAAATCAATCTCTGTACATGCACTGCTACTTCAAGTTCTCAAAGACATTTTGTCATTTCTCATATTGTCATTTACAGACAAGTTCAGCCATGTGAATATATCGTTTTTTACTGCCAGTGATTCTTAAAGAAAAACAAGTATGAGGTTTCCTACAATAAAGAAGTATTTTCTGTTGTAGCTGATTGTCTAATCCTCATTAAGCATTTTTTAAAAAATTTTTATTTTGTATTTTTTTCACATTATTAGAGGAAATAAAGAGAAAAGAAGGCCCATAATCTAAGAAACTCAAATAGAAATTTATATATTTGAAATAACGAGCTGGTAATATTTCCCAAAGAACATCATAAAAACATTTTTATTTCAGAAAAATAAAACCAGGGAAACAAAAGAGTTAGATAACATCTGAAGAACAACAACAACAACAACAACAACAACAACAACAACAACAACAATAATAATAATAATAATAATAATAATAATAATAATAATAATAATAATAAATAAAAAATGTGTTATGTACAGCATTTTTGTCATAACTGCTTCAGAAACTTTCATTTGAGAGCAGGCAGAAAAGACCCTATCGATTAATTATTTCATTAGTTATTAAGGGGATTAGGACAGAGTATAGAATTGACAGAGAGAACTTCTAAGAGCAAGATCTATTCATTCTTCTTGTTCTTGGTACAATGTTAAGAATACTTTATTCAGTCTTGTCCTGTTATATATTTGACACCACTTTATAACTAAGAAGCTATTTCAACGTTTTCAGAAAATGTAAATATTTTTATCCTTTTTCCCTACTGTTCTTTGCTGAACATTCATGGTGACAGCACAGTAAGGTGGTGGATAATACATTTCAGCATTTCAAGTTCAAAAATCAAACTTGTCTTATTCTGACACTTCTTGGGGTTGGAACTACATGATCCTTGAGGTCCCTTCCAACCCGGGTAATTCTGTGATTCTGTGTGATTCTGACTTGTTCTGAGATGAAATATTGCATTACTGATCAAAACCATATCAAACAGTTACGCAGGAAACTATGATCCAAAGCCAGGAAAGCTCATATTCTGAAATCAACATGAGTAATTAGGTGTTCTGGAGTGTCTAGCTGGCCAGATTTACCATGGATGTTAGAGCTATGACACATACATAGCAAACATTTGTCCCCCAAAAGGCTGATTTGTGTGTGTCCTGTCTTTAGATGAGATGTAAGTACATGAAGAGTAAGCTCAGCCAAGACAAGTATACTGCATTACAATTAGGACAGTTTCTTCTCCTTGAACAGCAACACATTTCTAGACAAAGTCTTCAGCTAAATTTCAAAATCTCACATAGAATGTTTTGTGGGTGCTAAGTGTTCTTAGGCGTTAGCTAAAAAGTTCCAAGCATACTAAAGAGAACAATCTCATAGAGAATATCTAAGATATTTAACATGAATGCTGTAAAAAATAAATAAATAAATAAATAAATAAATAGTCTGATTTCCTTCATATAATACAGGCTAAACATTTTCAGTGCCTGAGTTACTGAGTTTCTAGAGTTACTAACTTCTGTGAGCTTTTTTAAGTTTTATTTTGAAACGAAGAGAAATAGAGAAGTCCTTGCTTGCTATGAGCTATTCTCTCATGAATGACCTTTATAACTACTTTAATGTACCTAACTTAGCCTTTAAACCACCACATCTCATTATGTCTAATGCCCCAAAGTTTCTAATTTAGGCATTTGTACATTGTTATTGTTATTGCAGTTATGTCCTTGAAGAAATTGAATTCAGGGGATATTGCAGCTTCCTAATTCCCATATTTTCAAACCCTTAAAAAATTGTCAGTCTGTTATTAGAGCTGAGGCACCCAACTTGTTATACCAATCAATTAATATCTTTATCAATACTGCGTAGAAACTCAGAAATAGTCCTTTTCTTCTTACATAGTCAGTGATGATTTTTGAATTCTGAACTACATCTGGGCAATCAAATTCAGTTTGGTGGACTTTGGGAGCAGTACTTATTTGGGGTTTCTCACCTGTGAAGTCAAAATGGTGGTTTCAATGCCTGTCAGAATTCCACTCTACAAGAGTGGAAGGTCAAAGGGAAAGATCAAACTGGAAGTAAAATTGGAAGACATATCTTAAGAGGTTCAGATTAATGCAGCCATGGAGAACAGGGTTTTAAGTGTCAAACACTGCCATGGTGTAAAGCTCAGCTCTCAAACTTGAGAGAAACAGTGCCCTCTTTTACACAGGTTACTCCAAAAGTAATGTCTCCTATTTATTTCCATGGAAACTACAATAGATACAGAGTGCTCAATAACACTAATTGACATAGTAAAATTCTCAGCTACAAAACACTATTTTTTCAGTAGTCAACACCATTAACTATGCAATTTTGCCAGCAATGAACAAGAGTCTGAATGCCTCACACATAAAAATATACACCAGCAGAAATGATGCACTGTTGCTGTTGCCACTACTAAAATGCACTACCCACCACCTAACCGGACTCGTTTTCACTATTTGGTCTCTGTAACAAGTATCAATAAATGTCAATGGGCACAATTTTTTTCACATGGATAAATTCAACAACTGACTTTTACTTCATACATACTTCCATGTTAGATGTCATTCTATCTAATCACCCTTCCGCTGCCATCTGTCACATGTAACAGAATACTGTCAGTAAAGTTCAACTTCTACTACCATATTACTATCATGTGTTTCTGGTGTTGTGGGCCAAGATAATAAAATAAGAAGCATTACTATCAGAGCAGCTCTCATTTAAATTTTTCCTGCAATCTTTTTCTTGGAAGCATCAGGGGAAGGAAACACTTCAGACTGCACAGGCAAAGAAAAAAACAGACCTCTGCTGTTTTGTGAAGTCTGAAGTCAGTGCAACCTAAATAAGCACCTAATTGCTATGTAACTCCAGATCCTGGTAGTGTGATCTACTGTTTACATTTTGATGTAGTCTTTCTCTCTTTCTAGTTGCAAATCGAGTTGTTAAAATATACATAATTATACTAAGCAGTACATCTTACCTTAATGTTTTTACTTGAATTACCTCTTTATGTATATATTTACTGCCACTTTGTCAGTTCTGGAATTTTCAGTAGTTTTATTCACTCTTCTTTTATATTTTCTTCTTAATTACCAGCATAAACAGTGAATAACATTTAGATGAGAAAATTCTTGCATGAAATCTTGGGAACATTTGTTCATTGTGACTAATAATTTTCTATCCACAGTTACATATTGTGACATAGTACTACAACCAATAATACATATATTAAATATGGATACCTTCTGTTCCTATTAATCTATTTTTAAAACCAGAAAATTATGTAACAGAGCCAGTTGCCCTACAGAAGTTTAAATATTTTATTCAGCAAGCTTACCTTTATCAATGAAGCTTGTAATCTTATAAAGATACTAAACAGTTTGTATAACAAGGCTTATTTTCCATAAAATCATATTAGCTACCATTAAATGTTAATGTTATTGACTTTTACTGATTGCATCCAAGTCAGATTTTTTATAACTGGCTTTGACTGGTCTCAACACTAGTACAGAATGTTAGCTATTTAAAATTTTTCATGACTTTTTCATTGTTGCTTTTTGAAAAATAATAAATGTGTTTTCATAGCTTACAGACATTTCTGGATTATTCTTTGGATTTTCTGTTTCTGAATCTTAGAAAATGTTTAGTTTCATTGTATTTTTAATAATTTCTGACATCAAACTAATTATCAGTATGAAATAACAATACCTTTTCCTTTATTATTATTATTACTTTTATTACTATTACTATTATTAGTCCCTGCTGACTCAGAACAGAAATCATTATTTTGGGCATCAACATACATAGATTTGGCATATGTGTTGGTAGAATCAATGACAACATTATCAGTAAGAGTCACTAGATGTGTTTCTTATATACATACAACACAATAGATGCATATATATATTTATCACCCTGTTTCTTTTAGACTTTTTACTCATTTTCATTTATTTAGCTACTCTTAATAACTGTCTGCATCCTAGTTTACACATTGTATCTTTTTTTATAAATTATTTTACACATCACATTTCTTTAAAAATACAGCCATACGAAGATGCAATAAATGCTCTTTTTAACTCAAATAATTTTAATAAACAACAAATCAAATAATAAATATCAGCCTGGGACAGCCAATAAAGCATCTTAAACAATTTTCAGTCATACATACATATGTGTGGATATATTCCATGTAACTAGGCATATATGGTATAAAGTTTTCTCTATTTTTACTTAATTCATTATTTCTTTCCCACTTTTCAGAAACTGTGTGTAAAAAATACATAATTGATCAACAGTGCATCTTAATGCATGTTATTTTTGTCTATGTACATGAATAAGATATTCATTTAACCCATGTTTCTGAAAGTTCAAATCTGGAAAATAAATAAATAAATAATCTGGTAAATAAATAAATAAATTGGTAATTTAGATGAAATGAATGGCATTAAAATAAATTATATATATATACATATATATATAAACAACAGTTGTAGTCTGCTTATGTAAAGGAAAACATATAAATATAGAAGAAAAGAGATATGTGACAAAACTGATGAATTGCATTTGAGACAGACTAGGGGTTGTCTGAACATTTTTATTTTTATTTTTTAATGTTCCAACATATGTTGCTTTTATTATGTATAGCAATCTCACTAAATAAAGAAGATAGAAACAAGTAAAAGAAGCATTGGTGTCATGATAATTTTGTGTCCCTCAGCTCAATCTGATTTTGTTTCCATCTACCTGAATTGCCTAAATCACTGGATGTAGTCTTATAAATAAAATGAGAGGTATGCTTTTGCTGAGTTGAAGATGAAGCAGGTATGCAAATATGTAGTCTGGTTCCCTGTTTTATTCTACTTTTTCCTGACTCAGTGGAACAGTGTCTTTGTGAGAGGGACAATGGGAAGGGTGAAATAAGTTATCTGGTTTTGCAATGTACATACAGTTCCCTGTTCAAAAGCTACATTGATGCATTCACAGAAAGCAGAATTTTATCACATATTGTAACATGGCACACATGTAGCAACTTTACATTAAAAATTCAACTGAATTTTCCTTTAATTTATCATTAAGATTCAACTTTGTATTTCCAAGATTAATATCTACTGTCCCTGTGATAGTTGCAGTTCATGCACACTGCTTAGAATAGTTAAACAAAACTACTGAGGTGAAAATGATTCAGCACACTTAAAATATATATGTTTAATTTTGAAAAGAACTCTAGAATATTAAAAACTGTAAATAAGTGTGTTTACACAACCACTCAAATATCTTGATTTAGGCTAAACTGAGGCCTGTTTGTAGTACAGAAATAGCCTTTTACAACAGCGCATCATCAACGGTTCACTCCAAATGTTGTAGATAATTAATCTAATTTTCCCTCTGCTTCATTTTGTGTTCTATTAGTTTTCTTATTCAAACTTTCAAGTCACAAATCTAATTTAAAGCCTCTTAACTGGTCTAATGTGGTAATATGTTCCATCTGCGTGCAGTGTCTAGCAGTGAGTGATAGGGACAGAATACTAATTTGCCTCCTAGTGTGCACAATGCTCAATAAATAAATAATATATTACCTGTGCTCACTACTTACTTGACTACAGGAAGTGTCAAAAGCAACAAAAATGATGAATGTAAGTTTGAGGTTTGTAACTGAGACTGAACTGAGCAAAGGTGGGTAGGGAGGAAAGAAGAAAGCAGAGAATGATTAACGGCATGGTGTAACAAAATGGCAATTATTTTGTTAACATGGCTAACTATTTATAGCTGCACACATAATGTATATTAAACTTAATGCTGATTAATGTTTAAATATTAAATACTCCCATGTAACAGTTTTGCTGCCTGTGTATTCTTTCATTTATCTTTGATTCTTTCATTTGTCTCTGCAAAGAAATGTAGCTTTTCTTCCCGCCACCCCCCATGCCCTCCCAAACATACTGATTTTCTTCTCTTATTTGGTTTTGCTTCCTGATTGTGTGATGAAAATAAAGAGGTTTCTTTATTTTAGAAGGTTTAGCTTTCATACAAAAGAAACCATATTTAAATAAGAATAAAGTTGCTCTGGGCTCCACTCTGATCTTCCACACAGTGAACTAAGCCTGAAGAAGCTCCACTGTGGTCAGTGAAACCACACTGGTGCAAAACAGGCATTGAGGATATTAAATGTAGAGTGCTGGTATTAAAAAGAAGTGAGCAGGTAAGTGTCTCTGCATAAAAGAAAAAAGGGTGTGCTGGCTATGTACAGTAAAATTCTTAGAAGTAAAATAAAAGCCTGAGAAGTTAAGGATGCGAAAACAAAGGATGTGAAAAGGAAAACAGAACAAACAAAACAAAACTTGGCAGTGTCGTGGATTATTAAAATATTATTTTTTGAAACTGCCATTACAATTTTGTTTATATTTAATGCAATTTACCAGACCATAAAAAACTCCTTAGAATAAATGGCTAGTTTCCAGGCACAGCTACTGTGCTGCTGATTACAATATATTCTGACATTTATGACAGTTTTATAATTCTTGTATTCTGCACCTAGCTGTGCTCTGAAGTGTCTCTACTTTGCTGAAGGCTTTCTCCTGGGAAATGGCACTAAAGTTTTGTGGACTGAAAGGATAATAAAACAGTTTGACAGAAAAACAAAAACAAAAAACAAAACAAAAAAATAAAACCAAAAACAAAAACAAAAAAACACTATTACTATACAATGCAAGTTTGTTGCATGTTTGTCCATAACTGTAAAAAACAAAACAAAACAAAATAGGATTAATTCTATAGATATAAATACATATTATTGTCACACACGCACACAGACAAACGCACACAAAGAAGCAGTGATTTCAGCTGATATTCTCACATGAGTAAACCTCTCATTATGAGTAAAGTTTGGTTTTTTTTTTCATGCTCATGCCTGGAACCTTAAGTATTATTGCAACAACTCCATTGACTGTTTACAAAGGACAAAATACAGAAAGAAGCATAGAAAAAATGTCAGTCCACATTATAAACAAAAGAATTGGTAAGAACATATTAGAAGGTTTGAAAGAAATGTTAGTAGAAAGACTTTGACCTTCTTTATATAGCTCAGTGCTCAAAGAACATTTAATCATATCTTCAAATGTTTCACTAATTTTTTGTAGTAAAAACATAATTGGCACACTTCAGAGGATGGCTACATTTTTCCCTAAATAGAAAGACCAAGTTGAAGCAATTCTGTAACAACATGAATGTTTCAGTAAAAGACATTACAAATAAATTCAATTTAAAATGTTAAGAACATGTCTGTAGTAACAACTGAAAGGTTTGTTGTCATCATTCTATTTATTTTTCTTTAAAAGGAAGTCTTTTTGATATAATATTTGAACTGACAATTTTTGAACAGCTCTAGAAAAAAAGTAATTTGTGTATGTGGGAGTTGATGGGTTTTTTGTTTGTTTACTTGTTTTGTCTGTTTGTTTTCATATCTGCATTTAGGGGGTGAGAAATGCAAGCAGACTGCTAAAGACCTGGCTTAACTGTAAAACCTAAATGAGATAGTGGGATAGTGAAGGGAGATAGACTGAGAACAATTTGAATGGGCTTAAACAAGGTTCAGAATATGCTGTATTACAGGCAGAATGTGTATGCTTGCCAGTATTTAGGGTACAGAGCCAAAGCTTCATGCGCTACCTATAACATTACAGCCTTCTCTCCCCCACTTTTCAATGGAAGAATGGAAATTCTAAACACCAATGACAAATCTAGTCCCTCTTCTTTTATCCAATCTGTTTTTACTGCAGAGGGTTATTAAAGAGGTACTCTTGGCAACCCCTTGCCCTTGTATGCCACGCTAATCAAAGTACAGATTGTACCGAGAAGGGTTTATTTCTAAGAGTGCTGCTCCATTTCAGATTGCTGGCTGAGAGAGATAATGCAATCATCTGTAGCGCTGAAGAAAAACAAGTTTAAATTGTAATCACACGAGCACACCTAAAATAAATGAGGTCAGTTTTGTATGTACACAGTTGGAAGAAAAACCTCTGTGGCTTTTTAAAGTATTTAAAGAGATATTAGTAGTGAATGATACAGTAGATGATATTTTTTCCATGTATTAGTTCTGCCTAGATATCATGCCAAAGGAAATCCTACTTCTAGAGATGCTATCTTTCAGATAAAACACGAAAACAAGATCCTAAACATAACTAGTAATTAAAAGTTGTATAGCATTTCTCATATTGTTCTGTTAGCTAAATTTAAAGCAGATAATTGCATTCTGCTTGCCTTAATTAACCCCAAAGTCTGTGAAATGCATGTTCTTCCTTCTCATCTTAACAGATCTATAATGCAGCTTTTCTCCATACTCAGTATTCATGGACAGCTCTAAACAAAAAGAAATAGTTGCTATATTCAGTTAAAAAGAACATATCTAATCAATAAGGAATTATAATAATTAGTCAGATATTTTAGCCTTCATCAGGGACTATCACGTAGTTCAAAATATTTGATTAAACACTTACATGAAATATTGTAGTGATGAATTTTAAAAGGTAAATCTAGAATTCTTTACAGTTTGCAAACCTTACTGTGGAATCTGGAAAATTTTAATCCAAATTTTATCCAAATCCAAATTTTAAATTATTTACTAGGAATCACAGTTTAAACAGCTAACAAGAAAATGGTATTGGCTGTATTACAGAGGAAAAGAACTGTAAATATCAGTAAAGATTTCTGATTAAGTATTTTTACTACTATTTAAAAGAAGATACTATTTGCAAATGCAGTAAGAAATTAATATCAGAGAAACCAAGCTGCAACTTTTAAATTGTGCAATAGAAAGAAATTTCAGTCTGTCAACCTCTCAACCTTAAACAAATACTAAAAAACAACTAAAAACCAACAACAACAACAGCCACAACAAAAACAACCTCCAAATTAATACCAACGTATCAAATACCAAACCCACCCATTAATACTACCATTCTGTGCTAGCAAAATAGGGGTGAAGAGAAAGGCAAGCTCTCTGCCTATGGCTCAAGAGGTAGTTTGAAGAGATTAAGAACTCAGATTTTTCTGTCCAATTGGAGTTGATACATAGCTGTGAAGAGTGACTGACACCTCAGAAGGCTGTGCTACTAGTCTACAAAGCTGGAGGGTTGGGCAGAAGGAAGCATAATGAAGTTCAACATGAGCAAGTGTAGAGTTCTGCATCCAGGGAAGTATAACTGCATGCATCAGTACAGGTTAGGGGATGACCTGCTGGAGAGGAGCTCTGAGAAGAAGGAGGGAGGCCTGGTGGAAAACGGCTTGGCCAAGAGCCAGCAGTATGGCCAAGAAGGCCAGTGTTATCCTGAGTTACATTAAAAACGTAGCCAGTAGAATGAAGGAGGTGATCCTCTTCCTCTACTCTGCACTGGTGAGGCCACATTTAAAATAGTGTGTCCAGTTCTGGGCTCCTTGGTTTAAAAATGACAGGGACATCCTAGAAAGAGTCCAGGGGAGGGTCACAAACTTGGTCAAAGTCCTGGAGCACCTCCCTAATGAGGAAAGACTGAGCAACCTGAGTCTGTTCAGACAGGGGAAGACTGAGAAGGGATCTGAATAATGTTTATAAATATCTAAAGGGAGGAGGTAGGAAAATGGATAAAGCCAGACTTTTCTTGCTGATGCGTAGCAATAGAACAAGAAGTAATGGTCTAAAACTTGAAACTAGAAAGTTCAATACACACATGTGGAATAAATTCTTTATGGTAAGGGTGACGGAGCACTGGAACAGGTTGCTCAGAGAGGTTGTGGAGTCTCCTATGGAGATAGTCAAGACCTGTCTGCACACCTACATGTATAACTTACTATAGCATATCTGCTTTGGCAGGATAGCTGGGATTAAATATCCCTTGAGGTCCCTTCCAAACCCTGCAGTTCAGTAATTCCAAACTGGTACCTGTTGTTTCCAAAGAGCTGCAGTGAGACTTATGCCTCCTCTAAAATCTATTCTGTTAGTGGCTGATCTGGTGAGGATCATGGCATTTACACTGCACTGAAATATATAGCATAATAAGGTATTCTTGATTGATTCATAGCATAAAACATTAAAATCTGCTAATAAAAGAAGAAGTAGGACAGTATGTCACACTTTTATCTTACCAGGACATTTGCGCATTCTTCAATAAACATACAAGTTCTTTTACTTGCAGTAGGAATTCTATGTGTTTACCTATGAAGTATCTAGAAGTGTCTTATTCAATCATATCTGCTACCTACAGAGCTGAGAAAGAAAAACATATCTTTATTCTAGTATATATAGGTTGTATCCATATTTGAAACTATTTAAAAAAATCAAAGAAGCTAATTTTAGGAATTAGACACATTTACAAACTTTTATGAAGTTGCAGACTCATAACTAAACGTTATCATCAGTGTTGGGCATTTAATCAGTTGTCTTCTCCTTTATGATTCTATGAACACTGAAGGAAGTCTCAACTAAAATGCAAGAAAAATGAAAACAGCAGCTATGAATGTGAGTAACATTCTTGACAGTCCTATTTGGACTATTGCAAGACAGATTATCCACCTCGGGAAGAAAGAGTTGAAAACCAAAAACAGATGAACAAATAAGGAGAAGGAGATCGAGAAAACATGCATTGAAAAAAGGTGCCAAAGAATCTGTGAGACACTGAGTTCTGTGCAAAGGAAACTACACCAGCTAATTCTCAGATTCATTTGTGAAGAAATTCCATGTGGATATATGTGCTTGTCTGGCTACTTTTTGAACTGCTACCCAGAGTTTCTGTGTTACCAGCTGATAAAGCACGTGTAAAATTTAATAGCTGAATAATATATTTTTTTGTATCCATTGCTGAATTTACCTCTTTCAGCGGAGAACTAGAACTCTCACATAGCATAATGGATACATTGAGCACCTTGCTTCACTCTGTTGTACAGTGAAGTGTCATCTGCAGTATTTGATGTTCAACTCTGCACCCATTCTGCTGGATTACCAATGCATAATCATCAGACTCTATTAATTAAAACATTTTCAGAATTCACACTAACATTTTGCAATTCATTAAATTTGTGGAATTCTTGTCACATCCGTTTCTATTTGATTCTAGTGACACAGCATTTCCAGCACATTTAGAATTTTTTTTTAGAAAACGAATATGTAAGAGGTTTCAGTTAAGGAGATTCAAAAAATTTGTATTCTTGGATATGTATTTTCCTTTTGCAGGAAATCCTTGTGCGCTTAGAGCTCCCTGGGACTTGAAGATAGACGGAGGTGGAAATTTTGTTGAATCCTCTTCAAGAAAATACAATTATTCTAGGGAGTAGAAGAGGCATTTACATTAAAGATGAAGCGGGTTGAACCACTTGGTGACTAAATTGCATACCTGTTGAGTATGAAAAACACTGAGAAAGAACTAAGTAACCACAAATGTACACCAGCTGGAGCATTAGTATAACTATCATGAAATATTACTTAAGACATAAGTCCAAAATTCATGTAGATTTAATCTCAGCAGTGTATGTAGGAACAGAAACAACTTTCAGCACATACAGAAGAGAAACCACCTCTTCTTTATCCTAGGTCTCTAAAAATTAAAGCTGAATATATTTCCAAATAAACATTCAGTTTTAAGATCTGTATTATGCAAAGCTATGTGCTAACAAGGCCAGACTGTTTGTTTTCAGAGACACATAAAAGCCAGCTTGTGAAAACTTTTGATTGTTAAAAGCCCCATGATACTTGTGTAACAGACAGTGTTAATTATCAAATTATCTGCCCAAATCTAGTGTGGGTACTTGGATTTCCTCTATTTTAAAAACCACAATTGTCCTTCTGAGAACAGTATAATTTTCTTCTTCCCCTACATATCAAGTTGTTGTATGTTGTTCAGCAGGTACCAAGTTCTTAAGTTTTTTATTATGTTTCACTAGCCATCACTTCAAAATTAAAGCTCAAATAATCATATAATCTAAGGTTTAGGATGCAAACTTCAGTACATATAAGTGAAGATAGGCTGTCTACTTCATATATTTCCTAGGATAAAATCCAAGTAAAATATTAATAAGCATTTAGAAAACAGTTTTGATCTTTGTGATCCAAGTGATGCCAGTGGGAATCTTTAGATTGATTTCTGCTGACTTTGAATTATACCCTTTTGGAAGAGTTACATAAAAATATGTTGACAAGAAACAAATGTAAAATTCTGGCTCCACTAAAATTAGAAACAGTTTTATGTGTAATTATTACATTGGCCTGCTTTTTATTTGCAGAAAGTTTTTGTTTAATTTAATTTCATTCCAGAGGAGAAGAGGTGAATGAGAAGAAAGGATGGTTTCTGGCATTAAGAAGTGCTGACAATTCAGTTCCTTTGGGCACTGGCAGAGTATATGAACCTAAAGGAGTTACTATGTAAATATATGTATTAAGCAGTAAATGAATATAGATCAAACTCACTTTTCTGGGCAACACAGAAGGAAAATGAAATTTAAAATCAATGTCTCAAAATATAAACATTTAAATAAAAAAAAATAATTTAAAGGGTACATTTAAAAAGTCTAAAATTCACATCCACTAGGAAGATTAAACTCTCAGAAAAGTTTGTTTGCAGCTTAAAAATTAATTAAAACAAACAAACAAACAAACAAAAAGTATTTGATAAGCAGGCAATGCATAGATAAGAAAATAGCAATAATAATAATTATAAAAATAATATATATAAAATTCCTCCCCAAGAACTCTATCAGCCCTGTCAGTAGAAGTGTTCAATAAAAACAAAAACCTTCCTGAAAATCTTATTTGACAGGTGAATCCAGCAGAAAGAATAGTAAAAACATAGAAGGAGCTAGAAGCATTAGGTACATACAGTACAAGTTGCATAAACACACACAAAAATGGAAAAAAAAACAACAATACAGATAATAATTTGAATGATAACATTCATTTCTAATTTTCTGTTTCCAAATACTAGAAGAACATGGAAAGCAGATATAATTCTGCATTATCTCTTGTTGTCTACTTGTATATTTTGTGTAGCAAAATCATCGTGAAGCAATATAAATCTTCTATATAAAGAAAAATAGAAAAATATTTTTTTTTCTTAATGGAAAAATTCATTAAAAATATTTCTTACCAATGTTGCACAAAGCTGAAAGAAACAGAATAAAAAGATCTCCAGGGACTTCTTGTGAAACAAAAGAAAATTCTTTTGGACAAATGCCCTTACATCCAATCTGGTAACTCACTCCTTGGTTTTCGGCATGCTAGAATCAAACACAGGAAGGAGAATGGACTGGAATACACAGAGCTGAATCCAGTCATTAGCAGGCAGAGAAGACCTTAAGAGGCAGCACAGCCCTTGTGCTTTTTTGAGTTGAGCTTGGGGTTGGTTCAGGCCCAGCTGTACAGGGGACTTAGGGAGGCTGGAAACGTGGAGTTTGCCAGCAGCAGTTGGCACTGTAAAACATAACAAAAAATTAAAAACTGGAGCTAAATTACTGTCTCTATTTTTATTTTACTTATATATAGATATATGTGTTTGCTACATTATACACATAAAGTGTGCAATATTTATGTTAAGTACAGTGGTTCATTACCTAGGCAAAGTGGTGTTACAAAGCAGTCATGTTAATTCTTTAAAAAATATGTACAAATGGTTACACATTCTATCTGAAAGTGTGTTTAAAATTGTAAGTGCTCTACATTGGAATGACGCATTTTGTGGTGTTGTTAGCATTATTTAACCTTACATATGTAGAGGTGTGATTAGTGGACTCATTTTCTTTTTTTTCTCTCTCTTTCTCTTTTTCTTTTTCCTCTTCTCCTTTTTATTTCTCTTCCTCTTTCACTTTTTCTTCTTTTTCTCACAAAAAATCAAGAAACTTTTAACAAATCACTACTTGTAGAATAGTCAAAATTGAACTTGCATATAATACTTCACACATTTTGGTTTCTGCATTAGTAAACTATCAGAACACCCAGTCTGTAGTTTTTTTCTTTTACCTTAGATATCTGATAGGAGCTTGGTGGTAGTTCAGATTGAGCCTGGGGGTTGTTAAGACTTATAGGGAGTTTACAAATGTAGCAATGGGAAACTATCCATTCAGCAAAACAGAGCTCTTAATAAGAAACACTTGGTAATGGTTGGACTAGATGTATAGTATTGGTAATGGATAGATGTACTGGTAATGGACTAGATATATAGTATTGGTAATGGTTGGACTAGATGATCTTCTAGGTCTTTTCCAACCTTCACAATTCTGTGATTCTGTGAAAATGGAAGCTGTTAGAATGATTTCAAGAATGAATATTGAAATATCTGAAATTTCCAATTTGTTACATGTTCCAGAAGTGCAACAGGGTTGTCTGTGTTACTAGATCCAGACAATTCTAGGTATTATCATAAACTCTAATAAATGAGCATGTTTTACCATAAACTGTCTTCAGAGTACTATTTATCACAGCAATCAGAAGCTCAGTTTCTTCTCAATTATAAACCTACTAACAAAGCCTAATGCTAACTAGGGAAAACAAAACAAAACAAAAACAAGGTACAACAGCCTGATTGAAAGCTACCGGATCAAGTGGTTCACCTCATATTGCATATTCCCTTTCCCTGTAGCAAGTATGCCTTCAGCAGAGCTAACTGAAACAACATAATAGAGAGACAAGAAGAACAGTTAAAAAGTAAGGATATTTATGTCTTCAGAGTTGTAGAGTTGTAGTTTATTGCAGTCAGGATGGATCTGAGATGGGCTGTAAATATTGCACCATCAGACAATGCTACAGGATAATGTAAGTTTAAAACTATGATTTTGGAAAATAAAAATAAATAAACTACTAAATAAATAAAATCTATAGCAATATCTTACAAATTATTGTTAGTAAGTAATTACTCCAGTGAATAATCAGTTCTGATCTAACTCTGATGTTCGGATTTTATGAAGACAGGAAAGTTGTTTTTCCCCCAGCAACTGAGGGTATGTGGCAAATGTTGATTATTGGCTTAGAAATAAGTTATTTTGTTTAAAAGTGTGTTCTCAGTAGCTATGTATATTACTATAATCATCTTTTGTAGAAAAATGGTTAAAATTATTTTTAGAAGTTTATGGAATCTATGAGGCTTGAAAAATTTTGATGAAGATATATGTTTTGCTTCAATGTGTGACCTAAAGATAATAGCAATTTACCAAGTTACTTAATTACAACTTACATAATTGTTGTGAGAAAGTTGTGAGAAATTAAAAACTAGGATCTTTATCATGTCAATCATAATAGGATTACCATACGGAAACATTTTAAAATATTTGGATCACTGACTATTAAAGTTTGTTTCTGGCAAATCACCACTAAATACCTCTACTTCTTCTGATACAGTTGATGTAAAAATAAGGGCCAGATTTACCAGCTGAGTTACATCACATAACTAACTTAGAGATACATCAGTTTGTAAACCTTCTTTGCTCCAGACCTTCTGAACATTGCCTAGTCTTGAGGTACGTTCTGTAGAAGATAACAGCATTCATTGTCTACTCCAGATCAATTTGGACAAGAGTGACAATAGTTTCAAGCTTCAAGAGAGTAGATTTAGGTCAGATATAAGGGAAAAGTGTTTCATAGTGAGTATGGCAAGGCACTGGAACAGATTAGTCTGAGATGTGGTTAATGCCCCGTCCCTCAAGACTTTCAAGGTGTGGTTGGATCAGGTCCTGGGCAACCTGATCTAGCTGTGGTGTCCTTGTTCATTGCAGAGGAGCTGGGCATGATGATCATTAAAGCACCCTTCCAACTCTGAGGATTCTATGATTCTATAATTCTTTGATATAGGAAATTAATGGTCGATACTGAACATGACCATATGACCAGAACTTCTTTGGACAAAAAGAAACAGTACCTTTTGCTCTGCATAGCATTTGGTGATACGTGTATTCTGTTGGATGTTGTCATGTGTTTTTTTTTTGTTTTGGTTTGTTTTGTTTTGTTTTTTTTTTTGCCTTTTTATTATTTATTTATTTATTTGCCACTCAATATTTCATATATATAATCTTAGTAGTAATTAAAATGTGTGTTTCTTCATTAGCGTGTAAATTGATTTTTGTTGTTGTTCTTATTATTACATTAAATTAAGCATTTTCTCTTTAAACTAATTATCTTGTTAAGTCTCTCCTCTTAAATAGCCCTGAAGCTCAATTTTAAGCATGCTCAGATTAAACATATGCTTAGGTTCCTTTGATTCCAATGAACTCTGCATTATTCTAAATGCACTTACTGCAGCAAAGATTATATTTTCTCTGCTGATGGCATAATACTAGCACTTTTTCTAGTGTTCATAATCTATTTTGTTGGTTTCTATTTATTTATTTATTTATTTATTTATTTATTTATATTCCTATTTACATTCTTACTGGATTTTTTGATGTAGTTCTGTTAATTTTCTATGGGCAATATAAGATACTTCTACAGTTATACAGGAGATTAGGAATGCAATTCTGTTAAATTCTGAAAACCTAGAAGACATAAAGCTTAGAAGAGAAGGTAAATGGTGTATTTTAACAAATACTTCATAATCTAGCATGTATTAAAACCAAAATAACCATAATCTCTCTATCAAAGCTAGAAATCTGATATGTTTTCACAAGTTTCCTTTTAAAAGATTTCCAGAAGTTCTCCTGCAATTTATTTTCCTTTAAGACAGTTGGATTTGTGCTCTGGTTTTAGTAAATGAACCATGAAGCCTCTACATTGCCTGAAACAGTTTTGTAAAATACTACTTCTAATTTCTCTAGACAAGCATCTTATGCAAATACATACATATATTCAGGATAAAGCTATAATTACTATTTTATTACTCTACATTATTTGGAAGCTGATTTAAATATATTGCATTCATTTTTTGAATTTTATGTACAGAAGAAGGAGGTTTGTTTCCTTCTCTTTGTTCATGAGGTCCTCTTCATTAGTTACGTGGTTTCAATGGCTGTACAGTGGGATAACCTCTCAATCTTTCCAGTTTAGGACTAGATACAGTCTGAGAATTGATCACATTGTAACCTATGGAAGTTCTTGCATCTGAGAAGATACAAAGTGTGCCTAAGGAAATAAAACTTTGTATAAAACATGTTGATGATGAACAAAAATGTGAGTCAATCCATCTCAAATTGCACTTCAGACTCTCCTCTGTGAGAGTAGCTCAAAATAAAATCCTTGTCTGTAAGAGCAACTAGTTTAACCATTAAACTTATACCATGAGACAGAAAGAGACTTAGGAATATCCAAGATGGCCTACATGTAAATGTATAATTTATTCTTCTTAACATAGTTCTCAAACATGCCTTATTAACGAACAGTTAGCAAAAGTGGCTGGGATTCTCACTTTAGGCACTGCCATTTAAGGGAGCAATACTAGTTACTCTTTCAGAGTTTAATAGGTTCTTCAAGGACTGAATTCACTTCTTAAATTAGAGATCTGAAGTAGATTGGAGGAATTGTATTTGCTGCGCATCCATTTCCTTTAGTTGTCCATAAACCTTCAGATTAGAATTGTTAAAACATCCCATTCAGTATATACATATTGTTATGATTTATTATCATTATCATTATTATTATTTTTATTATTATTGTTGTTGTTATTGTTATTGTTATTATTGTTGTTGCTGTTGTTATTATTATTTATTTATTTATCTTTTTATCTATATATTTATTTTTTTTTTGCATAGGTAGTTGACAAGGTCCTAAACCAAGACAGCAGAGGCACTGTCTCAGAAAGGGAAAAAAATTGGAATGATTTGGATTCAACTCATTTAAAGCTGCAATTAGTGACACCCTGCACTTTGACAGAGAGCATGCAGAGGCCAATAATGTGAATTGCATTTGCATTGTGATCCAGCTGTATAATAGAACTTCTGTATTGTGCTTGCATAGAGATTTCAGTAGGTTACTATACTGTGTTACTACATCAAATCCTCATGTAACATCAAATATCTTAAAAAAAAAAATAATAGTTTGGTGTTAAAACATTAAGTCCTTCTGATGTGGAATATTGAAAAGAACATGTTCTGAGTATTAAATTCAGATATAATGACTGCAGAATTATAAAACATTTGATATGGTTACATTATGAACTATATTTAACTGTTTACAATGGACAAGAATTATGTATGATGCTAGTTCACATCAAATGTCTCTAAATCAGTCATTTCTCACTAAGCTAGCCATTGAGGGGACTTAATAGTTAGTTTTGAATTATTCTCTTCTAAATTATCTTTCTTTGTTCTAATTGTCAGATTCTAATAACAAACAAGTTTGAAGTAATCTGTGAAGGAGGTTTCTGAGTTTTCATTGGGGATGATATATGTATGCAGAAAAATAGCATCCCAGTGAGTCAGAAGATGCCAGGCAGAGTATTGGAAATGAGAGCCCTGGATCAGATGACGTAAGCAAATGAGAAATGAGATTTGCATCAGAAAAGGGGAGAAAAAGTGCTGTGAGTATGAATAAGATATACTTGATAATACATCATGTGCTACAAGATTTGCAAAAAGAGTTTGACTTACCTCAGAATCACTTGCAAACTTTTTGTGAGAGACAGCTTGGCTGTTAAATAAGAAGTAAATGTGATGAGGAAAAGGATCAAAACACAAAGGGAGCAACTGCAGAAAAATGAGTGATAACTGAAAATATTAAAGAACTCACTGAAAAAAATAAAAGATAACAGAAAAGACAAATGAGTAAATACAGTGGGAGAATAAAAGAAATGGGCAGAAAAAAAAATAAAATGAAAAAAAAAAGTGGTTTTGAATAAGTAAATTGGAAAAATAATAGAAGATAAAATATAATTAACAGATTCAAACACTGGGCAGAGGGAGGAAGGAGAAGAAAGGAGAAACAAACTAAGTAAAACGTGCTGAAATAAGCAACAAGAGAAAGTAATCACTAAGAGCAACTATGAATTGAAAAATCAACAAAATGTTAGTGTTGAGTATGTAAGAGACAGAGATCTTGAGAAATGCATGTATTTTATGATGCAATTGACTAAAAATAAATGTAAATGAAAATAAATGCTATCTAAAGTACTATTTCATTTTATAGTGTTAGTTGTATCATTTCTTCCAAGCTAATGAGGAGTGTGCAGTACATTCTAGCATAGATGCTCATGTGTTGAATCAGAAAATCCTTTCCCATTTAACTCAGAAGACGTCAAGAAGGAAATATGACACATTATTACTCTTGTAAGTCCAGACTGCTGCTGGTGGAAGGAAAGCAATGCAGAAAAAAAAAAAAAAAAAAAAAAAAGCCTTAGTCAGTTTTCCTATCAGTAACGTAGCTTCCCTTCTCTTAAACCGTAGACCTAATCCAGTGGTTAAAATATAAATAAATAAAATAAATCAGTTTCTTTTTCTTTAAAAATGTAAACATAAATACTTGTTATTCCACAGTCTTCCCGCAACTGCTGAAGATTTGTGAAAACTTTCACAATTCTGAAAGTTTCACAGATAGTAGCATAAACAAATATTTGTTTTAAAAATCTTACCAAAATGCATGCATTATTTACTATTCATTATTCACTGTTCAACGTTTATTATTCATTATTCATTCATACACTACAGCAGTGAACTGCTCCACTATAAGAATATAAATAGATAGATGCTATAGCTTAAATAGTTTCAGCCCTTCAATTAGGTAGAAGTAATATCATGATGATGTAGATGACTAATCACACATCATGAATATAGAACAGTGAATAGCCTAAATTATCATTTTGGGAACTGCTTGTAAATCAAGCACTGTTTGTCCAAACTATTTGTCCCATACTCACAAATAACTAGATATCAGGACAGGCTTCTGAATGATGCATGAACAGAAAATAAGGCTAAAGGCCTGTTTCCAAGCCCTTTAAAATCAATGGAAATTTCCCAGTTGGCTTCAAATAACTTTTAGATAAATTCTTCTCATATGCAATTGATATTCTTTGCAGTAAGTATTCCAGCCACACAGTGCTTCAGCATACATGGTTAATATGAATTTTGTGCTTTGGGGGAAGATATACAAGATATATTCATATTTCCTCACAGATATATCATTCAGCACAATTCTGGCACAGCAACAGTTTCGTTATACCTTTACTGTCTGTTTTTATTTTAAAAATAATAATAACAGTAATAAAGTAGGTGTGTGGCCATGAATACAAGTCTATATACCCAGCTTTTTTAAAAATCAAAGACAAAATATTTTTGCTTATGTAATATTGAAAATAAAAATGTGACATCTTTAAAAGAGCATCCAACATTCGTGCATTCATCTTGATATGCTAGAGAGACTGTGGCTAGTTTAGTCTGTATGCATTTTGCATAGTCAAGCAGTAAAAATAGTTCTCTGTTCTTGATCTTTCTATGCACTGAGACAAACATGTCAATTACGGTTTGTTTTCTTCAAGCTAAAACTGTGGTGCTTTGCATTGTTTAGTACAGTAAACACGGAAAGAATTTGATGTTTGTTCTGAAGAGCTTATGATCTAATTGAACTTCACATGAGGAAAATGAAAAGGTCTTGTGCTGAAGCTTAAGAAACTCCTACACTGATTAAAGTCCAATTCAAGATCTACGATGAAAGCTTTCCTTTTGATCTATACACCAAAAAGATTATTCAGAAGCAGAGTGATATCTAAGAGACTAAGTGTTTTTGCTAAACAGTGTCAACAACTTTTCTTTAAAGAAAATAGTGGATAGGATTCATCCTCTAGCATCAGTTACGTATTTGGATGCTTTATATATTGTCTATTTCAAGCACAGAAGTTAACAGCAGCTACCAAAAGATTTGAAACAAAACTGGAGAACTCAGGTATTTATCAGTCTCTTGGTGAACAATTTTTGAATAGATAATATCACCTTGTACAGTTAACATAAGTTTTAGGTTTACCAAGGCATATATTTTTTTTCCTCTCCTGCTTCCACCTTTTCAAAATTTGATGATTCATAAAGCAGTTCTTGAATTCTATTAAGATTATGTATATTTTAGGAGCTGTACTCATTAAACAAAAATAGCCTGTTTACATAGAAATAAACTCAACTTGTTAAGCTCATGGTTATATTCTATAATAAAAAGAAGTTATTACTGTAAAACAAACTCCTGCAGTGAATTTCAAAACTTTTGCTCAAATTTCCTTTTAAAGCTGATTACACAATAAGGGCTCATTAGAATTGGTTTCCAAGTTACTTTGCATATTCGGTTTTCCATCAGATGGGACTCAGGAGCAATCATCAATGGAAATACAATGCAAAATGATAATTCTTCTTTAATATGTACTATAACTTCAGAGCCTTGCAAAATTATTGACTCATGCTGAAACTAATACACCAGAAAGGGACATTCAAACAAAAGACAGGTAGCAGGTCAGGGAAAATAAAATACTGTTTTAGTGTTAACAAGACACTTTTAGTACTATCTCAAATGTCATCTGAGTTTTACATGGCAGTTTGCTGATAAAGCAACATAATGGTTTGAAATAAAATTAGTTTATGGACAATTTCCTTTGAAATGTTCATTAGTATGTTTTGTTTTTTAGATTGACATTCAGTTTGTAAAGCTAGAGCAGACAGAATGTATTCTAATGTAAAACTTGACATTAAGGAAAATATATGTTTGCCTTAGAGTGAATAGGTGAAAGGATGTATTAGTAATAACAGTGGGAGTCAGAGACTACAGGCTGCAGTGTTTTGGATAGAGACATTATATTAATCGGCTTGAATATGGCAGACTTCTATTCCAATCTGTGTAAGATTTCAAAGAAAGCCAAAGCTGCTTGAATGGGTATTGAAAAAGAACGTATTTCATTTCAAGTCAAGCCTTCGCAAAAGAATGAAATACCTCACTTGTCCGCTTTCAATCATTAAGGGGAAAAAAAAATTGCTTGAAGTTATGCCTAAAACTAGTGATTCTAGAATATTTAGGTAAATTAACCTGTGCCTTTTCTTACATAAACAGCAAAAAATCATACCTCAAGAATGACAAAATGCAGTGAAAAATACATTTTATCATACTTATCCATTTGGAAAATTTTTTGGAAAATGGATAAGTCACTCTTCTGGAAATTGCAATGTAATTTGAAATATTTTTCTCGTGTAACTGATAGGTAAATCCATAGAATCACAGTTGTTATTATTTTATCATTATTATTATTATCATTATTAACTTAATATTAGTTTAGATTATGACCTTCCTACAGGGAGGACAGGAACTCAGCAAGTGAGAGAAACCTTATGAAACAGCAAGATACCTGGAATTCATCCTGAAATATTAATTATACATCTGGCAGTACAAAAAGCCTGATTCATACTCCATTGAAATAAATTAATTATGTATCTGGCAGACTCCAAAACCCACTGAAGCCAAAGTAAGTCTTAGGAGTCTTTGACTCCACTGGGCTCTGGATCAAACTACAGGAAGATGAGCAGATTTAGGCAGAGAAGCAGATCACCAGCCCTGCAGGAAGCAGAGCAAACTGAGATCAAGGACCTAAATGCGGCAGGTGGCAGTGTATAAACGTCCTCAGAAATGTGTAACTGACACAGGATGGAAAGGAAGGGGTCTGCCTCCCACAGAATTTGTAAGTGACACATACTTTCATTCTCTGTAAATGTCAGTGAGAGGTGGCAAAGAATTTTGAAACAAATAGCTTCCTGGTGAAAGAATAAAGTATGAAACCTCACCTTGTTTGCTGGTGTATGGTGACTCTTGGGTTTCATCAGTAGTTTCCTCAGCCAGACGAGTATACTTGAAAGCATATCAGGGTTTTCCCTGTGGATACTGTGCAATAAACAAAAAGTCAAAGCCTAATTTGAATGACAATGGCTAAAACCTCAGTATCTTTTCTGTTAGTGGAAGGCATTTACCAGCTATTGAGAAGACAGAAGTCCATCTTTCATAGACTGCTTGGTGTCTTTTAGTCATCTTTGCTGCCAACTGTTTTGCTATTGTTAAAACACATGTTTTGGAGACTACGATATAAATCATCTGACCACTTCTAGGGGGACAAAAGAGAGGATAGAGTTATAGAAATATCTTGAGACAGAAGAAAACAATAAGACAGTTTGGATATTTAGATGAGTTCAAAACCGACCTAACTTTGTTTTGATCTTTCCTGCTTGTGTAATGCTTGTACATAATTCTCCTTCTTTATAAAATAATGTGCAAAGGAGTTTATTTGCCCTGTGCCTCCAAAAGTCAAATGAAAATTTTCCCTTTTTAATATTGTTTTTGTTATGTTTATTTATTTAGTTAGTTTCCCAAGATGTTTGCAGAATAAGGAAAGCACTGAAACATTTGAGTAATGTCTCATTCAGTGGCTCTCATTACCTGTGAAATAAGACTGTTTCCAGTTGGTCTGTGTTTTTTGTTTGTTGTTTGGTTGGTTCTGTTTTCCTATGTTTCCAAATATATCTCTGTATTTGGTGGCAAGCATTCATTCACTCTGTGAAGGGAGAGATATAAAATCCTAAAATATCCATTTGAATGAACAGGAAAAAATAACAACAATAATGGAAAATAAACAAAAACAAACAAACAAAAACACAACAACAACAACAACTAAGAAAAAGCACTGCAAATATACCTGATCTACCAGTTAGTCCAGAAAAGAAAACTGGATTAAATTGATATAGTATATTACACATCGCTGTTCCTCTCATAACCATAAAAGAAGAGTTGGTCTCTCCTTAACTTAAGTGTTATTCTTTCAACAGTTTCTCCGTTCCTCAGTTTTCTTCAAAACAACAGCAGATGAAATTATGGAAAAACAATACTTCTTAGAAATGGTAGAGATGGAATCTGGATTGCTCAGTATCCACTTCAGCAGCTTACAAGACATTATTTTAATTTCATGGTAGAGAACAGATATTTCTTATGTTATAGACACAGAACTGCAAACATAAAAAGAAGAATATAAAAGAAAAGAAACAAACAAACGAACAAAAAACACAGGAAAAAAAGAAAAAGAAAAAAAAGAGATTGTAAGGTTTTTCCTAACAATTGTTAAAAACAGGAAACTTCTGAAGAGAATAGTATCAGTGAAAAACAATAAGCAAACCTGATGATCAACCACAACCCTAACAAAACTGGAGGAATACATTATCAAAAAGCATATGCGAACCACAATTTAGAGTATTCTTTTTGTGTTTCTAAATCTGAATAATTTGTGTTTTATCCTAAGAAAAATTTTAAAACTAAAGCTGATGTATTATTTTTCTGATAATATTATTATTGATTGATTTTTTGGGGTACAAATTAATAATTCTATATGACTGCAAACTTAATATCATCATTACACATATTTCAAATGTCCAAATTAAATATTTCTTTGTTAAGTAAACAAGCATTATAAACTTTTAGCAATGTGAAAAAAATAATATCGGGGCAGGTTTACTTTTTCAAAGTAAATCTTAGTCTTTTGAATTTATTTTTACCAGAATGTATGGAGATGATATGTGTACATCAATTGTGATGACTACTTCAGCTTTATACTATTACTTATTTAAAAATAAATACATATGTGTTGTCATACTACTTAATGGCTTGGTTCAAATGTTATGAAAATTATTTTAGAAATTTATAAAATATGTTTTCAGCAGTATTTCCTACTTTCTATGTAACAGAAGACTGTGATAGTCCTGTATTTACATTAATATTATTTAGCACTGGCATAACTTTGTGTAAGTAAATTATATTGAATTACTTCAGAATTTAAGCAATGCAAAGATCATGCTATTTACTTGTATTTAAAGACTTTGACAGTTCAATTTCCCTGAGGCTAAACTCAAATATAAACTGAGGACTGATTTCAGAAGACGCTTTGCTGATACATTAAGGTGTTCAAGTTCTACTTTATTCATCCCACTAAAAGGCATTCTTGACATTTTCCACATGAGTATAATATGCAGTGTATACATCAAGGACAATGGTCAGTGCAACTACAAAATGGCTTTTCTTTATAGATTTCTCTCTCTATATATTTTTTTATTTTTTTATTTTTAATTAACCTTTTCTGAAACAGATTGTGATCTTGCTGAGCTCAGTGCTGCTTATCCGCTTACTGGATGATTTTTGTGTTTTTTACACTAAGCTATGTTTTAAGAATTCTAAATACAAAGTTCTTACCTCAGAAACATTGAAAAATTTAAAATTCAAGGATTTTGTGATGAAATGCTACGTTTTAATTATCCATGAATTACCTCATCTCATTATTCACTGTATATTCTACTGGTTATTTCATTTTTCATAATAATTAACATAGAAAAGTAGAAATAGATGAATGCCAAAGAAATATTAAGTTTATTAAAGAGCTAACTTAGAAATATGAATCTGTTGAATATTGGAAAAGAATAAGATCCAATTTAGCACAGACCAAAGCCAGTATTACAGTAATATTGGTTTTCATTGCTTGCATACATTGGTTTACTGTGAGGATTGAAAATATAAATGTAAATTGTGTGCTAATGATTTTAAATAAAACTGAAATTAAAGAAGAAATCACAGGAATAAGTTACACTAACCAAACAAGAAATTATAACAAATAACACTGTGTCAATGCTCCAGTGCTGTAATGATTTTAAATTAGGAAAGGAATGTTTAAAGAACAGGTTGCTCATTTAACATTTTTAGTATCTGTCAATAAGATCACATTTGGCTTAAGACAACCTATTTATTTTGATTAAAGGAAAAATCTCTCAATGAAAATACTTGTGAGCAAACACCAGGTGGAATGTTTGACTTGTTCAGTACCCAGAGCAATCCTGCATAGCCCAAGAGTAAGAGAAGAAGAAAACGGTGCTTGAAGATCTGAAATTGTTAATGTGATGTGTGGAGGTTACTAAAGAATATTATTCCGAAGAAGGGTAGAATTATCTGCACTGTTGGCAGTGACTTACATTGTACCATGTCATGAACAATAAGAGTGTTCTGTGTTACTTTAAAGAATTTTCTGAGTCATTCATGCTCAGTAGATATCTGATGATACTTAACAAAGTTTAGTTTGTTGCCAGATTTATTTGGTTTGTGTGAAAAATAGTTATGTCTATTAAGAAATCTGTTAACAAGCAAGTTTCTTCTGCTGTGATATGTACATATTGTCTTTGGAGATATTCACAGGTGAGAGAAATCCAGTTCATAATGGGAATATAATGACTACAGCAATACAGTCTGTCAAGGACTAGTTTGCTAAGAATAAAGATACTGTACTTGCCATTCTAATTTACTTTTTCTGCTCTAGAGTCTCTAAGTTGACTTTGTAAGGAGACAAGGTGTCATCTTCGTGAGGGAAAATGAGGACATGAAGTACTCTCTTCAGTTCATTTTACTCTAAAAGATAAAAAAAATAAAAAATCTTACATTAAAAAATAAGTGACACTGAGGTAAATACAAAGAACCAGAGCATCACAGTGCTTAGTGTCATATTAAAAGCGAATCAGATCACATGCTTTTTGAAGAAAATCATGAATATACCAAGGTCTTCTTTCTGAATAAAATGGTTTTACTTTGCTTGCAATATATTTTGTTTTTTAAATGTTTGAAAGGCAAACACTTCCATTTAGAAAGATTAAAATATTGCTATATTATTTATTTAACTCTAACATTTTTACTTTCCTAAATCAACATTCATTTTTCATCAGTTTTGAGCTTTGTCTCCTTTTCCATCCTTGTCATGGCAATATCTGAGACAAACCCAATGTTATATAAGTCCAGAAGGAAAGTAGGAAGTCCTCATCATTACGCTCATCAATCTACAGTTTCTTGTATGTTTAGGATATCTGAAAAATACTGAGTTAAAAGGCACCATTTCTATTCACAATGTTTGATGTGTAAGTTGATTTAAAAATCTAAAAAATATTGTAATTGCTGTTTTAAAGAATTTGTCCAGAGGGAATGGTTTCAAGCCATGGCAGGGTAGATTTAAGCTGGACATTAGGAAGTATTACTTCTCAGTAAGGGTGGTCAGGCACTGGAATGGACTACCCAGGGAGGTGGTGGAGTCGCTGACCCTGGGGGTATTCAAGGAAAGACTGGATATTGTGTTGAGGGACATGGTTTAGTGGGAGCTATTGTTAATAGGTGAATGGTTGGACTGGATGATCTTTTAGGTCTTTTCCAACCTTGGTGATTCTATGATTCTGCCAATATTTCATTACATGTTGTTGCAATGCCACAGATGGCAGCATATAGCCAGTATGACAAAGAGGCATCTGGTATGAAAGTGAGTAGACAAAGGTGTGTCACTGTGTCTCCTCCATGTGGAAAAAATTATACCTACTGGCATTCTCTGACACTTGCTGAACATTTATGGAGACCAAACAGTGGATGAGAGAACAGTGAAGTGTTAGGCTCTACATTTCAGCTGTGCCAACAAGGACATGAAAGATAAACCATGCTCCGGACAGTCATGTACAGCTGTCATACCATGAAATGATGAGGATCTTGATCAGTTTGCCCACACAAATCAGCAGATCATGACTGGTGTACAGACTTAAGTGTACTGGAAATTATGATGTCAACAATAAAATAACTCATTGGTCCCATGAATTCTCACACAGGAATGGAAGAGCACTGTATGCAAGTTTGTCAGGACCTACGGAACCAATATGAGGCTGAAGAAAACTGTTCCCTGGATTGCATTGTAACTAAAGACAAGAGATGGTGTCACCACAACAAGCTAGACTCAAAATGGCAGTCCATGTGACTGTCAGTTCCCCAACAAGGAAAAAGTTCCAGACACAGACCTAAGTGGGTAAAGTTATATGCACCGTCTTTTGGGATAAGAAGGGGGTAATTCTTCTGGATTTCCTGGAAACCAGACAAACCATCAGCTCTGACCACTACTTTGTGATGCTGAGTAAGCTGAAGGCTTGACCTTCCAGGGTGAGGCCAGAGAAAACAACTTTTTTCTCACACCATCATAATATCAGGTCCCACATCAGTTTGAAGACCACAGAGTAAGTTGCCAGTCTTGTCTGGACTGTCTTACTATGCCTACAGTATAGTTCAAATTTGTCCCCTTCTGATTTCCATCTGCTTTGTCTGATGAAAGATGGGCTGGGTTAGCAACATTTTTCTAGCAATGATGCTGTCATAGCAGCTGTGAAACCAAGGGTGCAGATTTTTAGATGTGTGACATACAGACTCTTGTTAATTGCTGATGAAAATGCATAGCTAATGGTGTCGACTTATGTTGAAAAGTATTTTTTTTCTAGCTGAGAATTTGTTCTGTCAGTGTTATGCTCTGTGTCTGTTGTAGTTTACATGGAAATAAATAAGGGACATTACTTCCAGAGTCCTCTGACTATTAATTAGTTCATATTAAATAGTTCTTTCTATAGGTCCCACATTTTAAGGTTCCTCAAACTAGCAAGATAAGATTTTCCATGCTTTCGATAGCAGAATTCTATGCAATGTCTTGCTGTAATAATTTTACTTCCAAATACTTCAGCTTTTGAACTGATTATGCCACTGGTACATAGGAATACATTCTTTAACACTTTTGTGCTCAGAAACACCTACTGCAGTAGAAACACCCCTTTCAGAAATATTTATGCATAATTTTCTTTTCCACTAGTTGAACTGGTATCTTACTTCTCTAACGTATCTTGTCTTTCATAATTCTGCATCTACATTTGTCTTACTATTTCCACCTCATCTCACCTCATCTCAGCTCACAATTTTTGCCTCATTGTAGTTCCATCAATTTTTTTTCAAAGAGATTATGCAAATGCATCTTTGGACCTATATGAAACATCACTTTCTTCAAAGCAGTGTGCCAGATGTGCTAATGGCTGGATGCCATATCCTTTAGCCAAAGTAGTGATTGTTCCTGTCTGAACTGATTGGCCTTTCACCAATGTTGTGTTTCCACAATCCTTCAGAAATGAGATGGAGACAGGCCTTAAGCAAGAGTGTAAAGAACATTATCAGCAGATAAAGATAAACATCATTTATGGATTTACAATTGTAAGAAAGCAAGAACAGGAATCAGGGAACAGCTAGTAATAGAAGATGATGATAAAGAAATTGAGTAGAAGAAAACTATGTTTATTTACTGTCAATTAAAAATAAATTTTTACCTCTTAGGTTGTGTTGTTTATTTTTTTCATCCCCAGATACTGTGATTTAACATGACAGGTGGATAAACACTACACAAAAATTCACTCACTCCTCCTTGAAGTGCTGAGGAAGATAAAATTTCCCTGGAAATTGAAGTAGACAGAAGAGAGTGAGGTGATGAGAGACAAACAGCATGGCTTCACTGAGAGTAAGTCCTGCTTGACTAATCTAGTAGCATTCTATGATGGCATACCTGCATTAGTGGAGAATGGAAAAGCCACTATCTGGTCTTCACTAAGGCCTTGACACAGTCCCTCATAAAATCCTGCTCTCCAAATTGAAAAGATATGGATTTAATGAGTAACCCACTCATTATGTTCATGCACACCCATGTTCAATGGACATGGAACTTGTTGCAATGTTGCACCCAGAGAACAGTAGTAGTCAATAGCTCAGTGCCTGCATCAGTGATGAGTGGTGGCTCTCAGTAATCTGTGACTGGGACAGATGCTCATCTACCACTCTTGTTTCTGTTTGAGTTAATGTATCTTGGCCATGCACAACTGCGAATTTAAGACCCTTTCTTCATAGAAGTTACTATCAAGTTCTGAACAGTTTTACTTTCTGACATGATTATATCTTGCATATGTGACATGCCTAACTAAAATCTATCAATCTGGTTTGCTCTAGTTTACTGCCTACCCTAGTCAAGAGTAAGTCTTCATCCTTTGTATTTATCTCATATTATCTTTTGCATAGCTTGTCTGACTTCTATAGGAGGTAGTCGTGTATATCCACTGTAAGTGTGCACTAAAAATGTCATGTGAAAGGTCTCATACTGGGTAAATCTCAGGATTTCTTATTTAACTGCGGGATTTAGTTTTAATGTTTGTATAACCTAAGTAGAAATAAATTTTGCTTAAATAACCATGGCAACTCAGTTTGGCTTTCAAATAAGTTTATCTGCTATCTTTTTTTTTCTGCCTACCTCAGAATAAAAAATACATCAAAACCCATAATCTGAGGGTGTCATGACTATACTTTTTTATAATTATTTCAGTAGTGTAGATAAATCTTGAGATTTATTCATGGGGACTGTAGAAGATTTATCTCTTATGCTAGTTCCATACACACAGTACTCCAAACAGGGCAAGACTCAAGCTCTGCAGGAAGATAAGAAAGAATATTCACTACTTTAAAACACAGTATCAAGGTACAATGCTTTTTAAATAGACAATGAAGAGTAAGAGAAAGGAGCTGTTATTCTTATAACCAACAGAAATGGAACTGAGATCTTCACTGAGAGTCAAATGTTTCTGAACACATTAACCTAAATTACTTGCCCTAGATCACATACTTTATTTAAAGTATAACTAAGCCCAGATTTCTTGAGATCCTGCAGTATGAGAATTTCTCTAACTTAAAAATATCCTGATTCATCTTCCTTAAGTACAACTATTGGGAAAAGCAATTCTTAACATCCTTCTGAAAACCCAGCTTACAATTTTACTTTCTCTGTTTTGCATCCAAATATTTCACTGATGAGTGCAAAATCCTTCTCCTTAGTCTGTGTAATATACTGAGGTTCTTTTTAGACAGTAGACTTTGCCAGTGAATATCATCAGTCGTGATGATTACATTTCACTACTGTAGACTGAAATCTGTTAGCCATTTTTGAGCTCATAAGCTCCTTCCCTCCTAATCCTTTGCAATGTTTTAGCTCTGTTATTCTGCAGTTGATACTACTGCAGCAACTTTAAGACACCTTTAGTTGCGAACATGTTTAAAATTTTATCATATTAAAGACCATCTGTAAAATTGGTAAATAAAAGTGATATTATTATGGAAACAGGGAAACACTTACTACCTGACAACAGATCCATTATATTCCCATTTTGTTTCTCTAATGAAAGAGGAAGATATGACTGATTTCTAAATACTGTCTGTTAATAGATGAAAATTTGTTTAACCTGATAATACATTAAAAAAAATACATGAAGTAAACTCTCTTTTTCTTTATCTTAACTCTCTTGTTTCTTTATCATTGATGGGGAAATAAGGGTACAGATAGAAGTGATTTGTTTTCCAAACTCCAATTGAAAGGGTGCATCTAAAAATAAATAAATAAATAAATAAAGAGAGAAGTGGAGGTATACTTATTGATATAATATTGATATAATGTAGTGATTTAACAGACACTTGAGACTGTACAGGAGAGCTCAAGAGGTTCTTGGGCTGCCTGCTGTTTATGGGTAAGACTGGCATCCTGGCTTGTATCAGGAATGGTGTGGTCAGCAGGACTAGGGAAGTCATCCTGCCCCTGTACTCGGCATTGTTGAGGCCTCACCTCGAGTACTGTGTTCAGTTTTGGGCACCTCAGCACAGGAAAGACATGGAGGTACTGGAGCAGGTCCGGAGAAGGGCAATGAGGCTCGTGAAGTGCTTGGAGAATCAACCCTAAGAGGAGAGGCTAAGAAAGCAGGGGCTGTTTAGTCTGGGGAAAAGGAGGCTGAGGGGAGACCTTATCACCCTCTTCCAGTACCTGAAAGGTGCTTACAGTGAGAGTGGGGCAAATCTCTTCTCACTGGTGATAAGTGACAGAATGAGGGAAAATGGCCTCAAGTTGCGCCAGGACAAGTTTAGGTTGGATATTAGGAAGCACTTCTTTGCAGAAAGGGTAGTTAAGTGCTGGAATAGGCTCCCCAGGGAGGTGGTTGAATTGCCATCTCTGGATGTGTTTAAGAGCCATTTGGATGTGGTGCTCAGGGATATGATTTAGCAGAGGTTTTTTAGAATTAGGGTACTATGGTTAGGCTGTGGTTGGACCTGGTGATCTTCAAGGTCTTTTCCTACCTGGGTTATTCTATGATTCTAAGATGGTTGATTCATAGCCATAGACTGCTTTTTAGGTGCATGCTTAATTGAACCTCAGTTGTTGAGCAATGTTTTTTCTATCAATATATAAGAACTCCTAGTCTTAGGCAAAGTTGTGGTCATGATCAGTACTACTGCTGTCTGTTAAATGTACAAAGTGTAGTGAGAAGAAATTTGGATTTTAGCCATTAACACTGAATAAACTGACTCAGGCTCCAATATCTCAGCTTGTAGATATTAAACTTGTTGCTGCCAGTGGCAATAGAGTGAATGGACAAGGAGACAGCTCCCAGAGTGCCGACAGCTAGGTGGACAGAATAACAGACTGACATGAACATAGTGATATCCATCTTCCTGCTTTATTATGCAGAACAAAAGAACAAAAAAAAATCCCAACCATCCGGTAAAGTGAACATTCTTATAGTTTTAAACTAATAAAGCTGAGCCTGGATTGGCTCCCCTTGGTATCGTGTCCAATTCGGACTGGTTGTTGCCAGACTCTCATTAACTCTGTCAGGGTCAGCTCTAATAGCCTATTGGTACACTGGGTTGCTCACCTCCAGCTGCAGCAGATCATGGCCCCATTCCATCAGAAACCTCTCCACATAAACTAGTTTTTAGTATTAGCAATTTGAGATCCAAATGGGATTTTTCACATTCTTAATCTACGGACAGAAGTTCTGACAGGACTGCATCTTCTGAGATGGACTTGCCATTCTTTTTCTTATGCAGAGTAGGAAAAATGGTATTTTTATTTTTTCGCATGTGCGTGGATTTTTTTGTTGTTGTTTTGTTTCTTCTTGTTTTGCTATTTGAAAAGAGTTTATAATCTCTAAGTTTCTTAGAGGGCGAATTACTAATGTTGTAACATTCCCAGTGGAATTCACCAGTTCCTCTGTGTAAAGAAAGTGATGCAACTGCAATGAGCAGATTGAAACATGAGGGCTTAATCTATTACGTGAATACATTCAGATGACCTTGTACTTTCTTCCTTGTCTTTTGGGAATGTATAGAATCTGCAGTCTGACATGAATCAGAATCTTTTCCTTTTTTTCACCACTTTATATTGTGCTACATCTTGCTTACTTTACAACATAATATTCCAGATGTAAAGTTTTCCTGAACAAAAATATAAACACTTATGGATTATGAGAATTCAGTGATATCAGAAAATGATACACATTCAATAATTATGAAAAATATAATATTGTTGTGTAGTATATTATACATATTTTTTAATAAGAAATCAATATGAAAACTGTTCTTCATTTAAGAGAGCTAAGTGTAATTCAGATTGAAATTTAAAGAGAACAGAATTGTAGAATCATAGAATATCCCAAGTTGGAAGGGATCCACAAGGATCACTGAGTCCAACTTCTGTCTCCTCACAGAATCACCCCAAAAATCTGACCATGTGTCTTAGAGCATTTTCTAAATGCTTCTTGAACTCCAACAGCTAGGTGCCATGACCTGGGTGGCCTGTTCGAAGCCCACCACCTTCTGCTGAAGAACCTTTTCCTAAATCCAGCCTGACTCTCCCTGGGTGCAGTTCCACGTCATTGCTTCTGGTTCTGTTACTGTCACCACAGAGAAGAGTTTGGTGCCTGTCTCTCCATTCTCATTTTCCCATTTTTGGTTCCTGGTATTCCACATCATAACATCATGTAACATTGCACATCATAACATTGCACTGGGAGTTAAAGTGTTAATGCTCCAGTTCCGGGTACCTGCCCGGAGGAGAAGAATAGCTACACTCTCCAGAGAGCTTTGCAGTCAGAGAGAAGATATAACTCCTGGCAAGGTCAAATGGGGCTTTTTGTCTTGGTGCTCTTCTCCTTCACTTCTCCTCACTGCTGGCCAACCCAACTATATGCATCGCTTCAGTACCAGTGTAAGGCCTTCAGATTTTTGGACAGTCTCACATTATATTTGATTTATTAGCTTCAGTTCTAATTATATTGTATTATAGCGTGTTATCTTTTATTCTGACACCATATTTAGTAAATCATTTGTTTCTCCTCAGATAGTTGACACTGTTTTGAATTGTTTTGGAGTCCCCTGTTTCTCTTTTCTTGAGGCGCGGATTTTGTGAAATCCCTCTGCCCCACTCGTCACAGAACTGGGCCAGACCAGCCTGTAAACCATTGACACCCCTCATGGAGAAGCTGTAGGCCCTAATGAGGCCTTCCCTCTCCATAATAAACAAAGAGACAGCATTTGTCCAGCCCTCTAATTTGTCATGATCTCTCTGCCAGGCCTCAAGGTCTCCCTGCAAGGAGTCAACAACTCCTCCTAATTCCTAATTCCGCCTATAATCACCTGCAAACTTACTATGCACTTGAGTAATGTATCCAAGTATCTTGTATACACTTTAAAGAGAGCTGGCCCTAAAGTTGAGTCCTTAGAGTAGTCCTAAAGCTGCATATTTTATTTGAAAGTGTCCTTGATTTACATGAAAGACGGCTAAGCATTCATCCATTTCCCACAGAAGTAGAGACTCAAAAGGGAAAAAGTGAAAGAAAAAAAAAATAACATTGATCAAGATAAAGATAATTTAGTAACTGAAAAAGAAAAACAAAACAAAACAAAACAAAAACAAAGACAAAAACAAAACAAAAAAAAAAAACAAAAAAAACCGAGACGGTTTAGCAAATACTTACTGATTCCCTGAGCAGTGGCTACTTTGCAAGCAGTTCTCAGTTTTACTGTTCAATATATGGTATGGAAAACAACTTTGGTCAGATGGAGTCAGCTGTCCAGTCTGTGCCCACTCCCACATTTTTGCCCACCCCGCTGCAGGTGCAGAGTGAGATATAGAGAAGCCCTTGGTCCTTAGCAACAAATGTTCAGGCACAGCCAACACTGGTGTGTTATCAAATTGATTTGGCTATTAGGGTAAAACTTGGTGTCATACAGGCTGCTATGAAGAAAATTAACCTCTTTGTTGTCTGTGTGCTTATGCATATGCTCCATGTTACCAGGCACAGAACTGAGACTGACTGGCTTATAGTTTTCCATGTCTTGCTTTCTTACCTTTTTTAAAAATGAAGATGGTTCATCTTCTCCAGTAAATGGCAGCTTCACCAGACTGCTAATATAATGGATAGTAGCCTAGCAATTTAGTCACATTCCCTCAGGAACTTCTTCTGTGCGTTACCAAATCCATCAATCTTCAGGTTCTTTTAGTAGCATCGGATCTGATCTTCTACAGTGGGCAGTTTTGTCCCTGCCTTTGCCTTCTTCAGCTTGGCTAGAGCACTTTTTGAAGACTAAGATAAAAGAAGTTATTGATTACCTCAGTCTTCTCTATATCCCAGATCTCCTTCTGCAGAGGGCCAAGGAAGAGCTTGGAGGAAGTGATTTTTATCTACTAGCCTGCTTTCTTAAGCCTGTCTTTCTTCCAGGCCTTTATCCCACAATATTCTATCAAGAAACTCCTGGAAGAGACCAGGTTCTCCTCTCCTAAAGTCCAGTGTACTTAGCTTACTGCACATCCTCCTGGCTGCCAGAGGATCTTGAATTCCACCCTTTCATGGTCACTGCAGCTAAGGTTACCCTTCAGCTTCACATTCATTACTAGTCCCTTCCTGCTCATGAGAATGAGGCTCAGCATACTATATCTCCCCACTGGCTTCTCTGTCATTCATAGAAAGGAATTCTCAGCAGTTTACTTTACTTAGCAGAACATTACTTATGTTCTGCTGTGTTGTGCTTCCAATAGACACTGAGGTATTGGAAGTCCCACATGAGGACCAGGGTCTGTGAATGTGAGGTTGCTCCCATCTGCCTATAGAGGCACTTATCTGCTTGATTTTCCTGGTTAGTTGGCATGCAGCAGAATTCCCATCATATTATCCCTTGTTTCTGTCCTCTCTTTAATCATAAGCCATAAACTGTCAGTTGGTTCCCCATCATTTCCCAGGCAGAGCACTCCAGCTGGTCACTGACATAGATAGTGACACCCCCATTGCCCCATCTCTCCTACCTATGCTCCCCAAAGAGCCTCATATTTCCATAGGAGCCACCTCGTGTGTCTCTGCGACGCCAGTAAGATCACAGTTCTGCAGGAGTGCACATCTGTATCTTTCCTTGTTTGTTTTTTTTGTTTGTTTTGTTTTTGTTTGTTCTGTTTGATGTTGTTGTTGTTGTTTTGTTTGTTTGTTTGTTTCACTCATGCTATGTGTGTCTGCATTGAGGTATTTAAACTGGAAAAATTATGTCCTCACAGAATGAGACTATGATTAGCATCAGTAAAAATTTAATTTATTAAATCTTAGATACCTCATATCAATCTCAGGAAATACCTTACTTTTATAAGTTCATATTTCTATCTAATATGTGCATAGGAAGCCTGTGGTGAGAAAAGATATCTATAAATTATGTTTTATCTTTATGTTAGCTGAATTCCATTTTAGATGTGTGCAAGGCTTCAATAGCAACAAAAGGACAAGTCAGAAAGGAGAAAAGTTTACTGTTGCCTACAGATGCAGTTTAAATTGAAAAAGCTTCTTCCTGTGTGTTTCAGCCCCTGGCTCAGCATCTAGCACTCCAGCCAGTCACTGAAAAGATGATCGTTTAGTGTTGGCAGCACAAATAACTTCATTTCCATAGGAATGGGGCATGATCTCTCCTAAGTATTTAGTTACTTTTATATGCTTTCAGTAGCCCTGGTTACCAATGAAATGATTAAAAGAAAGAAAAAATAAATAAATAAATCCACTTCCGGAAGCACAGGTTTTGAAACTCCAGCCATGACATCCAGACTGAAGTGTTATGACTATTGCTTCTGATTCCTGTAGTCAGCTTGTTCTGCTAGTCTTATAAAGCACATACATTGGCGTTTTTGTTTGTTTGCTTCTTTTAGTTTGTTTGGTTTGGTTTGTTTTTTTAATAACTGAAGTAAGTTACTCATTACATTTGATCTTCAATGCTCTGCAGAAAAACTAATGGTAGTACTTATTAACAGTAAGTTAATGATTTTTTCTTTTTAGCAAAGAGTTATATTTACAAAGGAAAATCCTAAAACTAGATTGGAAGTGTCAAGAAGACCTGTGCTGGTAAGTAGAATGAAAAGATTACACAGTTGAGGTCAAGTGACGGTTGGTAACTACTCTGTGTCATCATTAAAGTATAAATGATTCAGAAAAGTAAACTAAAAGAAGTAAATTAGCCTTATTGTGTTTTAGATATTAGACAGAGCACATTGGCCCTTCTTATAAGCAGGTCAATCTGTATTTGCAGTGCTAGTATATAAAATTTATTAGATTGTCATATTTCTTAAGGACTCCTTTGTATCATAACAATGAGAAGCCACAACAGTTTCTGAATCAGATGTGAGATTCAGAACAGGGAGGGACCAAGTCATCTTTCTGCCTAGCCTTTTGTTTTGGACTTACTCTGTACCAAATATAAGCGTGATCAGAAAATGTCTGCTCAGAACTGAATGAAAGATTTATTTCTTTACAATTTTATTATTTATTTTTTATTTTTTTCCTGGTAAGAAGATTTCAGTATCAGGCAGGGATTAAAGAATGATAGAATACAGAGAGAAAAAAAAGCAGGCAGTGATAGAAGAGGAGAGAAAGAGATGAAAAGATAATTTTGACAAATATTTCCAGTTCATTTTAAGGAGTGAGAAATATGTTATTCTTCATGCACAAATAATTTCATCTGTATAATGTGTTTCACTGGTGGGTGTCACTTACAGTTACAATATTTACATGGAAATATGTAATTTTTTTCTTTATTTTCTTTTTGGTAGAAGTTTATAGTGCTTTCACATCAAAGTGATAAGATTCCCTTTGTATTTTTCTTTTATTTTTAGCCAAGTATGAAACTGGATTGAACTGTCTAGCTCCTATTATTTTTATGAAGTGTATTTTGATTTGTAACTTTGGCTTCAAATTACACTGATTTCACAAAATGATTGTTAGTTTTATTTGAATTTTCTTTATTTGCATTTGTTGTAAAGTTACTGAGGATTTGAATCAGTTAAAAATATGTAATTCCATCTTGCAATTGGAATAATTTCAGAGACATATTTCTGTAAAGCCAGTATCTCAAGCAGGAATAGATTTTTATACATTTACTCATTTTGCACCCCACTTTATTTTACAGGGAGTTCAGTAAAAGGGAACAGACTTTTCCTTTGGTGCTGAATAATAAATTACTCTGTCAGTTTTATATGCCTGGCTCACAGAATTAGATAATTCAGTGTTTCATGGAAACCTGCTTGAGTGAAAATTAAATATGTCATTTTTTCTGTCCTGCTTTTCATTGATCTGGAAAACAAGTAGTCGCCATCTCTCAGCATCTCTTCTGTATGTATTTGGAAATTGGTATTATGGTCTAAAGAAGCTTTCACTTTTCTAAATTAAAACAATTCCAGTTTCTTTAATCTTTCCTTATAGATGCAAGTTTAAAAGCAAATGAAATTTCAAGATCTAGGTATTCTGTAAGTTTGTTCATCTTCTCTAGCCGCTCAGTGTTTTTCTTAAAAGAATTACAAACAAAGACAAAATTAGACTATTAATATGTTTACATTCTGCATACCATACCAATGCAATTCAGAGAACCTATGTTTTCTTTATAATAGCATAAGGAAAAAGTTTCTGAGGGCAATGACTATTCTTCAAAATAGAGGCTTTGCAGAGATTTTAAATAATTCCCTGGTTTCAATTTAAGGATTTGTTATTGCAAAGGAAGAGGAGATATTTGATTGCTCTGCTCTGTTTACAGTCATTTTCTTAATATACTTCAAAATGAGATTTACTTTTTTGAAGAACCCCATGTTTTTATTCAGGCTGTAGATTCCCACATTTGATTTCTCCTTAAATGTAGCATTTTTCTTACTTTGTATTAAATTTCCTCTAATCACTTTCAGCCCATTTCTCCAATTGATCATGGTCATTCTAAATTCTAATCCTATTAATTTATTTCATAATCCCATCAAGGTTGGTTACAGCTACGCATTTAAGTGATTTGGTTCTTTTCCTTTTTTTTTTTTTTTTTTTTTTTTTCCTTTGTTCTTATCATTCAAGACATTAAAGTAAGTAATAAATAATATTTCTTTTTCCAAGACAAGTTCACTGGATATGCAGTGTGATGCAGTGTTAAATGCACATATCCCTACTAGCTTTAAATAAAAGATTTTGAGAATTACAACGGTGTATCTGGAAAGCAAGTAATCAGCACTGGAGAGACTGAGAGTACCTTTGAATAGTAAGTTTAGCTATCTGCAACAAAGAAAGCACTGCATTCTGGAGTGGTAAAATATTGATTTATTTTATTTTATTTCCAGTTTGAAGGGAAGGTTTTTGTAAGTGCATGGAGAAGGAGAGTGCCCTTCAGGGTATATGGACAAGAGATTTCACAGTATCACAGTCTTGTGCAGGTTGGAAGGGACCTTAGAGATCACCGAGTCCAACCCCTAACCCTATTTCTTCCAATGCAAAAAAGTACAAAGACGAAGAGAGACACTGATAGGAAGCCTGGTCAGTCATCCTAATTTATTAGAACGTGGAAAAGTTTGTTTCAGCAGAATTGTCTGATTGAAAATGTCTATGATTGGAGACAGTCACAAGAAACAAACCTCCCAGTCACACTAGCTGATACAACATAGGCTCTACTTCCACAAAGTATGAATTTTGTTTACAGTATGAACTAAGGAGCCATAGATGGGGAGGTTGCTGGAAAATTCAGACTGGTAGGGTTGTGCAGGGGGAAGTAGGAGCACTTTGAGCTAAGATCATAGGTAGATTGAAAAGGGTATTAAAGGATAAATTGCATGAAAAATCATAGAATCATAGAATTAGACAGGTTGGAAAAGATCTCAAAGATCATCAAGTCCAACCGCAGCCTAAGCATAGTACCCTAACTCTAAGAACCCTCCACTAAATCATTTCTTTGAGTACCACATCCAAATGAATCTTAAACACATCCAGAAATGGTTATTCAAACACCTCCCTGGGGTGCCTATTCCAGTACCTAACTACCCTTTCTGTAAAGAAGTTCTTCCTAATATCCAACCTAAACTTCCCTTGGCGCAACTTGAGGCCATTTCCCCTTGTCCTGACACTTGTCACTGGTGAGAAGAGACCTGCTCCACTCTCACTGTAAGCACCTTTCAGGTACTGGAAGAGGGCGATAAGGTCTCCCCTCAGCCTCCTTTTCCCCAGACTAAACAGCCCCAGCTTCCTTAGCCTCTCTTAGCCCTTCACAAACCTCATTGCCCTTCTCTGGACCTGTGATGGTCCAGAGAATGATCTGGAAAATCATTATCTAGAATCTCTGTGAATCTGGAATCATTTACACTTGAATATCTCTCTGCCACGGTCAAAGTTTCTAACCACTAGATCAGGTTGCCCACGACCCTGTTCAATCCGAACTTGAACACATCCAAAGCTGGGGCATCCACAGCTTCTCTGGGCAGCACGTTCCAGTACTTCACCACCCTCTGTGTAGAAAAAAAAAATCTTAATAATAATAAGTATAATTTTCTCCTCTTTCAGTTTCAATTCACTTCCCTTTGTCCTATCACTATTACATTTTGTAAAAAGTTAGTCTTCTCCCCTTATAAGCTCTCTTCAAGTACAAGAAGGTAACAATTTGGTCTTTCCAAAGCCAAGCTCAACTTCCACAACCTTTCTTTGTAAGAGAAGTATCCCAGCCCTTTGATCATCTTTGGAGCCCTTATATGGACACACTCCAACATCTTCACATCTTTTGAGTGCTGGAAGCCCCCTCCCTCTCCCTACTGGCTACTTCCCTATTGGAAGCTGGAGGAGGTAGCTGTTCACTTCCCTTAACAGTTTTCACAATTCTTAAAAAATATTTTAGAATTCTATTTATTTTTTTCTACTGGCTGTGTATCCACTTCACAATCACTTCACCTAGAACACTCTTCTCTAGTGTGCTTATAACTTTATGTCAACAGCTTTTGTTAAATAAGGAGTACTGTTGTGTTTTATCATCTCTACCCCATATTTTTGACCTCTTGCAATTCTACATGGTTTGTTGTTAATCAGTCTGTAGTTGCTGATTCTTATTTCACACAGTCTTCTACTTAGACTACTGTAATAAGTAGCTAGCAGTATCATTCTGCATGCTGATGTTATGTTCATTAGCACAGATTTCCACAGGCTCTTTTTTTCCCCATCTGCTTGAAGCTGGTTTAGCTAAGGAGTATTTTTCACTAGTTCTCTAATACCTAAACCAAATATCCTTGGTTTTCAAAGCTTATAAGTAGCAGTTCAGAGATAACTATGAGAAGTTCTGTAATTGCTCTAGTATAAATTCTGTCAGGACCTGAGGTATTAAATATCACCAGCTTTAGCTAAATGCTCTGTAAACTGTTCTCTCTCCCATGCTGCCTATGTTTCCAAATACATCTTACTAATTTTAGCTGTTAAGCTTTTTTCTTTTTTTTTTTTTCCCCCTAAAAAAAAAAAAAAAAAAAAAAAAAAAGATGGGGCAATTCAGCCTCTTTTTTTACTTTTATAACATCTATAATTCAATCACTGTTAGTTTTATGACAGAAGAAAGATGCACTGTGCTTCATAACATCCTGTGAGGCACTAGCTCAGTGCTAATCAAGTCAGGGAAGGACAGGACTATTTTTATAGTTTGATATTAAAATTGTTTGAATTCAGTGGGAATATTTAAAGTGATTTCAGCAAAGTTTGTATAAAGCATTTAGGATGAGATAAGAGACTCGTTATTTAAGCATAAAATGTTTGTCAAAATTGCAGTTTCCAGCTTACTTCCACATTTCCATCAATTACACCTGCTTTCATTAATTACTTTTACTCTTTCTGTAATTCAGTTTACTCATTTACTCCTGTCTAAGTTTCCTATTGCCGCTCTGTAATGCACATATCCTTTTCCTACATGGTGCAGAAAGCCACAGGTAACAGCAGAAATAGAAACCAAACCTGTGTTTTCAAGGCCATGCCAGAGCATTAGGCTGCTGTTGAATGAAGAACACAGAGCAAAGAAAATTGTTGCATAAGTGTTCTAGGCAGCTGCTGCTTCAGTTTTTGCAGCATCATCTCAGCATCCCACCTGCAGCAGTCTCACAAAAAACAGCAACAGCAACCTGATTCTTTGATGAGTGGGTAGGCACAGATATTCAGATAAAAATAATGGCCTGACCATTTGTGCCCCTTATTCTTGATAATCTCTTGTGTAGATGGAAGCATGCTGAGAGCAAGGGTGAGACCAGGTAAGCTACCAGTTAGTCCAGACTGATCCAATCTATTATAGCTTTCTGACAGCTGATGAGATGTTAGAATTGTTTGGTGAAAATGAAATGCTGAGCTTAGACAACATTCATAAAACAAATGAATATGTGAAGAAGCAGTCCAAAGTACTGTCTTAGGAAACACAAATATTGGTAAACCACATATTTCTATAGAGTATTTGCATACACTAGATTTTTATATGTGCTGTTAATTGAAGAATTATCTGATAAGCTTTTCTAGTAATTCCTGTACACATGATTAGTGAAAAAGATAATTTCTAACAGGTATTTTAATGTGACCACATTATTATGGAGGGTCAGGGAATCCAATAGCAAAGATACTGATTATTCTGAACTTAATGATGTTAGTATTAGGAATGTTTATTAACACTGTTTCTTCCACTGATATATTTATGGCCCTACGACTCCCATGATGGAGAGGCGGAGCTTACTCCAACATCACATTTAAAAACCAAGTTCAGCTTACTGTACTTACTTTAGTTTTCTCTAACCTTTTTTGTATTTTCTAGAAATACGTACTTTTTGTTTTTCAGTAAGCCCAGTAGTCAAGCTGTCTTGTTAAAACTGACCTTAACTCTGGAACAAGAAGGATGCCCAACATATCTGCCTTTGCAATGTAAATGATTGATAGCAACCCTCTCATTCTTATTACCCAAATGCCTCTTTCACAATTGTTATTATATAATAATAATTTTAAAAGAATCCTGCTCTTCCATGATTATTAGATGACTTATCTAGAATTCTAAAGAATAAGATAATAGGAAAGGTTATTATAGGTGTATATGAGCTTGGGTGATATGAAACTTAGGGTAAACATTAGTACCAGGATTTTGGAACAACATTGGTGGAAACACAACACACATACATGAGCAAAAACCTCTCAGGAAGTCTAAGAATATATTTTTATTTTTATTTTTTTTTTCCCCCAGAGTCTTACTAAGTTTTGTTTCTCTTTACCTTCAAGTTAGATATAATTTTGATCTTAACTCTTTGGCTGCTACTTCTACTGTAGCTTTACATCTGACCAAAAGATGGGAATTTTCTTTTTATTTGCTATACACATACTGTTTTCCAAGCAGCTAGTAATCCAAGTACAGGACACAGAAGTATAAATTTTGTTGTTGTTCTCAAACTAGTTATTTTGGAAACTAGTGAAGCAAAGGAAACCTTCTGTGTATGAAGTGAGTAATTGCCATTCCATGTAATCACAATCTTTTTATATGGTAATAGTCTTCTTAAAAAACAAAACAAACAAAAAAAAAACAGAATAAAAGAATTATCATTATATCATTGCTAAAAAATTAAGCTTGAGATACCCTTTATTAAAGGCAATATATGCATTGCTTACACTGAGTGAAAGACCATTTCTGGCAATTTTATTTTTGCCTGGCTTTACAAGCAGCAATGTAGGCATAGGAACCAATGGAAGAGAGAAAGTAGCATTGGAAATCTATTATATGTGAAGATAAAATGAGTCTTTATATAAAAATCAAATACATTTCTCATGCCTGAGGGAAATGCAGAAGAAGAAATCCAAACTCTCATTTGGGTCTGATTTATACAATTGCATCTTGCAAGAGCTACCCATGCAAGGGAGAATATTTATATATTTCTTTAGCTTTTGATAGTATGGTGCATAATCTAAGAAGCTGGAGTTTATTTTCTGACCATGCAGCAGAATGATGAATAAGAAAATAACAGAATGTGCTGCAGTATACTTCTGGTCTTCCAGGAAAAATGAACATCTGGGAGGTAACTATTGGCTGAGATCATCTTCCAAAATGTTCAGTTTTGCTAGATCTGTGAGGTAGGGGCTTATTGTGTGCCTCAGGAACTGCTGATAGAATTCCTGAAGGGTGGGCATCATGTGAAGTAGTAAACTGGGCTGAAACTGCATCTATACCTCAGTGTAACAAGAGAGCAGAATCATCCAATAAATGTCAGACTGTGTCAAGCAGAAGTCAGATATAAAATATGTAGAAATATTTGTGTTATGTGTTTTAGCCATGCAGAGATGGCTGCACGCTATAAGAATCAATTCAGAGTGTTCCGGTATAGGGTTTTGGTTTAGCTCATATTGGGGTGATCTTCAGAGAAGATGGCTTTCCTTTGATACTAAATTTAAATATTCAGTGTAATTGAAGAGCAACTAGACTGAAAATAACTACTTTATGTCACTATAACATATCTATCAGTGGAAATAAAAACAGATTTCTGCACCGACACTAGGTTCTGGGTCACAATGAGCAGTTGACTGCAGTTGAGAGGGATTAATGCCAGCTTTTTGCTGAAATTTATGTGTACTTGGTAGCTTATTAAATATAGTTTCAATGAGTTATATACAGAGGAAAAAAATATTGTTCTGAAAATTGAAATTGCATTTAAAACCCTAATTCTGCAATGAAATGTCTGAAGATATATTTGCATACACATGTCCTTAATGACTACTGGATGATTCTGATGTTTTCTGTTTGTTTTTTAAACATGTATGTGAACCTCATTTCATAATATAGGTGACTGTATGCAAAGTAACACAGTATTTTAAAATCATTCTCTTTTCAATCCTTACGGTGGTAAAAGGCAGCAATGATAAGAAGGTTGTTGATACTACTGACTTAGCATACAGTCTGATATCTTTTACTTCTTGTAGGAAAAGTTATCTGCATGTATTCCCAGCAGAAAGCTGGCTGAGTATGGAGGTTCAACTTTCCTCTTACTTTCTCACCTGGGAATGTGATACATTGGTGAGACAACACAAGGAAGACAACAGTTCCTGTGTTTCCATTGTGTAGTTAAAAAGGGATCTTTTACCATTACTTCATATTGAGAACTCTACATAATCCCTGAATTAATAACAGATAAAGAATTAAAGCAATGTACTGGCATGGAATTTGCATAAATTGCTCTAAAAGTAATATCTCCTATTTATTTCCATTGAATCTGCAGCAAATACAAAGAGCACAATAACACCATCTGATAGAGCAAATTCTCAGTGCAAAATGCTAGTTGTCGACATAGTCACCACTATTAGCATGTGTTTTTGTGAGCAGTGAATTAGAGCCTGCATGCTGCGTTGTGGGAATCTTTATGGCATTCCAGAATGTGGCTTCTCTTTCACACTCTGGTCTCCACTGGTGAAACCAGTGTCCCAGTGTCTTGCTGTGCTTACATTCACTGTTTGATCTCCATATGTTCGAGAAGTGTTAGTAAGTGTTATTGGTGGAACGTTTTTACATGGAGGAATTCAGTAACACACTTTTTCTTTGCATGCGCTTTGATGCCAGGCTGCCCCTCATCTATCACATGTCAAAAGGTAACAAAATGGAATATTGGGGGGAAGGTTCAGCCTCTCCTATATACCCACCACCATATGTCTCTAACATTGTGAGACATAACAAATTAGGATACATGACTTTTGGAGCAACCCTCATATATCAAGGGAACCATTTCTTAGAAGTTGAGTGTTAAACAGCATTGCCAAATGTTCGTGGCTTAAAAAAAAAAAAAAAAAAAAAAAAAAAGTGACAGATTATAAAGATCTTTATTGAGAGGAAAAGAAAACGGGGGATGAAAATAAAAAGAGAAAATGAGATAACAAGGGAAAGAAGAGAAAAGAAGAGGAAGGAGGGAAGGAGGGGGGAAGAAGAAAAAAGAGAAGAAAAGAGAAGATGAAAGAAGAGAAAAAGCTGTGGGATGATCCAAGACCATAATATGGTGGATGTAACTTATATTTTGACAGGTACTAGAATCTATCACTATAACCAAAGAAAATAAGCCTATAATTCAAGAAGCTCAGTGTGATCTCCCTTCAAGATGTTATTCAACCCAAGAAACTAAACAAGAGCAAGTTTTATTTTGTTTTTTATTTTGTTTTTTCTTTTTTGGGAAATATCTACTGGTAGGCTGCTTGGAGTTGATCCTCCAAACTCAAAGAAAGATGGCCATATGGGTTGTTGTCATAGTCTAGGAATTTCAGTATCTAAAACTAGTCCATGTGATATGTGTGCTGCACGAAAGTCAAGGGTCACTAAAACTAATAGCCTGCTAATACACATGAAAGATCTATCAATGTATTCATCAAAGACTCACTAACGTTTCAGATACTGTGACCATGCTGTACCTGTCTGTCAGTTTCCAATCAAGCTTCGGGCCAAAATCCCCAAATGTCTGAGGTTTAAAAGTGATTTCTGATCACTTTATAGTGATCTTTTATATATATATTTTTATATATATATAAAATGATCTTTTATATACTTTATAGTGATCTATAGTGATTTTTAATAGACTGATTATGGTCTACTTGTGTGCTTTTCCAAATCTGAAGGACTATTAAGTACCAATTAATAATTGCTGATTCTTTTTGATGTGTTCTGCGATCCCTCTTTCCATTATTACTCATAATAATAATGTTCTGTTATGCTTATGAAGAAGACCGATTGTATACTAGGATACAGAATTTCCAATAACATGCATATTAAGGAAACTTAATGTGCACATTTTTACTTCAGTGAAGTAAATATGTGGTGCCATATTGCCATACATATTTTAATTACTATGCATATGTGTATATGTTTGTAAGTATATATTTTATTCATCTGTATCTTAGAGGTACTTTCAGTCATTGTAGTATCCATTATATTGTTGCTCCAATTACACTTCAGCTTTTCAGCTTTCTCATGTAACACATATATTGATTAACAAATCTCTGAATTTCTGCTGATCAAAAGAGATGAGGGGAGGGAAAATAATAATAATAATAATAATAATAATAATAACAACAACAACAACAACAACATTTACTCACGTGGCAGATTTAGTTCTGATGATGTAACAGTGTGCTTCTATTTTATTCTGATCAGGATTTCTGAGAGTCAGTAAGGGTTGAAAGGGCTGCCCCAGGGGTAGGATATGTCATTGTTTTTCTCTTGGCCTGTGTAATGTTCTCACATAGGGGAATATTAACATGATAGATCCTTTGTACAGCATTTCTCTTTGTCAGCATCTTGCTTTGAGACTTCAGTCATGCTCAAAAAATGACACCTGGCATATTACTGGTGTGGCTTGGGGATTGGATGGATTCATCTTCTGTTTGTCATTCAGTAAGAGCTTCACACTGAGTCCTCCACATGCCTACAGATAACACTGAGGAGTAGATTTTTTTTTTTGATTTTTTTTTTTGACACTGAAAGTCTGTTGTTTGTAAATTTGAAACATAATACTCAGTAGCCTGTGTTTTCCTACTTTGATTTCTAGAATTTAACAACTATTTTAATTTCATATGTCCACTGTGCTGAAATATGGGATGTTCTTGAACAGGAACTACTTTCATTTCCTTACAGATTTGTATAATCCAAAGAGTACCAAGGAAGACTAGTGTTAGTTACATTCCTGTAATTATATCACAGAAACACAGAATTGTAGGGGTTGGAAGGGTCCTCTAGAGATCAAGTCCATGCTCCCTAAAGCAGGCTGCACAGGTAGGTGTCCAGGTGAGTCCTCAGTATGTCTGGAGAAGGAGAATCCACAGCCTCCCTGGTCAGCCTGTTGCAGTGCTTCATCACTCTTACTGTGAAGAATTTTCTTTGTAAATTGATGTGGACCATGTTTACGGTCAGTTCCTTTTGTTCTTTCCCCACAGACTACTGAAAAAAAGTTGGCTGTCCCTTTGGCTCCCGCACTTAAGATATTTATAAACATTAATCAGATCACCTTAGGGTCTTCTTTTCCCATGTCTGAGCTGACCCCATTTGTTCAGCCTTTCTTTAAATGGGAGATGCTCCAGGCCCTTTATCATCTTTGTGGCCCTCCACTGGACTCTCTCCAGGAGATTCCTGTCAGTTTTGTACCAGGGAACCCAGAACTGGATACAGTCCTCCAGATGAGGCTTGACCAGGGCAGAGTAGAAGGGGAGGGGAGGGGGGGGGATCTCCTCCCCTGACATGCTGGCTGTGCTCCTTTTAATGTACCCTAACATCCCATTGGCCTTCTTGACCACCAGGGCACACTGTTGGTTCATCGCCTACCTGTTAATTAGATTAAATTAAAATAATTAGAGGAATATTAATAATATGGATTATTTACATATTGTCATTTCATAGATTGTTTCTGCGCTGTATGCCATGTGTGATAAGAATAGGTTGAGACTGTTCGGACTTGGCATCACATGAGTCCCCCCTACCTGCCTAGCCTGCTTCCCCAGTTCCCTCTGCGCAACAGGTTTGAGATGCTGGAAATTGAAGGAGAGCTTGAAGGGGAGGTGATGGAGGATCTGCCTAGGAGGGAGCTTGAGGTAAGGTGGTCACCCCCATGCCTTGAGACTTCCTCTGTCAGGAAAGAAGGAAAAGCAGTCGTGGTGGGTGACTCCCATCTCAGAGGAATGGAGGATCCCCATTTGCAAATCAGACCCAAGCCATTGGGAAGTGTGCTGCCATCCTGGGGCCCAGGTCAGAGACATAACCAGGAAACTGCCAAAGCTGGTTAGGTCCACTGATTATTTTCCACCACTTGTAGTTCAGGTGGGCAGTGATTAAATTGCTCAGAGAAGCCTACAAACTGTGAAAAGAGATTTCAGGGATTTTGGATGTTTAGTTCAAGGAGCAGGAGCTCAAGTGATTTTTTTTGTTCTGTACCTTCAGGGACAGTGAGGGACACAGAGCGGGTTTGGAAAGCAAAAGCAATATCAACTTCCCTGATATATTTTGAAAATATAATACAGCACAGAGGAAGCAGTCCAAGAGGTTTCTACAGAGTATGGAAGATTGCTTCCTCACGCAGCTGGTATGAGAGCCTACCAGAGGTGGTGCCCTGCTCCTCACTAACAGGGAAGGACTAGTGGGAGATGTGAAGGCTGGGGAATGTCTTGGAGAGAGTGACCACAAAATTGTAGAACTCTCTATTCTTGAAGATGTCAGAAGGGTGAATAGTAAAACTGCTCTCTTGAACTTCCAGAGGGTGGACTTTGACCTGATAAAGATTCTTGTAGCATGGGTCCCATTTTTTCCTCCCATTTCCATTGCCTTCCCAATTTTCCTCCCATTTCCAGGGAGGAAATTAGGAAGGCAAAAGCCCAACTTGTACTCACTGCAGTAAAAGAGAATAAGAAATCCTTTTACAAATATATCAATGGTAAGAGAAGAACCAAGGAAAATGTCCATCCTTTATTTGATGCAGTGGGGAATGTGACCACTGAGAATAAGGAGAAGGCTGAGGTCCTCAGCGCCTTCTTTACATCTGCCTTTAATGGCAGACTGCTTATCCTCAGGGCACTTTATGCCCTGATCTGGAAGTCTGGGAGTCTCCTCCAGAGAACTGGAGGATTGCCGATGTGACTCCCATCTACAAGAAGGGCTGTAAGGAGGACCCAGGGAACTATAGGTCTGTCAGCCTGACATCAGTCCCGGGGAAAGTTATGGAGCAAATCATCTTGGGTGAGATCACATGGCACATGCATAGCGTCCAGGAGTTTGTCTCACTCCAATTTATAGGAGGGAGGCAAGTATCTTTGATATATGTATACCCAGTGTGAGATTAAGAAACAATGGTTCAAATGTTGGTCTGATCAGTTTATTACAAATCTTAATCAGGGAGATGGGAAAGGGGAGGATGGATACTATTGTGATGTAGGGTGATGGAGAAGGGAAGGCAGGTGATAGTAAAGATAGGAAACAGAAAACAAGAAGTCTTTGTAGGAAGCAAGAGGGAGGTAGTCACCACCATGGATCCAGCGAGGTTTGTAGTTCAGTAATTTGTCTTCAGTGGTGGTGGGTGGTCAGGCGTTGTTGTTCTGTTGATGACAGTGGATATGGTGACAATTTACAATGGTAGTACAAACTTTTAATTCCAAAGAGGTCGAGTCAGCTCTCTTTGGAGTGACAACTCGAATCCAAAGTAGCTGAGTCAGCTCTCCTTGGAGTGGAAACTTCTAGCTCTGGGATCTCAGCAGAAACTCCTTGTGTCTTAGAGTCAGGAGACTCTAAGATCACCCAGTCTAACTGTAACAACAACATTTCCCCACTAAACAATATCCTTTATTACAATACTTAAACACTTGCTGAACACCTTCAGGGATGGTGACTTAACCACATCCCTGAGCTGCCCATTCCAATGTCTGATGACTCTTTTTGAGAAGAAACTTTTCCTAACTTTCAACCTCCCCTGGAGCAACTTGAGGCCATTCCTTCTAGTTCTGTCACTAGATATGCAGGAGAAGAGGCTGACCCACACCTTGCCACAGCCTCAGTTGTAGAGAGTGACAATCACTCTCCCCTGAGCTTCTTATTCTCCAGACTGAATAATGCCAATTGCTTCAGCTGTTCCTGATAAGACTTGTGCTCCAGACCCCTCACCAGACTTGTTGCCTTCCTCTGGACATGCTCCAGGGCTTTTATGTCTTTCTTATAGTGAGGTGCCCCAAACTGGACAGAGTATGTGAGATTCAGCCTCACCAGTGCTACGTGCAGGGCTACAATCCCCTTGCTACTCCTGCTGGCAACACAGAAATCTAGGACATGGTTGACCTTCTGTGCTGGAAGGTCATGTTGAGTCTTTTGTCCACTGACATCCTTAAATCCTCTCCTCAGGGCTGATTTCAAAGCATTATCTGCCCAGCCTTTATTTGTGCACAGGATTGCATGATTTTGGGATTGCAGAGCTTGCACCTGATCTTGTGTTGCTGTTTAGTTGATTCTATCATAAGTGACAGTGCTTCCCCATTCCCACTGTCCCCTTTACCAGGTTGGGGGGTGGGGGGGGAGTACTAAGGACATGACCAAGATAAGGAGGGATAGCTAATTTACTACAAATTTGCTTCTTCATACCACATGGAATCAGAGATCACATAGGAATACTGACTATTTCTGGGAACTGTAGTCTTTCCTTTCTCAGTGTATCTTCCTCTTGGATAGCCAGAACACACATGGGAATAGCTGAAAATGCTAGAATCACAGGACCTAGGATGTACAGATCCCCAGTGCACTGTGCTCCAGCACCCAACAGCCAGCTGCATGATGGAATGTATTCTGTATCAATGAGGACATCTTGTTGAACTTCATGAGGTTGAAATGAGCCAATTTCTCAAGCCTGTCAAGGTTCTTCTGGATGACATCCCTCTAAAGTGCTGACTGCACCACTCAGTAGAGTTCTCTTCTTCTCTTTTAAGGAATGTAATTTGGTCTCGTGAAAATAAGATTATTGTTTCAAATTCATTACATTGCATTCATTACATTAGCTTGTATTACTACAACATTACTCTGAATCCTAAAGCTATATGAACTTAGGAGTTCTTCATATGTTTCATAGAACAAAGCTCTGTTAGTGAAGCTTTCACAGAATCACAGAATGACCTGGGTTGCAAGGGACCTCAAGGATCATGAAGTTCCAACTCCCCTGCCTGGCAGGGCCACCAAACTTCCACGTTTACTAGATCAGGTTGCCCAGGCCCCCATCCAACATGGCCTTGAACACCTCCAGGGATGGGGCATCCACAACGTCCCTGGGCAGCCTGTTCCAGGATCTCACCACTCTCCTAGTAAAAAACTTCCCCCTAACATCCAATCTAAATCTTCACTCTTTCAACTTAAAACCGTTTCCCCTTGTCCTACTATTATCGACCCTTTCAAAGAGTTTACTCCCCTACTGATTATAGCTACCCTTCTGGTACTGAAAGGCTGCAATGAGGTCACCCCACAGCCTTCTTCCTGCAGCTGAACAAGCCCAGCTCCCTCAGCCTATCCTCATAGGGCAGGTGCTCCAGCCCCTTGACCATCTTCATGATCCTCCTCTGGACCCTCTCCAACAGCTCTCTGCCTTTCTTGTACTGAGGGCTCCATACCTGGACACAGTGTTTCAGATGGGTTCTCACAAGAGCAGAGTAGAGAGGGATAATCACCTCCCTATGCCTACTGGCCACCCCTCTTTTGATGGAGCCCAGGATACCATTTCCTTTCCTTCGTACAGTTACTTAAGACAGTCAGTGACTGATTTGCATTTATTGGAATATATTGCCGTATCATACAACTCTTCTTCATGCAATAGGAATACAAGGAATACTAGGAACATAGGAATACAAGGCTTACCAGAAACATGTGGAAACTTGTATTACATTGCTTCTGCAGCATGTGGCGTCAGGTGTAATGCTGCCACTCCCAGGGATGACCATCAGTAGATATACTGTCACAACCTTTCACATTTTCTCAGGCATAGAAAAATTAGTACCCTATCTCCCTTCAGCAGAACTGTGTTTTTCTCTAGCTTATTTTTACATTGTGTCATTTCCAGTCAGGAAGCCATGATACAATTTCTAAATAGGAAAATATATTTATAACATGATTCTAACTTAGTATATATTGTTACCATATCATATATTAACATCATTTTTTACAGTATGTTAACATATCCGTTGCAAGTAAAGCTAACTGAATAGGCTTACTAAGAAAAATAGATAGACATAATCATGCTGATTTGTAGTGGAACATTCTCAGAAGTCTTCCTGTAGTCCTATGAACCATTAAATAATGGTCAACAACATGGACAACATGTGTCTTTGCTATAACTATGTTGCACCAAATTACAGCTTCAGCAGGTGAGTCAAATAGATGTAAAGCTGTAAAGGTCCAGATCAACATCCTGTGTTGTTATTCCGCCATTTGTCAACACCATTCTTATGTTTGCACTGGTAACATTACTAGCTCAAGGAACAAAGACTGTGTTTGCAGAAGAGTAGGAAAAGAAGGGACTAATGATATTAAACAGCAAGTCTATAAACTTAAACTTAAGGTCTTGTAGCACTGTGGGAATTCAGTCCACCTATCTTAAGGCTTCTGCTTGGCTACATTTAAGACAAGCATCTAAGTTAAAAATACAGATAGAGGAGAGATGTATGACTGACTAATGGTGAAACTCATGCACATCTTGTAAGGCAGGCATGTAAAATTATTTAGGTTACTGAAATCCTACTGGCACTTATGCCAATGTCAATAAAATTATAAACAGAAACTTTATCTTTGCTGTGCAGGAGCACAAGCCAGCAATTTCAAGAAGTAGGCTTTACTGAAATCAGTGGGAAATCTTATGATCTGTTTGCAAACTGAAAAAGCTTAAGTGCTTTCAAATTTCAATTGTTTCTTAAGAAAATCAATTCCATCAATTTTACAGTACCTTGCCCAGAAATTGACTCTATTAAAAAAAAAAAAATAATAAAAAAATAAAATAAAAAAAATCTACTCCTTTGTTGCTGTGTGTGCCCATGGTTCAAACCCCCCTTGTCCCAGATACTAGCGTTTATTCCCCACTAGGGCCGAGAAGCCACCATGACTCAGCAAGAAAGATGGCAAAATGGCATTTATTAGGAGTAATGAACACCTTATATACCTTAATCACTTAGTCTACACCCTCTAGGGTGTACGTTTGAAATGCACGCCCAAGACACATCACAAGGTAAGGGACTGAACAGGGGAGGTACTATGAACGTCACAGCCCGAATCCTCATTAGCGCCTACAACATCTTACCCTCCCCGAATACAACAGGGTTCTGCCTCGTTAATGCTCACAACACTCCTTGCTTAGCATCACAGTATCACAGTCTGGTGCGGGTGGGAAGGGACCTTAGAGATCATTGAGTCCAAGCCCCGGGATTCGAACCTGCTGTGTAGCAGAGTGGCACTTCTACTACTTGCACCACAGGGGGCAATTTTGCTGATTTTTCCTCATACGATTTCTACTTTAAAGACCTGGTAAGGCCTCATCTGGAGTACTGTGTCCAATTCTGGGCTCCCCAGTACAAAAAAAAAAAAGACAGGGATCTCTTGGAAAGAGTCCATTGGAGGGCCACAAAGATGGTGAAGGGCCTGGAGCATCTCCCCTATGAAGAAAGGCTAAGTGAACTGCGTCTGTTTAGCCTTGAGAAAAGAAGACTGAGGGGGGACCTGATCCAGGTCTATAAATATCTGAGGTGTGGGGGGCAAAGTGGCAAGGCTAGACTCTTTTCAGCAGTGTGTGGAAACAGGACAAGGGGAAACAGCCAGAAACTGGAGCATAAGAAGTTCTGCATGAATGTGTGCAATAACTTCTTTATGGTGAGGGTGGCAGAGCTGCCCAGGAGTCTCCTTTGCTGGAGATATTCTATTGAATATTTATTGGAGATTTATTGGAGATAAATTGGAGATATTCTATTGAATATCTCCAGAGAAGGATTGGATATTGATTGAATATCATCCTGCCTGGATGCCTACCTGTGTGGCCTGGTGGCACAAGTGGTAGGAATGCCGCCTTGCAACACCAGAGCCCGGGGTTCAAATCCCCCCAGTGGTGCAAGTGGTAGAAGTGCCACTCTGAAGCACAGAGGCTCGAATCCTGGGAGTTGGACTTGATGATCTCTAAGGTCCCTTCCAACACGCACGAGACTATTACTATTACTATTACTATTACTACTACTACTACTACTACTACTACTATTACTGTGTGACCTGTTGTAGGGAACGCGCTTTGGCAGAGGGGTTGGACTTGGTGATCTCTGGAGGTCCCTTCCAACCCCTACAATTCTGTGATTCTGTGATTCATTTGTTTCCATTTGGTGCAAACAATTTTATTTTCATATGTATGATTCTATACTTAGTGGCGATTGAGATTTTTTGGGGCATGATTGCTTTCTGCATAATCTAAAGTAATAGGAATGTGGGAGAGAAGGAATAAGGCATGTCTTGGTTTCCTTTCTTTTATTCTTGCCAGGATAAGAATACTGGCCATAATATTAAACAGAATTGTAAACATATTAACAATGATCATAAAAGTGAGAAAATATAAAAATTAATGTAATAAAAAATGAATGTAACTCAAGGAAATAAGAGAGTTTTGTCTTGCCACCTTAGTTATTCATGTTCGGCAAACAGGAAAAATGGCTGAACTGTGGGAGCAAAGATTATTTTAGCTAATTAAATACACTCCTGTTTAATGTGTTCATTAGAGCAATAAGTGTGTTATTTGTCTAAACATTACACTTTTTTTTTTTTTAAATCTGTACTGTGTAAACATTTGTGCAAATCAATTGTATAAGACAATGAAAGGAGAATATACTTAGAGTGTTTAGCACTATAGGGTGAACGTGAGATTCTGTCATAATGAATATTGTTTATCGCTGACATTTCCTTTTTAAACATGAAGAGAATATAGAGCAGATATAGAAACTGTCAGGGATATAGCTCCCCATTACTCTCTGCTCCCCAAAATTATGAACTACATGTTTGCAAAAGCTGCTGTATGCATATTGTAGTTTACTGATATGGCTTAGGCAAATAGCCATAGTATATATTTGGCTTACAAGGAATAACAACAGAAACAACAACAACAAATTGGAAAAACACAAATCTAATAGATCTTTTCCTCTTTCAATGTGACCTTCCAAGATTCCTCAGGAATTAGTGCCAGCATCTCCATGCAGAAATCTCAATGACAACTCCTTACCTTACTTTTGTTTTTCTCATTCCACTACACTTCACAGTGTCGAAGTATAAAAATTATATATATTCCAGCTAACTTTGAGAAAATAAGAATACCTCAGTTTACCTTCTAATATCCATGAATAATTTCTTTTTGTTGCCCAGATAATTCCCAGATGTTTTCTTCTGCTTTTCCAGCAATGGCTCATAGGAATAGTCTAAGAAGACTAGGAGGTACATGCTTAATTTCATAAAATCTTGAACAGGTGTCTGAATTGTATGTAACCTGATTCATTCAATAATCTGCTTGCATGTGTATTAACTATTAAATATAATTTTACAAAATCAAACAACAACATGCTTGGTATGTGTAAACACATTTTATGTTTACATGTGAAAGTCTAAGGTATATGCATTGTAAAATTTCTGCAAATCTGCAAAACCTGCAATAGTTTTACTCAAAACTCTGACAGAAGCATCTATAATTACTCTTATGTTACCATTTGAACTGCAGCAGGAAATTGTGAAAGAGGTTCCAAAATTGTTAGGAGTTTAATTGTAATTGTATGTATTTGAATTTTAAATATGCTTATTGGTCTGAATCATGAGTTTTATTAGGGCCAGACTGGAACATTTAATTGCAGCAAATGGAGACTGTCCCTATCATGTTTGCAGAAAAGTCCCTTAACCCAAGCAGGCAGCAGCTGCTTCTACTGCTGCTAGATACAACCTGTTCTGCTCCATCAGTTCTTATGCCTGTAGGAGTCAATCACTGGTTGATGGTGCCCTCCTTTCTCATACTTTCCCCCCAGAGAACTACTGAAGCAAAGTATTCACTCAAATTGTGAACAATAGTAACATCTTCAGTTTAGAAAACAGTTTGAATCTGGAAGAATCTGTCTTCCTGCAGAATGAAAATTCAAGCCATACAGACAAAATTTATGGTTTAAAGAATCAAATACCGAAAAACACTATACTGATACAGACTATGATTGTTATTTTAATTAGTAAAGAATTTCCTTTTTTTTTTTTTTTTTTTCCTTTTCCCCTGAAGCATTTCTACTTCATTAAAAAAAAAAAAAAAAAAAAAAAAAAAGTATCCATATGATTGAGGGGTACATAGTAGTGTGAATCTCATTTAAACATGAATACTTTTTATTATTACTATTATTATTTTATTTTATTTTTTTAAATAGGGATATTTTCTGCATAACAAGTGGGCTCTTCAGCTGAGTAATGCCTCTCACAGGACAAGAACTTATGCAAAGAGAAACAAATAAAGAAATAAAAAGAAAATAATAGGAAACAGAAATAATAAAAGGAAACTTAAATGTCAGCTATGGATTTCCCTTTCTGTTTGTCTACTAATCTAAAAAAAGTAGCCTTTTCCTCTAGAAATACTGCCCTACTGGTAATATATATATATATATTGAGAGAGAGAGAGAGAGAGAGAGAAAGAGCAGAATAATCTTAAAGGTAACAGGCAATGATGCAGTTTACTTCCAGAGTACATTATTTGATACTTTATTCTTTTTTGTTGTTGTTGTTGTTCTATTCTTTTTTGATGTTGTTGTTGTTGTTGTTCCTTAAAATTGTATTCTTACTGAAAGTAATGCTTTCCTACTTGCAGAAATTGCTTTTATTCTGTACTGGAAGTTAATGAATGGAAGTACATTAAACTCTTCTTGCTAGTGAACTGATCAACATGACATCATTTTAAAGCATGTGGTGTCTCCCAGGGCTTGGTACTGGAGCTGCTTCTGTTTAACATCTTAAAGGTCAATGAGGGGATCAGGCCCAGTCAGCATAGGTTTATGAACGGCAGATCCTGTCAGACAAAACTGATTTCATTCTACGACTAGGTGACCCACTTGGTGGATTAGGAAAAGGCTGTAGATGTGATCTACCTGGACTTCAGTAAGGCCTTTAACACTGTCCCCCACAACATCCTCATGGAGAAGCTGTCTGCCCATGGTCTGAATGGGCATACACTCTGCTGGGTGAAACACTGGATGGATGGCCAGGCCGAGAGGGTTGTGGTCAAGGGAGTTAAATCCAGTTGGTAGCCAGTCATGAGTGGTGTCCCCCAGGGCTCAGTACTGGGGCCACTTCTACTTAACATCTTTATTAATGATCTTGATGAGGGGAATGAGTGCACCTTCAATAAGTTTGCAGACAACGCCAAGTTGGGAGAGAGTGTTGATCTGCCTGAGGGGAGAAGGGCACTACAGATGGACCTGGATAGATTGGATTGATGGTCCATAGGAAACTGTGTGAGTGCTGGGTCCTGCAGTTTGATCACAACAACACCAGTCAGGCCTACAAGCTTGCAGAGGAGTGTCTGGAAAGATGACTGATGGAAAGGGACTTGTTGTACTGATGGACAATTGGCTGAATATGAGCTAGCAGTGTGCCTAGGTGGCAAAGATTGCCAATGGCATCCTGGCTTGTATCAGGAATGGTGTGGTGAGCAGGACTGAGGAAGTCATCCTGCCCCTGTACTCAGCACTCGTGAGGCCTCACCTTGAGTACTGTGTTCAGTTTTGGGCACCTCAGTACAGAAAGGACACTGAGGTGTTGGAGCAGGCCTAAAGAAGGGAAAAAAGAGTTGTGAAGGGCCTGGAGAATCAGCCCTATGAGGAAAGGCTGAGGGAACTGGGGTTTTTTAGTCTGGGGAAAAGCTGAGGACAGACCATATTGCTCTCTTCCAGTGTCTGAAAGGTGCTTACAGTGAGAGTGGGACTGGTCTCTTCTCACTGGTGACAGGTGACAGGATGAGGGGAAACGGCCTCAAGTTGTGCCCAGGTAAGTTTAGGTTGAATATTAGGAAACACTTCTTCACAGAAAGGGTTGTTAAGCACTGGAGTAGGCTCCCCAGGGCAATGGTTGAACTGCCATCCCTGGATGTGTTTAAGAGCTGTTTGGATGTGGTGCTCAAGGATATGATTTAGCAGAAGGTTGTTAGAGTTAGGGTACTATGGTTTAGGCTGCAGTTGAACTTGATGATCTTTAAGGTCTTCTCCAACCTTGAGTGATTCTATGATTCTATAATAAGAAGCAGAACAGGATGGTAGGAAGACAGGAAAGATGGAAGGCAGGAAGGGAGGGATCTAATAAGCGAGGACATGACAGAAGAAAAAATCCTTCATATAAAGTAATTTAAGTAACTGAAGGTTAGTAGAGCTGTGTAGCTATCTGTAGTACCATACTGTTTTTTTATCTCAGTAAAAGGAAATCATAATTATGACAATGACAGTACTAGTAGACATTTTATGGGTGGACACAAAGACACTGCGTATGTAAATTTAAGCTATAGATGCTCTAATGTGAATCTTTGCCCGAAGTTCTAACCGATGTAGTAATCATATACAATACTATATTAAAAAAAAAAAAGAAAAAAGAAAAAAAGAAAAAAAAGAGAGAGAGATCAGAAAATGGTCAGCAGTTTTAATGTAGAGAGTTAATGTTTATAACAAGAGCTTGATTAAATTCATGACTAGGAGCTGATTAGTGATTAGTGATCAGATGGAGTCAAGTTAGTCCAAACTCATGTCACTTTATTTTAAGCTCTTTAATGAACTAAGAATTTAGGCCACCTCGTTTAGATTCCCCCAGGACAGAAAAATATCTCATCATCCTCAGAAATTTCTTAACTCACTAAGAGCACACTCCAGTATATGTCTCTCTCATTTCTGACTGTAAAGCAAAATAACACTATCTAGATTTCCAGGTTAAAATGTGCTGTGAAGCAGACTTTGCCTTGTCGTCAAAGGGTACAATATGTCTTGTGCCATGCTGATGAAAATCAAGAGCTTTAATTCTTGTAAGAAAATAATTGGAGGCATCCACAGTAGAGCCAGAAAGTCAAATAAATGTTTAACTTAGCTTTTTTATCCACAGCTTTCAGTCATTGAATAATACTGTGAAATAATTATTCTACATTCAAACTACACTCCGAATGACTACAATTCTGATTGAGATAATCTGCAATTGTAGAATAAGTACATTTGGCAATACTTACAGGGATAAACAAAAAATAGGAAGAGCATATACCTGGCAGACAGGAAATAAACTTTAATGAAAAACAAAGAGAACTACCTATCTAAACTAGACTTTTGAATGAAGTGTAAGGAAAGATGCAGTATGTGGTACATGGAGTAATAAAATGCTCATAAACCTTTCTTCAGTGCTACCTATCCTTATTATTTCCAGTTTTAATTTAAAGTTCTTTGAATATGGACAAAGCACTTTTCACTATTTAGTTTTTCTCACTATTGTCTCTAATTGAGTTAGGTCTTTAGGCAGGCTCTTCAGCTTGACAGATTCCAAAGTATACTTTTTAAACTCGTGAACTTTGCTCACAGGATAGCTGGATTTCCCATAATTATATATTTCATATAATGGTCAACAATATTAAGAAGTATTTGTTAGCAATATGCTTGAATACTAGTAAATTCAGAAGGGGGAAAAACAAAAACAAAAAACAAAAACAAAAAAGAAAAACAGAAGAAGAAGAACTGTACAAAATATCTGAGAAAAAAAATGAAAACAAAATATGTAAATAGAATCTGGGTACTGATTATAATATTAATCTCTAAATTGCCTCTGAAAATAACTGTGGGCATATATTGCTTTGGATTTACGTTTGGCTAATCCAAAAAGAATTAGACTTATAATAGATTTTGTGAGAAATAAACTAATTGTCCGTGATGTATGGAATATTGGTGCTGCAGTTAATAAGTCTGTTTTCAGAATCAAACACATCACAATAATATTAGGCACCTCCTATCACAACATTCAAAATGGCAGTTAGAAACACAAGGCAATTTTGCCTTTCATTTAAAATTTCTTGTTATCTTAAGAACCTTAATATGTTCTGACAATCCATCATCAAGCAATCTAGTTTTTTTCAGGGTAGCTTTTCTGGCTTAAGCCTTCACAGCAGCTGGAGTCCTATACAAGGAACATCCACTGCCCTGAAATCACTGTTCTTCCTTTTAATGTACTCCACAGGTTACCAGCATGAAAAGAAGTTTCACTTTTTCTTTGAGAAAGATCCTGATTAAACCATCACATACATTTGGTACAATGAAAAACCTGCTTAAAAAGGACCTGCTACATCACTACATAATTTTCACTGTGTTCACATTATGGAAATCAGTGTCAGACAAGAAAAAAATTGATTTTACATATTTTTATTATGCTTAAAATTAATCTAATTAAGAGCTAACTGAAGGAAATTTCTCGTTTAGAAACATACATACCTTTGTTTATTTCTCATTCTACAGTTCAATAGCCTTGGGTTTCTTCCTTCTGCATTGCTTTTGAATAATACTTCAAACAGTCTGTTGAATTTAACTACAAATTGAAAGTCTTTAATTTTATTTCCTACATATGAACCAGGAATCATAATTCAACATGTAGATACCTGCATTTCTACTCCTAAACATCAAACTGAAGTTACATTCAGTTATAACTTATTCAAGTAATGTTTAAAAACAATAGTATTTTTCATAATCTATAACTAATTCAATTATATGTTCACACATATTTTCCTCATTTTAATTCTGAAAGTTTCACATTTTCTGTCCTAGTACCATCTATATTTCTGAATATTTTTTTCTAATTTTTAATTTTTCCATAATTCTTTTGTTTGTTTGTTTGATTTTTAATTCTAGAAATTCCAGTATCTTGAGAAAACAGTTCTACACTGTTCTGATTTTTCTCCATAATATTTTCTAAATGTATTCTAATTTGTATCTAAATTTTCCAGTATATTCTAGAAACCTTGTACATTGGTATTGCACTTGTACTGAAAAACATGCATTAACTTAATATGATGCATAAAAGAATAATTTTCATCCTTAAAATAACTACTGAAAGGCTTATCATCCTCTACTTCATTCAGTAAGGTTTTACAGTGAAATAACCACAGGTTTTCTGTTTGTGTGTTTGCGTCTGTGTGTGTGATGTTTTTTTTTTTTCCCTCTGTAAACTGAAGGAAATTTAATATATGACAGTTCTTATGAGGTGAATCATATTATACCAAATTACATTTTCAAGTAACTTATAAATATGCTTAGAATCTGTAGCAAATATATCTTTTCATAACAAGACTGTCCAAATGCAAATATATCAATCTGAAATCTAGATTTTGAGAAAATTTTGTTCCGGATATAATTCAAGTGTAATTCTGCTGTATGAAGGTGGAGAAGTAATCCTACTTTGGCTTCAACGATACAAGGGAATAGATGTGATCAATGTTGAATGAAGCATTTAATGATGAATACTGGCAAAAAAGGAAACTGTAAAGAAAGAAAAAAAAAAAAGTGAGGTATTGATGTCTTTCATTAGAAATTATACTATATTTTCTGTGATGGAGTGACTGAAAGGAAGAGCAGCTGATGTTATTTATTTGTAATTTATTTGTAATTTATTTATTATTTTAATAATAATAATAATCATCATCATCATTTTTTATAAAATAACAAAATATGGATTTAAAGGGTGAACTAATCATTGAATGAAGAATTGGCTAGGTAGATGCATCTGGAGAGTTGCAGTGTCTATGTCCAGATGGATATCTGTGATGGTATCACCGGAGGGCTGTCTATTGGGACCAGTACTGTTTAAGTTAGAGGTTTTGAAGAGGGTCCAGAGGACAGTCACAAGAATGATCAGAGGGCTGGAACACCTCTTCTTTGAAAGCAGGTTGTGCGAGTGAGGCTTGCTCAGTTCAGAGAAGAGAAGGGAGACATCATTGTGAGGGGTAACAGTTTTAAACAAAAGGAGGGGAGATTTAGGTTAGATTAATCAGGGGTAAGTTTTTTCACTGAGAGATGGTGAAGTTCTGGAACAGGCTGCTCAGTGAGGTTGTAGATGCTCCATTCATAGAGTCATTCAAAGCCAGGTTGTATGGGGCAACCCGATGTAGTGCTTGATCTAGCAGTTGCCAACGCTGCCTTCTGCAGGTAGTTTGCAACTAGACAATCTCTGAACTCCCTTCCAAAACAAGCCATTCTTTGATTCTATAATTCTATGATTCTACAAATCTATGATTCTGTGATTCTGTTAGTATCTTTATTAATGGCATAAATACTGAAATCATTCTTCATACAATCATTTATTTGTTACTTTTAATTTTGTTTTCAGGAATTAGTCTGGAGACAATAAAATTGCCCAACATGCATTAAATACCTGAATGTCATTTTAGATCAATCATGTGATAAATACTTAAAAAAGTCATAGTAGCATGAAGAGCTCGCATTAATTTGCATAAGAAGAATATTGTTGTTAAAGAGTTTTGGTAGTGTGAGGGAAAAACACAAATAAAGGAAAAACACTGAGTAGAATACTGTTTCTTCAGTGTATATATTATTCATAATAAAAACAAGAAACCATTGTATGAACAATGAAACATTGTACAAACAAGAATCATTTGTACTGGGAGAAATATCTCAAAGAAATTTAGCCCAAATCTGTGCTCAAAGAAATGCCAGATTTAGCACTGGAGCACTGTATAGTAAGATATTGGTGTGGATTTTGTACTGATAGTCTTATATGGATTTTATAAAAGCTACAGAAAATTTTGTAACTTCAAATAAATACACTGAATTTAATTGAAATTCCTAACCGTAATGAAAACAATAAACAGTTTAAAATGTTGAATTATTATACTAATTATCATTAAATTAGTTTACAGCTATGTTTGACACCAGGAATTTTAAAGATGTTCTTGTGGTTTAACCCAGCAAGCAGCTAAGCATCATGCAGCTGTTCACACTCTCCCTCCACAGCAAAAATTGGAACAGAATTGAATAAAACTTGTGAACTGACATAAAGATAGTTTAATAGGACAGAAATAGAAGGCAAAATAATACTACTAATAATGAAAAAATAATATGTAAGCCAAGTGAAGTGCAACACAATTGCTGACCACCCACTGACTGATGCCCAGTCAGTTATTGAGAAGGGTTCACCCTCTCAGCCAGCTCCCTCCAGTTTTATTGCTGAGCACAATGTAGTGTGGTATGGAATGTCAGTTTGGCCAGCTGGGTTCAGTTTTCCTGGGTCTGTACCCACACAGTTTATTTTGCATCCACAGCTTCCTTGCTGTCATGACAGCACGGGAGAAGTCCTTTACTTAGTGTAATATTGCTGTACAGCAACTAGTAAACTAGTATTTAAATAATTATATAATTATATATAAAAAATATAATTTATTAAATAAATATTTAATAAACTAGTTTTATCATCATTATTCTCACTCAAAATCAAAAACATAACACCTATGCTGCTACTAAGTAGAAATTCACTCTATCACAGTGAAAATCAGAACAGAGTTATAAGAATTAAATGTAAATATGTATAGCACATAGAACTGGAAACTTTGGATTCATCTTACTGTTTCATAGTTGTGGGGGTAGATTTAACTGTGAGCAAGTCACCAAAGAGCTTATCAAACTCTTTGGTAGACCTTATCACTGTGAATCCCTGGAAGACCACAGTGTGAGACAAGAACAAGCAGGGTCTGTTTGCTTCTAAGGCTGGACAGGAGGTTCCATTGATATGCATTGTTAATCCTATTATTCTTAAGGAACCTTTCATCCTTTATCAGTGTTGTTTGGGAGAAGCTGAGACCAATTAACTGATTAGAAGAACTGTTAGGGGAACAGGAATGTCTTGTTTGTAAGTGAATGCTATATAAGATGTATGCTGAACACAATAAAGACACTACCCTGATGCTACAAGAAACTAAGAGAGCTCTCTAACTCGACTGAGCACCAACACATAGTCAATAATATTATTTTATGGAAATTTAAATAAAATATATGGAAATATACTATACTTATTTACCCCTTCTTTTCCCACCTTTTCAACGAAATCTTCAATTATCTCTTTCATTTTTTTTTAATATAGTTTAGAAATATTTCACTGATTATCCTTATTTTTTCCATGCAAGATCAAACTACAATTAACTTTCAGCAACATTTTACTCCAATAAACACAGAAACTGACAAGGCAGAAGTTCCTAATCTTGCACTGGAAGTATAGGAAACTATAAATATACACAGAAAAAAATATATTTTATATATATTTTGCATGTTTGTATTCATACGTAGCTGATTTCAAAGTACTATCATTCAAGTTCACCTTTGGAAATAAGAGTATCCTTAAAAACAAGTATCAAGTTCTGCTTACTTGGAAATAAGGAGTTGTGGAAGTTCAGAGTTAGATCAATGGGACAATTCATAAGTCTTAGAGGATTTGTTCAGTTTTGCTTCTTGCCTGAGGCAGAACAGAGTTCATCTGCTTACAGTGTCCTTATGTGCTTGAGGTTATATCTCTTGAAACTGTAGAAAACTGAATAAAGCTGACATAATAATAATTATAATAATAAAAACATCTTAGAAACATGGAGAACAAATACTTAAGGACTGCTGAATTAAGATCATGGGAAACACATAGTTGTAGGTACAACAAAATATATGGATATGCATCTAGAGGACTTACGCTGAGTTCTTCAAAACATTTATAGTTTTTCAAAACATTTCCCTTCCCTTCTCTACACTGCCCTACTTTTCCCTACTCTTTCCCTACCCTTCTCCCTTCTCAGACCATAAAAAAATAAACAAATTGTACAGAGTAAATGTTATTGAAAATTTGAAAACATCAAGTTAAAATTATTTACTTTACTTTTAAAGGCTGAAGTGAAGATACAATCATGTCTACATCATCAACATAATATTCTGACTTGATTATATACACTTAGTGTGATGCAGAAGTTATTAAGGTTTTAGAGGCTGCCATGACTTTTACTGAATGCAAAATCCTACAGCTATAACTCACATTAGCACCGACTCCCTATAAAGTGCAAATATGTGTACATTTGTCACCCATTCTTATACAAAACAAAAGTAAAAACAAAAAACAAAACCAAAAAGGGCTAATCTACTTGCCTGTGCACTTTCCATAATTCAGAAAATGTTATTTAACAGAAATAATTTTTTTTAAAAAGTCTTTAATAGCCACATACAATTCACTGTGTGCCTTAAGAGATTAAGTTACTGTTCCTATTATAATAATGCTGTTAAAAAATAGAGTAATATTTAAATTATATTTCAAAGGAATATTTCCAAAGTTAGAGGTAAAATGCATGTCATTAGTATTCAATGGGAGTTGAGTTCCTAAATGTTCTTCATGCTTTTAGAAGTCTCTCTTTTATTTTTTCCTTTATTTTTTCCTTTTTTTTTTTTTTTCTTTTCTTTTTTTCTTTTCTTGAAAGACATTTACAGCATGCTCTAAGTCAATCAAAGTCAACTGAAAGTTTCTCATTTGGTCAGGAGTCTTTGACATGTCTTAGTTTGTCCCCACTGGTGGCAACATGAAAATCCATTGAATTCTGTCTTCAGAACAAGTCCCTAAACTATCCTTCTTCTTACAGTGTGCACAATTTTCTTTGATATGTTTATTTTCCTCAAAATACTCACAGTTATATAGTTTGCCTGCAAATAAGCCACGTGTTTCTGATTAATTTGTTCTATTACAAGAATTCTAAGTGACTTCACTGTGTTTCTAATTTTTAACTTAGCATAGTGGTAAATTTTCCTCCAATTAACTAAATAAATAATTAAAGGGAACAAAACACTCTTTCCTACCCACACCCCTTACTATTTTATGCTTGCCCTACATTGAATATGTTTTTAAAAATTGTGCAATACTCTGCAGGCAAAGTAAGAGTGTGAAAAGGAAATGTACAATGAAAATCCATACCTGTTAGTGTGAAGTACTTTTCCAAGAAAAAATACCCCTTTTACATTTTAGCATTGACTTCAGGTTCCTGAAACAACAGAAACAAGGGCTGTGTTTAAAATTACTGTTATTCATGAACATTTCCTCTACTTAATTTACTGTTCTGTATCAATTTTTTTGATTATCTTATCTTTCAGAGAAGAAAACACTCAGTTCCAGATGAATAAAACTGATTTTTTAAATCAGTGGCATGCAAGACTTTAATATTCATAGTAACTGGGTTGAGCAATAAACTGAAAGGATATGATACCAAAGAATATAATTCAGAGTCAGGATAATTTTATATGTTGCTACCTTGATATGTGACAATGGTAGCAGAATTTTGTTTCTTTTTAATAGCTCTGCATTTCTTGACCAAAAACATGTTACTAAGGGCACTCTGCCATTTCTTAAAACAACATTTACAGAATCATAGAATCACAAGGTTGGAAAGGACCTATAAGATCATCTAGTCCAACCGTCCTCCCTTTACCTTACGTACAGAAAACCCCTAAACCGTATCTCCTAGCTCCCTATCCAGATGCTTCTTGAACACTGCCAGTGATGGCAACTCTACCACTTCCCTGGGCAAGCTATTCCAGTGCCTGACCACACTGTGAAAAAAAGGTCCTTCTTATGTTCAGTCTAAACCTCATCTGATACAACTTGTGGCCATTTCCTTGGGTCCTGTTTGTTGCCTGGCAGAAGAGGCCAAGCCCCTGCTCATCACAACCTCCCTTCAGGAAGTTGTAAAGTGCAATGAGTTCTCCCCTGAGCCTCCTCTTCTCCAGGCTAAACAATCCCAGCTCCCTCTCAACTATCTCAGCCTGCCTTCAAAGGAGAGATGCTCCAGCCTTCTGAGAATCTTCATGGCCCTCCTCTGTACTAATTCTACCAATTCCATGTCCTTCTTCTACTGGGGACTGCAGAGCTGAATGCAGTACTCCAGGTTGGGTCTCACAGGTATGGAAAACATTGAGAGTATCGTTTTCCTCAGCTTGCTGTTCATATTTCTTTTGATGCAGTTGCTTTCTCGGCTGCAAGTGCATGTTCCTGGGATATGTTCAGTTTCTCTTGAACCAACAAACATCTCTTCTCCTCAGGACTGCTATCAGTTTCATCCTCATGTCTGTTTAAGACTGCCCAAGCTGGATGCAGAATCCTGTACTTCACATCAATCTACGCCCGTGACAAGGGGGCAGTAGGCCTGTGGGCCCCCTGGCTCCCAAAAATGAGAAGGGGAAAAGGGAAAGGGGTAGGGACATGGCAGATGGGCTCAGAGACAAAGAAACAAAACAAAACAAAACAAAACAAAACAAAACAGAGCAGCTTTAACAGTTTAAGGAGGAAAATGATTTTACTGACTATATCAGAATCACACACACAGAATTATCAAGACTGGAAAAGACCTAGAAGATCATCTAGTCCAACCATTACCAATACTTCCCAGCTAAATCATATTCCTCAACACAACATCCAAACATTTCTTGAACACTCCCATGGTCGGTGACACCACCACCTCCCTGGGCAGTGCATTCCAATGCCTGAGTACCCTTTCCGAGAAGTAATCAGGAATGCAAGATAACACAATATAATACAATCTAAATTGAGGCTAATAAATAAAATAAAAGAGAGAGTTTCCAAAACTGAAGGGCCTACTTGAATGAAGGTGCACAGCTTGGAAGGTGCAGCGTCTATACTCACTGCCAGCCAGCAAGAGAGAGAGTGAACTTTTGTCCCAGATCAAGATCCTGTGACTTCTGTGACGTATCTTCCTTCTCTGATTGCGAGGTCCCTGGGATATGTAGATTTTCTTCTCTTTTGAAAAGCAGGTGTCTTGAAACGAACCACAGGTAACAGAGTATTTTACTACATTTTATCAATTACTCGATTTGTAGGGGTCTAAGTGATCAGGTGATCAGGTCAACCTGAACTCATATCTTTTATTTGTAAATACCTCATAGAACACATGGGAATTTCCACATGAATGATTATTTATCAATGAATTCTTCCACTTTTCAATTGTCTTTTTCTCTCTCTTTTTTTTTTTTTCTTTTTTTTTCCCCCTAGTGAGATATTTTTCTACCAGTGAAAATTTTCCTTATCATTTTGCAAGTAGAGCAATTCTTAATCAGTTAGTACATGTCTATTGAGCCATATGGGTTTCCATATGGCATTTCTTTTGATGACTGTGCCATATTTGATATCTTACCCATGTGCATGTCTGTGTAATCAAGTGTTTTATCTTTAATTTTGTGCACTGATGTGTAGAAGATACCTCTGAGTGCATTAGCACATTTCTCTTTTATCTGTCTATCATTAGCTTGGAGAATAGCATGTTCACACATTCTCTAATTGAGTAGTTAATTGGTCTAAGAGAAGGTATGGTAGCATTAAATGGCTTCTGTCACAAATAGTAGGAAAATCTTCTCTTTGGTTCTGAACATTTTATTGCCACAAAGAAGCAAAGTGAAATACATCCTGAGGAATTCAAAGAGAGAAATTGGAGAATAAAAGAATAAAAGAATAAATAAGTAATAAAAAGACTTTAAAACCACCGGGGGAGGGGTGGTGGAGAAGAAGAAAAAAGAACAACAAAAATGAAAATAAAACAAAAAAATATAAGGAACATATTTTAATCCTTTTACTATTTATTTGATTCAAGAATATCATAAAATGACATTAAATATCATAAAATGAGAAAACTACTTGTTTAGAGTGTGGTAAGCAGGTGGGATTTTATTTATTTATTTATTTATTTTCTTCAAAGAATCATTCCAACTTAACAAGGTTTTTATAGATAAATATATCCGAAAATGCATACCTCAATATCAAATATTTAACCAAGATTTATTACTTACTTGATATAAGTAGATGCAATTATGATTTTATATCACAGCATTTTTCTATCTTTCTACAGAAATAAAGGGAATTTGCCATTTTATGTAAGGATAGATGCAATTATGGAATATCAAATGAATAAACATATGCAAGTATGATCAGAACCTTTGGCTTGTATCTTGCATCACTTAAGTGTTATCTATCTACTACATCTTTTCATATAGGATAGTTGACTGCCTTTTATATGGCCTTCACATTTATAAAGTGCACTTTTATTTCTGTTACAGATAAGTGATTGTTTCTTTGCTTTCATCTATATTTATTTGCAAGGAAAACTAGCTGTCTGTGTTCTAAAGTAAAATGAAGTGTATTGACAATGTGATATTTTTCATAGTTTCCCAGCATTGGATGAAATAATTGTTAAAAAGTCTTACTAATTTTGAAAAGGAAACAGGAAAAAGATCATCACTATTAATATTTATCTGTGAATCTGTAGTAATTCGACCACTTACAAGGAAACTGAAAGAGTTAAGCATGACTCAGGGACACTGTCTTTCAATTTTTCGTTCTGATGCTTTGCAGAGAGGCAGGACCACCTTTTCCTAAGAGTACAGAACATTGGTTTTAAGGGAGATGATTAGCATCACCATTTGTTTTTGAGGATAGGAAATATGATGTGTTCTTGGTCTAAGCTTATTTCCAGAATTTGAATAAAAACAAACAAACAAACAAACAAAATCCACTTCTAGAAACACATCAATATTTTGAACATAGATTTTAAATAATTACTTAAAATTAACTTATTAGGATCTACAATGAAGCAAGGAAGTTAGTATTTTGCAAAAGGGGTAAAAACAAAAATCATACAAAATTATAAAATAAATTTAGGAAATTTGGAAATATTTTCATTTGGAAATATTTTGAAAACCTCACACACATGAACACCTTGTAAAGCTGACTCCCTTCCAACCCTTACAATTCTGCAGTTCACTGATAATATACAGAACTGGATTTTGTTTGCATTGACTTGGCAAAAAACTGCCCTGTTTTGCTTTCATAGTGAATATTTATGGTAACAGAAAGACAAGTTCATTGCTGATGAAATTGTTTAAGGGACAAAAAAACATACTGGAACCCTTTTGCATTCTTTTCACACTGCTTCTGACTCTTCATATAATCACTCAACCAAGTAGGGTGCTTAGATACCCAAGATCTGAAGTCAATTTTGTTAAAAATAAAACTAAACCTGTAGGGTATGTAAGTAAGATCAGGTGCAAATATGAAGATTTCATCTCAGTACACAGATTTTTGTTTGCTTGTTTTTTCAGTAATTTCATTTGCTTGTTTATTTTCAGAGAAGATATGGTTGGGCAAGTTTTTGTTTGTTTGTTTTGGTTTTTAGTTGCTTTTTATTTATTTACTTATTTATTTATTGTTATTCAAAACTAAACCTACATCTGTTTTTGCTAAGGGGAAGACATGAAAATGGAGACAATCAAGCAAGTGAGAAAAAGGCAGAATGAAGCAGAAAGAGAGCAGGTGGCACTGTGAATTTACAACCTTTTATTCAGTTTCTATCTAAAAAGAACTGTCCTTACTGCAGTGCTTGCAGCCTGAAATGCACTCCATCATTCCACTCTGAAACTCTAATAAGTCCAGATGTGTGATGGCCTTCAGCACTAAATCAGACTTCACTTCTAACATGACCTTCCCCTAGGCATAATATCTCTAGTTCTGACTACCTATGCACAAATTAAATCAAGGTGCTTTAGACATATCTTCTTTAGCAGTTTTACATATTGTCTAGAATAATGGACATCAAAGATATTTCAGTTTCTGACTTACCCTTTTCCCAAGTTGGATTATTATGGTAATTATGTGTTTAGATCTGAAAGAGAAAGGAATAAAATACAATAGGAAAAAAAATAAAAATAAAAAAATCCTGTGCATTCTAGGGATGGCAACTGAATAAAAAGCATATATAATTCAAAAATAATTCTTTGGTGCATTTATAATTTCATTTAAGATGAGAGAATAAAAGGTGTGATAAAATAGCAACAGCATGCTATTCTTTCCGCAAGCTCATTGATTTGTTATAAATACATATATATATATATACACTATACATATAGTATATATATATTTATAGTCAGTGTTTATGATAAATTAGATAAATTAGAATTAAGCTCCAAGGGACTATGCATATAGTTTTTGGACAGTACTCCCCTCAATGGGAAATAATGTTGGCCTACCCACTAAGCATTTCCCAAATTTTCCAAAATTGAGGGATGGACAGAACACAAAGCTTTTTGAGATTATTATAATCTCTGACTAAATTGTTGTTTCAATCTCCACCAGAGACAGCAGGAAACAACATTTCAATTTAAAGCAACTTTCCATGTCTCAGTTTGGAACTTCAATTAGTTTTAAAATTTTACTCAATAAATGGTGGAAGGAAAGCTTGCTTTTGTGAGTGTAGAAATTTCAGTATTTGTTGTTTTAACTTAAGGATAGAACTGGTGATTAGAACAAAAACTTCTCCAAAAATGTTGTTTCAAAAACAAATAGTTAAGAGACCATTTCTGAGTTCTTCACAGAAGTCTAAATTTAAGATGGATTTTTCATGTCCTAACATGTTCTGATTACTTAGTGTTCTAGATTTTTTTGGGGAAAAAAATTAAAATCTTTACACCTTGGAGGCTGGAGTCTCAGTCATGTGATAGAAAACTGAAGGCAGACTTATGGTAGTGAACTTACTCCATGTTACTACAACACAGGAATACATCTTTCTGGAGAAGCAACTTAAGACTTTCCTTCCTCTCCTTCTACCCTTTACATAACAAGTGTTTTCAGAAGGCTGATTGCTTGATCTTTCTCTTTTTGTAAAAAAAAATAGCAAAGTTATGCTAGAATTTGGGACAAAAAGCTCAGAAAAAGCTTTAGTCAGTTGACTAATGTCTTGTTTGTGGTAAGGCACTTCAAAGGGTCTTTGTTTTACCTGACTGTGGAACAAGAATATTTATAAAACTTAGCAGATGTTTTTCTGTAGGGAATAAAATAAATAAATAAATAAATTCTTACTGCACTATTAATTCCTGGGTAAGACTCTATAGTCAGTCAGTGCATTAACAGTTCCTAGTGCCTCTGCGTACTGCCAGTCCTGTTTGTTTATTTATTTATTTATTTATTTTCTTTTGGGAGGTGGGTGATTTGGTTGGTTGGTTTTGAATTATTATTTTTTTTTTAATTTATTTACTTTATCCGGGTCTCACATCAAAAATGCTTATAACTGTTACCCTAATTTCAAATTATGATGACTAATTCTTTCTCTGATTTTACCTTTTCAGCCACTTGAATCATGTTCTGTAAACAGCAAACATGAATTTACAGAATATTAACTACTTCAAAAGCTTATGGCTTTTAGTCACACATGGAAGTATAATATAATGTCTTGTAAAGGTACAGTATTTTACATATTTTCATTCAAAGCAAATAATGTCACCAGATTCTGAACTATTACTGTAAATATGTTTATATACATTGCCATACAAACAGAAAAAATTAACTCTATTTTTCCTGGACTCTAAAATTATTTCTCAAAATTGTGTATTCTCAACAAACGAACATGACAGACATACTAAATACAGGTGATGTATTAAAACACACACACACACAAGTATTTTTTAACTTAAAAGTAAATTAAAACCATACATTTAATGTGTGTACAGATTAGCTCAGTCTTAGCAAACAATAATCACTAACTGTTTAATTTTCCTGGTCCAAACTGCTTTGTATCTTGACCTGATGAGCCATTTCAGTTACCTACCTAGCCCCTAAACTCTTGACATTTTCTTCACTAGGACTGGCTTTTCTGACTGCCACGTACAAGATAAACTGTTTTATTAAGTGAAAATGATGGTGTTGCCTCTCTGTAATGGAATCTGGAAGATGTATCTGCTTTCTTTAGAATGACATATTCAGGAAGCCAAATATTCAACCTCAAGGGAACAGTTTTCTGTGCCTCAGAGATTCAGGTTGCAGAAGTACTTCATTTTGCAGAAAATGTGAAGCTTAAGTCAAAACAAGCCTACTCACCTGATAAATAATCATGGCATACAGAAATAAATGTTTTTGCAAAAAATGGTTTAAAAATAAAGTTTAGAGTACTAATTCAGAGAGAATGGGATAGGGAATACTCAATTCATCACTATTTGCTATCTCATAAAGGTTACATTCCATAACTGTATTTCATGTCTTCTGTTGTTTGGCTTTGTTTTGTCTTCTAAGAGATAAGATTTATAATAAAATAATAATAATAATAAAAAAATAAATGAATGAATGAATGAATGAATGAATGAATGAATGAATGAATGAATGAATAAATGAAGATACTTTGAACAAGTGTTTAGGAAAAAAAATAATAAAAATATCCTTATTTTAAAATGCAATTGGATATATTTTTTCCTAAGTGTAGCTAAAAGAAACACTGTAGCATGCAATTTTTTTCTGTAGGAAAGAATCAAGGACATCCAGATATTATTATCACAGAATCACAGAATCACAGAATTATCAAGGTTGGAAAAGACCTAAAAGATCATCTAGTCCAACCAATACCAATACTTCCCGGCTAAATCATATTCTTCAGCACCACATCCAAGTGTTTCTTGAGCACTCCCATGGTTGGTGACTCCACCATCTCCCTGGGCAGTGCATTCCAATGCCTGACTACCCTTTCAGAGAAGTAATACTTCTTAATGTCCAGCCTGAATCTCCCCTGGCGCAGATTAAAACCATTCCCTCTAGTTCTATCACTGATTACACAAGAGAAGAGGCCAACCCCCAGCTCACTACAACCTCCCTTCAGGAAGTTATAGAGAGCAATAAGGTCTCCCCTGAGCCTCCTCTTCTCCAGGCTGAACAATCCTAGCTCCCTCAGCCGCTCCTCGTAAGGCCTATGCTCCAGACCCCCCACCAGCTTCGTAGCCCAATTATCTATCTAATTCCTACATCCTCCACTATTGAAAAAGCATGATGACAATGTCAATGACAGTAGGCAATAAGAAACATGCTATAGAGTCTTCATAAAATGAGAGAGCAAAATTTCTCTGATTTACGTGTGAATTGATCTACATGTAACAAATCTAGTTAATTTATTTTCCACATTATATTGAGGAAAACGTAAATAATTTTGCTATTCTGTTCCACATTTCTTTATACTTTGCAGTAAATTTAAAACTTCATAAGCCTTAACAATATTCAATTTTGGATGTTTTCTAGGATGTTTTTCCTTAGAGAATTATATAAATACTCCTCCAAAAGTAGCGTCTCCTACATTATTATGCTGACTCACAATATCAGAGGTGGATGTTGGTGATATGGAAGTAGAGGTTGAACCTTTCTGCCAATATTTCATTATATTTTGTTGCAGCAGGGGTGTCATCTGACAAAATAACGTGGAAGTGCATATGAAACAAAGGTGTGTCACTGAATTCTTCCATGTAGAAAAAATTGTTGGCTCTTTCTTGTATATCTTATGCTTTCAGGTTGGATATCAGGAAAAGGCCTTTCACCGGAGGGCTGTCAGGCACTGGAACAGCTTCTTCCGGAAAGTGGTCATGGCACTGAGCCTGCCAGTGTTCAAGTGTCTGGACTTATGATCTGTTTATTGAGTGAACCCGTGTACAGTCAAGAGTCTGATTCAGTGATCCTTATGAGTTCCTGCCAACTTGGGATATTCTGTGGTTATATGAATCTATGATTCTTTATAACAAGAAAATTTTGAAAGACAAGACAATGCTGCTGTTTCACAACAGGACAGCCTCTGTCTTTTTCTCAGAGTCCCAATTCTTCAGGACCCCTTCTGCCAGCACCTGGATGTGGACACCCAATATACCTGCAAAATGTGTAGCTCAGTAAAGACTGAAAGGAAGTAAATTATTCCACTGGTTTAGTAACTTGTAATGTAGTCATATCTTTATTTTTCTAAAACATTATTTATTCACATATATCACATATACTTGTATTTTCTCTAGAGAAAATCTTATTTAAATGGAGCAGTCAGAAAACCTTTTCCCCACAAGAAATTATAATAATTTGCATTTTTATAAAAAAGTAGTACAAAACCATATCTTTAAACAATTAAACTTTGTAATAGAGTAATAAAATTCTACTTAAAAAAAAAAAAAGTGTTCAAATAATGTGACAAACCATAAGAAGATCAAATTTTAATTTTGCACATTGCATGTCAAACATTACACATTTCAATCAGAATAATATCTAAAAGTAGCTGGAATATAAAGCCTCTTGAAAAATGGGATGGTACGTATCTAAGGGTGATAAAAAGAGAAGGTAAAGAGCGTAAACATATGTTGACTCCATCTTGTGTATTAGATGTATTTTATCATATAATTCTTTACATAACAATCATTTTGAAAGATACAAATCATAAAATAAACATATACTACCTTCCCAAAGTAAAAACTGAAAGTCAGTAATCAAATATTTGAAATGCCTGTAATAGCATAAGTTCTTCAGTTTTTTAAAGCTTGTAGAAGGATTTATTAAGACAAATTAAAAGTGAATATCTTTGTAGAATTTTTATTATATATATATGAAATGAGAGAAAGGGTTTTTTTTGTATGTTTGTTTGTTTTTTTTAAGTAGTATCCGCATTAAGCCACTCTATAAAGAACAGACCTATTTGTGTTTAGGCATACTGCCTAATACATTTAAGCTTCTTAGTCCATCCCTCTTCTCCTGAGTTAATGTCATATTAGCACATTTTATGACTGTTTTTTCATGCATGAATGTTTTTACGTGGTATGCAGAGTATTAAAATTTCCTTATGACTATTCAGACTTCTGTCCATTTGGGGGATCACTGTACTCCTGATAGCTTCTACTTAGTTAACTTAATTTCCAAACCAGTATTTCATGCTCAGTGCTTATATTGTCTTCATGTGATGTTCTCCCATGACAAAACAATCCATTTCCAAATTCTCATTTTATGAAAATATATCTTGATATTTTATCAGAGAAGCATAGGCAATCTCAGTGCTTTTATTTTTTCCATAATTTGGATAAAGCTGTGATGAAACTGGTACTATTAGCAGATATATGACCTCAGAAGAGAGGAGGTAGTGATTCACATGAATTTTCATAATTTCTTTCTCTCTCTCTCTCTCTCTCTTTTTTTCTTTTCTTTTTCTTTTTTTGTTTTGCTTTGTTTTGATTTTTACTTTTCTTTGGTGTTTAGATTATATTTTATTTGGTAAGATATTTTCTTTTTCTTTTCTCTTTCTAACTGAGAAAAGTGAAAAAAATGATATCCACTGAGGCATTGGAATTTACTCTCTCCACTAATGCTGTTATTACACAAATAGTTTCATACTGGAACCAGACAACCAGTAGTATTATCACAGTGCAGGTGGAGGTGTTTTTATCTTCTTCCTGGGGGAAAATGCTATGGAATTATTGTTTTAGATTTTCTTGGCTAGAAGATGGGATGATCTTGGAGTAGCAGAGGCATCCAAATGAAGCCAGATGTTCCTAATCTGAAGCTGATTTCAATTTGGTCTAAAATGTCAGCTGCATAATATCTTTGTATTACCAGCAACATAAATTTTGCTGAATCTCAGTAACAAGTTATAATACTTTTTGTAGAAAAGGATGACTTATTCCTCACCTCATCTTTTTCCTTACTGCCTATGACAGAGAACACTACCAGGGACAAACTGCAGTTCTTAACAACCTGGGTGTATGATAAATCCCAAGGAGTAACGGTGAAAAGGGAATGTAGAATCTTTTTTTCACCCACTTGGTCATGCTTGGGGTCTACATTCACACACTATTTTATATTTTGAGAGTGAAATGACTTGGTAGGTTACTTCAGATGTAATAATCTCTCAAAGTCTTTTAACTTGGCTGCATCCTTAGCTTTGATGTTTATGAAATAATGATTTTGAATTCAATTTTCTGTTTTCATTTAAACATTTTTTGTAGTGTATAGATGATTATAGCTTCATAAAAGTTCATTTGTGTTTTAATAATCTGCATGAGTTCTTGGCATCTGCATAGAAGGATCATGCTGTGAAATCTTAATTCTTATGCTATTATGAAAAACTGGTTTTGTTCACTTAAAAAATCTCATTAAGTTTCTTTATAAAAACTTCTTGTCTTAATCATTGTAAGATCTCCAGGCATATTATGTCAAATTGCCTTAGTTTTGTCACTAATACAAGCAAGGAATAACTAAAATGACATGGTATTTATGTTATTTCATATTCCAAGTATTCAGCACTTTCATAACAATTAGAGAAAAAGAGCAATGGATTGAACCATGTTAGAAACACACAAATTAATTCTGCATTGCATAAAGTTAGATAATTTGTTTGCCATTGGATACATTTTTAAACCAAAGCTTTCAGCTGAATGAACTTTATTTGATTTACATACTGTTCAGTGCATCAGATAATAAATTTATTTCATACCACACTAAAAAACAGAAAAGTAAAATAAGTGTTCAGCAATCAAAATAAATAAATAAATAAAAAAAAATAAAAAAATTAAAAAGTCCGTTCAATCAACTTTCAACATAGCTTGCTCAGAATATAATGCTTCCTATTTATGTCCATGGAACTACAATGCACAATAACATTTTTGATAAATTCTCAGCTACAAAATACGATTTATCAATATAGTCACTACCACTAGCTATGAATTTTCACCATCAATGGTAGGCTGCATTCTACTTTTGTCAAAATCTGCACTAACAGAGGTGGCCCACTCTCACTGTCACCACAGCTGAAATGAATTACCACTTCACTGTGCTCACATCCATTCTCTGGTCTCCATAAACATTCAGCAAGTGTCAATAAACATCAATGAGCGCATTTATTTATTTATTTATTTGTTTGTTTGTTTTGTTTTTTTTTTTGTTATTTCTTCATATGCACTTCCATGTCAGACAGTTTTTTCAGACTGTCCCTCTGCTGCCATTTGTCTCACAGCAACAAAATTTAAGGGAATACTGGTCATAACGTTTGACTTCTACTGCCATATCAACATCTGCCTTTAAAACCCTGGCCAAAATAGTAAAATAGAATAAAACAAAACAGAAATGAATGGGACTAATCAAAACTTAAAAAGTGTTGTTTGAGAGCGTTATTCCAGTCAGCCAGTTGAATGCTAACAGGTGTAGATCATCAACCACCTCTTTAGGAAGCATGGTACAGTGTTTGATCACACTCATGTTAAACAATTTTTTCCTAAAATCTAATCTGAACCTCCCCTGATGCACCTTTGTGTTGTTCATATGTATTCTATCACTGATGACAAGGGGTAAGAGATTGTCACCTCCTTCACTTCTCCTCAGTAAGCTGTAGAGAGCAATAAGGTCACATCTTAATCTCCTTTTCCCCTGAGCCTTCCCTTCTCCAGGATGAACAGTCTATCTCAATCTTTCCTCAAATGAGTGATGATCATGACTGTGGCCCTTTATCTGACTTTCTCTATTATGTCCACGTCACTCGTGCATTGGGTAGCTCAGAACTGGACATAGCACACCTGTGCTTAGTTGAAAGGAAGGATCAGATCTCTCTGCTCACTGACAATACTTTGTGTAACACAGCCCAAGACACTGTTAGCCTTTTTTGCAGCAAGGGCACACTGCTGGCTCATGTTTTCATTGGTGTCCACAAGAAACCCTAATGTTCTTTCCTGAAAAGCTGCTTTCATGATAGGTGGGTCCAGCATGTACTGGTACCTAAGGTTGTTCCTCCCCAGGATCAAGGCTTGCCATTTCTGTTCGTTGAACTTGCAGTTCCTGTCAGCCCATTCCTCCACCCACTTGAATTGCCTTTTGATGGTGACACAAACCTCTGGCATATCAGCTACTCCCACTTTTGTGTTATCTGCAGATTTGCTGAGGGTACACTCTGCCCTGTCATCCAGATGATTAATGAAGTTTTTGAATATCATTAGACTCAGTATTCATCCCTGAGGTGCACTGAGAATTTCCATACTCCAAATAGACTTTGTGCCACTGATCTCCACCTTCAGGTTCTGGCTCTTCAGTCAGTTTTCTGACTTCACTGTTTGCTCATCCCGCTCACATTTTATCAAATTCTTTATGAAGACCTTGTAGGACAAAGTACTGATGGCCTTACAGGCTGAGTAGACTTCCTTCCCCTCATCTACCAAACCAGTCATTTTATCAGTTTTTTTATCAGTTTGGTTAAGTGTAATTTGTGTGTGTGTGTGTGTTTATCTATGTTGTTGATGGGCTAGTAGTGCCCAAAACTTGTGATAGACATAGGAAAAGATAGAAAAATTAATCTGGGGAGACATCCCTGGAGGTCATCAGGTCTGAAGTCAAGTTCAAAGCCAGATAAGCTTCAATGATGTATCAAGAGTTATTGCTTGCTGCCTTCTTGCTAAAGTGTGGTTATAAAATAACCAAGGATGGATTTATTTCAAGCCTTCATAAAAAGCATTCTGGTCCATAGCACTCTCATTGTGAAGAACTGAAATTTTGTTTTCTTGCAGCTTCGGACTCTATTCTTGTCATCATGGTTTGGTAATTTTGTAATTTTGCTATCAATATTCCACATCATAACATCATGTAAAGCATGGATAATTTTACTGAATATGCAGCTCACAGAAGAAGACTACACATCCCAGAGAACATCACGGTCAGGGATAAGTCACGGGACAAAGACACTATATAATGTCACTCTGAGGCTGGACTCGTTCTCTTGAATTGTCGGAGCCGTGGGGGAGCTTTCCAGCTGTTTTGCCTAGAGCTTATAGTAGGCCTCTCGGTTTTGGGGCTCACTCTCTCTCCTATTTTGCTTGATTCATTAGCCTTAATTTCAATTATATTGTATTATATTGTGTTATCCTGTATTCCGATATAGTATTTAGTAAATAAGTGTGCCTCTTTAGATCATCGCCTTTGTTTTCCCTTTTCTTTTTTCCCTTTCCTTTTGGCCAGCAGCCCTGCGGGCCAGCTGCTCCCCTGTCACGGGCGCAGGTAGATTTTCGCTTAACCCATGACACTTGTACTCTCATCTGTGCCCCTCTATGAGCATAGAGCATATCATATAGTGCTCTGCTTTGCATTCATGGTTTCAACAGTGTCAATAACATACTAGTGTTTTGGTTATTTCTGACAAGTGTTTCCCCAGCATCAAGGCTTTCTCCCTTAGTAGTACCAGAGACCTGTGGTCAACAGGTGGGGAAGTGAACAGGATGGCTGATCCAAACTGACCAAAGGGATTTTTTAAGGTTGTTTCCAACCTATACAGTTCAATGATTTTATGATTGAGCATACTATATGATAATTAGAAATTAATGTTAAGATAAAGTAAGGAGTGGGTGGGCATTTGCAGTTAAGGCATTTGCAGTTAAGGCATTTTCTAATGCAACTCCTATGCATATTGAGTTGCTGGAATTTTCTTCCTGTTAGGAAGTAAGGTAATAAATCACTTAGTTTTCTTCTACATGTGCCCTTTACTTCTCTTATTAAACTGCCTTTATCTTAACCCATAATCTTGACCATTTTTTGCTTTCTCCCCCGCCCTATTTAGGAGTGAAAAAGAGAGACTGGATGACGGTCTTGCAGGTAGCCAAGGTCCACCCACCACAAGGACTTTATTCCTCCAGGTGGTGGAAGGATATGACTGGGTCACTCTTTAGCATTTTTAAATCTAATTAGAATAGAATAGAATAGAATAGAATAGAATAGAATAGAATAGAATAGAATAGAATAGAATAGAATAGAATAGAATAGAATAGAATAGAATAGAATAGAATAAAGCTTTGGTAACAGAGAGGAGATTAGAACTTCCCTCTCCTCTCATCCTCTTTAGAGAGCACTAAGGTCACCTTTTATTCTCCTTTTCCTCAGACTAGACAGACTAAGTGTGCTCACTCTCTCCTCATATGACATTCTTTCCAGTCCTTTCCTGGGCACGTCCAGATCCCTTTCTACTCAGCTGCTTGCTAGCCACTCATCTGCCTGTCTGTTTACATATGTAGCATTATTCCATCTCAGTTGTAGAACCTGGCATTTTCCTGTGTTTAACTTCATGTCATTGGTGATTGCACAATGTTCCAGTCTATCTAGATCCCCCCTGCAAGGTCTCTTATCTCTCCAAGAAGTCATCAGAACCTCACAGTTTAGTACCATCAGCAAACATGCTGAGGATGCATTCAACTCCATCATCAAGATCACTGATAAAAATAGACTGCCCCCAGATTCCCTAGGGGAATGTGACTATTGACAGACTGCCATCCAGATTAACTCCATTCATTACAACCCTTCGAGATTTACCACTGAGCCAGTTCATCACTCAGCATAGCGCAAACCTGTGTATCTCACAGTTAGACAATTTGTCAAGAAAGTTGCTGGAAGGGACAATAATCTCAGCCTGTTATCTCAACTTCTTCTGATATTATGCATTCCAACTCCCTAATCATCTTATGTATTGGGATGTCTGCAGAGACAACGTTCTAAATAAGACATCAAAGTACAAAATAAACAGAAACAAATCCCTTTCCTTTATCTATGACCCATGCTTTTGATAATAAATATAAGTGGTCATCTTTCATCACTACAAGGATATGCTGCTGACTCATGTCTGACTCATAACCCAGTCTTTATTTACAGAGACTGTTCATCAAGTCAGCCTTTAGTCTACATCATTACATGAAAAATAAAATGAAATAATAAAATCAAATGAAATAATAAAATCAAATGAAATAATAAAATCAAATGAGGAGAGGAGAGGAGAGGAGAGGAGAGGAGAGGAGAGGAGAGGAGAGGAGAGGAGAGGAGAGGAGAGGAGAGGAGAGGAGAGGAGAGGAGAGGAGAGGAAAGGAAGAGGGAAGAGAGAGGGAAGGGAGAGGGAAGGAAAGGAAAGGAAAGGAAAACCTGAAACAAAAGATTAAATTTAAAAAAAAAAAAAAAAAAAAAGTTCAAAATAGGTGAATTAAAGAGGAGAGCAGAGGAAGAACATAGGAGGAGATTACCTAGTGAACATGAACCAATAATGAAAATAAATAAATATAATTTCTTACACCAAGGATGATTTAAAGAAAGGAAGAGATACTAGATTGTGCTGTTGAGGACAGGGAAGAGGAACAGGAAAAATGAGAGAATGTTCTGTGCTCAAAATGAGAGATCATATTTTCTTTCTATTTAAAGGAACTGGAAGAAGACTAGAGATGTAATATAACATTGAGAAGTCATACAGCAAGGGAGGAAACATCAGATTTGTAAGAACAGGCAAATATAGTTAGGAAGAAAAAAAGGTTTCAGAGAAAGTGGATTTGACCTTCAGATTACTGAGTTAAGATGGATCTGAACTTTAAATTAATGAATTTACATTATCCTTATCTCTACACTGTTGTACTTAACACTAAGAAAACTTTACCCTTTAAACTCTTTGATCAATCCATCAGTTTGAACTGTATATGAATTCAAAGAAAGAAAGCTAATCCTGTTAGAAATGTATTTTTCTGAATCCTTACTCCCTAACTACTGGCAAAGAGCTAACAGAAAGCTGCAGTTAAGTCACAGATGTTGTTGAGGAAGTACTTTTGAGAGCTCTCAGAATAGCAGTTCAGATTTGAGTCATTATGGTTCTTTGTTTATCATACTGTACACATTCTTAATCTTTCTATTGCATTTAATCCTCATGTTATTAACAGCAAAATGTCAGATTATATTTAGAATGTGCACTGCTGATATATGAGATCTGCTCTTAAAGTAATGCCTCCTATTTTATTATGATGGCCCACAGTGTCAGAGGCACATGTTAGTGGTATAGCAGTATAGGCTGAACTTTCCTGTTGCATTATGGAGACCAAACAGTGAATGTGAGCACAATGAGGAGGTGGGTGGTGCATTTCTGCAGTGGCAGCACTGACAGTGGGTCGCCTCTGTTGGTGCAGATATTTACAAATGTGTTATGCAGGCTCTTGTTTATCAGTGGCAACAATGCAGATCTAATGGTGACATTACTTTAGAAGTGATCTATGTATATGACCTTTTCATTTGTTTTTGTAAGTACAGTCAGGAAAATTTATTTATGCTTTTTCTTCTCTTAATTCTTCAAAATAACATAGCAGGAAAAATAAAAAAATTAAAAAAAAAAAAAAAAGAAAAAATAAAAAAAATCCTGGAGATTTTGAAGGAAAATAACTATGTAAGAGTATATTAAAAAGCATGGCATTTACAGCAAGCAAGTTTATGAATCTGCCAGCCTTTAAGTTACAGTCCAACCTGAATTTAGATTACCTTGAAACATTTCCTATGCAATATGATACTAGGACTATACTTTTTTATTTTTTTATTTGAATTTTGTGAGAGTAGAACGAGTGACTATTTTAAAGAATATATCCATGTAACATTATGCAAAATTGATTTTCATTCTGTCTTGTACAGTCTATAAAAAATTACTTATATGAAAGAACATTCAAACTGTGTTTAGACAGTAGTAAAGTTTCAAAGACTGAACAGTTCTGAAAACTTGCTGGAAAACCAAAGCCTTTCCAGCAAACCAAGGTTACAACTAATTTATTTGAGGCTCAGTGCCCAAAACAGAAGCTTTGTAAGTTCACATTGCATATACATCTGTCCCCCCCAGCTCATCCTATTGTGGTAGGTTGAATGTAGCCAGTTGTCAAATGTCCACCAAGCTGTTCTCTCACTCCTCTTCCTCAACAAAGCATAGTAAAACTGACATCATCTACCTATCATCTACCTGGACTTGTTCAGAGCATTTGACATTGTCTGGCATGATATCCTGGTCAACAAATTGAAAAAAAAAAAAAAAAAAAAAAAAAAAGAAAGAAAGAAAAAAAAGGAAAAAAAAAAATGACTTGGTGTCGGTGTCTGGACCACTCGCTAGATAAGGAATTGGCTGGATTGTTGCACTCAGAGAGCTGCAGTCAGTGGCTCAGTGTCCAAGACAAATGGCATTCCTCAGGGATCAGGGTTGGGACCAGTGCTGTTTTATATCTTTGTAGGTGACATGGACTGTGTGATCAAGCACACCTTCAGCAAGTTTGTAGGTGACACAAAGCTGAATGGTGTAGTTGACATGCTAGAGGGAAGGGATGCCATCCACATGGATCTGGTCAGGCTTCCCTGGTGGGTCCATGCCAATCTCATGATGTTCAACAAGGTCAAGTGCAAGGTCCTGAATCTGGGTTGAGACAATCTCAGTCACAGATAAAGGCTGGGTAGAGAATTACTTGAAAGCAGTCCTGAGGAGAAGGATCTGGGGGTGTTGATTGATGAAGGATTTAACATGAGCCAGAAGTGTGCACTCGCAGCTGAGAAGGCCAACCATATCCTGGGTTGAAAGGCTAGGTAGGAAAGGCTGTTGATGTGGCCTACTTAGACCTCAGAAAAGCCTTTGACACTGTCTCCCATGCTGTTCTACAAAAGCTGGCAGCCTGTGGCTTGGATGGGTACACTCTTGGCTGGGTAAGGGGCTGGCTGGAGGACCGGGCCCAGAGAGTGGTGGTGAATGGAGTTAAATCCAGTTGGAGACCAGTCATGAGTGGTGTTCCCCAGGGGTCGGTGCTGGGACCTGTCCTCTTCAACATCTTTATCGATGGCTTGGATGAGGACATTGAGTGCACTCTCAGTAAGTTCGCGGATGACACCAAATAGGCAGAGAGTGTCGATCTGCCTGAGGGTAGAGAGGCCCCGCAGAGGGATCTGGATAGGCTGGAGAAATGGGCTGAAGCCAACGGGATGAGGTTCAACAAGACCAAATGCCAGGTTCTGCATTTTGGCCACAACAACCCCAGGCAGTGCTATAGGCTGGAGGACTGTGTGGAGGAAACGGACCTGGGGGTACTGATTGATGCTCGGCTGAACATGAGCCGACAGTGTGCCCGCGTAGCCAAGAAGGCCAACGGCATCCTGGCTTGCATCAAAAACAGTGTTACTAGCAGGAACAGGGAGGTAATTGTCCCCCTGTACTTGGCATTGGTGCGGCCACACCTTGAGCACTGTGTTCAGTTTTGGGTCCCTCACTGCAAGAAAGACATTGTGGCCCTGGAACGTGTTCAGAGGAGGGCTACGAAGCTGGTGAGGGGTCTGGAGCACAGGCCTTACGAGGAGCGGCTGAGGGAGCTAGGATTGTTCAGCCTGGAGGAGGCTCAGGGGAGACCTCATTGCTCTCTATAACTTCCTGAAGAGGGGTTGTAGTGAGCTGGGGGTTGGCCTCTTCTCTCATGTAATCAGTGATAGAACTAGAGGGAATGGTTTTAAGCTGTGTCAGGGGAGATTCAGGCTGGACATTAGGAAGTATTACTTTTCGGAAAGAGTAGTCAGGCACTGGAATGCACTGCCCAGGGAAGTGGTGGAGTCACCGACCATGGGAGTGCTCAAGAAACGCTTGGATGTGGTGCTGAAGAATATGATTTAGCTGGGAAGTACTGGTAATGGTTGGACTAGATGATCTTCTAGGTCTTTTCCAACCTCGATAATTCTGTGATTCTGTGATTCTGTGGTTTGCATCAAAAGAAGTGTGTCCAGCAGGTAGAGGGAGATGATTCTGCCCCTGTGCTCTGCTCTCGTGAGATCCCACCTGGAGAACTGTGCTCAGTTCTGGAGCCTCCAAACCAAAAAGGGCATCAGTGTGTTGGAGCAGGTCAGGGAAGTGCCACAAAGATGATGAGAGGGCTGGAGCACCTCCTCTATGGAGACAGGCTGAGAGAACTGGGATTCTTCAGCCCGGAGAAGAGAAGACTCCAAGGAGAAAATACAGAGGCCTTCTAGTACTTGAAGGGGGCCTAAAGGAAAACTGGGAAGGATCTTTTTATAAGGGAAGGTAATGATGGGATGAGGGAAAATGGTTTTAAACTGGAAGAGGGTGGATTTTGACTAGATATTCAAAAGAAATTCTTTATTGTGAGGGTGGTGAGACACTGGAACTGGTTGCACATTGAGCTTGTAGATGATAGTGGAAGCTATTTGTAATAGGTGAATGGTTGGACTGGATGGTCTTTTAGGTCTTTTCCAACCTTAGTGATTTTGTGATTCTGTGATCCCTCCCTGGAGTTCTTCAAGGCCAGGCTGGATGGGGCTTTTAGCAACCTGGTCTAGAGGAAGGTGACTCTGCCTAAAGCAGAGGGTTGGAACTAGATGATATTAAAGGTCCCTTCCAACCCAAACCATTCAATGATTCATGTATGCACCAAACTCTAGACATAAATAAATAGAACACTTTTCCCAAAGCATGAACATACAGACTGAACTCACACAGAAATCAGATAATATTAATGATGCCCTTTGAACTGACACATCTTTTAAATGAGTTAGCAATCACAGAGAATGTCAGATGCTTCTGAAAGATCCACAAGCAGAAAAATCAATGACTGCCCTCTGTGTACTGACAGTAAGAACCATCTATCAATGCTATTTGTATTTTATCTGAATTTAGATTATAATGAGTCCCAATAATTACTTAGAACTACATAAATATAAGGTTATAAGCTTAGTTTTTCAACTAAGTGATACTTAACTTGTTAAGGTTGTTCATTGACAACTGAATTAAAATAATCTTCAAAACAGGAAAAGAATGAGACTTCTATTATCTTTAAACAGTGGCACAATTTACACATATGTATACATATACATATATATATATATCCTCAGTGAAAATAATATTTATTGGTTTAGAAAAACAAAACAAAACAAAACAAAACGAAAAAACACTTCTCAACTATATTTTTTTAATTATTATAGCATTCTCTTTTAAAAGAAAGGCAATTTGTGCTTATTATGATTCTGATGCTATAATTGTGTTTATTTTGATGCAGATTTTGCACCTCAGTAACAATGGTCAGATTCCAATGCTTATTTAGAAGTACTATTTAACTCTGTACCCTTTCTTTGAAATGGAGGATCACTGTTGAACTATAAAGCCAAACAACTGCATTTCGATCCTATCAGTGCCGTTTCTGTAAGCTCTCTTCCACTCTTTCCATAATCTCAGAAAGGATGAGAAAGATGGATAAAGGAGTTGAGATAAACAGTTAAGTACACTTCACTAACAGCAGTGGAAGCTTTTGTCCTCTGAATCAAAAGGAGGAAAAATAAAAAGTGATAACATTCACCATCCTTCTATTCAGTATGGCCATGTGCAGAAATCTCTTTAAACTGGTTAAAAAGATTCTGAGAGGTTTAAAAGCCTCTCTCTCTCTCTCTCTCTCTCTTTTTTTCTCCTTTTTTTTTTTTTTTTTTTTTCCCCAAAATTAATTTTAATTGGCCAAAGCCCCATCATCCTGAAAATTGCCCTTGACTACTATTATTTTCTTGGCACGACAGGTGTTCTTGCACAGTGTGCAGTAGAGCAAGAGATGTAATTCCACAGAGGATTTCAAGAGACTAATTCCAAGAGCAAAAGGGAAGGTAGAGTTTGCATCAAATGAAGTGGAGACAAAATGAAAATTTTATTTGTTGCAAGTTAGAATGGAAATAGAATGCAGAGCAGTCAGAATTTAGTAGCCCAGATATAAATAAATATGTTATAAACAAATTATTCTTATTTCTATTCTCAGGAATCAGGAATGTTAACTGGTAAGAATTAACAAGAAATTAAAGTGGGTGCAATGGAAATTGTTTTAATTTCACATCTTCTTTTCTCTGTGTGCCATGTATCCTGTAAACTGCAAAGGTTTCTTTTCATATAACAGTTCAGACTGGAACAAATATTCAGGATTCTTCTTTGCAAGTGGTCGTCTCATGTCTGTCAAAACGTTGCTAGTTTGTGCTTTCCAGAATTAGGTGGCACACAAAGAATTATTGATATTCATACATATTTTACAGTAAGCTTATTTTTTACTGAATATTTAGGCTTGAAACATTTGGACCATTGTCTACTTTGTGTTGAACGAACTCCACAAAGTCAGGAGAAGCATTTTCTTATGATGAATTCCTCATTCCTTTCTATCAGTATGACATATGCCTCTCCTTAGTTGTTCATTGCTAGTTGCAAATTGCCCACATTTTACCACTCCTTTTGCTGGCATTGCATGGCAAACTAGGTCAGAGAAAGGACCTTGATTAAACTAAATTCCGTAGAAAGGGAGAATAGCATATTGTGACAGGAGGACAAATTTCAAGCTAGCATGATAAGTTAGGCAAGAAGCACATCTGGGACCATACATGCTGAAGCACTGAGTTCTGATATCATGTCTGCTTCCATCAAATTCCTGTGTTCTCGACTGATTTAAAATAGAATAATATAACTGTGAAATACTATTAAAAAAAAAAAAAAAAAAAAAAAAAAGAGGGAGAGAGAGAGAGAAATTATACTTTCAAAAGTATTTTAGAGGAAAATAGGTGTTCAAAAGCAAAATAAAAAGGCTCAAGGTCATCTGTAGAAATTTCATCTCCTCACATGTCATTTTGAAGCCTAGTTTCTGGGAGAAGTTCTGCAATCCATATTGACAAAAACGTGTTTCTGAGTATCCTGGCCAGGGGCTGTTGTCATAAGCATTTCTAAATTACTGTATCTACAAAGCACTGAATTAATTAGGCGTGATATATTTTTGGCATGTGACTGCAGAGAATATAGTGTAATGTCATGAAATCTACCAGCCTGAACTGCACTGTTTGCAGAGGTAACAGTCTCTTGGGAATCTTTTCAACTCTGAATGAATGCAATTTACCTTGAAAGTAAACTGCTAGCTGACTAATGCAACCTCTCTTTTCTCTTCCTCCTTTTCAAGAGCCAGGCATAATAGGCTGTTGTTGGTTGTTGTTGTTGTTTTTCTTTCTGATCACACTTTACTGCACAACTTAATAAAAAATTTAAAAAAATTAAAAAATCAAAGAGCATTCCAACTAAACTCTCAGCACATTTAAAAGCTATAAAGAATCAGAAATAGCAATGGTATAATAACCAAAAGCAGCTGGGAAATTTCATCAGTAGATTTCACTGTAGTAGTAGTTTTAAATAAAGTAAGAACATTCATAGACTTCTCTGTGTGTATTTTAGCATATAATATATATTCTAAAAATAGAATCATATAATCATATCTATATTTATTGGCATAAGAATATGCATGTGCATGTTCATGCTTAGGCAAATTGTTTTTTTTCTTTTCATGAGCATGTTGAGGTACTTTCTGTGCAGTGCTTTTGTTGTTGTTGTTTTAATGAAAAACAAGCATAGAAAAGAATGAATCTACTTTGCTCCAGAGGACAGTTCCACAGTATTAACGACCGTTGTTTAAGGATGGTGGTCTCAATAATATCAACCCACTAATTTGAAATATAATTTTGCAACTGATAAGCTATGTCAGAAAGTGACTCCACAGCTATCATAAAGAATTAATGAGGTATTTTAACTAAAATAGCAAATTGCACACTGACTGTCCTATAAAACTTTACCTGAAATACATAAGTTCTGAGGCACATATGAATATAGATACTCAGCTCAAGAAAATAAACATTTTCTCAACATTTACTGATTTATAGAATCATAGGATGGTTTCAGTTGGAAGGGACTGTTAAAGGTCATCTGGTCCAACTCCCCTGCAATTAAAAGGGGCATCTATCTAGTTTGATGTTAAATTATTAAATGACATTTTTTGCTTTTTAAACAGAAGGTATACAATAGTTCTCAATTCTAAAGAAAGACTTTTATGAGAAAGTGTGAAAATGTATTCTACAGGAACATACTGTCATTTTGAAATGGCAAATGTTTTATTTTAAAGAGATAAAAATATATAAATTAACTGTATAATTCTATATTACTATAGGATATATATGTCAGAAACATCCAGTATTCTAGATATCATATTTGTGATTATAAGATTTCAACACAGAATGTGAATCATTCATAATTCAAGATAAAATTAATGTCCAAATACCAGTACTTTCATAAAGAAAACATACTTAGCATTCTCAGAAACTATATAGCCTAAGTTCTTTCTTCTGAACAACCGCAGTACCAGGACTTGACAGGTAACAAGGTGAATCATATCTTACTTCATACTTTGAATCATATCAGAAAATAAAGCTCATAAATTCACTGTAGGTTTTTTACAGTTGCTGTTGTACTTATTTAGAACAGGGAAGGGGAACAACAATAGCATAAATACATACTTTTCTTCTGTTCTAAAATACGTGGTAATATGATGCCAGTTGCAAGTGAAGAAAATGACAGGTAGATAGATGCAGTAAATCAACATTGTTTCCACAAGTAAACCATTTGATATCATTCTTTAGCAAGTAATAGTCTGGCTTATAGTCTTATTAGGTTAACTTTTTATCTGTTGCCAAGGCTTTAACATCTCTCACTCTTTTATTTATTTGTTTGTTTGTTTGTTTGTTTATTCCTTGTTACATATTATAACAAACTATCTCAGCAGATATTTACAGGTATTTCTTAGACAACATTCAAAAGACAAAAATAAAAAAGATATTTGAAAACCTAGTGAAGAAAGGCTGGCTTCAGTGACACAGCAAAGGTAAGCATTTAACATCTTGACCAAAAACATTAATCAGAAATGCATAGCCTGCCTCTAGTATATTGGAGAATAGGAAAACAGAAAAGGATCTAGGCAGTTATATTATCCAAGTAGTGTCATGAAACATAAAACAAACTGTAAAAGATATAGGTAGAGCAAGAGTATCAAGTCCAAAAAGAGCTATCTCAAGGAAAGTTGAAGTATTTGATGATTTCAACTATATGAAAACAGAAAATGTAATGCTACTGTAGTTATGAACATAGAATGTATAAACAGAGACTGAAGGACAAGTTCCATATTTTTTCAGTGTCCCAGGCTTCTGTGACAGGAGATGAGGTAATACTTCTCAGTGTGAGAAGTGGTAATTTTTCTCTGTTTCAGTACATACAGCTTAATTTTTTATTTATTTAATTTTTTAATTTATTATTATTTTATTTTTCTTTAAATCCCACTGGAACGCTGCAGTTGCTGGACTTGAAATATTGCAGAATCATATAATTGTTTGAGTTGGAAGAGACCTTTAAAGATCACCTACTCCAAACCCCTTGCAATAAACAGGGACTTCAAGAACTAGATCAGGCTGCTCAGAGCCTAGTCCAGACTGACCCTGAATGTCTCTGGGGATGAGGCCTCCACCACCACTATGGGCAACCTGTTCCAGCGCCACAGAAACCTTACTGGAATATATATATATATGTGTATATATATATCTGTGTGTGTGTGTTTTCTTATATCCAAAATAAATATCTCTTTGAGTCTGAAGGCATTTTCTCTTGCCTTATCACAGCAGAGCCTGCTGAAGGCTGTGCAGAGCCTGTCTCCTTCTTTCTTAAAGTCCTGTATGTATTGAAAGGCTACTATCAGATGCCTCCAGAGTCTTCTCTTCTCAAGGCTGAACAGCTCCAGATCTCTCAGCCTTACATTTAGTACAGAACCTTACACGTAGATTTGCTGAATTTCGTGAGGTTGTCATGACACATTGCTTGAGCCTGTCTAGGTCCCCCTGGATTGCAACCCATCCTTAAGGCAGGTCAACCACACCACATAGCTTGGTGTCATCTGCAAACTTTCTGAGCATGCATTTGATCATCCTGTAAGAGTCATTGATAAAGATATTAAAGAGTATCCATCCCAGTTCTGACCTATGAGGGACACTACTCATCAGTAATCTGCATCCAGACATTGAGCTGATGACCACTTCTCTCTGCGTACAATGTTGCAACCAATTCCTCATCCACTGAACAGTCCACTCATCAAATCCATATATTTCCAATATGGAGAGTGGGATGTTCTGGGGACTGGATCAAATGCTTTACTGAAGTCCACAAAGATGTCATCAGTGGCTTTGCCTTTCTTCTGCTGATGCATTCATACCATCATAGAATGCCACTATGTCGGTCAGACAGGACTTGCTCTTGGTGAAGCCATGCTGGTTGTATGGTATTACCTCCCTCTCCCCCATTTAACTTAGCATAGCTTCCAAGATAATCAGTTCCGTTTGTGGCTAGCAGGTCAGTAGTTCCCTTGGTTGTCCTTCCTACCCGTAAAAACGGGTGAGACATTTCCTTTTTCCTAGTCACCAGGGACTTAACTTGACTGCCACGACTATTCAGATATAATCAAGATTGGCTTGGTTATTACATTAGTCAAGTCTTCTATGACTCTTTGATTTATCTCCTCAGAATCCACAGATTATGGATTTTTTTCTTTTTCCTTGGGTGTTTGTGAACTTGAAATTTGCTTCCAGCAGGAGGGACTCTCCTAGTTCCCACTTTCTGACTTATGCACTTGAGGTGTGCATGGAGAGCAGTTGCAGTGAAGACTGAGGAAGAAATGTTTATAAATACCTATGCCTTGTCATTACCTGTTGTTACTAGCCTGCTTTTATTGCTCATTATGAGACATGTCATTTTGGACTTTCCTTTCCTAGTTGATGTACTATAGCCTTCTAAACCCTGGCATTTTTTTTCAGAGTTTAAAAAATTAAATATATATATATATATATATATATATATATATACACACATATATATATAGTTTAGTTGATTGCTTGGAGAGATCTCCTGTTGTGTTTCTTCTTGCTTGATTACACCTAACTTATGAAAATTCATGCTGTAAATTCATTGTAAATAAATAAAATTGCTTTTTCATTTGAAAACACATCTTAATATTTCTTCATTTCTCCTCATTACGAAAATACTCATTGATGCCAACATTTTGACAAAGCATTCATACTGATAAGAGATTACCTAGAATAATGAAAAGAAAAAAACGTGTTGGTTTTTTTTTCCATCCGCCTAGATAAAAAATATTAGCATAAGAGTAGTCATATAGTCAGAAAGATGTATTACTTAATTTAAAGAATACTACAGTCTTAAGAGACTGAGAATGCACAGATAATACAAGGATATATTCTACTTAGAAGCATGTCTATCATTTCTCTTTTAGTCTCAAAAGAAATGATTTACAGTCTGAGCCAATTAATCTTATTTCAAAATTCACAATGGGTTGTTCATGTAATGTTGACCTGAGTACAATAATAAAATGCAATATCAAGATTATGAAAGACAAATCAAACTAAAAGAAAAAAATAATACAGCCAAGTGCTGGAGCTTGGTAAAATATCAGCCAATATCCTAAGTTTTAAAAGACGTTACTGCTACTGCATTAATTCTTCCTTGCTTTCAATTTATGTATTGATTCTGCTACAGGTAAACAATGAATAGGTGAACATTAAACCAGGGGAAGCAAACTAGTAAACTACATTGTCATTAAATTCTCAAGATCTTATAAGTATATAAGGATTTGTCTCACTGGAAGTGAAGAAAATCTGTTTTCCTAGTTTTTCAGGACAACTTATTTCTTACTACAATGGAGATGGAACTGAAACACAGGGTGAAAAGTGCTTTCATTATTTAGGATATTACTATTATTATTATTCCTGATTATTTTATTTCAAAAATTACAGTGAAACAGAGATATTCTATAGGATTTATGTTAGACAAAAACAGCTTTAAAATTATTTATAACTGGCCACAAACTAGCTACAGAGAAAGAATTATTCACTGGACTTATTCACTGACTGATTGTGAATAATGAATAAATTTAGGAAAATCACAATCTGTTCATGGACAATTTGTGAGCTGAAGAGAGTTAAAATTCATCAGCCAAATTACTTGTTATAAATTATTTGCCAAGCTTTAATGAGCACCCAAAAATATGTCTGCTTATCTGAAACTTGTTATCCAAAGTGCTTCTGTCTGTATTAGAAGTCCAGAAATACTCAGTTGTACTCTTCAGTATGTCTTGATATCATTTTCTTTTTACTTATGTTCCAGGCTAAAATATGAAGTATGGAGCAATGTAAAACTAAAAGATAATACAAAGGAGGGAAAAATCAGCATTAACCTTACATCTAAAAAGTGTTTTCACTGAGTGAAAATGATTGTAGTGAAAGAATACTACTCTGTAGCTCAATCTTTTAATCTGAAACAATCAAACAAATCACTTTCACAGAATCTTAGAATTACCAAGGTTGGAAAAGACCTAAAAGATCATCCACTCCAAATGTTCCCCTGTTACCAATAGCTCCCACTAAATCATGTCCCTCAATACAATATCCAATCTCTCCTTGAACAGCCCCAGCGCTGGTGATTCCACCACCTCCCTGGGCAGTGCATTCCAATGCCTGACTGCAATGTTTCCTAATGTCCAGCCTGAATCTTCCCTGCTGCAGCTTGAAACCATTCCCTCTAGTTCTATCACTATTGACACGAGAGAAGAGGCCAACCCCCCGCTCACTACAACCTCCCTTCAGGAAGTTATAGAGAGCAATAAGGTCTCCCCTGAGCCTCCTCTTCTCCAGGCTGAACAATCCCAGCTCCTTCAGCCTCTCCTCATACGGCCTGTGCTCCAGACCCCTCACCAGCTTTGTTACTCTCCTTTGAACACATTCCAAGACCTCAGTGGCTTTCTTGCAGTGAGGTGCCCCAAACTGGACACACTCTAACCTAACAGGAATTTGTGGATCTTCTGTAGTTTACAATTCAGCCTTTTTTTTTTTTTTTTTTTTTTTTAAATTCATCTTGCCAGGGGAAAAAAATATGCTTCACATGGTGCTGTCTTTGTCTTTTGTAATTTGACTTTTATTATAACTTTGCCATCACTCACAACCTAAATAGTGAATATTTCACTCATTCCTTTTATCTAGCAATGACAGTAATAAATATTTCAGTAATTTGTGACTTTTATTTATATCTGGTTTACAGTGGCTATCAAAATTAATGACAAATACCACATTACAAATAGTAATGTTCCTCAGTTATATGAATCATACTAAGTGCTTAAAGTGTGTTAACTGTCAGATTAAGTGCAAGCACTCTGTGCACTTTATCACAGGTACGACCCTGCCTCTACTCAGCAGTGAACATGCACTGAAATAAATGACATTCCAAATACTTTCAAGCCAGACTTGAACACTGTTGAAGACTACAGAGAGTTTTTAATTGATTTTAATTGATTTAAAAAAAAAAAAAAAAAAAAAAAAAGATGACAAATTATATTTAGGAGTCTGATTTGTCAGACCAACTTTATATACCCTTTTTAGTATAAAATTAATTTCCTTAAAGAAGTTCACACTTCTCCACTTCTCTGCAGTAGCTATAGAAAAACTCTGGACTGATTATCTTAGACCTAAACATCTAACTTCTAGACATATCTGACAAAGGATATGTGTTTCACTACAAGCTGACACTGCAGTTTCTGTAACTTTTATTTATTTTATTTTATTTTATTTTATTTTATTTTATTTTATTTTATTTTATTTTATTTTTGTAATAGCAAATAGAGATTCATCTAGAAAATGACTTACAAATTTTGATCATCTGAGGGGTCTGTTTGTTTGCTTGTTTGTCTGTTTCTGTGAACCTTATGGTGACATAACCAGTAAATAAGAAGCTACAGAGTTGCAGAGAAAGTTATGAGAAAAATGGAACGTGAACATCAAGCTTCTAGCAATTTCAGTTAAGATTCAGAAGTTTGTTAAAGTCCTTAGTGACTGAACATTGACTGAGTTGGTGGATTTTTATATGTGTGACTCTGTACATTTTTCACTTATTCCTCAATGCAAATTACTTCAGGTCTCCCTTCCAGTCTTGCACAGGAGCAACTGCTAATAAACAGGAATCTGCTCATCCTAGGACACTAATTTTTTATTTTTTTTATTTTTTTTAGTGTGAGCTTCAGGTTTTAGAATGTCATTAATCTGTTTACTTTGATTGCTTAAATATAAAACTCTGAATACCACATTAGTTATCCAAAACTTTACTGTTCTAGAGCAGGTACAACTCATGTCATGGTGAAATCAGAAGCACGTAGATAAAAACCCTCTTGACATGCTTAATTTTTACTCATCTGTACTGATACAGTAAATCTGGAGAAATAATTCATATTTAGATACTGAAACTTTAAATGCCCCTCGCCCCCTAAATAATCCTGTTTTCATTCTTTCAGTTCTGCAGCTGTGTGAGAACAGTAATAGAGTTTATTTGCCTCAGCAGAATGCTGAGTGAAAGAGTGAAAAACAAGCTTAGAAAAACTAGTTGTTACAGATTTCCCACCGTCACACTCCTTTCTAGCTGATCTGATAAACTGCCATTAAAATCAGCTATGTTTTCTGAAGCATGTATGCTTCTCCTAGAAGGTCGCAATGTCATTGTGAGAAATGATAATACTGTGAATCTATTTTTTCCCATGACATTTAAAAAATTCTGCTAGAAGAACTAAAATTGTCAAACAAAAATGAATTTTAATTTCATGATCTAGGACTGGAATGTTTTTGACTTTGAATTTGTTAGAGCTTTTTGAATTCCCAGATTTTATGGAAACTCAGAAATTTTAAAGCTTAAACTTTTTTTTTTTTTAAGTAATAAAAGGTTTTTTATTTCTATTATTGTTATTACTGAAATGCAGAGAAAACAGATCAAAAATGGCAAGACAGTAGGAAACAGAAGGAAATGTGAATGTGTGAGAGAAAAGAAAAAAATAAAATCAGAATAAAAAAGAATTTTCCAAATTACAGAGAAGAAAAAAAAAAAAAAAATCTAAAAAACTTTTTCCTAGCTCTAACTTTTCTGATTCTGACATGTATTTTCTTTCCATTTGAGACACTGAGAAACAAAGCAAGTAGTTTACTGAACCCACATCGGTAAAACTGAGAGACACTTTTCTCAGATCTGTAGTAGATCCTTATTTGTAGCTAATGAGCCTAGTAAAAAAAATACTTCATTCACACTGAAACCAACTGATGCTTTCAGTTATTTCATTTCTTTATAAAATATATTTAATTATAAATAAGGATTAACTACTGGTTAAGTAACAAACTGAATAAGATAAGGTTTGCATTATAGAATATTTCTACATTACTTGCTCAGTAGCACTGATTCTGTCTGGCTTATCCGAGATGTATCACTGCATCTACCTAGCCTCATGCTCATATGTGCCAAAAAATGAATAAATAAGATGAAGTACCTTCCACCGAGTTAATCTTTATTTTGTATACCTTAAAGCTTTACAATCCTTAATATAACGCTTCTTACACTACAGTGATAATTGTGTTCCTCAGTTTGGATTCTGAGTCTTAGTCAGAACTCTCTGGTTAGCATGACTGTCATTTCTTCTTTGATTGGGTAAGGTTTAGATTTTAGGGAAATTATGTCAAATATATTTGATCCATATTTATCTTTTAATTATCAGCATTATAAATGCAGAAACCCTCAAGTCTTAGATACACACAGGTATGTGTGCTGTAATAAAATTCATTTTGTGTGTTCACCTTCTTGACTCTCCTAGACAATGACTACTGAAAAACCAACATTTTAGCAACTGCAAATTTTTTTGTAACTTAACTATTGAGTATCTCATTATGCAAGTAATACTGAATTGCTTTTCTTTTCTTTTCTTTTCTTTTCTTTTCTTTTCTTTTCTTTTCTTTTCTTTTCTTTTCTTTTCTTTTCTTTTCTTTTCTTTTCTTTTCTTTTCTTTTCTTTTCTTTTCTTTTCTTTTCTTCTTTTTTTTTTCTTTCCTTTCCTTTCTTTTCTTTTCTTTTCTTTTCTTTTCTTTTCTTTTCTTTTCTTTTCTTTTCTTTTCTTTTCTTTTCTTTTCTTTTCTTTTCTTTTCTTTTCTTTTCTTTTCTTTTCTTTTCTTTTCTTTCCTTTTCTTTCCTTTTTTTCCTTTAAATCTGTCTATACCAATTTTATCACAGTAACATTGACACTGGATAAGCTTATTTTGTTTATAAAGCTTTAATGGTGACAATTTTGTTTGTTTGTTTGTTTGTTTGTTTGCTTTAGGATGATGTCTACGTAAATGGAATAAAGTAAGCTAAACTTTAATTGGAAAAGTTATTTTTTTTAAAGAAGCGTCAGATGAGTTTATTCACTTTGAGCTCAATAAACACTTTAACTGTTGTGTACATTTGGGCTGGTTATATAACTTTAAAATAGTGGAAGGAAAAGCACATGTACATCTCAGGTCCTGTGCTACGATGCATATCACAAAACATGCTCTCTAGATTCACAGTCTATCTCCAACACACAATTTGGTAAAATTCATTAATTTATTTAATATTGAGAAATGATCCATATTTTCTTTTAACCTTGTGAGCACTGTAATAAGTATTAATGTACTTCAGTTCTCAGCTGCAAAGGTCCAACAGATGTAGAGCCTGGGCAGCCACCTATGTACATATCTCTAGCAGATTACACTGATCTCATAATCTATGCTGAATTTAAGGGAGAGACATGAGAGCACCACATATCTGTAGCATTTATTAGATTATGACTTCCTACAAAGTTCAGTACTGGTTATTTTTGCAGGAATATATATGCCCTGATTTACCCTACATGTAGTTAGAAATCTGATATATTCAGAGGTTGGGAAGTACTTTTCCGTTAATTCCTGAAAAACACAATAGATATTTTTCATCCGTTCTTCAACTGTTTTGCTAGCCACTAGACAATTGATTCTTTAAATGGATTATCAACTGGATTTTCAGCTGGATTGCAGGTATTTACAATGGCTTATCAGTCAAGTCATTGACAAGTTAATAGCTACTTTCAGCTTATAGTACTTCACTTTTAGTACATGACAAAGCAAGCGGCTACTTTGATTCCAGCTTGTTTCAGAACAAAATGACTGTCATTTGTAAGGATTTCACATACACTAGTTTTAACTACACAGCTTCAAAAAAACATAGCTTCAATGAGTTCCAGATCCTCTATCGTCTGTGGAAGCACAGGAGCCTGAGATAAGGTTTGAATGATACTCTGTCTTTTTCAATAGGAGCGTGCAGATTAGAGAGAAAGTATTCAAACAGAATCAGCAGAGTTTGTAGGAGACCCTTCTCACCCTGCACATTGCTTTATATGATGAGTAGGTTGTTTGGTAAGTGCAAAATAAAGTAGCCAGTTAAGTACTAAAAGCCACCATACTTCTACAGATAAGCACAGGAGCAGACTGCACCATATATCACCTTACTTAATTTGTCCAAAGAGAACAATGACAAAAGGAGTGAAGAAATGTAGCCACCTACCAGGATAAGTGAATCCCCTATCTCTAGCAGTTATCATTGGGTAGGGCTTTATAAGCCTCCTCAGCAGTACTTCTTAGAAGGGCTTTTTTTTTTTTTCTTTTTAATTTTTTTTTCTTTTTAAATTTTAAATTTAAATTTAAATTTACGTTTTAAATGTAGGTGTGACTTTAGGCAGAGAGGTTTTGAAACACTCATCACCAGCTGTAATGGTTTAGTAATTTTTGCTATTGGTATTCCACATCATAATATCACGTGGAGCGCAAAGACGAACTACAAGTCTCAGGGGACCTCACAGTCAGAGAGGAAAATAGGTCACAGAAGTGACACTCGCTCTCTCTCTCACTGCTGATAGCAGATGTGGGTGTGCTTCCAAGCCATGATGCCTTCAATTTCGGAGTAGGCTTCTCTTTGGAAACCTCTCTCTTGTTTTACTTATTAGCCTCAGTTTCAGTTAGACTGTATTTCAGTGTGTTATCTTGTGTTCCAATATCATAGTAAAATAAGATTTCCTCCTTAGATCATTGCTGCTGCCCTGCTGTTAAATGCTTTAAAATGGCACACTTTTAATCTCTTATGTGACTATTTTTCACTTTGTCAATGGCTATTCCTACATAAATTAGCAAAGAGATGCCTCTGGCTCAGTTTTTGGCATCTCCTCACCACCAGGATGTAAATCTGAATGAATTCTCTGGGGATTCTGCAGTTACTGATGAGTTTTATTGGCCTTTGGGAAGATTGATCCCACTCATATGAAAAGCCAAAATTATCTTTGTCAACAACTGAACCTTCTCCTTCATAGACTTTCCAAATCTTAATTAATGTTGTCTTATGTGTCCTACTTTATTTACAGCATTCTGGTGGACATAAAAATTTTGTCCACAGACAAATGACTACAGAACCAGAAAGCAGATGACTGTGATGAGTCATTAATATTTAAAGTATATGTGTTCCTTCTCAGTGTGAAAGTTCAGGACTTGGACTGTGGATTTTCTTCCTTGCTTGCAGCAGCTCTGTCAGCATATGAAGATACTTGCTCCTCTAATTTCTGTCAGATTTTTTTTAATATTGTAATAGCATCTCATCTCCCAAGACAAGTTGAAAGATTTTATGTTGCTATTCCTAAGTATCATTCTGGGCAATGACATCTCTTATACACAATGTATATTTTAAGTGGAGTAGTTAAAAAATAAAAATAAAATAAAATAAAAAATAAAAAAAAAAAAAGAAGTAAGATATGAAGTCAAATAATCATCATCATGGAAGAACAAAGCTATGGTCTTTGCAGAAATGTAGCCCAAGAGAGGCCACATTGGCAGTTTGGCCAAGAGTTAGGCCCAGTTAAACTGTTTACACAGAAGTGACCCTCCTGTGACCAACCCAATTCTAGCACAATGGTTGTGATGTGAATTTAATCCAGTGCATACCAGTACTTCTCCATCCACCTCCTTAAGACTGAGGTGGAGGAAGGAGTTCACCTACACATTAAATGTCTAAGGGCTGTTCTGAAAATATTGTGTTCTATTTTGTTATGTTGGCTCGTGATGTCAGAGAAGGATGTTGGTGGTATGGAAGTAGATGTTGAACGTTCCAAACAATATTCTGTTAAGAGTTTTTCCATGCAGCAGATGTCAGTTGACAAGTAATCTGACAAAACAACATCTGACATTTCAGACACGAAGATAGTTATGAGTGCAGTATGCACTCATAATTGTACATTGCTGGTGAAAATGCATAGCTAGAGGTGGTGATTATGCTGAAAACTAAGGTTTTATAGCTGAGAATTTACTCTATCAAACTGATATTTTCTTTGTATCTGCTGAATTTTCCATGGAAATAAATAGGAAGCATTGCTTTTGGAACAGGCTACATACCTGTGGCTAAAAATGCCTTGTTGCCTGTGCCTGGTTGCGCTTCATTTTCTCAAGTTATAAAGAAGCATATCTGCTACAGTGTTCTGCTAAAGTATGAGCAGAGAACATGTAGCAGCAAAGAGGAAAGATAACAGTGAACATATGGATCCGTATCTAAAAAAAAATAAAATAAAATAATAATAATAATTAAGAAAAAACACCAAAACTCCAAAGAAACAGAATTTTAAAATACCTCTTAACATTAAGCTGAAATACCAGCCACTACTGGCCTGCTGGTTCAGCTTTCCTTGTGTCACGGGTTACTCAGATCCACCCATGCCCGTGACAGGGGAAGCCACCCCACGCCCCCCCCCCGGGGCCCGGAAAGGAGGGGGAAAAGGGGAGTGGGATAAAACAGCGACAATCTAAGGAGGAAAAACTTATTTTACTAAATATGATATCGAAATACAAGATAGCACAATATAATATAATTAAGGCTAACAAAATCGAACGAAACAGAGAGAGAGAGTCTCCGAAAACCGAGAGGCCTACTGTGAACTCTAGGCGACACGGCTGGAACGCTTCCCACTCTCCGAGAAGTTCGAGAGAAGAAGGAGGGCACTCCAGCCTGGGAACGAGATTATATAGAGTCCTGGTCCCGTGACTTATTGTCACTCCTGTTGTTCTCTGGGATATGTAGTCTTCTTCTGTGGACTGCACATTCAACAGAAGTATCCATACTTGACATGATGTTATGATGTGGAATACTGATAGCAAAATTACAAAATTACAAAACCATGACATTCCACCCCTTATTCTACATTATTACATCATGGTTAATATATACATATATATACATATATATACACGTATGTAAAATTGTGATAGCTAAATAGTAGAATTGCATGTAACATAACTAAATGTACAACTATAATAACTAAAATACACTACACATGCAAACACATATATATATATATAGATACATAAAATTATTGACTGCATTCCCCCAGCATCAAATTCCCTTGTGGCACACATTGAACATCCCCATCCTTCTGCATTACCCACCAAGTGCACCCAGGTCCCTGGGCAAAGACAGTTCCACGGATAGGTTTGCCCTTTCCAGAAGCTGGAAGGACCCAAACAGCTTTTCCCAACATGTTCTTTACATGTATAACAGGGACCTTATCTCCTTCTACAGTGTGTAGGGGGCTAGATTGACTAGGACCATCACGATTGACAGATCCTCTAGTATTGACCAACCAAGTGGCTTCTGCCAGATTCTTCTCCCAGTGCTTAAATGTTCCACCACCCATTGCTTTCAACATAGTTTTCAACAACCCATTATATCGTTCAATTTTACCAGAAGCTGGTGCATGGTAGGGAATATGATAAATCCACTCAATGCCATGATCTTTGGCCCAAGTATTTATAAGAGAATTTTTGAAATGTGTCCCATTATCAGATTCAATTCTTTCTGGGGTGCCATGTCGCCACAGGACTTGTTTCTCAAGACCTAATATGGTGTTTCGAGCAGTAGCATGGGGTACTGCGTATGTTTCAAGCCACCCAGTGGTTGCCTCTACCATAGTGAGTACATAACACTTACCACTGCGAGATCGTGGCAAGGTGATATAATCAACCTGCCACGCCTCCCCATATTTATACTTTTGCCATCGCCCTTCCTCCCAGAGAGGTTTCATCCTTCTGGCTTGTTTAATTATGGCACATGTTTCACAATCATGAATAATCTGCGCAATAGCGTCCATGGTTAAGTCCACCCCTCGGTCTCTGGCCCACTTATATGTCGCGTCTCTTCCTTGATGACCTGAGGTCTCATGAGCCCATCGAGCTAGAAATAATTCACCCTTATTCTGCCAGTCCAAGTCAATTTGAGCCACCTCAATTTTGGCAGCTTTATCAACCTGATGGTTGTTTTGTTGTTCTTCAGTAGCCCGACTTTTGGGCACATGTGCATCCACATGACGCACCTTTACAACCATATTCTTTGTTCGGGAAGCAATGTCCTTCCATAGTTCAGCGGCCCAAACAGATTTTCCCCTCCGTTGCCAGTTATTTTGTTCCCACCGCTGTAACCACCCCCATAAGGCATTTGCCACCATCCATGAGTCAGTATAAAGATACAGCATTGGCCACCTCTCCCGTTCAGCAACATCTAAGGCCAGCTGGACAGCTTTTACCTCTGCAAACTGACTTGATTCTCCCTTACCTTCAGTGGCCTCTGCAACCTGTCGTGTGGGGCTCCACACAGCAGCTTTCCATTTGCGATGCTTCCCTACAATGCGACATGATCCGTCAGTGAATAGGGCATATTTCTTTTCATTTTCTGGTAATTCGTTGTATGGTGGGGCCTCTTTAGCACGTGATACCTCTTCTGCTGGTGATGTTCCAAACTTTTTATCTTCAGGCCAGTCCATGATTACCTCTAGGATTCCTGGACGATTGAGGTTTCCCATTCGCGCTCGCTGTGTAATCAGCGTAATCCACTTGCTCCAGGTGACATCGGTAGCATGATGGGTGGAGGGAACCTGTCCTTTGAACATCCAGTTCAGCACTGGCAGTCGAGGTGCCAAAAGGAGCTGTGTTTCAGTCCCGACTACTTCGGAAGCAGCCCGAACCCCCTCATACGCGGCTAAGATCTCCTTCTCAGTTGGAGTGTAGCACTCTTCAGACCCCTTATATGATCGACTCCAGAATCCCAGGGGTCGGCCTCGGGTCTCTCCTGAGGCTCTTTGCCACAAACTCCAAGTGGGGCCTTTCTCTCCAGCAGCAGTATAGAGGATGTTCTTTACATCCTGTCCAGTCCGTACTGGCCCCAGGGCTACAGCACGGGCTATCTCTTGTTTAATCTGTTCAAAAGCCTGCTGCTGCTCAGGGCCCCATGCAAAATCATTCTTCTTCCGCGTTACCTGATAAAGGGGGCTTACAATGAGGCTGTAGTTTGGAATGTGCATCCTCCAAAAGCCTACTGCACCCAGGAAAGATTGTGTCTCTTTCTTGCTAGTTGGTGGAGACATGGCAGTGATTTTGTCGATCACATCTGCTGGGATGTGACGACGTCCATCCTGCCACTTTATACCTAAGAACTGAATTTCCTGGGCAGGTCCTTTTACTTTGCTTCGCTTAATAGCAAAGCCAGCTTGTAGAAGAATCCGGATTATCTGCTCTCCTTTTGTAAAAACTTCTTCTGCTGTATCGCCCCACACAACAATGTCATCAATGTACTGCAGGTGTTCAGGAGCACCACCCTGTTCCAGTACAGTTTGGACCAACCCATGGCAAATGGTTGGGCTGTGTTTCCACCCCTGGGGCAAACGGTTCCAAGTATACTGAATGCCCCTCCAGGTGAAGGCAAACTGTGGCTTGCATTCTGCGGCCAAAGGAATAGAGAAGAAGGCATTGGCAATGTCAATGGTGGCATACCATTTGGCTGCTTTTGACTCCAGCTCGTACTGGAGTTCCAACATGTCCGGCACAGCAGCGCTCAATGGGGGTGTGACCTCATTCAGGCCACGGTAGTCTACTGTCAGCCTCCATTCTCCACTGGCTTTACGCACTGGCCATATGGGACTGTTAAAAGGTGAGTGAGTTTTACTGATCACTCCCTGATTCTCCAACTGGCGAATCAAATCATGAATGGGGAGCAAGGAATCCCTGTTGGTGCGATACTGCCGTCTGTGCACTGTCTTTGTAGCAATCGGTACCTGCTGCTCTTTTACTCGTAGCAGCCCCACAACAGACGGGTCCTCTGACAGGCCAGGCAAAACAGACAGCTGCTTAATGTTGTCCATGTCTACAGCAGCTATCCCAAAGGCCCATCGATACCCCTTAGGATCCTTGAAATGCCCCCTTCTGAGGTAATCAATACCCAGTATACATGGAGCCCCTGGGCCAGTCACAATAGGATGTTTTTGCCAGTCTTTGCCAGTGAGGCTTATTTCAGCCTCCAGCACAGTCAATTCTTGAGAGCCCCCAGTCACTCCAGAAATATGGATTGATTCTGTCCCTTCATGACTGGAGGGCATTAGGGTGCACTGTGCACCGGTATCCACCAGCGCCTTATATTTCTGTGGTTCTGATGTGCCAGGCCATCGAATCCACACAGTCCAATAAACTCTATTATCCCTTTCCCTCCCCTGACTGAGGGCAGGGCCCCTCTATTGGTTACCTGTGATGACTGGAGCAACTCCACTGGTGGTTGGTATGTCTAGTAGTTCTTTCACCCGTGCTCGTAGTGCAGACGTGGGCTGATCATGCCACTTCCTCATGTCTTCTCCACGGTCACGTAGGTAGCGCCACATGGAAACACGCGGTGCAATCGTACTGTTGTTCTTTGCTCGAGCTGGGAAGCGTGTGCGTTTAACAGCTGAGACTTTTGATGATGCAGGTGGGGAGTAGGTCTGGACTAGTTTGATCAGATCCTTCATTAGACCTGGTGGCCCGTACGTGGATTGACCTTCATCAGTTGTTTCTGATACTGTTACGGGATCATTACAATTAGTTGATGGAAACAATTTCTTGCACATTTCATCTACTCGGTTTTCTAGCCGTGAGATGGCAGAAACTGCGGCATGCAGTTGGGGGAGCTGCTGATCGGTGGTTTGAAGCATTATAATCAGCTCAACAACTCGGGGCCATCTGTCCACGAATCCTTTAGATCCTGATACCAATGACTGTGCAATTCTCTCTGGTGCTGTACTTGTGATTTTCTGCCACATGTCAGGATCGGCCCTCACTCTCTCTGGGTCAAGTTCGCTTGGATCAGGGCTGTACAACATTTTCGCCATGGCCAATTCCCTCAGGCGCTGAATACCTTTTTGGACGGTATTCCAACTATCAAATTTAGGCTTCAAAGCATCCTTATAGGGGTACCTTTCTCTCACGGCTTCTAACAGCCGCAACCAGAGAGTAGCAGCTCCATCCGAACATCTGCTAATCCCTCTGTCGATACCTGCATCTTGGGCAATGCTTCCTAGTTGGCGAGCTTCATTACCATCTAGAGACAAGCTGTTGGCCCCGTTGTCCCAGCAGCGAAGCAACCAAGCAAGGATACCTTCATCTTGACGCCGTGTGAACTCCTTTCTTGAGCCTTGGATTTCAGTCAGCTTCAGAGGTCGACAATAGGTGATTTCCTCCTCATCATCAGTCTCTTCTTCATGCCTCTTGGTTTTTGCCTTTGCTTTTTTCGGTACTGCTCCATGCCCAGCACCTGGGTCTTCTGCTGCCCCCCCCTGTGCTTCTCCTTCTTTTCGTTCTAGACGCATGGACACCCGTTTCCATTTCTTGCCTTCCACAGGGGCAACTGATATTGCTACTGATGCCTCCTGTGACTGATCAGAATTAACTTGGGCTTGAATCTCAGATCGGAAACTCTCTCTCTCCAGAATAGTATGATACAAAGCACGGTATGCATAAGCCAAACCCCACATAAGGTTTACCTCCTTAGATCTCTGACCCAAATACTCACTTAATTTCTTAGGGTCCCTTAGGTGTTCAAGAGTGAAATCCCATGACACTGCGGGTCCCCATGCTTCTAAGACTTTTCCTAAACCTTTCCATATTCCCTGCCAGTCATCATTCTCTGGTTCTGGAGGAGACTTCCGCATAGAACGAATGCATAGGAACATATATGCATGCATTGATAGTGATAACATGAATGCAAGTATGAACCCTATCTCAGTTATTGAAAAGCGTGTGGAAATCTGAGAGTACAACCTAAAAAAAAAGGGTTTTTTTAGCCTGTACAATGAATTAAACATGGTGGTGTTTGTAAAATTGCCTGTTCCATCTGGGATGCAAGTATTTGTAAAATTGCCTGTTCCATCTGGGACGCAAGTGTTTGTAAGATTCACAATTCCATCTGGGGTGTAGATGCCAAAACTCCGACCACACCACATCTCGTAAAAGTACCAGGCAGGTGTCTCCACCAGCACCCACCTCACCAGGCTATACATCTGCACAACTCCACAACACCAAACTACGGTGTCAATAGTTGACCAACACTCCAAGAAGATCACAACCGCTTTCAATCCCCCAAACAGAGCAACTGGGATGAAGAGTGGACCCACAGCTGGCAGGCTCTGCAAAAGTCAGAGCCAGCCAGCCCCGCTCCAAGGGAGAAAGAAATCCCTCCGTTTTCTACACAAAAGTTAGATAGCAGTGCTGAGAATGCGCAGCAGCCCCCAACGTTGACAACCTGTCTGGCACCTCAAGGTCACGCTCTCCGTGAGCAGCCACGGAAAGACAACACTCCCAACACTCCCGTAACGAAGCTCTTTAAGAGCAAAGAGAGAGCTGTTCTAAAAGCTAAAAAGCTCCATGCCCGCATTCTCCACCAAAAAATCTGTCACGGGTTACTCAGATCCACCCATGCCCGTGACAGGGGAAGCCACCCCACGCCCCCCCCCCGGGGCCCGGAAAGGAGGGGGAAAAGGGGAGTGGGATAAAACAGCGACAATCTAAGGAGGAAAAACTTATTTTACTAAATATGATATCGAAATACAAGATAGCACAATATAATATAATTAAGGCTAACAAAATCGAACGAAACAGAGAGAGAGAGTCTCCGAAAACCGAGAGGCCTACTGTGAACTCTAGGCGACACGGCTGGAACGCTTCCCACTCTCCGAGAAGTTCGAGAGAAGAAGGAGGGCACTCCAGCCTGGGAACGAGATTATATAGAGTCCTGGTCCCGTGACTTATTGTCACTCCTGTTGTTCTCTGGGATATGTAGTCTTCTTCTGTGGACTGCACATTCAACAGAAGTATCCATACTTGACATGATGTTATGATGTGGAATACTGATAGCAAAATTACAAAATTACAAAACCATGACACCTTGACAATAGTTTTACTTGTCCAGATTTATGTCAATATTTATGCTCATTAATTTGATAAACCTGTGATTTGCAGGCTGTTGAAGCCAGACTGCACTGAAGTGGTATATACCAGCCAAAAAAAGAGTGTTAACAAAGCACTATGATCATTAATTGGCTTCTGTTACAACATACTTTTGTAGATTCCTCCCTCTTTCCCTCCCCCTCAGCCAGCTTCTGTTTCAAAATATCCTTTAACTATTGTTTTTCATTTTGCCGATATTATGTCCCTTGGAGCTTTGTTTTATTTATTTATTTATTTATTTAAAAGATTTTCTTTCCTTATCGATATCACAAGCTTTTACTGACTTATACTGTGATGATGGCTCAAAAATATATTTCCTCAGCCTTGATTTTTTTTTTTTTACCCATTGTTTCCTTACACATTATCTAAATCATCAATTTAATCACCAAAGTTCATCATTCAAAAACTGAGCTTTTTATTTTTTTTTATTTTTTTTTCCAACTGTGTTGCATTTTTTTCTTTCCTGATCTACTCATGCCAAAAGAGAGTCTTTTGATCATCATAGAGAAGTGCTGCTAATGTACTCATCCCTCCTCTTCTTTAGTTTCCTTGGGACTCAACTGATTCCTTTTACATCATGTATCAAAATGATTCTCTTTACATTAGTATTGCAGAAATTGTCCTTATAGATGCCAACAGATAAAAATGAAAGTGTCTTGAAATTCAGTGTCATCTCAGTCAAGATGTCAATCTGCCTAAAGGTACTGTCTGGAGAGAAAAAAAAAAAAAAAAAAAAAAAAAAAAAGACATTTTTCAAGTTCATTAAAATTATATTTTTATTTTATTATTACTATTATTTATCCCATGGTTTTGATGTAAAATAAATAAACTGTGAGTGGCATACATGTGAAATGAATCAGTATAATCTGTAGAGTATTTGCATAGGCTCAAGTAGTGGTCCAGGACAATCACATGAAGTTCAACAAATCCAAGTGCAAGGTCTTGTACCTTGGTTGTGGCACTCCCAGGGTCAGCTGGGGGATGAAAGGACTGAACACAGTCCTGTAGTAAAGGACTTGGGGGTATTGGTGGATGGCAAACTGGATATGAGCCATCTGTGTGCCCTCACAACATAGAAAGCCAGATGTATGCTGGGCTGTGGCAATGGAGGCAGGGTCGGCAGGTCGAGGGAAGGGATCCTGCCCTTCTACTCTGCATTGATGAGACATCATCTGGATTACTGCATCCTGATGTGGTGTCCTCAGTACAGGAGAGATATGTACCTGTTGGAATGTATAAAGATGAAAGCCACAAAAAAGATCCAAGGGACGGAATACCTCCCCTATGAGGTCAAGCTGAGAGCATTGGGATTGGTATTGCTTCACAAATAAAATGTACTTAGAGAAAGATAAGTTGAAAGAAAATGACAGTATACAGAATCCTCAGCAGTCTTCAGATTTTTTCCAAGGCTGATTGTGGAAATTAACTGGTCTTTGATTTGCAAATTCAAATCTCTGCTTCTCAGTGATATTTTTGTATACTTGTATGCTTTACTTTCATTGCTGTATTTAATCAGAAATATGCTCCAGAATCAGAATAAAATAGGTATATTTTAAATTGGGGGAAAAAATTGTTTTCCTATTCAGAAAATTCATTTTTTTGCATTAGCTCACACTCAGTAATTGTTCGTTTTAAGTAAGGTGAGGAGCACATTCTCCTCCTTCAGCTGCTCTAACCCAGAACCTCTCCTGCCTAATTGCTAGTGCCCAGCCTGGGGACCCAGAGCCTCTGCTAGGCTGGGGATTTTAACTGCTGCTTTTCCCTTTGCAGGTTCAGCTGGTAGAAAAGTTTCAAACATACACCAGAAATACACACAGAGAGAAAATATTGATATGGTCAGGCACTCAGGGTGCTTGAACCAAAGGCTGTCTTCAACAACACTTACACACAGGACTCATGTAAATAAACAATCAGCTGAGTACCCTTACTCCTCTTCAGCTGGTGTGGAGGCCTACACTTGTCTCACTCACCAGTCATTCCCTAGCAGCTGATTTGTGGACAAAAAAAACACACCAAAACACTCCTGTCCGAGTGGCATGATGTAGAAGACCCTCATTTGCCTAGGTAGCTGATGTGAGGACCCCAAGTCAGGTCCAGTAGCTTAAACCACAATCTGGGGGCATCTACACTCCTGGTCTGACTCCAGTATCTGGCACCCACTCACACTGGTTATCCAGTAGCTGGCACTCCTGGCACAAAGTCTGTAAGACCCTTTCAGATCCAGAGAGCTAAGGTCTGGCAACTACTGACACTAAGAACCCTGTACACTTCCGTAACCGGTTCTTAGGCCTGCATCCATAGTCAAACTCCATTAGCTGGCCCTGATGCCACTTGGATGCACACAGGTTCCTCCAGTGACTTACACAGAGATCTTCATATTTGCTGCGGTGTCTGGCACCACTAGCCAGGTGTATTCTTTTTGTCAGCCCAAATGTGGAAGCATTTGTACTCACACTGACCTCACCAGGAGCTGGCACACAGTCCTTGCAGCACACACTCATCTGAGAGAGAATGAATATGCAGAGAGATTTAAGGTTAAATGAGGAATTATAAGGTAAGACTGATTGTGATGGTCAGGCACAGGATGCAGACAGACAAGCACATAATATACTGACTAGAGAGAGACATATTAAACGTCGGTCCCTTTTTATTCTGTTTTCTGTACATCTCTTTGTAATTTTTGCTCCAACTTCATGTCCCCGTGGGTTTGCAGAGCTCTGCAACTTCTTCACTCTGGATGTCTCCACATTCACATCTCCTGCAAAGTTCTGGCCACTGTTTCTGAAAGTGGTACCTGCAGCTTGTTAGCAAACCAATTAGTGAGACTGGGAGATTTGTATCTTATTACTGTCTTTCAGCTTAGAAGTTCTCCATCGGTTAACCCTGCTGGAATAAATATTTCCATATTCTCACATGGTGTCATAAATCAGTGTGATTGTCCAAACTTGGTTCCCAACTTCCCTTTCTTACTCCTTTTTGCCTTGGTAAAGATGAAAGAAATTTTCTACATACCTTCTACATACCCTTACGTTACCAGCTACAGAAAAAACAGAGACTGTTGTGTCATTCGTTGTGATTTACTGCCTTCCAACAGTTACCTGCTTTTCGTGCAGAACATTTGCACCAAATCTATTCAATTCTCAGAGCCTTAAGCTTCTGGTAGTGGGAATAATTTAGGATGGATTATCACTGAGGAACTTTCATCAAGTTTTAGCACAAAGCCTTCATAAAGTCTGTTATTTGAAAAGGAGGATTTTGTTTCTTTTTCAGAAAAGATTTTTTTTTTTTTTCAGAAAGACATCAGCAATCCCAGAAAATCTGAGTCACAAAATAAAAAACAACAACAGCAGCAACAACAAATAAACAGAATATATCATAACATTTGAATTATCTAGTGTTCTTACCTGTGTTTCCATAAGAGCTATACATCAGATTCCCATACCCAACTTTAATATCTAAAATATTCTTTGAGATGCCTGTTGTTGGATGCTATATTGCAGCAATAATGTGAATCATGAAGTCCTATTTTCTGTAAAGGAATATGTCCAAAGCAGTGATCAATGAAGAATAGAAATTCCATCTACTCCTATGCATATGATGAGGGCCATAGACTTTCACATTCACAATTTAAAATAAATATAGTTTGGGAGTATAATTAGGAAAAATAATAAATAAATTAAAATTAAAAAATAAAATAAAATAAAATAAAATAAAATAAAATAAAATAAAATAAAATAAAATAAAATAAAATAAAATAATAAAATAAAATAAAATGAATAAAAGACAAGTCAACAGGGATTGTGTGACAGCAAAATATATATATCCATTCTGAAATACGAACCTATCGACTTTGCTTATTTTAAAGAACTATTTGCTTAGCCCAAGTAAACAGATACATGTTTAAAACACATACAGAGTGAATGACAGGAAGTCAATGAGTTTTTAAATGTTTTACTTAAATAAGAATCTACACCCCTGGAAGTAAAAAATATTTTGAACAATGAGGGAGTGCATATTCTACTCATCTTATTGAAAATGTTGGGAAAGGAACCAAATTAAAGTACAAAGAAAAATTAGTTTTCAGTTTAGTTCTTGGAACATGGAAATCAGTTATTTGTTTTGTGCTATTTCCTTGAATCTTTTAGCAGAAAAACTGGATTTCTCCCCATGTATAGAAGTTAACTGACATTATTGACATATCCATAAAAAGTCTGTAATATAAAAAGTGCAATACTTTGCAATGAGTTTATTTAGGGAACCTTTTGATTGTCAAGGTCATTTAACGCAGTTGCACATTTCAGACTTGAGATTTTTAAGAAAGTAAAAGTTGTGAATAGACATACATATTTCTCATCTAGCACAATGCACACTATGGCTATTCTAATTCCATTTTCTTCTTAAATCTCAGTGTCTCATAATATTCAGCATATATGACCTCAGAAAGTCCCATCTAGAGGTAGAACAGCCAATAGCAGCCACTGAATCTAAAAATTCTGTTGAGATTTTAAAATAAGCCTTATTTTTATTGCTGTTTTTTTGTTCTGTCGTAACCAAGCTTTCATAATGACACTATTAGGATACCAAATTAAATTCAGGGAATAATTTTTGAAAAGACAGTACAACCCTGGAAAATGAAAGAAACTCAAATTACTCTCAGCTTTCCTATACAGGCTAATGATAGTGGTGAGTATGTGCAAGGTCAAGAGTTACTTCTGTGACCCATTCCACATATATACAGCCTAATAAACATAGGTAGTAGAGAAATAGATACAACACCTATCCAATTATAAGAGAGAGGAAAAAAAAATAAAATAAAAATCAATATATTTGTAAGATAGTTTAGTTTCTCCTATTTGTTTTACACCGTCTTGGACCCCGCTAGAAATACCAGATTTACAATGAGTTTTAACTGTTCAAAATGAAGTTAAACATTCTGTTTTACTGAATTAATTATTGCATATGTTTAAAGACAATAGGAGGTTTGCTTATTATTATGGAGTATGGTGCTAAAACTAATTAAACCAAACTTTCAGACTGTTGTTTCTAACAAGATGTAATAAATAGATAGACAGATAGATAGATAGATAAATAGATTAGATAGATAGATTAGATAGATAGATGATAGATAGATGATAGATAGATAGATAGATAGATAGATAGATAGATAGATAGATAGATAGATAGATAGATAGATAGAGTGCTTTTTATCTGTTATTTGTTTTGCAAACAAGAGAGGCCACAGAAAAAGACAACTCTTTGCATATGAATAAAATGTTTTAGAAAAAAGCTTTGGTAGTATTTACATTAATACTCCTAATGTTTATTAATCTATAGACCACATATAGTACCTTCTTTTTCTGTTATAACAAATCCTTCTTTTCTATAACCTCCTTTTCTACCATACTTCAACCCCTCTCCTCTACTCCAATGAGTAGGAACTTTTTCTAATGACAATCGGTTTCAGAGTAAGAACATCATTCATTCTGCATAGTGCCCTAAAGAACTATCAAAATTGTAATAGTTTTAAAACATTACAGGCCTGGGCAGATTCTCAGACAGTAACTTTGTGATAAAAGCTTCTAAGTACTATTATCTGTTCCCTGAACTGCTCTGTCCCCATTAAGTGTACACTGTATTTGTTGTTAGGACTCTTTATCTTCTCATTCTAATTTCTGGGTTAGAAGATACTGGCCTAAAAATAAAAATGTATTTGCATCTATAAGGTGGTGTTTTTTTTGTTTGTTTGGTTTTTTGGTTTTTTTTTTGGTTTTTTGTTGTTGTTTTGTTTTGTTTTGTTTTTGTTGATGTTGTTTTGTTTGTTTGTTTTCTTTTTCCTCTAGCTGCAGTGTTTCATTCATACATACAAAGTTATGGCCAGTTAAGGCTTTTGCTACACAAGTGTTTAGAGGATTCTTATGTCCATTATTTTGTTGCAAGTTCTAAGCAATTTCTGATTTTCTAAGCATGTTTGATATTCGTTTTATAAGAAATAAAAAATCAAAGAAAAAGTTAAAAATCCCTAGTATTTTTACATGGATACTTAGCAACAGTGGCCCAAACCAATAACTGTTTAAGGTCTTCTGACATTTATTTTGTAAGCAGCATAATTCAGAAATATACCTTACCTCTTTTAATTAACATAAGCATAGATGCTGCTGCTGTTAGTCACATGCATTGTTTTGGATTGGGGGGGGGGAGGGGGGGGAGTAGATAAATAAAATTAATAATAAGAACAATTTTTAAAAAGGTCTTAAATATTGAAGCTATTGTTTAATGACCATAGAACCACAACATAATTATCAAATTATTTTTCCATCTTAACCAAAAAACTTATTACAGAATTTGAAAGGAAGTTGCAAGGTAATTGCTTTTGAATCACTTGATATATTCAACTATACTTACTAAATAATTGGCAAAATATGTAATTACAGTGGACCATATGTTCCTATGGCTTGTGTACTGAACAATGTGTAAGAGTATCACAAATTTGCTCAGCATACCTAAAATAGAATATAAGTACCTGAGCGGTATCAAGATTAAAGTCCCTTGAAGAGAAATCTGAGCATGATCTACTGAAGTTGTTGCTAATGGAAAGGTGGGAGGAGCCAGCTAGGAAGTATTTTGTACCATATGTCTGCTTCACAACTCACTGAAGAAATGTCAGAAGAACACTGCAAGTTAATATTGCTTGCAACAGTGATAACTTACAATGCACTGACAACACAGATTGCAGATGGCCAAATTACCACTACAAACACCTTCTGGCTCCTGACAGCTCACCAGATGCTGGTGGGTGTCATTTGCTACTTAATCATGTACCTGAGGGGAGATTATGGCATTCTTATCCAGGAATCCATGGGATCCATGTTAGTAAACAATTGCTGTATCTTATGGAGGAATTCAGCGCAGTGTCAGGATAAATGGTGTGGTGGATGTGTGTAGATACTCTGATCAAGTACCTCTATTACCTCGCAAAACAAACATAAGACTGACCTGATTGCACTGTGTTGTATTACTCTTAAAAAATGATGAGGGGAAGCTCCAAGTACACAGAACACATTTATGAAGCTGCAGAGCAGCAATTAAAAGCTTCTCCCACATCAATTTCTGAAAATAGCCTTATAATTTGGAGGCTTTCATTCCTTCCATTCAGAAATGGCCATAGGGTATTTTCATGTGGCTATTTAACTGGAGTTGCAGATTTTTAATGTAAGTTAATTCTGACTAGTGAATAAATATCCTTCTAGATATCTGCGAGTCAAAATATTCCAAAGCATCTTGGGAATTATACACATATTTGCTTTTCTATTTTAATATTTTATCCAACCATTAAAAATGATTTTAATACTACCTCCCAGTTGTAAGCTTATTGAAGATTTTGCCTGCCTTTAGCCACGAAATGTTAAAAAAAAAAGAAAGAAAGGTCTGCAGACTTCTAAGAAACCAAATCAAACCAAATCACATAGCAACAGACCACCAAGGTTTTCGCAATCATTGGTGCTTCTACTATGTCATTTCTAGTATATACTTTTAACTGACTTTACTTTTAGATATTTAATACATGGTGCAAAAGGCTTCAGAAATATTATCCACCTTCCTGTGTAAAACTAATACATACTGAACTCTGAAAGTTTGGTAATAAACTCTTTTTTGGTTCACAAATTTTCCTTTCCAAATCAAAGTTTCTAACTGACTTCAGTACTCTTTTCATTCACACCGAAAACAAAAACAAAAATAAAAAAGAAAAACAAAAAAAAAACAAACAAAAAAATCCAGTCACAAATAGTATCCCCCTGGTGTCTGTCTTGGAATTGGTGCTCTTCAACACAAGACACACTCAGCAAGTTTGCTGATAACACTAAGTCTGTAATTGAGTGGTGCAATTGATACAACAGAAGGAAGGGATACTCCTCACTGAGAACTGAACAAGCTTGAAAGGAGAGACCATGTAAAAACCTAACCAGGTCCATCAAGAACAAGTGTAAATTGTTGCAGTTGTGTTGGGGTGATCTGAGATGTGGGAACAGAATGGGAGAAGAATTGCTTGTGGGCAGTCCTGTGGACACTGACCTGGGAGTCCTGATAAATTGAAAACTTAACACGAACCACTTGCAGTCTGAAAGACTAAATCAACAGAGGAGTGTCATGAAGGATGAGGGAGGTGATCGTGCCTCTTTGCTCTGCTCTCATGAGGCCCCATGTGGAATACTGAGTCCAGGCATGGGGCCCTCAAGGCAAGAATGGCGCAGAGCTTTTGGAGAAGGTTGACAGCCATGGGGCTGTCCAGAGGTCTGTAGCACCTTTTCTGTGAAGAAAGGCTCATGGAGCTGGGAATGAATCCAGCCTGGACAAGAGAAGGTTCCAGGAAGACTTCACTGTGCCCTTCCTTTATGTAAATGGAGCAACATGAAAAGAAGATAAATCAACTTTTTTTTTATATGGGTAGATAGCAATAGGACAAGGGAGAATGCTTTCAAGCTAAAAGTGGATAGATTTAAATTATACATCCAGGTGGACTTGTTTGTTGTTGTTGTTGTTTACTGAGAGGTAAGGTGTTGAAACAGGCTGTCCAGAGAAGTTGTGGGTACCCCATCCCTGGAAATGTTCAAGACCAGATTGGTTGCAGCCCTGTGCAACATGGTCTAGAATCTGATTTAGTGTTTGGAAACTGCCAGCTGCAAGAGGGAGATTGGAACTAGATGATCTTTGAAGTCTCTTCCAACTCTAGTCATTCTATGATTCTATAAACATGACATTAAATGATAATGTACTTTCCTAAGAAATAAAAAACATCTCTGAGTTTGACAGGTAGTTGGACAAACTATTAAAATATATGTCCGCGCATATCTGTTGCACATCATCAAACAGAGAAAAGTTTGGGCTTATGAAGTTCAGTGATCACAGAAAGAAGGGAAGAACAATCAATTAGTACTTGCTCTAATATTTTTACCCTTTCCCTAACCATCTGTTCCAAACTGCTGCCAGAGATGGTATACTTGGATAGATGGACCTTCAGCCTCATCCAGTACAGCTGTTCTTACATTCTTTTTTTTTTTTTTTCCCTACATGGTTGATGTTTAATAATGAGTAACAAAGGGAAAAATATATGGTAGAATTGAGCAGATGTCCATATTTGAGTGTTCATGAACTGTTACAAGAGTCATAGTTTTAAAAGCCTGAGAAACTATTGGAGGCATCTAGGGAACTGACACCACTTTTACACCAAAATATCTAATGCTGTTATAAGTCTGTAAATAGTGATGTGTAAAGATGTCTTCCCATGTCATGATAGATGTCTGAGTTCTTTTAGTCATTCATGCTGGATACTTGTTTATGAATAGCTGCCTATCTATGATTTTATCAAATAGAATTTCTGTTGTTTCTAACTATTCTGTTATTATTATTATTATTATTATTATTATTATTATTATTATTATTATTGTTGTTGTTGTTGTTGTTGTTGTTGTTATTATTATTATTATTATTATTATTATTACTCAGTCCTGATAGCTAACAAATTATTTTAATATTATTTTTGTGGCCAATATTTACTACATTATGTCTCCAGTGATACAGGTCCACTTACAGAAATGAGCAACTTGTAATTGTATTGGAAAGACAGCTGACTCTTACCTCAGATTTCTTCCTTTAAAATCTTTCTAAAAATCTTTAAGTAGTTAATGGTTAGACCTTATTGACTCATCATTTTACCAGATTATGTAGGTTTAGAATGATGAAGCTTAGAAGCTGAAGGACGAAACTGAGAAGTTTCACAACTCTGCAGAGAACCTTCAGATACTTTGGCTGCTCTGCTCAGCTGACACTATATGTTGTATTCCTTCGCAGCAGTAGAGCTGTGAGTAATACTGTATTCTGTAGAATTCCTTCAGCAAAAAGCAGCAATATCAGTTAACATTAAAAATACCTTTTTCTACCCATCTTTTCTTTGTTACTTCTGCTATCTTCATTTTTTTACCACTTTTTTTTTCCCTTTTGATTGCATTTCATTCTTTTGTCTTCCTCTTTATCTCTTCAAATATACTTTGACTGTTCTACTTTCTATTTTTTTACATCTCGCAAAATTAATTAAACGTATAAATTAAAATATATTGTTATGTTTATATTTGAGATATGGAATTACAGAATCCCCAAATTGTTTAGGTTAGAAGGACATCATAGATGATGGCATCAAGTGCATCCTCAGCAAGTTTGAAGATGACACCAAGATGAGTGGTGCGGTCAATACACTGGAAGGAGGGGAAGCCATCCAGATAGACCTGGACTGGCTGGAGAAGTGTGTCCATGAATATCTAATGAGGTTCAGTAACTCCAAGTTCAGGGTGCTGCACTTGGATCAGGGCAATCTCAGGTATTTATACAAACGGGGGGAAGATTTCATTGAGAGCATCTCTGCAGAGCAGGACTTTTGTGTCATGGTGGATGAGAAGCTGGACATGAGCCAGCAGTTTTTGCTTGCCACCCAATTGTTTTCTGGGCTGCATTAAAAAAGAGGTGGCCAGCAGGGAGAGGGAGGTGATTGTCCACCTCTGCTTGGCACTTGTGAGGCCCCATCTGCAGTACTTATGTTCAAACATATGTTTTCTTATGAAGGTTTTGACCATTACTGGATCAAATATGAGCCACTGGCATATGCCACTAATGACTGGCTCACAGTCTACTTCTACCACTTGTGCCACAGGGGGGATTCGAACCCAGGGCCTCCGGTGTTGCAATGCGGCATTCCTACCACTTGCGCCACTGGGGCAAACTTGTAATCCTTGTAACGACTGCTCCTATCAGGCCCCACTAACAGACATAGATCCAGTTTATTTAAATGCTCTCTGAGCTGATTCTTATCTGCTGAGGATAAATCTTCATAATAGACATATTACAAATAAATCTGTATAGCAGTGTAACATGGTCATAACTTCTTGCCCTCTACTAATGCATTTTAATGTTTTTGTTTCTTTTTTTATGTATGTTTTTTTGTTTCCTTTTGTGTGTGTGTGTGTGTGAGTGTGTGTACGTCATAATGTAGGGAAACTTTGTCTCCTTTGAGCTATCTCAAGGGGATATGTTTCTTATATTTTCTTCTCCTTTCTTTTGTCCGAGAATGTCCCTGGCTAAACTAGCACCTTTGGAAATGTGAAAGGACTTTAGATCTCATGGAAATATAATATGTTGTAGAGAAGCGGAAGAAAAATATATATATATTTATGATATGATATAATGACAGAAAATGTCTATGGTCAGAATCAGCCTGGAGATAAACATTGCATTACCGAAGAGTGAGAAGGCTCTGAAACAGCACTGCATTCAAAGTCAAAATCTAACATAAATATTTACGCTGAACAATCAAGTACCTCAGAATACATCTAGTACTCAAAGTCTGACCTTCTAATACTGACCAAGTAGCTATCACAAATCAATCTTTATTATAATAAGTGTGGCATGTGTTTAATGAACCACACTTCTGGAATATATATTTCATAATTGGATCATGGTATTTCCAGTAGTGGTTGAACCTCCTGTGTTTGAATTCCCGGCCGATTACGTATGACTGTACTTTTTATGCCTTTGTGTTTTTGTTTGCTTGTTTGTTTTGTTTTATTTTATTTTTTTCTGGCTACATTAGCTATTTCAAATGTTTTTATTTTCTTGTTATAATATGAATCACCTCATACTCAGATGAACCGTAATACACTGAGTTCTGGATTTCTTTTATAGAATAAATGCTTTTCCTATACAAGAAATTTGAAAAATAATAAATTTAGAGACTCCTAAAGCAAGAACAATAAAGGATTTTTTCTTTGTCAGGAATAAAAATACTGATATTGTACATATACCTTTTAGAAGAACATCTTTCTGATAAGACTGCCATTGCCTCTCACTCTAACTAACATTTATAGTCTTCTATAGTCTTCTTTGAAAAATGAAATTATATAACACTTTCAATCTGCATACTGCCTTACTGAAACTACACAGTTCAGACACTTGGGCATTGTCAAAAAATCAAAAGTCACAAGCTGTCTTCTTTTAAATCATATATCCATTGGAAATAGCTACATTAGTTTTGAAACATGCTATCTTTATTTCTTCTCTATAGGGACAAAGTGAAGAGAAATACTTCTTCATTTTTGCAATACACATTACATTTACTAAGAAACAGCATCTTTCCAGTGTAAACTGAACAGTCACTGACAAGACAAGAAATGATATCAAATACCAAAATCTAATGGTGAAATATTAATCACTCTAAGATTCTAAATAAAGTCTTCCTCAGCGTTTAATGAGAATATTGTATCCAGTTGGGCCTGAGATCTTCCTGAAATTTGTCTCTGGATACTAACTTCTCATTTTTTTCTGGGAAAAATCCCATTTGGGAGGTATTCATTTTAACTTGATTTATAAGGCCGTGTGATGACAAAAGCCTGACAGAAAAATAAGTTGAGAAGTTAAGCCATTAGTCTCAAATTTCATCCTTGTCACTCTCCGCTCCAAAGAGTGGCTTTTACTTTCCAAAGCATTTCTTTTTTCTTTTCAGAATAATTCCATTTATCTTTTCTTTAATTGTCATTTCAAACAAAAGACATTAAAATATTAACCTCTGAAAAGGATTTTTCTCCACTCTGACCTGTATTCTCTGTCTTTTTGTCTCTCTTTCTATTACATCTATTCCTCTATCTCATACACAGTTTATGATCAACCTTATTAATCAGAGTGCTAGCAGAAAAAGTGAAAGATAATTTCAGTGATAACGCCTACCTCATTTGAAAAAAAATTCTGCATGCTGCAACATAAGGGAAGTAAATCTGTGAGCATTTGAAATCCATTCTTAACACATATTAACAACTAATCCTCCATGGGTGTTTACAGATCCCTTAATCTCTATAGAGGGATTTCCCTTTCCTTCTTTCCCACAATAGGATTGGTTTAGAGAGTTAAAGACTAGATTACGCTATTAATTGTTTGACCTTACTTTCCCTTCAGGAATTACATGCTCTTTTCTTTACCTTCTAAATGTCACATGTGAGCTAAAAGAAATCAATTATAGCCAAAAAATGTTATGGCTTTTGAGTTTAAAGGTAGCTGTAGCTGTAGTTGGAGGCTCATGTAAAAACACCTAGATTTTTCAGAGATCTCTGTCATGAGCATTCTATTATTAACTCATTCTTATATCCTGTCAGCATGTTTAGGGACAGGAATATATAAACCATATATAAAATTTAGATATATGTTAGATAAGAGACAAGGTTGCCAAATACAAAACCACAAAAATAAAGCCATAAAGGTTTAAACCATTCAACAGAATTCAAAATCTTTAAGTAGAAATCCTGTTTATAAAAATGTTCCTAATTTTACAGTATATTTTAAATCTTGTTAAAAGTGCATGTAAACAGTAAAAGAAAGAGGTGAAGTCCTATTTAGCTCAGGTCTTCTCTTGTTCTGTTTCTGATACATCAGTAAAAAAGCATAATAAAGGAAGTATAGTCACATAGTTAAGATACTACTCAAACATTTCCTTGTTCTCTCTGGAGTGAGAAAGATGCTATTATGTCACATTACATCCTCTTCTCCCAAAACTTCTACTAACCTCCCTCGTTGCTCATCTCTCTTTGACTCCTTGAAGGAAGTTCGTGTCTCTGCAAACTAAAATCATCCCATGTGTCACAAGGTTCTTTTGAAGATTTCTGCTAAAAAATCAACTAGTGGACTCTTGTGTTGGTGGGCCAGGATAGTTATGGTTCAGCCCCTGCAACATTTAGAAATCATAGAGCTTTTCTTTCAGCACTATTTGAGCAGTCTTGTGGACAGCTCATTCTGTTGCATCTCAAATGCACTGCCTCCATGTTCCAGGGGCATCACTGTCTGAAGTTTCTGCTTCCAGTCTCTCCAGACATTTTTCTCCTACTCTCAACTGATATTGCTGACCATCTTAGGAAATATATACATCTAGTCACTGATAAACAGACATGAAGTCATAGATTTGTCAAGTGACTTATGTTGAAAGGGACCTTAAAGATCATCAATCTCAACTCCTCTGCCACCCACTAGATCAGGCAATGCAGGGCATCATCCATACTGGTCTTGAATGTCTACAGGGATAACACAGCTACAACATCGCTGGGAAACCTATTCCAGTGCCTCACCACTCTTTGAGTAAAGAATTTCCACCTAACATCTAACCTACATTTCACATCTTTTAGTTTAAAGCCATTTCCATTTTATCATCACTATCAGACTGTATGAAAAGTCATTCTCCCTCCCCTTCATAAGCTCCTTTCAAGCACTGGAAGGCCACATTCAGGTCTCCCCAGAGTCAGCTCTGCTCTAAGCAAAACCAGCTCAGCTCCATCAGCCTTTCTCCATAAGAGGGCCATTTTTTTTTAGCCCTCCTTTCAATCTCCTCCAATAAATCCACATCTTTCTTGTGTTGGCACCCCAGGCCTGGATTCTAAAAAGAAAGGCAGCACACTTATACAGTGAACCTGGGCTGCAAGTACACACTACTAGTTCATATCCATCTGACGATATCAGTTGCCCTTCCTTTGTTAATCAGCACTGTCACTCCACCATAGAAAGCCACCAAACTGGTTATACTTTTGGTGAAGCCATACAGTCAGTAATGGATCACCTCCTCATTATGTATGTGCCTTGTCATAGCTTCCAAGAGGATCTGCTCCATGATCTTCCCAGTCTCAGATGTGATGCTCACCAGCCTGTATTTTTCTGGATCTTCTTTTCTCCCTTCCTAGAAAAAGCAAGCAATTTTTTCCCCCTTTTCCAGTCATTTGGGGATTGTTCATGAAAAATCTTCAAATCTCCTATGGGAGTGACTAACTGTGCACAAAACACACAGTGGTGCAAGTCATGAAGATGTCCCATAGGGTTACTTAGGGCCACTTGCACCAAGTGGGAACAAGCAAAGTACACACAATTCCAGAAATAATTCCAACCCCCGATTTTAGGTATCAACTTGTTTCTAATCCTACTTCTTATCACACAGCTGGCAGCAAGTATTTAAAGGCAAAACCAGAAAACAAATTAAAAAAAAACAAACAAGTAAACAAACAAATAAACAAAAACAAAACAAACAAACAAACAAAAAAACAACAGATCAGGAAAAATAAGGATGTTATATCTACCTGACCACAAAACTCAAAATCTATCAGAAAATTCATGCCATCCTCCATACCATTGATTAAATCCCACTCAGAGCACTATCCTTGTGCTTCATACATCTTATCCTGCCTACTGCTAGTCATCTTGTCTAGTATTTGAGAAACAATGAAACCATAGTCCTGCTTATAAACAGAGAAAAGCTGAATATCCCAAATACACCCTGTGAAGATCTGGTATTCAATAGAGCTCACAGCGAGAGGCTGCTGGCGGGGATGAGTGATTCCTCCTTTATCTGTTTCCTTTGTCACTGCAGAGGCATAGATATTCACCTGTTGAACATGCCACTCTTTACTTTCCTATAGACTTCTGCATTGTTTTGAAATGTTGTTTTTAACTTCTATGTGTTAATTCCTATGCAAAACTGAAATGAAAATAATTTCTTAACTCTCAGAGGTATTGCAGGAAAAATTACTAAGAGATTCAGATGTGTTATGATGTTATTGTAATGGAGTTTTTCACAGTTTTTTTTTGTCAGCTGTTATTTTTGACCTTGTAGAAGAGGCAGTAGTGCCCCACTGATTTGGAGGTACAGAATAATATATTAATAATAAGTTCTGTTTTATGTTCTCATTCCTGCTGAAAGGAATCCATTTAGAAGATCTAAACAAGAACTTCATGTTTCTAGCTTTCTTCCTAATATGTTTACAAGATCAGAGCTTGGAGAATACTTACGAAATCTTCACAGTTCTTCATGTGAATTTTTAAATGAATTCACTTTGATTTTGAATCTCAATGGTGTGTCCTTTCTGTATGTATTCTAGCAAATAAGATAATAGGAAGGCATATTCATTAAAATAGTTAATGTCCTGGACTTCTAGAATATATGCAGGAAGTGAATTGACGATTGTTCATAAGGAAACAATTGCACATTGTCTATAAATGTTTTCCTAATCCGGTAACAGATTACAGAATACATATGATATTAAATAATGAGATGATCTGTTTTATCCACAGCTGTTCACCAGAGGTACAGTTGTTTAGTTCCCAAAGAGCTCATTATTTCACAAGATTTTGAAAAGCTGGTAAAACATTATGTGAAATATCGTTTCATCACTTCTGGATCTTCTTAACTGCAAGTCCGTGATTATCAAGGTGTGAATGGCTCTCACATCTATTTTAAGGTCCCTTCACAATTCAGAAGCACAGAAAACAACAGTATAATTGAAATTTGGATGACTGCATGCGAAGCTTCGGTGAGTTCTTGAATCTTGGAAAGCAGTCAGGTGTGTAAAATATACATTTACAACCCTATGAAGCCTGCATGTAAAATTATTTCTAGTTTATTCTAAATGCATGCTATTCTGTTTTTGCTCATTCCAAAAGTGTTTACTAAACAAGAGTCACTTGTGAATGATATGTTCTAAAATCAAATTTAAGGGTAAACTTAATTATGTCCACAGATGGTAAAGCATAATTGATGACAGCATGTCAATGTAAACTGGAACTAGTTATATCTAGAAACATATAATCTCTATCAACAACATAAAAACATTATGAATATTTTAAATGACTACTTTATAAAAAGGATGCACTGACTAATTCTGCTTACTTCCATACATGGACTGATATTTGTCAACTATTTTAACTTATGTGAGTTTCTTTTTTATCCAGTGTATTCAATTTCCTGCTTTTATTCCTGCTGCAAAGAATTAACAACAAAAATATTGCAGCAGAAAAGGTAAAATAATATGCCACAATTTTTATGAAATAATTCTGGGGAACTATCAACTGAATTTCATGGGAATTAAATGAGAAAAATAAATAGCATATCCTGATTTCTGCTTGACTTATCATTACCAATGATGAATTTCTGCACTGTTGTTATTATTGCTTTTGATAGCAGCCACTTTCCATTTAAATATGGCAAAGCAAAAAAGCACAGACATCTAAAAAGGGATGAAGGAATATTTGGCCCTTGCACAGCCACAGTTCTTACAAATGAAATTACATTTCAGTGCCCTAAACTTTATGTAGATTTATTTGTTTCTAAAGATTCTCTTCCTGCATTGTTTATCTATTATAAAGTTGTGAAACTTGGGAAGTTATATTAAGTTTTGCTGTTTTTAATAGGGATTTTAAAAAGTTTCTTATGAACATTTTTTTTAGAATTTGAGAAAAGTTTAGAAGATAAGAACATTGATTCTCATGAAGCCTTCTGTAGTACTGTTCAGAGTGTGGGCATGCCATAGTGTGCATCAGAAACTTTTAATGTCACTCTACTTCAGCTCTTTAGGAAAAATGTTGGGGTGTTAAGTATTTTTACTTTCAGATTAAGCATGTGTACTCTGGAGATGCTAACAAAATCAAGTATCTGTTTACTGTATGTGTATGAACTCTCATCTAATTCCAAGAAATCAAAGGGAAAAGGGTCTCATAGAGAATTACAAATGTCCCTTGTTTAAATTCCCTCATGTGAATAAATAACAAAATAGCTCTGTAAGTCACCCTCAAAAAGTCTAAGCAACTGGCATAGAATGGAGAATACGAAATATGACAAACAAAGATACAGTCTAATCTTTGAACACCTATCTATATGTATCACTTTTCCCAAGGCCAGCTTCTAGTTGGACCTGTTGTCAACGTAGAAGACTTTACTTTTCATGGCATTACTGTCTCAATGCTTTGGTGCTGTGTAGCTCTGAAACAGTTATTGCTGTTCCCACAGGGACAGTGAAGTGCATGATAAGGAAAATGTTAACATAGAAATATTGTTTGTTAGGTGCTATTGTCCTTACAAGTTATTATAAGCAGCTGATAACCAGTATCTCTCCATCCCCTCATTTCCATTTTCGGTGGCCGTTCTTGCATTGAGAATGAAACAGTAAGATCTTTATAGATTCTTTATAGAGAATTGACTGGGATTAGTTTGTAGTGGTAACGCATAAGCATGCTTAAGGAAAGCATGCTTTAATTTGTATAGACTTTATTCATTTATTTATTTAATTAAATGCAGTTTTATTTATGTTATACTTATTTCCTACCAGAGGAAAATTTAGATTTCATGAAGCAATTACAAAAAAAAACACTCAGGCAGAAATAGGCTAGCAATGAAGTGTAACAACATTGCAACTCTGAATACCTGAATAATTAAAAAGTAGAATACAAAATAAAATAAAATAAAATAAAATAAAATAAAATAAAATAAGGAAAAGTATAATGCATATGCCATGAAAACATGAGAACTCTTGAAAAAGGTTGAAGAAAACATTCTTATGCAAGAAGAAATTCAATAAGTTAGTGGAATTTCCTCTGAAAACAGAGAATTCAATGGATGCTGTAGCCATTCAAGTGTATCACAGAGACCTCCGTGAATATGTCGGTGCATCCTTGTTTTAACAGTTATTTTTCTAAAGATATAAAATATGAGCAGATCAAAGCAGCAATTGCCTGTGTTCAACGTGTTTTTTCAAAATAAATAAATAAATAAATTGTAATTTGGTATTTGTTTTGAAATCTCTTAAAAAAAAGAGGATTCTCAAGAAAATATTTAAGTTCACTTTTACTGTACTGTATTCCTCATTTAAGAAATGTGATTATTTGATTCCTACTTGTGTCATAAGTAGAGCCATAAAATTTCAAAGTTCAGTTGAAAGCAAAATTCTGTATCAGGTTGCAGCTTTGAGGAGGGACCCTTGTGAAAAGACCAAGAGTTGCCTCTATGTCAGACACAGCCAGTCCTACTTGACTCTAAAACAGACCCTCTGAATTCATGGGCACAGCAAACTTGATGGCTCCTCTCTGATAACATAATTAAAAAATGATTTTAAAAGGCAGTAATTGTGTGAAAGGAGTGAGAAAATTTTGTAGGAAATCAGTAAGGCAGATGCCAAGTTCAGAGAAGAAGGAGGAGAGAAGGTGATCCAGGTGCTAGAGAGCAGGTTCCCTGGCAATCCATAGAGAAGACTGTCCTGCGGTAGCCTGTGGGGGAACATATTGGATTAGACATCTATGCTGTCCCTCATAAAGAACCCAACACCACACCAGATGGATAAACCTTGAAGGAAGCAGTAGGCCACAGAGAGCCAATACAGGATTGGGCAACTGGCAGAAACCATTGTGCAGGAGCAGGATTTCCATCAGAAACTGTGGCCTTTGGCAGGCCCACACTGCAAGTTCCTACACCCTGTTAAAACCATGTTGAGGGAGTTTGTGAAAGCTGGCATTCCATTAGAAAGACTGCACAACAACCATGGAAAAGTGTGAAGAACGACCAGCAGAGAAGAACTGTTATAAATTGATCTCAATCTTTCTTCCCCATTCCTTTTTGCTACTCAGGATAGAGAGGTGGTAGAAGACTTGAAAACAGAAGAATGAAATTGAGCCTGAGAAGAAGGGATGAGGGAGATGTTTTTCTTTTGTCTTTTTTTTTTTTTTTTTCCTCACCACTGTTAATAAATATAGATTATTCTTCCCTGAGTTAAATCTTTTTTTTTTTTTTTTTTTTTTCTTATTATAAACAGGAAGTAATCTTCCAGTCCATATCATGAGCCATGAGCTTTTGCTTTTTCTTTTTATTCTCTCCTCTTATCCTGCTCAGAAGGGGGAGCAAGAAGAGTTTAGTGGGCAATGAACAATGAAATATACAATCAGAAGTCTGTTTGCTGTAATTTTTCTACTCCGTTTCACTGAAAATTCATGTCACGAGTGTTGGTATTGTTTGAGTTATCTACTGGAGCTGCTTATAACCCTTTACTGACTGTACAGTGCACCTGTGTGTTGGAATACAACCAAGTTCCAAGTGATTGACGTTGCAAAGAAAATGTGATGTATCTTACTTATTTCTTGTACAAGTGAATAGAGATGGTTTTAAATGACCTCTACATATCAGGAGACTATTGGACATATTTTTTTCTGAAAGGTTGCCTTTTGGAGGCTGCAATATCATTTTATTCTCTGAGATCTCTCATTTTTTCCTGCCAGCCATGGGAGCATGGATAATCAGAAAACCTGAGAGTGGAATTCAGCAAGAAGATGCTTAGGAGGATCAAGTCAGGCAGAAGTTTAGGAAAGTGAATTTCATCCCTATGTATGAGACACAACATCCAACATTCATGATATGGATTTGCAATAGGAACAACTTATCTGTCTATCCTGTCTACTCCTGAACATTCAGTCAGCAGCATGAGCTCACCTGGGAAAGGGAGCATTATCTGTATTACTGACATCCAATAAGTTAAGCACTCTGTACTTTGTGTGCTTTAGGCAAGGCATGAGGGACAGTGTGGCTCGATAGAGTTGTTATAGGGTTTGTCATTTTTGACTTCGAATTCCAGCCCTCATAAAGTCTTTACTCGTGTCTTGCAGCAACATGCTTAATACTGACAGTTTCTGAATAAGAAATTTTCTGAAATGGTAGTAACACGCCCCCCCGCCCCGCCCCCCCCTCCCTTTTCAAGAGAGATGGCATTGTAGTACAAGGCACTGTACTGTTATATATGATGAGTGCATTCAGATTCTCAAAGCACAGAGGAAAATGCAGAAACTACAACAACAAAGGTAAAAGAAGAAAAGTTTGTTTTCCACTTTAAGTAATGTATTAGAATACTGTAAATGAATCTTATAGCTGAAAAACTGAGTTGTTCAAAAAATGCTGTAAAGGAAAAGAAACAGCCACCTGTTTTTTCCTGTTTTGCAGACAGTGGGATTATAGTCCTGGAAACTGTCACTTGCTGGAACAGCTTTGTTAGAACACTATATTTCTGGTATTAATTTATACCACAGATACATTCCTCAGAATTTTACTGAGAAAACAGATAAGAATGCACGATGATTATATTATAGAGATTATTTTGAAGAAATTTCTTATATCCCTTCAAAAGCATAACAAAATTTGCAGTTTATCTTTTGTGATCTCAAGCCAACTTGCCTGCATCTGGAAGAAAATGGTTAACATTTTAACCAATTGTTCTGTCTCATTTTCTTGATTCTGTTTTTTCTGGTTCTTCTATTACTGTTCTATTCTGGGTTCATGTCTGCCCTTAACGTTCAATACAAAAGCTAATTATTCTGCTAAGCAGCTTTTCTAAAGGCTTTGAGTTTGCATCTTTGAATGTTCATGAAGAGAATAGCAAATTAAAACATAGATAACTGATACAATATTGAAAATGATTGTTTTTTTCTCTTTATAATTTATAATAAACACCAGTCTTTTATTTATTTTCCCTTCTTTTCTTCCTTTCTTTTAATTTATCTATTTATTTATTTATGAGAGAACATACACATTTAAAGACGTTTACAAGTCTGTCATTCTACAAGTTATGCATCACCACCACACAGATTTTTTGCAGTAATAGTAGCATAATTAATCTGTTTAGGATACATCTTACTAACAGGTTCTAATCTGAATAGGTTCTTATGCTGCACTCATCACCCTAGTATCTGTATGCCTTCCAGTAGTGCATTAAGCAATGTGATTAACATCTGTGAAATATTTTGTTCTCTCATCATTCCCCCAGTGGGAGAACTGTGTGCAGTGTTTTGTGTTTTGTTTTGGATTTATTTAATTTTTTGCAGTCCATGAATTGAGGGATTTTTAGCCCATGTAGGGTCACATGTGCAAACTATAGAATGGTCACATACTAGTGAAAACAAGGAAAAAAACACCTTAAACTGAGGTGTGGAAATTCAACTTTCAAATAACCAAATAGGTCTGTTGAGATTTTTTTCACTTGCACATTCCCTTTCTCCAGTGTAACCTCAAGAAATTTACTCCTATCACTTGGGTGAAACTTGATCTTTTAGATCAAGCAATAGAAACCTAGACTTTTTTCTATTTTACATCTGAATGCTAATCTAGACAGTTTACACATGTAATGTATAACATTAGCATGAAATAACTTAAGCATCTACTTTGAACTATACTGCAAAAATAAGAATTTACATCACAACAGCACTGACAGAGTGTTTTACCTTCCTTTCCTTTCAGGGCCATGTATATACATAACTACTTGCTTTCTCATTTGAAGGTAATAAACCTAAAGCAGATGCCAGTAAATAAGCATGTGTTTAAGTACTCTCAATTCCACAAGTTAGGGCATAAAGCCAGTAAAAGACCCAATTTATCCCTTTATCCCTTATCTCAGACCATGTGCAGTTCACATATGTTTCCTTCATGGCAGAACTGATTCTTCTTTTCCAACTCTTTGAAGTGTCTCAGAATAAGGTTGTTGCTTCTTGACAGCGCTTCTTGTTTAGCATAACATTTCTGATTTCAATGGCTGGTTGTTCCTTCTCAATCTATGTGCCCTCTTAGTTTACTATTCTTAGTTTACACCAATGATAAAGCAACAGATTCTTAAAACAATAAACGTGTTTTCTATCTCTGGGGAATAAAGAAAGAAATATACATATACATATAAAGGATGAGACCCTTGGATGCATAATTTAGGAAGCTAAGCTCTTGGCAGTCTGTAAGTATCACCAAAGAGATATAGGGCAGTTTGCCTTCAGTACTGTGTGCTTGCAAGGTATATTCAGAGCATCAAAGAGTGTGAAAGAATTTCTCAAATCTGTCCTAAAGCTCACTAGGCAGCCTCTTTACCTCTTTGTTTCAAATGTTAGAAGCATTCTTTGTTTTCTCTATTTCATTTATTTCTGAAAGAAGAATGTTTATTCCCTGTCTCCCTTAGCTAATCTGAGATCTCATTTGTAGATATCTTTCTCACTGCCTTGTTCCCTGAGTGTTATGGAATCAAATATTTGACTTTTTACTCTTTTCTATGTGCAATTGTGACTGTGTGTTACCGGTTTACGGGTCGGTTCGGCCCAGTTCCATGACTAGTGGGGCCAAGGGATTTCACAAAGCCCACGCCTCTGGAGAAGGGAAACAGGGACCCCAAAATAATTAGGAAAAAAAAAAAGCAAGTAGAAACAAACTAATTTTACTAAATATCAGAATGCAAAAGAATTAGAGTTGAAGCCAATCAGGTATAATGAGAGAGTATCTGAAAGCTGTTGGGCTTACAGAAATTGTGCAGTCAGGATGAGCAACAGTGAAGCAGAAGAGCGGAGAAGAGCAAAAGCTGAAGGGAAGGAAGAGAGAGTCAGATGACCCAACACCACCTTATATGCGTTCCTCCTGTGTGGGGATGATATCAGCACAGCTAACAGACTTCTGGGGAATGTAGTTTCTTCCCTTTGCTGTGTGGACCTGGGGCATTAGCACTTTAGTCCCCAGTACACTACATGATGTGATGATGTGGAATACTGATGATCATAAAACCATGACACTGTGTGCTTTCTATACCGTAGGTGGGCAGAAAAGGAGTAGAGATGTCTTTCAGCGTAATGAATATTTAAAAAACAAAACAGAACAAAACAAAACAAACAAAAACCTAACAAATTTCAGGGCATACATGGAGTAAATTTGAAGAGAAATGGAGTTTTCTAAACCTAATGGTTTTTTAATATGTGCTCCAACGTACATATTAACAAAACATTGTTGTTTATATTAAGTAAAATGTGTGACTTTAGTAATTATATTTATTAGTGTGATGCTGCTACAGAAATTTTGCTAATACAGTAATTTAGCTAATAAGAAAATGAATGAACCCCTGTGAAGTTTCAAACTGTATAGTAGAAAGAATTGAATGTAAAAATTTGGATTTGTTTTCAAGCAAGACAAAGCAAAGTGTGGAAAACATTTAATATCAATATCAATACGTTTGTACACTTTATCTACATGTTTTGGAAAGTTCTGAATCAGAACATTACAGAGGTAGGAAAGGGCATACAAGCGTTAATTTAAATGCCATTGATCAAAATATTGCAAAATTACAGATATCCGAGAAAGTAATAAAGCACTGAGTTTGGGATACCTAAGAAATACAACAGCAAATTTCTCCTATTAAAGAGAGATAGTTACTTCACAGTTACTTTGCTAGACTAAAAGTTCAGACCTGACATTATTTTCTAGCGCAGTTGTTTTTGAACGAAGTCTAGTTTAATCAAAGCTACCTAGAAATGTGCTGTGATATAATGAAAAGTACTTTAAAAAGATGCCTTGGAATGTTTCAGAAGCATCAAAAAAATCAGGCAGCTTGCAGAGATGAAGGCCTATATGAAGAAGATGAAAGCCTAAAATGTGAGACAATTCTGCCAAATGCCACTGAATGTATTTTGTATACATAGGAAGGAAGTAGGCAGGTACAGAAAAGAGAACACATAAACAGATATTCTTTCTACAGTGAATATATTGTTGTTTTATTTTTCATATAACTTCGGCCAATAACTTGTTTGTGTCTGTGTGCATCTGTAAGAATTGTATTCTAAACATTTTTATTTTTTTTAAGATATCAAGAAAACTCTCTTTGAAATTTATTTTTTTGTCCATGATCTTGAACATCTCATGGGATTAATTTATCAACCATCATCTTAACTTAGATATTTCTGTTTTAATATAAGTATTAGTTTTGATAAGACTATTCAAATGCTGTTGGTGAAAAACATAAAAACAAACAAACAAACAAACAAAGAATTCTTTTAGTTCCTTGGTTATGTTTAATCAAGCTTTAAATTCAGTGGTGATCTCCTTTCTCTCTGAAGAGACTCATTGAGACTTGGAAAATAATAAGGCAAGTCCTCTGGATGACATGCTGTCACAGTAATGATCACTGTCACTAAAACAGGGAAAATGTTTTCTGTCAGAAATAAAGATTCAAAGAATCAAAAGTTTCACATTTATACATTGTATTCAAAGTGTATAATTCAAAATTATTTGAAGGTTTTTGTTGTAATATATATTCATATATGCTGTGGTATTTTCAATATGACACACACAGACAACATCACAATATCATCATGTGAATGGAGATGAAGTTGAAACCAGCTCAAGGTTTTCATCCAATTCTATTCAAATATAACAAATTAATAATATTAAGTGTTGCAATTATAATTTTTTTTCATACTCTTCCACACAAATTATTAAATTCTGAACTTATCAAAGCAGTTTTCCAATATTCTGATATATCATTACTGTTGTTTATTTAATATTTTTTTTTAGCTCAATCTGGGAAGAAAAGAAAATGCTTACAATATTCATAAAATGCTTTCATGTATGTTGTTCAACATAAAATAAAGAAACAGGGATTTCCCTTGCTAAATATATATTTATTTAGTAATTGTACAGAATCTGTGAAGGATGAATTTGTCTCCCTTCAAGACTCTCTAAAGAGGCTTACCCATGTTTTAATCTATTATTTGAAATTATAATGATAAAGAAAAATTGAGAAAAAGTGTTAGGATAACTTGTGAAATATTTCTGTTTCTAGTAAACACCACAGACAATAAATAAGAAGGCTTCATGTTAGATGAAATTGTAATACATTTTTGTTAATACTGTTAGTAATGCTTAGAAGAGAATAATTATTCTGTTAACATCTGTGCTGCATTTCATATTTTCTATTTTCTCTAGTCAGTTGGAGAATCTTAGAATCAGAATGGTTTGAGCTGGAAAAAACCTGGACCATGTTGCTCAAAACATCAACCATCATAGCCTTGAACACTTCTGGGGATGGAGCAGTTGTAGTTTCTCTGGGCAACCTGTTACACTGTGTCAGCAGCTCATAGAGAATTTGTTCCAAATGTCTAATTTAAATTTAACCTCTTTCAGTTTAAAACCTTTGTATGATCACTACATACTCTTGTAAAAAGTCCCTCTCCATCTTTCTTGTAAGCCTTCTTTAGATACTGGAAGGCCACTGAAAGGTTTTCTCTGAAGACTCTTCTCCAACATGAACAACCCCAGTTCTCTCAGCTTCTTGTAATAGGAGAGATGCTCCAACCCTCTGATCATACTTGTAGCATGCTCCAGACCTGCTCCAGCAGGTCCATGTCCTTTTCATGCTATGTTCCCTAGATCTCAACACAGTGCTCCATGTTGGGGGTGGAGTCTCATGGGAGTGGGATAAAGGGGAAGAATCATCTCTCTCAAAATGCTGGTCACACTTCAGTCAACCCAGGATGTGGTTGGCTTTCTGAAGTGCGAGAGCACAATGCCAGATCATAATCATTCTCATCAACCAGCAGACCCAAGAACTTCTACACAGGCTGCTTTTAATTTGTTCTCCTTCCAGCTTGTATTTGTTCTGAAGATTTTCCTGACCCACCTGCAGAACCTTGGATTTGAACTTCATGAAGTTTGCGCAGGCCCACTTCTCAAGGTATTCAAGGTCCCTCTGGATAACATCTCATCTCCTCAGCATATTGGTTGCACCACTCAGCTTGGTGTCATCCACAGTGTTGCTGAGGGTGCACTTCACCCATGTTCACATTGCCAAGAAAGATGTTAAACAGCGACAGCCCCAGTGTTGATCCCTGAGGAATGCCAGTTACATATTTACTGAGTAGTCATTCCAACAAACCCATGTATCTCCAATTTAAAGTCAAGGATGCCATGCGGGACTTTGTCAGATGTTTTGTACATGGCCAAGTCATTTCCTTCTGCCTTGCCTACTAATGCTATAATTCAGATGTAGATGATCACCAGATCTGTTAGGTTCTGTTTGCCCTTAGTGAGCCCATGCTAGCTGTCACCAGTCACCTTTCTCTATTCTATGTGCCGTAGCACACATTCCAGGGGAACCTGCTCCACAATCTCGCCAGGCACAGAGATGAAACTGACTGGCTCCAGTTCTTCTTTTCTTTCTTAAAAAAATGAGAATTCTGTTTCCCCTCTTCCAGCCATCAGGAACTTCTCCAGACTGCCATGACTTCTCAAATACGATGAGTAGGAGCTTAATACCTTCATCAGGCCCAATGGATAGATCTCATGAAGTTCTGTGGCTTTGTGCACATTCAGATTCCTTAGAGTATTTTGAACCTGATCTCCTCCTACATTGGGAAGTTTTGCATTTTCCTACTCCTTGTCTGTAGCATGGCTAAAGAACTTGCCAGTGAAGAGTGAGACAAAGAATTCAGACTGAGTACATCAGCCTTATTCACATTCCCCAGGGGAGCAAGAAAAAAAAAGTTTTTCCTCCTTCATGATTGGAAACTGACCTCTATTTTGGCTTATGTTAATGTTAATGTTATCTTGCTGTTTGAGGACAATATAATAAATATAACATAACATAACATAACATAACATGACATAATATAATATAACATAATATAATATAATATAATATAATATAATATAATATAATATAATATAATATAATATAATATAATATAATATAATATAATATAATATAATATAACATAACATAACATAACATAACATAACATAACATAATATAATATAATATAATATAATATAATATAATATAATATAATATAATATAATATAATATAATATAATATAATATAATATATACATACAGCTTTCCTCATAAATCTCTTCCAAATAAGCAGAAGCATTCAGTAATGTGCATTCACAGTTTTAGATGTGGTATGAATTCCTTGTCCTTCTGTTTAGATACTGATTCTTAAACTTCAGCATTAGTTGTTTCTACATGTGGGAGGGTTGGAGATTCATGATCCTTGAGGTCCCTTCCAACCCGGGCCATTCTGTGATTCTGTATGTAATGTAATGCAAGTATTTATATGTATACTGTAAGGAAGATGAATTAAAAGATTATTTGCTATGTGTAAACATATTTGTTCCTGTGTTTCTGTTCCTTCCTTTTCCCTTTCCCCATTTTTTTTTTCTTCCCAAGTGTGTCAAAATATTTGGAAAACATGCTGATAAAATTGTTGCACATTTTTGAGCCTTACAAATTTCATATAAACTGGTGAAGCATTTATGAGACTTCACTTGACTTTAGAATACTGAGAAAATTTGTCTTATGAAGCTCAGTATGTGAAGATAGCAACAGCATCACAGTATGCACCTGGAAAGCAGGAGTTTTCTGCTACTCAGTATGTTCTCAGTTTGCAGCTTGATGTTATTAGCATATACAAAGATGTCCTTCTTATCTCAGATAATGTTCTGCACTCCAATTTAAAGAGGACTCTGATGCCTTTCTGCTTATATATTTCTCCTTCTATCTTGCACCTCAAAGGGTGAAGTTGACAAGAAATTGTGAGAGTGTGATTAAGTAATTTTATTCGACTAGTGACTCGTGACACATTCTCTGTGTAAGAAAAAACAAACAAACAAACAAACAAAAGAATAATAATAATAAGCAAACAGAACACCCTTGCCCCAAAAAGCAGGTGTCTTGCATATCTTGGTTGTCAAGTAGATATATAGCAAACAGGAGATAAAACTTGAATAAGATAATATGTTATGGTGCTAAGCAAAGAACAGTTTCTTGCCAGACTCAGCTGTCTGAATGTATCTGAAGCAGAGAATATAAGTACTTATATTTTCTCACAATATGAAAGGCTGGTGGAGCTGTCTTATGACTGCTCTGAACATTTAACTTACAGTTCTCAGAGTATGAGGAAAGTACTGTATTTTTGTTTCCATCCTAGTTTTCTCTTCCTTCACAATCAAACTAGCAATCTAGAAATTGGTATTTAAAACAAAAGCAAACAAATAAACAAACAAAACAACTCAATCTATTAAAAATAATAATAATAATTCTCCCTGCTCTTGAGACTAAGGTGGGATTTGCTTTCTGTGAGACAGATCATTATGCTATGTACTCACAGGATTATCAGAGATATTATTTAGTTAAGTTCCAGGTGGTAATCCATGGAATATTTCCATTTTGTAATTTTTGTACTCCATGGTCTTCTTATGCTCTCTTGACTTATTTCCTTATTTATATATATGTATATCTTTTCCCTTTGTCACAGTTTCCTGTCTTGCTCTCAACTCATTAACCCAGTGTTGGTGGAAAAATTCCTGGAATGGTATTTGTCTTCAGTCTGTTTAATATATTTTGGATGGCCCAAGCAGAAACTATCTTGTTAAAGCTTAGTTTATGTAAATGTATAGAAGCTGAACATTGCACACAGTTTTAATTAAGCACTAACCAAACTGACTCTGGAACTAGATCATAAAGAAGATCGTACTAACTCACATTAGTGCAGTACCCAAACTAAGTAGACTTGTGACAAGCAAAATCTACAAGCATGAATCAAAGCTCTGATAATCACATTGATTTTCTGAAGCTACAATGATCTGTAAAATTCCTTTACAGGTACCAGATCATAATAACTTGTTTTATGTTCAGTAGCTGGTACTCTATGGTATTCTTCAGTCTGCCTCTCTGTATGGTCTTTACTGTTTGATTATGTTCATCCCATTCACATGTGAATTTTTCCTGGACAGAGGAGTTTCTTCTTTTCTTTTTTCTGTGTTCCCGGTTTCTGTGTATGAATTTGTCAATTACTATGACAATAAACAGAAGTGTGAAGTGGGAGGATTAGATTAAGGATAGATCTTGGTAGATGATAGATTTTGGGGATTTTTTTAAGTCTTCAGCCATCTTAAATTGCTATATAAACTTTTTGATCACTTTTATGAAAGTGATATTGTTTTTTATTATTATTTGGGAATTCACTATTCACTTTTTTTTTCTTTTTCTTTTTTTTGACTCCTCCGTATACATCAGAAGGTCTAAATAGCCTTGCTGAATTATGGCAGGAATTCAGTAGAGATCCTGAATTTTACAAGACCCAGGTGGTGTGATGACAGATGAATTGCAACAGCAGCTTGAGGGTATATTAAACATGATGAGAGGGTGGGTGAGGGATGAGAGTCTCTGTGGATTTGCACATCCTTCATCTGATTCCTTAAGATTTCCAGGAGTAAAATTCATTAGGGAGATTACATGCAAGACCACGTGTCTCATGTGACAAGAGAGTGCAGCTGAATTTCTTCCGATTTGCCTAGCTCTGATACCTCAGTATTAAACTGATTAGGTCATAGAACTTTTGTTTATTTAAAAATCCAGCTTGGTTAGTGGATATTTGGTAATGACAAATCCATACATCCTTCAGAGAGAATCCAGACAGAAGATAGGTGATCGGTGTAAATCTGCTAAAGTACCACTTACAAAGCTGATACCAAAAATTTTAATAGTATTGTTTTAAATGATCTAAGTAGCACATGTTAGAACTTTTTTTTTTTTTTTTTTTTTTTTTTAACCTGCTTGAAACAAAACTGTGGTATCTGATTCTGTGCAGGAAATTCAAAAGTGATTTCACAATTCTAAGTAGTGGATTGCAAGTAAACAAATAGGTAAACTCTATTAGATATTCTCTTATGTTTCATTCCACCTGCAACCCAACATAAATATAATCTGTAAAATTACTAAATTGTAGGGAAGTACTTTGATTAAGAGATAGATGAAACATTGTGAAAGACAGAACTGGTTTTCTTTTGTTGTCTCAAAGCTTGCTTTCGTGAGGCCTTTCTGATTATAAGACTCTGACAGGCAACTGCTAACTATCTAGGAGGGTGAATGGTGGGTGTTGTGCCACAGTACCTCTGCTTATGATTGCAAAGATAAGCAGAAGCAGGACTAGCAGTCTTCTTCAGGGGTGCTGCACAAAAGCTGGTTTAAATCCCTACTACAAAGTGTGTTTACCTGCTTGTTTGGAAGTTCAGTGTTTGCTCGAGATATGTTCCCAAAAATGCTGAGTCAAACTTCAAAGAAGGAGAAAAACAACTTCACCGAAATGGGGGATAAAAGGCCCTCGCTAAACTGGGGACTGTGGAGACAAACGCCCAAAGACACCTTTGACGGAGAATTCCCTGAGGGGAAATCCTCGTCGGAAGAACCCCCGGGACCGGCTTGCTGCGGAGCTCCCTGGCTGTCTCCCATCCCCTGCGGTGATTAGACGAGTTCCTGAGATCAGCGGACTTACTGTGTACCTCGCTGGACCCACGGTGGTGACTATCTCTTTTGCTCTCTGCAAAGACTCCTTGCTTATATTTCCTACTTTTCCTATCGCCTACCTTCCCTTCCCCATCTCCCTAAAAACGGCCAGGACTTTAATAAACTGGTTGGACCAACATTTGAACTGTTGCTTCTTAATCTCACGCCGGGTATACACATATCAAAGAACCTTGCCTCCCTCCTACAAATTGGAGCGAGACAAGCATCTACCTTGAAAATCTTAGGGTGAGATCAATCTCATTGTAGGGTGAGATCAATCTCTTAATTTCTACAAATTATTTTATGAGATCATATTATGATTGTGCAAAGGTTAAAGTTTTGTTCACATGATGTTTACAGAGAATAGGTAATGGAATGCACTGAGCTTGATTGAGAGCATAAGATCTCTTTTTTTTCTCTCTCTTAATTGTACCCTACATGTATCTTTAACAATTTATCTTTGAAACAGGATGGTTTTCTGGGGGTGAAGTTACTCTTCATGTGTGCTCAGCACGAAGAAATTAAATATATTTAATACTTTATTTGTATGGGAAGCACTATAATGTTTGTACAGATCTTCATGGTTTTTTCATGGTTTTTATGCAAGAATAACTGTAGATAAAATTCATAGAAGGCCACTGAGTACTTCAAGTGTAAAACGTTGGTACAGTATTGTTTCTTACGTTATTGGTTCTTTCTCAATTTCATATATTAGAGGTGAAGATTAATTTGACTCAGTCTTAATATACTTCCAGCCACAGGAGAACAGAATAAACTACCTTCTGAGGTCATCAGTGACACCACTGAAGTGGATGTCTTAAATTAAGTTCTACCTGCAGAACTAAAATCAAAAACTTTAAATGATATGAGATTCTGAGGCCTTATTAAAGCAAAGTAAACTGGAAAGAGGAGACTGAAGACATTAACCTGTGTGCCAGCGGGACCGTGACCATTGTGAAGTTAAAAAGACACTCATGATTTTCCTTCAAGTATTACTGGCACATACTTAATAAGTTATAGTGTCAGGTGAGAAATAGTATTAAAGTAGCTCAGCTTTGCAGACTCTGTGGCTTCAGTGTTACAGAGACATGGACATTTTGACATTTTTTGGAAATTACATTGTGTCAGAAGACAGCTTTTTTTTTTTTTTTTTTTTTTTTTACCATTAACATTCTGTCTGGAGCAGCCAGCAGGGTGAACTGATTAGATACTTGCTATTTCAGAACTAGAATGTGGCAGTATTTTATGTGATCTTGGCTTGGCTTGGTTAAAGGTCCCCTGCAGAGGACTTCCAAGTTTTAATTTAGATTTTGGCTATTTCTAATTTAGTTTTTAGCTATTTTCTTTTAGTCAGATGCCATCATTTGAAATATGGAGTATTCAAAGAAAGAATGGAAAAACTAAACTTTCAAATCCTGAAAGAAGGTTTTGTAGATGTGTATAGAGAACATGGAGTGAGAAGACTGGCTTCCGATGAACTAATCAGTAGTTTCCTATAAAATAGTCTCCTATTTTATTATATTGGTCTACAACTTTCCAGTTACCTGCAGTCTATGTGACTGCATCTAGTGTCTCATTAATCTGCTAGATACACATAAATCACATCCTATGCAAGAAGATGTCAGCTGATTTTAAACATCCATGGGCAATACAACTTGTATATGTAGTATTCAGAATACAACAGAGCTGCCTTTGGACTGAATAGATTAAATGAAATTGAAGTATTTTTCCTGAGATTGTATTTGTATTTATTTTTATCTTGGTTCTTTAGTGATCAATGTAACTAAAATAATTATGAGACTCCCAAGCAAAAATGATAATTGCCAATTGGAGATTCAAGAGCTTTAAATTTCATTTGAAAAAATTGTGAAGATAAACTATGCCCAATTTTGTACTGCCGAAGACTTAAAAATGCACTAGTCTAGGTTTCCTTTGTGTCAGAAGTCAGATTTGTTTTGCTCTGTAGCAGACATCTGTTGGTAGTTATCACCAGTGTTTTATGCCAGTATCTGCAAGTGGTGTATCTCCTGCCATGAACTGAATGTAGCTTATTAACTAACAATAAAAAAATATCTTTATATGACATTTTCTATTTAAATTGCCACAGCTAAAGAATTTGTATGATTAAACTAGAAATCTGAGCAGCATTCCCTTTTTACTGTGTATTTTTGTTGGTCAATTTTCTCTTATTTTATTTTTTGAATAAACATGTTTTTGTAAATATAGATTTTGTCCTAAGGTGACACTGATATGTCTCTTGTTAAGCTGGGGGGAAAATGCTACTTATTCCTTAAGCAAAAATGCAAAAAATGGTGGGCATATTTTTTCAGAAATATTAATCACTGTTGCACAATAAAACAAGTAATTGCATTTCCAAATGATGACTTATTCTCATAGACCTGTTCATGATTACACAATAATATATTTCCTAGGGGAAAGACAAACAAACAAACAAACAAACAAAAACAGTTATTCAGCTGAATTTAAGTTTTGATTAAGAAGTACTTCCTGTGAAATTTCAATATCTGAAAACAAGGACATTTCCAGTGGCCACAGGGAAAGTTCAGGAAACTGTCTGTTTCACATGTAAATATATTTTAGTGTCTTGCTCTGAATCTAATTGAATAACAATTATATTATCTCCAGCTACTTCTCAACTTTAAATAGTTTCAAGAAAAGCAAAATAAAAAGGAAACTAAGAAATAAAAACACTTGTTAAAATCAGTTAGTTAGACTAAAGAATATTGTAAAGCAATTAATTTTTCTTTAGGAACATAAGGCACTAATATTTGCTTACCTTTAAAAACACGTATACATCCCATGTAGACAACATGTGTCATTAAGAAATTTGCAGTGCTTTGTTAGCTAGAGCTTTCACTCAAATACAGCATTCTCAAATAAGAATCAAAGACAAAATTGGAAGCATACTTCTTAAATCTCACACTTTCTATTATGTTTGTCTATGCAGAAACTAAAGGTATCTGTCTAAATGCTGACATCTCTTTCTGAATATCCATGCCAAAACTAATTTCCCTGCGTGTTCTTAATATATTCCTTTATGCTCCTATAAAGGGACAGAACCACTTGCAGGGAACAATTAATTTAATCTTAAAATAGAAAGAACAATTTGCTTCCTAAAAATGCCTCATTGTTTCACTTGGAGGAACTGTAAAGTGATTTTAGAGAGAGTGTCTCAGATGTAGACTTCATATTACAGATAACTAAAGTTAGGTGAGATGTTTTTCACTCTAAGTATCAATATAAATAGCTGTATCACCATTTATAGTCATGCATACAGAGCCAGCATACTTAAGTTTGGGTACATTAAAGAACCACATCATAGAATTACAGCATTTAGATGAGAAAACTGTGGTAGTTTTGTAGCAAAACAACTTTCTAAATTACTTTGATATAAAGTTGTAAAAGTGCAGTTTGGGTTCTAAATGTCCTTTTCTTTTTTTTTTTCTTCCCCACCCCCTCCCACCCCCCCACGCCCCCCCTTTTTCCTCCCACTACCTTAATCCACGGTGTTACAGTGTCGAAAATATCATTAAAATAAATAAATAAATAAATAAATAAATAAATAAATAAATAAATAAAATTGGAATATCAGTGCAGTGACAGAATTTAGTCACTAGATCATGAGCTGTAGATAAATATATAGATACAACCCATGTATGTAAAAAAAGATATATGCGTTCCATGTGAAATCTTATTGCAGTGCTGGAGCCTAATCTAAACATCCTTAATTGCTTGAATTAAGGCTTTGAAAGCATTTAGAGGAATAATCAGAGACAGAACTGAAACTAATGAAGTTGAAAGGCAAAATTACAGTTGTTTAACAACATTAAGCAGTTTTAACGATCTGAGTTCTTTCAAATGTTTACTGAATTTCTGAATATCGTGTGTCAGAAACTTTGTCCCTTCCTTCCACTGACCCTATCTCTATCCTTTTTTTTTTTCCACCAAATTCTATAAAATTCTCTGAGAACTTTAAAATGTTTTCATCATTTTAAACCTTACTTTCACACTCCTTAAATATAATCGGGTCTGGATTGTGCTTTCAGAAATTTCTAAGTGGGCCTACATCTCTCAAGGTACCAGCTATTCTAAGCTATTCTAACTTCATCTACTCATTATAGTACAACATTAATTTATTACCAGAACTCCCAGTGAGCTCATTGTAACCATTCTACCATTCTCTCCCCAGGACTCCTTGTATGACCATTGTTCTTTCTTGCCCTAAAAGAAAACAAGTCAGAAGTGATATCTGATTTTGCTATTTGATAATTTCCTTATCTTTTGCTCATCATATTTTCTTTGTCCAAATTCTGCCTTTTTTTTTTTTTTTTTTTTGCTTTTTTGCTTTCTCTCTATTTTTTTTTTTTTTTCTCTTGTCTGTTGACGCTAATTATGTAGTATTCAGTTGTGATTCCCTTCCTGTGACTTTCACATGCAAGACCTGAAACTTGGGCCAAATTATTTCTGGCAGAAGTGAAAGTCAGTTCTCCGCCAAAGTAAGACTATGAAGATTATGTTATTGGATATTAAAGTCTTAAGTTATATGTTATGAATGATTACTTTATTATATAATATATTTTGATCTGGAATTCCCTTTACATGAATAGACAATCTTCTATGTGCCTATGAACTGGTTTCAAAAGATTGTCCTTTTGCTTTTGCTTAATTTCTTGATGCTGTTCAGACTAGTGAGAAGGTTTACTGTAAATATAGATGTGCCTAAAGCTGTGAAAGTGGATCGGTTTTCAAAGACTGTCACATATCAGAATGTATGCTTAGGGATGTTGTACGGAATTTTACACTTCAGATTCACCTACCAAATACACATCTTTTATTTTAGATGCTACTTTTTTCAATGATACAGTTCCCTGCTTCACTGATTATTGTTCTGTTTCTTGGATTCTGATGCCTAGAATCCCATAAAATGGTGAATGATGTACTGACCAAATCTTTACTCAACTGCAGACAGGTTTGTTTTTGTCCTAGAAGAAATAGTCTCACAACTGTACATGCAGTATACATTGTAACTATAATATCTTCATAAGCTATCTCTGCACAGGAGTTTTTTGACAGCATGCATCAAATTAACCACTTGAAAGCTTGTAGTTCTTTTTGACAGCTCTGGAATGTTTAGAGGATATGTGTTTTATAGCTACTATTGCTGTTAAAATTGTAGTGATTTGAAGAAAAATTTAGAGAGAAATTATCTAAAATTTAGATAATGGGTTAACCTAAAACATGATTTCTATTGGTGAAGTAATTTCAGGCTTAACTGTGATATTATCATTTTAGCCCTATTCCAAGGACGCCTAGATTTGGAGATCTAATGGTTCATAATAGAAAATGCAAGGGATTCATTTTGATAGTGAACTTCACCACACTGAGCTGAGCACATTGATTTTCATCTAAAGATACTGAATATGAAAGAGGTGGAATGCAAACATGGAAGAATAACCAAAAGAGAGTGCATAGGAGGGGAAAAAAAAAAGAAAAAAAAAAATCATAGAGATTTTGAATGAAATTCCTGGTGTCTTTCACTGCCAGAAAGCTCTAGATTCAACTTTGAACAGTCACAGAATCACAAAATCATAAGGGTTGGAAGGGTCATCTAGAGATCATTGAGTCCATCACCTGTACTAAAGCAGGTTCCCTACAGAAGGTTGCACAGGAAAACATCCAGGTGGGTTTTGAATATCCCTTGAGGCAACTCCATGGTCCCTCTGGGCAGCCTGTTCCAGTGCTGTCACGCTCACAATGACCTGTGATCTATTTATGTATTTATTTATTTATTTTAGAAAGTTTTCTTCAAATTTGATGGTCTTACATGGTAATCATCAGGCAATTAAAATAGGATATATGTTTTTAAAAAAAACATTTCCTTTTGCACATGCTCTACTTTTCATGGAATAATTTAAAATTAACTATCTGATGAAGACAGAGAATAAGTATCAGCCTATAATCCCATGGCACATGAGTTGAATCTGGCTTCCGGACTCATTTTCTATGCTGATTGGTTTAAATGGCTGTGGGCTTTGGAAAATACTATTGAGGCATCCCTAATGTTCTAGGCAGTTCACTAAATATTAAATTCTGACTTACGATCTTAATTTGTATAAAACAAAAGCCATGATTCTAACATAAAAACAACACCGACCCCTCCCCCCCCCCCCCCCAAAAAAAAAAAGCAAAAAACCCACAAAAAAACAGATGAATTCATAAATAGGTTACTGATCAAATAAGCTTAGGATAAATTCTAACCACTGTGTGAGATTTTTTTAAGATTTCTATTTTAAGAAATAGTTTGTTTTCTATAAATACTAACATGCTTATATTTTAGCAGTATGAGATATATAAGGAACCCATATGTATATGTGTGTGTGTGTGTGTGTTTGCTGATTTTTGTTTAGTTTTGTTTTTTAAACCTTACTTACATCGGTAGTTTTGTCTGAAGTCAGGTTTCTTATAGGAATAAGCATGTGAGTGTAACTCAGGGAGTTACATATTACTCTCATCTTTAACAGATTAAGAGGAGAATTTCAAACATTAATTAGATAGCTTAAAGGAAATAAATGATAAAGCATTGCATGCTCATATTTTTTACTGGTAATTACATGTTAAAATGTTATATCTTAATGTTAACCCAATCTGTAATGTAGAGGGAATTTTAATGTAAAAGATGTACATGATTTTTCATAGCACCAAACATATGCTACAATATAGATTAAAAGCACTTGCTAAGCAGCAAGGAAAATGTGTCATACTGCACTGAGTGTAAAAACAAATTTCTACCTTGCAAGAGTGGACTAACAAGAATAAAGTGATATGGCAGAAAGAAAGGATCACAGCTGTCCTGATCTTTCAAATTAACTCCTTTACAGCAGAATGGTTTCCATGACATACAATTATTCCTCTGCATATATTTTTCTTTCTGCTTTTCTCTCACCTTAAAGATCATCAAGTCCAACCACAGCCTAACCACAGTACCCTAACTCTAACAACCCTCTGCTAAATCATATGTCTGAGCCCCACACCCGAATTGCTCTGTTAATCCAGGGACGGTGACACAACCACATCCCTGGGGAGCCTATTCCAGTGTCTAACTACCCTTTCTGTAAAGAAGTATTTCCTAACGTCCAACCTAAACTGACTTGGGTGTTACTTGAGGCCATTTCCCCTCGTCCTGTCACCTGCCACCAGTGAGAAGAGACTTGTCCCGCTCTCATGGTAAGCACCTTTCAGATACTGGAAGACAGCAATAAGGTCTCCCCTCAGCCTCCTTTTCCCCAGACTAAACAGCCCCAGCTTCCTCAGCCTCTCCTCATAGAGCTGATTTTCCAAGCGCTTCACAATCCTTGTTGCCTTTCTCTGGATCTGCTCCACCTCAATGTCCTTTTTGTACTGAGGTGCCCCAGAGTGAACACAGTACTTGAGGTGAGGCCTCACCAGTGCTGAGTACAGCAGCAGGGTGACTTCCTGGGCACACTGCTGGCTCATATTCAGCCAACTCTCCATCTGCACACCAATGTCCCTTTCCATCAGGCAGCTTTCCAGCCGCTCCTCTTCAAGCCTGTAGGGTTGCCGGGGGTTGTTGTGACCAAAATGCAGGACCCGACCCTTGGCCCTATTGAAACTCATGCAGTCAACCTTGGCCCATCAATTTAATTATTAAACTAAACAGTTTTGTGACCCTTTACTAACATAAAACCTACCTCTGGAAAGTCCAAAGCAAGCTATGTCTGACAGAAATTAAGAATGTTCAGATCTGTACAGAGAGAGGGAATGCATCACAGTAGAACTGGACAAAATCTATTTTCTTGCATTTTTTCATATTGAAAATATAGTGAAAGATAAGTTAAGGAAGACAGTTCAGCTTTTACTACTGTGAAAGTGCACTACTTTTAAACATTGAATAATAGAGTGATGAATCAGACCTTACAGTGCTAGAAACAGAACTAGTACAGGAGGCCAGTGACTCTTAAATCTTGAATGGCTGAACATGCTGAACTTGAGAGGTTTATATCAGCTTAAAAATGTAACAGTATACCTGTGAATTAAGCAGAAAATTCATTCAACATGATTTTTAGTTCATATTTTAACTACAAAAATACTTTTCCCAATATATAAATATATTGGGAATAAATACATATATAATATGTAATATTATGTAACATATATAATATATATATATAGCTTGTGATTAGTTTTTTCAGCATCAAGTAGTAATCTTTCAATCTTTTGCTCTCCTCTCCTCTCCTCTCCTCTCCTCTCCTCTCCTCTCCTCTCCTCTCCTCTCCTCTCCTCTCCTCTCCTCTCCTCTCCTCTCCTCTCCTCTCCTCTCCTCTCCTCTCCTCTCCTCTCCTCTCCTCTCCTCTCCTCTCCTCTCCTCTCCTCTGTTTTTCTCTTTTCTTTTCTTTTCTTTTCTTTTCTTTTCTTTTCTTTTCTTTTCTTTTCTTTTCTTTTCTTTTCTTTTCTTTTCTTTTCTTTTCTTTTCTTTTCTTTTCTTTTCTTTTCTTTTCTTTTCTTTTCTTTTCTTTTCTTTTCTTTTTTTACCTCCTGCCTGCAGACAGAAGGCTGTGCTGAACCTTTCCAGGCAAAACTGCTGCAGACAAGTTCTTGAATCTCAGAGAACATTATAGGATATATTTGTATATTTTATTCCAAGGAAATACAGAATTTCACAGAGCATTTGCTTAGATAATGAACAATGCAGGGTGTGTTTTAGGGCTCAAACAGCTGATACCCTTTTCTCTAAAGCAATACCTCGAAACAAAGAATCAACAGCCTCGAAGAAACAAACAAACAACAGTAACACTGTTAAAAGTTACAAGCACTTTTTCCTCTTCAGGTAACAGTTTACTGTAGATTTCCCATACTGACTTCTCACTGTTGTGAAGCACCCTGCCAGGCTTTGTCAGGTGAAGTATGCAAGCTGACTGATGGTAAGCAGTGTGATTCTCATGACAACAGTGAATGTGGCAGGTCAGGAAATTCTACACTGAGTAAATCCTTCATTCAGTCACAAATATTAACTGGAGTTACAAATACTGATGGCACTGGACTCTATCAGTAACAACCTTGTTCTGTCTAACAAATATTTGCAGTTTGCACCAAAGCCTTGTTTTTAGTGAAATGAACAGTAGATTTCCCCTTTAGGAAAAAACAACAACAACAAAAACAAAAAAAAAACATTATGCCATCTCTTCTTGTAACTTAAAGATATTGTGCAAACTTCAGGAATTTTAAATGCATACTAGAATTTAGTTATAAAAGTGAAAGATATTAAGATAATAGATAAATAACTTGTACTTTTCCATGGATGACCATCTTCCTAGATCTCTGCCATCTTACTTCAACCAGATAATCTTTTCCCATCCTCTGTAATACACACACTTTAAATTAGAATATATATTAACCACAGGCAAAAGACCATTTCTAGTTTGTTATTCTATCCCATCTTGTTTTCCTTGTTCTCCCATCAAAAAGACAGAATAATAACAAGGTACTAAGTACTACTAGTATTAAAATGTTGCTATTAGAATATTCTTTATCTTAAACTATTTTTTTTCTAAGTTATTTATTCCACCTCTCTTTTCCTCGGTTTGAGTGCCCCCTTAAGCTATGCATAATATTATCCAATCACAGAGCAAGGAAGGTCCTGTCACATCACAGCCTGACTGTTTGTGCATACCTACTACAACATGAAATGCAGAGATTATAATTTAGGATACCTCAGACTTTTAAAATAAATTAGCTCATGTTTCTGAAAAGCTAGGCAGAATGCAGCTGACTCGGTAGAAAATGTATATTCTGATTTATATAGACACTTTGGCAGTCTCCTAGCTTACACTACGAGAATGTCATCATTTTTCTGAAAAGTTTTTCTCAGCTATAAAAAACAGTTTGCTATAAAGTGTGCCCATTATGTTAAGTTGAAATTGCTTAATTGCTTTTATACTGGATACTGTATTTTCTTAAGAAGATTATTTTTTTTTTTCATTGCTATGTAACTTGCATTTGAAAACAATTGAGTTAAATATTAGGTTGGATGGAGCCCAGAACAATTGCAGGTGGCAATCCTGTCCAGGAGAAAGGGGCTGGAACTAGATGATCTTTAAGATCCCTTCCAACTGAAGCCATTCTGTGATTCCATGGTTCTATGACTTTACAATTCTATGGCTCTAAAAACCTATGATTCTATGAAATGGTGGAAAATCTTAAGGAAAATCAAAAAACAAAACAAAAACAAAAAACAAACAAACAAACAAACAAAAAAACTTCACAGTTTTCTTTCTATATCCAATACTGTTATTTTCTAATATTCTATTTTTACTCATACACAGAAAATGATCTGTTTGATTAAACTAAATACACCACAATAACTGATCAGTATATATGCATTCCTATCATTAGGACAACAACAAAAATCAATTTTGCAGGAATTTATTTCTCTTCAAAGAATATTCAACAAAGACATATTGTTTCACTTATACATTTCTTATAATTGGCTGTTAGTTTGACAGAAGAAGTAATCTGTCTTTAATTCATAGTAGGAATTAAAACTGTTGGCTTATACTAAAATTGCTCTAAAAAGTATGGTGGAATCATGTGATTTTTTTAAATTTTCTTCTTTTTTTTTTTTTTTAGCCTTTCAAAAGTATAATTTATAAGATGCAGAGGTTCTGCTTATTGACAGTTCTTGAACACTGAAGACACCTGGTCCTTAGGAATACTGTGAAAGGATGGTGATACATACAACTGCCATCTGAATGATTCTAGCAGCACCTGACTTGATAGTAAATTAGCTTTTCATCATCCTGTAAATACCCCAATGGTAATCCAGTTGTCAGAGTTTCGAGGAAGAAGATCCTACAGAATTTACCACATCTGGTAAATATGTGTACTGGGAAACTTAAGTGTCCCTTGGAATAAATTGTATATGACAAGCACTATCGGTGTGTTGTATGATTGTTTACTTTGATTGGCATTTATGCCTGTTCGATAAACTATGTTTTTTCACTTTCTTATAAATCCAGTGGATACTTATTTTGATAGGATAGAGTTTTTATTGAAAATACCTGTAATCTTCAGTTTTCACAACTAATACTTTTCAGAAATTGTGTTTCAGTTAAAATAAAGTCAAATGTCACATTTTGTTATTCAACAGTAAAAAGAAAAATTACAGTGCAGCCTTAATACAGAGCAAAATCAGAGTTCTTTAAGTAGAAAATTAGTTCAGACTTAACAACAAAACATAACCACTTCTAAAATGTGGATTTCTTTTTTCCCCCTATTAAGCTTCTGAATATATATATATATATATATATATATATATTACTGTATTATATCTCATTTGTGTGATATAAATTCTGACAGTAATTAAAGGCTGGAATAGAGTAGAAATTGCATTTTTCCTGCATTCAGTTGTAGGTTAGATATCTACAAAAATTTTCCCTTGAAGAAAGTACAATATAATCAAATTCATACATCCAATTGAAGACTCTCAATTATGATTTCTGAGAGTAATATGTGGAGAAGGAAGAAGAGAATGGGAGAACTGTTCCTCATGATTTATATGTTTCAGACGTTGTTGCCATGAAGTGTTTGAGTTGGGAAAGACAAGACACTATTTTCTGGTTGTGTCAGATCAATAATGATCTTTTAGTACTCTTCTCCCCGAGGTCTATCCTATGAAACAAAGGACACTGACTTCTGTGAATATTAATAAACAATACTGTTTACTCTATTCAGAACAATTTCAGTGGCTACTAAGGTTACTGCTACCTATATTTCAGTATTGCTTTGCTTGTATTACTAACACTTGATTAAACAAGTCCCTTTGTTTGCCTCCTTCACTTCAGATGGGTACTTGGCTCAGTATGACCCCAAAACAATTAGGTAAGTGATGTTGCTGTGCTATTTGCATCTGACCTTAGATGCCAGATATTCTGTATGCCAACACTGAGCTCAGATGAGTCTATACACGTTGCACGTGGGCTTTGAACTCTCTCAGCTACACTTCTGATTTCCCTTGTGAAACAATGAAGGTCTTGTTTGCCCTGTCAAATAATTTAGGTTTTTGTTTGTTTGTTTGTTTGTTTGTTTGTTTGTTTTCCAGATGTGATTCTTACATGTCTGTGAAGACTAGCTCAGGAAGGCAATCATGTTCTGCCCTGAGAACATGGGAGATTCACATGGAAGTTTTGGTTAATTGAACCCAAGTGTCTAATTGAATCTGCAGGAGCTGGATCATTGACAACTGAAGCGAATCCAATTGCCAGGTTTAATTCAACAGTCTTTTATGAACCACTCACTTCATGTCTGTGCAGCTTCTACACATCATCTGAAGGATACACATTATCTATGGGGCAGGTAACCTTTCTGTTGCCTTAAAGCTGCTTTGTAGGTCTGGATTCTCATCCATAGGCTCTGCTGAAGACATGAAAGTGAAATAAATCTTCAAATAAATTGTTTCAGCTACAGTTCTGTGATCACAAAACACTTCCTGCACATACCTTAGATAGAATGCAGCTTTCAAAATAATTAACAAGGAAATGATTTAAATTCACAATGATAAGTTCTAAAAGTTAAACTTGATACTTAACTTTACAGCCAGACCTTTAGGAACAGCAAATGTTAAAATTTGGAAGTCCCTCAAAACCTTCAACTTCTGGGAAAAACTTAATTCTATGCAAACTGAAGTATACCTCTATTTTTTTCTTTAAAAATTTCTTTCCTCTGGTCTAATCTTTTAACTAAGTTTCCTTTCAGTTTTTAATAGTTTTTGTCTAAGACATATGCTACTTTTGTCCTTTTGTCTCTTTTTTCACCCCTTAACAATTTTATTTTATTTTTTTTTAAATTTTTTCCCCTCTATTTCCTCATTCTGTCAAAAACTACAACATAGTTCTGCTGGAGTGTCGAACAAAGAATGCTACAAAACAGTGCATTACATACTACTAATGTTCACACTACTTTGTAATTATGCCACAGTAACATTTAATGTAACAGCAACAAGCCTGATATCTGTGTTATGAACAGCAGCTATCTTTTACTGTGTTATAAACTACATAACAGGGAAAAAGGTTATCAGTTCAATATGAGAATATATATATACTTTTGGTACCAAAGTTAAATAATATGCAGCCTAACATATAGCCTTTTTTTCCCACTGTGGTTTTTAATGCTTCTTTTTATATAAGAGAGAATGAAGACAAATAAAAATCTTCTAATCACACAAACAGATACAAGACAACTTCTTTTTAATATCAGTGATTCCATCTGCTCTGCTGTTTTCTTTTTGGGAGAGAAGAACCATCAATGGCTTGTTGTTAACTTCTGATCCCAGAAGAACCAACTTTATCTTATTTCTTTCCTTAATCCGCAGCAATTGAATTTCAGATAAGAAGACTATCTCCTTGTGACCCATATTTAACTGGGACAGATCTGTTTTATATATATAAAAAAGTAAGAAATCTCATTACAGTTCTTGGATGATGAGCTCTTGCAATGTTTCTTGTTTCTCAGACTGAAAAAGAAGTTTTCCTTTCTCTTCTCATTTCAATCATATGCAAATACTTTGTTAGATTTATTCCCCTTTTCATAGTACATTTGTTCATTAAGCTTTAACACATTGTCTGTGTTATTCAACACAAAGCATTTAGTTTCCCTCTGTTTAATCAAAAGTTGGAAGGTCCTAGGGTACCTGCTTTTTATGTTGCTTTTTTCATCTCATTAACTTCCTTTTCTAATTTACACTGGTACTCAAGATTTACTTTTTGTACTGCTGCTGCAGCTCAGCAAATTATTCTACCCCTCATGACTGCTTTGGCAGCTTCCCACAAAACACCCAGGCTAGTTTCTTAGTTTTTATTGATATTAATTTATTCTGAAATAGTCGTCATCTGTTGCACAAATGCTGCAGCTTTAATTAGAGAGTTGTTAAATCTCCATACTTCAGATCTCCTATAATTCAGTGTACCATCCAGAGACACTGACACTAGAAAATTATCAGGCAAAACTGGATTTCAGATTCCAGATGGTTACATGTTACAGTGTATCCTCATAAATAAATAGGAAGAATCTTAGTTTAAATGTAGTGTAACTGAAGTATTAAAAACAGTGGGTTGCCTGTTTCAGTGTTGCTCTTGGTATGGATCAGTGAGGACTAGATCTTTGTTATACTTGTGCTCACTTCACTATCAAACTGTGATTTTACTAACAAAAGACAAATCTCACACCCCTGTTTCAAAACAATAACTAAAATCTTCAGGTATTACAGCTCCATGAAAAATCTGTTATTAAATATAAAAGAATTGAGAAATCAAGAAAATTTCAGCTTTGAGGTGTGCACAGATTGTAACAAGACTATCTGCCAAAATATTTTGCATAATTCTCTTTTATTCACAAACATGGTGAACAGAAAAAAAAAAAAAAAAAGTTTTTCACCCCAGAATTACTTTTTAAATTAGAAATGTTAATGGATCTTTGGTGATGTGACTGATATGACACAAATAATTGAAACAAGAGGACAATAAGGATACATGTAAAATGCTCTTAATCAAAAACATGGACGTCTCTGCTGTCAGATGTGTTTTAAACCACACACTATGTATATATATTTCCTTATTTCACAGTTCCTGAAGAGTAGCATACTGTGCAACTTCAATTCAGTTTCAAGGTACGGATAATTAAAAAGAGCCAAAAATAATTTCTGTTATGAGAATAAATAAATAAATAAAATGTAGAGAATCTGAATAGTAGGGTAGTGCAACATTTTAAACAGAAATAACATTAGAATATCTTTATAAATTACTGAGCATCCAATTCACATAAAATTTTTGTACATAAATAGTATTTAGGTAAATGCTATTAGGAAGGAAAAGAAAATAATCCTTAAGACTCTTGTATTGCAGTATCATAGAATCAAAGAATCACTAAGGTTAGAAAATACTTCCAAGATCATCCAATTTAACTTTCCAATGTCAATGGTTTATGGGCCAGTTCAGCCCAGTTTTGTGACTAATGGGGCTGGGGGACCCACAGACCATGTCCCAGGAAATGAGAAAGGGGAAAGGAAGACTGGAGAAATAGGCCTAAAAACAAAACAGCAGCAACAATCTGAGCAGAAACAAATTAATTCACTAAATTTGAGATATCAAAATGCAAGATAACACACTATAATACAATATAATACAATATAATTAGTATTGAAGCTTATAAATCAAATAAAATGAAAGATGTCCAAAAAACAAATGCCTTCCTCTAAGTATGCTGAGGCAATATGGCTGGGAGCAGAAACAAGCCAGAAGATCAAAAGAGAAAAGGGAGGCCTCATGATTTGCAAAGAGTTTCTATCTTTCCCTTTGAGTGGAAACACAACAGTGAACAGTTCTCTAGGTGATGCAGTCCTTCACTTCTGGGACTGGTACCCGGAACTGAAGCATTAACTCTTTAACTCTCAGTGCACTACATGATTTTATAATGTGGAATTCCAATAACCAAAAATCATAAATCCATGACAGTCCACTTACCACCAAATTTTCCAACTAAACCATATCCCTTAGTAAAACATCTAAATAGTTCTCAAACACCTCCAGTGACATTGACTCCACCACCTCCTTGGACAATCCATTCCAGTGCCTGATCACTCTTCTAGAGAAGAAATATTTCCTAACATCCAGCTTGAATCTCCTCTGACAAAACTCAAGGCTGTAGTCCTGTTGCTGATCATCATATTCTCAGCAGAGAATATCTACAAGTTTTTTATTAAAAGAGCCAGTTTGGAATAAAGTCCACCTGGGGTGTGGCAAATGTGAGCATATACAGTGAGGAAAGATAACAGTATTATCAAAGTGTCATAACAATTCATGTGAGAAGTTTTATTATAGGCCAGTAAGATCAAAGCCTAAGAAAACAGAACAGCACTCATATGTGGTTATCCAGTGGTATTCTTAAAGACTAGATCAAATGGGATGTCTGTTGTTTGGATGATTTAAATTAAGCTCAACTAAGATCACTAAAGAAGAAAATCTACAATGTATTGCATGGCTCAATGAAAATGTAGGCTGCAAAACGAATGAATTGGAATTTGAATGGAGTCAGTTGAAATGTCCACCTTCAGAATAATCTACTTCATTAATTCTCAGAAATTCAGGACTTGAACTTAGTATCCGTCACAAGCAGGTACATGATTTCTGTAGTACATGACCATTTAATGTTATTTATCATGAGCAAATGTTGTGAGTAGCTATTTGTATTTTTAAACATTGTTAGTTGTCTGAATCTGACAAATGCTTAAAATAACAGTTTTAGGTACTCCTCATGTTTAACTCATCTTTCAGTATAAATTCAGTGCTACAGCTTCCAAATGTGTCACTGAGGGGACTTTCATAAAATAACTTGTCCTAAAAATTCTTTTGCATAAAGATATTCTCATTCTCAATATACCTGTTTTGTACCTATTCACTCCCATTCATGTTACTGGTATTTTGGGTGAAGGATGACCTTAGTCTGAACAAAGTTTATTTCTCAGGTAGCTTTTCATACTCTGGAGTGTACTGTTTTCAAAGGGAGTGAACCACTGACCACAGAAGGCAAGCTTAAATTAGTTCATATCCTTAGGGCAAACCTGTTCTCTGCAATTGCCTGAAGCCAACATAGTTCTGCTTTACGTAGTGGTGCAAACTAACACAATTTCCATCCTCATGTATCTAAATTGCATCTAGGTGAAGACACATTCCTAAACAATGTTCAGAACTTTGGCTAATACGTATACCTATTCTCTACTGTGCTGCCAAACTGTTTTTGTCTTATTTGTCTTGAGTTACTAGGATATTTTGTTCTTGCTAATGGGCATCTGCAATATTAACTCTTGGTTTATAATAATAAACTATCATTTATACATTTTGCAACTGTAGTGCTTAATTTGTTACTGTATGTTTTCAACCTCATTAGACACTTTAAAGCCTTGTCTTGTGCACTTATACAAGAAGAGAAAAAGAATGAGAAGAACATGAAGAAGGAAATGGTGAAGAAGTACTTCTTTATTTTTTCCAAGTAATCTCTTAACTCTTCATGATTACAAAAAGATTTCTCTGATATCAGGCTACTGAGTAAATATGAACAATCCTTTCATTTTCTGTTTTCCTTCCCCTCCCTTCCCATTCTAAACCCTCTCCACCCCTTCCCCTCTGCACTCCTCCCTACCCCTCATCTCTCCCACTCTCCCATCCTCTCCCCTCCTACTAGAAACTTGGACAATCAAATAGCACTCATAATTAGTATATTTTAGATGTCTAGAATCTGGAGTTAAATGCCATTCTACTTTTCCCTAAGGGAAGGCTCTAAGGTATGAAATGGTAGAAGTTTCCTAGTGGAAACATGAAATTTTTAAAATTCTCCTGTTTTATAGCCTGTTAAAGGTCTCGAGTGGAAAGGAATTCAACAAATAGAATATTTAATTATTCAAACTGTTCAATTACTGCAAAATCCATAGTATTTAACTGACTAGTATGTCACCAACCAGCAAAAGAAATTTCAAGATCTTTTTGTGTTTTTATTTGTTCATACAATTAAAATAATGAAAATATATTGTTTTTTAAAGTGTTCCTGGGAAGGGGATAAAGCTTAAATCAGTGATATTCATTAATCCGAATGAGGAAAACTAACATATTTCATTTGTAAACTATTAGTATGTATTAAAAAAATAAATAAAAATAAAATCATCAAGGATAACAATTCTTCATTTTGCTTTTATCTGATTCCTCTCTACTATCAGTTAACACTTGGATATAAAGATAACATCTATTGAAGCCATAAAACTCCAGAACAGTGAACTGATCTTTATTTTCACTGAAAGCATTCAAAGCCAGGCTAGACAAGGATTTGAGAAACCTGGCCTAGTGGAAGATGTCTCTGCCTATAGCAGGGGTGTTGGAACTAGATGGCCTTACAGGTCCTTTCCAACCAAAACCATTCTATGATTCTAGGAATTTCATCACAAGAAGAATTTACAAAACTTTCAGGAAGACAGAGGATCCCAAATGTTCCTAAGCAGTATCCCACTCTTTTCTTGTCAGTCAACGTTACATGACTGAAAGATAATTTTATTCTGGAAAATGCTCTAGATTAATTTATGAGAAAGTGAATAGTTCTATGACCTGCAAATAGTAAACAATTAATTGTGCAAGGGACTTTTTTTTCTTTCTATTTTTTTCCCATCTCTCAAACTGTTTCATAGCCTCCTGTGAATAAATATACATCATTAACAAATTAAAGATTACTCAAAAAAATCTGTCACAGTACTGAAGCTGATCTCTGACCACGTACTAGCTCATTATTTATTTATTTATTTATTTATTATTTATTATGTTTGTTGAGGTTCTTTTGATTGATCATTCTGATTCTCTTCCTCCTCTTCCCCAGTGTTGGTCACAGTGAATATTTTAGTTATAAATGTTGTGAAAGATTTTCTCTGATACTACTAAACCTTTTGTCACAGAGACATTGTACAGAGGTGGTGTGATTGACTGAATAGAGCAGCCCAACTTTTATTGAATCAGAGAAGGCTCAACCTATTCAAATGTTCACTTGCACTCATAAATTATACACAGACACTGAGCCACTTGGATGGTCATGGTAATTTTCACTCCCTCCTCACTTTTCTTGCACTTAATTTCCAGAACTTTGCATATGTATTTTTCAGTCTTATCCATACAGTGAACATCTTTATTAATAAATAACTTATACTGCCGTCAAATTGTATTACTTAAATTCGTGACTGTTTATTAAAACCTGCCCTACAAGAAGAGCCTTTGCAGCTCAGCACCAAGTAAACACATTTATGAAATTCACTGAAGATTTTGATTTATAACTTGTTTCTAAAACAAAAACAAAACAGATATTTCATGTCTATTTTGACAATTAAAAGTGTTCACAATCTCCTTGTTTCCTTGTAATTAAAAGTGAAATCCATAGGTCTCTTCATTTTAAAGTCTATGACATTGACACCATCATTCCAGTTATTTTCCTTCAAAATTCAGCCAGTTGTTTTCTGTTCATCACAGTACGGATAGTCTCTTCTGAGGTATTCCCTTTGTAGAAAAAGAGCAGCAAATCATTCATTCAGTTCCTTTCTTCTCTGCAGCCTATTAAACTTCTCTTAAGCTGTTGAAATCACTATAGTACCTACCTGCCTTACACTACACTTTTTGGGAAAAAGGACACTTTTAATGATTTTTGATTTTCAGGGCTGAGGTTTATTGTATGAAACACAGAAGATGATAAAGACAGGTAGTTCATGGTAACTTCATTTTCACTATAATGATGGAAAATCATTATAAAGAAGAGTTTTAGTGTGGTTTCCTAACATAAATTTACCTGTTGATCTCTTTCATCAGTCAAAATATATTCAGTTGCTAGTAAACCACAGTAGGTCAACAAAATAAAATAATTTCCAACTTGACTTAAAAACTAGTGAGATGATCAATTTATGGTTAAGGCATTTCTCTGTCCCTTTAACTTCATTTGAGGTTCTAAAATAAAATCTAGGACTGTAAATAAAACCAAGTTTAAATAAATAAAAAAAATATAATGATACTTCAGTAATTTTATTTACAGCAATGCAAATACACATGCAAATACACGTGCAAATGCAAATGATTACTGAATTATAACATATAATATGTAAAAGACTAAAGAAACATACTAGGTGTATTCTCTCTCTCCAGAGCATTTTGAAAGCAAGGAAAGGCAGTATAGCGTGAGTTTGGCAAAGTTAAGATCATTCATGTGATGTTACTTATCAAAATGTCAAGCATAACCTGAAAACTTCCTGCTAGCAGTCCCAAAATGTCACATGAAGAGGCAACACAGAACCTGTTCCTTTAGATAGAGGTGTGATTTGAGTTCAGGCCTGTGAGCAAAGAATAAGTATTTTAATGGAAGCTTTGAGACGAGATACCCTTTGTCGTATCAGATGGGAATCTTGATCCTCCTAGAATTTCCTCCATAGCAATATAGAAAAAAAAGTATGTGTTGTTACCCAAATCACTTATCTAGCAAAATAAAATGACTGTAGAACTAAGCAAGCAGAATTTCATTAATGGGAGGATAACTGTAATTGTTTACCACAGTGGTGAATTTAACACTGTATAGTTAAATTATTTGGAGAAATAAGAAAATAAACAAATAAGTAAATAAATAAATTATATTTATTGTTTCATCCTTACATAATGCATTCAGACAAGTGCAGACCAACATACTAATTCTGGGAATATGAAAGATACAGATAAGAAGCACTGAAATTTTTATTTAGGAGACTTTGCTGATGTTGTTTTTCTGATTTGTGAGTTACTAGCAAAAATCAGTTGTGATTTCATGACACGTATTTTCGTGAGTTATTAAAGAAGAACTCAAAGGTTTGTAGGCCACATAAACCTGCACAAGAATAGCAATATGACACCTATTTTTATCCTGGTTTGGTTACTTCTGATGCATATATATCAAAGTCAAAGGAATCAAAAGTTAGGCTTCTGGTTTGAGAAGAAAGAACACATTTTATTTAAATATGTACTACCTGGGAAAATAAAAATTTCAAAATTTACTCCAACATCATTTAAATTAAAAAAAATAAATGCAGAAAGATAATATTTATACATCCATCTTTATGTGTAATATGAGTTTTGATCAGATGTATTGATAAGAAGATGCATTCTGTGCAGTGTAAAGTTAATTAATCAACTGTACTACTCTGCATTGACTTTATCTTTTTACATCAGTAATAAATCCCCTGTCCTTAGAGATTAAAATTCTCAATTATAAATGTTTGTACTGTCTTGAACAACATATGCTTCTTCAATAACTCTACAATATTCTGAACTGAGAATAGTGCATTATAATACCTTAGGCTTGTAAAAAACACAGTTCTTTTCAGTTTATTTTCTACTTCACAGACCTCAAGAAATGATCTGAGAAATACATATCACTTATTAGACAAGCAAGAACAAAAAGACACTATCAAGAATTTCATCTAGAAAACAAGCAAACAAGCAAGCAAACAAAACCTGTAACTCTTAAAGGATTATATTTGGGAAAACAATATACATTTCGTATTCCACATTTTTTTCTGTGAAAATAGAGTACTCTCATATGACCTTTATTCCTTTATATGTTTAATGTATTCTCGGCAATGGACTGTTGTAATAAATTCTATCTCCCCCTGGTGCTACTGTTTTATGAAGAAGTGAAAAAAAGTCATTAGCATCTTTAGTTCTCCCAGACTAAAGAATAAAAACTTTGACCACTAGATTGGAGTTATTTTCTTTTTCTGAACTGTATCTATGTGGGCACTAAAGATTTTAATGCTGTGTGGAATATAGAAGATGAATTAGTGCCTAAAGCAGCATTATTTAATAGAAATATTTCAATATTTCTATTTCTTTTTCTTTATATTCTAGTTTAGTCTTAGTTCTACATTTCTAGTTTTACAATTAATTATTACCAATTTCAATTACACAGAAGTATTTGAGGTATTATCAATCCATGTATCTTTAAGCACTGTTTCCATGCTTACAAGCAATGGAAGACTCCAGGTTATCATTTCATTGACAATGCTGGGCTGAAGCCATGATGGGGACTAGCCGACATTACAGCAGGGACATTTATAATTAGATGCTAAAAGCCTAGAGAAATGTCTTGGGCACTCAAGCCCCTCCAACATTTACGTTTGGTATTAAACACTTCAAGTGAAGATAATGATTTTGGCTCATTGCCTTTTCCCAATATTTTATACAGCCATGTACCTATGGTCAAAGTAAAGGCAAAAATAATTCCACTGCAAATCAGTGGAACAATTGCACGTTGAAAAACGAAGAAAAAGACACTCCTGTAACATCTATAATGACACTTCTTAAATAAATACTTTTTCAAGCTTTAAATTTCATCTTCTGCTGAGAGGTTAAACAAATAAATTAATACAGTCTCCCTAACATTTCAGTAGTTCAGTAGTTTGCCAAAAGTTGGCAAGAGGCCCTCACTGGTATTATTATGCTAGGCAGAATCGTTAAGTTCCTCACTAAGGGCAATGGTAATGACAGCTCCCTGCTTTGGTGATTTCTGACTTATCTAATCTATTAATGAACACAAATACTATAATTTATCTCAGAGCAAATTTTAATACAAAAGCTAAACATGATATGTGAAAAATGGCAATCCACTTGGTCATCGTTTATTTCCCCAGGCTCAGTGGTGTATAATTACAGTATAGGTAGTATACCACCTTACGAAAGCTATTAAACACGTGACTTATCTTTACTAATACAAAGTCATATTCATTAAATATAGAATAAATATCCTCTAGATGAAAAAATATGTTTAAAAACTTCAGTGAATGTTTTAGAGACTGAACTTCAGATTGAAATACCAAAGGGTATAGCACTGTCAAAGAAATGATGTCATTTGTAACAGAATTTTTATTAATCAGGATATATTAGAGGTTTAGTTTAATTATTACAATAATTATTATTATTATTTTTCTGATGTGAAATACCTGTTTTAGGATGAGAAAAATCTTATGTTGTACATTTCTCTTCTTGTATCTGTCAGACCTCAAGAGGAAAAAAGTCAGACTGATGATCACTGTCATAGACATCTACATTTTAGAAGATTAGAGTTAAATGAAATTAATCCTTCCAGGATGCACATTTTAGGTTAGACTCAATGAATCTTAGGTATCCAGAGTTAAGACACCAGTGCATGAACTAGCTGCCCAGCAGCTTGCATGAAACATTGTCCCACACTGACAAAATTAGAAGGAAAATAAATACTCTCATTCAACTTACAACATTAAATTTTGTGTCATCACTTGCTAGATACCTAGAACAAGGAAGAATCTTGCAGTTAGTACATCTAACAGTCAAATTAAGTCTATTTCTGCAAGAACCTTCTCATTCTTTTCACTGTGGTTCAGACATGAGTCTTTCTTAAAATAGTTTGCGATGACAATTTTTTTTTCTCTTTAACTTATCCTTTGAATAATTTATAAGAATTAAATATATATATATATATATATATACATATTTAACTGATAAGATGCTAAATATCTGACCACTGAAAAACTAAGGTGGAAGAAATCTGACTGAAATTATTTTTATTTTTCTTGCATTATATATCAATACAGTGTATTAATAGAAATTTCAAATCACAAAGTCCTCAATCACTATGAAACATTAAAAAACACTCAGTCAATTCCACTACCAGTTGACTTGTTAAACTTTTGTTTTGCTTTTATATATAAGCATATATACGAAAAAGGTCATACTCATAGCCAAGCTACTCAGAGAATAATTGTATGCAACATTATCCTATATTAATGTGGATTTCTATTCACTTTCATGGGGCTAGCAGTGTCAAATATATTGGATGGATCTACTAGAACTGCCTATGCAACCTAATGTTCCATTAGTTTCATAGAATATCAATTAAGAAAGGCTAGCACAGAAATTAAGAGAGAAAAAAACTCAAGTGAGTTAGTTAATCATATTTACAAATGGACCTGTCATAAAACAGCTCAGTTTGGCCTTTATTTCTTTGCATTTAAAAGAGTCATCACATTAAGCAATTGATTCACTAGACTTTTCAATAATGTTTTACTGTATTTTATTACTTTATATAAAAGACGTTTACGCATACACACTTTTCTTACAAGTTCAAATGACAATTTCCTGTTTCAAAATCTCCTTTGGGAGTTTTGGGGACTTATTCCAACTAAAGCTAATGTATATATACACATGTATGGAAATATACATGTTTATAGGAAAGATATATGTATCTGCATGGATATTTTTTATGTTTTGTCTTTGCTGCTCGACTTCACTCTGTCAGCCATTGAATAAACAACTTAGTTCTTGTTTCTTCTATTGGAATATCACATTTCTGTAGGCCCAAAGCATTTCAACTCTCATTCCTAGAGCAAATACCTCTTTATCCATCTTCTTCATCTTCACCTGTCTCAGGCTCTCTCTCTTCCTTCCCTCAGCCAAAATTTTCTCAAATCTGTGTTTTTCTCACAAATTAATAAAAAAGCTAGAGATATCCAAGGTGCCACAGAAATGCTCCATTTCAAATTGTCTCATTGCTGAGGTGGAGAAAAGCAATAACGTTGGAGTTTCACCTGTCATGAAACATTTTCTCCTCTACCAACTGGGATTCATTTAAATTCATCACCTATTTCTGCCTTTCACTTTTATTTATGTTGTGATAGGAACAGCTGGTATTCTCTTTCACTACATTTTACTTTAATTATTATTTTAAAAAATCAAAGTATTATGAAGAACAAATGATACTAGATATACCCTAACAGCAGCCAGATGCCACTGCATTATGAATTTCTTTACAGAGTTCTGAATTTCATTTAATAGCTAATTAAAGTGGGAATTAGACCTTGTCTCCTTTCCAGATTGCAGTGAGTAACATAGTTTTGTTTTCGGACAGTGATATTTGGCTTTCATGTTTTCAGGACATCACTTTGGACAAATTGTGTACCATTATATTACTGAGTTTTTAAAATGAAAAAATGGAATAAAAATAAATAATGAAAAATATCTGGAAACAAAATGAACTAATCTGTATTATTTATCTGTGCTATTAAGATAATTATTCTTTTCTTATAAATTACATAAATTAAAAGCAGACCTGAGTTAAAACATAGACATATAGTCTAAATGTTAAAGTTCAAGCCAGGTTGGTGTTCTGAATGGAGAGGATTCCAGAAATTTTCCACATTTTTCAGCTTTTCTGGGCATATTGTAGAAACAGCTGAATAGTCCAGCATGCTGACTGGACTGCTGAGGACAGGTGGCTGGAACTAGATACTAGGGTCTTTCTTCTGTACATGGATCTCTTCAGTAAATGGCAATAGCAAAAGCAAATTTCTTCCAGAAAAGTTTTAAATGAGCAGCTATGTATAATCTGCCTGTTGATAATAAGTTTATTGTGTTTATATTATAGGTAAAATAAATGTAAAATAAATGTGCTTTTTCCATACACATTTTAAAGATGAGAGTATGTGACTAATTAAAGCTTTTACGCTGTGCAGATCAGGCCTACTGATAGATTATAAAATCAAGATCATTAACCATATCTAGGTCATGAGGAAGACTGAAGCAATGTGCATCTCGAAGTAGAAGACAAAAAGAAGCTTCCCTGCCTTTTTTTTTTTTTTTTCTTTTTCTTTCTTTTTTTTTTTTTTTTTTTTCCTTTTTAACAGTCGTGTGATCTCCTGGGATTTCTAAATGTATGTTCCAAGCCAGACAAATATGCTATGACTTGAAAAAGAATTCTTTGCTTATATATTTTTGACTCTTATGACTTTAAAACAAGCCAGAATGTGAGGCAGGTAGGGACATTCAGATCAACCAGGAAAAAAACTTTTAGCTTATATGAATAATGATGTAAATCATGACACAGTCCCTTCCCTTTTCACATAAGATAATCAAGGGGAAAACAAAAAAAGGAACTCTCATTTGAGCTGTGAGGTCTGAGGACTGTGGTAAATGTCTGCCTAAGTACACGATAGAACACACAGTTCTGTTTCAGTTGGCTCAACCACCTACTGTGTCAGTGACTTCAAGTTAAGAAAAAAAGGAAACTTACTGAAACAAAATGATGTCAGTCCACAAAGGGAAAGAGTTTCTCTCTTACTGAAATACTGGAAGAAGCAATCAGTAAAAAGTCATAAATATAGACTTACACAGCTGTAGTCACTCCTAATCTCCAGCGAGGCAACAGGCATTTTATTATAGCAGGATCATTGCACAGGAAACTGGGTTTGCTTTTCTGTAATACTTCTCAAGAACAGAAAATCTTTTTTAAATGTTCCCTATTATTATAAAGACCTCCACTTTTGATTAAATGGTACATTTTATTTCTGAATACCTGCAAGCAGATCAGTTCTTTTCAGTTCAGTCAGTGTTCTTTCAAAAAGTATGTGTAGGAGGGTAGTAAGAATGATATTTCAGATATTCAAACAGTTTCTGACTAGAAAATGAGAGGAATCAGGAAATAATTCCAGCCACTAACAGTAGGAGAGAAGAGTTATCATTCTGCCATCTTGCTCCATTACTTTCTTTCATTCTATTTGCCATAATGTAAACATCAGTTAATTATCATATGACATTAAATATCCCAAACAATCCGATTATTCTTACTTATACTGTAAAATTCTACATAACCTATTCATTTGTATAACTCCTACTTTTGATACTATTTCAAATCATAAGTATTTTTCTCCAAAAATTCAATATTCCTCTGAGTCCTTTCCATGAACTGTCGATATTTCCAGTTACCTGGTTCTCAGAAGAGAAGAACTACACCTCCCAGAAGAATTTCAGTGTTCCATTTCTATTTTCTATTCAGAGGGAAAGATAAAATTGCTTGGGAGACACAAGACTGCCACTTTCTTTTACTGCTTGTATTTGTGGTGTGTGCTCCCTAGCCATGTCACCTTCAGCATTAGAGTATGGCCTTCAATTTTGGACACTCTCTCATTTTATTTGATTTATTAGATTCAATTCCAATTATATTGTATTATATTGTGTTATCTCACATCCTGCTATCATATTTAGTAAATTAGTTTATCTTCCTTAGCTCACTGTAGCTGTTTTGTTTTTAGGCCCATCTCCTTCCTTTTACTTTTCCCCCCTTTCCTTCTCCCAGCATGTGGGTACACTTATCCCCCTGCCCCATCAGTCATGGAACTGGGCTGAACTAGCCCAGAATGATTTGACACAACTGAAATAAGCAAAAGTGGTAGTTCAGTTTCCAAACTCTCACATATTCATATATCAAGTTCTAGCTTTACTAATACAAATTTTCCCAAGTATCCCAAATTTTCTTCCTTCCTTCCTTCCTTCCTTCCTTCCTTCCTTCCTTCCTTCCTTCCTTCCTTCCTTCCTTCCTTCCTTCCTTCCTTCCTTCCTTCCTTCCTTCCTTCCTTCCTTCCTTCCTTCCTTCCTTCCTTCCTTCCTTCCTTCCTTCCTTCCTTCCTTCCTTCCTTCCTTCCTTCCTTCCTTCCTTCCTTCCTTCCTTCCTTCCTTCCTTCCTTCCTTCCTTCCTTCCTTCCTTCCTTCCTTCCTTCCTTCCTTCCTTCCTTCCTTTCCATTTCTTTCTTCCTTCCTTCCTTCCTTCCTTCCTTCCTTCCTTCCTTCCTTCCTTCCTTCCTTCCTTCCTTCCTTCCTTCCTTCCTTCCTTCCTTCCTTCCTTCCTTCCTTCCTTCCTTCCTTCCTTCCTTCCTTCCTTCCTTCCTTCCTTCCTTCCTTCCTTCCTTCCTTCCTTCCTTCCTTCCTTCCTTCCATTTCTTTATCTTTCTTCCTTCCTTCCTTCCTTCCTTCCTTCCTTCCTTCCTTCCTTCCTTCCTTCCTTCCTTCCTTCCTTCCTTCCTTCCTTCCTTCCTTCCTTCCTTCCTTCCTTCCTTCCTTCCTTCCTTCCTTCCTTCCTTCCTTCCTTCCTTCCTTCCTTCCTTCCTTCCTTCCTTCCTTCCTTCCTTCCTTCCTTCCTTCCTTCCTTCCTTCCTTCCTTCCTCCTTCCTTCCTTCCTTCCTTCCTTCCTTCCTTCCTTCCTTCCTTCCTTCCTTCCTTCCTTCCTTCCTTCCTTCCTTCCTTCCTTCCTTCCTTCCTTCCTTCCTTCCTTCCTCCTTCCTTCCTTCCTTCCTTCCTTCCTTCCTTCCTTCCTTCCTTCCTTCCTTCCTTCCTTCCTTCCTTCCTTCCTTCCTTCCTTCCTTCCTTCCTTCCTTCCTTCTTCCTTCCTTCCTTCCTTCCCTTCCTTCCTTCCTTCCTTCCTTCCTTCCTTCCTTCCTTCCTTCCTTCCTTCCTTCCTTCCATTTCTTTATCTTTCTTCCTTCCTTCCTTCCTTCCTTCCTTCCTTCCTTCCTTCCTTCCTTCCTTCCTTCCTTCCTTCCTTCCTTCCTTCCTTCCTTCCTTCCTTCCTTCCTTCCTTCCTTCCTTCCTTCCTTCCTTCCTTCCTTCCTTCCTTCCTTCCTTCCTTCCTTCCATTTCTTTATCTTTCTTTCTTCCTTCCTTCCTTCCTTCCTTCCTTCCTTCCTTCCTTCCTTCCTTCCTTCCTTCCTTCCTTCCTTCCTTCCTTCCTTCCTTCCTTCCTTCCTTCCTTCCTTCCTTCCTTCCTTCCTTCCTTCCATTTCTTTATCTTTCTTCCTTCCTTCCTTCCTTCCTTCCTTCCTTCCTTCCATTTCTTTATCTTTCTTCCTTCCTTCCTTCCTTCCTTCCTTCCTTCCTTCCTTCCTTCCTTCCTTCCTTCCTTCCTTCCTTCCTTCCTTCCTTCCTTCCTTCCTTCCTTCCTTCCTTCCTTCCTTCCTTCCTTCCTTCCTTCCTTCCTTCCTTCCTTCCTTCCTTCCTTCCTTCCTTCCTTCCTTCCTTCCTTCCTTTCTCTTCTTTCTTTCTTTCTTTCTTTCTTTCTTTCTTTCTTTCTTTCTTTCTTTCTTTCTTTCTTTCTTTTCTTTCTTTCTTTCTTTCTTTCTTTCTTTCTTTCTTTCTTTCTTTCTTTCTTTCTTTCTTTCTTTCTTTCTTTCTTTCTTTCTTTCTTTCTTTCTTTCTTTCTTTCTTTCTTTCTTTCCTTTTTCGTTTTTTCCCCTCACACTGAAACTCCATCACACAAAGCCACCAAGTTTGTCAGACATGACTTGCCCTAGGTGAATCCATGTTGGCTACTACCAATCACCTAATTATTTTTCATGTAACTTAGTAGGGCCTTCAGGACAGTCTGCTCCATGGTCATGCCAGGCACAGTGGTGAGACTGACTGACTGAAATGTGAAAGATTAAACAAAAGTTTCATTGCAGTCACCTTAATAGTGCAGGTGATAAAAGTTATGTTGAATAGTGAAACTTAATCTATCCTCTTCCACTAGCTTGCTCATACCAATTTGCTGTTCTGTTATAAAACTCAGCTTTCACTAATAATCAGCCTTCACTGTACCCAGGAAGGAGGGCAAACACATTAGGATATTCAATTTTTTATGAATTTCCCTGTTAGATTTCCAGAAACTAATTAATGGATGAAACTGTGACTTCAACCTATGCAGTCTAAAACACTTATATCCTTCATCTTGGCTGCTCAAAAATTGTCCATCTGAAAGGCAGATGGTGGAAGATGGGGAAGAATATACATGAACATGCAATGTATATACAGAAGGAAGAGACCATATAGTACTTCATAATGCTTCTTAATTTTGTTGAGTATGCCCCATTATCTGTATATTTTTTCAGCTCTGAAATGTAGCTCAATTCATCAGCCATGATTTTTTTTTAATGTGACATTTAACAAAATTAAAATCTCTGCTCTCAATTTAAATAAAAGTCTGCACTATGGATGCATAATATGAACATATTTATTGATTTTAGCTACAAAAACCTAGTAATTTAATGTTACTTGAAAAGGATAGTCTTTTTCTAATTCCTTTCCCAAATGTCCTGATCCATGATCAAAATGGAAAAGGAAAGTCTCATTGAAGTTGACTGTAAAGAAATGAGAACAGTTGCAAGGAACTCAAAATACAGAATTTCAGAGGGTCAAAAGAGAATATTACTGAAGTCATTTATATTAATAACAGTGACTGGAAAATAAGAGTTATATGTTACATACAAGGAAAATTACTGGTATGAAAGAATTTCATATCCTATTCAAAATCATGCAGAACACTATTTAATTGCAATAGAAATTGTTGGAATGGCTTTTTCAAATAGAAGAAATTCTTTTGACTACAGTGAACACAAGAGGCACATTTGGTATGGCCAGTATGGTCTTTGTTAAAATAAATTCCTGGGCTGCAAAGGAAAATGTGTAAGACAGGTTCAATCAATCTGACAGCAAAAGAGTCAGAAGTTTTTTCGAATGTCATATTTAAATGAATTCCTTATTCACTGGTCTTATTTATTTGCCATAGGGTCATTTGTTTCTCACCCAGAAAAGCAATCTCAATTTTTATGAATCTTTCTAATATCAATTTAATTTTTGCTTAAATTTCCCCCAAAATGTGTTCTTTCAAAAGTTGGCATTTTCTGATAAAATATATCTTTAAATAAAAAAAAATAAAAATAAAAAAGAAATCCCCAAGCAACTTTACTTTTCTTGTAAATTACTATTCTCTGTTAATATATAACACTGATTCTTTTTTATCCTCATCTTCAGCATTTTTTTTTTGCCTGGAAAAAAAAAAAAAAAAAAAAAGTTTGATATTCACAGTTTCACTCTGTCAACACTCTTGATAACAAAATAAAAAGACAGAGTAATAAAGCTTAGCTCAATTTCCTCTGTTATTCTAACAATGTCCTTTGACTCAGGAAAGGACAAATGTGAGGTGCATACTCACATAGATATGTACCTACAAAGATAGATAAGATGCAATTATTCTCCAAATACTTTTGAATCAGAGATGTATGATCAATTTTGCCTTCCCCTGAGCCAAAAAGCAGACCAACAATAGAAGTCTGATCCAGAATGTGAGGGCTATTTCCTAGTTAATTTACATTCATAAGATCAAATGCATAAAGCCTGAAAAATGTGCAGAGTCTGACAATTAAAATAATAATAATAATAATAGAAACTTCTGTATTTTTTTACAAGTAATAAAAACTGTAACTACATGTAGCATGACACAAAATTAAGAAATCTGAAGCTTTTCAGCATTTAGCCCTTCAATTACATGTTTAGAAGTGTTATTATGATTATCTTTTGTCCTTTTCTTCATTTTCCACATGAATCCTAGAACTGTAAATGCCCCTTTGAAACAGCAGTTACTACAGATAAAATCTGAACTGAGTTGCTTAGGTCTGTGACTGCACCTTTGCTTCATTTCCGAGTAGCTGACAGTGTCTCATTGTCCAGGGAGCAATTTGGTGGAGGAGTAGGGAGGAGGAGGAGTACTTTGCATATTCTTCAGCAGAATTTGTGATTTTTAGCCTCTGGCATTCAGGTTAGCATGTCTGTTCTTATTATTGTCGGCTGCAAAACTTCTGAAGATGTGACTGTACATTTCAAAAAGCAGAGAAAGAGGATGCTACTTCAAATTACTTCTTCAACTTCTGAGTTAAATGAACACTAGAATAATGAAGGAGGCTCAGTTGAATACCTTTTTCTTTTTATGACAAATAAGTACGCTTAAGTAGTACAGGACATATAAAATATTATGAAAAAATAATAATAAAAAAATACCCTTAGCTACCATAATTATAAAAACGATTTTCAAAGACTTATAGTAATGCAGCGTTGTCGTTTTTATTAAGCACCTTGAGCAATTTTTCCTTCATGGGAGGATGAAGACCTTTATAAGCTGTAATGATTTTTTCCATTCTAGCTTTTCTTCTTGCTTCACTTATGTATAATTAGCATTACGTTCCATAGAATCACTGAGATTGGAAAAGACTAATAAGATCACCCAGTCCAATTGTCCACCTACTATCAATATTTCCCACTTAATCTTGTCCCTCAGTACAACATCTAAACATTTGTTAAATACCTTCAGGGACAGTGACTCCATCTCCTTCCTGGGAAGGCTGTTCCAGCACCTAACTGTTCTTTCAGAGACAAAATTTTTTCTAACCTGAATCTCCCCTGGCTCAACTGTAGGCCATTCCATATAGTTCTATCACTGGTTGCATGAGAGAAGAGACCAATCCCTACCTCACCACAACCTTCCTTCAAGTAGCTGTAGAAAGCGATAATGACTCCCCTGAGCCTCCTCTTCTTCAGACTAAGCAATCCCAGTTCCCTCAGTCACTTCCCATAAGACAGCTCTGTTGCCCTTCTTTGGACACACACCAGAGCCTCAGTGTCTTTCTTGCAGAGAGTGGCTGAAAACTGAACACAGTACTCGAGGTGGCAGCTTCACTAGTGCTGAGTATAGGTGGACAAACAACTCCTTAGTTCTGCTGACTGCACTATTTCTGACACAGGCCAGAAAGCCTTTGGCCTTCTTGGCCATCTGGACACACTGCTGACTCATGTTCAGCTGGCTGTCAACTAATATCCCCAGATCTTTTTCTTCCATTCAGCTTTCCAGACACTCTGTCCCAAGCCCATAGTATTGCCTGGGTTTGTTACGACCAAAGCGCAGGACTTGCATCTTGGTCTTATTGAAGTTCACCCTGATGGTCTTGGTCCATCAATTGATCTTGTCCAGGTCCCTTGTTAGGGTCTTCTTATCCTCAGCCATATTGACAGTTCCTTCCAACATGGTGTCATCTGCAAACTTACTGAGGGTGCACTCAACATAAAATTGAACAGGCTCCAGGACAAAGCCCTATGGAACATTACTTTTGATTGGTCACCAGCTGTATTTAACTTTGTTCAACATCAATCTCTGAGCCTTGTCATCCAGCCAGTTCTTTTTTCACATTATATACAAGAAATAATTTCAGATTTCTGCATATTTTCTGATTATTTTATTTTTTGAAATCATTACTGTTTTTATATCTGACCATTTAAACAGGAATGCTTGGTCAATTTCCATTTCAGCTTCAAACTAAAATAATAATAATAATAATAATAATAATAATAATAATAATAATAATAATAATAATAATAATAATAATAATAGATGCTTTTTCCTTCTTATATCTTTCAGTTTAAAACAACACTCTTTTATGCATTATTTTATATATTTCTGTGGTAATTCAAAAATGCTTTGCAATGTATTCTTTGGTAAAACAGGTGTCAAATGTTGCTAGTAAATTTTTTAAAATAATAATAATTCATTAGATAGTTTCCCAGAAATCTACTGAGGGAACCTAATGAAACTTAAGAAATGCTGTCTTTTAAGATTTGGACTAACTTATTCATTCATACTTTTTCAGTGCTCAAATACTTTTAAGAATGTTTAAAACACAAGTGTATATGTAAATATCTGTGTGCCTTTATATGCAGCTCTAACACACACACACATACACACAAAAACAAAAACAAAACAAAAACAAAAAACAAAAACAAAACAAAAACAAAAAAAACACACACACACAAAAAAAACTTCTAAGTACCGCATCAGAGATGTCTTAATGGAAATGAAATTTGGAAATCTTGATGCCATTCTAAAAGAAAGTTAGAGTTGATCTAATTGTGAACCTTAAAGCATCTCACAGAGCTTGTATCCTTTGGTCCTTATGATTAAACTGGTTTTGTTATACAGGTAAGTGATCCCTGTGTCTTCCTATAGATAACAGAGTGCACAAGGGAAGACATATTACACATTGCTGTAACAGTTCATGGCATGAAGAAAGTTGTGGTTGTGTTTTTGAAGAATACTTGTACCAAGAAGCCTTAAGGGAACTTTGTGGGCACTGAGAGCAAAATGACCTGCAGGTAAGATATACTGTTACACATACATTGCTTTTCTATGTGCAGTGAAAATGACACACCTGAAAACATAGCATTTTGTTGTTTTGCTATGCCTGTTATTTATTTATTTTTTTTCCAGTGGAAACCAACCACTGTAACACAGACAAATTACTGTCTACTAGTCAGCATGCTACACATAAACAAGATGCCTGTACAATTTGCTTTGATCAGAGATACAATAATCCTTCTGCCTAGCAAAAGAAAGCCTATGCAATCACGTAGCAGTAGTTTAATATTTTCTATTAAAAGAGTTTATGAACACTTCTTATCTTGAAAAGACAGAATGCAAATATTGAGGCCAGTCCCACTGTTGTCATGCAGAACTCCTTTAAATTCAATGAGAGTTTTTTATGAGAGAAGACTGCAACTTTGGATTAACGGCAGCAATGTTCAGTGATCTACGCAGACAACAAAGCTATTCAAGACATTTGTTTTAAGTTGAGTAAACATACAGCATGCTCAGCAGGCAGTAACCTGTATGTTTCCAGTACAAATACCTGCAAGGCAAGCCAGCAGTTAACCTTGCAGATTAAAAAGGAGCTACAGGAGGGTAGTTGATCCATTCTGTCAAAATTCCAGATGGCTGTAAGTCTGCTTTTGTATATTAAAACTTGCCCCAAGGCTTTTTTCCTCTTTTATTTCCTTCTCTCCTTGATTAAATCAACATACTGGCTTCACTGCTGGACAAATGCAACTACCTACTTTTATGATAAGACTAACATCTGGTGTCAATAAGATCTTGAAAAGAATATCACTCTTGGCAGGCCTCTTTTCACCTTTTTTTTCTTCAGTTAGAGAGATACCACATATGCTAGAAATCTCCTAAATTACAAGTCTGTTTATCCTTAACTTTTTTTTTTTTTTTTTTTGCCATTTGCCTAAGAAAATACAAAACAAAAATTACAAAACAAATGGAAAAAATAAGTTCAGTTATATAAAATGTGGAGTTTTGCTTGTTTGTTTGTTTGTTTGTTTTTGTTTTTGTTCCCCCCTTTTGGTGTCTGTGTGTGTGTGTATGGTTACAATATTCACTGACCTGAGATGAAATTTCTGAAAAGATGACTGTTAGACAAAAAATGACTTTCTGAAGAATAATAAATAGGTTTCAGAGAGAAAACCAAAGATACAATTAATCTCTCGTGGTAAAACTAGCTTTACATCTGCTTTGCTACTCTTTCTCCTGGTGGATGGTACAAAATGCAGACATTCTGGAATCTACAAAACAAAGGACTGTTTATCAGCTTACATTAGGCAGTCATAGGAGGCAAAATCATTCCAAAGGATAACAACCCACTCATGTACTTCAGACTTTTTTCGTATTTTGAAGGAGAAAATTCCAAGAACAGCTGAGCCTTAAAATAATTCTGGTCTAATGCAGGCAGAAATATGACAGTATTTCTTACAGTTGATGATGTCAGCTTTTGCTGAAGGCACTGGACTGTACTGCTTAATTTATTAGCCATCTCTGAAGAATCAGCTATCATCTTTTCCATTCCATGTGTAGATATAGTGACAATATAGTTTGATTTTTGAAAGCTTTATCAGGTGATAGTGCACCTTCCTTCATGCAAGTAACTTCAATAATCCAGTTCTGAAAAAAGTACATTTGAACAATATATCTTGTGTCATTTTTTCGTTCTCCCTTATCACAAGATTATTTTCAGTACAGAACTTAAAAGAAAAGCAAATAACAGTATTAATTACTGAACACTTTCAGAATATGAGTAAGCTAAACAATAAATTTGGATATCATAGATGTCAGGCAGAATTCTAGTATTTCCTAATCTGTCATCAATTTTTTTATTTTTATTTTTATTTTATTTTTTCCCCTATTTTTTTTACACAACCTAACTTGAAGTACTTGATTTTCCTGCTGGGGAAGGTTAAACATTAGCTGAATGGTATTAACTAATAAAACAAGAAAATTTGATGAATGTGATGAAGTGGAAAGACAGATCTCTTTAATATAAAGTTTGGTAAAGACCAAATTGTTACTATTTGAAGGCACTATAGAGGGACAGTCATTGTATGTAAATTTGATTAAAAGGTTTATGTTATGTTGTTATGTTATGTTATGTTATGTTATGTTATGTTATGTTATGTTATGTTATGTTATGTTATGTTATGTTATGTTATGTTATGTTATGTTATGTTATGTTATGCTTCCCCAGGAGCCTTCTCCAGGCTGAACAATCTAAGCCTGCCTTCATAGAGGAGGCGTTTCATTCCTTGGATTAATTTTGTGTCCATCCTCTGGATGCACTCCAGCAGTTTCTCTTGTACTGAGGACTACGCATCTGGATGGAGGATACATCCAGGTGATGTATCAGTACTGCAGAGCAGAGGGGAGGGATCATCAACCTTGATCTGCTGACCGTGTTTCTTTCCATGCAGTGGTTTTATTTTCTTGTTTGTTTGTTTGTTTGTTTTCCCTAGTACAATAACTGTTCTGTTCTATTTTGTCTGGCTGAAGCTTGAAAAATAAAAGAAAGCTATAAACAGTTCTAACAGTAATGGATCACATTCATCAGATTATTGTTTTTGTTTGTTTGTTTTTTGTTGTTTTTGTTTGTTTGTTTGTATGTTTTTTCAATGAATAGTTTGATATCCACAGTATTAAAGTGAAAATTATTTTTAGAGCCATTTGCTAACATGATGCCAGGTGCTGGCAAGTTCAGTACTTGTCAGCACATATTCATTTTTGCTTTTTTTGTCTGGATTACCAGATCTTGTCATACTATAGTTGTTTTTTTTTGTGTGTGTGTGTGTGTTTTTCTTTCTTTCTTTCTTTCTTTCTTTCTTTCTTTCTTTCTTTCTTTCTTTCTTTCTTTCTTTCTTTCTTTCTTTCTTTCTTTCTTTCTTTCTTTCTTTCTTTCTTTCTTTCTTTTCTTTTCTTTTTTTTTTAATTAAAAAAATTATGAGCATGCCATTTATTTATTTAGGAATAATTATTTGAAGACAATAAGCTAATATTACCTCTACTGTCTTAAAAACTTCATGAAACATATATAATTGGATCAGAAAACTCAATATAATATTATCAATATTTATCAATATAAACTTTTCACGAATCGTGATGAAAGAAATTTTTTTTTGTGAAGAATTAGACTTCATCATATTCTACAAACAGAACCAACAAAATGAGATATTAAAAGATTTTCTGTGGATGGAAATAATTATAAAAGATTTAGCTGCATATTGTTTACTTGGGGCATAACAGTGATTTTAATTATATGTTAAATAACTAATTAAAAAAGAAACAAAAATAAAATGAACAGTCAATATATGTTTTGTTTTCTTTTGCTTTATTTTGCTTTGTTTTTTGTTTACTATAAGAGGGGAATGATGAACAGCCAGTCACTGAGCAGCAGCAGCACACCTCAAACAACTTCCTTCAGTTTTATTCTGTTATGTTTAATGATATTGAATATCCCTTTTACCAATTTAGGTCAGCTGATCCTAGTTCTGTCCTCTGCCAGCTCCTTCTGTCCCCCTGTCCCCTCCCGGCAGGATAGCATGAGAAGCTAAAATGTCCTTGGCTCTGTACAGCAGTGATCAAAAACAAAACTTTGGTCTGTTAACAACATTGTTTTTCTCCTAAAACTAAATCGTAGCATCATACCAGACACCGTGAAGCAGATCAGTTCTGATCAGAACACCAAGTAAATAATGTCTATTCATTACAGATCCATTCACAGTCTTCCCTTTTGAAATAGTAACTGTAAGACTAGTGACAAATATCCTGTATTCTTTATTCTTTACATCCACTGCAAGAAGAACTGCATTCTCGAATCATTATTTTATTACTTCACAGCACGAAATAAGAAGCAAAAAGAAGCAGACTTACCTACTGCGCACTATTTCTAGAGAAATAGTAAGAGACAGGGATTTATTTTCCAGGAGAATCATCATAATCAAAGTAAGACTATTTAAATAATAATAGTAAAAATATATAAACTCCAGTAATAGCAGCTCACTGATTCAAAAATAAAACTACCAGAATAAAAATTGTTAAAGTCCTAAGGAAAAATAAGGAATAAGAATGAGAGCTCCTCACTGACAAAATGGATCAACCTGGTTGACTTTCTTCATTGGTTTTATGACTGAAAAAAACCTGTAGTGCCATTGCAGACTTACAAGAATACTGACATTTAGTATAATGGCTTGTTAGTATGCCTCTCATATATATAAGCTAACAAATAAATGATTTGTAGTCTTACCAGAATATATCTTACTTGTTGTATCTTCAGTGCAGTACACTGAAATGGGGTGATACAGAAAGGGAGCATGTCAGACAAATAAAATCTTAGCTTTTGTTTATGTGATTATTAACATGGTGACTGATTAGAATAAAAATATTTTCTTCTGTTTTATAGTCTGCTGCTTTTTCTTCTGTAGTCTAACTCATATTTTTAAGTAAATGTCCATTTCTCAATATTGTGGTGTAATGTTTTCACAAATTTGTGTCTAACTACTGGATTACCTAGGATACCTACTCTATCAATGCAAGTCTATTTTTTTTTTTAATAGTTATTATTTTTAAATATTGTTAGTATGTGTGCTCAGAACAAACAAGCAAACAATTTCTAATGTACATGTGTCCCAGAAAATGATTGATTTTAATCCTGCTGGAATAGCACTTGCATTACTGCTGCTAATATTCTATTGGCTTCAAGGAAAAGGCTTACTACTAGGACAGAATATAGAACACATAAATAAATTGAAAGTTGAACTTTCCATTCCACTAATTTGCTACAAGGATGTATTTTCACTTGCATATATATTTATTTCGTACACCTGTATTAGTATTATAAATTATAAATATTCTGTATTATACTGCTGTTTTCTATTTCATGTAGACTTTGCATTCTTTCAGGGATTATTTCAATGGAGATTTGATGAATGATGATAACACAGGTATGAATTTTAAGTTACAAATTAGGAAGAAAGACAGCATGGTTTAGTTCTCCTGTAGTTCAATTACAGCAACGATTGGAATGCCACTTTTTAAGTATTGCAAATAACTTTGCTTTTATTCCTGTCTAAAGGACAAAAATAATTTAGTTGCTGAGCCCACAGGAAATCAAGCGTCTTATTCAGTACTTAGCTATGCAAGCTAGCATAGCTAGAAAACTTTGGAAAGTGAAAAGAAGTTAAGAGACACAGTGATTAATTTTTCGATTGCTGAATGTAATGATGCATCATATACCGTGCATCAATGAAAAGTGCTTCTGTAGTACAGCCTGACATTCCTGGTGTAGTCTGACATTTCCTTCAAATGCATGGGCATTCATTTGAAAGCTATTGCCAGTGGTAGAACTGTATCTTTGAGGTTTAGATTGGTGATTGACAGGGCGTAATAGGTTTGGAGTTAGTGTTTGATTGAGATAAACATCTAAATGTTCACAGACTTAGCTTATTAGGACTTGAACCCCTTGAGTCTGTGAAATTGGGGCATAAATCTAAGAAGAGATTCTTGTCAGATTTTTTAGCAGTTTCAGTCCTGGGAGAAAATGCCACAAGAAGAGCATTTCTCAGCATTTTGGCACCTCTGCCCAGGCATAACATGGCACTTACTTAAAGAGCACATAGAAACATAAGCCTTGACTGACTCTTTAATTCTTCTTTCTTACTTCTGTTTATAAGGAAGAAAAACTTTGGGAATTTTTTTTTTTATTTTTATTTTTTTCCTCTCTTGAACTCATTATCTATTCTTCAGTCATTCTTTGAATTAAATAAAAAGATGCGCACATACTTGTGTATTTCATGAAGTAAAAAGCATTATTAAAATTGCATTAATCGTTGGATACGTTCATATTTTAGCATGATGAATAGTTAAAGAGTTTTGCTGTAATTATTTCTTTAGAGGCATATGGCAGTAGGACAGTTATATTTTTCTCAAACATCCACAAAACAGTAAACATTCATGCCAGAATGTCAAGAAGACGCTTCATCTTTAATATTTTTTAATGTTTCACTTCAATTGCTAAGTCAAAAACAGGAAACAATGAATATTTCACTCAGCTCTTTTTGACCCAGATCTAGTTCCTTTTCAATCAAGTCAAAATAATTAAAAACAAAGACAACGGTTTGACTTTCAGAAGACTGTTATAATATGATTAAATTTGACTGAGTTTTAGGGATACAAAATATGCATGTCCCATCACATTATGCTGAGAGAAAGAGTTAATTCTGGGCACAACAAATCATAACAGTTTTCAGCAAACACCTTCTTGGCATTTGCACAAGTTCTTTATGTACTCAGATTATCTTAGTTCTAATCTGCACTATCTCCTGTCTGCCTCCATTTATCTGTACTACATGAACTGAATGAATATTATCATACAAACTGATAGCATGATTGCTATAGAAAAGAATAAATTCAATTGAAATATATTAAAATATGTGTTCTGTTTAATTAGGATGCAAAGATGAGTGATGTAGACTTTTCTAAGGAAAAAAAAAAAAAGAGGCTTAGCTTCCATTTCTTTATATCTTTTAGCTGAACCATGAATATGGCTGAAAGTAGTAATGAAAAATAAAAGAAAATTGCAATATTCAGATAAGAAATAACAATTCAGGAAGTAGTTTTGTCTTACATAGCTACTAATGACTGTGACTTCATTTACTACAATTTAATACATCAAATACAGTGTCATGTGAATCATAAACACCAAAATCTAAACATGTCCCACATGCCAAAACAAAACCAAGCACATAAAAAAGAAAACATAATAATTTTACACGCAGTGATTTGCTTTGCATTTCATTTTATGAAATGTAGTACAAACGGCAGCCAAACACCAACATTTTTGTTGAAGATTATGGCATGCGGATCATCTAGCCCAATCCCATATATTCCTTCCAGTCACACCCTTTCTCCACATACCATAAATTTTATTCTTCTATGAGATTTTCCATTTGCTCCTTGCTCATCCATGCATGTCTCCTGCTACCTTTTCCTAAATTCTTACTCTTCCGGATACAGCTATTTTGAGTTTGGAGGAAGAAGTGTTTGAACATTAACCAGCTCTCTTAATATCCAGAGTCCTAATGCATGGGGTATGCTGAAGCAGGTCTTTGAAGATGTCATGGTTTTGTAATTTTTGCTATTGGTATTCCACATTATAACATCATGTGGAGCACAAAGAGGAAGAAGTACATGTCCCAGAGGACCTCACAGTCAGATAAATTTAATTAAAAGGCTTTCTTTTCATGCAATATATTGTATCCCTATATTTGATTTAAATAAATACATAAATAAATAAACTTGTTTGTACTGATATTAATAGATATTCTATATTTTTTCTTTACATATATCTTTGGGAGCTATTGGTAATAGATGAACAGTTGGACTGGATGATCTTTTAGGTCTTTTCCAACCTTGGTGATTCTATGATTCTATGATTATGCACTTAAAAATCTTATCTAAAAATCAAATCTTAATTTCTTTATCCCATTTAAGTTTTCTCCATTATATACCTAGAGACTAACAAGTACAATTCCATGTTCAAGTCAGAGTCAAATTTGATTATGCCTGTCTGAGCAACCTGTTTCTTTTGTCTTCACTCATCGTGATTTTTCTCCCTGGTACCTAATTGGAATATTTGAGTCAATTTTATTTTCATCTTTCATTGTGCACCTCTGAAAAGACTGATTCTTTCTTCTTTGTAGTATCCAATGAGGTAGCTAAAGTCACTAATGAATGTTAGTATTTTCCAGAGATGTCATAGGTGTCACGTGGCTTTCTTAGGTAAACAAAACAAACTGGTTTTATTCTACAAGTGCAAAGTTTGTATCAATCAAGACTGGATGATATATATGTGTCACTGACTGCATTGCATTTCACTGAGACCAAGAAATAATCTTGTGTGTGCTAGCAGTGCTGTAAATCATAACACTCATGAGAAGTTTTGAAATACATGAGAAATTCTAAGTAGAAAGTAGACAGAAAAATGAATGAACCACTTTTGGTACAGAATAGGAATAGAACCTCTCACTAAAACTGACAAAGCCACCTCATTTTGCAGACTGCCTTTTATGTTCATGTTTGTCAGATATTAACACTGTAAAGAAGTATTTCATTGGACATGGCATCTAAAATAAAGCACAAGTTGCACACAATAGGTTTTATATTACATATTCTAAGTTTCTCAAACTTATCATGTCAACATAATCTACCAATCTAGGCAAATGGAAATACTGAAGCTTCAGGTAAAGTTTCCTAAAGTTTCCAAGATTCAGTTTAAGAAAGCTGCTAAAAGAACAGAAAACAGTGTAAAACAAATAATTTTTGAATCAATCTTAAACAGTTTATCTTTAGGTGCATGACACAACTTCTGATGGGAAGAGTCAGAGGTGCGATGTTAAGGAGAAAAAGATAAGTGTGCAAAAAATAGAAACTGGGCAAAAGCCAATTGTAAAAGACCAGTCAGGTCTTCCTTTCAAAAATTATTTGTTTGAAATTTACCATTGGATTGGCACCATGCTCTTGTATCAGAAGAAAATATCTCAGTTTCTGATTATACTTCTATCTCATTATTGTCTCAAATATATCAGCCCATTGCTACCAAAGAAAAAAAATTGCGAATGTAGTGAAATTTCTGCACAGTCACTGTCTGCTAAGACTGAAGAACCAAGTTGTGATGCATCAGGTTGTCAAATGACTGAAAGATATCAGAACTAGAACTTAAAATCTTACTGTGGTCTTTGAAGGAAATTAGACTACAGGACAGACTCTTGAATTAAATCTAAGTAATAGAAATCAATTAAAGAAATAATAAAAAATAATAATAATAATTTAAAAAGACATGCTACCAAGACTTTTTTCTTTTTTTTTTTTCTCCTTTTTCTTTTAAATATTCAATGATATCCATAAAGACATTACAGTATGATTATAATGTCCTGACATGTAGAGTAGTTAGAGAACTACATTTCCATAAAGAAGTATATGCTGACAATAAAAAAGTCACAGAATCACAGAATTGTAGGGGTTGGAAGTGACCTCCAGAGATCATCGAGTCCAAACCCCCTGCCAAAGCAGGTTCCCTACACCAGGTTGCACAGGTAGGCATCCATGCAGGTCTTGAATATCTCCAGAGAAGGAGACTCCACCACCTCCCTGGGCAGCGTGTTCCAGTGCTCCGTCACCCTCACCATGAAGAAGTTCTTGCGCACATTCATGCGGAACTTCCTATGCTCCAGTTTCTGTCCATTTTCCCTTTTCCTGACTCCACACATTGCTGAAAAAAGTCTGGCCTTGTCACTTTGCCCCCCACCCCTTAGATATTTATAGACCTGGATCAGGTCCCCTCTCAATCTTTTCAAGGCTAAACAGACCCAGTTCATTTAGCCTTTCTTCATAGGGGAGATGCTCCAGGCCTTTCCTCATCTTTGTGGCCCTCTGCTGGACTCTTTCCAGGAGATCCCTGTCAAACATTTTCATCTCTTCAAATCCTTTTTTTTATACATTTGACATGCACACACTCACAAATAAGAAGAATGTGTAATTTAAAAAACATAAGGAAAAATGACATTCAGATGACAATATTGAGTATGAATTAGTACATTATCAATACATGAGAAGTATCATATGCTAATAGAAGACCTTTAAATTGATGCTTGGAAATTATCATAGAAATGTGAAACACTTTTTAAAAAGATTATATAATAAAGCAAACTAGCATGAAGATTGTAAGTATGTACATGCATATTTTGATTGTTCTTCAATTTCTATACATTAAAAAATTGCATAGAACATGATCACTGGCTTATATTAAACCAGACTGAAGACCATATCTATTTTTATTATTGCAAGAAAAATAAAGAATGAGAAAGAAAAAATGCAACACACTTCAATTTTTTTGTGATCTTGAATAAGTCATTTAAAATAGGCTGTATGAAAAGTCAAATGAGGCAAATCCTTGCCATGTATTAAAGTTATCTCAGTTAGATGGAGTGTATGTAGCCAATTTTCTCTTTGTCAGAAATCTTTGTGATGATTCTCAATGATCTGATTTAGTTGTATATTTTTAATGTACAAATGGTAATACTAAGACAATTAAAAAAAACCAAAGTCTATCTTGAAGATGACATAACTGTTAACTTTATAGAAGAGTTAATTAAGTAATTGTACAAAGTGCACTGACATTCTGTAGCAAGTCTTCAGAGGCAGCCTCTATTAGTAGAGCTTAGTAATTGCTCCATGCTTAGATCAGAGCCACTCCAAGCTGCAGTGTAAGGGACCCACTGCTGCCAGAGCTGAGTCATGAGCAACAATGGTTGTAACTCTGGTAGAGCAGATTTCAGAAAGGGAAAAACTGCTTTGTAACAGTGTCTGGGAAAGTGAAGTGAGAAAAACATAGTGAGAAACAGCCCTGTAGTCACAAAATAAGTGGAGAAGGAAAGCAGGAGTTGTTCCAGTTGTAGAACAGAAGCTCCATGCAGACCAGGAGAGAGCCTTGGTGGAGCAGGCTGTGCACCTGCAGTCCATGTTTACCACGTAGACCAGATCTCCACGTGCAGCCATGGGGCAGCAGTGGATGAAGCATGAAAGAGGCACAGTCCATGGATACCCCCACAGGAGTAGCCCCAGGTTGGCGCTGTAACCTGTGGAAAGGAGACTGTGTCAGGGCAGGAGGAGTGGGGGATCTGAGCCCATGGGGACCTGTGTGGAGCAGATCCTGAAGGATGGGCCCTGTGGTATGGAGTTGTGTTGAAGCAGTGCTGGGAGGGATACAGCCTGTGGGAAGCCCACACAGGATTAGTTTGGGAGGGACAGTGTCTTGTACAAGGAACCCCACATGGATTAGGAGCTGAGAGTGATCATAAAGGAGCAGCAGAGACAAGTTATAATAGATGAATGAGAACCCTGTTCCCCTGTGCTCCTAGAAAGGGAAAAGGTAGAAGAGGGTATGTGGGGAAGCAAATGATTTGCTTTTAGTTTTTTCACTGCTCTAATCTGTCAATAGTTGAACAATAAATTAATTTAATCTGCCTCATGCTGAGTCTGTTTTGCCTATGATGGTAACTGGGTGGTCATCTCTCTTTCTATATCTAAGTTTCATGAGGTTTTGGGGTTTTTTTTTTTTGGTCATATTTTCTCTTCCTGATCTTCTGAAGAGTGCAAATAAGAGGCAGAATGAGGTAGATTGGCTGTCCACCAGTAAGAAATCAACACATTAGGGAGTACATTGTTAGTAATTGTGAATTAAAGTATGTTAAAAGCAAGAGTTTGCACCTGAGAGTCAGGGCTAAAGTAGTTTGGACCGTTACTGTGGACAATTTGGAGAACATCTTCAAAATACAGTTAAAATATAAAAGAAATGTATAATTTGAATTGGAAGGGGAGATTTTAATTTCTTCAAATTCACCCACATGCATTCACATAGTGTTTCACATCTGCCACTACATGACTTCATAAATATTCAAACCTTTACATATACTGATAGCACTTTGTCTTGTCCTACTCAGTGGGTCTTGAGGGAGGTGAATGTTTTTCATCCTCTCCTAGTCATCAAGGGGCTGCAATCACATAGTAATCATCCAAAAATCAGAGGACTAATACAAATTAATTTATTATTTATTAATTCTTAACAACTAACAGCAACTAAATGGAGGTAAAATTGGCTAATTGGCAACTTATTAATAAGCACTACAGGTAAGACAATTTTGGCAATGGCTACTACGAAGAGTAGAAGAATAAAAGATAAAATGTTAGAAAACAGGGAAAGAGAAACAGACAGATATATAAATACAGCAAAGGAAAGAAGATCACTACTCCTAGATCCAGCAGTGTCTTGGGGTCAGATGCTAATCTTCAGTTGTGATGGGTAGTTGGAGGTTGTGTTGTTCAGGTTATGATGTTCAGTTGACAGTACTAACAAGGATAGCACAGACTCTTACAGTTCAAAGTGGTTGCGTCAACTCCTTTTGGAGTGACAGCTTCTGGTTTTGGGAACTCAAGACGATCTCTTTTGTTCCCATCTTACAAGCCTTGCAAATTTAGGTCAGCCAATAACAGGAAGCAGGGAAACAACAAAAGAAAACTCATCCCCACCATACTGGCCAGTCGGGAGAGGAAGGAAATGAAAGGAAAATTAAAAACCAAAAGAAAGCTCTGCTCCTGCATCTTTGCTCATGAGAGCCAGTGGGGCTGGGCCTCAGGCACCTCGTTTGTAATGTTGCTAACCAACTTGATTTTATTTTTTGTATTGATTCTGGACAATTTATGTCATACCACTACTACATTCCAGCTTAACAGAATTCCCTAGGCTAAAACTAAATGTGAAGACAGTGCAAAAAGTTCAGGACTCAGTATGCAACTTTCCATATAAAAGCCAAAGATATAATAGAATGCAAATGAAATGGTAAGTACAGAAAATAACGACAACAACAACAACAAGAATAATGAATGAACACATGAAAATAGTAGAAGGATATCTATTATCTCTCAGCTCATATGTTTGTCCATCAATGGGCAATGGATTTCTGGAATAAAATTATGTGTTATGTAATCAAGTAGGTGCAAAATAAAATCCCCATGCACATGCAGGCAAAAAATATAATTTGCCTTTGTGTTTTTTGGTCGTGTATATGGTTATCTATTTCATCTGTCCAGGTTAAGCAAATATAGTTTTATAAGTAATGCCTGTTTAATGAATGTATAGGCGTAGTATGATACAGTAAAATACATAATCTAGTTACCAAAAACTGATTAAAATTTTGTACAATGCATATTAATGTGCATGCTTGCAAGGAAGAACTGTACAGCTTAATATAAAGTTTTGCACTTTTCTATAAGTATAACACAACTTCTTCTTAGAACCCTTTCGTTTTTTGATTAACAGCATTCTTTCCCTCCTTGGTATATTTTCAAATACATCATGTATGATTTGTATCAAAATCTTCAGACTTCTATTGATTTTATGCAAAGATTTATAGTACATCCAACTTCAAAGTTGTCTCTAAAATTTCTGAACTATCTTGCCAAGATCTGAGAAAAAGCAGCATAATCTTAGATTGGGCACAGTCTCATGCATACTGCTTTGCAAGGAAATTGGTTGCTTGAAGAATGCTTGCAATTTAACCAAGTCCGAGAATAAACATTTCAAAAAATAATAATGACTTAGGGAAAAAAAAAAAAAAAAAAAGTTTATTAATTAGTGAAGGAATTTTTGCTGCTTTTTTTTTTTTTCAATTTAATTGAAATGTTTATGTGGGCCCCCTAGCCCAAGTAATGGGAAGGGAAGAAAGAAAGGGTACGGAGATGGGAGCTGGGCTCAAAAACAGAACAGCAGCAATGCTCTAAGGAGGAAAACTTAAGTTTACTATGATATCGGAATGCAAGATAACGCAATATAATACAGTATAACTGAAACTGAGGCTAATAAATTACATAAAATAAGAGCGAGACAGAGTTTCTGAAACTGAAAGGTCGACTTTGAACTGAAGGTGCATGGCTTGGGAGCACATGCACACCCTCTGCCAGGCAGCAAACAAGAGCACCCCTCCAAGAGCGAGATCTTGTGACTTCCTCATGTCTTATCTTCCTCTCTGACTGTGAAGTCCTCTGAGATATGTAGTTCTTCTTCTCTTCTGAGAAGGTATCTGGAAAGTTGTCAGTCCACAGAACTGGAGTATTAACTCTTTAATTACCCATGCTTTGCATGATGTAATGATGTGGAATATTGACAGCAATATTAGAAAACCATGACGCTTATATAGACAGCTAATAAAAGCTTATACAGCTCAACTTACCTAACTGTTAATCTTCATTTCAGTGCAAGCATTACACATTACTTGACACATTTCTGTGAAGATGTGTAGAGAGTGTTTTTTACAGCTAGCTGAGAAAGGGTCGTAAACACGGTGCAGTTAATCAAGCAGCCATGCCACCTGCAAGGACAGCGAGAATAACAAGATGCCCTGAGATGGTGAGAAACTAGCCATGGTTCTGGGAACTCGGGAAGGGAGTAGCTTTCGGTTGATAACAACAAGCCGTTAAGATACTCGGGGATGGTATGTAATTGGGAACCAATGATGAGCTCCACTTTTGCAATATGTATGAGCTAATTAACCGTATTATAAATGTACGCGCAGCCAAGCAATAAACAAGAATAGCTGATCATATGTCAATGACAGGTGTTGTGATATATCCAAAACCTCTTATTTTATTTTATTTTATTTTATTTTATTTTATTTTATTTTATTTTATTTTATTTTATTTTATTTTATTTTATTTTGTTGTTGTTGTTGTTGTTGTTGTTTTGTTTTGTTTTGTTTTGTTTTGTTTTGTTTTTTAATTATAGTGAAATACCTGGTAGGAAGAATCCTGTCTATGAATTCTGATAGGGCTTTAGAAATTTGGAACTGGTAATGACAACAACTAAGCCTTCTGACCCCCCTTTTCACATTATAAACATGTATTTTGAAGTTAGTACACTTTAAGTATGGCATTTGGATAATATAATAATATATTATGCTCACCAGTCCTAGACATCAAATTGAAATGTAAGTGAAAAGTAACTAAAATCCAAGGAAAAGAAAAAATGTCTCTTTCCTGAAAGAGACATTTTTCATTAATCCTTGTTTATATGTTTCTGTACATATAAGAAAGATATTTGCAAAATTACATAGAAAATTCCAGAATTTGTTTTTAGTTTTCTGATATTTGGTAGGAATCTCCTGCTAAACTTAATTAGGCAGATTATTATTATTTTTATTATTTAATTCTACATTCAGTAGTACTTTAGTAAAATGTAATTTTATTTTATTTTATTTTCCTATTTAATTAATTTCCTTCTCTACAACAAATGGATTAGGGACTTGTTCATGTTTTCACAGTCAAAACTCAAGACTCATTAGCTAAAGGAATATTAAGAATGGCCTTTTTTCCTCAATTTCTTGTAATGCAGAACATCTTTGTATCTTGGCATGCTTCACTGAGAGGAAAAACCTGCTTAGCATCACAGATCAGTAATTCACTGAAGACTAAACAAACTTTCAAAAGAACCATGCTGCTATATGTCTATCATAGGAAAGCAACAAGAAAAGAGCTATAACAAACTTTTTTAATTTGGATTATATAGAAATTTGAAGTCTGACTTTGAAATTATTAATTGTTAATACAAAAGAAATAAATGTTCCAGCCATTCAGTGTTTCATCTCATGGCTAAAACAGGCTTTTGGCTTTCATCAAAAAGAGAATGTGACACTCAGACTACAAAGTTATACAATTCAATTCCCGGTGCTGTTTGTACTGTTCTGAAAGAATAATAGGTTCACATCTTTTGTAACAGATTTCCCAGAAGTCCCTCTTCAACTGCTTAGCCACAATTGACAGAATAGAAGAATCTATTCTAGTTGTCCCCTGATAGTGTCATCCACTGGGATAATATTGAAGAAATCAAAGAACTCCTCTGACTTTGATCTGACCAAGGGCTAGAAAATGAAAACAAAACCCAAAAAATTATGTATTGCCAGGTTTTATTTCTTTTTCTTTCCAGTCTACTTTCCATAGATAAATATTTGTATTAGATAGTGGAATTGGGCAAGTGGAATCTTCTAGCAGATCTTTCAAAAAAGAGAGAAGACAATTCAGTCATTTGAGTATTTGCTTATTTCTACTGTTATCTTATTTCCTTTATAACAATCAGCTGTGGAAGTTAACATAGACCACAGTTTTTAGAGGAATGTTGTCTAAACATAAGGCTTGTTTATCTAGTGCACTGAAGTCCTTAGCAAGTCATGGAACTAGAGCCCAACCTCAAAAATTATATATAAATAAATATTTAAGCACTGTAATAGGCTCTATTTATATAGGTATTTACTACCCATTCAAAACATGAGATCCATATGATGCTTAATATAAAGCTCACTGTGTAAATTTCTTCATTAAAGAGTACACAAATATTAGTGGAGTTGTGATGCTAAGAAAGAATTACTTTTCAGATGATTAGATGCTATTCAGAAGATATGGGGGTTTAAATAGATTTATCTTATCCCTTTTTCTAGATTTATGCTCCTCTCTATGCATTTAATTTGAAGGGATCTCTACCCCATAGTCTGCAAATCTAAAAGCTCTGCATTTTCAAAATTGTTTTATTATGACAAACTGGTTATCAGAAATGGGTAAATTTATTCCCTAACTTATGTTAATGTTGTTTTAATACCTGCTGTGGCACTTCACTTACTACATAACTGAATGTCTAAAAATCCACTGCTATTAACTTTGCATTGTTCTACATGATAAAAGGTGAATCAAGATGAACACTTGTTTTTTCCAGTTCCTTTTCAAATTAGATGTAAAAACTAGTAAGTAAAGGTTACATCAGTTTGGCAGACAAATTTCTAGGCCTATGATGTACTGTATAGGTTCCCCTAGAGGATAAACACAGTTGTCACAGAAGGCATGAACTTGAATCTTGAATCTACAACATACTTGATAGAAACAACAACTGCACCATTTTAGGCTAACATTCCATTTCTGCTTTTCTTGAAATTTGCATCTGAAAAGTAATATTTTTCAAACTTTTATGGATTAACTAAAAAATACAATGTTATAATCTACATAATGTAAATTCTGATAAATAAAATACATGCATAGTTAAAATGCATGAATAAATATGTTTCTAACATGTTTGTGTGCATATAAGACAATGACAGTAACAAGTGTCACTCAGTTCTAAACTGATCATCTACTCTAAGTATCTTTTCCTCTATTCCATTGTAGTAATATTTATGTGATCAAGATGTATCCTGATAAGGCATTAGATAGACTGTAATGCTTTTCCATTACAGTTCTGAAATTAAAGGTCCCGATCTTAATTATAGAACACAGATCTGTAACATGTTTCCCCAGCATTCCCATAACGTGAATCAGATGTGTTAAACTACAGGCAGTAAAGACAAGCTAATTTAACTGTGATGAAGAATTATTGGGGACAAGCCCTTATGGGTAAAATTTCTGTTAGGGATGTGCTTTGCAAATGGTTTGAATGTATTGCTGCTTCTTATTTTTTCATTATTTTTATTTATTTATTTATTTATTTATTTATTCATTTATTTTTGTGATTTTTTTTTCATGAATTTATGTGACTAATTATTAGCAGTAAGATAAAGTCTGAGCAGCAGATCTTTAATTGGAGCTGTAGGCGTATGTATGTAGCTGTCAATGTATGGATGTGTATGATTAATAAAACTATGATCATGTTGTGAAGATTCAAAGAATGCCAACAGGAACTACAACTTCTTCCCACCACTCCAGAGGAGTTCTTTTCTAGTCTTCATTTCAAAATATTCCAAATTTTGGAAGCATTTCCAAATACTGCTTAAAATAAAATTAATTACTAAGTATGTGGATTTTAATCAGAATAAAAGTTAAGGATGCCTTTTAAGTCTTTTCTCTGATACGTCTGCAAAGCATAGAAATCACTCCATAGCATATTTCTCACAAAACTGAGGGCTGCTGTTCCAAAATCATGGGCTTTTATGTTAGTTAATGTTTTTAGTTTCCTTGTGGACAAACAATCTCAGCATAAACACCATCACAATTGGCAATCTTGATGATTGCCTCAGCAGGACAACTAGAGAGTTAATGGACATGAGAGCTGAGATGGTTTGAGATGTACAATGCTATCCTGTTGTTATAGCACTTCTGTTTTTTCGAAGTGCTACAATGAAATGTAGCAGTGAGCTTTTTTATAAGATTTAGAGGGAAGTGCTTGTTTATTGATTTTATCTTAACAAAAGAAAAAAAAAATAATTGCAGGGATAGGAAATGAAGCTTCTATTTTTCTGTGGTAAATGATATATTACTAATGTAATTGCTAATCCCTTGCGTCTTTTGGAATGATGGCCCTTGGTATACAATATGAAAGACTAGGTTAATAAGAAACTGCATTAACTTCTTCTATATACTACAAATCTCGTGAAGTCAGAAGTTAAAAAGTGACCGTAAAATGTAGCATAAAGAAGCAAACAAGAACATTTTAGTAAGTATTTATTTGATGTAGTTTTCCATGTCACAGTAGGTCTGAACATAAGTCTTCCCTGTGCTACCCAGAAGCTTTAAGCAGAAAAGCTTGATGTGTGTGGGGGGCAGCTAAAGGCAAAACATATAGTGCCTGAGGCAATCAGCAGTATCTCTGAATCCTCTTGAATATTTTGGAAAATGCAGTAATTCAAAGTGTGTTATGAAAACTTGTATGAACTTCACTCTAGTTAAAAGAGCAAAAGGTGATGTTATCTTGGCCCTGCGTGCTACTCAGTCATAATTGAATTTGCCACCCAATAGAGACAAAAACTCTTGAAAGCAACCTCATGCGTTAGAAGAAATATCTGAGAAAGAAAAAGATTAATCATCTTTGCTACTTCTACAACAGACAACAGCTCAGAGAATGTTACTGAAAAACAAGGCCCTCAGCATTGCTCTTCAATGCAGAGCACTACCAAAGCTGGAGCCAAGGAGCTGATAAGTGGGTTTATGGTTTTGTGTTCTGTTGTCTGACATAACAATGAAATCAGTGCTAGAAGTGTACAGGATCCTTACTAAAAGAGAATTGGTGTTTCTTTATTTTTTTCATTTTCAATAAAATAACATATAATAAAATAAATAAAATAAAAAATAAAATAAAATAAAATAAAATAAAATAAAATAAAATAAAATAAAATAAAATAAAATAAAATAAAATAAAATGATTAAACTATTACAGGGTCTCAAACCCAGCAGCCATAATTTTGGTCAGCAACAATATACAAGTTTTGGATAACAGTACAGTTGTGCATTCACATTAAATTCCCCCTTCTTCAGGGTGAGCCCCAACAGACACTATTCATATGACATACAGAATCACTTTCTGGAATAGGAACGAGGCATGAACATCTGCTTTTTGCCCAGATTGACCCCTAGTTGCACTGAGGTCCTTCTGCTAGCCAGTCTGATAATGACAGCAGAGTGAAGGTGTTCCAGCTGGTATCAGTAGAGTAAATGCATTCTCACTTTTTGAAATACTCTTTCCATGGTCTGCTACCTTGGGCACGTTCTAGAAAGATGTTCTGATGCCAAAGTGAAGAAAAACATATTCTTTTTAAAGTATTCATTATGCAAAGCTAATACCTGCTGCATTTCTAAATTCTCATACACACAAGTCACATCAGGAGCACATCAGGAAGGGAGTCCCTGCAGCAGTAACTCAAGTGGTATAGCATAAGATGACACAGAAAGAGTTGATAATTGATTTAATTGAAAATTTAAGATCGCAGAACAGATTGCAATGATCAGGTGCAAGGATTAACCAGACAAGTGCACTCCCTGACTATTTTACACACAATTTACCCTTTTATACCTCTGTGCATCTACCCCCATTTGTTCCTTCCTGCTCACATTATCTCTTAATCTGTCACAAGCCCAACAACTCCTTCAACATGTCACACTATCAGGTTTGATTTCTCATCTGTGCAAATACTGGTTTTGCCTCCAGTTTCATGATGTCCCATCATTATTGACTTTATTAGTGTTAGCTGGCCAGGTTTTATGGCTTTGGATTTTTTCTTGTTCACAATCAATATGCTCCATGAATCCTTACCAACTAATGCATGTAACCAATTTTGTTCCTAGAGGAGCTCCATTGCCTTTTGTTAGCTGAGTATGTAATTGTATGATCCTTATGACCACATACCATTAAGGAAGTAGACTGATGTGCAAACCTGAACACTGTTCAGTTCAGAAACACCTGTAAGCCACAAAGAAGAAATAGATACACTCTCTGAAATTTGATGGAAATATCACTGAAAGTAAATTCTGAAGTGAGAACAAAATGTAAGAAGGAAGGCAAAACAAAATGAATCAGAAAACCTTCTTGTTGTAAACAGGATAAAGTAAAAAATCAAGAAAGAAAATAAAATTAATGTCTCATACACAGGAATTTTACTGTAAATAAATGATAGTAGAAGGAAATGCCAGCCATTTAGTTGCTTTAGGGTGACAGCAATGAAAATAAAAACACAAAAATAAATCCATGACTATTTTTTTCTTTTTTTCCCCTTTAGGAAATACTCTAACCATTGAAATGAACTAAGCTGCCAAGCTGGCAAGACCATGGAAACAAATATATTGTGTTTGCCTAGGGCTTTCAGATTTCCAATAGATATCATGACAAAGACTTGTATTCCATTCTGAATTCCAAGCTCTGTCCACTCCATTAGCTCTTAATTGGTGTCACCACAATTTTTCTGGAACAAGCACACACTGTACTTCTCTGTATTAGAACCTTGCTATCTTGCTTCTCCATACGTGTTGGCTGAAATAGAGAGCACTGTGATCCAGCATTGATAAAATTCAAATGCAACTGTAAGAATTACTATTCCTTATTCCTTGTATGATGTGTTTTTGAATGGAGGGCAGGGTGTTAGAAGGAGATAAATATATATACCAGATTTAAATTCTGCGGATTCTTTCTTAATTTTTATAGAAGGGAGGAGGGGAACAGAGTGGAGAAGACTGGAGGGGAGGAAGAGGTAGAAAAATGATAAAAGTTTTATGTTCCAAAATAAGTTTTAACCGTAATGTGATGGATTTTTGGAAATGAATTGCATTGCTACTAATTAAAATCTTCTCAAAAGCAAACAGTGGGAGTAAGTCAGAGTGCAATGTAGAAGAGTAGAAAACTATACAATCCACTTGAAGTATTCATTGTCCACAGGTGAAAAAGAAGTTTCAGCAACCTCAGAATAAGATAAATATCAAGATGGTAAATGGTGATTTCAGAAAGGTTTTAGAAGTATGTGAGCAGTAGCTGGTATACAGGAAATAGTCTCATATGAGTATTATGTATACCATTTATTTAATAGAGTTAACAATCCTTTCAAAGAATATATAAGACTCTCACATATATAAAACATTCATTGGTATTGTGCCTTTTTGAGAAAGGGATGTCTCATTATTTAAGATTAACTTTAAAAAGGTAGTAAAATCCTAAGAATTGCATCAGATCTCTTCAGTCAGGAGTGGAAACTCTAACTTCCAGTCTGAATTTTTCTGAAGTTGACCTGCTAACTGTTACATTTGAACATTTTCAGTGTGTATGAATTCCTAAGAATTTTTTCTTCTTTCTCAGATTCACTCCTCTTAAACAGAAGAAATTAAGATGCCGTACTTGCATAATCTATTAATTTTTAATAACTAGTAAATCATCTTTAATGAAAACTCACAATTTCTCAAAATATCAGAAAAAGAGAAGGTAAATGTTATCCATAACTCATTCTCAATTTCTCCACTGCTGTACAGCATTCACAGAAACTGAATCCAAAAAGTGAAAAGAGCATGAAACTTGAAAACACGCAGTGAAAGTGTTTTTCACTACTTAAATCTAAGAAAACTATGACATGTGCACATCACATGCAAAAGGTTGCCTACAGATCATTTTCCCCAACAGTTACAGAAATTAGAAATGGTATACAATTTTCAAAAGACAAATTCAAGTATCTATCTCAAGACTTTTTTCAAGTTTTTCAAGGGTCTAAAATTTCTGTTTGTGTGTGTGTATTTTCTTTTAAAGCCAGAACGTCTAATTTTCCTTTTTTCTCTTCCATGTTAGTTCCACAGCTACTTTTAAAATAGCTTTCTGAAGAAGATGCACTTTGAGCAAAAATGTAACATTCAGAATTTCAGAGCAAGTGGAACAATATGAAGAACTTAAACATGTGTAACAGGGTGTTACAGGGAAAATATCATGAAAATGTAATTACTGCTAGTGCAGTTATTTAGCACTTACTACAGCAAACTCTTTCAAGTAGTGGATATTCCTAAGTATTTATGTGTTCAGACATCTTTTGTACAGTAGATCTTTTTCATTATCAGAGTCTGAGTAAATTTATGTAATACAATAAACAAACTGATAATAACAAATAAGGAGTGTGCAGAGCAGAAAACAAATACAGTGTCCTGTTATGCTATTTTTAAGCTTCTGGTAATTAAAAGTCCTTTTTGAACAGTGCTGTAGCATTCACAAATACACACACACACACACACAAACCCAACAACAACACCAAAAAAACATTTAAATGCTGATGAAATATTCAAGGGTTAGTTGTACATAGGTACTGTGTTTACTGCAGGAAATTCTATCAAAGATTATGCATATTTGAACTTTCAACGTGGAAAATATAAATATTTTGTGCAAATTAACTTACAATCCTTATATTATTATTTTTCGCAGTAAGATGTAGTTCTATTTTTTTCTATCTTAATTACACTTCCAATGAGCCTTGATGATCACTCTGGAATAAATAAGGTTTCCTGTAAAAGATGGGTATCAGAAGTTAAGTCAGCAATATCAAATGCTCTAATTTAGGTTTATCCTATATTAAAGATATAACAAATATTATAGGCTATTTATGGCTTTATTTCATGTTATATAGAATATTGTGTGCTATCAGTGTAGGAGTAGTCTGTATCAGGAAAAGACACTGTAATGGTAATGTACGGCTGGGCAATAGACCAGCTCTGGAAATTTCATGAAGGTCTAAACTTGGTGAATAAATTTTTAACAGCTGAAATGCAGACGAAATATGAAAGTGTATGTAAAAATAGAATATTTCCCTGATTTTCATCATGCTTTTGAAAGGAGAGCATAAGAAAGCTTTCATAGACCAAATGTTGGATTAGTTTTTTACCTTAAAAGCTTTATGGAAGCACAGAATGCAGAACTGAGCTAATAGAATGTTTTAACTGACTACACAGTTGGGTTCATCTCTTACACTTTATGAAACATAGTCTTACTAACAGCCTTCCCTACTAGGATTCTATTAAATCACTGAAAGAAACCACATATACTGCAAAATGGAGAGAAATAGAAAGGGAAAAAAAATTTAAGATGATGAAAGAAAATAAAGATCAATTTTTTGAGATGCATCTTATCAAGACAATTCTTAGAACTGATTCCTGCAATACAAAAAGCAGATATAGTTTGAGCTCTGGCAGGGAGTATTTTATGACTTATCCACTGAATATTTTGCTTTATAAATGCTAGTTGTATTTAGGGATAGAAAGTTAGGAATTATTTTGATGAAAATTAATCATATTAGAAATAAAATAATACAGCTTAATATGGAAAAAAAATAATATAAAAAACCCTGTAAATCACTATAAAACTAGAAATAGAAGTTTTAGATTTTAGATTGATAGTGAATACATTTTTATTTGATAAGAGACTATTTAAACTTAACTGTTTATGGAGTCCTTTCTCACTAGAGTTATTCAAAATTAATATAAAGAAAACAGACTACATATTTTTATGAGCTACCAGTCTATGATCTGTCAGAAGTATGACTATGAAACAGGAATAGGAATTACTGTAGGCATCAGCCCCAGGGACAAAGAGTTGACATTTAATATAACTGAGTTTAAACTGTATCTAATATTTACCCTTTCTCTTATTTATGTTTACAATGAAATTTTGAAGAGTTACTTAGTGAGACTTGATGCAGAAATGGCAGGTGATAAAGCATTGTCCTAGTACAGATTGAACTCACATTTGTATCCCCCTGTATAAAATACTTGGCCTGCTTCACTAACTAAAATGACATATTTAGTTCTATTTTATACTTGCTGTGGTATCCATGGCTTTTTCATATGGCTGACAGCTCTTAAGCAGATCCTCCAGGAGATCCACCTCAGGAGTGGCATCAAAGGCCAGACAGGTTACATCAGGTTTAAAAAGCTGAACTAACTCTGAATGCTGCAAGTAAAAAACAACTGACAACAAACTGGAACAATTTTCACCCTATTCCCTTCTTGTCTGTGGCAGCTAATAGGAAACTACTGAAAATCGTAGAATCATATCATAGAATGATCTGTGTTGAAAAGAACCACAATGATCATCTAGTTTCATCCCCCCTGCCATGTACAGGGTCACCTACCATAGACCAGGCTGCCCAGAGCCACATCCAGCCTTTCCTTGAATGCATCCAAGGATGGAGAATCCACAACCTCCTTGGGCAACCTGTTCCAGTGTGTCACCACCCTCTGAGTGAAAACTTTCTCATAATATCTAAGCTAGACCTTCCCTGACTCAGTTTAAAACCATTCCTGCTTGTCCTGTCACTATCCAACCTTGTAAACAGCCATTCCCCCTCCTGTCTATTTGCTTCCTTCAAGTACTGGAAGGCTGCAATTAGGTCCCCAGAGAGACTTCTCCAAGCTAAACAAATCCAGTTCCCTCAATCATTCCCCATAGGAGAGGTGCTCCGGCCTTCTGATCATCTTAGTGACCTTCCTCTAGACTCATTCCAAGAGTTCCACAGTTTTTCTGTGCTTGGGGATCCAGGATTTGGCGCAGGACTCCAGACGGGGCCTCACAGGAGCTGAGTAGGGGGCACATTCACCTCCCTCTCCCTGCTGGCCACTCCTCATTTAATGCAACCCAGTATGTAGTTGGCCTTCTGGGCTGCAAGTTGCTCAAAACCATCTACTCATCTACTACGACCCCCAAGTCCTTCTCTGCAGGAGAAAATAAAGAAAATAAACCCTAGGAAATATGCAAGCACTTAAGAGGGTAATGAGGGTTATTGCTCTTAAAAAAAAAACTGTCATAGACTGAGATTTTTCTACTCTTATAACTGAAATGCAGCTTATACTGAATGAAAAATTATGTAATAATATATGTAACACATATTCTTGAGACATCTAGACAGATTACTAACCCTAGACTAAAGTTAATGTAATACAGTTTCAAGCAGAGAAATTGCTGGGTGTTTCAGTCAATTGGAGAGGAAAACTAGTTTCCAAACTGAATTCAAAGTGAAAGGAGAATAATTATTCTCTTAGTCTGGGAAAAATGTAAAACGATAGAAAACAGGACAACTAGAAACTCCTTTTGAGGAAAGAATTTCAAGAGCCAACAAGAGAGATTATAGGCTCACGAGGCTCTTTAAGTCTATATGGCCATAATGTCCACAAAATTTAAGTCCATAAATAAGATGAAAAAGTAGATGGATTGTTGCTATAGGAATGGAAGTGAGGGAGGATAAGTTAATGTAAACAAGGTAATTGGATCTATGCAGTGACCTTCCCAACATGCAGACCTGTAAATGATCAAAACAGCCTGAAGTAGAAAAATAAACCTGTAGCATCAGCTATATGTAATGCTAATTTACTTCCATAGTTGAGGAGTCTAGGATGCACACCATGATGCTAACTGACAAGGAGACACCATGGAGGAGACCAAGGACAGATCAAATTTAACTTTCCATTCACAAAACACCCATTTCCTTAATTTCTTTTACTTTATATAAATTATATATATATATGGAAAGGATGAATCTGGTAAAACTGACCATTTAAAAATTGCTAAAATCCAACCAGTACAGCCAAAATTGTTGGTCAGAGCAGATGAAATTTTGAGAAAAACCCTAGAGTAATGTCTTTGTGTGAAGAAAGCAAGGAAATGCGACCTATTGCTTGAGTCTTCTTTAAGAGAGATGAGAAATTTCAGAGGTGTGAATCTCTCTGTAACTATGACAACTGTCAGAAGCTCATTTCAGGAAGTAGAAAGCCAGGAGCTTGGCTACTATCACTGCCTACAGCAAAATTAGTCTGAAATCTGAATGAAGAACTGATATCTTAAAATAAATAAATAAATAAATAAATAAATAAATAAATATTAGTTGCACTTTTTTTTTTTTTTCTTCTTCAAAGGAAATATTTCTATTGCTCTTCAACAATTGAATGTTAGTGGAAAAAAAAAAGATTAAAACAATGCACAACAATTCTGAATGTTTTAGTTTCTTTGTTTGTTTGTTTGTTTTCTTTGAGAATGCTATGTCTTCTGAGAGGGGAAAAAAATAAAAAAAAAAGAGTTCGGTTCTTTTCATGCACTTTTAGCCTGAAGTGCATTTGTCATTCGCAAAACTGCAGGGAGAACTCAACAGGACTCAACAATTCTTCCCTCTAGCCCCTCTACATAAAGTAGTTATTTGTTTTTCAGTCACTGCTTGTCCACTTTCAGGTGGCATAACGTTAATGTGATTCAGTGACAGTCACATGAATAAAAAATATTCAGGAAAATAATGAACCTTATTATTTCTTCACTGGTCTGAAAATAAGTAACAAATAAGTACACATATACAAAAATAGTCTTACATATTTTTCTAAGAGATTAGTTGCAAAGAGAAAGAGAATACTTTATAAATTTTCTCATAAATATGATTCTGTGTTTTCTAATTGGTGGTTTAGATTTGTTATAAACTTATGTTTTTATTTTGTATTTATGTGATGAATGTACATCTTTTGTTAGAATGCTAGAAAGTCACTTAAGAAACCCACTTAATCAATCTCTTTACAATTGTAAGCTGCTGAAAATGATTGTTTTCCTAATACCGCAGATGAGCCATTTTATGATAATTTATTGATTCAAGGGTTTCTTAACGTATTTTATTTTAAACAAGAAAAGCTTTTTGTTTAATAAAAGATTCACTCAACATTTCATGAATATACCTCATAATCTTTCAAATAATAAAAAAGTGATGTATAAATCATTATATGTGTATATGTATGTATATACAATTTATATTCTAAAGCACAGTTACTACCAAAACCTTGAATATAAAAATATATTTTACTATTTTAAGGGCAAAAATAATTAAAAGTAAACAAACAAAAAAAAATCAAAAACAGTGGTTTCTGGGGGAAAAAAAAAAGAAAAAAAAAAAAAAGATCCTGTTCCAGAAATTTTTCACAAACAAAGGCAATCAAATTAAATACCTTGTTTGGGGTTAAAAACTGACATTATTCTATGTACCATTAAGCAAGATAATAATCAATAATGCTAAACATCATGCAAGCTACTTCAATGTCAGGATTAACTATTACTTGAACAAGGCTAATAAATCTGCAGCATTTGAACTCTGACCTACTTCACAGTCTAGTCAGTACTTGGGGTCAGGAAATAATTCCCTAGACAGGGATCTCAAAGCAAGACATAGTCACTGTATAGAACTTAAATCTCATACTGATTAATGTGCAAACAGATGAATATATATATGCATATGTATAGACCACCATATACTGGGATGCATGAAAAGAAGCGTGCCCAGCAGGGCAAGGGAGGAAATCCTGCCTCTCTACTCTGCACTGGTGAGACCTTACCTGGAGTACTGCATTCAGATGTGGAGTCCTCAGTACAAGAGAGACATGGAGCAGTTGGAATATATCAAGAGGAGGGCCACAAAAATGATCCATGGGATGGAACGCCTCTCCTGTGAGGACAGGCTGGGATGGAACTGTTCAGCCCGGAGAAAAGAAGGTTCCAAGGAGACCTCATAGCAGCCTTTCAATATCCAAAGGGGAGCAACAGGAAAGAAGGGGAAAGACTCTTTATTAGGGTCTGTGGTGACAGAATAAGAGGAAATTACTTCAGACTTAAAGAAGGTAGATTTAGGTTAGACATAAGGAACAAAGTCTTCCCCAGTGAGAGTGGTAAGGCACTGGAACAGGTTGCTCAGAGATGAGATATACGTCCGATCCCTGGAAACTTTCAAGACAAGGCTTGATCAGGCCCTGGACAACTTGATCTCACTGTGGATGTCCCTGTTCATTGCAGGGGAGCTGAACTAGATGATCTTCAAAGGTCTCTTCCAACTCTAATGATTCTACAGTTCTGTGGTCCTCTTTATTGCTTTACTCATAAACTTTGTATATCTAGCACTGTCCTACTCCTCTGGTGAGGAGCTGCCTGCAGAAACTGAGGGCACATTTCAACTGCCCAACCTTAGCTGTCAAATAGCATTGAAGAACCCAGGTGAGTTGTGCCTTTCCAAAAGCAAATGGGTCCTATGTCAAATATGCTAGTCTGAGGCAGAATGTTGGGATATTAGATATATCAAAATGACACTACATGTCAATATTTAGGAGATTATATCTCACTGTGAAGTAACAGCTGCTAGCTCTAGCTTATAAATATCAGCAGTTACTGTCCAATTACCTACATGTGAGATTCAGTGGTTGGAAAGGAGAGGGCTCAGTTAGGGCCCCTGCTGATGTTGTAGATGTCCTTCAGTATTGTAAGCAGCCTCCAACAGACTTTCTAGGGACCACAGTGTTGTATTAGGTGTGCACGAACACTCGGGATGTAATGCGATAGGCCCTCCCCTGCTTGGTTATGCATATGTAGAAGGAGTTATTTGTAGGAGGGACATTTGGACCCTCTTCTTATGAAGAAATTCTTCCTGACATCTAATCTAAATCTCCCATGACTGTACTTATGCTATTTCCTTGTGTCCTATCAGTTGTAACCTCAAAATAAACATTAGTACATGGAGCTGTTTCTCCTCAAACAGGTACAGTATTTGCAGTTCCACTTGATTAACTTCACGAGGTTCTTGCTGGCCCATTTGTCTAGTCAGAGATTCCTCTGGATGGCACTGGGTCAACACGGTGACATATCAAGTAATCCTCCCATTTTTGTATTACCTGCAGATTTGCTGAGGATACACTCTGCTCATCACCCAAATCATGTTACAATGTGTTTGATGAAATTTTCAAGGATTTGAACTTTTTGTATTGGTTTAGAATTACTAACAAGTATATATATATATTATTTTTTTATTTTTTTTTTTAGGAATTGACTTTAAGATATGCAAAATGCATACAAAGAAATCAACTGAAGGCAAGGAGAATTATATTTCTTTATTTCCTAACATTACTAGCTTAATATTGTTTGTCTTTTCCATATAAAAATAAAGGTCAAGTGGGTCAAGTGTCATTGATACATTGATAGGAAAGTAAGCCATCCAGAGGGACTTGGACAGGCTGTGGGCCCACAAAAACCAGTGAAGTTCAATAACACCAAGTGCAGAATGCTGCACTTAGATCAGAGCAAGGTATTTCTATAAACTGGGGAGCAGCTCTGGTGAAAAGGACCTGGGGGTCCTGATGGACAAGAAGTTGGACAAGTTGCAGCCTAGAAGGCCAACTACATTCTGGGCTGCAATAAAAACGGGGTGGCAAGTTCTTGTGAGGCCTCATCTGAAGTACTGTGTCCAGGCCTGGAGCCCCCAATACAGGAAGGACATGGAGCCCTTGGTGCAGGTTCAGAGGAGGGCCACTAAGATGATCAGAGGGTTGGAACACCTCTCCTATGAGGAGAGGCTTAGAGAACTGGGCATGTTTAGCTTGGAAAAGAGAAGGCTCCAGGGAGACTTCATTGCAGTCTTCCAGTACTTGAAGGAAGCATATAAACAGGAGGGGTAATGGCTGTTTACAAGGGTGGCGAGTGATAGGACGAGGAGGAATGGTTTTAAACTGAGTCAGGAGAGGTTTAGGTTAGATATTATGAGAAAGGTTTTTACTCAGAGCATGGTGACACTCTGGAACAGGTTGCCCAAGGATGTTGTGGATTCTCCATCCTTGGATGAATTCAAGGAGAGGCTGGATGTTGCTCTGGGCAGCCTGGTCTATGGTAGGTGACCCTGTACATGGAAGGGGGGTTGAAATTAGGTTATCATTGTGGTAGCTTTCAGTCCAGGTCATTCTGTGACTCTATGTGCAAGGTCCTGCACTCGGGTCAGTGCAATCCCAAGGAAGGGTACAGGTTGGGTGAAGAATGGTTTTAAAGCTGTCATGAGAAGAATTTTGGGGTGTTGGTTGATGAAAGACTCAACACAAGCCAGCAATGTGCACTGCACTTTCAGTCAAGAAGGCCAACCACATCCTGGGTTGCATCAAGAGAAGCATGACCAGCAGGTGGAGGACCTGCCCCTCCACTCTGCTCTTGTGAGACCCCATACGGAGTACTGCATCCAGTTCTGGGGCTCAGAAGAAAATACTGACATCAGGCTGTTGGAGTGGATGCAGAGTAGGGCCAAGCAGGTGATCAGAGGGCTGGAGCACCTCCCCTATGGAACAGGCTGAGAGAATTGAGGTTTTTCTGCATGAAGAATTGAACACTCCAGGGAGAATTTATAGCAACCTTTCAGTAAGTGAAGGAGGGCTACACGAAAGCTGGGTAAGGAATTTTTGTAAGAACATGTAGCAATAGGATGATAGGAAATAGTTTTAAAATGAAAGAAGTTAGATTTAAGCAAGATATTAGGAAGAAGTTCTTTACTGTGAGAGTGTTGAGACACTGTTAACAGGCTGACAAGTGAGATTGTGGATGCCCCCTCCCTGGAAGCATTCAGGGCTAGACTGGATGGGGCTTTGAACAACTTTCTCTAGTGGGAGGTGATCTTGAGTACAGCAGAGGGGTTGGATCTATATGACCTTAAAGGTCTCTTCCAACTGAAACCAATATATGAAAGCACAGTTGACAGAAAACTAATAGAAAGACAGTAGGAATATTTTAATAGGTTGTATTTTAGAGGGAAAGCAGGCCTGGGCAAAGTAGTGAAATAGCTAAGCAAAAACAGTAATGTAAGATAAACAGGTAGTTGATGGTCTTAGGTGCCTGATTCTAAGAGGAGATGGAAAATTCATTAGGTCCCTGTAAGGACAACTAATGGATTTCTGGATATGTTCTTCAGAATAAAAACTAAATCTTAATTTAATTTGATTTGATGTGACTTTCGTGAAAGACTGAGTTCACTATTACATTCCAGATTCACTTATTTTTGGGTAAAACTGAGTATGTGAATACTTTTCATTATCTATGTAAGGCAAGCTAGTAAAAATTACCACTAGCAGATTCATTAGAATCATTCATTTTGTGCAAAGGTGTACTGAAACCAATTTATGTAAACAACCTCCTTACCTTTTCACACTGAATTTTGAACAAAAGGACAAATTTAAGACTCATTTACTTTTCATATATAGATCTACTAGTCTTGCCATCTTCAACAGATAACACAGAATGCAGAGCAGATATGATTTTGGCTTAATGGAGAAAGTCTTCAGAAAAAAATCTGATACTTCATTTAGAAATCTTTCCAAGCTTGTCCCACTTTGAATGTTCTGCCAAGAATTAATTGTATAGTGCAAACTACAAAATCTGTAAGAGTTATTAGATTCATTCACTTCCTAGTTTATGTTCTTTGTTCTATTAAGAAATCCCTTGGAATCTCCTGCCAAGCAGTATTTGTTTCTTTTCCTAAATCTTCCAGGAATGCATGGCAACAATCACTCTTTTAGAATGTCTGCAGTCACAATAGACTGCACATGTACAACTAAGAAAAAAAAAATAAATGTTTTTTTCATTTAATGTTTCTACAGACTATTTCCTGACAGTACTTCAAGTGTGACTATTTTACAGATGTAAACAAAATGTCATCTCTTAGATAATATGAAAAGAAATCTTTCAAGGAACTTAAAAATTTACCACATTATTGGCAGGTGCTTTTGCTATGAAAAAATCTACATGAACTTCTTGTTTTATTTTATTTTATTTTATTTTATTTTATTTTATTTTATTTTATTTTATTTTATTTTATTTTATTTTATTTTATTTTATTGCTGCAGCATTTCAAATAATCCAGTGATTCCCTTATACTGAATAGTGTCATATTATTTCTTTCTACTGAAATTTGCAGGGATTTAAAAAATCTTCAATATTATTTAATTAAAATAACAATGTTTGTTTTAATTAGCATAAATCTTGAAGTTTGTGTATCAAAGGGGTATGAAAAATATATTTTTGTCTGATCATTTACATTTAAATGAAAGGGATAAATATAAGTGTCCTGCATTTCTCCCGTCTGGAAGCGCAGTCAGAACTAAGATCCCAAGGCCTTTGGCAGAAGTTCAGTTTTCCTGTGAAACAATTAAGACATTCAGAAATCAAGAGGTCTTTCCTTTGGACTGTGAAAATGTTCTTCAAGACCATTAAAGATATGTACTGTTACTTTTTCTTTTTTCTTTTTTTTCTTTTTTTCTTTTTCCCTTGAGAAACCTATCTTGTTCTCTAACATAGCCTGAATCACTAGTCCTACATGTTGAACAAAAATATGATTGCATTGAAATTAATTAAAAGTAGATGTGGCCACTCTTTTGCATAATAGGCTCATGATTAAAGCATTTGCCCATCAGTTACAAAAATGAATGCTTATAAAACACAATATCCATTATACCATAGTGCATATCACAAAGAAATATTTTCCTGCTGAAGTTATGTCTCTTCATCCAGGGTTGTAATATTTATGAAACCAGAAGAAAAGACATTAAGTAAGGACTATGAGATCAAAGAGATAAAAGAGAGGAAAGTTTGCCAGTTCTGATTCCTGCTAAAGAATGATACTAATTCTTAAAAGGTAGTCCACAATAAAGAGTATAAAATTCTTTTTGGTAGAGTAAAATGGTAAAAAATAACCCCTTCAATTTCTAAAAGGAACTGAAGCCATCTAGCTGGTATACTTTTTTTACTGCACTGAAAATTCAGTTGTCTGTTCTGTATTTTTCAGGTTCTTTTGTGCTACACATTTTTTAATTACTGAATATAATTTCTTTGCTATTTCTTTACTTCCAAAATTATTTTACTTGCTCAGAATACTTTGAAAACTTTGGACATTATTCGTATTCTATGACAGAATTGCATACAAACACACACAGACAGCCTGCACAGAAAACATATTTATTTCCAGCTAGAGATCTACTACCTAGTTAAAATCAACCTCCTTAAATAAATTTATAGAATCATAGAATCATAGAATGGCCTGGGTTGGAAAGGACCATAAGGATAAATTTCAAACCCCCCACCATATGAGGGCTGCCAACCACCAGACCAGGGTGCCCAGAGCCACATCCAGACTGGCCTTGAATGCCTGCATCCACAGCCTCCCTGGGCAACATGTTCCAGTGTGCCACCACCCTCTGGTACAAAAATTTTTTTACACTCTGTGTAAAAAAACTTCCTCCTAATATCTAACCTAAACCTAACCAGTGTTAGTTTAAAACTATTCCCCCTTGTCCTATCACTTTCCACCCTCATAAACAGTCATTCCCCCTCCTGTTTAAATGCTCACTTCAATTACTGGAACACTGCAATGAGGTCTCCCGAGAGCCTTCTCTTCACTAAGTTAAACAAACCCAATTCTCTAAGCCTCTCCTCATAGGAGAGGTGTTCCAACCTTCTGATCATCTTAGTAGCCCTCCTCTGGACCCGTTCCAAGAGCTCCACATCCTTCCCAGGCCTGGACTCAATACTACAGATGAGGCTTTTTCTATGTCTCAGGAAGCCAGCTGCCCAATACTTTTCATCAGAGGGGGAACACACTCCTTGGTCTGTCTCCTCCTGCCTATGTACCTGTATATACACTTTATGTAGGGTTGGGGAAAGTAAATTTGGTCAGCTGTTGGAGTATTCAGCATCAGTAGGATGCTGCTTCAGATCCATGTGCCCAGATGCAGTTAGTAGTGAGTCTAAGCACATACACCCATGTTTCCTTTTGTGACTTTAAATTCAGGTCCAACTGCCTGATTGTTCTCCTTTATACCTTTAGGAGCAATAGAGTCAAGGTACTCTGTTCTTCACAGTTTAGTTTTCTGTAAGTTTCCATTGCTCCTCTGATCTTCAGTACATCTTTCTATTCAGTGTGGTTTGCTCTTAGACAGTTTATGTTTATATATATATATATATATATATATATATATATATATATATATATATATATATATTTGTAATATGTAGCCCTACACATATAGTTTAGTTATATCTTCTGAAATGTAGCTTGTTCTAATGTTTGGAGTGTATGAAAAATATATCAAAACTTTCTTAATGAAGAGAAACACAAGGCAGGGAGAAACACAAGGCAGTTATAAACACACACTATTTATTAGGCTAAAATCAATGGCATTTCATGATATTCTTGTAACATTTTATGAAATACTCTAAGGTCCTCTGATCCAGATCAGTTCCCAAAGTGCCTCAGATCAGGCCCTTTGTGTCTTGTCCAGTTGATCCGTGAATGGAGACTGCAACCTGTTCCACATAGAATAGAAAATATTTTTTTTCTCTTAATTGTAAAGACAGGTATAATTATCTTTTTAAAAGATTCAGAGAATTTTGCATTCCATAGAGCCTTTGTTTCACAGGCACATACCTATAAAATTGTGTGAGAAGTTATCATCATTAGCTTAAAATTCACAACAGATAATATTCTCAGTTTAAAACTGTAATATTTGTATGGTTTCATGATTGATTGCATCTATATCTCCAAAACAGTTGTTTCAATACCATTAACCACAAACATTAGTTTCCCTTTGGCTTATTGAACATCAAGGAATTCATGAGAGTTAATAGTGAATTTAATTCTAAACTGACAAAAAAAAAAAAAAAAAAAAAAAAAAAAAGGTTTTCCTGTAAAAATATATGTAATTCAATCTGAGGAATTTACAAAGGAATATAAACTTCAAGTAAAAATGGGCATCAAACCTGAAGGATGACAGAGTTGCATAACTGAATTATGAATGAATAAAAAATTTATTGTGCTTACAATGGTATTATGTATTAACATATTATAGTGTTAATAGCAACAATTTCTACAGATATCACTGAAGTATTTCATGCACACCAGAACCTGTATGCCCATTTGTCACTCAGACCATGCAAGAACTGACACCACAATGTTTACAAATGGGCTTTTTCCTGGGATCCAGTTTTTCATCTGGCTCAGTCTGTTTTCATGAAGAATAAGAATGATTTCACCTAGACTTTTAGAATGTCCAGCACTCTGATTACAGTAAAATCTTTACAAGAAACGTACATATACACCATTATAAGCTGGGAAACATACCTAATACTTTCAAAAAAAATATTATGTAAAATGATATAGAAAGAAGTATTAGCCAAAATATATAAATCTTGACGATATTGTAAAAAATGCTAATTAGCCTATAAGCTAAACTTTCAGTTGTAGTACTATTTTGGCAAAGTTGGTACTTTTTTTTTTTTTTTTTTTTTTTAACTTCTTAATGTGACTTCTTTATTGTGACTGCAGCACACACATGCTGAATTCTAAAAAGAGAAACCTAATTTTGTCAGGTCTATATCTAAGTTGCCTGGTTCTTAGAAGTCTCCTTTCTGTCAGGTTCTGTTAGCAACTTAAGATGCTAACTCAGGTCCAAGCATATTCCAGAAATCTCTCCTGAGATTTTTAGCCATGTCAATTCAAAGAAATGTTTGAACTGATCACGAACCTTTCTGCTTATTCCTTTGATTCTTTTGAGTTCATTGCTCTGACATAACCACTGAAACAGATGAAACAATATGAAGGGATTGAAGGAAAAGATAAGCAAGTTTTATGAAAAATTAAAGCAGAGGTAATTATATTCAAATCCTGCTAGGAATGAAATCCTACTGATTTTATTGAGATCAGAATTGAGACCCACATCTCATCTTGTTAAACCTCAGCATTTCAACAAAAAATGATCACTTTTTGAGTTTAATACTTGAATTGGGGTCATGCATGCATAGCATGACGAGCTTCACTCCAAGCTCTGAACTTATTTATACTAAGTCAGGTAATTTACAGTATTTGAACAGTTTCTGTGGTTCAAATGGATCTGTCTTTTTAACATTTAAATGAACAGCAGGAATAGTAATAGCTGGATAGTAGATAATGTACAGGAAACTCTTGAATGAAGTATAAAAATAAGAGAATAAATGGGTTTTGAAAACTGATCCATTAATCTAATTAAGGATTTAATATTATAAATTATATCATGTGTTCCCATTGTCCTACTGTAATCATCATAATAATGTCCTACCGAATTCCAACTTCTATTCCTTCCACATTGTTTTGAAGAAAAAATAACTGCACCAGAAAAGAATACCTGGGTCCTAGGACATGAGGAAACAAAACTTTATAGAGAAGCAGTAAAAATCTCTTGGTATATCAGAGAAGTGAAAATAAATAATTGGAATGAATACAGTTGATTTTTTTGCCTTCAGAGAGGACTGCTGTTGATCTAGTGTTTCTTATTTTTCATATAACAAACTACACTTGAAAGAATAGCTCTGCAGGTAGACTGAACTTATTCTCATGTTCTCATATTTGTGACTCAGTACATGGGTACTGTACTGAGTCTTCAATTCTGTCTTATCTAAACATGTTTATTCATAAATTTCATTTTCACCAGGGAGGAGAAATGGATATACAGACACACAGTTCTCTCTGACTGTTTAGATGTGCATGACAGTTTTACCATGGGTACCCAGAGGGGTCATGGATAGTGCCCAGGTAGGGCCCAGAGAGACTGCATAGGAAGGAAGTGGATGCCCTATCCTGGATTGGGATTTGAGCAACCTGATCAAGCTATATGTTTCCTTGTTCACGGCAGGGGAGTTGGACTAGATGATCTTTAAGGGTCATTTCCAACTCAAAAAATTCTATGATTTTATGGAACAAATGGAGAAATAATGTTTGTAGAAATAAGCCATGGATGTTGATTTAGATGTGATGACTATCAGAGGTTTTCACTTACTTAAGCTCTCTTTTACACCATTGACATGGAAACACCACTGATTACTATAGAGATGTTTAAAGCAACTGACAGAGGAAGCAAACAAACAAACAAACAATGTAAACAAACAAACAAACAAACAAACAAAAAACCCCACAAAAATAACAATGGCAACAACAGAAACTGTATCCAGAGACTTGCAAAGAGAAACAGTGTTTAATTATTCAAAGTAAAATAATTTTATTATTTTGTCTTGATGCTTCAGTCAAGCACTCTGAATGGAAATACACTTAGCTAAGCTGTCATACCTTACACATGACCTTTTTTCTTCAGTTAGAAAATACTGTTTATCTTGCATGAGGAATAACAATAACATAAAGCATATTTCAGATGGGTATTTAGAATCTTTTGTTTCAATGTTCTAAAGAAAAATATTCCACTGAAAATTAATCTAAGAGAACCCTTAATGTAAAAGGGAAAGGCATAAGCGTCATTAATTTGGATAATTTTTCTCATGTATATTTCCAATCAAATAACAAAGACAAAGTTATTTGCAAGCATAACTATATGCTATGTATAAATTTTAGTTAGCAACCTTGATGATGAAAAGAAGTATTACAAGCATTAGAGTATTTGCGGGACGTAGAAGTAAGCCTGTAATAATATTTAATAGTATTAAAAATTGTTCATTTTCTAATATATCTCTCCTTAATGTTAGCAATTGTAGCTTATTTTGAATACAGGAGATTGGAAAGAGTAACCAGATAAATTAGTTCACATAGTCACTAACAAATAGAAATTCTACAAGAGTTGCAACTCCTAATAGTAATAGTAATAGTAATGGTAGTGGTAATAGTAATAGTCTCATGCAGGTTGGAAGGGACCTTAGAGATCATCGAGTCCAACTCCCGGGATTTGAGCCTCTGTGCTGCAGAGCGGCACTTCTACCACTTGCGCCACAGGGGGGATTTGAACCCCGGGTCCTGGTGTTGCAACGCGGCATTGCTACCACTTGCGCCACCAGGGCAAACTTCTGCCCTGTACATCTCTGTTCTTATAAAGATTCAAGATAAATGGTAGAGGTTATAATGTATTTTACAAAGAAGCTTTAATAGTTCACTTTTTATTCTTCTTATCCATCACATAGATTTACACATTTGCTACTGCAGTTTTCATAGTCAATAAATAATCATGGTTGAAAAGGCTTTATTTCAGAGTTCTTAATTTGCTATTGAAAAAGAAAAAAAAAGTTTAGAAGTCCTTGTATGATTACATCTTACAGTGCATTCCTATAAGTCATGAACAGTTGAAATTGAAGGTGCGCTCTTTAAGTACAGATATTAATTAATGATCTATATTTTCTGAAGAAGAAACCTATATATTCTGCTCCCTGTGATGAATTAGTATTGTTCAAAACTTCACCAAGCGGGAAGCATATGTGTTGCCATGGATCATTACAGCAATCTGTCATGTGTATGTGTGTTTAGGTAAGCTTCAGAACAGTTTATTTAGTAGGTCATAATAAAAAAATGAAGCTTGTGTACATTCTTTGAAATATTATGATGTACTTATATTTATAGAAACCTGGAACATATATAGATAAAACTCAGTTTATTAGGCTTCAGTTTCTAAAGTGTAAATATTACCTGAAGGCATTCTATTCATAACTTTTTTTTTTTTTTTTTTTAGTTTAGTTTTAATGCAGAAAAGTAGTGTTTATGCTCTAGAATCTACAGAGAAAAACATTTGTCTACTAGATCTTATCCAATCAGCCAAAAATATGAAATTTAGAGAATCATAGAATCATAAAATGGCTTGGGTTGGAAGGCACCAAAAGGATCATGAAGTTCCAAGCCCCCTGTCACATTGTTATCTTGCATTCTTCATATTATCTGTTGTATATGGTTGCTGCAGCTTTTCCGCTTAGTTAGTAAGAACTAACAGAAATTTATTGATTTTCCTGTTGTTCCCCACCTCTGCCCCCACATGAACCAAAATCAATAATTACAGTCTGAGTTAATTTAAATGAGCATATTTCTGAAAAAGTATGCCTCTTTATTTTCATAATTATGTATTTTATCAGCTAGCTATGTAATTTTTGAGAAACATCTACTCAGACAAAAATATGGGTCTAGAAATGCAGAAGTATTATTTAATCACAATTTTCATTTAAATCATAAGATTGTTCCACACATTTCCTCCAAATTGCTGTGATTTCAGTGATTTCATGCATATCCCAAGTGAAAGTATGCCACATTCCACTCATAAGGTCTAAAATGTAATGTATTTTATTTATGTTATTTTATAGAGGTGTGATACAGCTTTGCTAATTGTATTAAGGAATGGGAAAAAACAAGCAAACAACAAAAAACACTCCGACCACACACACACCAAAAAAAAAAAAAAAAAGAAGATAATTGGATGTGTGCTTCCTGGGTAGAGGCCCAGAGAAATTATAAGGATTCAAGACGGGTAAATGGACATGTTCATGTATAGCCTCAGGGCCCTGGAATACTATTTGCTAAACATACTGTATTAAAATTCTCAAAGTATCAGTTCTTTAGCATATCAGCATCAGAGTTCCATAAAAGTTCATAATTTATCTCTTGAGGGGGAGTCATTTTAGACTGAAGTAATATATTTCACCAAGTTTATCATAAATGAATATTTACTTCCCCCCCAAATTATTCCATAATTTATAAGAATAAGATACCACCGAGTGTACCTCTACATGAATTATATCATACTTCAGAACACCCCATTTATGATGTTAGGGACTAAGTTTGTCAAGATAAATAAAACTAATGTTTTAAATTCATAGATCCTGCCCTATTTATAGCCCAAGTAAAAAAAAAAAGAAATCCTTTTACTTCTGTACATTTTGCACACAATAAAATATTTAATATACTTAAATTGATGTAATATTTACCAAATCACCCAAAGCCTGCAAACTGATTTTTTTTTTTTTTCAATTTTAAATCACGAAGGATTCTGTCATCTATATGTAAGAAAAATATAAGCAACATTTATGTTAATTCTCTTCATTTACCCATGTTGAGGTGATATACATGAAATTGAGCTGGCCTTCAGATGAAATTTAGGTTCCATTATCCTACATAGGTCTCAATGTGATCTGAATGGTTTGGTATTTTTATTAGACATAACATTTAAAATGCATTAGAATTATGTTTGCATCTTCAACCTCTGAATACTGAACATTAATAAATAAATAAATAAATAAATGATTAAAAAATACATTATGTTCAATTTTAATCCCTTTGGAAATTTAGAAAGGTTTGCAAAAATGTGAATGAGTGCTGTTGCAGTTTTCGACTGCTCCACAGATACAAAACAAAATAATGACAGAAAGTGCAGCTGGCTCGTGGGTTGACAAGAATGCTGTGCCCAGTTTACATTATAGAGCATTTGTTAACTTTTAAATGATAGCAATATAGCATTGACAGTTTGTTAAATAACACAAACAACCTCTTCAACACATAACAACAATATGTAAGGAAGGAGTTGGAAAACCAAACTATTTTTTTTTGCTTTAGCTGTGTTAGGAAGCAGAATCTTAACTTTACTGATTTCACAAATCAATACAATCAAGTAATAATTGCATTAGTTATCATCTTTTTCATACAACAGCATAAGAATCATGTTTCAGGGACACTTTTTTATTGTTATTTTTTATCCATATTATTATTGAAGAAAATATTTTTTATGGACAATGTCTGAAAATGATTGATGCTGATCTTATCAGATATGATTTTGCTTTCCCTTCTCTTTCTGTTCTTTTTTGATTTTTATGACAGTAAAATATCTCTATCATTCAGTCAGTAATATTATTTACCATTTATTTGGCACTCAAACAATTGTAAATTCATCAATCTATTTAATGCTACAAATAATCTACTGGATAATAATAGTTATCTTTTATACAAACTTTTCAAAGTTATTAAACAATTTACCACACATCTTAGACAGTTTCTTGGAATTTTTGTTGGAAACAATGTATTTTATTTGGAGAATATTTATTATCTAATGTCCTCTATTTTTACTCAGTTTATTTTGCATCTTCTGAGACACAGAACTGCTCAACATCTTGAACATTTCATAACAGTGAGGTTTGATACGTCACTAATAGTAAAGTAATATTTCAGTGTATGTGTGATTTCTCTTTATTTTTTTTATTTTTTTATTTATTTTTGTAATTTTATAAATTCTAAGTCATTCCTTTATATTTTTGAGAGAAGCTTGAATATTAAAATATGTAGGAGCATAGACAAGGAGCATCCCTATTGGTTTTGTTTGTTTGTTTGTTTTTAATATATGCAGTTATTGGTATACATCCAAGTGTACATACATTTCAGAACCCAAAAATACATCAAAAACAGACTTAAAACAACCAAGGTTTCCATGAGATGTAAGTATACCATCTGAGTAATTAATATTCCTATTCATATGTTATGAAAGCACTGTACCAAATAGCCAAAATATATGCTTTAGTTTATACTGAGGCAGTTATAAAATTTGTTTGAAGTATTATAAATGTCCTCTGCTTTTGATTATTTAAGCTACTTCACAAGTATATTCAGTTTTTTATAACAACCTCAATAGCTTAGCTCTATATGTTTATGACTGTTCATTTGTCTCTGCTTTTGTTGAAATTGCTGTACCTCGCTATTGCTCTACTGCATGACTGAAAGAAGAAATCTGATACTCTGTACAGAACATTTTATTTTCTATTTAGAACTATTACATGCACTCACTTGTACATGGCACTGGATTATTTTTTAGGATCTTGACAACATCCAGCCTAGAGGAAAATGTAAACTAAGCAGAACATTTCCAAAAAGTTGATATATTTCACTTTTTTTTTTTTTCACTTTTTTTTTTTTTTTTTAAATGTGATTCCCTTCTTCAAGCTTTATACTCATCTCCTTTTATGCCACCTTGTAAAGCACAAAAAGCACTGGCCTGTGATGGACATTTTGCAAATCTTCATGACTTTCAGTTTAGAGGATAACGATCTACTAGATGGAGCACTATATGCAAAAGAAAGAACTGGAACTTCTTTTAAAATATTTTAAATTGAAGTGCAGTTTTTAAAGTAAAAAAGTATAACGTGATATTTGAATTTGCAATATTATGATTATTTGCACAATAAAATTTTCTTAAAACTTCTTTAACATCTTTTAGAGTATGTAAAATTAAAGAGTAAAATGGTCAATCAAGATGTGTTTTTGATCATTTTGTAACATATTTAAACCTGTGGATATCCCAGTTATGATTTAAGGTAAGAACAGGCCTAAGTTTTTTTACAGGAAAAGCATTAAGCGACTCTTTGAAAGAAGTAACCATGATGATGACTGTGTTACTGCTGGAAACTGAATAAATGACTTGTCTCATGAAGTTTCTGAAATAGAACTCTGTTTCCACTGCACATTTAGTATTTCAGCTACTACAACACTTTACCTGCAGGAAAGAAACACTATTTTGTATAAAATTTAATTAATTTTTGAAAATCACTACTATAGAAGACCAAAAATCTTACTGAAATTTGTAATAGGACACTAAAAAGACACAAGCCATCATCATGGGTCTTCTTGTCCTGTTGTTTTTTTTTTTTCAACAGAAGATCTGTTCCTTCGATGCCAAAACTCCTTTTGAGTTTCAGAGAGCCACTGAAGTTCCTTCAGTAAAGCACCATTTTGCCCTCTTGTGGAGTAAAACTTGGTGAAACTTGTTGAGGGTGGTATTCCACTTGATATTAAAAGATCTTAGTTTGGAAGAAGGTATGAATGAAGATATATAGATCTGTGTTTTTCTGGAGTGTCTTAAAGGTTCTTATCAGACATTTTAAGTATCTCCAATGGCAATAGATACCAGTGCATCTGATGTGTAAATTTTCTAAATGTAGACTTTATAATGTCTAAATTTCTCTTACAAGAATATAAACCTAGATCTCCAAGAGCATTTATTTCGGGATTCTATGAGATGACAGAATCAGAATGGCTGAGGTTGAAAATGACCTCTGGAAGTCATTTGGTACAAGTCCCATGCTCAAATGGGAATTATCATGGATCAACTAAAGGTCAGCCAGGAGATCAGGCCTAGTCAGAATGGGTTTATGAACAGTAGATCCTGTCTGACAAACCTGATTTCATTCTATGACAAGGTGACCCGCTTAAGTGGATGAGGGTAAGGCTGTCGATGTGGTCTACCTGGACTTCAGTAAGACTTCAGTACCTTTGACACTGTCCTCCATAACATTCTCGTGGAGAAGCTGGCTGCCCATGGTCTGGATGGGTGTACACTCTGCTGGTTGAAGCACTGGCTGGATGGCTGGGCCCAAAGAGTTGTAGTCAAAGGAGTTAAATCCAGTTGGCGGCCAGTCACAAGTGGTGTCCCCCAGGGCTCAGTGCTGGGACCGCTTCTGTTTAACATCTTCATTGACGATCTGGATGAGGGGATTGAGTGCACCCTCAGTAAGTTTGCAGACAACACCAAGTTGGGAGGGAGTGTTGATCTGCTTAAGGGGAGAAGGGCACTACAGAGGGACCTGGATAGACTGGATCAATGTGCCAAGGTTAACAGCATGATTTTCAATAGGGCCAAGTGCCGAGTCCTGCATTTTGGTCACAGCAATCCCAGGCAACCCTACAGGCTTGGGGAGGTGAGGCTGGAAAGCTGCCTGATGGAAAGGACCTTGGTGTACTGATGGACAGTTGGCTGAATATGAGCCAGGTGGCCAAGAAGGCCAAAGGCATCCTGGCTTGTATCAGGAATGCTGTGGTGAGCAGGAGTAGGGAAATAATCCTGCCCCTGTACTCTGCACTGGTGTGGACTCACCTTGAGTACTGGGTTCAGTTTTGGGCACCTCAGTACAAAAAGGACATTGAGGTACTAGAGCAGGTCCAGAGAAGGGCAACGAGGCTGGAGAATCAGCCCTATTAGCAAAGGCTGAGGGAGCTGGGGCTGTTTAGTCTGGGGAAAAGGAGCCTGAGAGGGGACATTATTGCTCTCTTCCAGTATCTGAAAGGTGCTTACAGTGAGAGCAGGGCGGGTCTCTTCTCAGTGGTGACAGGTGACAGGATGAGGGAAAATGGCCTCAAGTTGCACCAAGGTATGTTTAGGTTGGATGTTAGGAAAAACTTCTTTACAGAAAGGGTAGTTAAACACTGGAAGAGGCTCCCCAGGGAGGTGGTTGAGTCACCATCCCTGGGTGTGTTTAAGAGTTGACTGGATGTGGTGCTCAGAGATTTAGCAGAGGGTTGTTAAAGTTAGGGTACTATGGTTAGGCTGCAGTTAGACTTGATGCTCTTTGAGGTATTTTCCTACCTGAGTGATTCTATGATTATGTGTTACTTGGGACCAGTGTTTGTGAGTACAGTAAGGTAGTGGGTGGTGTGTTTCAGCAATGGCAATAGCAATGTGAATGACAAAGCACGTTCTGAACAGCCACACTAATATTTACAAGCACTGCATAGTTTGAAAGTAACATCAGAGTGTCTTCTCAATCTTTTCTTTGGGTTTTTATTTTATTTCAAATCACATTAAATCTGAAACATTACAGTATGTTGATATCTGAATCTTTTCTGCCCTTCCAAAGCATTTAAGTAACATCCTGACTGTCATTAAAGGCAAATTTCCAGATAGCAATTGATCCACTTATGTACCAGTTCAAAGCTATTGATGTTTGCATCTGTTATCTCCCAAACAGAGATTTGTAAACTGGTGTTCCAGATTACTGCAGAAAACGTCAAATGAATTCAAAATACAGACTCTTAAATGGATTAATTAACCTCTTCACCTCATACTTTACAAGCACTACTGTGAATACTAGTAACACATCCTATTGATTTTAAGAGTTTTAATTTGCATTATAAATCCTTTCACTGGCCTTGTCCACAATATCTGGGAGAATTACGAATACCATATTTTCCTTTCTGCAGTTTGAATGCTGGCCTAGTAATGGCTCTTTTGATCTTATTAAACCTTCTCTGAGCTAAGTATTATTCCTCTCCACTGGAGACTTTCTTCCTACTATACATCAATGTCTCTTGCTAGCCTAAAAATCACCTCTAAAATCTGATACTTTACATTGAGATTGCTGACATTATTAAGCTTTGCTAGTCAATGACTGTAGTAGTACGTCAATAACATAATATTTATTTTTCTTCCAAAGGCAGCAAGAGGCTTGACATATTTATAACCCCCCTTGCATAACTTTTATTTATTTATTTTGCAGGATTTTTAGGCACTAATCAGGCATTCTATGAGAGGTTTGCTAGTTCTCAGACACAATGTAGTTATGTATATGAGATGAAAATATCTGTGAAGACCAAAACTTTAGGTATTTACTTCAAAACTTCTCCCTTATATAGGAAAATGTAATCAAGAAAGTCATATGTATAAATATTGGTAATGATATAAATGTCAGTGTGAAATGGAAGGACAAGACCATACTAGCAGAATGCATCTGGAAGTCATGAAGTAGTTTTTTTCTCAGGAATGATCAGAGATCAACACCCCTCTAAAGTTTCAGTAACTTTAAAAAATTTTCATCTTATGCTTAGCAGAAAATTTTGAAGTCCAGGCAGACTGGTTTGAGAAATGCAATGTTTATTTTATTTTATTTTAATTTATTTTCTCTATGGAAACAATTAATGTATCAGACAGAAGAAACTAACTTGTATAAATAAGCTTCACTAGTTATTTAATTTCAAAAGTGACAGAATAGCAAGTGTTTACTCAATGTTCATTTGCACAGAATGAATTTGCTTCTGTCTTTCTGTTTATTTTATGCTTTTCCTGCCTGATTGTTGAGGAGATAACTTTGGAGTAACTGATGGAGGTAGATGTACATTTTTTTTTCCCCTTACTGATAACATGAGGCAAACATTGCAATGTATCACATTTTATTTTATGTTGATGGAACAATTCCACCCAGAGTTTTCAAAACGTTCTATTTTCTACTTTGATACTTGTTCGAGCATAGAAGCCATACCGTAGGAATAGTTATGTGGGAGTCCAAGGAAATTCTCTGGAGGAACGTGGAGGTTTTGGAATATTTCTAACTTACAAAACAACTTGTGGCTTAAAATTAATGGTTATATTTACTATTTCAAGATTTATTTATTTATTTATTTATTTATTTTTCAGCCAAATTGAAATTTGTTGAGCAAGAATAATTTATGACTGTAAAATAGTTTATTTAGACATATTCAAAGATTGCTGGACTGGGCATCCTTATATGGGGAAGTAGAATTTTTGTTCTATTATAAATTCTAATAATATAATGCTCTCCTGGACAAACAATTTGCATTTGGGAGGCAGCATTATACACTAATAAGAACAGTAGTGTATTTCCAGTTTCCCAAGAAGAAAAGAAGATAGCCAAATTTATATTTTTCCTGAACTGCCAGACATTGCCTGAGGCTCAAACAAAACACTATGATTCAGGGCACTGAACAGTACACATTCTGTATTCTGCAATAGCTGCCTATTTGTTTTCCTATAACTATATGAGTTTTTTTATTGCTTTTATTTATTTACTTATTTATTTTTGTTAGTCTATTGTTATAGGCTATTTCTTCAAACTTCCTAGTCTATTGACATTGAGGATCAAGGAAATGGTTTCTGTTAGTGTGGTAAAAATATTTATTTCATGACAGAAATGGTTTGAAGACACTGTAATGGTATTATCTTCTGTTTTTCAGAGTAGACCTAAGAAATATTCCCAAAACTGTAAGTGCACATAATATTTTTCAATTCTTACTTCAAAATTTTATAAATATTTTCTAAAAGAAGACTAACTTCCATCTGTGTGGGAGTGGATGTAGCACTGTTTCCAGCCATCATACTGGAAATAATTACAGTGGGTCTATATGATTTCTGAGACCCAAAAGAGTAGAGCTGCTTGCTGAATGACATACACAATGGAAGTGCTTTCTGCACTCTACCATACTCTCTATAAGCAGAAACAAAACATTTTTTTAGAAGTGAAAACATTGATAAGGGATGGTCCAAAAGTAATGCCTACTATTTAATATGATAGCCCATAACATTAGTGGTGAACATTGGTGGTACAGCAGTAGGCACTGAACCTTTCCACCAATATTACATTACATTTTATTTCTGTGTGACAGACATCAGCAGAGGGGCTCTTATGGAAAATGTATATGAAGAAAAGGAGAGTAATTAAATTTCTCTGTGCAGAAAAGTTACACCCACTGATATTCACCAATGCTTACTGAACATTTATGGAGACCAAACAGTGGATATGAGCACAGTGAGGTGGTGGGTAATGCATTTCAGCAGTGATGACAGCAACAGTGGGACTACTCTGCTGGTGGAGTTTTTACAAGGGCAATATTGCTCATCGCTTGTAAAATAAAATAAAATAAAATAAAATAAAATAAAATAAAATAAAATAAAATAAAATAAAATAAAATAAAATAAAATAAAATAAAATAAAATAAAATAAAATAAAATAAACATGCATAGCTAATGGTGTTGACTGTGTTGAAAAATAGCATTTTTAGCTGAGAACTAGCTCTAACAAAAGTATTACTGTGCTCTTTGCATCTGTTGTGGTTTTTGTGGAAATATATAGGAGACATTAATTTTGGAGCAGCCTATGTGCATAATTTAAGGATGGACAAAATAAGGCAGTATTCCAAAACTGAAGATACTCTGGAAAGCAACGTGCAATTGAGGGAAAGAAACATCAGCATCTTCATGTTCCTCTCTTCATTCTTTCAGACTGCAGACAAAACCAAACTGAGATAGAAAAGATCTGTCACACAGAGATGGTTGCTTTGATTACTGAGAAATGTTTTTGATATAAGTGCTTCCAGTACTAGGAGTCATTGGTGGATACTTAAGCTCAAAATATTGGACTCAAAATGGAAGTGTCAAGAGCTAAAAATGGGTAATATAAATAGTTCATAGACTCAAATAGGAATTCATTGACAGGTTTTTTGAGGAAATTGTTTTCACATTTTCCAGTCTCCTGGACTGATTAAACAAGTCAAGCAGACTGAGTTGCAGGCCAATAGAAAACATTCATATTCACACTGATGGTAGAAACAGAAGAAATAACTGAATAATAAATAAACTATGTTAAAGTATCTTGTGTATTTCTTTCTCCACCATGTAGTGGTAAGTGAAGAATATGCAGTGGTTTATTTAGATATTGAATAGTCACTTACTGTCATATTAAAAAGACAAATTGTCATTTACTGTTTACACTAAAGTTATATGAGTTTACATGACTTATATCAAGAATTAAATGGTCATTTACTGTTTACATTAAAGAGTCAGTTGTGAATGTACAATGCTTCCTATGTAGAACATGACAACTTTAGCTCTTCTTATCTAGTCTTCTGTACATGACTTACAGTGTAAGGATTTCAAGATGGAAGAGATAATAGTTGGATTACGTAATTTGTCTGCACTCATTATAATTTTTATTTTCTATCCCTAAATGCACACAATCTGTCTTATAACGGCAACTCTTGAAGCACTGAGGCTTATCAAGGAGACAGAAGCAATATCCCTGAGTAGTGGCTATCTGTCAGTTCTACGCTCTCTCCCACTTGCTAGCAAAGCTCATTCTTGTTCAGGTGAGGAATTAATAGATATGCAGTTATTTTTCTAACAGTGTAGCTGTCTCAGCAAACTCTTTTAAGGCTTCTTTTTTAAAGGTATTTTATGGCTAATTCTTTAAAAGGCTACACAAGATAATTTTTCCTTTAGCTTTGTGAACTTTATAATTTGTAATATTTATGGATTTCCATGATTATACAACTTAAATGGTTAAACAAATGACAAGGATTTAAATGTTTCTGATATACTTGAAGAAAGAAAGGAAAACAAACAAACAAAACTTCACAACTTGTATTGAAATCAAGGAGAATTTAAAAATTATAAAACAGACTTTCTGATAAAAAATTGCTTGAGAATCCGTGATTTTATAGAGTCTGCAAAAGTCACTTTGCTGCTTTTCTCCCAAGAGAATGATGAGTGAAAACTCCTTTCGAATTCTCTTCCTTTGTATTCTGTATCACCAATCAGCACACGGAGGCAATCTAAATCACCTATTCATAAGCAGCTATTCCAGAGCAACTATTCCTGAACACACATGGAAACATTTCTTTTTCTCGAATAGCACTACTTAATTCCTACTTGAAGTAATCTAGCTTTAATCTAAATAAGAACAAAATACAGACCTTGATGAAACAAGGTCTGTGTTTACAACTTAATTAAACTTAATTAAAAACATCCTGAAAAATCAATATATTAATATTGCTATAGTTATAGGTGATATATTAGTCCAAAAGCAAAGAGATTGAAGCAGTGAAAGGATTCAAAGGTGGATACTATTTATACACACACTCTGCTTAATGTAAATGAACTAAAACTCTGGTCAAGAAATGGCAGTCAGAATCTAAAAGAACTAAAAACTGAACAAATTTCATACTCTAAACCAGAAGATTCAGTTTTACAGACTTCAACGCAGCCTAAACTCCTTAACAGCAATGAGCTTTCATATAAGGAATGCCAAATCCATATCGTTTAATGTACAAGTACTAAGTCGGAAAATGCTGGAAACCTAGCAAAAGGTATCTTTTTTAGTCTGGCTTTTATTAGTTGGAATCAGTTTGAACTATGTCCATCACTTTTCATGTACACAATCCATATTCTTTGCTAGTGGTTAATAGAAGATCAGTAATTCTTAATTCACTCATGTCCCTCCAGTACAATTATTTATATTTCTCCAAAGTATTTGGAATTGTATAAGAATGACACTACTAGTATTACTAAGGAAAACCACTGAAATATTTGAACAAAAGAAATATGAGAACTTTAAATATTCTGAAGTGTTAAAAATCAAAGAGATGTCCAGTTAATTAGATTTCAAAGTTAGTTAGCTAATTTAATCCTAATTTAATTAGCTAAGTTCTAAGTTATAATTTGCTGGCTATATGACTTACCTGTGTCCAGTTAGGAGCAGAAATCTATTAAGGGGGTTGTGTTATTTTTCCTTTTACCTCTTTTCTTTCCTTTCCTTTCCCTTTTCACCTCTTCTTCCTTTACTTCTTTTTTTTTTTTTTTTTTTTTCTTTTAACTTTCAGAAAAAAGTATTCATTTGATCTGCATAATCATCCCTTTAGATCGTAAGTCATTACTTAACAAAGTAAGTTATTACTAACTGAGGCATCACATTATGTCTTGGTAATATAAATACTCATTTATTTAACTCTGAGGTCTTTTGATTTCTACTACCAAAGCTCAACTTCATTAACTGCTATAATTTCCTATCATCCTGCACTTTGATTCTCATCTCAAGTAAGAAGTTAGAATATTCAAAATAACTTGAACTGTTTTATTATTACTTTAAAGCATCAAAACTGTACCTGATTAATCTATTAAAAAGGAACAGTTAACTTAAGTGGTTGACTTCTGCTATCATATATTCACTTTAAAAATATCAGTAAGAGAAAATAACCAAAAGGTAGAACAACGCTGGAAAGACATATGCTTATCAAACTACAGAGTAACAAGTGGAATGAGCTACAATTTGCATAAAAGAAAATGGCTAAAGGGATTTGATATCGTGTGTTTTATTTAGAGAAAGAAGTTACCAAGAAATAAACTCGAGTCAGTTCAAAAGTTGAAAACAAAAGCAAAAAGAGCTCCAGAACGATCTAAAACAGTGATTTAACGATTTAAAATCTGAATCCCATAAACTTTCATGAGGTTAGGTTATGCATTTGAAGCTGACGGTGTATTCAAAGAACATGAGAAATCTAAATCAAGGCTAATTCAGTAACTTTTGTGTTACTGAAAGCCTCTAAAGAAGTGATCAAAATTCCTAAATGGATATAAAGAAGGAATGGGGAAATGAAAGTCATTACATTGAACTGTGGATTTTAGAATTTTCAGTGAGAATTAAGAACCTTTCTCCCTCTGATCTCATCACTCAGTATTATCTTTCAGATTGTCCACAGACAGAATGCAGACCATATACACTGTGATAGATATGCTTTAGCCCATGAGACAGCCACTGCTATTAATGGAGAGCTTATTACAGATGACAGCATTGCTTTCTAACTGAACTCTCAGAAACTTTTTTTGAGAATAGACATAGAATTTTTATGTTTTACCAACTACTTCTTCTACATGATTTTCTTCATGTTAGGATTACAAAGTCTTTTAATCTAAAACCTTTATATAAACAAGTTTCACTAAGTAGTCTTTCTTTTCTTTTCTTTTTTTTTTCTTTTTCTTTTTTTTTTTTCCCCCTATAATGATCATTCTGATTTTCTAGGTAAGTTTTGTGCACAATCATGAAGAAATAATTTTCTCTTGTAAGAATAGCATCCAAGCAATTAAAGAAAAAAACTAAGCAAAGAGTGTAGAGAAAATCTGCTTTGTGGGGTTTAGCTGAGAAGCTATTTCTAGACAGGAGGGATTTGTCTGGATTGCTGATCTTCAAAAATAACATGAGAGAAAAAATTAGAATATCCTCAAAATGTCATAAATGTTCAAAAAGTGGTTAAGACAAATCAGTCCAAGCTATATTCTATAAAATGGCTTATGGTCAAAATAATATACCTCAGTCTTAATGGAAATCCAGTATTTATCCTAACAACTAAGAATTATGAAAGCCTGTGCAAAGTCCAGTGCATCACAGTCATGGTATTCGAAGATCAGAATGCCAGGGGAAAATTCACTTGCTCCTATTTTCCTGTGTTAATTATGCAGGTATCGAAAGGCAGAAGAGGGCAGAAAGTACAGTTCAGTTCATACCCTCATCCAATAATGTACATCGACTCAACTGGAGAAGAATGATAATCAAAGTCAGCTCTTCATCTTATTGGTTCAGGTCACGCTGTATACTCTGTGTCAAGTTGCAAAACACAAAATCATCCAGTAATTTCACTTCATTTAAATTACCAACAGGACAAGGGGAAATGTTTTCACCAACTGGAAGGAATTAGATTAAAACTAAATGTTATGGTGAGATTCTTTACAGTGAGGGTGCTGAAACACTGGAAGAAGTTGCCCAGAGAAGCTGTGGATGCCCCGTCCCTGGAAGCACTCAAGGCCAGGCTGGATGGAGATTTAGCAACCTAGTCTAGAGGGAGGTGTCCCTGCCTAGAGCAGAGGATAAGGACTAGGTGATATTAAAGGACCCTTCCCAGCCAAACCATTCCATGATTTTATGATCCTATGATTCTACTTCACTGAAGTCATTAGCTTTTTCTTTTTCTTTTTTCTTTTTTTTTTCTTTTTTTTTTCCTCCTTCTTCTCTTTTTTCTCTTTTTCTTTTTTTTTCCTTCCTTTCTTTTTTTAACTATTTACTTATTTATTTATTTTTCACGTGCTTTTCTTGCCTCTGAAGAAAACTTAAAAGAGATCACAACAGCAAAGCTAAAACTCCTAATTCGATTGTATATGGAATTTCTAGCTATTGTGTCATTGCTAACATTTGATTTCAAGGAACAATAGGACAAAAATTTGAAAGACAATTTGTTTAAAAACAGGTCTGAAAAATCAAGTATTGCATGTCCAACCTGTTACAAATTTTCACACATCTTAATAAAAAATATTTAAAATAAAAATGACTTTTGTTACTTTATATACATAAGCTATATTATACATTTGTGAGGGCTGCTCCAAAAGTAATGCCTGTAATTTTATTATGTCAGCCCATGAAGTCAGAGGCAGGTGGTGTTGGTGATACAGTAGAGGCTGAACCTTTCCAACAATATTCCATTAAATTTTGTTGCCCTGTGACAGATGGCAGCAGACAACCTGTCAAAAAGGCATCTGACATAGAACTGTGTAAGAACAATTGCATCCATTAATATTCACTGATGACTGCTGAAAACTTCTGGAGACCAAACAGTGAATATGAGCACAGTGAGGCAGTGGATGACTTTTATGGGTGTGGCATGCAGGCTCCTGTTCATTACCAATAAAAATGTAGAACTAATGGTATTGGCTATATTGAAAAATGGTGTTTTGTAGGGTTTCTTTTTTGTTTGTTTGTTTGTGTTTTGTTTTTTTTTTTTCCTATCAAACAATGTTATTGTGCTTGTTGTATCTGTTGACTTTCCATGGAAATGAGGAGGAACTACTTTGGAAGTAAAATACTTAAAGGCTTAAATGTAACCCAAGACCATTCTTCTTCACTCCATACAGCCTAGGCAAGCCAAAATGCTGGACACCCAGGAATTAATAGCAGTCCCATAGACCCACTTATATCTCATTAGTTCCACAATATTCCTTTCTGAGAAGGCTTTTCACCTGCTGAATCTTTTCATTTCTTCTAGTATGAGGTACAACCATTCCCAAATCATCATACAGAACATCCTGTGTATTCACAGTATACCAAGGCATGACTACAGGAATAGACCTTCAAAAATAATAAAAATAACATTCACAATTACTTCCTAGTTCCAAATGTATACATGTCAACATTTACAAGGATAAATATAATTAAAGTTTTGGGTTTGATTTAACAAGTTTTGACAAGTAAATAAGAAAAAGTGATTTCAGTTTGCCCAGAAATTTGCAACTTAAACATTTCCAGTAATTTATTCACTCACACATTACATAAGTGTTCATAAGTATAATTTTGTTTACAGTGTACTACATTTCTAGATGTCTAATGGGCTTTAAAGAAGTGCAAGATATAATTAAAACTTTATCTTGGAAGGCAAATCACTAAGCATAAAAGGAAAAATTATTCCAACAAAGACAGTGCATATCAAGGTTCATTTTCCCTTATTTGTAACTGAATTATCAAGATAAAGAGTACATTTGCTGGAAATCATAGCATAACATGAAATCATATTATGGTTTCTTTAATTTTTTTTACAGAAGACACTAACTTAGTGGGTATAAGTTGAGAGTACTATTATTATTTACATAGGATAAGTATCTCATTCAGCTTTTGCTAGCTGGAAATGCAGTAGTATATGTTATTGTGTTTATATATATTCAGTAGTGATGATGAGTAGATAGATATGAGTAAGACAACAAAATACAAATTTGCTTAATACTGATAGTTGCTTAAAAATTGTATAAAATATAAAATAGGGCTAGAAGATAATTGGAAATGTCATCTAGAGAAGGAACCTTTGCTTTAAAGTTGATATATAAAAGTTCAACACCTGAATTAGATTACCTAAGCTCCCTATATAATTAGCAGCATGAAAATATATATCACAGTGCATTATATTCCAAGAAAAAAAACTCTAATGGAAAATATGTATATATCCTCATATAATGGCACCTACTTCTAGTCAGTATGACATTCTGATGCATTTTAACTGTCTAATGAGATTAACCTAAAATCTAAAAATCAAATTTTATTATACTGCTGAAAAATAACTTTCATCAGATATTTCTCCAAAATTTCCTTTAAAATTTTATTTTTTTTTCAAATTTGTAATAAGATTTCCAATAAACTGTAACTTAAGACATATAAATTCATTTTTTAGGTCCAGCCACAAAATCTTCCTAGGAAATCACTCGCATTATATTTTTACACTACTTTATTTACACTTTTCTTTCTTTTTTTTTTTTTTTTTTTTTTTCATAGCAACTAACACAATGTAGTCTAAGATTGCATAGTTCTTTGCCAACCTGTGTGCCCTGGTGGCGCAGTGGTAGGAATGCCACGTTGCAACACCAGAGGGCCCGGGTTCGAATCCCCCCTGTGGCGCAAGTGGTAGAAGTGCTGCTCTGCTACACAGGAGGCTCGAATCCCGGGGGTTGGACTCAATGATCTCTAAGGTCCCTTCCAACCCGCACGAGACTGTGATACTGTGATACCCTTTTGTGAATGAACATGCTCATTATAATAGAATCAGAATCAGAGAATGAGAGTTGGAAAGTACTCTTAAAGGTCATCTAGTCAAACTCCTCTATGGTAAACAGGGACATCAACAGCTAGATCAAGTTGCTCTGAGCCCCACCTAGCCTCATCTTGTGTGTCTTCACAGATGGGGCATCCATCTCAACTCCCTTTGATCACAATAGACTGTTGAAGAGTCTGTCCCTTTCTTTATTTTAGCCCCTTATTAGATACTGAAAGATTAGATCTGGATTAAAAGATAGAGATAGAAGACCTCTGCTTTCAGTGACACCGGATATTATCAGTTGTACCTCAACTTACCTCTACTTGAACATCCTCATTCTTCAAGTGCTAGTTTTATGAAAACTACAACAGAGTCTCCGTATTTTCCTTGGAGGGGAGGAGGATAGGGGAGAGAAGAAAATGGAGCTTCAAAAATGTCCGTCTTCTAATGATGGCATACTGAGCTATAAGCCATTGCTAAATACTGTGTACTGATTGTAAACAATTCAGTCTAAATTTAAATTCTGTGATCCAGGAGCATTTCCCATTTCCCAACAAGAAAATACAACAAAATAATCCTTAGTATTAGACAAAATTTGCTCTTCTCTGCCAAGGAACTTTCCTATCCCTACTGGAAGCAAAAGTGAAAAATGCAAGAAAGAGAAAGTGATTTGCAACACCTGGTGCAGTGGTAAAGAAGACTGGAGAGGCTGGACTCTAAGATGCAATAAGATATATTCTTCTTGCCGTTATATGCAGATTTAGGAGTTATTTAATGATCTTTGCTTCTGAAAACATCAAGACATCTACAAAATGATCTAACACTTCTGTAGAGTTAGCTAAAAAGACCTTACTTTTTTTGCAATTCTAAATCTTGGGGGGGAGAAATAAATAATTTTAAAAAAATAATAAATTAATTAATTAATATAGTATAGTATAATTGAGCAAGCAGAACAGGGAATCCTAGGTCTCATTATGCCAAACAAAGCATTATGCTGTTTTTCAGTGACAGTTACAAAGACTCTCAGATTGAGAACAAGGATGGTATAATCACTAGGTTTTCTTCTGTGCATAATATGTCTGTTCCTTCCCTTGGATCATTAAATACACTGAATTAATCATTGATTATCAAAATAAACATTCAATTCATGTCAAATTCTACTAAGGGTTGATAAATTCCTAGAACACCCCTCCCTAGGATATGTTCGTTAAGTGATCATAAAATTGTAGATTCTTCTGGTTATCCTAAATAGTTTTAAAGCATAATCCTCTGCAGGCAAAATTGAATGTTGTCTACTAATACTGAATTGGGTTTGCTATGTCACATTTTAAGATCTATTGTCTTTGAAAATGCATGCTCTTCAATAGTAAGGAAACTTGCACTAGCCATAACGGCATGCATTTCATAATTAGATATTAGTATTCTAGTTTGTATCACTTAGATGTGAAGACAGGTTTTTCAGTGCTGAACAACCCTTTTTGTAAATAAGTGTTTCCTAATATCCAATCTAAACTTATCCCCTTAGGCAGATCAACACTCCCTCCCAACTTGGTGTTGTCTGCAAACTTACTGAGGGTGCACTCAATCCCCTCATCAAGATCATTAATAAAGTTGTTAAATAGAAGTGGCCCCAGTAACAAGCCATGGGGAACACCACTTGCGATTGGTAGCCAACTGGATTTAACTCCACTGACTACAACTCTTTGGGCCCAGCCATCCAGCCAGTGTTTCACCCAGAAGAGCAGAGTGCAGAGTGTATAGCCATCCAGACCATGGACAGCCAGCTTCTCCATGAGAATGTTATGGTGGACAGTGTCAAAAGCCATAGTGAAGTCCAGGTAGACTACATTAATAACATTACCTTCATCCACTAAGGGTCACCTTGTCATAAAATGAGATCAGGTTTGCCAGACCGGATCTATAATTTGTAAACTCATGCTGACTGGGCATGATCCCCTGGTTGACCTTTAACTGATCCATGATATCTTCCAAGATTATTCATTCCATAACTTTCCCAGGCACCAAGGCTAGACTGGTAGATCTGTAGCTACCAGGTCATCTTTCCAGAGCTTTTTGAAGATGGGCATCACATTTGCCAGTCTCCAGTCCTCTGGGACATCCCCAGTTAGCCAGGACTGCCAAAGAATGATGGAGAGTGGCTTGGCAACCACATCCACCAACTCCCTCAGCACTCTAGGGTGCAATCCATCAGGCCCCATGGACTTGTGAGCATTGAACTTTGTGAGCAGGTCCAAAACTATTTCATCATGGATCATGCAGAGCAAAAATGCCTTTATGCAGTAATGCAGCAAAAAACATTTCTTCTAGGACTCCACACAGTATAAGCATTTATTATATAATAAACAATTAATTGTTCTGGAAACACAAAAGTAGAACAGACAGAAGTCATGTGGAGAATGTGTTCATATGCTGAAGATGGATGTGAATGCATACTGAAGATGACATGCTGAACTGATGCACAAGACAAGGGATACTAGATCCTTGTCTCTGCTTGGTCAAGAAAATATCCCCCCCGCACTGAAGTGCTCCTACACAGCAGATATCATTATACGAAGAGCAATAGTAATTGGAGACTCCTTGCTGAGAGGCACTATTTGATAAAATCTGTTAGTCATTCAGAGTAACTGTACAGAGGTTTGCTGCCTTCTGGGGCCCAATGGGTTCTGTTCTTTCCCAGCATCTTGCAAACTTCCAGCTCCCTCACTTCCACAATGGTATGAGAAATTGAAGGCAGAACTTAAATGTTAAGATGAAGAGTTCTGATTCCACAGGACTTCATAGCTTCTAATATAACAAAGTGAGAAATAAAATACATGCTGTTTTTTTGTTTGTTTGTTTGTTTGTTTGTTTATCTTTGTTGTTGTTATTATAGAAAGTTTCAAAAGAAGAAAGGTAGAAAAGAGGAAAGGCAAAACATAAAACAATAGGAAAAAAAGAGTGTGAAAAATGAGTATATTAAGATCAAATATCTATTCCAAACTTCATTTTAAAGCCAAGATTTAGATACGGAGAAGCATCATGGATGTCTGTTTAAAAGGCTATATTCACTTTAAACAAGATGCTTTCTAGTAATCCCTTGTTTTATGGTATTGTTTTCATTGTGAGCTGTTTGAACTGCATTATCCTAGTAAAAAATCACAATACAGGAACAGATGAGAGAATATGTTTTATTCATACACTAAAGGCATCACTTTAAAGTCAAAACAACAACAAAAACCATACCCATCTTCCTGGTCTCCAATCCATTCAATGGAAAGAAAAAACTGAGATTAGATCACTATCAGAGTTTCTTTCAGTGAGTTAAATGAGGAGAGTCTCATTGAAAAGAGCTGTGTTCTTCAATACAGAAGATCATAGAAGATTTTCTTGGCTCTACAGTGAAATGTTCTCATTGTCATTATTGTGCTTAGTAGTGTCAATACCTAATTTTTTCTTCATCTAGACTAAAAAATTCAAGTGTGTCATGGTTTTATGATTTTTGGTTACTGGTATTCCACATCATAATATTATGTAGTACACTGGGAGCTTGTGTGCCCCAGTGGCGCAAGTGGTAGGAATGCCGCCATGCAACACCAGGGCCCGGGGTTTGAATCCCTCCTGTGGTGCAAGTGGTAGAAGTGCCGCTCTGCAGCACAGAGGCCCAAATCCCGGGAGCTGGACTCGATGATCTCTAAGGTCCCTTCCAACCCACACGAGACTATTTATTACTATTACTATTACTATTACTATTACTATTACTATTACTATTACTATTACTATTACTATTACTAAAGTGTTCCAGTTCTGGGTACCTGTCCAGAAGAGGAGAAGAACTACATTCCACAGGGGTCTTCGTGGTCAAAAAGGAGATGATATAACTCCTGTCAAGGTCACCTGATTGGGCTTTTCTATTCATCGCTCTTCTCCTTCGTCTCTCCTTGCTGCTGCCTGTCCTGACTGTGCACATCACTTCAGTATTACTGTAAAGCCTACAGCTATCAGATACTCTTTCATTATATTTTATTTACTAGCTTCAATTCTAATTATAATGCATTATATTGTGATATCTCACATTCTGATACCAAATTTAGTAAATCAGTTTGTTTCTCCTCAGATTGTTGCCGCTGTTTTTAATTATTTTAGGGTCCACTGTTTCCCTTTTCCGTAGGCACAGATTTTGCAAAATCCCTCTGTCCCACTAGTTATGGAACTGGGAAGAACCAGCCCATAAACCGTTAAAAAAAAAAAACAAAAACATTAACAAGTGTTAACAGCTTGTCAAATCTATATAAACAATCAGTTTTCTGAGTTAATATTCAGTCTGGAATTTTAAGTTGTTGTCTTTGTCTTTAAATGACAACCTCCAATTTTGATCCACATTTAACACATTTTCCATCATATCCAAAGAAGTTCTTGTGTCTTAGCTTTGTATTTCAGAACATTCATAAATATGCAGTTCTTGTCTTTTAGATGACCACAGCTTTACAGAGAGAAAAATGTATTAAATCTGGTAGTATTATTTAAAATACATAGAAGGATTTATTAATTTCTAGAAGGATTATTTATCGTTTGAAACAAAGCACTTAAATAAATCAGTTATCTTACATTTAGGCTGATCTATTTTCTGTGTTTTCCTTTTAGCTCACATTTTTCTTACACATATAGGATCACTGAAAATATAGTATGGCAGAAATTTTTATTGAAAAAGATTTATGAACATATGTAAAAGCTACCATTCACAAGTAGACGATGTCAGATATCAAGTATTGCTTCATACAGCATTTACATAGCTACTTTTACATATATAATTTTATATATGCCTTATTCATATTGATTTATTATTAAACATAATTTTTTGTGTCATAAGGAAAAATTCTTACATAGCATATTTTTAGATTACTTTGAAGTTATCACTAGTTTCTACATAACTTTCTATTACATTTTTCCATAAGAATTTTTTTTTTTCCTTTTTCAGGAATTTTTACAAGAGATTTAGATTTATTTGAACCTCTCCCAGTGGTCTATACCTATAACTATATGAAAATAGAATATATAGATGAATATAGTCTTAATCTCTATATAACTTTTTTATCTACAATGACTTTGCATTTTTTTAGAAATTGTATTTAGTACACAATCATGGCTCACTTTCATCATAGCTGCTGAAAAGAACTAGTTTTCAATTTTATTTACTGCATATAGATAGAAAATAGGTAGAAAATGCAGGTAGAAAATATAGGCAGAGCATAGGTAGAACATGCCTATAGTTCAACTTCAACTGATTTACCAGGAAATATTAGATATTGCGTTACCAAGAAAACAATAACAAATTGGTAGCAAAGTGGTGCTGGAAGCAGGAGAGAATGACTTAACAGTAATGATGAATAAAGCTAAAAATAAAAGGGTTTAGCTAAACAGTAGCTAAGCGGAATGAGAGAGAATGATGGGGAGAGAAAAAAAGAATTATTTTATATAGAAAACAGGCTATCCTAGAAATAAGGAGATGAGATCAACAAAAAGGAAAATTCAAACTGAACTTTTGTGGATATCTTGATAGAAAAATGTATGAAGATTTGAAATAGTCTCTTATACATAGTTGTAGAAGATTCACCAGATATTTTCTATACTAGAGAGGACAAAGTACAGGAAAAAAAATAATTGGAGAAAATCCTGCCTTGACAGAGATTAAATTAATAGCTTAATAGGTCTTTTCCGTCTCTAACTTGTTGCTATGAAACTGCCAGAAAAGACTAAATTTAATCTTCTCAGTGTCTTTTATTCTTTTCTACATAAATTATCTTAATCTTTCCTGTGGACTTTCTGCCTTTTCTGTCTCCTTTAACAAAAATTTTAAAAGGGTATTTAAAATGTTTTTATTCTATTTCCTCTTCTTCAACTGCTGATTTTTGTTCTCAGATGAACGAAACATGAAAATGAATTGTGGTTATCTAAGTATTAGAACAGAGTAGGATTTGTTTCATTCAAATATTCTTTCTGAATTTTCAGGATTTTTACTAGGCTTTGTAAAACATAAGACTGCAGTTATAATTCAGAAAAAAAAAATATAATACTTTTGTAATTACTGGTCTTTTAAAAATATTTTATTAAGAAATTCTGGTCAAAAGCAGCAAAGGCAAGCATTTAAAATGTCCACATGATACTGCTGAATTGTCACTGAAATCTTACAGTATATCTTTATATCTTCTTATTGTTCTTTTTTTTGTTTTCAATTGTACATTTTGTTTCCTTCCACCAAAGAGGATGGCTTTATTGCCAATTAATTCCATTATTTTATACTGCCAATGCTTTATTTTCAATTTATCATATAGACATATGAGACTGAAGCTACAAAGCAAGTATACCATCTTTCCTGTGACAGTTTTCTCAGAGAGCTTCAAGAGCCATCATTTTGTCACCCTTTTCACAATGGAATGCTGCAAGGAAAGGGAAAAAATTAATATTGTGCTGTGCCAGACACACACAAAATAAATAGTGTAGTTAATGAGGGAGGGAGAAGGAACAAAACAAACAAACAAACAAAGAAACAAAACCACCACCACCACCACCAACAACAAAAAACAACATTGTATTGTTTTATATACTGCTTTTAATTACTTCATTTTCTCGGGAAAAAAAAAAAAAAAAGGCAAAACAAACAAACAATTGAAAAAACGACCTTGTTTTTGGAGGCCAGAAGTGCAGGTTGCCTTAAAAACTTTTGCTGATGATGACTTACTGGACCTGATATAAGCAAAGGTCATAATTACTGGAACAATTCACTTTTGCTACATAGATGATATTCTGATTTATTGAAACACTGTCAGTTTTATTTATACAGGTTTAGAAAAACTGTCTTTAATACAATTAAAGAAATTTTACCTTTGTTTTCCTTTAAACTGCAATAATGAAAAACAAACAAGCAAACAAACAAACAAATAAGCAACCTTGGAAGTTTTTCCTCTGTTTACTGTTTCAGTACATGCCACTGTTTAATATGTAAGAGAAATCTGAATTTACTTACTTAGGAGATGTGTCTTGATCACATTTAAAATGGCTTACTTGCTAAAAATATTTTTTCTAATGCTGTGTAAATCATATATCTTTGTCTATAATTATTTATTTCAGTATACAAAGCAGAACAAAACAAAGAAACAGAACAAAATAAAACAACAAAACAACTAACTAATCTAACAATCAAAAAAGCAGAAAAGATTTCTGGTGAGAAGGAATTTGATGAGATATTGTTATCACTTCCTTTACTATGTAATTAAATAACAAAATTCTAAAAGTTTGTAATTCTCTGCAAGGCTGTTCTCAAGGACTGCTCCTTCCAGTCTGTATAAATTCCTGGAATTCCTCTGGCCCAAGCGAGAAATCTTTTACTTTGTTGTGTTGAACCTGATTAGGTTTACCCAGGCCCACCTTTCATATGGCCTTATGAGGAGCAGCTGAGGGAGCTGGGATTGTTCAGCCTGGAGAAAAGGAGGCTCAGGGGAGACCTTATTGCTCTCTATAACTTCCTGAAGGGAGGTTGTAGTGAGCTAGGGGTTGGCCTTCTCTCTCATGTAGACAGTGATAGAACTAGAGGGAATGGTTCCTAGCTTCACCAGGGGAGATTCAGGCTGGACATTAGGAAATGTTACTTCTCAGAAAGGGGTAGTCAGGCACTGGGATGCACTGCCCAGGGAGGTGGTGGAGTCACCAACCATGGGAGTGTTCAAGAAACGTTTGGATGTTGTGTTGAGGGATATAAGTTAACTGGGAAGTATAGGTGATGGTTGGACTGGATGATCTTCTAGGTCTTTTCCAACCTTGATCATTCTGTGATTCTGTGATATCTGTTGAGGTCCATCTGAATGGCATCTCTTTCTTCCACAGCGTCAAACACAATATTCAGCTTGGTGTCATCTGCCAACTTGCTGAGGGTGCTCTCAGTTTGAACATCAGTGTCATTGATAAAGATGTTAAAGAGCACTGGTCACAAGAGAGACCCCTGGGGGACACCACTTGTTACCAGCCTCCATCTGGACATAGAACCATTAATCACTGCCCTCTCTGTGGCCTTTCAGTCAATTTCTTATCCTTCAGGTTGTCCACCCATCAAATCCACATCCCTCCAATTTGGAGATAAGGATGTGGTGGGGGACCATGCCAAAAGCCTTGGTCAAGTCCAGGTAAAAGATATCAGTTGCCTTTCCTTTGTACACCAATGCCATCACGCCATAAAACACTCATAGGCGGCCACCAGATTGGTTAAGATTGGCCTTCCCCTGGTGGAGCCATGTTGGCATCATGAATATGAATATGAATATGAATATGAATATGAATATGAATATGAATATGAATATGAATATGAATATGAAAAGACATAATGATGATTTGTAACTTCTTCAAAAGGCCTGCCAAATAAACTTTCTAAAAATATATGACAATTGCCAGTTCTTTAAGTGAGGATGGCACTTTAAAACCATAGCTTAATCATTATTAATTCTTTTAATATTTACTGTAATATCATTAATCCAAGAGTTCTTCTGGAATTAGTGAAGATGCCATAAAAATTTCTAACATTCATTCAACATTAATCACCTGGATCATTTCTTACAAATAAATTTAAATATGCTGTACTGTGTTCCATATTTCAATGCACATCAAAATTACAATTAATGGGAAATATTTTATTTCTTCTGGAAGTAAAAACTGAAATAGTAGAAAGCTATATAGAAACAGTCCAATAGTTCCAAGTTACAAGAAGTCTGAGTCATGTCCTCTTTATTGGTAAAATATTAAGAATGGTGTTGTTAGAGCCATCTTCAAGTGCATGGTTGGTAATTGTTATTGTCCAAATACACCATTCCAGTTTTAGCTAGACAAAAACACAATACAGAGAGATTGCATGAGTTCTGTTATTTTTTATTAAATAATGATGCATATGAAGATTGCTTCAGGAATAGAGATGAGACTTCAAAGTTGTGCTTATTTTATGATAACATATAGGTTATTCATATACTTGAAACTCTTTCTGAAGAAAATATGCTAAGACTTAATAGTCCTCTCTTTTGGGATACTTGGAGAAGTCTTATGTCAGTCTTGTACCTTAGAGTGGAAGAGATACCCTGAGAGAGACTAAGGCAACAAATGAGGCCAGATGCTGACCAATTGTTTTATTACAAATTATAAGCAAATAAAGAATGTGGGAAAGATAGGGAAGTTAGTGAACAGTTTATATACTGGGGATTGTCACGATCATGGATCCAGTGATGTCTTCATTGGTCATTAAGTGGGGGGCAGCAAGTCAGTTAGCAACATCTTATTGACTTGCATGGCTACAGTTCAGTGGAAGGGGTACCCCCTTTTCCTTGGAACCACTCGGTGGCTCCTCAGTGCCACTGTAAAAGCTTTGAGAGAAAAAAAATTGTTCCAGATTATCACAAGGGGTATTAACAATAATAAAACTTCATTTAAAAAGTAATAAATGCTGATTAATTTATTTACTGCCGCGTGACACAACTTCTGCCAGCTAACCTCCCAGTACCTGAAACAATTTCAGGAATATACATGGTTTATTTCCTTTAACAATATTAATGTTATATGAATCAGTTTATCAACTGCTTAGTCTCAACTTTAAGTCTTCATTAAACTATTAACAATCTTTTTTTTCCCTTTTTTTAAAAAAAAATTATTTATACTCACAAGAAAATATAGACAATATGAAATGCTTGAAATCTATATCGCTCTTCATTATTTTTTCCCCTTTCACATTCCTTCTGAATTTACTGCCTCCTATATAGATCTTAATTTCCTTTTCAGATGAATTTCACTTGGAACGAAATAGAAAAATAGTGGAAGTGGCCCTGTCTGATCTAGCATGCTAAAAATAGATCTTAATTTTTTAAGAACAACACAAACAATCTCTTTCAAGGATAGAAAGGACAAAGAAGACAGAAAACACAGACTTTAACATCATCCTTTTATATATCTCAAGTGGTAAAAAACAGTGGCTTCACACATTCATAAGAGTGTGTGCTGGTAAATACTCGGGACCTTTTTGAGCCTAGCTTTGCTATAGACTGCATTTAAACATAAATTATAAGCATTTTTTGTTGTGTGTGTGTTTGATCCTTTATAAAACAGAGAACATAATTTGAAAATATTTCTCCCTACCACAGTTATGCACCATTTTATCTGAAAAAATGGAGGGTGTTTTTCAGGCAACAACTGCTCATTGCTATTACCATTCCACTTTCTATTCAAGAAATACTAGTGACAGGAGTTGATGTAACTTTTGAGAATTTTATGCTTGCTTATCTCTACTTACTGAACTAATAATTGAGTCTGACTATTCTCTGATCTCACCACAGAAGCAACTGTTGACGCTAGTATATCTGGATATCTAGTTTAGTGAATTTTGGTTAGGGATCTGAGTGAGCTATTCCAAAAAGACATATAGATCACTGATTTCATAAAACAGAGCTGAGATTGCAGAACTTTGAAACTGGATATCTTATTTACTTTTTCACCGCAAAGAGGTCAGAAAACTTTAAAAATGCTTTTTAATTAGGACTTAAGAATTTGACTAAGACAGCAATTGGAAACCTAAGTGAGCTGGTTGGCCATAAGAGTCTAGAAACTCTGGAGTACTAAATGTAAGGATGTTTATATAATCGAGAACTCCAGCTTGGCAGTTGACTGTTAAGCAAATAAACGTCTAAAAGAACTAGATTTATAGGAAACTTCAGAAACTCTTGGAAATGAAATATTTTTAATAAGTAAAAATGTATTTGAATGAAAAGCCCCCAGAACAAGCAAGTACATTCCGCTAATTTTCTTTTATCAAAATGCACTTAGCAAAGTCATCTGTAAGCAGTTCCTGTTTTACACTTGGCTTATATCATGCTAAACTGTGATTTTAACTTAAATATACCTAATTATACGTGAACTCATGTATGTGTTATGTTTTCTTACAATTTTAAAATTATTTTCTGCAGAATTTTAAATACAAATGTTGAATTAATTTTTGGTAAACAGATATTTGTCTGCCAACATTCATTTTTATCTGTCTCAAAATCTAAAGCAAGAATGTTTGGTGAAATTATTTGCTAGGAAGCTCAGATAAAACTGCTAATGAGTTTCTGCACCATACAACTGTTGATGTTTAATGATTTGAATAGCTGTGCAATACTGATACAAACAAAAGAAGTCCTCAGATTTCCGGTCTCAAAATAATTTCAGTAAATGAAACTGCATAAACTTTCATGATACTGGTATATTTGAAAATTGTTCTGTTTAGTCTGTAGATTTTAACAATATTCTGACAAGTTCAAGGCAAAGACATAATGTTTTTAAATATGTCATCAGGATAGATTTTATTTTTCTAATGGAAAACAAAAGTACAAATACATAAAAAATAAAAATAATAATATGTACAAATACATTAAAAAAAAAATCAGTGCTGTTTCAAATCAAACATCAAACTTTCTTCTATTTAGGAAAGTACAACACACAAAGCACTGAAAGCAAGATGACACTGAATTTATTTTTTTTAATTCAGATGTGCCAAAATAGTTTTTAAAAAGTAAATTCTAAGTTACCTAGTTAGATTTTTTTATATAGTTATAAAATCACAAAACTTAGTTGAATTTTTTTTTGGTGGATGAGTTAGTTTCTTCTTGACAGAATATGTAACTGAATTGGAGAGAAGGTTTTGCTAAGACTGAAGTAGAGAGTAAAATTATTTCAGGTAACATCTTTGCAAGTATATGGTTGACTTACACTGATCAGTTTAAATACTAGTTGGTGATATGAACAGTAACATCTATTTATTCTTGAAAATTGGAAGATGTGCTTTTCATGTTAGGGATGAGTTTCACATAGGAAAAAATTTTCTAATTTTTTTTTTTCTTTTTGTTTATTTCATAGAAATAATAATCTTTTGGTGAAAAAAATTCAGACATGACATTTTTCTTTACAAAGTTGATAACAACCTGTGTTATGCTATAGTTGTAGTAGTAGAGAGTAGTAGCTTAGTATTTGTTAAGCATAATCCATCCTTAGGTGTGAAGATACTTTCACTATATATGCATATATATATACACACACATATATATATTTTATTTCCCATTGATTTAAACTTCTCTGAAGACAAGATAATCACTTCCACTGCTCCGTTAGCATATTTTGGAGTCTATCAACTCTACTTATGAACATCATATACAGAAATATAGCCTCTTTTAAATACATAATTATTCACTGATTTGAGACTGAACAAAATTATCAAGTTACAGTCTGAAATCTGTTTAAAAATTTTATTTGTTTTTCTCTAACATATTTTCTTTGCAGAGAGTGATAGTGTAATTGAATAAGGCTACAAAATCTGTGTATCTCTGGGATACCAAAATGTCACAGCAAAATATTTTCTTTAAATGATGGGCAGTTAACTCTATCAAAAATATATGCCTAGAAACATGAAGGGAAAGATTACCAAAGGCAAATCACACTAGCTTTCTCTGCATATAACAAAATAGTTTGCATGCAGCTCAGAAGATATTCCCTGAAGTACTAAAGATTCTGAAACTACTGTGCAAAAACACCGAAGACATGAATAATTTTTACTGCTATACAGAAACGAAGGAAAGAGTAATATTTGAGTCTTCCAACACCACCTTCGTCTTCCCACTAATAACCAGTTCTTTTCTTCTAAGAAGCAGGCTGAGGAGTGAGAGGCTTAAATAAAATATCATCTTTGCTGGCAGAAAGGTTTGTTGTTCTTCTCATTGTTATTTTTTGTATAATAATCAACCTTTGAAAGTAATAAGTGTGTACAGTCAACAAAGTACAGTCAGAAAGAGTATTGTAGTGAGATAACAAAGGAACAGAGAATAAATGCTCACCCATATCCAAAGATTTAAACTCACTGTCATGGTTTGATGATTTTTGGTTACTGGTATTCCACATCATAACATCATGTAGTGCACTGGGAATTAAAGTGTTAATGCTCCAGTTCCGGGTACCTGCCCGGAGGAGGAGAAGTCTCCAGGGGACTTTGCGGTCAGAGAGGAGACATAACTCCGGGCAAGGACACCTGATTGGCCTTTTCATCTCGGAGCTCCTCTCCTTCACCTCTCCTCGCCGCTGCCCATCCTGACTGCGTGCATTGCTTCAATATCAGTTCAAGGCCTTCAGCTATTTGGAAAGTCTCTCTCTCTCTCATTATATTTGATGTATTAGCTTCAGTTCCAATTATATTGTATGATAGTGTGTTATCTTGCATTCCAATACCATATTTAGTAAATTAGTTTGTTTCTCCTCAGATCGTTGCCTCTGTTTTTAATTATTTTGGGGTCCCCTGTTTTCTGGAGGTGTGGATTTTGCAAAATTCCTTCAACCCATATACCGCTGACATTCTGAAAACCTCCACAAAGGAGGGACCTCCAGTGTTACCCTGTTCTCCTATGGTTCAACCACCCCCAGCCCTCAAACTGGCGCCATCATCTCGCCAGGACCATCAGCTACACTGACACCACTATGATGTATAGCAAAATAACGTTTATTGTGGTGCAGATGGCACCTTAAATACATATTAAATGTATATTTATTAAATATATATATATATATATATATATATATATAAATTTTTATATATATATTTATATATATATAAATATATATATAAAATATATATATATATATAAATTTATATATATAAATTAAATATAAATATAAATGTATATTTATTAAATATTAAATAGTATATTTAATGCTTAATATTAAATAAATATTAAATACTAGCTTCATCTATGCCCATTAAGCATGCATCAAAAGCATGCACCAATTTTACATCACAGAGCAGGGAGAGTCCTGTTGCGTCACAACCTTAAAAATGCCTCACAAATGCCTACTACAACAGAGCAGAATTCTCAATCATAAGAAATAATTTATGGGTTTATCATAGGACCTACAACAATAACAAGTATTAGGATCAATTATGGCAGATAGTACTCTGTTGTTTGCTTGAGCATCCACTAGATAGGATTGTCTCACAGATCTTTTTCATTATTACTACAAAGCTTGGAGAATAGGATTGGCAGTATATTTGATCTAAACATCTGTTCAGAAATTTTAATTCTTTCTTTGACGTCAAACTGACTTTTCAAAGGACAAAACAAATATGATCTCTTTTCAAGTTATTTTACTCATTTAAAACATCATTAGCCTGACCTAAACAGAGAAAGTTTCCCTCTATCTCTAAATTATGCACAACTCGTTCAAATAAAGTATATATTCAAATTCATCTTAAGCAAGTTCAAAGAGCAACTCTGCACTTCGCAGCATGCAGTGTCTCATGTTCATATACAGCTACGTGGGCGAAGAAGACTGAAGGCTTTTCATATTGTCCTGGCTAACTTGAGGGCAGAGATGATTTTCTTCATAGTGTCTGGCATGATGCTATGTTTTGGCTCTAGGAGAAACACCAGTATTTTAGTTATTGCTGAGCAGTGCTGCACAGAGCCAGGGTCATATCAGTTTTTCTACTTTCTTGCCAGCAAGTAGGTTGGAGAGACATTTTTGGGGTGCAGCTTTAATTTATTTTAAAGATCTTTCCCCCTGACAGTGTCTCTCTAGAAACTACTTTCACCCAGATGAAGCTTTCCTGGTAGTCAGAGGAAAAAGCATTCTAGACTGTTCTGAAGTAGAGCCTTTCTGTGCCATTTACTCTTATAGCCAGAGAACCTGGTCTCTTTTAATTTTCAAGTACGGATGTAGGATCAGATAATCATATACTATTCAATATTAAAGTAAGGTGGAAAACATTTGAATTTATGGAAATTAATCTGTTCCTAGGACTTCATAATAAGACTGATAAGAAATGTGCTGAGAATAATTCAAATGAATTTAGAAATAACTGGAAGGTGTAAAATTCAAATTATTATAGTAATTCAAGCTATTGTAATTCTCAGGGAAATCACATTTTAGACTGAACTTCTAATTTTTTTATACTTACCACTTTTTATTGCTGAGGTCTTTAAATATTTACTATTGACTTAAACTTGTCTTTGGAAGTAAACATATATTCTGCCTTTGTCCATAATTTTGTCAGAAGCAATCTGGAATATTCTTAACAACTCAGTTTTAAATGCATCCTTATAAGTATCTACATTATGAGTATATTCTTGCTGAAACTCTAAAAAGCTTAATGTGATAAAGACTTCGTCCTCATAAAATTTCTTCATGGAGCCCGGGCCTATGGAGTAATGATCAAGTAATGATCAAGAAGTATGTTTGATCAAATTGATATTACACATCATAATATGGAGAACTCTGTTTCATCTGCAAGAACAGATCACAATTAATCTGAAAGGCTCATACTATCACTATTTTTTTCTTTTTCTTTTTTTCTTCTTCTTCTTCTTTTTTTTTTTTTTTTTAAATCAGCACCCCAATTATGTTATTCAGTTGGAAACTATATATATATATATATAGCATATACATATATGCTAGTTTTATCAGTTTATATGTATATGTGTATATAGATGAGGAAATAATGCAAAAACTTTTGCATGGATATCATCTCATAAATGTAACTGCTTACATCTAAGCTAGATATCTAATATTTTCTGGCCTTCAGAGAAAAACAGGAATTTATATTACAAAGCTGTTTTTATCCTAAAGAAATTGTCTGAAGTGCTATACAAATAATCATCCTTAATTTATTTCTCCAGACAGAAGTTTTGGGTCGCCTATCACATAAACTTTACAATGTAGGTCTGTAAAGCTGGAATACTATCATGGCCATAGTATTCAAATATTTCAGGATAATCTTGACTAACATTCATGAAAACTCAGAAACTGTAAATATTATATTATTTAATGCTAGAATTGTTTGCCCATTGCTTAAGATGTTTTTCAGTGCTAATTACACAGAGTTAACTTCTATTTCACATTACTATGGATTTGGATAAGGCAGAAGGTAAAATCCAGATGTAAACATTGTCAAAGTAGCTTAATTCTTTGGATGGATAGAGGAAACGTGGCTCCTATGCTTAGCAATTTAGTATAAAGCCTTAAATCCCTGTGCAAAGCCAGAAACAATCATCATGAGATGTTACAGTATGTGTCTATTTCCCATATTTCTATGGGTCAGAGCAGTCGCTGCTCCAGGTGCAGTTCCTCTTTGTGTGTCACAAAGGAAAATCCCAATCTGAATCCTCCGAAGTCTTCTCTCAGACCTTACTATCATAGCTCCATCTCTATTCTTTCTTCTTCCTTGGATGACTTTGGTCATTACCTTAGGCTTGAGTGCGGAAATATTCGATTTTAACTGCAGAGCTTAAAATACTTGGTCAAGTTATACTGAATCAAGATGTGTTTTGAGGAACAAAACAATGTTTTCTCCTTAATATAGTATTCTGAAAAAAGAAAAGATTACATTAAGAATTATGCTTTTGATTAGCAGACTAACTGTAATATTCATTTGATCTTAAAAATTAGGTTTGTTGGTGACACGTGGTTTTCCATATATTTTAAATAAATAAATAAATAAATAATAAAATGTATTTCTGGCAAATTTAGGGAATATGATCAGAGGTCCTATCAGATTTGTCTTATGTAGTAATGTCACTGACAAAAATTATAAATCTTTAAGGCAATACTATGCATCTGTAAAGTCTATCATGAGTAGCTTCTTCAGTGCTTACAACTGCTGTAGTAATAATAAAACAGGCCATAAACATGACAACTGGTGCTCTGTTCTGAGATCCCCTAAATTCTGAAACTGTACATGTATTGCTGAAAATACTTTTCACAAATCTAATTCAACTTTAATCTTTACATATTGACATTTTCAGAAGAGATAACAACTAAGTGGAGAAGTCATTTTATAAAAGCCTAACAGGGAAAATAAAAAGAAAATATATATATATATTGATGACAACAAGCACCTTAGGAGTCTAACTAATTTGATGGAAAACAAGAGATGACTGTGAAAAGACAACAGCATGCAGTCTATTAAGTTTAGACATATTCTTTTATTGAGCACAGGTAGATGGTTTAAGAAACAAACTGTCAAAGCCATCAATGGCTGCAAACAGTGAGAACAACTGAGGTGGATACTGAACAAAATATTAGGAAAAAAACAACAACAACAAAAAAAAAAAACAAACCATAAAAACCAGAAAAGATACAGGCACTATTTTTCCCTACAGATTTCAAAGCTGTGACAATAATTTATCATTCAAATTGCAACAGAAGATTTGTCAAGTTACTTTTGTCTTATTCAGCTCTATCAAAATGCATAGATAATGAAATTCTGGTATATATTTAATTGTTATTTAATGGGGTTAAAAGACAGTAATGTAAGCAATATAATGAAGTATGTTGTTTTGCTCAGATGTCTCATGTTTCTTTTTCTCTCATGCTTTCTACTGTGTACACAGTACATATTTATATAGCTTACATAATATAGTAAAATGTATACCTGCATTCAAAGGGAAATGGTATGACAGCTGTGAAGGAGAAGATAATTTCATAATATATGATTATGGTGAATTGTCAAAGAAGGAGGTATAAATATTTAAGAAAGTTAGTCATAAGGTTTCTGTAAAGCAAATAGCTTCTGTATCTTAACTCATGTCTGAAGGAAAGGATAGTTAAAATGAATGCTCTATTTAGCTAAAACAATATTTTAACATCAGTCAGTGTCTATTCAGTACATTTTCTAAATACCAACACTTTCATATCTAATCACAGAATCATAAAATACCTGAAGTTGGAAGGGATTGAGTCTAAATCCTGCCATAGGATCACTCAGAAATCAAACCATATTTCCAAGAGCACTGTCTGAAAAGTCCTTGAACTCATCCAACTTGGTTCTGTGACCACTTCCCTGGGAATCCTGTTCCAGTATCCAACCACACCTTCAGTGAAGAACCTTTCCCTAACCTTCACCTGACCCTCCCCAATGCAACTCCATGATGTTCCCTTGGGCTCTGTTGCTGTCAGGAGAGCAAAACTCATTGCTGCCCCTCGGCACCCCTCATGAGGAGCTTCAAGCTGCCATGAGGCCATCCCTCAGCCTCCTCTGTTCTGGGCTGAACAAAGCAAGGAGCCTCAGCTGTTCCTCCTAAGTCCTCCGACCTTTTACCATCTTTCTTGCCCTTTGAACAACTCCTTGGGAAAAGGACATGCTTTTTTAAAAAACAAGAATATAATGGAGTTAATTGTTTTGTTTGATATATCTTGCATATTCTTTTCCTCCTGAAGAGTATAATACAACCCTTAACAATTTCAATATATTGTTTCTGTTGACATATGTCTTTTCCCTTTATGTTCAAAGTAATATCAAGAAAACTACTTGACTACTGTTTGTGTCTGTTTTTTAGGAACGGTGTCACGGTATACTATTACAAAGATCCTAACTGTCCCAAACATGGAGAATTATGGTTATGGGATATGATATTAGGTATTCTCAGGAAATGAGAATTTGCTAGATACAGCAGAGGAAGAAGCTGAAAAAACTCACAGGTAGTGCCATGAGGGATGGCCATCTAGATTTCACAGATGGTTAAGGGGATTTATGTGGGAAATGGCCAGGCTTCACAAGCAATGAAAGTAGAGTATTGCAGATGCTCAGATGCTCAGAGCAGAAAAATACTGGAAGACCAACAGTACACATGAAGCTTTCTCAGTAGTACTGCATAAATCTAAGCTTACCTGTGTAACTAGCAGAAATAATAAATTCAGATAAAGGTGTGGTACAATCAGTGTTAACAACCAGGGCAGATACAAAGGCTGAGAAATGGCAAACCATAGATGTGTATGCACTTTCATATTCACTGAACATACATAACTAAGGTCACTAAAAGACTTCTCAGATCTGAGCAATGTAGATTCTAATAAAGTCTTTACTATCTCAGGTGACAGCAATTTTCAAAGAGATGGCTGCCATTTACTTTAAAAATATTTCTATTACTTAACCAATTTAGAGTACATGTCAAAACGTGCTACACCACTCACTGTGAGGATGATAAAAAGAACCATACTGTGAGAAAGAATTAGCCCTTAAATGGTTTTGAAAATCTGATAGTTTGATATCTAGTAAGTCCCATTAAATTTTGTGTGAAAATGCTTAAGACAATACTTTGTAATTCACCCTCCTATACACTGAGTCTGAATTTATTCTGATTTTCAGAAAAATACTGTTTCCAGAGAAATAATTACATTTACAGATTTAAAAGCAGTTTAGTTTTCCATTTGTCTTAGTTTTTATTCCTAAAAGCAAAAACCAAACCAAACAAATCAAAATAAAACAAAAAAACAAAAACAAACAAAACCCTACAACCCTCAAATATTGCTGTTTTTGCAAATAAAGAATTAGGTGATGGTTTTCTAACTTAAGAACTCTATGAATGCAAAATTATTAATTTATTTAGAATAGTTCTTGCATTTTACTAGTAGTAGCTATAGCTTGGAAATAATCATTACAAGTAGTAGAAAGAATGTTTATATTCTATTTAGGATATTCTTAGTGGGTTATTTGAAAACAGTATAAATCTGTACTGCTTTATTGCAAAAATGTTTCTTTAAGCAAAATATTCAAGGAACTGATATGGAACATTAGAAGAGAAATAAAAACTTCCACAAATCCTGTAAAATCTTTCATAATCACGTGATATAGAAAACAACTGAGTGCATTATACTTTTCCATAGCCCATATTCACCTAAATATATTATGTAGAATTCATCTCTTATAACTTTAACTTCTACAGTGTCAAGGTCTAAATTTGGGCATATCACCCGCGGCTTTTTTCTCCTTGCCTAAGTAAAGAAAAGTACTTTCTAGAGGACAGTGTATTTCATTCCAAACTAAATATTTAATAAAGAGTGACTCTGTCACCAAGTATCAAGCTCCATCAGAATGCACTACTTTGGTGTTAGCCATTGGGAGGCTTGACCAGCTGGTAGTGCTCCACTGGGACAGACTGTCTTGCAGGCTTATACCTTAAACGCAGGCACTGTAGTCTAACAATGTACAGAAGTTGAGAACAAAATTTTGCATTACAACAACTTAATGAGTTGTTTGCACCCAGTTCTGCTAGGTGCCACGGCACAGGCAAAACTTAGGGTTCAAAAGCATTTTCCACTGTGATCATGTTTAATATAGTTCTGAAGGAAACCTTTCATATTTAAGTAATCTGTGTGTATTGTCCAAACTGCTTTCTCAGAAATTTTCTACCCAAGAGTACTTTCAACTCGTACAGAATGCTTTTGAGAAATCAGCAGTCTTTCTTCACTAAGAAAAAGTGCAAGATTTTAGGTGCAATCAAAATCTCTGAAGGAATATCTTGCATTTGACAGCCAAAGGTCCTCAACCCTTGAACAGGCTAGCTGATGTATCTTAAGCATAACAAGACTTTGAGTCCCTGCTCCTCCTGCAACTATGTAGCAGATGCTGATGTTGCCCAAAAGTCAGAGTTCTGAAAACTAAAACTTACAGTCTATGAAAAACTAAGTATTATGATATTCGTAGTCTCTGTCGAGGAAATGATAGAATAAAAGCCCTCAAAGTTTCAGTTGAAAATGCCTTTCAGCTATGACTGCTGTGAAATTTAACACAGCCGTAAAAGAGTGTATGGAGGCCTGTTGCAAAAACAGAAAGTTCCCAGAAAATTTCTGGCTGCTATGCCAGTATCTGTTACAGAACAATAATCCTTTGCAATGCACTGCTGAAGCTGATAGGCAGACAGTGTTGTCATTAGAGTTTTTAAAAAGTTCGATTTATCCTCTTTCAGATTCAACAAATTTTAAAGAAAACTAAACTTATCTGATATTTAACCACTGACCTTGATACTGCCTTCAGACTTGCTGAGGGTACAATCTCAATGTCCACGTCACTGAAAGAAAGGTTAAATAGCACTAGTCCCAGTAACGACCCCTGAGGAAACCGCCACCACAGATTCCCACCTGGACACTCATACATTCAACTCCATGAGTGTGATCATTCAGACAATTCATTATCCACTGATTGGTCCATCTGTCAAACCTTATTTCTCCAATCAAGAGACAAGGATTTGAGATATTTAGTTGGTCCTGATATCTGTAAAATACTTTAGTGATAATGGTGTGCAGAATCTTTACATTATATGTATCTTACCAGATAGAAAACGTTTTTATTCTATGTACTCTAATTAGTAAGTGTGTTGAGAATATACAGCATGACTAATTTGATCTGTTAGCAAGTTGAATTCCAGGCTTGCTGTTTTATTTTCATGCACTACGAGAGAAGCAAATACACTATTGTGTTCTATTGTGTCATATAAATAGTGTGAATTAAATATAAACCATACAGAACACTAAAATGCCTACTGATTGTAACAGTGAGCTTGAAAGAGCATGAACATCCAATGCTAATTATTCAACTGTTCTTGCAGAAATTATTACAAAAGTATTCCTTATCAACAGACTACTCCCTTTTTATTGTTTTTGTTGTCAAAAGCATAAAAGAATGAAGTAGGACAATGTTACTCAAGGCTTTCCTGGAAATCTTCACCTTTGAAAAGTAGAGGCATGAGAGTTGGCCATAGAGTAGACTTTGATGCTCTTATGTTAGTGTTCATAAACCTACCTTGACAGCACCAACATATAACATTCCATATTATACTTCCCAAGATTTTGTCCTGAAATTGCTATTATACATATATATAGAGAGATACTTTCAGTAACTACTGCCCCTGTTCAGCTGTAGTTTACTTTTGACAAATATTAGATAAATCCAACAGTATTATGAGGCTATATATATATATATATATATATAGACACGTTTTGATTTTTTCAGAGTTCAGAAATAAATCTATTTGGATGCTTTCACAATTTGTAGCTTCAAAAATAAAGCTTTCCCTTTCTTTATAGCAATACTGACAGTTTTGTCATTGAACTGTGCCAGTACTACAATCTCTGTTGTAATTGCAGGACCCTGAGAAATAAATGACAGTTATATCAGGAGATCAGCAAATGGCTCTTCCAACAGCTTCTTCAGTGCTTCAACTGACAGACCAACTTTACACTGAAAAAACTCATATATAGTACTGGTTGGAAAGGCAAGATGCTGATGACAGTTTAGTGGCAGAACAGAAGTGTAAGGGGCATTAACTTCCTTTCAATCTTAGAATGTTGGGATGTAGTACAGATTTCCCTTTTTGGAAGATGTGATGGAATGTTATTCAGAACCTAACAATGATCTTGTAACTATAGGTCTGTTTATTTAAAGGAGGACTACTTTTCTAAAAATAAATATAGAATTTATATCTCATTTTTAATGCCTTTTTAAAAGTATTGTTATATTTCTATGTGTTCTACATTTTAATGAATTTTTCTCAAGACTGAAACCTCGTAGCCATGCTGTTGCATTGTTGTGTGTTTTCTTGTTGTTGGTATTAATGGTGATTTTTTGTATTAATATTGGAAAAGTAAAGCCATTTTTGCCTAAGAAACATTTAGTTTTGACTAAGCTACTCCATAAATATTTTTTTCCTAAGTCATGTACAATTACCAGAATTGGTTTTGCAGACTCATCTTCACAGATAAAGAGTCATAGAATCATAGAATGACCCGGGTTGGAAGGGACTTCAAGGATCATGAAGTTCCAACCCCACTGCCTGGCAGGGCCACCAAACTTCCATGTTTACTAGATCATGTTGCCCAGGGCCCTGTCTAACCTGGCCTTGAACACCTTCAAGGACGGGGCATCCACAACGTCCCTGGGCAGCCTGTTCCGGGACCTCACTACTCTCCTAGTAAAGAACTTCCCCCTAACATCCAACCTAAATCTACCCTCTTTCAGCTTAAATCCATTTCCCCTTGTACTGGTATTATCAGCCCTTTTGAAGAGTTTGCTCCCCTCCTGGATATAGGTTCCCTTCAGGTACTGAAAGGCTGCAATGAGGTCACCCTGCAGCCTTCTTTTCTCCAGGCATCTTCATAGGGGAGGTGCTCCAGTCCCCTGATCATTTTCGTCACTTTCCTCTGGACCCTTTCCAACAGCTCCACGTCTTTCTTGTACTGAGGGCTCCATACTTGGACACAGTACCCCAGATGGGGCCTCACAAGATCAGAGTAAAGAGGCCACCCCTCTCCTGATGGAGCCCGGGATACCGTTTGCTTTCCTAGCAGCAAGCTAGGTTCCTCACTAGCTGCTTCCTAGCTTCCTCACTGCTGGCTCATGTTAAGTTTCTCGTCCATCAGTACTCCCAGGTCCTTCTCTGCTGAACAGCTCTCAAGGATCACTCCTTGATTTTGACTATATCATAATCTCATAACATTGCCATCTCTTCATTCAGACAAAGGAAATGAAGAAAGTTTATTTCAGTTTATGCTCATTGTTTTTTAGTTTCAGAAATCAATATGGAGCAAAGGAGAGTGATGCCATATGTCCCAGATTGGTGAAATGAGACGATCAATGATAAAAGTTCAGAATTGCCTCATAAGCAGTACTGAAGGCCTTCCCATGGACATATTTTAATCTCAGAGACCTTGAAATGTAGAAACTGCTTAAAGAATAACAGCCATTTATAATGCTCCCTATGTTGATGTGTCACAGCATCTTCTATCTCTTAAAATTCACCTCGGAAGGAATAGGATTTTGTCAGTGATTTGGTGTAAATCTGAAGCTGCTAGTCCAGAGGAACTGTCAACAAAGGATTGCTAATATGATTCACAGACTGGATCTACCATCTGCAAATGAAACTGAGACTTACCCTTCAGTACTGCTGAATATAATGACATACTTTATTTGGTCTCTGAACTCAAAAAGAGAGGGCCGGAGAGTAGAGAGAATCTGCTTCATTTCTGAAAGACTAAACAGAATCACCTCTGTAAGCAATGGCAGGTTTTTAAGATTATGGAGGAAGTGAAACAACCTGGGCTCCCGCAGAAACACCTCCCATCAAATATGACATTTATATGCACAAGCACTATATTCTTTTTAGTAGCAGACAAGTGTCTAATTGAACATTAAAATAATTGCTAACAATTATTTTAGTTGAATTCTGCAACTGACTGAAAGCAGTTCCCTTTACATTAGGGATGTTGTGATATGCAAGCAAAATCAATAGAAAATGTGGAATTTACAAATAAAGAAGCAACTATGAACATATTTGAACAGGACATCAAAACTAAGAAAATCATCCAAATAAATATATTACAAATAAACTTGAAGTGGAAACCTGTCATCAGTTCAGCCATTTTTTTTTTTTCCCCATGTAGATCAGATTTGGTTTTGTTTGTTTGTTTTTTTCAATAAAAACACTTCTGTTTGCCTACTGTTCATTTGAAGAACTCTCAATTCTACAGATCTCAAAAGCTGGTATCTCACAAAAACTGCTTATGGGGAAAAACAAACTAGTGGTCTATACATCTTTTGTTCATGAAACAAATTTCTTCTACATTATTCATCATCTTGACAGACAAATGGTCTACAGTTTTTCTACTTTATTTTTCTGTTGTAACAAAATCAAACAATTCTGAGAACTGTCTGATGGCAAAAAGACGCTTAAGTAGCAGAATACATGACCATAAGGAGATAAACAGGGAGCAAAAGTGACGGAATGTAGTAGCAGGAACTTCCCTTTTTCAACTCAGTTTGAATGTTATGTCAGCACTGTATCATTACATCCCATCTCATGTGACTACTTGAAAGGTGTAAGAGATTCTTTTTTACCATTAACTCAAAGCTTGCTGAAGGACACAGATGAACAGGTCCAAACAAGTCCTGAGAATCCATTGTCTGAGGGACACAGATGGACAAGGCCTGGGACAATCAGAGAGAGATAAACCACAGAGGATTGGCCGTGAAGTGGTCTTTTGTGTGGGCTTATCTCGAGGAAGATAGCCATTGCCGGGGGTGCTGTACATGACTCTTACCCAAGCACCCAGGAATGTCACATAGGCAGGAGTAAGGAGGATAAAAGAGGGATCAGAAACCATGAAGTTAGGTTTTCTGCCATCAGAATCCTCACAATGTGATTCTTGTGTGCTGAAGAAGAACAAGGAGGTATCTGGCTTCAGATCCCTTGCTGCTGCTCTGCTACTGCCAATGGACTCTCCTGGGCCTGCTGCGTGAGACCCTGCTGCTTCCTCTACCACCTGCTCTGCACTGCACTGGCTTGCTGCTTGTGGCCAGCCACTCTGCCGCTGCAGAGTGTTTAAACAAACAAACAAAAAAACCACTCAAGTCAGAAATAATTAAACTTCTTAAGCAATTAAAAATCACAGAAAAAAAAAAAAAGATTTTTTTGAAGTACACTTCTAACAGAAGCTTCTATCCAAGACAAAAGGAAAAAAAAAAAAAAAAGATAAAGAAAAAGAAATTCAAAAGAAATTCAGCTACATTAATAAGGAATCAGAAATTCATACATCATTAGCTGCTAGTAAGTTTAAAGTTCTTAATGATCAGTACAACATTCCCATGAGGTCAATGTTATACTAAGTTGAAAAAGTATAAGAGTGGTAGTTTACATAAATTCTTTTACAGTGGATTTTAATTTTCTGTTTGATCCACAAAAATTTAATCTTTTCCTTCAATTCAGCATTTTAGTACTCCTGTAAGAGCATATTATCTGAACATTATTCAATCTGAGTCTAGGATTATAATGATACTTCTAGTATTTAACATTTAAATGAATAAATTAGTAACCTAACTCTGAACAGCTTCCAATTAAAAATAAATAAATAAATAAAATTAATAGTATTAAATTAAGTTTTCTTGATTCTTGAACTTAGAAACAATCTTAGGTAAATATTATATCTTTGAAAGACATATCAAGGCATCTAGCTGTTTCTACAGAGCACTTTGTAATCTTAGGACAGCTGGACTTCAACATTAAAGCTATGTTTATACTCATTTTCAGTTTGATCTTCAAAAAGTTTATCTGGATTCAGGAATTAGGATAGAGCTTTCAATTTCCGTAATAGTATAATCTTATGCCCTATGCCTTTTTACACAATCTAGTGTAGCTAGGCTAGTGTAAAGCTAGGCTCTACCCCTTCCAGTCAAACAGTGAGCCTGAACCAACGGGTGAGCTATGAGAGTACAAGAGTGCCTGGAGTGAAGGGGGATCTGGAGTCACCCTACTTCCATGCAGTCTGAGTCTGCATGCGTTCCTCCCTTCTGCCTGACACTTTCTCTCTTGCGGTGCAGCTGTCATTGTCCTCACTTGTCTTACAGTCGTGTAGCAAGTAGGAAAATAAAGATATATAATTTCAGGTACCTGTGCTCCAAAAGTCAAGCAGGCAGCTACTATGACAATGAATCAGTAAGAAAAGTACCTTACCAAAATACTATTTACCTCCTCACACTCAGATATTTTTAATTCTCTCCTAGAAAAGACTCATATGAGGATACAAAGTGATTCAAAAGGCATCAACATGCTTAACAGAGATGATTCAGGCTGAGGCCCTGGAATTTCACTACAATGACCATCAACTAACTTGGCATTTCTTCTCTTTCAGTACTGCTATTAGCCTCTTGAGATAAATTTAACTGCTTCTTGTGTCTTTCCTGCCCAACATGAAACCACGCTGCCTTACACCAATGGCTGCTTAACTCTTGGAAACCTACTTCTATGATTCATTGTTCTTTCATTTTAATTATTTACAGACTTTTGCCTTGTACAGTCTAGAAGTATTCTTTGTGGGAAGATAGATAAAGAGTGAGTCCTTATTCACCCTTGGGCAGACTGTGACTCATTTTCTATGGCAGTTTCAACATACATTTGTTTACCCTGTTTGAAATGAAAAGATCACTTCCCTTAACCATATTTGAAATGTCATCATGATAATCACAGAAAATCTCCAATTCTCAGTCCAATATGCAATTCTACAATATGCTCTAACATGCATTTATAAGAAAGTGATGCAATGTTCACAATCTTCAATTAAAAAAAAAAAAAAAAAAAGGAAAATGCTTTATTATAGTTAACTTTTATAAATTATAACTAAATTATAATTAATAATTATAGTTAATATGGTTTATTTATTTATTTATTTATTTATTTATATTTATATTTTATTTCGCCTTATCTTAGCAGATTTAAGATTACACACTTTGGTAGAGTTAGGATTCAGTTCAGTTCTGAGTACACATAAGTTTCCCTGCATAGTTGTTTATGGTTTACCAACCAAAACATTTTGAATTCTTTATTCCAAACATGCACACATGGAAATAGGAATAATGAGTGTAGTTCCTTACCAGCTTTTTTTTTTTTTTTTTTTTTTCCTGCAGTGTGTTAGAAATTACCCTAAAATATCAGTGTCTGGAATAAGACAGGAAAGTCTCAGGTTCACCACATATCCCTCCTTCTTCTGGGCTTTCTCCATACTTCAGATCAGCTTGTTACTAATTGGTTTTCTTTCCCTCAAAAAACAAACAAACAAACAATAACAACAACAAAAAACTGTAGTTAAACTATTTGAGTTAGCACAAAGATATCTGATTGAAATCTCTGGAAGTCAAAGTGCTTTGTTTTCACAATATGCTCATGTACAAAAAAGAAAGAAAAGTGACAAAATAGAAGGCTACAGATTTTGTCTTTGTAAGGATTTTTTTTCATTTACATTTCTAGGATCTTTCTCCTCACTTTATAGAATTTGTCTGCTACAAAAAATGAATACCTCATCTTTAGAATCAGGTATAACCACTAGAGAATTGAGACTTAATATTCACTGGAAGAAAAAAGAAAAAAGAAAAAAGAAAAAAGAAAAAAGAAAAAAGAAAAAAGAAAAAAGAAAAAAGAAAAAAGAAAAAAGAAAAAAAAAAAGAAAGAGAGAGAGAGAGAGAGAAAGAAAGAAGTGCTCCACTGTCACAGAGCTGTCCTTATTCCACTAGAGTGTCACTATCAGTAGTGATGTAACTTTTCTTAAATATATATATATTTTTTTCTAGTTCAAACGAACATTTGAATGCAATGGTTTGATGTGATTATACACTACAAAGAAACAACTGTCCTTCAGATTTTGTGCAAACTATTTCCTCATACAAAAAGCTATTTATATTTATATTTCTACAAATGCATACACAAAAGCACAAGCAAAAAGTAGTATACATGTTCAAAGTAGGTACTAGAGAAAGAAAAAAGGAGAGAAGAATAGGGGAAGGGAGGGAAGGAAAGGGGAGAGTACGGACAAGGAGGGGAGGTGTAGGGGGAGGGGAAGCAGCAGGGGAAGTTGGAGGAAGAGATGGGAACATAAACTACTGGAACTGCTGTAATAAATTTCATCAGATGTGAAAAGAACAGTTTCATCAACTAGTTGAGCAGGCTCTAAAAGATCCCAAGAGTTGGATTTGTGTGCAGGGTGATTTCTAATGCATAGGTTGTATTCGGCAGTTTAGCAATTAAAAATTGATCTCTAACGCTCCTTCCAGCATGTTTTGGACTAGAAGAGTCAAGTTGCTGAATAGAGATATATCAGCAGACCTACTTGTCAATGTCTGTATAGCCTCTTTCTTCCATGTACCTGATCCAGATAAGGATATTACTGCCTACTGATTCATTTCATAAGCAACAAATTTCATCAAAGTCATCTCCATGCATGAAAACAGTACAACACATAATGAACATTTATTGTACAGTCTGTTAGTGTCCCAGTTCAGTGAATTGCTAAGAATGAGGGGAATCACTGAAGCAAAGTGTGTCAGATTACACCTGAAAATCCTGAAAATAGTAAACAAATAATTTTAATGTACTTCTTTCACTTCTGTTTTACATTTGCTTTTTATTATCTTTATTTGCATTGGCATTTTATTGGCATTGTATTGGATGTACGCTCTTCTTTGATGCATATAACCCTCTCTGCAGTACTACAAAACAGATTAACTTGATTTACTGCAACAGGCCTGATTGATAGACGAGAATATTTTACTTCAGGGAGGTAATTGCCAGGGTACTAAACAGGCAGGTAGCCCTGAAGGGAACAAGGTGGAAAGGACTGGGAAGCTCCTCATGGGAGAGGGGAGCCAGGCCTGTTCCACAACCCCAGCCAGGAGCAGAGCAGGCAGGGGCATCAGGGCAGCCTTATCTCCAAGTATCAAGTACCTCCTTGGCAGTGGGGACTGACCAAGGTTAGAGTATGGGCCTGTGGGTGGAGTTTCAAGTATGTGACTGAGCAAAGTGATGGCTGGATGTGACAAGGGGCTGAGCTCAGATGGGCATCAAATAAAGGAACCTCAGCTTAAAATGATAGAATCATAGAATGGCTTGAGTTAATTGGAACCTCAATCATTATCTCATTCCAATCCTCCTGCCACGGGTAGGGTGGCTAACCACTAAACCAGGCACTAGATCAGGTTGCCCAGCACCCCAAGTATCTCAAATTAGGAGAGTGGAGCTCTTCTGAGGGTTTTATTAGGATAACACAGGGAAGACCTCCAGTGATGTATTTTCTATCTCTTTCTCTCAAGGCTGCAGGCAATACTATCTGCTTCTCAGGCCAGACACTGAACCCATGCATACACAAGGGAAGAAAGGATTAAGGGTTTTGACAGCTACCCTTATTTCTAAAAAAAAAAAAAATCATCCTGTTTTTACTAGGAGGCTGATCACAGGACAATTGAAATAAGATATTCTTGATGAACAAATTAGTACAAAAGGACTGCATCCTTTAATGGTTCCATTAAAAAATAAAATATTCTAGAGCAGTAAAAGCTTAAATAATATATGAAATCCACAGCATAAAATATGTAAACATTTAAAACTCTATCTAGTACTTACCACAGACTAATTTAGTACAATTTGTCATAAAGCTGAGAATCAAGTTCAGAAAGAATTTACAAAAGACTTGAGTGAAAACTCCAAACATATATATGGCCAAAAAACTGAACAAACTGCCTAAGATACTAGATGTAGCTGGCAAATCATAAAAAGATCCCATGTGAAATGAGATAAGGTGAGATAATCTCTGACACATACAAAGGAGTGTTAAGAGAATGCAATAGTTATGCTTTCCACACCTTCACAAAGGACATGAAATGCTGAAGGATATTTCTAATCACACACTCATTCTCTCACTTTCAATTCTCAATACAATGTGCAGATGTTAGGAATTTGTTGTGTATTCTATAGGAAAAATAAGTGTTTATGTTACTAGGAAAAATCTCAGAGGGATAATTTAAGTATAGTGTCCCAAAAGCTGCAAGGATAGAAGAGCAGTATAGAAATTCCAGATGTCATGCAGAGAAGAATGCTGAAAAGAAGTCTGAATGTAGGATATTTTGTGTAACATGAAGGAGACAGTATCATTTAAGTGACCTGGGGATGATATAGATCAATTCAGAAGACTGAAGCTGAACACAAGGTAAAAAAGACCAGGCGAGAAGTTGTAAAAAACATCAGTCATATGAGGAAATAAAAAGGGGACAATCATCCACTGTGTGAAAATCTGAATCAAAAGCAATCAGGAAATTCAAGCACTTACCAATCAGTGAAGTGCAGTTTAACAGAGCAAAAGAACTTCTGGCAGGTAAATGCTTTAGACTTCTCTGCAAGAACTTCACATCAAGTACTTCCACACTTCTACAATGCCTGGCATCATTCTCCAGTACAAATAAAGTATGATTCTTTGTAGGTCAGAATGACAGAATGTGAATCTGAATGATTTGTAATGCTGAAACAAAGAACACTGGTCACCAGTGTAAATACTGCTCAAGTAATCATGGTTTGTTACAATAAAAGCAAATTTAGATGGGATTGATCAGATTTAAATATAAGCTTTTCAAAGTTAGATGTCTATTGTTAGTGACTTACTTGAGGTGTCTACAGATTACAAAGAAAAACAGGCTCCTCCGGAGGATGATTCTTTCACCTATTTTAGACACCCATGTCAGAGCAGAGTAATCATTCTGTGATAATGTCAGCTCCTCTCCATTGACTCACTTGAAAGAAATTGTGTGATGATTGTAGACTAAAGTGAATGACTTTTAGATGCTGAAGTTAGTGAGAAAAATCCTACATTAAATTAGAAAATTAAAACAGTATGAGTCTTGCTTTTCTCCTTCTGCACACAGAATTAATAAATGAATTATCCACATAATCAGTAATTGGAAATGACTGAATCTTCACGATAGTGCTGTTTTTCTGAAAACATTCAAAATGAAGATTTTCCTTTTCCATTACTTTTTTGTAAAGCTTTCTTCCTGTTTTGTTTTTTATGTTGTTTGTTTTTAATCACATCTGTCTCGAAAACTTATGATTCTTACATCATTCACCATTCATTAAACTAAAGTAACTGCTTCATAAGTAACTTCAGGTGAGCATACAGTCTTGTACAGTAATGATGTTGGTCTGAGTTTGTTTGCTATCATTTTATTCAAACCCTTATTGTATGCTGAGCACAGGGTGGTTTTTGTTTTGTTTTGTTTTGTTTTGTTTTGTAGCTTAATGTGGCAGAGCTACTGTTAAGGCTTCTTACGAAACAAAGAATCAAGCCAGAAATGCCTAGGGAGAGGAACAACAGCCAGAAGGTGAGACAAAGGCAGAACGTGAGAAGTAATCTCAGTTGGCAGATCCAGTCAGCCACAACAGAGTGATAGTGTAGAAATTTGTTGAGAGAGATTTTCAGGATACTGTTGTCCTCACAGAAAACAGAGTACATATTATGGAGTTCAAAGCACAGTCCTACTTGTTACTGCTGTTCTCAAGCATCTGTGTATGGCAGCAGTAGCTTGCCTTCATGTTGTTTATACTTCTGTCAAAACAGTAACCTTCTATCTTTATATACTTAAAGTCTCCTGGGATGGGAGGATGGTGCTTTTAAAAATAGTTGCTTTAATTTCTCTCTGTATTTTCCAAAGGTTTAATAAGTATAACCTTCTTGCTAGAGACATAAAATACCACAACTGATTTGACATGAGCTTAAGAGAGAATGCTCTTCAGATTCTTTTCAAAAAAAAAAAAATATATATATATATTTTTTTTTTCATTTGTCCAAAGGAAGTCTGTATTAAAAAAGACGACCAAAATTAGCAAGGAGTAATGGACAGCTGATTTACAGCAGTGGATGTGCAATTGTCCAGAATTCCAGGAAACTGTTTCACTTAATGGCACTAAATGGCACATGGATTTAAATCAACTTGTAAAGATATACATGCTTTTCCTTTGCACTAGGCTCAATTCACAAAGGCAGTCTGGGGGGGCTAAATTCATGAAAGAAATAGAAGATGGATGCATAAATATCTTTGAGGACATCTCCAGTCTTGTCTCATAAAAACTGTGAAGTTATAACTGAACCAGAAAATTAAACAATGTCAGGCAATGTTCTCAGGTACTGAACTATAATAATTGACACTAGTAACTTTTTAACTTAATCTGAGGCATGGCTTTGTCCTGTGCCAAAGAATTCTTGGCTCTGATTCCTGAGTTTGCATGGAAGTAATATCCCACCTAAAATGTAGTTTGGATATAGGTATGCTGTTCAGTAAGGTAAATTAGATTAAAGAGCTTATTAGTGAGGAAAAAAATGTCTTCTAGCCTTCTTTCTGCCCATAGTGACAGAAAGGGTACTCCTGCATGTGTTTCATAGAGTTAACTTGAATGGCTGTGGGAGAGTGGAATAAAACGAAGATGAAGTCTCAGAGCTGCCTTCTAAATAAAAGAGCAATTCCCTGAAGAATGGAATGTTTTCAGCATTTCCAGACAGGACTGAGAGAAAAGACTGTCTGAGAACAATCATGTGCACACCATAGTAATCTTTTATGGCAAGGTAAAAATTCATAGGAAGTATGATGCCTAAATTTATGATTTAATTAGAAACTGTTAGCTTTTGAATACTTGGGCAATAACAGTGAAAATTTATGTGTATTTCAGGAGGGCACTGAAACAGTATTTTGGCAATGATAAAGAAGAGCAAAATACAGCACAAAGTGCACATCGACATGTGTCTTGACCACAGTTCATTGAACTGCTGAATCTAGCCACTTATAGATTATTCTTTTAGTAGATATTGCTATACAAAACATGTCTGCAAAGTAAACTATAATAATAATAATAATAATAATAATAATAATAATAATAATAATAATAATAATAATAATAATAAAGCAGCCTATGCTGTTTTGCTTTTCATGTTCTTTTTTATAACTCCAATAGATTTCCTGAAAACTGGTTCTTATTTAGTCAGGTGAATACATAAATTCTATGATTTCTCTATATGATTTTGCTACAACTTTTATTATTTTTTTTAAACTTTTTTTTTTTATATCACTTGCAGTAGGATGGATCAAAAATATTTTAGTGATATATTTAACTGGTTTTTATACTGATACTGTTAATTTTATTTTATTTTTTCAAGATTGCAATTTTGAAGTATCTTATAGAGAAAAAATAGTTCATGGAATTTATATTACAGTCGTTTCAGCTTACAAGTACATCCTTACTGCAGACAGAAATTTCTGTACTAATGAAGCTGGAAGTACAGCATTTTCAGTTTTTAATTATTTTAATTATTTTTTAGTCTTTATACATACATACATACACACACACACACACATATATATATAATTCTACTGCAAACATTAAAGACATGATCCCACTTAAATTAATAACAGAGTTTTCATTGATTTTAGATCATTTTAATGGGAAGGTTTACATTGTAATATTCCTTCAATAAGTATTATTTCACAATAAATCATTTAATCATAGCAATAATACAATAATTTCCACATTAGTTCTTTCTAAGTGTAAATATCTAAGGTATAATTGATCACACAAAAATGAACACCCCAATCATTCATCAATATTAATATTGAAACATTTTGACTTTCATTCAAACTGTGGAAAATACAGTTATAATCCAATTTACATAGAGAATGTACTTTAGAAATATATTTTAAAGCTCTTTGAATATATATAGCTAAGGTAAAAATATTGTCTCTTTCTATTTGTTTTGTTGTTGTTGTTGTTGTTTGGTTGGTTTTTTTGTTTGTTTGTTTGTTTTTTGGGGTTTTTTTTTGTTTTTTTCCAGGAAAGGTTTCTCAAATCTGAGATCTCTGTCAGAAATATGCCAAGAATCTGTAAAGGTTACTTTAAGAAAATATTTTTGACTGCAAAATTTACCAAAGTTCTAAGTATTGTTACAAACTCTCATAGTAACTGTATGTTTTATTCTCAGTTGCTTAACAAAATTTTGCTTTAAAATACTGAGTTATATTTTCTGTTTTTGTTTCCTGAAAAATAATCTTTTAATAGAATCAAAGGATCATAGAATGATTTAGGTTGAAAGGGACATTTAAGATCACCCACTCCTTGCTATAGGCAGGGACACCTCCCTCTAGACCAGGTTGCTCAAAGACCCATCCATCTTGGCCTGGAGTGCTTCCAGGGAGGGGACATCCATAGCCTCCCTGGACAACCTATTCCAGTATCTTGCCCCCCTCACAGTAAAGAATTTCTTCCTAATATCTATTCTAAATCTTCCCTCTTCCAGTTTAAAGTCACTACATGCCTTTATAAAAAAGTTCTTCTCCAGCTTTCCTGTAGGCCCCCTTTAGGTACTGGAGGGCCACTATCACGTCTTCCCAGATCCTTCTCTTCTCCTGTCCGAAGAGTTCCAGCTGTCTCAGCCTGTCCTTAAGACAGAGATTCTTGAGCCCTCTGATCATCTTTGTAGCCCTCCTCTGGACCCACTACAACAGCTCCATGTCCTTCTGATTTTAGGAGCCCCAAAACTGGATCTGGATGCAATACTCCAGATCGGGTCTCACTAGAGCTGAGGGTCAAGTACAAAGTAGAAGGGCAATTTTCCATTTTTTTATTTTTTCCCCAATTCAGATAAACTAGGCTACTTCAAGTAGTAACATTCTTTTAGCTGTCAGGCTGAGTACTTTCCAGAACTAATACATTTTTTGAAAGTGTACTGAATCCTTTCTCATTAATGGACTTCAAATGAGAAATACCATACTGTTTCTCATTCTTTAATTTACCTTTCAAACAGAGATTCATTAGACATATTCTTCTTCATGAAGGATGATAATATTAAGATTTTGAAGTAAATATCCCTCTTTCCTTAACTCTTCACAATAATGGAATTTTTTAAGATCATTTCATAGAGTGTGTGGAACAGTACAGTGGGTCAGAGACTTCTATGTCCGTATTCAGGTGGTTAGTCAAAACTAATTATACAATCAACGGACATGCAAAATTACCTTATACTGAAAACCGTGATGACAGTGATGACACTTCTTCATGCTGTGCACCATTTCTGTTCTTAATAGACTGTAGTCACTATTTCATTTATTTCTATAACCAAAGTTTATTTCTGAGGAAAGGAATTTATTCTTTTGTGATTACTGGCTTTACAGACTGTTTTTTCAAGGTGAAACTGTAGGAAATTCTGAGCCACTCTACTGCAAATATGTTGCTTACCGCCCTCTTATCAGATTTTCCTTTGTTTTATATCCGTCGAGACAAAAAAATAAAAAATAAAAAAAAATCAGTCTAAAATAATAATTAAAAAAAGAAGTTTCTTTTGTGTCCAACTGCTTTTCTCCAGGTTCCTGGAAATGTCATTTAACTTTCTCTGTTTAATGTGGCGACTACCCAGGAGCTTGGTTATCCTGGCAACCTTGGCAGGCATTCTTGACAGCTTGTCAAGCCTGAGGCTACAGCATGTTGTCTTTCCTCCCAATAATTAATAATTAATTAAAGCCATGATTTTTTAATGATGGACTGATTTAAATGTACTGGTTTTGAGGGGTTTGTATTTTTTTGTAAAACATACATTTTTTGAAACCATGAAAGACAGCAAGAGGACCAAATATGCTTTCAAACAAGTCAAACAAAATCACTGGAGAGATAAAGGCCTGATGTACACATACATTCATCTGTGTACATGAGGAGACATTTGCACACAAGGATTCTAGTCCCTGCTGGCCAAATACAAGTAACTAAACACCTTTCTGCAAGACCAAAAAATCAAACACAGCCTAAAGCACCTCATTTAAGGACTTCCCACTCATACAAAGCACAAAGTTTTGTGGTTTTTTTGTTTGTTTGTTTGTTTTGTTTGTCTGTTTGTTTTACTTAATCAATCAGTTGTTGCATTCTGTAGTAATGTAGGGAATTTTTCAAAGACATTAGAAAAAGCCACAAAATAGAGAAGCGAAAAGGAGAGAACAATCTTGTTAACTTGCTGAAGTTCAGTAAGTCTCTAGATACTAGTGGACTAGTGGCAGACATCCAAAATTCTCCCTTGGAGTGCAATCACCATCCTTAAATTGTACCTAAGAAACACTTGTCAAAACTCAGCCCAAATAGATCCAACTGAAAAATGTTGGGAATAGCTCTGGTTAGAGTTCCTTCCTCTGTAGATGTAATGTGCTTTGTTACCAAAACCTGTCACCCTCTCTCTTTCCTCTCTCAAGGATTCAGAAACTGATCCCACAAAGGGATACCTGTAAGTTTCACCAACATGTAAGATTAGTATGGTTTCCAGGAATAGTTCATCCACAGCGTAAAAGAGCTTTTCCTGGGGTGATATTGTTCACTTGCATATAGGTGGAAAATATCAGCCAAGGAGAAATGATTTAATACTATTCACAACAGCAGCATGGCAGCTCCATACTCAGCTGCAGTCCTTGTTATACTAAACCTCCCTCAGTGAAACTATATTTAGTCTAGAGATGCAATTCTGTTTCTATTCCTGGAGGGAAAAAAAAAAAAAAAAAAGACTTCACTGTTAATACATTTATTAATATTTAGATGCTTCTACCTTTTGGTTTCTACTTAACACTTCCTAAGTCTTCTGCAGTATTTTTTCCTTTATGAAAATGTGAGGAGTCAGTCTCCAATATCTTTGTACGTTACTGCTTGGTAAAATAGGGATACAACTGTGAGAATTATAGAGATTTAACTTTCTAATGAGAAAGGATGGGAATAACACTTGACTGATTGACAAGCTTATTTCTGCCCAAAGTCAGTAGTAACTGTGCCACTGTTGCTTTGTACTGTTGCTTTTATCAATCTGTTCTCAGATACTTCCAGTGATGGGGATTGGACTGTGACTCTAGATGATCTGGCTGACTGCTTCACTGTTCCAACAAGTAGGAGAGATTTCTGTTCCTGTGTGTGTAACCTAAATCTGCCTTTCACATCATTCCTTAAGTCAGTGTCTTTGTGGTGTCCAAAAATAGATCAAAATGTCTCAAAGCACATACTTTACTACACCTCTAGCAAGACCATCCTAGAAATGGTGTTACAAATGTTAGTACAAAGTACATCCTCTACTAACACAATTCAGTAATATTATGCAAGTATGCAGAATGCGTATTACATAACTGTGCATAAAGGTTTACCTTACAGTAACACTACACATTATGCCATGTGATCCATTTAAATGCAAAGTACTATTACTACTACTAATAACAGCAATAATAATACATTCAGAATTTTTGACCTTAAGGTAAATAGTGACTGACAGGTTAATTAATTGAACAGTAATTCACATGGAAATTTATTTCAGTGGAAACTGAGAAACATTGTTCCTTTCCAATTGATAATATTTAGTTAGGAGGACTGGCAGTAGTCTACAATTCATTCTAAACAGTGCTTTGGACAGGGCTTGTGTTACTTAATCAAATAGTTCTTTTTATGATTTTATGTTGATAAAGGCCCTTGAAACTCATCTTTCTTAAATGTATTATGATGGAAAGTATGCCCTAGGGAAATTTAAAAAAAAGTAAATCATAATAATAAAATTTAAAAAAAAAATAAAATCCTCATAAGTCCTAATTCGTGACTTGCAATTGGATTGTGTGAGATTATGTGGTAAAAACTTGTCCTCACACCCATAAACAAGCAGAGGTAGATAATGGGAAGATGGGCTCCCAAATAATTCTCCGCTCTGACTACTCCTAGGCCCATCACAGATATCATCAGCCTACCAAAAAGTCCATCTCTACAGAGTACAAGGGCAGTATGGCAGGTAGTGTGAATGTAAGGACTCAGTGGAAGGGGCACCCTGTCTGAGCTTCTCTCAAAGATTTGTCAGGAAACCATCAACCCCATTGTCCAGGGGTGAAATCTTGCAAGATGAATGAATGCCTGAGCTTCTTCTGTACTAAAGGTAGTCACTGACTACATTTATGGGACACATTATGTGGTGCAGAGGGAGAGCATTTGGGGACTACTTAGGACTTAATATGAGAACACAAAGACAGAGATCAGGGCAGGAACAGTCATGGGAAAAAAGAGGGATGAAGGGAACAGAAAAGATTTTTCATTCATAAAGTTTGTTGCTTTCTATACATCTGCACATGATCAGTGCAGTCTGCTCTATTAAATTCATTTCTGAGTCTATTGGACGTATGAATGTATGTGGTTCTGAGTGACAGAAGCTACAGTTAAATGACGGGTCACAGGGGCCCATGAGACCAAGATGCAGCAAAACAATTGACAGTGGGTGTATAGGGGACTGTGTGACTACCATGGTGGTGTGATGACCCTCACCAGCAGCCAAACTCTCTGTCACTTTCTCCTCTCTCCAAGGATGAGGTTAAAATGGAAGGAAGGTGAGAGAACATGTGGTCTGAGGTACTAAGAGTCTATTAGGGAATGCAAAACAGCAAAAGAAATTCATTCACTACTTGCTATCAGAAGGCAGATGTTTATGCACATTCAGATGAGCAGCATCTCAGCTCACCTAATGGTTACTTATGAAGTCATGGAATCATAGAATCACCAAGGTTGGAAAAGATCTCTAGGATCATCCAGTCCAACTATTCACCTATCAACAATATTTCCCACTAAACCATGTCCCTAAGTAAAACATCCAAATGTTTCCCGAACACCTCCAGGTATGATGACTTCACAGCCTCCCTGGGCAGCCTATTTCAGTGTGTGCCCGCTCTCTTTGAGAAGAAGTATTTCCTACCATCCAACCTGAATCTCCCCTGGCACAAGTTGAGGCTATTTCCTCTAGTCCTAAAACTAGTTACATGGGAGTAGAAGTTCATCCCCACCTCAGCATAACTTCCTTTCTGGTAGCTGTAGAGAGCAATAAGGTCAACTGTTAGTCTCTCCAGACTAAACAATCCCAGCTCCCTCAGCTGCTTCTCATAGGACTCTCCAGGGTCTTGATGTCTTTCTTGTACTAAGGCACCCTAAACTAAACACAGTAATCTAGGTGCAGCCTCACCAGGGTTAAATACATAGAGATAATCACTTCCCTGTTCCTGCTGGCAGCACTATTTCTGATACAGGCCAGGATGTCATTAGCCTTCTTGACCACAAACACACTACTTGTTCATGTTCAGCTGAGCCTTGATCAAAGTCATGCATCATAACCAGAAATTTCTGCCCTTCCTCCACCTTTCTTTGAGCGTCTTGTTTCTGAACAGGTTGTAATTTAGTAGGGAATAATCTATTGGTTATTTTAGGTCAGTTGTCCTGGTTGTGTCCCCTGTCACAATTTAATCCACCTTTCCTCATTTGTTATAATATAAAGAACACACCAAGGAGGAGCAGAAAGCTCTGTAACAGCTTGTGAATATTACATTTCTCAGTAAGAGCAGAATCTACATCATAGATATATAACAGGCAAAAGTCTAATCATACAAATGTATTCCTGGATATATTTTTGAAACAGTTTTCTTAGTCATAGACAAAAAAGAGTTGAATTATGTACTATTGATAAAGTAATCAATTTCCTAATCAGTCTTTCCTTTTCTGAGCTCAAATCTTTTGTTAATAACAACAGATGATATGGAAGCCAATGCATATCCCTGCTGATACTCCATCACTTTTCCCATCTTCTCATCAACATAGAGTTGATTTAAATACACAAGGAAGGAGTTTCTAAAATGAGCATAAGAAGGCAAAAGTTTAAAAGTTCAAGTAGGAAGAGAGAAGATAAAAAAGCAAAAAGTAATGTGCCTATCCCGAAAGCATCCCGCATTCATCCACACTGAAGTTATTCCAACCAAACCTTCCAGACGTCTTTTGATCCTCCTCCTGACTTTGCCTCCTTTCCAGAATTTAGAAACTTGAGGGTTTCCCATGCTGGCTACCATGCTAAAAACAAAACAAAACAGAAACCAAAACCAAAACCAAACCAAACCAAACCAAAACAAAACAAAAACACAAAACAAAACACTTCACCAATTAACATACTGGGGTTGTAGGCACAATATCCAAATAAAATAAAGCAAAAGCCTCAGTATGAGGGGAACAAGACAGACTTTTTAATGAAAGCAGTCACAAGACTAGCAATGACAACAGTGAGACAGTGCTTGGCAGATCAGTTAGTACATCAGTAAGAACAAACTAGCAGATGTAATATTAATAATAGGCACAAGGGAATCCAGAGCTCACTGTGTCATGCCATCAATTCTCTGGATTGTACTGGATATTGATCATAAATAAATAATTGTTCCATCCCACTCTTGATTAAAATGTTGGTAAAAGTACAAAGTTGCAGGAGCAGAATCAAAAACCTCACCAGAGCTCTGAAAAATCTATAAAAAGGGTCAAAGCATTTTTCCCTCTTGTTCAGTCCTTCCAGATTAATACCACCACTGTGACATTTGGATTTTCAGAAGTATAACTTGTCCAGAAGATGATATATAAATTTCATCTACAAGTGATAATACATTCTTGTGGTGCACTTATATCATACTGTAAATTAATTTTGTTTCACTTTCTATTAGTATTAAAAATCAACTAAAAATATTTTCTCTGTATCCCATCAGGCTGAAAGAGGAGAAGATGTTGCACAGCAGTGCCTCCTTGAGCTTGTTTTTATGCTCTTTCCTGTTACTCTAACTGGACGTGTTAGCATCACAGCTACAGTACACATCTCCAAGATTTTGACCTCTTGTCTTTGATTTGAGTACTCCTCAGCTGTCCCTAATAAAAAGCCAAAAATATGGTCTGGAGATGAGGAGAAAAGGAATGGTTATTGTGCTTTCAGCCTTGTGTCATTTTGTTAAAAGAGCTGATAGACTGTATTTCTAATGCAGTCATTTACTTTTCTCCTTTGCCACATATGATGGTTGAGACTTGAGATATGCCAAGCTGCCATTAGTGAACTGCAGACATGTGATTGCAGCTTGCTGGTTTTGTGCTAGAAAGATCTTTGGTTGTGAGCGCAGGGAAGAAAGGGAACTGTTACAAGCACTGTTCATGATTAATGAGTTTTCAAAAATTAAACACTAAACCACCTGGGAAAGAAGGAGTTGAAAAATAACAAAATAGATGGTTAAAACAAAGAAATCAAATTTTAGATTTCTTACTTATTTATGTATATCTGTTTGTTCCTCTGTCTTTCTAGATAAGAATATCTCTACAGCCAAAGTTGACATTCTGATTTATCTATCTGGACTATGTCATGGTAATAAGTACACTGTACTGGGTCTTTCTAGGATGCTGTTAACATTTCTAGCAGCCTATATAGTGGGCACTTGTAACTAGAACTGCATTGACATCATACTAATATTTTGTCTATTCCTGAGGGTTGGCGCAGCATCAAGACTCTTTACTAAGGCCCTCAAAGGCGGTAGGCTGGGTGTGAACCAAAGGCAGTTAGTATACATCCAGGACAGCTGATGTAAAGCAACAAAAGGGACATTTTATAGTACAGCATTTAACATCACACTCAGGAATAAATCTGGAGAAGCAAAAGGAGCAGGGAGCAGGGAGGGGGGGGAATTTTTTAATGAAAATGTCTTTCCTCCCAAACCATTGCTATGCATCCTGAGGTGCTCCTTAAGAGACATGGGTATTTCTTGTTGATGGGAAGCAGATAATAACTGCTTTCTCTTTGTTTACACACAAGCATTGCTTCTCTTTCTCTTCCTTTATTCTTCAATTAAACTATTCTTATCTCAACATGTAAACTTTTCTTTTGCATCAAAATATCTCCCCACATCTTCCTTAGAGGAGATGAAGTAAGAGTGGAATTTATTTGGTCACTGATGTGAAATCACCAATTAGACAAATGAAAATAAAAGTTTTAAAAATCCACCAACCTCACCATTGCTGCTACAGCCACACATTTAGCAGCAGTCTTTAAAATCAAGGTGTTTTAAAGGCAGTCATAAATAACTGACAAATTTACATATAGGACAGCAAACTCTCCAATTTTTACAGCCTTTCTCATCTACAATATCCATTTTAAATTTCAAATAAATAACAGTTATGACAATGTTCTTATCATATAATGCATTTTTGATACTATGAGATTTTAACCTGCTTCAACTAGAAAATAAATGAATTGTGCTTTTGTATCATTTATGATCTGTATGTACTTACTCTCAGGCTTTATCTCTTGAGCAAGATACTGAATTTGCTGTTTCAAAATATGTGATTAATATATCCTGAAGACACTGCACCTTGTAGAATAATTATCATATGAATTTACTAAATGTTCACTGCCATAGCTTTTTTTTTTGTTTGGTTGTTTGAAGAAGTGATGTGAATTACTGAGTAGAAGAAATTATAAACAGTGACACCAAATGTATAAAACTGTAAGCATTTCTCTCTGGGAAAGTTTTTTGTTACCTTTACATAATTTTACTCTTGCGCATATGATCCTTTAAACAAACCTGGAAAGCAGAAGGCAGAAATGGTGTTCTGGCAAAATATATATTCTACAAAAAATGCAATTAATTCTATGTCATGGTTGATCAAATGCATTAATTAACATAACCAACCTCCCAAGCTGAGAGAATACTTTGCGTATCAGTGTAGAAGACATGAGACAAAATACCTTATTCTAATTTTTCTGAATTATATTCAGATCATTTGGTATTAAATTATAGGTAAAATAATCTAAAGTATAAAAAATATAATATCATTAATAATTAATAGGAAAGAAACAAAAACAAAAACAAAAACAAAAAAACAACCAACCAAACAAAAGAGATTACCTTTAAATTTTATTAACTTAAATAAGAAAAAAGATAAGTGTTTTTATAAAAATAAGAAAAAAGAACAAGTGTTTTGAAATCTTGGTGTCATGGAATGGCTTGGGATGGAAGAGACCTGGAGGATCATCAAGTTCCAAGCCCCCTGCCACAGGCAGGTGTCCCAGCTGCTACATCAAATAATAGATCAGATTGCTCAGGGCCTCATACATCTTGGCTTTCAGTACTTCCAGGAATGGTGCTTCCACAACCTCTCTGTGCAGTCTGTTCCAACACCTCACCACACTGCCAGTGAAAAACTACCCCCTGGCAACTAATCTAAATCTCTCCCCTTATGGTTTAAAATAATTCCCCCATGTTCTATCACTCTCTGCCCTGTAAAAAGTTGATTTCCCTCATGTTTGTAATTTCCCTTTAAATACTGAAAAGCTGCAATGATCTCTCCCCACAGCCTTCTTTTTTCCAGGCTGAACAAGCCCAATTCCTTCAGTCTGTCTTCATAGCAGAGGTTTTCCAGACCTTTGATCATATTTATGGCCCTCCTCTGGACCCTCTCCAAAAGCTCTACAGCCTTTCCGTGTTGGAAACCCCAGACTTGGATGCAGCACTCTAGCTAGGGCCTTGTGAAGGCAGAACAGGAGGGGACCATCACTTCCCTGCCTCTGCTGGCTAGCCCTCTTCTGATACAATCAAGGGTAAAGTTGGCCTTCCAGGCTGCAAGCACACACTGCTGACTCACGCTAAGTTTTTCATCTATCAGGACTCCTACGTCCTTCTCAGCAAAACTGTTCTCAAGGACTACTTCTCCCAGTCTGCATACATATGGGATTACCTCAACCCAACTGCAAAACCTTGCACTTTGCTTTGCTGAACTGTATTAGGTTCACAGGCACCCACCTTTGAGTTTATCAGGGTCCCTCTGAATTTGATCCTTTCCCTTCTGCCATATCAACTCTAGCACTCAGCTTTGTGTCATTGGGAAGCTTGAGGAGGGTGCATTAGATTCCATCATCTGTATTATTGATAAAGGTGTTGAAGGCTACCAGGGAGACATCAGTCGTCACTGGCCTCCACCTGAACATACAGATCCACTGACCACAGTCCTCTGGCTGCGGCTTTCCATGCCATTCCTTATCCACCAAATAGTCCAACCTTCACATTCATATCTCCAAAATGTGCTGGTGAGCAGGACTAGGGAAATAATCCTGCCCCTGTACTCGGCTTTGGTGAAGACTCACTTCAAGGACTGTGTTCTGTTTTGGGCACCTCAGTACAGAAGGGTTATTGAGATGCTCGAGCAGGTCCAAAGAATGGCAACAAGGCTCATGAAGGGCTTGGGGAATTTGCCCTGTGAGGAGAGCCTGAAGGAACTGGGGCTGTTTAGTCCGGGAAAAAGGAGGCTGAAGGGAAACCATATTGCTCTCTTTCAGTATCTGAAAGGTGCTTACAGCGAGAGCAGGGCTGGTCTCTTTTTACTGGTGACAGGTGACAGGATGAGGGAAAATGGCCTCAGGTTGTGCCAGGCAAGTTTAGGTTAGATGTCAGGAAAAACTTCTTTACTGAAAGGGTTGTTAAGCACTGGAATAGGCTCCCCAGAGAGGTGGTTGAATCACCATCCCTAGATGTGTTTAAAAAACATTTGGATTTGGTGCTCAGGGACATGATTTAGCAGAGGGTTGTTAGAGTTAGGGTAGTATGCTGAGGTTGTGGTTGGACTTGATGATCTTTATGGTCTTTTCCAACCTGAGTGATTCTATGATTCTTTATTTAAAAAATCAAATAGCCTTCCTATTCCAATCACATGGTTGAATCTTTCCTAATTTGTAAAAGTGACTTATTTTAAGGACACCTTTTGCCTCTTAATGCATCTTATGAGAATGTTTTTTTATATTATCTTGGTAATCAGCCTTCAGATCATGCTCTAGAAATACAAGTTATCCAGAAATACAAACAAGCAAACAAACAAACAAACAAAATCAGGAAGAAACTTGAAAAGAACAAACAAACAAAAAACATACAAACAAACAAAAGTTAAATTGAGAGTTTTGTTTCTTATGAAGTTCCTTTAACATAGGCATCTAGTGCTGTTCCAGGGGACCTATGGTATCCTATCTAGTGTACAGCTGATGCTCAGGGACTTGAGTCTTCTGTATATTCCCTGTTAACTCTGACAGCTATTATGACATATTATGATCATGACAGCTTTGGATAGTCAAACAATTCTATGTAATTAGAAAATTAATTTGATCTGTAAGTGTTTGTTCTGAATCTCACTTTAAAACTTCAAGTTTTGAGTAAAGTAGTGAACATCAAGACCAAAGCGACAAATAACTTTACAGCATGTACATGGATATTTCTCTTATAATATAGGTATTTCACCTCTCTGAACAAAAGGAGGCATAAGACTTTAAGTAAGATACTTCAATTATTACATATGAAAAATATGTGGGGGGAAAAAAAAAAAAGAAAAAAAAAAAGTCTATTGGATTTGTTTTCCATTCTGAGAATACTTGTAAAAGATCTAAAAATTGTGTGCAAATACAAGAAATGTGACACCACAAACATTCTATTTGTTCTCCTAAGAAAAACAAACATTTCCGCAGTTCATCCCCACATTCATTGTACAGTTTCAGCCTATTAATAACAACAAAGACTAATAGAAGTCTAGCCTAGCATCTTTTTTATTTTATTTTATTTTATTTCACTTTATTTTCCAATCAATAATATATTTTACTTATGTCCCGATGGTGAAGTCATGGTGGTGAAGTCAGTCAAATTGCTGGAATTTAGTTTTTTTTTGTTTTGTTTTGTTCTTCTTGTAGTTGCAAAATGGCAACACATTTTTAATAAATCTCTTTGGAAATCAATATTTCATCTGATATCCTGTAAGGATGAAACAGTAAACAAAGAGATTGTTCTCCACTAAGTACTCTCAGCTTACGTTGCCATTCTTCTCGGATGTAAATTGTCAGTAGGTGGCAAAAAACACAAGACGTCTACACAGTATTATATTAAGTCCTAGGAGGCAAATCATCATTTTGGGCTGATGAACAGTATAGGGAGAAATGCATGAAAAGGTTCCTGAAGGGCAATGTAAACTCACATTCTACTATTTGAAATGTTCCTTATACAGTATTTGCAACCAGCTAGGGAGGTAAAATTTCAATTTATTAGGAACTGGGGAAATCTTAGCCTATAAGGGAAGGATGAGTTCCATCTAAAGCAAATAAAGCTCAAACCTAAAATCAAGTTTATGGAAAGGTTTTAAACTAAAGACTGGGGAAAATCCAACAGGTGCATAAGGGTGAAGTAATAAAATCTCTTCAGTACTACAAAAGCTGACAGAATAGGAGTCAATAGCATTGAAGAAGGTAATAGAAGCAATCTCTATAAGTAAGATTCAGCTGAAACAGAGAACATCAAAATAGGCTAAAAGAACAGGGACAAATAGATAAGTGATTCAATATAAATTGCAGAAATGTAAAGAATTAAATGACCAAGCCAATTTTAAATAAAAATATTGGCATAGTAGACATTGAGAAACTTGGTGGAAGGCTGATAATCACTGCAGCACTGTAATTAAAATTCTAGCATACAAATTTCATTACAAATGACAGAATAAGTTGTATGTGTGGACGTGAATTCATAGGTTAAAGGCTGAAATTTGCTAAGTAAATTAGGGACACCACATTCCTTTGCATTGAAATACTGCACCCTAATAGAATAATGTAGCAGTTGGGCTATACTAGGAACACTTCGGAACCCTATTATACGTAAAGTATTGGAGGGGGAGGGCCAAGGAGAGGGGACATTTTTTGCAGATGTGAGTAATAAGTGCTAAATCTATTAAATTTCATTATGAAAGAAAAATGATATTTGGATTTGATATATCAGGTCAATTGCTGCATGTAGAATTCCAGAATGACTCTTGAAAAAAGTCTCCACTACATTTTACAGAAGCAAAGAGAATTTGTACAAATGAATTAATAAATACATAAAAAGAACAACACAGGTCTTCCACTTGGTGGTCAGTGTATTCAGAGGATGAAAAATTTTGAGCTTAAAATGATATGCAGTTACTGAGAGCTATAAAAATAAGTCTTGTCTGTGAAGAGTTGTGGAAGGGTCTGACACTGTTAAGTGTCTGAGCAATAAAATAGCAGATGAAATTCAGTGTTAGCAGCTGAAAAACATCACATGAGCAAAAACAACATAAACTGCATGTATATATTTATTTGCTCTAAATCAGTGATTACAACTTAAGAAAGATCTTGCAGTCACCACAGATCATTAAAAAAAATAAAATAATAATACATAATTAAAAAGGAACAAACCAAACTTATCAGCTTGAAGATGAGCAGTGGCCAAAAATCCAATTAGAAAATCAGAATGCTATGAATAACTAGGAAAGGAACAAAACAGAAATAATAATTACTTGACTGCAAACTCTAAAATGCCTTTACATTTTGTCTTCCAGTTTTATTAAATAATCACTACTTCTACAGCACAGGACAGTGCACCCCGCTCACTTTTCTGTGGCCCTGTGGGTTGGCAGCAGTAGTTAATCATGGAGCCGGCTGTGGACCCAAGAATGTTTTTAAAAGGCAAGATCTTTGAACAGCTGGGGATACGGACAGACAGTGGGTGCTGCGGTGTTCTGTGACTGACCTGATAATTCCTGGCAATTCTGTGCACAGACCAAGGTAAGAACAGTCACGTGTGATTAAGTACTGCCTTGGAGGTCAAGGTCTGGTACTCTTATTTTGTATTGTATTTTGTACTTTATTTGCATTTCGTACTTTTTAAAGCTGAGAATTAGTGTCCACAATGCTGCAGAAGAGCAGTTCCTGCAGAAGCATGACCATAGGTTGCTGAGAGAAATGGGGAATAAGAATTTCAAGGTGGGGGACAGAGAGAGTGACCCCAGAGCAGTGCCTGCTATAAGTCTTCTCAGAGATACATTGAAAAAATTGGAAGAGAAATTTGAATACAGAAAATATTATGTTATTATGTTATTGTATGGTCTAAAGAGCTGATTGTAGGGAAATTAGCTTATTGACCAAAATATATGTCTGATGAGAATATGTCAGGCTTCAAGCATGCACATAAGCAGTAAAACTATTCATTACTTTGTTTTGTCTTATTTGGAGGAGTAGTCTGCATATGCTTATTGTTGGATTTAGGGAGTACAGCAGTTAATAATGGCTAGACAAAATCTATAGATAAGGAAGAACAGAGAAACCACAGATGGGATCCTTGAAGATGTATACTCCCTTTATGTTTACTCCCTGTACCTTTCCATAGGATTAAACTCACTTGCTTTCCTCTATGGAAGGGCATCACCACCCCCCTTACCATTCTGGCCTTGAGGAAAGACCTGTAACTACAGGAGGGAGGCTGGAGACAGCTGACAGAGTGGAGGGTATTGGCTATGAGTAGCTCCTTAACAGCCCACATGAACTGAGCTCTGTGATTAGTGCTGATGATGAAAAGATTCTGCTAGCTGGAGAAATTATTGAAACAATGCAAAAGGAACATTATAAATTCTCCTTTTCCTAAATCTAACTCCATTAACCCCACTAATACTTCCACATATCCTTTTAGGGAAGTTCCAATGTTATCAGGAGATATATGATATGTAAACTCCCTATTTACTAGTGGAGAGGTAAGAAATTTTAAAAGGGAAACAAAATCTTTAATGAAAGATCATATTGGATTAGCAGAGCAGTTCAATCAATTCTCGGTTATCTTTAGCCTATAAAATACTGGGACTTAATTTAACTGGGAACTCCTTAAGAATAATGAGTAGAGGGATCAGGAATGATAGTTTCACTTTTTGAGACTATTGAATTAAAATGGAAATATAAAATAGTCACAGGGCAATTATTATATGTGCCAGAAGCAGGGACCAATTCACTGGGGGGAGATTTAATAGTTAAATTAGGATTGCAGTTGAAAACTTGTGGAACAGATATAAAGGTATCAATTAATTTATTAACAGCTGCTGATGAAAAAAAAATAAATCCAGAGGTGTGGGTAGGGGAAGGAAACTGGGATGAACTCATTCTTTAAAAAACAAACAAACAAACAAAAAAAAAAAAACAAAACTGTCTGAGGAAATAGTGAAGCTGTGAAACAGTGACAATATCCCATATCTTTGGAAAAGATAGTCGGTCTAGACCCTGCAATACAAACATTGGTTAGGAATGGTCTTCTGGAAGTCTGTATGTCACCCTATAACACTTCAATTTTGCTGTAACATAAGGCAGATGGCACCTATAGTCTCGTACAAGATCTAAGAAAAATTAATGAAATTTGATCTCAATCAACACCCCCTTGTTCCTAACCCTTATACTTTAATAAGTCAGATCCCACACAGACATAAATGTTTCAGTGTAACCGACTTAAATGATGCTTTCTGGACCTGCATTTTAGACTCAGAGAGCAGAGATCTTTTTGCCTTTGAAAGAGAGAACACACAAATGGGACAAAAGTAGCAATATAGGTGGATTGTTTTACCCCAAGTGTTTACAGAATCACTTTATATATATATATAAATATCATATATATATATATCACAGAATCACAGAATTGTAGGGGTTGCAAGGGACCTCTAAAGATCATCGAGTCCAACCCCCCTGCCAAAGCAGGTTCCCTACACCATATCTCACAGGTAGGCGTCCAGGCGGGTCTTGAATATCTCCAGAGAAGGAGACTCCACCACCTCCCTGGACAGCATGTTCCAGTGCTCCGTCACCCTCATTGTAAAGAAGTTCTTCTGCACATTCACGCAGAACTTCCTATGTTGTACTTTCATCCCATTACCCCTAGTCCTGTCCCCACGCACTACTGAAAAGAGACCAGCCTCACCACTATGGCTTCCACACCTCAGGTATTTATAAACCTGGATCAAGTCCCCTCTCAGCCTTCTTTTCTCAAGGCTAAACAGACCCAGTTCCCTAAGTCTCTCCTCATAGGGGAGATGCTCCAGGCCCTTCACCATCTTAGTGGCCCTCCACTGGACTGTTTCCAAGAGATCCCTGTCTTTTTTGTACTGGGTAGCCCAGAACTGGACACAATATTCCAGATGAGGCCTCACCAGGGCAGAGTAGAGGGGGAGGATCACCTCCTTCTACCTGCTGGACACGGTCTTTTTAATACACCCCAGTATGCCATTGGCTTTTTTGGCTAGAAGGGCACACTACTGGCTCATGGTCAATCTGTCGTCCACCAGGACGCCCAGGTCCCTCTCAGCAGAGCTCCTCTCCAGCAGGTCTTCCCCCAGCCTGTACTGGTGCATGCAATTATTTTTACCCAGGTGCAAGGCTCTACACTTGCTTTGGTTAAACCTCATCCGGTTTCTTACTGCCCAGCTCTCCAGCCTGTCCAGGTCTCACTGAATAGTAGCACAGCCTTCAGGCATGTCAGCCAATCCTCCCAACTTTGTGTCATCAGCAAACTTGCTGAGGGTGGTCACTATCCCCTCATCAAGATCGTTGATGAAGATGTTGAACAAGACTGGACCCAGTACAGACCCCTGGGGGACGCTGCTAGTTACAGACCTCCAGCCAGACACCACACCACCAACAACAACCCTCTGCACTCTGTCAGTCAGCCAATTCTCAATCCACTTTATTGTCCACTCATCTATCCCATACTTGCTCAGCTTTGTTATAAGGATATCATGGGGGACAGTATCAAAAGCCTTACTGAAATCAAGGTAGAATACATCTACCGCCCTCCCCCTGTCCACCCAGCTAGTGATATCTTCATAAAAGGCCACCAGGTTGGTCGAGCATGACCACCCCTTGGTGAACCCATGCTGGGTACTCCTGTTAACCTCCTTATCACCCAGTTGTCTGGAGATGGCATCCAGCACAAGCTGTTCCATCACCTTCCCTGGGACAGAGGTGAGGCTGACTGGCCTATAGTTACCCAGCTCTTCCTTCTTGCCCTTTTTGAAGACTGGAGTGACATTGGTCATCCTCCAGCCTTCAGGCACCTCCCCAGTTCTCCAAGTCCTCTGATGGATTACAGAGAGCATCTCAGTAACGACCTCTGCCAGCTCTCTCAGCACCCACAGATGCACCCCATCAGGTCCCATGGATTTATGGACCTTAATGTTTCCTAGGCACTCACGGACCACCTCTTCCCTGACTAAAGGGAAATCTCCCATTCCCCAGACTCTCTCATCAACCTCCAGGGTCTGGGATTCCTGAGCGAGAGCGCTTTTACTAAAGACAGAAGCGAAGAAGGCATTCAGTATTTCCGCGTTCTCAGCATCCCCCGTTACCAGAGCGCCCCCCTCACTTAGTATGGGGCCTACATTCTCCCTAGCCTTTCTTTTGCTGTTAACATATTTTAAAAAGCCTTTTTTATTATTCTTTATCTCCTTAGCTAGATTGAACTCCAGGTGGGCTTTAGCCTTCCTGGTCGCATCTCTGCAGTCCCTGATTACATTCTTATATATAATTCTTATATTATTATTATTATCTTATTATTCTTATATATAATATTATTAGATGTTATATTATATTACATTATATTATATTATATTATATTATATTATATTATATTATATTATATTATATTATATTATATTATATTATATTTTTATTTTAACTAGTTAAGTGCTGGATAAAGTTTTGGAAATGTTTCAGGTTCAACAGGGGGTAAAGCTGTTAGAGTATCTGGATGATTTGCTGATTTGTGGAACAGAGGATTCTAAAGTAAACTTCTGAATTTCTTGGGGAACACAGGCTAAGGGTGTTTATAAATAAACTGCAATATGTGGAAAAAGAAGTCAGATACTATGGACATGTAATTTCTGAAGCGGAATGGAGAATTAATTCTGAAAGAATTCAGGGCATTGTGGAGCTTCCTCTGCCCAGGACAAAGTGGGAGTTGCAAGTTTCTAGGTCTAACTGAATACTGTAGATTATGAGTAGCATATGTACAAAACAAAAACAAAAACAAAAAAAACCAAAGGGATTGTATCTCAAACTATCAGAGGTAGAATCCAACATATTAAAATGGAGAAAAGAGGGAAAAGAATTAGTAGAAGTATTGAAACAGGACTTAATCACAGCACCCGTGTTAGAACTGCCTGCTTTAAAGAAACTATTTCACCATTTTGTGACTCAGTGAAGAAACTGCTTTAGGAGTTTAACATAAGAATAGGGAGATAAAAGAAAACCTACTGCATACTTACCTAAGCTATTAAACCCCATATCTTGAGGTTAGCCTGAATGTGCCCAGATAGTACGTGTGCATCGTTCAGGGATGTAAGGACTGAATTGTTGATTTGTTGATTTTACATGTTTCCCTCCTCACCCAATGGAGATTGCTCCACATATTGAGGCATGATCATTAACGGGGAAATAATAATAATAATAATAATAATAATAATAATAATAATAATAATAATAATAATAATAATAATAATAATAATAATAATAATACATGTCCTGGTATGGGTGAAGAATGATGGAAAACACCACTGGAGGGACATGCCCCTTAGATAGTCAGCAATAGCAAGAGGAGTTTTTTACTTCTGTGCTTCACCCAGTTGTGATCTTATTAATCCTAACACTGAGGTTTGTATTGATTGTAATCACATTGTATGTGAATCTCTGGCACACACTGAGGCAACTGGCCTTGCTCAAATTACCCAAGGAGTCTCAAAGTTGGCCTAGATATTAGATTACTTTTCCTAGACTCCTGATGAACCATGAGTAAGGTGAGTTCTGTTTTGGGCATTGGCAGCTGTCACTGTTTTTTTGTTTTGTTTTGTTGTTCTTTTTGTGTTTTTTGTTTGTTTGTTTGTTTTCTTTTGTTTTGTTTGTTTGTTTTTTGTTTTTTGTTTTTTTGTCTGTTTGTCTGTTTTTTAAATTTGCTTTTATGTGATTTTAAGATGTATCTTTCCCTACTCCCTCATTCCCCTTAATGCTTTTTTTGCTTAAAACCACCATCGGACAGTGATAGCAAGCTTTGCACCAATGGGTGTTGTGAGAGGCAGCCATCTGAGACATGACCTGTCCCAAAATTTTTTGAAGTTAAAGGCTGACTACTATGCACCCATTATCACCAAAATGAATAAACTGCTCTTCACAGAGATCTTTGCCTGATTAGAAATTTTAGATCTTGAGTGTGTTTCTCACAATGCTTCTGGAAAATGAACTGTGTGACAAGGAACAAGATCCATTAATTGGACTAGGCCATCCCTCTTCTCATAATTGCATTTCAACTCACATTCTTGCCCTTGACAGAATTATGTTGTAGATGCATAGTTCAGAGACTCCGGGTAGTTCCTTCAAAGATTAGAAGACACAATGTGTGGACTGTCACAGAAGGACTTACAGAAAGCTGTTAGAAAGCTGTTCCCTTCTACCAGCTACATCAAACACACAATGCAACTTTTGAAGATATTCTGAAATAATTAACTAGTAACTTCTCTAAAAATAATAATAGAAACACAATTCTGGAGATTGCCCGCTTTTTAGATTCCTCTTAAAAGACGATTAAAAACCAAACCAACAAACTAAACAAACGAACTAAATAATCCACAAAACTACCTTTGAGGATGGTTTCACCATGGATGGTGACTCCACCACACACATGGATTCATACAGAATGACCACGGTTGGAAGGTACCTCAAAGATCATGAAGCTCCAACCCCTCTGCCTGGCATGGGCCAGGGGAGCTCCGTGCAAAGGTACCAGCACCTCTGGTCACAGCGGGGCGGAACAGAGGGACCCTAGAGCGCACTTGGAAAGGTGGGAGGCTGTAGTTTCTTACTCTAGTGGAGTTTTTACACCGTGCTGTAATATAAGAACTTTCACAAGAGATGTAATAATTTTGATAATAAAAATACTTAACTACCTCCTTGGGTAGCCTGACCACTCTTTTGAAGAAGAATTTTTTCCTAATATCCAACTAGAACCTTCCATGATGCAACTTGATGTAATTCCCTCTAGTCCTATTGATAGATCTGTGGGAGAAGAGACTGACAAAAATCTCACTACAGCCTCCTTTCAGGAAGCTGTAGAAAGCAATAAGGTCTCCCCTGAGCCTTCTAAACAATCCCATTTCCTTCTGCCATTCCCCATAAGGCCAGTGCTCCAGATCCCAAACCAGCTCCGTTGCCCTCCAGGGCATGCTCCAGGGCTTTTATGTCTTTCTTTTAGTGAGGGATACCAAACTCACTAGATTACTCAAGGTGTGGCCTCACCTGAACTGACTAAAGAGGTTTGATTTACTAATTTTTCATTTGTCCATGTTTGTTGGTTTGTTTTTTGTGTGTTTTTGTTTTGTTTTGTTGGGGGTTTTTTTGCTTGTTTATTTGTTTGTTTTTGTGTGTATGTGTGTTTATTGTTTCTAACTACTAGTTTAGTCTTAATATGAAAATAAACACAACTTTCATAAGCTTTAAATCAATTAATGAACAGTTCATTCATTTATGAATATAATGGAGAAATGTAACTACCATCAATAATATTTTCAAACATATGAATGTTAACAACAGCAATTGTTAAAGTATAGTCTTGTACCATTTTTTGATTTAGGTTTTAAAATGAAAGACAAATGATTAGAAAACTTATTTTGCTGAGCTATATCAAGGATCACAGTATATTTAAAAATACTTGTTCCTTGGTTTCTCACCACCAGTTCAGAACAAGTTAACATTAGTAGGACAATTACATCGCTGTCAAAACTATTGCATAGTAAATCTCTGCAAAGAATGGAAACTTCTTATATAAAGTGTTTGCATGAGGGATTGATACTTAGTTGAACTATAAATAAATAAATTAACAAACAAATAAATAAATAAATGAATAAATCCACTAACTTAGAATGCCTGATTCACATTACTGAAGATAGACTTACACAGAGGTTAATATTGTGAACTGCCTGTATACATGGCCTTCATTAACACTATATAATTATACTGAGATTTCTTGAGCTTGACTTGTCAGATAAAATCTTATCTAGATGAATGTTTTTTCTTGCTTTGAATGCTTGAATGAATCTGAGAGTCATTTGGCACTTGGCAGCCTACATTATGACATGTTATCAGCCAAGTAGTGCAAAGAAAAAAAATTAATTATTTCAAAGAAGAAATGCATGATAGAAATATTTTAAAATGTAACAATAGCTGTGTTGGCTCTAAGGAAAAATAATTACAAAGCGGAGACAAGTCCAGTGAAGAAGAACATCTTTCTTCAGAAATTTGCAACAAGGTTACCTATCAGTGAACACAGCTGTCAACCATCAATCCCCCTGCTGGAACATAATTTGGAGAAAGAAAGTTAAAGTAATTCATGAAATGTTTTATTGTTCTCCTCCACATAAATTAATGCAACCACTTTTGCTGTTATTGTCATAATCTTGAGGCTATTTCTTGACATTTTTTCTCTCAAGAGAAGTCAGAAAGACAAATTGCGTGTAGAGATAAAATGTTGGAATGACATTTTTTATTTTTATTTTTGTCCCTCTTGCACCTTAATTTTACTCTTTTTCTCTTGCTATCTTATTCAGCAACTTACCTGTTGTTGGGCAGCCTCAGAACAGCAGAAGAATGTACTGGCTGTTTTGTGAGGGAAAAAAATAAAAAATAAAAAAATAAATAAAATAAAAAATAAAAGGGGGAGTTTGCCCACAGTTTATAGAAGAATAATGCTTAAATTATTAAAATCTAGTTTAGCAGTACAAATGTGACTTTTCAAATACAGGCAAAAAGCTGAGGTTCAAAGGTTCAAATCTGTTAATTTGTTACAGATACTTTGTAATGAAATTGCTATGTCTAATTTCTCCTGATGATAAAGCACATAATATGTTAGTTTTAACTTATAACTGCACTTATGTCATAGACTACTTACCACACAAACAGTCATTTCTCCAAAATATTTTAGAATTTAAGGCTATTTTGTGTTTCAGTACTAACACAGAATAAATTGTGAATTAAAACTACAAAAGCTGTTCCTAAATGGCTCTTAATACACCTACTAGGTCACTCTGAAATTAATGCTTCCTCTTTAATTCCATGGTTGCTATAACAGGTACAAGGAGCACATTAACACTATTTAATGCAGCAGATTCTCAGCTACAAAATGCTCTTTTAAGCACAGTCACCACCATTAGCTGTGTATTTTCACCAGTGATGAGCAAAAGCCTTCATGTCATGCTGTAAAAATCTTCACCAGTGGAGGTGATCACTGTCACTGTTTCTACTGCTGAAATGCTCCACCCACTTCTTCACTGTGTTCACATCCACTTTTGGGTCTCCAAAATTTTTTAAGTTGTATTTTAAGTTGTGAGTATGGTTTTCTATCAGTACTATGTGAAGTTTCAAACAGGTAAATTATAAGCAATTAGTATTTGTCATATTTACTTGATACATATTCTAGACGACTCTTACAAACAAACTGTTATTTCTATGTCATTTCTCTCTCTGCTTGCTATACAGCAGAGTATGAACTGAATCTACGAAGAGTGAGTGTTTATGCAGTATTTAGTGGCCACTATTATTTTTGTATCAGATTTATATTCACTGTGAGGAAAAACAATCATTAAACTGCTGCAACAGGACAAAAACTTTCTCACTAAAACCACTTTTGGATGCATAGGAGAGTTCTGTTCTTCAATAATAGCAAAGCAGACAATTTAACACTACCTTAAAAATGTGTTAATCGATCTTATAAATTGCAAATAGTTAACAGACCTTCATAATCCTTGACATTTAGAGTGTATAACACTTTGAAAACATTGAATAATTGCTCCTTGAAGAGCCTCAAGTACTGGAAAATAGTTTTAGTCTTAATTTGTAGAGATGGAAACTGAGGCAAAGACAGCTTTTATTGTTAGATTATCTTATTGATTGGAAAGACATGATCTCACTGTACACCATGAATTGACCTGGACATTTACAAAAATTGTAGGGAAACACTGATGTAATCAAACCATTCAGCACAGTACAGAATATAAGTCTCTAATATTTGTCAATAAAATTTCTGTATTCTTGTAAGACTACATTGCTCATCAAACTATTTCTAACAATAAGCTTAAAGATAAATCCATTCATGTGTTCCATGTGAGAGAATAATTAGGATACACTGTAAAACTAAAAATTCAAAATAAGGTACTCAAACTAGCAAACAAAAACAGAAAAAAAAACTTTAGACATTTATGCAAATTGTAAAGATCTGATAACTGTGGAAGCATGTGACAATTAAAATTCAAGTATCTAAAATACCAGACTTCATTGATATTAAATAGGTCCCTCATGTATATATTGATGACTTAACTATAAACTTTTTTGAACTATCGTGTGATTTTATCAATGTTTATATGAAGAACATGCTCTTGGATACATCTGACTCCCATTTTTAATGTATCTGTATTTAGTATTTTTTAAGGTAGTGTTTAATTACTTGGTTTTAGATGAACATTAGTGTACTAGGAGGAAGTAACTGCCAAGCAAAATGTTGGCAATAATTAATTTTTTCAATGACATAAGCTCAAACAACAGTGTGATTGAACTGATGAGAAAAAATAAGTAATTTGAAATCATATGAAAAAAAGTTAATCGTATCATACATATGAAACCATCTATGACTCTGCATCAGAATGTACACATTTTAATAGCTATTGAGTATATGGAGACTATACAGAGAGTATGTAGTATATATAATAATGCATATCGGATATACTATCAGTATCAAAAATGACTAAGCATAAAAACTGGAAAAGCTATGTACAAGATTATTCTGGGTGCCATTGAACATCACTTAATAAATTGTTATCAAGTGTAATAAACATAAACAACAACAACAACAAATGTCTTTGAATTTTGTTTACTTGAACAAGTTCAAGATAATTGATTCTGTTTCCCACAACTTTCTCCAGGAGAAACAACCTATGTCTTGATCATGATAAACTTAATCAACAGTAGAGAGGTAGGGAAGAGGTACTAGAAAGCTGTCCAGAAGATAAGGGCCTGCTGTTGTTGACTGACAGCAGGCTGAATAAACAACTAAAAATCATAAAACCATGACAGGCAGCCATCAACAAGAAATTCTGCAGATGAAAATTCCAGTTTCTGCATCTGAGACAGATTAATGCTAGAACAAGTACAGATTTGGAGATGAACAGCTAGTGAGCAGCTCAGCAGAAAGGAATTTGGGGGCGCTGGGATACAGTAGGCTCAATATGAGTCAGTAGTTTGTCGTGGAAGCCAGGAGGACAAACTGCATTTTGGGGTTCATTAAAGATAACAGAGACAGAGAGTCAAAAGGGATCATTCTCCCAGTTATGTGTAGTGTTGATGCAGTCTCACCTTGAGTATCGTGTCTCCTTGTATGTCTTCCTCTCCAGATCATTCACTATCTTTGTAGCTCTTCTTAGGATACTCTCTAATAATTTTATATCCTTATATTTTGGCTCCCAAAAGTGCACAGAACAATTAAAGTACTGCCTCACCAGAGAGTGGAAGAGCAGAATAATCACATTTGATGGCTGGAAACAGGCTTTATGCATGCCAGAATATGACTGACTCTTTTGGCTGCTAGGCTACACTGTTGTCTCATGTCAAATTTGCCTTCAACCTGATCCCTCATATCTCTTTCTGTGAGGCTGCTCTCCAGCATCTCATCTCCCAGTCTGTACACACATACAGGATTGCCTCATGTCAAGGGAACAGACGCTGGCTAAAACAGATACAGAGAAGTCTGGGGTACTCAATGAGTTCTTTGCCCCAGTCTTCATGGGCATTCAGAATTCTCATATTTTTCACATCCCTGAGCCTCTTGGCGGGAACTGAGATAGCAAACTACTCCCGGTCTAAGGGTGAAACAAGACCACCTCATAAGACTAAATGTGTATAAGTCCATGGGCTCGATGGCAAAACTCTTCCCCTCCTCCAATTTTCTCTACTTTTCTTTCAAGAAATCAGCTTAAAAAAAATAATTTTTGTAAAATATTCATAGCAAAAAAATTCCTAATTGAAGTTCAGTTTGCTTTTTCACTTGTTTTGTGTCTAATTACATTTTTTTTTTCTTGATTTGAAATTATTTGTTGACTCACCACTATCATTGCAGCACAACTTTTAAAGAAATAATATGATAGGACTATTCTGTGGAAGTTTTGTGGTTGACATGTTTACTTTCGTTGTGCTTTAATTTTTACCTCATAATTTTAGTTTTCACAAATCATGATGTATGACTAACCATCTGATTACATATAATAATGAATCTGGTTTTGGAGATGAAATGATAACTGTTAAAGCTGATTAAGAAATCAATTCTACTTATTTATTTATTTATTTATTTATTTATCTTCTTTTGATGTATTCACAACCTGCAGTTATCTGTATATGTCAAGTTGATAGGTAAGTTTTATGACCATAATCTTATTGATCACATGAACATATAATCTCATGCTATCTGCAAAACAATTAAACTAAGACAAGAAAACGCCTGAGTCCGGGTTAGTATGTACACTCATTTTATATAAACACAACAGCAGACACAGGCTAAATAAATAAATAAATAAATGATAAAAATAAGAAATATATACATATTTTACAACCTCCTGAATCGAGTTCAAGGTTGCAATACACACATTTTGTTTATTTTTATTTTTGCATCAATGATTTTAAAGGTAATTTTCTACTTTATACACAATTTGTTTTAAGAGCATTTCCTCATACTGGGAAAAAAAAATATTAATTGAAAACTAAGAATGCAAACACATCCAAGTTGTTTTCAACTGTCTGTTGTTATTTTCTTTCCACCTTTGTGCTCACTTTCCCTTCATTCAGCTAATGTAACAGAAAGTTTTGCAACCTAACTCACATAGATAGCACTGTATATTTACTGGTAATAAATATTATCTAAAAGAATAAAGAATGCTTTTTTTATACTATCCAGTGGAAATTTACTTTACAGATCTAAAGATGAGATTAAAAAAAAAAAAATCAATTTCTTCTTTCAGTTATTCATTTTTCTTTTCTCTGCTAATCCTTCCCAAAGGGTGAAAGTTTTTTATACTAACATAATAGCTATAATAATAATTAGCTGGTTATATAAGACAATGGTGGTTTATCCAAATGTTTATCAACTAATTTGATGCTGTGTTACACTTAAAAAATACAGGCCCCCATATACTGCTACAATATTCTGGACATCTACTTCATATCTCCGATAGGTCATCTATACTGCACCTGATCACAATTCAAATCTAGAGCTATAACCTAAATAAGGAAACTTCTAAAATACATAATTTTTACATCAGTGAGAATCTGTGGTTTAGTTTCACCTGCCTATAATTCTAAGATAGCATTCACTTCAAAATGCCCTTGGTTATTTTTAAATTTAATAAACTTTTTATGAATGTCTCCAGCTCCTACAAGGCTGAGTGACTGTTATATGGTCAGCAAATACGCTCTTTCATATTTATAAAGTGTTTAATAGCAGGAGAGATGAACTGAGCAATTGCCATGGTTACAAGTTCAATTACTATTCTCCAAGACAACAATTAAAAATAAAAATCCAATTCTCAATGATTTAGCAATCATCTTAAAAAATGAATATCTAAGATAAACATTCAGGCTAACAAATACTTTAAAGTAATAATAGAATAATATAACAATAACATAGAAAGATCAGATGTCAATATAACTATCCTGAAATCCCATGTTTCATGCAGATGTGAGAAGTAGAAAATTCTTAATTAGAAAAGGCTTAACAAAAGAAGTAAACCTGACATTAAAGTTAGAGCTCTCATGGAGAAACAAAAAAAAACAAAATGACAAGAAACATGTCAAAACCTATTTTTATCAGCATAAACAAGAAGAAGACATGAATAAATGCAGAATTTAGGACAGGTAAACTACTTTTAAAATATCTATTAGAATAGATACATGTGTCAATTAAACCCCAAAATTTAATTGCTTAACAGTGGAAGGATGGAAATCTGTCTTGCTCCAATTTACAGGAGGAAGGCATGGTTCTTTGATATATGTATACCAGGCATGAGATTAAGAAACAGTGGTTCAATCACAAACACTACTTTCTTCACAGTCACATGTTGTGACAGCATACTGTAATCATGAGCAACCTTCCCCTCACACCATAAAATCTGTCAGAGCTTTCTTGAACTCCTTAATTATGTACTAGAAGTCCACAAAAACCCACCAAGCAGTTTAGAGTTACCTTTATAAACAGTCTGCTATTAATAACATTAACTTGAGTTTGAAGGGGTTTAGAGAGGAATGCAGAGAGAGATAAAGAGAGAGAAAGAGAGAGAGAGAAGCATACATTTCATTTCTTTTCATGCTTATGTATTCTATACATCTTGATCCTCTGGATGACTGCTATCAGTGATGCTGTACATGTAGGAATCAACTACATATACGTCTAACAGGAAACATTCTAATCACTAGAGCTTGCAGAATAATCCTGGAAAATTGTGAAATGGTAATAAATCAATTAGAAGAAAACTGGGGTTGCTTCTGTTCTTGTTTTTGAGGGGATGCTTTGGACAAAATACTGAAAACATCAGTGAATTTATGTCTCTGCTACAGAAATTACCATGGTGTGAAGACTCTCCCTTCTACAGCAGTTAATTCTACAGTGTATTACTAGTATTCTGCTACAAGCTATTGCAGAAATGATAGACCTAAACATCATAAAACTGACTTTAATTAAGGAATATATGAATTGATCTTGCGATGGCATATGCATTTCTACTCCTGCAGAATTAAGAAATAAAGGGATGAGCTCTGAACCTTACATTCACCAAAGGTGTTTAGATCTTTTGGATCTAAAGATCCACAGAGTACTTTAATGAGGGTTAATTATTATGTCATGGCCTGGATTTGAAGTTTCTACACTTCATTAAATTGAAAAGTATATGCCTGTCCTGTATGTCCTGAAAAAATACTGCCAGAATTTTTTCTTCTTGTTCAGGGCTATAACTTACTAGTTTAAAAAGAGTAGTCCACCCTACAACTATCAAAATATTTAGATTTATACATAAAGTTTTGATACAGCTCTTTTTTCCAACTCCTGCAGCTGGTTGTTAAGCTGAATTGTTGCATTTAATGCCTTAAATTTTTATATGTAATTATCCAAGATTAAATGTACTTGTGACATCACATCTGAGTGGTCCATAAATCTGAATTCTTTGTTTATAATAAACATTTCCTCATCTGATCACATGGGATATGTGAATATAGCAGTGTGCTCAAAGCTATTTTCCCCTTTCAAATGTTACATTCTTTAACATCTTTACTCCATTTTTCTTTCCTTATGTTGTTTTCTTTTTCTTTTTTTTCATTTTTCTATTCATTTAACCTTTTCTTTTCTTTTCTTTTCTTTTCTTTTCTTTTCTTTATTTCTTTCCTTTTCTTTTCTTCTTTCCTTTTCTTTTTTTTTTTCTTTTTTTTTCTTTTTTTTTTTTTTTTTCTTTATTACTATTATTTTCCATCTTGGAACATAAGGTGCTATACTGGCATAATTAAAAAGGAAAATTTAATCAGGGGCCATAGGGTAAAGTAGGAAAAACCACAAAAACTTCTAATTTCTATATTTTTGATATTTTAATTTGTTTATAAGAGGAGAAAATTGGAAGCTGAATCTGAACTAAGTGGTTAGAATGATAGTAAAAAAACTTTAGTTGACTGGACCATAATAATCCTTTATCAAGTTGGCTTTGATTGTTTGTTAAATGTAGTTTTTAATTGGCATATGACACATAATATTCTTCTAATCAAAGAAATAAAATGACTGTGCTAAGTGCACCCCAGGCTGGACAACGATACTTATTCTACAAACCTGTCTACTCGAGGCTTGCCACTATATCTGACCTGCAGTGACTCCAGCAGACTGTAAACAGACAGTGCAGCTTCTGGGTGTTTCTCATGTTATTATTCTACTGTTTCCTTTATTATTAAAAAAAAAAAAAAAAAAAAAAAAAAAAAGTCTTAAATGGATGTTTCATTATATGTCCATATTCTAATTACTTAGAGGATTTTTTGTGGTAAAAGAAAAATGTCTTACAAAATAAGAGAAACTAAAGTCTACTATCTGAAAGAAACATGCTACTTCTTACAGAGATTGCATTTCTCAAAATCTATTCAATTTTTAAACATATATATACATAATATTATTATGACTTTGTGCACAGATGGAATGAGTTAATGCGCTTTGCTATTTTGGGTCCACTCAGCCCACCAAATAACAGTATATTCAGCAACTACCTCATCTGATGTTTCCTTTTTTCTTTTTTAATTATTTTTCTTTCTTTCGGCTGAATCAGCTGGTTAAGCTTAGCTCATCCCATTTCCTTTGTTACTTCTATCCTTCTCCTACCTTTGCATTCCTTATGTCTTTGACATACACAGGGTGAAAAGTTGAGTAGCAGAAACATATACTGTATTTCAAGAAACAGAGCAACACAAGCAACACTGTAGTGTAATTACTCATTTATCTTCTCTGTAATAAAACAAAGCTGAATGTAATTGGTGAGAAACAAGGGACCAGTTTCAGAAAGATGACAGTTTGTGATGAGAGCAGATTTCATTATGAGGTTCCTGAACAATCCAATAATTTCATGCAGGATCCTGTTTTTCCCCATGATCTATGACAAAGGCTGAGAATGCCTCATCATTAATTTCTCTATGTTATTATTAATAATGTATTTCAATTTAGAAGGCTAAAGATAATTCTGATTTCATTAAAAAAGAAATAAAAATGGAGATATTTCAAACTGCTTCTGTGCCAGTTCAGAAAAAAATTGAGTACATCTTGTTATGTGGTAGTTAGAAAAGCAAGGGTGCACTGGGATTATGTACAGCTGAATCATATTAGCCATAAGAGGGGGGGGGAAAGGGAAAAAAAAAACAAAACATGGGACATCTTTTAGTGGCCCTATGATTAATTCCCAAGAACAGAGTTTTCTTGAGTTAAATGCAGTATTTCAAGAGTGCCACTGTGTTTCAATTTAGTCAAAAGGGATGATAGTACCTGAGTTTCACTGGGATAATGCATTGAGCCTTTTCAGGTTTAAAGCTGTCATGCTGTGGAAGCCTGGAGAGTTTCTACAGATAAAGCTATGTAAGTCTGACATTTGCTGAATACAGTCCTTAATGATCACACTAGATCTCTCTGAAGTTATTTGTGATCTGAAAACCGGAAAAAAAAAAAAAATAAAATAAAAAAATGTTAAGGGAAAAGTTAAAAAGCTCAATGAAGATAAGAAGCACCTAGCAGTTCACATTCCACATTTCATGCAAGGAAATTCTTATTAGCGATCCCAAATATCTGAGTGTTATGTCAGTTTATCTGAACAATTTTACAGACAAAATAACAGAGCTAAATTTACCAATTTAAAGTCCATCTCACATTTTATTATCTTCTTAATATATCAACAAACACACAGAAGGAGGCCAGTTATCTCGTGAATCACATTTTATGAATGCATTACTTGGAATGTTGTTGTTTCTTTACCTGAAAAAGAGCGAAGAAAGACAGAAAAATGGTAAAGTAATGCTCACATCTCAATTTCTAACACATATTTAGAGATAGAATTTGGTAAAATTTACATGGGTAAAAGCTATTTATGCTCACTATAGTAATAGTGCATGAGAATAGTTTCTCAAATGCCTGAATTCAGTGAAAAAGTAACTGATCAAATACTTAAAGTAAAATAATATAAAATAATGTGGAAGTAATAGCTCTTAATTAAATGATTCATAGTGAGTATTAAACTCTCAAATGTACCCCCTATCATCTGTGAATCATTTGAGAAGGCATTATATCTTTCAAAATTTCTTTCAAAAATGGAAAGTATCATCTCAGGAGAAACATCTGAATAGTATTATGATTTTATTTACCTTTCTTCAGATTATGTATTTGTTACTCTGTACCATCTCAGTGTGCTGTGCTGAGACAAATGGGTATACTTCCTTTTAAGTATGCTTCTACTCCTCAAAGAAGTGTTTTGTTTTGTTATATCTGCTTGAGAGCAGCAAGAGAAACAATCTGTATTTGAACACAGTACAATAATGAAACCATTACATTGTACTGTTAGATGTAGTATTCTACATGCTAGTGCATGTTTGCTATATTTGGGGCCATACATGGAATGCTCTAGAGAGAGACCTTTTATACTTTTTAGATTAAAATAAGAATAGCATTACATAAATTAAAATTCAAAAAAAGGGGTAGTTTGAGACAAAGATGTACTAAAAGCATGCATGCTTTCAATCTAGGGATGTAAAAGTACAATATGCCAAAGAAATTTTGATATAATACTTCCCTTTTCAATGCCACATCATCCTCTCTGCTTGAAGCATCAGTGAGATTCTTCTAATTCACCTTTAGGAATCAGATTTAGTTTAATTAAAGATGAAAACAAATATTTCTGTTCCTCCTGTTCATACATACTTGGAGATAGCTGTGTATTTCCTTCTAAACTGTAACTATTGAAAATGCTGCTTCACAACTTGCTGATTTCTATTCAACTTACATGAAAGATTCAAACATAACAGGAATGTATTGTTTCAGAAACTTGGAACAGTCTTGAAATATATTCCATAGTAATACCACAAACAAACAAACCCTAAGAGTGGCTTTAATGAGTGTAAACAATTCCTTCTGGAAGAAGATAAACTAGAATTTTCATTTTAGTTGCTTACCAAAAGTTTCCCATAATTATCTAAACCAGGTTGTTGACACTTCTGTGAGTTCTTCCAATGCACAAGTTCTACTATGAAGGCAGCAGCTATTTCTGAATATTCAGAAAGCTCATACCTATGATCCTGAGGAAATGACAGCTCATTCTTAATGAAATGACAGTGTTATGAGAGGGTTAATAGTTTATATGTCATCAGACTAACTTGTGGAAAATCTAACTGCTGATGGGTACAGAGACAGTAGGCAAACAATGCCACAATTCATAATGGAAGATGAAAACTGTGAAGGCTCAGGACAGACATTGATATTTGCCTATTATAGAGCTCTTGAACAGTTCTTTAGGTTAAAATAAATCACCATGTCTGCTTTTGTACTAAGGTCCTGGGAACACGATATAGGAAAATTCTAAGATCTTATCTGGCATTTCTTTTTGGTTCCAACTTCTCACAAAGGAATACCAGCACATCTACAGATAGCTTTTTGGCTTGCTCCCTGCCACAGATTGTATCAGGAACTCCCTGTGTCAGCACTCTGGTTTCCAACCTGAAAAAAAAAAAAAAAAAAAAAAAAAAAAAAAAAGTCTGATATTCTTCTGTACCTGTCATTATTACATGCACAGAGGGAGGGAAGAATGACAGATCTGGTCTCAGAGATGCAGAGAGATGACACATAGCACTGGATCATAAGGGCTGTTTTGTGTTTAAAAGCTGACCTGGGGCTCTGAGCTGTGAGGAAATCTTCTGCCTGGCATTTAGGTATGTCAGAAAATGTCTGCCCAGTCTGTAACCCATGTGAGTCTAATTCAGTCCCACTGACTAACTGAGCTGTAGCAACACAGTCACCACAGGCTTATCAAAAGACTGATGTACACAGTTTCTTTCCTTTTTCAAAAGCAATGTGTTATCAGCTGATGATATGGTAAAAGAGCCACACATCAAATGTATAAAATAGTTTTCTGTCATATATTTGCCTACAAACTATAGATGACAAGAAAGGAAGAGGTTTTGTGTACTTAGTTTTCAGAGCAGTTTATAACATCTAATGTTTGGCAGACAACACCCCTCTCCCTCCTTCAATTTTTTGTCATTAATAAAAGTCTGTTTTGTTACTAGAGAATTCAAACTTCAGTGGACTACACAGAGAAAGAAGTGGTAGAATAAGCTTGCTACTGAGACTTGACTTGGTCATGATCTATCATCATGTGTCTGAGTAGCCATTTCAGGCTCAGGTGGTTAAATGTTTGCAAGAATAACATCAGGTGCAGACTTTCTTTGCTAGTTTTAGTAGATAGCCTGCAGGAAAAGTCTCAGCTGTGAGCTTCTTTGGGGTCAAGACAAGCAAAGAGTTTTTGCTGTATTTTTTATTTCTAATGAGAGCTACTAAAGGAACTGGAGCTGTTTAGTCTGGGGAAAAGGAGCCCAAGAGGAGACTTTATTGCTCTCTTCAAATATCTGAAAGATGATTACAGAGAAACTGGGATTAGTCTCTTCTTACTGGTGACAGGCGACAGAATGAGGGGAAGTGGCCTCAAGTTGTGCCATGGAAGGTTTAGATTGGATATTAGGAAAAACTTCTTTACAGAAAGGGTTGTTAAGCACTGGAATAATCTTCCTGGGGAGATGGTTGAGTCGCCATCTCTGGATGTGTTTAGAAACCGTTTGGATGTGGTGCTGAGGGACATGATTTAGCAGTGGGTTGTTAGAGTTAGGGTAGTACAGTTAGTTTGTGGTTAAACTTGATGACCTTTAAGGTCTTTGCCAACCTAAGCAATTCTATGATTCTATGATTGTTACTTAGTTTGAAATCAGAAACAGCAAACTAAGGAGAAGTCAGTGAGAGCCTCAGGATTTTGAAAAGAATATCATTATGAGGTTTTGTACAGATTTATGGAACACATCTCAGACTTGAATGAACATCTGAGTCAAAAAATACAAAGACTAGGTGATCCTGTCTCCTACTTCATCCAGTGTGCTTGGGGGCACTCATCAAGACACACACATATATTTATTTATTTTTAATGTATGTTTTTAATTGAACAAGTTAATCAAGTAAAAAAGGATCTAAACATTACTGCATTACTGTGGTTACTGTGGACATTACTTTTTTTTTTTTTTTTTTTTTTTTTTTAAGAAGGCACTTGTATTTGCTGAAGGCACTCCATGCATTCCCATCTACCTGTTGCTTCTCCCCACCCAGCCATCTATCTTAGATTTAGATGAAAAAAGATACAGAGAATTTATAACCTCGACAAGTCTTTATCTTTTGTATTCAGGTACAAACTTATAACTGGTAGTGAGATTAATAGGTAAGAGTTCCCTGCGTACCAACAGAAACAAAACTAATTATTATATTTATCCTTTCAAATAAATTACTAAAATCCCCATGAATCTGAGATAGGAACGTGTAATTAACCACTCTGAAATAATCCACAAATTTATCAGTCACACAATAGTAGAGTCCTTAAAGTTGGAAGGGGCCTTTAAATGTCATCTTGTCCAACTCCCTTGCAATGAAAAGGAACATCAACATCAGGTTGCCCAGGGCCTGATCCAGCTTTGCCTTGAAGGTCTCCAGAGATGGGGCATCCACCACCTCTATGGGCAGGCTGTTCCAGTACCTCACCACTGCTGTGGAACAAGGTCAACTGGGGGACAGGCCTGAGTAATTGCACAAGAACTGCTAGGTAACAACAACTAAAGCAGCTGAAGCAGAACCACAGAATGGGACATGATAAAGTGCCTTGCTGAGTGCCCCATGACGACATGATTTATGCAAAGGAGGACTCTGTGAGTGGAAAGGGGCATGCACACAGGGGGTTGCATTATTGAGTGTACGGGATGATCCTGCATGAAAGCTGTTGCTGGTATATAAGCTGTGTGATGCAGCAGTTAAGGTAAGAGCAGGCTTCATGGCATCCATGTTATATCTCTCTCCAGACGTGGTCCATTCCGGATGGGATCTGGCCTGGGGTCAGCTGTGAGAAATGACAAACCAACCCCACTGTTTTTCCTTTTATGCAGCCTAAATCTACCTTATTTGACCTTGAGATCAATTTACCTTTTTCTGTCACCACAGACTTTGCTAAAGAGTCTGTCTTCTTCTTTCCAGTAGCTCCCCTTTAGACACTGAAAAGCCACTATCAAGTCTCCCATAAGCTTTCTCTTCTCCAGACTGAACAGCCCCAGCTCTCTCAGCCTGTCATTGTAGGAGAGGTGTTCTGTTTCATTGATCATTTTTTGGCCCTCTCTGGACTTGCTTCAACAGGTCTATGTCCCTTCTGTACTGATGGCTCCGTATCTGGATGCAGTACTCCAGGTGAGCTCTCACCAGTGCAGAATAGAGGAGCAGGATCACCTCCCTTGATCTGTAGGGCATGCTTCTTTATATGCAACCCAGCATATGGTTGGCTTTCTGGGCTGTGAGGGCACACTGCTGGTTCATATCCAGCTTCCTCAGTACCAGTACCATCAGTATCCTCAGGTCTTTTTTAGCAGGGCTGAGTTCAATCCTTTCATTCCTCAGCTTGTATTGATAGTGGAATGAATAAAGGAATTGATTCCATACATAGTTTAAGAATCTGCAGATACCAAAGCCTGGATATTTTTTACTGCTGTTACCCATACTATGCAAACAAGAGGTTTTGGAGAATGGTATATAAGCTATTGATTGTTGTTTTGCCCACAGTGGATTTCGTGACCCTTAGATGATGAGGTCACAGCAGGAGTTCAACACTGAGGTTTCACAAGATGGATCAAGAGATATCCACTGCCTTTATCATAAGTATGATTTTCTGAAACATTAAGCCATGAAGAAGTAGTGAAGTATAAGTAGCTCACAATGATTTCAACTCACAGGAAAGCCTACACTGCCCTTTCAAAAAGAGTATTACATTCATTGCTAGTCATTCCACATTCCCAAGACAACTTAATACTGGTGTGTTAATTAGATACGAGCAGGAATAGAAACAGGCAGGAACAGAAACAAGAACAGAAACTAGGTTCATTTCCATTTGTGAAATTTTATGTGAACTATGTTGGAGCAGGCTGTGATATGCTACTATCATTTACTGATCAGAGAAAAAATGTCCAGTGTGACACTTTCTAGTGTGGTGAGAATACCTTTACTTTTCATAGCTTTATGTCATTTTTAAGATGGGAATACTCAGTCTCTGAAACAGAACTAATTGGTCCTGAAGTAAAGCACATACAGAGTTGGTATGAGAACAGTCTCAGTTTATTCATTCCTCTGATTATACCATTAAGAAGTAATTACTTACTAGTGCGGACCTAGCCAATTAAGCATGATGGTATTGCTATTTTATTTTTTCCTCTTTGGAAATCCTCTCATATACCTGTCTTCAAACCATCTAACTTCAGATGATTCTTTAGACATGAAGAATCATCCCTCTCACACTAGAAAGAGTTAGGAGTGCAATAAGACATGTCAGTTCAGTTATACTCATGAAGAGGGCCATACTGAAGAAGGACAAGTCAGAGCACCTAGCAGGGAAACATATGACTAAATATTTTTGTGGTCCCATTTGCTTTTCTCTTTTTATTCAGCAAAATAGAAAATATATTATTGTTATTCTTAGCCATAGCACCAGAGTAGTTCCAAACATGGTGAAAATTATTAACTGCTTCTGACTGTAGTGATGTTTTTCTGTTCATCATCATCATATCCAAGCAGAGCCTTGCAACAAGGCCTATACAAAGAACATCATAGAATAGTTGTATACTTCCTATATTTTATTGAAAAGTAACAAAAAAGTCCCTGTGCTTTAGGGAACAATTTCTGTTCTCTAATAATATCACAGGTCTATCTTCCACTGAAGTTAAGAGTCACAGGTGCACACATGAAGGTAAAGAGATGAGATCCCATCTATATATAGCCTTTCTCAAATAAAAGTGCTGTCAGGTATTTAAGATGTCCTCTTTCCAGTGTTTATTCAGAGTGTATTTTTGGTACAGATGGGAATATTATACTAACAAATAAGCAAACCTGAGTAATGAGAATGTAGTGCAGCTGATACTTATAAAGGTAAATACATGAATTTGTATCAGTTGTAGTATAAATACAGACATAGTTCCTAATGCTGATATGTGATGAGTGACTAATGCCAGCTCAAGATGAAAGACCACAAAGTGAAAAGAAATTCTCTGATCATAAATCCTCCCAGGGTATCATAGCATAACTTAAAAGCATTAGAATTTCAAGATAGAAGAGGACTGGTGAAAGGTCAGCTATAGATTCCTTTATTGACAAATGTTCTGATGATTTCAAAGCAAAGCTATAGTAAATGTCTTTCTAATGTTCTCATTTTCTTTCCAGTAAGTTATGGTTTAATAACTCTTGTTTTATTAAAAGAAGGAAATAACTTGCTGATAAAGGTGGGGGGGAAGCCACATTGTAATCAAAGTTGGAAGTAAATTTGTACTTTCTATTAAAAACTAATGTTAAGAAGGAAGTAGTTAAGCAACATAAAATAAAACAGTTGTTTTCATTTAAACATGGAGCAATTACACTGCCTCTGTTTAGAAAATTCCAGATACTAACATGAAAGGAAATTAAAAAATGCAGTCCCATTTGATCTCTAGTCCATAGAGGACCAACATCAGCTCTACTATAAGCTTGATTTTGGTATCAATCTGAGAATTGAAGTTCCATTGAAGTTCAAGAGAAAAAATTGCATGAGGGCATATCAAAATATGAGAGACCTAATGCTCTGATCTGTAATCTGAAATATTTTTTACTTGGAGTGCACAAATATACTAAGCATAAAGAGATGGTAAGACCCTTCTCCAAATATCCCAATGGACTATGATCTGAATATGCAGTTTGAAACCAGAATTATTCCTTGAACATATGAAAAAAGGAGTGTAGGAATGAAGACACCAAGTACTATGATTTTCACCAGATCCTGTTATGCTGGAGTTAATAAGTAAGTGACAATAATCATCAAATAGTCATCAGTTAAATTATTTCCTTAGAGGAACAAGAGAGCAGAATATATATATATATTTTCTCCATCATTTTGGGCAGATCTGAAAGTAAACAATCTGTACATGCAGAGAATGAAAAATTTCTGGTATTATTAATGAGCTTCTTACATTGTAGGGTTATTTTTGTTTGTTTTTGTTTTTTCCCCTAAGCCATGATTTGGTCCAAGTGTCCATTTTAATTAGTGTCAGAATTCCTCTTAAAGGAATAAATAAAGTGTATTCTCATAAAGTGTATTCTTACTTTATGCCTCTGCAGTGTTTTTCTTTTTCTTTTTCTTTTTCTTTTTCTTTTTCTTTTTCTTTTTCTTTTTCTTTTTCTTTTTCTTTTTCTTTTTCTTTTTCTTTTTCTTTTTCTTTTTCTTTTTCTTTTTCTTTTTCTTTTTCTTTTTCTTTTTCTTTTTCTTTTTTCTTTTTCTTTTTTCCCCCTTTTCCTTTTCCTTTTCCTATTTTCTTTTTTCTTTTTTTCCCCTTTTTTAAGAACAATTTTGTTTTTAAGAATTTCACTCTTTTCTGCACAATGAAATTCTAAAGCCACTTCAATGTACTTCATGGATATGTTATCACATTACAAGAAATATATTCAACAAGGCATACTTGCAAAACATTGGAATATTCCAACAATAATTGTGCACAGCAATATGAGTAAAACTGAATTTGTTAATTACATGCAAAAAAAAAAAAAAAAAGAAAAAAAAAGAAGACGAAGAAGAAATACTTTTTATAACATGCAACCATCACATTTTGCTTAATATATAATTAATTGCACCATGAAACTGAAGTTTTATTATGTCATTAAAATGCCTATAAAGTAAAAAGAAATCAACATTAATCAGAAAAAAATATGATTTGAAAACAGTTTCATAATAAGGCAAATAAGCTATCATTTTTTATATCAGTACAGTTAACAATAAAAGGCAATATTTAATATATGAAATCAAAAAATCAAAGAAAAGAACAAGGTCTTATAATCATAAATAATTGTAACAACACCATGTTTAAACACACACACACAAAAACAGAAAACAAACAAACAAAAAAACCCCTCAATTTAAAATCTACCATTAGGGTTTTAATATATACAAAACCATCAGTACCTGAAGTATATATACCACATGAATATACATGAATTTTGCATTTTAACACTATTCTCTTAGAAAAACACCTAAACTCTAAAGATAAAATCAAGCTTTTCATTCAGTGACTGTCAGTTTTTGCGAATGTTATCTATCTAAACATTTTGAATGGAGTATTAACAACACAAAATTGTTTTTTGGGTTGTTTTTTAGAATTACTGTTTCAAACTCTGCCTTACAAATTATAGGTCTGTGGATTATACCAAAACAGATCATCACATCATGAAATGGTACCCCAGTTAACTGGCAGGAAGTTATGCATTAATCATAGTTCTGTTGGGATGGTTAACTCAACAAATTAAGACATGACCTCAGTTTTAATACATATTTTATATTCAGAAAGAGAAGGATAACAAAAAATCCTCAAAAAAGTATGCCTCTCAGCTAAATAGTATGAAGCTTTGAGGTAAGGCAAATAATATGCTCCATTGCACAAAGGAAGGGAAAAGATTTCCATACTAAAAATGGATCTATTTATTTGTATTTCTCAAATATAATGTTTGGCTAATAACACATTCAGGAGCAATCACACTACAAAAGAAAGCAATAGTACATCTTTATCCTCAGGGACATCAGCCATACACAGATGTGCTCAACACCTCCATTAAAACAAGTTTGTTTTTCTTTCTTATTGAATTTACACGCTGAAAACTGTTAAACCAAGCAGGTCATTAGTGTTAAGCAAGCAGTTTGAAATGACTTTTTTGCACTTCCTCATACCTTTTATACAAATACTATGTGTGCACTATATTGCACTATATCTGCAATATAATAAATAAATAAATTAGACCTTATGCAGTTTTAAGCTTCTTGTAATAATCAAGTTCCTTTAAAAAATCACTGTTTTGTTTTATTTTAGTTATGAGTGAAACAGCTTTTATATTTTCAGAGAGTAAAAAATATCTCAGGATACTTCAGACTATCACACAGGATTACTTTTTTTACTCCCAGTGATTATTTGAAAGCAATCCTCAAGACTAGATAATCACACACTTGTTTTGCAACTATTTCCACAGCATATGGTTCTAAAGCTTTAGCTAAAGCTGTTCTGATGACTTGCCTGCTAGCACATGACACTATCAAGAAGAAAGATTTAGGCTAGTACTTCAGGCTTGCTAGCACAATCGAAAACTAAGCTTGAGCAATGGCAGGATTTTAACACCAGTGTGACCTGACTTTTAAAAAAGAAAGAAGAAAAAAAACAAAAAAAAAAAGAGTTGAACTACAATACAGGGATACAGGGAAAATTTTCTCCAAAAATAAAGGGCTCAGAAAGAAATTAAGAGTTCCAGAGTCTTTGTCTGTTTCAAATTTCCATACTTGTACAATTTGTACCACCAGGAACTTATTCCAAAATATTTCTCACTGAAACCTGAATAACCCATTGCCCATCAACTTTGGCTACCTTCTAACATAAACAAAATCTGATCCCTAAGATCCCTAAGCACAGTAAAGCCATATTTTCATAATATAATATTTCTGGCAGTTTCTATTCAAGACTGAGTACAGTTATGGGCACACTGAATCAAGTTCAGTAAAATACTTTCATTTATAAAAAGTGGAATATACTTAAACAGCAACCGTTGAGAGATTCTTCTCAAAATGGTAAGAGGTTTTCATCAGTTATCTTGTGTCTTGTCAGTTCTATGATACATCTCAGACTGGAATTATTGTTTTGATTCGTATTTATACAGTCTACCACATGACATGAGTCTGTTAATTTATAAGTAAAAGTAGGAAATGCAATCCTCATATAAGTTTAAAAATGTCTACCACAACAGATGCATACATTCCTCTCTTACTGTGTGTGACTATCTTTTGTCCAATTTCAAAGAGGTTTTTTTGAAGCCAACAGTACAAACAATATACTTCTTGCTGGGCAGGTTTGTTTTTAGTGTAGTGAAGCTGATGGAATGAAAAGATTCTTTTGCAGGATATATGTAGGAGAACCTGTAAGACAGAATTAATACATATGAATCAAAAGTCTAAAATGCACTCACTGTCTTCCATGCTTTCTAAACATAATTCCATTTTTGTTCAGAAGCCCTTTAAAAGATTGTTAGTGTAAAAAACAGTTAGTGTTAAAAAAACAAAAAAACCACAAACAAACAAACAAACAAAAAAGACAAAGACAAAGATTTTAAATTAAAACTATTTTCAAGGATTTATATATTCCTTTAAGAAAGAATGCTAGATATTCTGCACCCTTAATAATGTAATACTCACTGGAAACATTAAACGTTTCTGAAAATATGACGCAAAGGAATTTTAAATCAGATCTCTTTCTTGTCTTTCTCTTGCCTTCCCAGTATTTTATATCCATTTGGGAGCAATACAAAACCTTGGAAGAAATAATAATAATAAAAGAATAATAAAGCACAAACATATTACAAAGACAGTTGCTTATCTTCATCAATAATTTAATTAGAAAAGTTTCTTACAAATACAACAAATTCACTGGCCTATTAGAACTTCTAAGGTAACTAAGTCTAGAAAAATTGAGTTGTTTTCCAGATGAAAGACTTTTTCTCATTTTACAGACAGTTGTGTCCTCTTTTTTCATGCTTTTTTAGGTGCCACAATACTAAAAAAAATACTACATGTCCATCACGCTAATTGTTTTCTAGTTAATTACCAATGTGTTTTGAAATTTAAAGTTGAGGAGCTTGGGTTATTTGCTTCCATCTCTCTTTACATTTTAAGAAATGCTCTTTATTTATTTACTCTTTGTCTTTTTATATTATGTTTAACAACATCTCATTCAAGGGGAGAAAAAGTTACTCTCAGTGAGCTGTTTAAAGCCTACTCAGTTCTGATCATGTTACACAGAAAGTGCTGAAAGTCATCTTCCCTTATTACATGAGCTTATTTTTTATATATTGCTATCTGAAAATATCTGACAAATATGGACCTCAGCATTGAAGGGATTATGTGGGAAAAGTAACAATTTCTGTGTAATAATACATATTCCTCTAGCACATTCTTCTCTGTGAGACAGCTCCTTATGTTTTAAGAATCTGATGATGCAGTCCTGCAGATTAAGGAATTTTCTCTGGGAAGGGATTTTGCTCAAGAATCATAGTATCACAATAAATCCATGTATGAAGACCTTCCTGTTTAGCGATAAGCAAATAATGTTGAATCTCTGATCTGCAGCAGTTAAATCTTGATTTTTTTTTAATTATTATTTTTATTTTGTTTTCCCTGTTGATTTTAATTCTGAGTTTCATTGGAGATATCCAAACTTAAATTGAATAAAATTTGAATAAAGGTTTGAAGTAATATGAAAGATGGTATTTTCAGAGGGATATAAAATGGATAGCTGTGAACACAAGAAGTTAACCCATAAGGAGGATGTAATTTGGCAGAAGTTTCTCCAAAATTGCACAGGAGAAAGTTGGGAGGTAAATAATGAACAATTTTTTTGAGTCAAAACTAGTAATACTTAGCTAGTCTAGAAGGAATAAAAAAGTACAAGTGTAATAGGCATAAGAATTAAGAACTTTTGAGCAATTACCATTACTTTTGTATATGAGTTAACCAAGGTAATCGTCATAGCCCTGATTCTCTTTTTAACACTTGCTGACAATTTTTAGACTACTTAGTATGACAGTGAATTACTAACAATACTATTTATGTTTTAAAAAACCACTTTTAAAAACAAACAAACAAACAAACACATTTAGAAAATGAGAACCAGAACAATGAAAGGCAAATGAGTAACACAGCTTGGATTTTTAAAAATATATGTTGCATTTCACACACAACCTCCAAGAGTTTCCTTACTCTACCTTTAAATAACTGTAACAATTGTGGGGGGATTTTGTTTGTTTGCTTTGTTTTGGTTTGTTTGGTTTTTTTTTTTTGTTTTGTTTGGTTTGTTTTTCCTTTTCTCTATTTATTTATTCATTCTACTTTATTTGAAAAAAAAAAAAAAAACCTAAAATTTTTCCTGTTTTAGAAGTGTACTATTTTTTTTACTTCTTTTTATATTATTATTGCACAAGAAGGTGTTCTGTTTAAAAACAAAAAAAAACACAAGGTCTGCAGCTAAGTCAAAAAGACACACACTGCTGTGTTTATTGTATGAGCTGCTATAATATAAGTGGTTGATTGGGGCTTGTTCTTCACAGCTTCAGAAGAATGGATGGTTGTCAGTTCTAACAATTAAATTTTCTCTGCTACTGTTTGCATCATCAACCAAAACCAATATCTGTCTTACATTTGACTACAGGTTATAATGCTTTATAGGTCCTGGGGATATCCCTTGCTGAAGGCTACTGTGTAGGCAAAGGCACAGCATCTTTCCTGTCCCTGTGCATACTCCTGTTTGGCATATGATAGTGTCTGGCTCTGTGCTTTCTGTCTGTGCTTAGTACTGGAGGGAAGAAAAGCTCACAAAGATTTTACTGAGGGTTATAAAATTCTGGTGGGAAAGGATCTTAACACCCAAGGCTAGATTTGCCCTTGCTTTAGAATAGGAATTATAAATATCTTCCAACAGGAATAAAATCTGCCTGTCACTTTAGCTATCAAACACTAGTTCTGAGAGATATTTGGAAATGTAGGGTGGCGTGCATCCCCTTGTCTCTTATGAATAAGTGGGAACTTTCTTATCATCTGCTTAAACAAAAAAATCACGGATACTTGGTATTACTATAAATCCATACAAATTTATGTTTAGACACTATTAAGTTTTTGAAAACTTTTCTTCCCTCTTAGTCTTAATTTCATTATTTATTTTTCTCTCTGAGACATTATCAAGTTTTATCAATAGAAACCTTTAGGGTTAGTTTGTCATTATAAGACAACAACCACCACAACAAAAAACTAGTGACTTTACTGTCATATCTGTTATACCTGTTGTTTTTCCAGCTTTTTTTTTTTTTTTTAATCATCTGACACCATAGACATTGTCCATGACTTTTCAGAATAATTATTAAAAATGGCTCCGTGAGCTAATTAGCTAAGTCCTTGTGGGAAACCAACAGTATATCCAAAAGATTCAAATGTTGGTTACCTAGAAACAAGCATAAAATGTATTAAAGGAAGTTTTATTATTCTGTATGACTTTTCTGAATACAAAATTTGTAGGCTTAAAAATTAAAAGGTAAAATTCTATTATTTTAAATTATGATCAACTTTTTGCATATCTCTATACTCATTACAGAGATCTTTTTGACAAGCATAAACATACATTTACTTGATGAAAACAATTTTTCTTTTTATGAATACACTTGCTGAATCCTCATTACTTAAACTGCTAGAAAGGGATCTCAAGGGAGTAGCTTAGTCTGTTCCCTGAAGGTCAAGAGCTTCACAAGTGGATGCAAGTAATTGAGTTATAGGGCAAAGATGAATAAAGCTTTTAGGAAGTTAGGAAGAGAAATCTTCCTGATAAAGAAATGAACACAATTTACTGAGTGTTATTTTAGTACATGAATTGTCTAATTATGTTATATCTCACAGGCAAATATCCTATTAATTACTAAAATTGAGGGACTAATTCTGAGCTAGTTGCAGGAATCCTTATACAACAGAGTTGAAGAATTAGTAGGCCAATAAACTCACAGTGCCTTGAAAATGAATTTGCTCCCTGTACATTCCTACATAATAATGCTTAGTCACATTACTATAAGCAATTATTAGGTTTGACAGAGTGCTGTAGCTTCCTAGGGAGAGTATTTGTGGAATTGATGGTAATTTTTCTGACCATATGTAGAAATTTACTGCATTAACATCTGAGACACATCTATTCAGGAGGAAATCACCATCAGGAAATCAGCATTTAGTTCACCCCTCAGCCCACCATAAAGTACTTGTGTAAAATAAATCAGATGAATCCTGCCCAGAAGTCTTTTCTGCCTGTGAATGTATTTCAAAACAGTATTTGGTCATATTGAGGGCAAGTATGGGTGTGTGCAAGCCTTCACAACTAGGATTTTCTTTAGAGTATCATTCAGGTTCTCCTAGGGATTTTGAAACTTCTGCAAGGGACCAACAATAATAAGCATAACCTACATCATTTTTGTCCTCTGGATGACCAGTGGATGTCAGGATGCGTATCTGAGGCATCTCTAATGGGATTATGGGAGAAAAAGTTCTTCTGATAGCATTAAGTGAAACATAAACACATGCTCATTGCAATGAAAACTTTTGCATTGCTTCATGGTATATTTACACCACATCCTTCATTGCCTTTCTGTTTTCTGAGGCAGCATCAACCTGATGGAAATCCTCATGCTCTGCAGTTCTAACCAACTTGTAGTCATGATACTTCAAATGGAAAGAAGGTTCATGCGTTATTTATTCAACCTCACAATATAGCCACAAGTACTGATACAATACATGTACTGCTAGAATAAAGGTAACTTGAAGGATGACTAAACACTAAGGAAATAATTTTCGTTAATGAAACTAATGAATGAAAATCACAGCATCTTGAAAATATCAGTTGCTTAGGGAATTCATTTCCAATCCTGATGATGTTATCCTTGTCATTGCATGGTAGTCAATGAAGAATCATAAAACCCATAAAATCTAGCCAGGACTAGATAACCTTTTCTGGGAGATAATTCTACCTGGGTCACTACTGTCATATTTTTTTCCAGTTCAAGTATGGAAAACATCTCTGGCACCATAAACATGTTAGTACTGCAAATTACATCTTGAATGGGTTTTCCACAGAGACAGGTAAAAAAAATAAACAAACAAACAGTGGAAGATCAATTTTATTTCATAGAATCATAGAATTACCCAGATTGGAAATGACCTTAAAGATCATCAAGCCCAACCACGGACTAACCATAGTACCCTGATTCTAACAACCCTCTGCTAAAGCATATCTCTGAGCACCACATCCAAACATCTCTTAAACACATCCAGGGACAGTGACTCAACAATTTCTGAAAACACAAATGTTTTTCACATTGCTCCCACCAAACACTTAAAACATGAATACTTACTGAGTATTTACCAAGATAGGAACTTTATGCTCTGGTGGCAGTTTAGGCATATTGATGCAGTTGAATACCCTACTGCTAGCAATATGTGTTGCACCTAAACTACAATTACAGGTTTTGAACATTTTGAATGCTTCTGTTTGTTCTCTATGGAATGTATTGTTTCCCGATAAGTAGAAGATTTCTATAAACATACTGAGAAAGAAAAGCACAATATCTATTTTTAGAAAATATTTTTGCTTTAATTTGTAAATTTAGTGTGAATTGTGAGTGAAGTAAAACAAACAAACAAAAAACAAACAAGCAAAAACAACTATCCTACTTTGTTTTCTATAAAAACGGTAAAAGTAAAAAAAAAAAGGATTTTGATAAATGAGATATGTAAGAAAGAATTCTGGATCACCTGAACATGCCATTATAAAGAATATTGTAGCTTAGTAATTCGAAGAACTTCTGTTCTAGATGTTCTAAATTTTAGAATCAGGCATTCAGACAAAGTTCAATGACAATAAAAAAGTAAAGGCAGAAACTATTCAAATATCTAGGCGATTGAAAAAAATATATTGATTTTTTTTCTTTTTCTTTTTCTTTTTCTTTTTTTTTTTTTTTCCCTGCCTTAAGTGAAATCAATGAGGATACAAGTATATTTACATTAGGAATTCTCAGAGCATAATAAATAATAACAACAGTATTATTATTATTTGGCATTCATTTATTCTTTTATTCACACGCACAAACCTTTAAGTCTTTGTTGATGACACTACTACACTCAGCATACAATACACAATATTGCACAATATTACAAGCAGTATTACACACTAAAGGTATCATATTTCATAAATAGGCAGATTGTATAGGCTCTTTCGTATTCTGTTTAACTCAAATCCATTTACCACTTCATGTCTGTTCCACCTTTGTTGTAAGGAAATTATATTTTGGAGAACACAACAGAGATATTTAAGTAAATGTGCAGTTTTACTTACAGAAGTCAGTTGGACAACCCCAAAAATAGCTATCAGTTTCATAAATAGTCAATATTGTTTCATACATGGGATACTATCAAGATATTAACAAATGTTTTGATACCAGGAATGCAAAGGAGACATGAGATTATTGAGGTCTGTTAGAGAGTGTAAATTCATTATACAAGAGTGATTAAAAGAGTTACGAGTTAAATTAATCATAGCTTATTGATTTAGATGGAGGATTTTATAATTTTTCACCACAGAACGGTGGAATATTTAAGGTTTGAAAAACACACCTTGTCTTTCTTATCATTGTCTCCACTAGTGAAAAACACCACTTCACTGTGCTAATAATGTCCTCTCTTTGATCTCCATAAATGCTCAGCAAGTATCAATGGACATCATGTATTTATTTATTTATTTGTTTGTTTGTTTGTTTGTTTATTTCCCATGTGGAGGAACTCAGTGACACAGCTTCATAAGCATTTCCACGTCAGATTGCTCCTCTGCTACTGTTGCACAGCAACAAAATGTAATAGAATGTTGGTGGGAAGGATCAACTTCTACTGTCATACCATCAACATTTGCTTCTGACATCATGGGGCAACATAATGAAATCAGAAGCATTACTTTTAGAGCAGTTCTAGTATAACAGAACAATCCTTTTGCTTTCTATATACATCACATTTTGAAGCAAGTTAATTATGCATGATGGTATCCTACAAAGCCAAAATTTTATTCATATTATTCATGCATGATGTATGGTGCATGCAGCTGTAACAATACAAGCTACTTCACAAACTCTTTAACTTTGAACTGGCAGAGCCACTTTCTCAAGGGCTTTTCTATGCCAGCTCCGTCCATGATCTCTTCAGTGTAGAACTGCCAAGAATATCAGCTTCTGTTCAGGAGTTCTAATAGATGCTATTTACTACTGGAAAACAAGTCAAAAGAGAGTGTGTACCTTCAATTATTTTTCTCCTTGTTTCTTTCAGTTCTGAGGGTCATATTGAAACATCAAAAAGTAATTAGACAAAACAATATTCCAAAGTGTAATTAATGATTAATTCTTTGTTATTTTGTCATGGTTCTCCTCATAATTTCTAAACTATAGTCAATATTAATATAACTAACAATTCCTAAGCAGATTTTTCTTCCCATTAAGAAAATAAGTTTGTGCTGATTAATAAATAATTTATTAAACTTCTGAGAATACAATATTAATAGCTATTTCTCTTTAATATTTTTAACCCAGACCTTTTTTGGGTTTTCAAAAGTTTATTTATTATGAGATTTACACTAGTAAATTAAATTCAAATATACATTTATAATTTCATTTTTGCTCCAAAAAGATGAATAATGCTGACTTTCTCTAGAGTTACAGAAGTACAATGTCACATTTTACATGGTTGTGAATAACAATTCAGATTTAAAACAGGCCGTGTTGTTAAGAGCAGCTTTCAGAATAATATTTCTTAAAATATTTGAGCTCTCGAAAATGGATACAGCAAATACAAATTTTAAATCTGCTTTTCTAGTATGCACATATTTTACACGAAGACACTGTCTTACTGACTTTTCAAAATCCCAGCAATTCCTGGATCTCATTCTGGTGCCTACTGATTTGCCTACTGCTCTATCCACAGCTTTGAATTTATATTACAAAATAATCAATCTACTTCCACATATTTATTTGGCTACAATACCATCTAAGATATTATAATTATTTTAATGAGATTTCTTTTAATCTACCTTGAATTTTCTTCTCATTGTTACTTGTAAGTAACTATTTTTGTCTTGTTCCAAAAAAACTCTTAAAAGAAATAATAATAATAATTGAATACTGATTAAAATTTATGTATGAGATGTCAAAGATGCTAAAAATTATTCAGTCTTCTCACACCTATAAACAATTAAAGTTTACATTTAATTATTCACATCACAGCATGAAATAAAGAGAATGTCACTAGATTCATTTAGATACGTTATATCAAGTGCAAGGTTTTGCACCTGAATCACAGCAAACCCCTCTATCAGTAGAAGGTGGAGGACAAAAGGGTTGAATACAGCCCATACCAAAATGACTTGGGGGTTCTGGTGGATAGGAAACTGGACATGAGCCATCAATGTCACCGTGCAACCCAGAAAGGCAATGGTATCCTGGGCCGCATCAAAAGGATTGTGGTCAACAGATCGAGGTGAGTGATGCTCTGCACCAGTTGGACTTCACCTTGAGTACTGCGTCCTGATGTGAAGTCTTTAGTATAGGAGAGAAATGGACCTGTTGGAGAGTGTCCAGAGGAAAGCCACAACCCTGATTCAAAGGATGGAACACCTCTCCTATGAGGACAGGCTGAGAGAGCTGGGGCTGTTCAGTCTGGAGAACTGAAGGTTCATGGGAAGACCTGATAGCATCCTTTCAGTATTTAAAGGGAGCTATAAGAAAGAAGGGGACAGATTCCTTGGCAGAGTCTGTTGTGACAAGGGGAAATGGTTTCAAACAAAAAGGGGGATATTTTTATTATAAGGCAGAGGTTTGTTTGTTGTTGTTGTTGTTTGTTTGTTTGTTGTTTGTTTGTTTTAATTAGAGTGATGAGGCACTGGAACAGGATATCCAGAGAGGTAACGGATGGCCCCTCTCTTGAGACCTTCGTGGTCTGGCTTTGAGCAATCTGATCTAGCTGCAGATGTCCCTGTTCAGTACAGGGGATTTGGACTAGATGACCATTAAGGATTCCTTCCAACTCAAAAGATTCTGTGATTCTATGATTATACGATTCACAAACCAAGGTTGCACATTAGTCTAGAATTTGTCTCCAATAGGCATCTGCTCTGCAGGGGAAGAGTGCAGGTCTGGCCAGCTAAAGCCTATTGAAGCAAACTTCTAAACACTTTGAACTACGAACAGGATATCTTAAATCATGTTCCTTCATCTTTTTTCTCCATAACAATTTAAATAAAAATGACCTTATTATTTCTTACACCTGTCATTTTTCATCATGAGTGAACTGGGTGTGCCTTTACAATTGATTTTCAATGGTACACAATCTATCTCAGTATATAATAAGTCTAAAATGTTTAGGCAAATCTGTACACACACTTCTACTATATATAAATACTATTTCCGCTTATTTTATTTTCCTAGGTTGAATAACTTTATGATAAATACTAGTTTTGACCTTTCTTTTTAAATTATTTTTTAAAATTCTTTACTGTTTTTGAAGAGTTTCACAATTTTTTTAAATGTTTTTTTTTTGTTTTTGTTTTTTTTGTAAGTCATTCTTAAACTTCTGATTCTTATGAACATCTTAATAAAGCTAGGTGAGATTTATTTCAGATTGAAAAAAGCTAGCATGTTGTTGGGGTGCTAAGTTGTCTTTGCAAGGACTTATGAGTGCATACAGTAGTTCTGAGTAGATGGAGTGTTCTAGAATAGCTGAGTTAGGCCTGTAGGTTAAGAATTAGTGGGCGGGGGGCTTAGGTAGGTGTGTGTATAGGTTGTCTCGCGTGCATTGGGTTTTGCGTAGCAGATGTACGCGTCTGCGTGGAATTTAGGATGGTATATAAGGTGTGAGACGCAGCAATAAATTGAGAGAAGACATCATGGCATCCATGTCTGTGTCTCTCCCCCGGACAGTCGAGGTCCCAGGATAAGACAGGTTAATTGGCGAATACGCCAGCATGTATAAGCATAAGAACTTCACAGAAATCTACAAATTAAACTCATGGGCTACCAAGAAAATGCAAAACTGGATAGGTTCCTTATCTCTTGTATATATGATTCTCTACATATTTGCAATCAAATAGTGTCCGAAAAACCTATACAATCTAGTGCAAATGTTTGAAAGACACGTAAAGAAAGTGCTAGTCTTGCTCTATCATGCAATGCAACTCATTCTCAGCTATATAAAAAGGTCATGTTGGGTGGGGCCCTGAGCAGTCTGATCTAGCACTAGAATTAGAAATTAGCAAATCTGCCCAAGGCAGGGAGTTTGGAACTAATGATCTTTGAGGTTCCTTCCAACCCAAGCCATTCCATGATTCCTATGGAAATGACTCCCTGAATGTAATGATGTAATGATTTTCTGAGGATATAGAACAAGCATAATAGTTCCCATGCAAACATTCCTGCAAAAGACATTTCCGAAACTGCACCAAATACTGTACATAAGTTGCTATACCAAGTTTCTGGAAATGCCAATGAGCAGGAAAGGCATTCTCTGTTCACCAAAGAGAGCAAGAAGGAATTTACCAAGTTCTGCACTCCAAGTTGTTATATTTGTTGCACGTCTCAGTGTTCTAAAGCATCTTCAGTAGTTTTGTGCATGTGTGTGTTTGTGTGTGTGAGAGAGAGAGAGAGAGAGACAGAAAGAGGGAGAGAGAGAGAGAAGATGCTTGGAAGGATTTATTTTAAATAGATGAAGTACAAAAGATTGAATTTTTTGACAGACAGAAATTTTCTTGAATACATACTATCTCAGTTCACTAAAGCCCTATAGATATCAAGAGTGTATCAAGAATTATGAATTATTCAGATCCCAGGGTAGAGTTAACTGCTTCCAGAGACCTGCAGTTTGTGAAATATTCACTATCGTAAACTATCTGTGGATAATAGACATTATTCATATTCAGCAGAGATATAATCCCCTGAAAATTATTCTAGTGCTTTGTATTGTCTCCAGTTGACAGAATTAACAGACATCCAACATCCAAAAAAGAAAAGCAGATTTCTCTATAATTTGGGTGGTACACAGAGCAGTGGATCAAAATTGAATAGATCATAGAGTATTTCAGTTTTTGTTTTGTTTTGTTTGTAGACTATATATTTTTTTTTTACTCAAGTAGAAGATAAGATTTTGAAATAAATACTGTGTATTGTACAATGTTGATCAGTTTCTTTCCTGTAGAGTAACCTGTAGAGTAAAATTTTGTCAGGAGAGTGAGAGCCAGTGGACAATTCAGTCTACTCTCTGAAATTAGTTTCCATTCGCTCTGCAGTAGTTAATGTGAAACACTTGAAAGCTATGCCTCCACTTTGACTTTCTGTGCAGTAGTTTCAACAGCAAAATCTTAAAACTGGCCCTACTGCTTCATTCTGATGGAACTGATAACATGCAGGCCACAGAAGGAGCAAACACCACATACTACACAGGGACCTACAGACTCATACACTCTCTCCTGCTTATGTCCAAAAGCTATTTTTTTTACTCTGAGCTGCTCCATTGCTATTGTTCTGAAACTTTTTGCCTTCTGATCTTTTTATGGCATGATCAAAGGTGAGGAATAGTCACTTTCAAAAGGCTGTAAATGCATTTGTACAGTGACTACATGAAGTCTCTTGGGTTCATATTACCATTTTCATGTAGGTGAACAGCTCAAAAACCTAATTTACTGAAGGACTCAGTCCCACTTATAGCAGAAGAATTACACATGTATTTCTAATATTGATTCAATTAGATCATTAGCAAGAGTGGTTGTCATTTCATTTTCCACAGAATCTTGAAAGTATGACTGAAAGTGCTTTTACACTTGTATAAATGGAATTGCTTCATATTAGTCTACTTCCATGTAGTTCTGCAGGTTGCTTTTACTGTCCCATTTAAACTTGGAAACAGATTAAGTATGAAAGATACATAAAAATATTCTCTGTCTTCCATTTGTGGAAGGAGAAATGAAGTGTAGATAAGAGTTGAAAGAAAGGCGGAAAAACATTCAGCACTTGTCCTGAAATAGTATCTTGCTCAGACGTAGCTGATTTGAGCAGTAAGAAGAGTTTCTGGATTCTGTAATCCTGATATAGACTTGGACTTCTCAGAATTAGACCTGTTCTTCTACCTTCACCACATAAAAAATTAACAGAAATTAAAACTACCTCTCATGTCACACACCAAAGTTATAACAAAGAAAATAAGTTCTGGATTTAGGCTTGATAACTATAATGTCCGAATTTATTCTCTTGGAGGAATAAGATTCACAGTTATGGACTATTTCCTAAGATGATGTCTCCCACACTTCCGAGTAACAATGTTGCAGTCGGCATTTGTGTTAATTCTCTAAGAATAATTCTGCAGCAGAAACAAGACATCAGCGGCATTACTTCTGCTGATTAGAACAGCTTTGAATAAATAAGTTTCAAAATCAAGATTCTGTAAAACTTGGAAATTACAGTTATGAGACTCATAATTTCAGGTTTTTAATGTTGTTTGTTTTTGTTTTGTTGCTGTTATTTCTGCAGAGGAATTTTGTGTTTTGTAAGCAGAGAATGTTACAGACAAGTTATTTTTTTCGATCACAGAGTTAATAATGAATCAGATTTTACATTTGGAATTTAGGGAGCAAAACAATTTTTCTGATCACTTTATCTTTTTTGTTACTGGTTAATGACTGAAACTTCAAGATAAGAGGAGGGTGGGGTGGGTCTCTATTTAAACTTAATACTGTGCTTAATAAAGATCAAAATCCAATAGATTTCCTAAAAATATTTTTTTCTAAATTAAAAATACATATATATACATGTTATACTATATGTAAAATCCTGGATGCTTTAAAATATTTATTTTCCAAATAATGAAGTCCATGAACAGAATATGGTAACCTAGTGATGAACCAAATACTACATGTGCCCATAAATTAACGTGTTCCATACGAAAATGAAATTTCACAATGTTATTACCTGCTATATTCACTCAAGACATAAATATATTAAAGGAACTTATTACCTTGGTAATTTAGAGGCATTTTTTCTTTCTTTTTTTTTTTTTTTTTCTCTTTTGTTGTAATCCCAAAATTATTTGCAAATTAGAATTATGTTAATTTTCCAGAGGCAATATTCTCTCTTTCACACACAGAGAAGGGAGACAACTGTAGGTTAAAGGAATGCCATGTCTGACAAAATTTAATGCATACACAAACATGGATAAACAAGTCATTAATTATATTTAAAAGCCAATAAAATTATATAGTTTTGTTCTTTCTCAGCCTAATCACAAGTTATAATTTATGTTCTGTTATTATTATTATTATTTTATCACTTTGACATTCCTCATCGAAAATTCTTATAGTCCATTGTACACTGAGCAAATAATTCAAATTAATTTCTACATTATTCTGGTAACAATATATTTAACTGTCTTTCATCTCAAATAGCAGAAGACAAATGATCTATATAATGTCTGTAGTAATCTGAGTTAAACAACTCACCTTTTTGGATAGCATCTTAGGTCAGACTGAGAACTGAAAATACTGGAACTGGAACAGAAGTTTGCAAGCCTGCCTACCAATTCCTTTATTTTCTATTTTTGTAGCTCTACTGTGTCAGTGTGTTGATTTTATTTGAATAGCCATTCATGTGACATTTTCATTCCTACTGAGTTTTGAATAAAAATTCTGAGACTATAATTAATAGACAATATTTTGACTTATCTATGTTAAACTGAGTTTCTTTAATAATCATTCTTCAGTGTCTCAAATGAACATAACATATACAGGTTACAAGTTTAAGAAGAGTAGGTGTACAAGAGAAATCATATTTAGACAACAAATGCATGAACTGGAAATGACAGATGAGCAGAGCATCTAGTGTTTCAATTTGAACAGGAGAGACATCCTGTACTTCTGGGATCTAGTCTCCAGGCAACTAGAGATCAGAATAAAACATTCATTTACTTTCTGTTCTACAACAATAGTCTCTGAATAATATGAGTGAAGTGCAGAAAAAGACAAGAATGTGGCAAGCAGAACAAAGTTTTGTTTATAAAATGTGTGGGAAGGAGATGTCTATTTTGAATGTGATATTATTTCTGTATTTGATTAAATGGTCATAATTTCAAGTGTATCATAGAAGAATTCACAACTTTAGGAAGTTACATAGTGTTATATACATACTGTTCCCTTCCCTTCTCTTCCCTTCACTTTCCTCCCATCCCCAACAAAATAATCACCCTCTGGAAGCACATATTTATCTTCAACAACCACAAATGAAACTTAAGGTGAACATCTTAGCCTTAGATGTCTAACACATAAATGTTGTGTGAAATAAATCTCTAACATTTAACACTGAAATTTCTGTACAGTATTAATTCTAAATCTCTATTAAATTTCTATTAAAATACAGGGTAATTTTAAGTGCAGGAATTGATGGAGTTCAAACTTCTAGAAAACACATGAAAAAAATTGCAGTTAGAGAAAGCTGAACATTCTTCTGGGCACAGTGTTCTGAGGCATTAATTCCTATAGAAGGTAATCTATAGAGTGAATCTAGATAATAAAGAGAAGTAGGCCGCAATTCCGAAAAGAGACGGTGAAGAAACAAAATTAAAATAAAATGCTGCTACCAGTCTCCCCAGAAGAAAAAAAACAGTATTTCTTGACATAGACTGGGTAACCTGTTTCAGTGCCTCACCACCTTTGCTATATTTTTTTCATCTAATCTAAATCTACTGTCTTTAAGCTTGAAACCATTTCTCCTTGTTCTATCACCACAGTCTCTGCTAAAGAGTCTATACAGTTCTTTCATGTAGCTCCCCATTAGATACTGAAAGGTCACTATCAGATCACCTCACAGCCTTCTCCATGCTGAACAGTCCCAGCTCTTTCCATTTGTCCTTGTAGAAATATTCAGCCCCTTGGAACATTTCTGTGGCCCTTCTCTGGATGTGCTCCACCAGGTCCATGTTTCTCCTGTATTGAGGATTCCACATCTGGAAGCAGTACTTCAGGTGAGGTCTCACCAGAATTAGGCTGGCTTTCTGGGCTGTGAGAAATACAATTGCTTATTCTAAAAACATTCAAAAGAGAAAGGGTGAGTTCTCAAAATGTGAAGAAAAAGAGGGTTTTACAATTCTGTTAGGTGATAGAACGATCAATAAAACCAGAGAAAAGTCTAAAAATGCTATTCCAGATATGCACTTAGTTAGTGCTTATAGATTACTCCGAATATTTCATAAGAAAAAGATAAGAAAATGTGTAGTGGTGGTCATGATGAACAGATATTTTTTAGTTATGGAGAAAATGAGAACTTGATTTACTTAAATATAAAATAATCAGACATTTGCATGACACTGAAAAATAATACTTAAGTATTTTGGGCTTTTAGGCTTTGGAAGGTTTTATATAGAATCACAGAATCACAAAATCACCAAGGCTGGAAAAGACCTAAAAGATCATCCAGTCCTACCATTCACCTATTGCCAATAGCTCCCACTAAACCAAGCCCCTCAACACAATATCCAGTCTTTCCTTGAACATCCCCAGAGTCGGTGAAATCACCACCTCCTTGGGCAGTCCATTCCAGTGCCTGACCACCCTTTCTGATAAGTAATATTTCCTAATGTCCAACCTGAATCTCCCCTGCCGCAGCTTGAAAACATTCCCTCTAGTTCTATCACTAATGACACGAGAGAAGAGGCTGACCCCCAGCTTGCTACAACCTCCCTTCAGGAAGTTATAGAGAGCAATGTTTTATTGTAGTAACCTTTATTTAGACCATGTTCTAATCCCCTGTGATTCCATAACAGAAATATGTTTTGGATTAATTGTTGACTTGAATAGTTTGTTCAGCTCTGTTTTAAACATGTTTTTATAACTGTTTAAGTCTAAATTAACCACGGTATCCTATTTTTAACCTCCTTCGTTTTTCTTTTATAAAATTTCTTATATTTGGGAAAATTTTGGAGGAGTAGTATAATTCTTCTTTATTTACATTCCATCCTACACCAAATATAATTAAAAAGAAAAGCATGTCCTAATTTCCTCTTTTAATTCCTTCAGCCTCTGTGTGCCCCGGTGGCGCAGTGGTTAAGGACGCCGCCTTGCAACACTGGGGCCCGGAGTTTGAATCCCCCCTGTGGCGCAAGTGGTAGAAGTGCCGCTCTGCTACACAGAGGCTTGAATCCAGGGGGCTGGACTCGATGATCCCTAAGGTCCCTTCCAACCCGCACAAGACTATGATACTATGATCTCCATTACAGACTTTATGACTGTTTTAATGCATCTGTTTTTATGCTACTTTGTGTTCAATTTATTCCACATAGCATACTTATCTTGTGTTATTTAATTCTTTATGTGTTTTGAGAACAGAATTTAGTTTTTCAAAATTAACTGTCATAATATATGAAAACAAACAAGCAAACAAACATGCTGTATATGCTGAATTTATCTACAGACTCTAAAGAGGTCTAGACTTTCTGAAAAGAAGATTACCTATGAAATTTATATGAAACACTGATGAAACAGTGTTCAGTGATTGTTTCCATGGGTAGTACGATTACAATTATAATCAATCCTTATGAAAATAAACTACAGTACTCATAGCTTAGGGATATATTCTAATTATTTGTTCTGGCTTTTAATTCATTCTAATTGTTTGATCTGGCTTTTAAATCATACTATTTTTAAATACTTCAAGGGAATATACTGTGCTTTAGCAGACAGATGGATAGATAGATGTCACAATGGTAAGCGTTATGTGCTTACCATGGTGGAGGCAACCACTGGGTGGCTTGAAACATATGCCATACCTCATGCTATTGCATGAAGCACCATACTGGGTCTCCAGAAACAAGTCCTGTGGCAACATGGCACTCCAGAAAGAATTAAATCAGATAACTGGACTCATTTCAAAAATTCTCTTGTAAATACTTGGGCCAAAGATCATGTCATTGAGTGGATTTATCATATTCCCCATCACGTACCCATTTCTGGTAAAACTGAACAATAGAATGGGGTGTTGAAAACTATGTTGAAAACAATGGGTTGTGGAACATTTAGGTACTGGGAGTGGCATTTGGCAGAAGCCACCTGGTTGGTCAGTACTAGAGGATCTGCCAATTATGATGGTCCTGCCCAATCCAGCCCCCTGCGCACTGTAGAGGGAGATAAGATTCCTGTAGTACATGTAAAGAACGTGTTGGGAAAAGCGGTTTGGGTCCTTCCAGCCTCTGGAAAGGACAAACATCTTTGTGGAACTGTTTTTGCCCAGGAACATGGGTGAACTTGGTGGGTGATGCAGAAAGATTGTATGTTCAGTGTGTACCACAAGGGTATTTGATGTTGGGGGAGTGCAGTTAGTAATTCTATGTATATATATGTATACTGACATGTGTGTGCAATGCATTTTAATTATTGTTTATATATATATATGTATATGTATGTATTTTAAGCATGATGTAGTGATGTAGAATAAGGGGTGTGATGTCATGGTTTTTTAATTTATGCTATTGGTATTCCACATCACGACATCATGTGGAGCACAGAGAAGAACTACATGTCCCAGAGGAACTCATGGTGAGAGGATCATAGAATCATAAGGTTGGAAAGGACCTACAAGACCATCTAGTCCTCACTTTACCATACCTACCGAAAACCACTAAACCATATCTCCTAGCTCCCTCTCCAGACACTTCTTGAACACTGCCAGGGATGGCAACTCCACCACCTCCCTGGGCAGGCTACCTGACCAGGTACCTGACCACTCCCTGAGAGAAAAAGTTTCTTCTTATGTCCAGTCTAAATCTCATCTGATACAACTTGTGGCCATTTTCTCGAGAGGAAAATACGTCACAGAAGTGATACTCGCTCCCTCTCTCACTGCCTGGAAGCAGGTGTGGGTGTGCTTCCAAGCTGTGCACTTTCAGTATCAAAGTAGGCTTCTTGGTCTTCAGAAAACTTTCTCTATCTCTATCTTTACTTGATTTATTAGCTTCAACTTCAATTAAATTATATTATACTGTGTTATCTTGCATTCCAATACTATAGTTAGTAAAATAAGTTTTCCTCCTTAGATCATTGCCACTGCTCTGTTTGTTTCCTTGAGCTGAGCTCCCATCTCCCTACCACTTTTCCCTTTTCCCTTTCCATTTTTGGGGGTCAGGGGGCCCCCCTGTCATGGACACAGACTGATCTAGATAACTCGGTGACAATAGATTTAACAAGCTTAAATTACTTTCTGTTGTTTGATATAGAAAGATCCAGACACAAGCAGGGGAGAGGGAGACATACATGCTTATATAAGAAGCAAGAGGAGAAGGAAAGGAGAAGAAAAAAATATTAACAGAACTATTAATGGATAGCCATGTGCAGCTGACTATAGGAACCAAATAAAGGATAGAGGTCTGAGACTGAAAAAGTCATTTTGTGAAAGAAAGGGTAGGAAGTGGAAAAATATAAGACGGGGGAAAGAAAAAAAAAACATATCAGATTTGGATAAGACAGTAGAAAATCACAATAAAGAGCAAAGTACACACACAAAAAAAAAGTGAGGAAAGTGAGGAAGTATAAGCATGTAGAGATCATGTCTAGCAATAGAAGAAAGTAACATTGGAACTGAGATTCAGAAGACACTGTCAAGTCAAGGTATAAGTGGAAGAGACTAAGAGATATTTAAATTACACTGTCTTCACAATGACATACTGCATTCAAATATGTAATTATTGTATTGTGTCTTCTTAAGATGCTCCAAATACTTAATCCTAAAAACAAAATGTTGAAACAAATTAATTGGTGAAAATTTCTTTGTTACTGGATCAATACTCTTCAACCTACAAATAAATAAATAAATAATATAATTTATCATTATCATAATGATATAGGATATATGATGTATATATACCATGCTGAGAAACATCTACCGGTGTCTACCAATAAGAGTTTACTGTTGTTCATTTCATTTCCCCTCCAAAAACCTCACTTCTATACTGTCCATATTGTTCATTAAAACTGTCTTTTAAAATTATTTGTTTCTTAGCTATAAGTCCATTTATTTTTATTTGGTGTTCCCTCCTCCCTTTCTCCCTCCTTCCCTTACTTTCTTCCCTCCTTCCTCCCTCCCTCCCTCTCTCCCTTGCTAATGCTCTGTGAGAAAAAAGGAGCTAATGCTGATAGTAAGTGCTTTATAGATGAAAATTCCTACATATGTGCTAAGGGTAATTATTATTATTATTATAGATACAATCTAATCCAAATGTTTCTTTGATTTTATATATGATATAGATTTCATTTTGTATAATGTGTAAATGGTCGTTTTAAGTGTAGTCAGGTAGTAAAAGCTCCTGTGGTGTGTCTTGCTGAATAGCTGAATAGCTCATGGTAATTCACAAGAAAGAATCAAATGTGATTAAAAAAGAAAAAAGAAAAAGGAAAAAAGAAAAAAGAAAAAAATAAGAAAAAAAATAAGGAAAAAAAAAGTACTCTCACTGTTTTTAATGGTATTGACTTACGGAAAGCAGTATTCCATATGAGTTTAAATGTTTTATTTCAAATATTAGTGGTTTTTGGGTTTGAAAAATAATTTCCAAGAGGACCAAATCCTACCTGATATATGTGTGAAGAAATAGCTCTCATTCCTTTGCACAACCACAAAAGAATTCAAGAATTTAAGGTGTTTGCACAAAAGGACTCAGTGTGTACCTAAATAACATTTCAGCTAGTGAACTTCAGCACCTGGGGTGCTGCTCAGACCCACAAAATTTTTCCAGTCATGTAAATTTGAACTAGAAGAATCACTAAGCAATGATGTTCCTTCCAGTGAGTATAGCAATGCTCATCAAACCTTCATGATATCTAAATACCTCAAGTTCGTATTCAAAGCAGACCCTCCGTAAAATTTTGGATGATCAATTCTTTATTCTTTCTCTGTGGCAGAACATAGTGTGATACATATTCTTAAAGCACTCCTATAGGATTCATCAATCCTTAAAGGGCATCTGGGAATTAAGTTTTGAGAGTTGGAGATGAAAAATAGTCATTCCAACAGTAATGAGAGCACCACTCTCTACCTAACTCTAGTATTACTGACAGTGTTACCAGAATACAGATTATAACTACACTATTTTTGGTATTAGCAGATATACTTGTTTCTTTGCAGTCCTAAATGTCTGAATTGAAGTTCAAACAATCCCAGTCTTTATTAGAATTTCTTTACCAACTGGAAGTAAACTTTACTTTTCTATAACAAAATTGCTTGATGATTTGTTTCACAGGCTACCGGTATTTGCATCACATAAAAGCAAACACGTGATTTTTGCTATCAGAAAGGAAAGATGAGTGAATATATGTTAACTTTGTATATTTATTTACTGTATAGTAAATATATTTAGCTAGTTGTACAGAAGTAATATATCAACATGTTTCTGGTCATTCTAAACTGGGAATCTTTGATATTTACTTTCTCTGCATGGTGATTGCACTCGATTGAAAATAAAACACTTTAATATCTAAATCCCCTGCTCTGACTTTCTGAGATAATTAAGATTTTTCATTGAAAAAATTATATGTGATATTATTGCTTATGTATCATGGGGACATGAAATATATTCTTTAAAGGAGACAGAACACAAAGGTCGATGAAACACTACCAATATGTATCTCTCATGGCTTGTACCAGTTAGATTACAACTCTTTAGGTCTGTTAAAAAGATCTTACAGTAAATCTAAAGAAAATGGAGTACCTAGCCAAGAGGTTCTTCTTCTGCAAAGAAAAAGAGAAAAAGGAAAGAGACAGAACTAAAAGATACTTACTACATCTATTTTTTTAAGAAACAATCTAGCTACATTCAACATAATATGTAGCTAATAAAAACAAACTATACAGCATATTTATCAGTTTGCAGTACAACTAATAATACATTAACAGTATTTTCAGTTAGCCCTCAGAACAGAAAAAATACTGCTATTCATTATAGTAGTTCATTTGGTTTTGATATTGCATTAAAATTGTTGATTTCTATAACTTCAACTACGAATATGACATCACTTGAATACATGCAAAAATAGTGCAAAAAAATTTGAAAGGACATAAATAAGATAAATTATCAGATCTTCCAAGATGTCATCTAAAGGAAAGTGGTATCTAAAGGTCATGTGAATGGACTTTGCCTTTTTCTGCTACATCAGAGCTTCTTACAAACTCTTGAAGTAGAGGCAACAGCATGACTTGCTCATAAGAGCATTTAAGCAAAAAATTATTCCTCCTGCAAATATGTCTTTCCCTCAGTATTCACTGATGGCATGAAGGTTGCAGTCTAATAATTAACTTTGATTTCATCTATTTATTTATTTATTTATTTATTTATTTATTTATTTATTGCCATTCATTCTAAAGATTCTAAAGATATCGTCTTTCATTTACCATGCAAAAGACAAATATTTTTAAGAATGTTTAGAGTCTGAGGCACTGTTTAAAACACAAAGGTAAGTATTTTCACTACTACTACTACTACTGTGGGTTTTTTGTTTGCTTGCATATTTGTTTGTTTCTCTGTCTTTTTTTTTTTTTTTTTTTTTGAAACTAGTTCTAGCTGCAATTCCTGAATTTTGCATCAAAATACCAACATTTGAATGGCCCCATTTAAATTATGTGGATTTACATGGAGACAAAATGAGAGTTTTAGTAGAGAGATGAAAGATCTGAACCACAAACTGAAATAAATATACCTCTGTAGTTGTGCTTATTTCCTTATTTTTCATTTAAAACTATCACATCATCATTAATGATTATTTATACATATTATAAATAACATATTTCAAACATAAATTTTATAACTTTTCTTATGCTGGTATCAGTATTTCCAGTATAATAGATAACCATCCCTTCTTTATTGGGAAAAACAAAATAGAACAACAACAAAGACAGAAAAAAAGTATTTTTTAAATAAAATATATTTTCTGAACAACACTGCCCAAAATAGTCTTGGAAACAAGATCTGATTATTGTAGTCAAAGGTGCAATAAAACTGCAAATGTGTTAATCTTAGCTGACACCTCAAGGAGTTGTGCTTGATATTTTCCTAAATTATGATTACTTTTAAAATAAAGTCTCGGTTCAGTTTTAATTGTTGTGTTAGCTATAGCACAGAGAAATCTTAGTCATCATTATTGATATGACCATAATGCACATAATCTTAATCAAATTCAATTTCTAATTATTACCTACTACTAGTAAAAGTTATATATATACCAGATGACTTCATTATAAATCCTTCTACTCCCATCTTTATTTTGATTATAGAAAATTCTCCCTGTGTCTCTGTCTGTCTGCTGTTTGTCTGTCTGTCCTGGAATTCAAAGCTGAAAAGGAAGAGGCTATTTTAAACAACAGGTTAAACATAATTTAGACAGATATCCAAAAGCAAGCTGTCTACAGCTTTCAAACAGGTCAGCCAGTGTTTATGGTCAGAGAAAAGCTAGTATTAAAAAAAAAAAAATGCACATAAAGAAGGCTAGCTTCACTTTTACAATCAAAGTCAATACAATCTGAGGCATGCTAAAAAAATGATGACCAAATTCTAATAGATATTTTAATGGTATTCTGGCTAAACTTTGACCAACAGGATTTATTTTCACCTGTAGTTCTGTGAGAGATTGTGTTTTAGAACTTTTAAGAAATGAAAATCCTAATGCAACTAATATATTTCATTTTCACAAACATACATTCATAGAATCACAGAATCCTTAGAGATACAAGGAATCTTTAAAGTCTTCAGGGATGGGGCAACCACCACATCTCTGGGCAGCCTGTTCCAGTGCATCACCAGCCTCACAGTAGAAGACTTTTTCCTTAGATCTAACCTAAATCTACCTTCTTTAACCTTGAAACCATTTCCCCTTGTCCTATTACAACAGATCCTGTTAAAAAGTCTCTCCCTTTCCTTCTTCTAGCCCCCCTTAAGATACTGAAAAGCCGTTATCAGGTCTGAGACTTCTCTTATCCAGGCTGAACAATCCGAGCTCTCTCAGCCTGTCCTCGTAGGAGAATTGTCCATCCCTTGGATCTTTTCTGTGGTCCTCCTTTGGACACAGTTTAACAGCTCCCTGTCTCTACTGTACTGTGGAATCCACATCTGGAAACAGTACTTCAGGTGAGTTCTTAACAGCACAGGGAGGCAGAATCACCTCCCTTGACCAGCTGGCCATATTTCTTTTCTTGCAGCTCAGGATACAGTTGGTTTTCTGGGCTGCAAGGGCATGCTGCTGGCTCAAACCCAGCTTACCACCCACCAGTACCCCCAGGTCCTTTTTCAGCAAGGCTACACTGAATCCTTTCATCCCCCAGGTTGTGTTGGTCTCTTTGGATGGCATCCCATCCCTCTGGTGTGTCAAATGTACCCCAGAGCTTGATGTCACATCTTCTTTATATGTATGCGCACACCAATACACATATATTTTCTTTTTTTGAAAAAGTGTGTATTTACTCTTTATATATTTACACTGTACATACATTTTATGTATTTACACCCCTCCCCCCCCCCCCTTTTTTTTGAGTCTTAAGATATTTCTTTAAATGTTTTTAAAGCATTTGTTTGACTATATCTGTATGCATTTTGCAATGCTTACTGTCTGTGCAATACAGTGTACTATTTTTCAGGATAGACAATGGAATGGTCTAAACACACTTAAAAAATAGAAAAAATATCACTTTAATAACTAAACTTAAATCCAATGATGTTTTTTTTAATTTTATTTTCTTCATTTTCTTTTCATTAAGGCTCTAGATTTTTGTCCCTTACCATTTGAGAAAATCTTTCTACAGTATATTTTACTTTTACTTCAATAAAACACAAAATTTCTTTGTGGGTTATTATAGTCCAATTGGTCTGTAAATTACTAATGATCCACAGTACTGTGGGCAGTGACTTGCAGTTAATTTGTAATCTGCCGTACACTGTGCTTTCAGTACAGATTCCCATTATATGTTTGATGATGTGAATGTGTGATTTGATGGTAAATTGCTATAACTGTTTATATGGGTATGTTGTTTACTTGGTACTAACCAATGTCAGAGATTCTAGCCATGTGTGCCTGTATGTGTGTACAAACCTGCTCTGACACAGAGCTCTGACTACTGCTGAAAAAACAGACAAAGGATATATTCAAAGACAGAATTAAAATGTAAAAAAAAAAAAATAAAAAAAAATCAAATACAATAATCAGGCATACTTACATACTTAGACCAGAGACCCCCTGCAAACAGGAAGAGCTCTCAAGAAGCTTCCTGTATTGAATTTCACCCTTGAAATATTCACCCGGGTAAAAACAATAGAGTTCTAAGTAATACACAACAGTATGAGGTCTCATATTAATGATATTTTAGACAGTAGCTCTGTACTGCACTTAACATATTCTTTCACTGTTTGTTAATTGGTATCATTAGCACAAATGTCACGGGTAGTTAATTTAATTAGTTCTTACTCATACATAATACTAATTTTCTGTTTCTGAAAGACAAATGAAGAATGCAAGTGGAAACTGTGTTTTTGTTCGCTTTGCTTTTTCTGTAAGTTAGGGACTGGACCAATAAAGTATTTTTGGTGGTTTTGCCTCATGTCTGTGCCTGGAAAGATCATGGAGTGCATCCTCCAGGAAGAATTATTAAGGTATATACAAGGCTATTCTATTATTCTATGATTCTATGAGGAGATGATCAAAGATAGTCAGCATAGATTCACTAAGGGTAGATCATGCCTGACCACACTGCTAGGCTTCTATGATGAAGTGATAGCCAAAGAAATATCCCATACCTCATAACATCAAGCCTGAAACTGGGGCAGTCTGGTCAGGAAGGTTGCCACTGCTTTAGGACTAGCTGGACTAGTCAGTTGGTGGTCAGTAATTGCATTATGCATCACTTGCTTAGTATTTATATATCTATACATATGTATGCATGATAACCATTACTGTTTTCTTCTTTTCCTTTTCTGTCTTAGTAATGGATATTTCTCAATCCATGAGATCCCTTCATTGTTATTTTTCAGATTCTCCACCTCCCCCTATCCCTCTGGGAGTCATGGGAGTGAGTGAACAGCTGTGTGATGCTTAGTTGCCTTCTAGGTTAAATCACAACTCTGATGTCAGCATGTCCAGTCTCTCCAAGGTGTATTTGAGATCATAGAACACAAAGCCCTGGTTGCAGCATAATCTTCACAGACTATCATTCACACAATCTGTTTGCCTCCTTCTTCCTGGGTCTCTAACTGGGAGATCAGAGGAAAATAGTACCTGTACTCCCAGTTCCCTCAACATCTTCCCAAGGGACTTAAAGTCTCTTTTGATGTTTTGGAATATCCTTGTTACAGCCTCATGAGATCTAACTTGCAAGAGCAGGAATGGATAGTAGTCCTCTGGTTTTACCAGAAATAGTAGCCTCTTCTTGATATCGCAAATGTAGGTCTCCTCAGGCAGTGAGCTACTCTGGAGAGAGTTACTCTGTATGGCAAATACATGTTTCAGCACCTCTCAGAAATAAGTCTCCAATTACTGTTTTTGTTGTTTGTTGTTTTTTTGTTGTTGTTGTTTGGTTGGTTGGTTGGTTTGGTTTTTTTTGTTTGTTTGTTTGTTTTGTTTTGTTTTATTTTTTGTGGCAGTGGTATAAATGCAGGGGGCTGTCTGGACCACTTTTGTATGGCCGTCCTTTCCTTTGGTTTTGACTGTTTCCTATGCACTCTCCTTTTTCCAGTCCCAGAACACTGTATCTGTTGTGTAGGAACACTCTGGTGCCAGGAGGAGACTCCTTTTTCTGGTCAAAGCAGAGGCAATTGTCCAGTATCCCTTGTTATGTTTGTCAGTTCACCATGTCATCTTCAGTATACATATACATTTTCCACACAGAATCATAGAATCATAGAATCTTAGAATGGCTTGGGTTGGAAGGGACCTTTAATATCACCTAGATCCAACCTCCCTGCTATAGGCAGGGACACTTCACTCAAGTCCAGGTGGTTCAAAGTTCCATCCAAGTCTGGTTTTGAATGTATCCAGGGAGGGAGCATTCACAGCCTCACTAGGCAATCTGTTCCAGTATCTCACCACACTCACAGTAAAGAATTTATCTCCAAAATCTAATCTAAATCTACTGTCTTATAGTTAGAAACCATTTCCCCTCATCCAGTCACTACCTGTCATTATAAAAATGTCTCTCCCCATCTTTCCTGTAGGTTTCTTTCAGGTGCTGGAAGGCTGCTATAAGCTCTCCTTGGAGCCTTCTCTGCTCCAGGCTGAAGAGCTCAGGCTCTCTCACCCCATCCTCTTTGGGGAGGTGCTGCAGTTCTCTGATCGTCTTTGTAGCTCTCTTCTGGAACTGCTCCAACATCTCAAAGTCCACCTTGTTTTGAGGGACCCAGAAGCAGATGCAGTACTCCAGGTGGGGTTTCACAGGAGCAGAGTAGAGGGGCAGAATCACCCCCCTCGATCTGCTGACCACACTCCTTTTCATGCAGCCCAGCATACAGTTGCCCTTCTCGACTGCAAGTGCATATTGGCCCAGAAGGCCAACTGTGTTCTGGGCTGCACCAAAAAATGGGTGGCCAGCAGGGAGCAGGAGGTGATTGTCTCCATATATTTGACTCCTGTGAGGCCTCATCTGGAGTACTGTGCCCAGGCCTGGGGCACCCAGTACAGGAAAGATGCAGAGCTCTTGGAATGAGTCCAGGGGAGGGCACTAAGATGCTACTCATCATTAGTACCCACTTGGACACTGAGCTGTTGACTGCAACTCTCTGAGTGTGACCATCCAGCCAATTCTTTATCCAATAAGTGGTCCATCCATGAAATCTATTTTTTCTCCAGTTTGACAACCAAGATGTCATGCAGGACAGGGTCAAACACTTTGCACAAGTCCATGTAGATGACATCAGTTGCCATTTCTTTATACACGGACACTGTAACTCCATCATACAAGGCCAGTAAGTTTGTGAATTGTAACTTGCCCTTGGTGAAGCCATGTTGGTTTCCACTTATCACCTCATCTTTATTTAACATGTGCCCTAGTAGGGCCTTCAGAAGGATCTGCTCTATGATCTTGCCAACCTCAGAGGTGAGACTGACTGGCCTGTAGTTCTCTGTATCTTCATTTTTTTCCCTTCTTGAGAAGTGGAGTTATGTTTCCCCTTTTCCAAAAAGTGGAACATCACCAGCCTGCCACGACCATTCAGACATGATGGATAGTGGTCGACAATTTCATTCGGGCTCTTGTTCATAGCTGTTGAAAATGCATAACTAATGGTGATGATAATGATGAAAAATACTTCTTTGTAGATGAGAGTTTTCTCTGTCTAATGGTGTTATTGCATTCATTGTATGTGTTGTGGTTTTCACGGAAATAAATAGGAGGTGTAACTTTCAGAGTAACCTAGGTATAGTCTTTAGCTGTTAGCTTAAAAATATGTCAATGATTCACACAAAATACTGGAATGTAATTTGCTGTGGAAATTAAATTGAACCTTCAATTTTTGTAATTTTCATAAGAAGAAAAAAGAACAAAATAAAGTAACTTTCTTGTAATATGAGACCAGAGAATTTGTATTTACCCTGCAGCCTTTTTAAAATACACTACTCTTATTATGTGATATACATAATAAGAGAATTTGGATTTTCATCTATAATAATTTTATTTAAAAAATATAAACAGATAAAAGCCCCAAAGCCCCAGAAGCCAGAGCAAATTAAATTTGATTTGTTGGCAATTCAAGTTAATTTCACACTTTAGCTTCATTCACAGCTAAGTAAAAAGAACTTTAGAAAATACTGAAATAGATGTCACCACATTTATGTGGAAAATATTGTTGCTGTCAAAATAAGTATTTATTATGATTTCTTTACTGATGTACTGTAGTATGAATCAGATCCCTCAGTTGATATATGGATTCATGTGGATTCAAATGTTTTTTGTTTGTTTGTTTGTTTGTTTTAATTTATTTATTTATTTAGCCAAATTTAGGACAACCTTTCCTTTGAACAAAAATATCTATATCAGTGACATGAATATGCTATACTGTGTATTAGAAATTTCTGATGAACATGGCAGATCAATAATTTTTTCCTCCTTCTCTAGTGCCTCCTGTCTCACCCCCATCCTTGCATATTTTGGTAGAAAGAGGTCTTCGTGCATCTCTTCACCTTAAGAAAAACTTCACTGTTTCTTTGTTTAGTGACAGGGAAAGAAATTACAGTTAGCTGACACATTAAATGCATAGTTAGATATTGTCCACAAATACTACTACTACTACTACTACTAATAAAATAAAACAAAATATTAAATCAAACAAGAAATATGTGTTCTATTCTATTTCTATATATGGTGCCCTTTAGTCTACCTTCTTTTCCTTGTTATTTCCTGGTGTTTTATCTTTTCCTTATGTAAGAGGCCATGCTTTTTACACTATTGCCTCGGAGTTTGCTGAAGATGGACAAGTCCAGGCAAGTCCTGGTCAGGGATTGAGAAATCCTTTGTCTGAGGGTAACAGTTGGACAAGTCCAGGGACAAGGAGAGAGAGATAAACTGCAGATGAATGGCTTTGAAGAGGTCTGCTGCATCCAGGTGGTGACTATTCCTGCTTTACGCAATTCTTGCCCTTTTCTACCTTTTCTATTGCCCACTTTTCCATTCCCATCACCCTAATTTTGGTATTTGCCACTCTCTCTTCCCCATCCCCTCAGCTGGCTATTATTTCTAATAAACTGGTTGGAACAACATTTGAAAGTTTTCTTCTTAATCTCACGCCGGGCATAATATATCAAAAGAACCTTGCCTCCCTTCTGTAAATTGGAGCGAGGCACTTTCATGTTATGTTTTATTGGTAAATATTAACTGCTTATTGTACGATTTTATTACAGTCATGTTATTGTTTCCACATAAGAATTTATTGCTAATGAGGAACTGATCTAAGTACATTAAAATAATGTTAAAAATATGTTGGTAAGAAACAAATTTTGGATAGGAAGTCTCTCATCACAGACTTCAGTTAGTTCAGTTCCTCTTCTCTTGAAAAGCAAAACAAAACAAACACAATTGCCATGTCTTAGAGGATATATACAATTTTCATTCCAGATAATATTTATTATGCTTACATCATTTTTTCTATTAATTTTATTTATTAATTCATTTCTCTTCTAACAATTACCTATAATTTAAAATGTTTTAAAAACTGAAATTTATGAAGGAAAAAAGGGAACTTTTTTTCAAAAGAGACAAAAATAGAAGGAAAACCACCAACTCCATAAAATAGATGTAAAGTAAATTGACCCAAAAGCATAGTGAAATTTACAGCACCAGTATTGTTCTAATAATTCATTTATTATAGAGTTTGAAAAAGAGAAAGGTAATAAATTCTTTTGTAGAAAAAGATGAAGGTGACAACACAATGACAACACAACCTCTATCCTTAGGCTTCATAAATGATTTTTTACCACAGACAAAAAGAGACAAATACTAGATTCTCAAAAAGTCAATGTTTTCTACATAGAAAGGTTAAAAACACTGTTTTCTTGGGAGCAGCAGGGAGGACTTTCTTGGAAAATATGGGAATAGTAATGTCACCTGGACAGTGATATTTGCCACAAGTAATCTGAATAAATACAATATCAGTGTCAGTGGTTTACAGGCTGGTTTAGCCTAGTTCCATGACTAGCAGGGCAGAGGGATTCAAGAATCTGTACCTCCAGAAAAGAGAAACAGGGGACTCCCCAAAAAATTAAAAAAAACAGCAACAATCTGAGGAGTAACAAACTAATTTACTAAATATGGTATTGCAATGCAAGATAACACACTATATAATACAACATAATTAGAATTGAAGCTAATTAATAAAATCTAATGAGAGAGAGATTGTCCAAAAGCCTTAACAATATTGCTTCAGTAATGTGTGTGATTGGGACAAGCAGCAGGGAGGAGAGCTGGAGTAAAAAAGGGACATCAGGTGACCGTGCCAGGAATTATATCTCCTCTCTAAGTGCAAAGTCTTTTGGGATATGCAGTCCTTTTTCTCTTTCCAGACAGGTGCCCAGAACTGGAGCATTAACTCTTTAACTCCCAGAGCACTACATGATGTTATGATGTGGAATACCTATATAAAAATATCATAAAACCAGGACAAACAGTTATCTTGAAAAACACCAAATATTTGTAACTCTCTCAAATAAAATTTTTAACAAAGACTTTGAATTTGTCAGTCAAATATTCCTACTTAAACGACACCTAATCCAAATGAAGATAAACTTTTTGTCAACTCGGTAGGAAGCTAAACACAGAAAATTTGCATATTCCGTTTCTCTAAAAATTGTTCATCCTCATCCTATTTTTACTTCGGCAAGAGTTATAAAAGGGGAAGAAGAGCATCACAAAAACACAGAATCACAGAATTATAGGGATTGGAAGGGATCTCCAGAGATCATTGAGTCCAACCCCCCTGCCAAAGCAGGTTCCCTACACCACATCACACAGATAGGCGTCCAGGCGGGTCACAAGGGCTGTTCTGAAGTTAACACCTAGCCCATGATTTCAGAGGGATATGTTGGTGATATGGTAGAAGAGGATGAACCTTCCCTCAATATTCCGTAAATTTATATATATATATATATATATATATTGTAGCAGAGAAATAGTCTAAGTAAACGGCTTCTGGTGTGGAAGTGCATATGATGCAAAGCTGTCACTGAATTACACCACAAGGAAAAGAAATACACTAATTTACATTTGCTGATGCTTGCTGAGACAAAACGTTGGAAGTGAGCACAGTTAGGTGGTGGATGTTATGTTTCAGCAGTGGCAATAGTGACAGTAAGTCACCCCTGCTTGTGCAGTTAGACAAACATGACATAAAGGTTTTTCTCCATCACTCGTGAAAATGCATAGCTAATGGTGGTGACTGTGTTGAAAAATACTGTTTTGTATCAAATGGTGTCATTGTGCTCTTTGTACATTCTGTAGTTTCCACAGAAATAAAAAGAAAACATTACTTTCAGTGCAACCAACATAATTTTGCAAGTTTTTTTTTTTTTTTTTTTTTTTAAATCGTTGTGATAGTACTTACTTATGATACCCAAAAGTTGAGAAATACTGTCATTTATTTGTTTGAACTTTTTTATTTTTTTTTCTTCTGCATTATTTTTGGGAAAACTGTATGTGAGAAGTAGATACACCTATAGCGTATTTTATGGACACATCAAGTTTCTCTTCAACAGATGTTGCCTGAATGTTCTCAAGTCAGTTAAAAAGATATTCAGTGACGAATAATTGCCTGCTCATTTCAGAAAAAGCAAACAATGTGTCTCTCTCTGTCACTGGTTACCTAGATTTACCTATGCCTGTGACAGGGGAAGCCACCCCGTGGGCCCCCCCCCGGGGCCCGGAAAGGAGGGGGAAAAGGGGAATGGGATAAAAACAGCGGCAATCTAAGGAGGAAAAACTTATTTTACTAAATATGATATCGAAATACAAGATAACACAATATAATATAATTGAGGCTAACAAATCGAACAAACAGAGAGAGAGAGTCTCTGAAAAACGAGAGGCCTACTGTGAACTCTAGGTGAGACAGCTGGAATGCTTCCCACTCTCCGAGAAGTCCGAGAGAGAGAACTACAGCCTGGGAACGAGATTATATAGCGTCCTGGTCCCGTGACTTATCCCTGACCGTGATGTTCTCTGGGATATGTAGTCTTCTTCTGTGAACTGCACATTCGATAAAAGTATCCATGCTTTACATGATGTTATTATGTGGAATACTGATAGCAAAATTACAAAACCATGACACTCTCCAATTCCCAGAAAAAATTTGTGATACTTTAAAAACTCTTCCTGAATGCATCAGTAATAGTTTTCAGTAATCCACTGAGCCAGGGTGCTGGAAGCTTGCAACTGAAACTGAATTCACTGGACTTTTCTTTGGACTTTTCTCATGACCTCAGTTTCAACTGATAGGCTAAAGAATATTTTTGAGATGAATACAACCCTGACCTTATGCCACATATAAATAGCATATTATTAAGTATTATGACAGGTTTCAATTCAGTAAGTTTATGTTCTAGAACCAGAAATCCAAATTCAAACATCTAAGTAGGTTGTTCCAAAATTAATGTCTCTTATTTATTTCCGTGGAAACTACAACAGATACAAAGGTCACAAAAATACCATTTATTAAAGCAGATTCTCAATTTCAGAATGCTGTTATTCAACATAATTATCATCATTACGTATCCCTTTACAGGACTACCTATATATCTATAGGTAGTATATATACTATAAGTTAAGCCATTTTTATACCATTTTCTTATATTCTGGTGGAGCTTGCATGACTCTAGTCAAACATGACTTTGATTTTTGAAGTTTACACAGTGGATATACTTTTGACAGAAAGATAGAAAACTGTTGGCTCAGAGTTGGCTCAGAAAAAACAAGGTAGTTTATAATTTTCAGTAGTAAAAATTCCCCATGCAAACAGGATGATCATGGGGTTTATCCACAGGGCTCCACTCTCCTCCATCCTCTGAGATTTTATTTACTTTCTTCTTAGAATCAGCATACCAGATTCCCCAAATATTTGCTTACAGCAAAGTCTGCAGGTCAAATTACTTGAAAAAATACCATGGAAGGGATTATCCACCACACTCCACACTGGAGTTCTACCTTCTTTCAAGAGGTGCACATTTTAATAGGTTACCTGCAGTAAATATTCCATAGATGGCTGTATTAGATGGTTATGAAAGTATTATCAATGTGCAATGCTTATCTAAAATCCTATTATAACTCCTGTACATGATCAGCTGGTACAGTTTTAGAGAACTCAGAGTATAACAACTGGCCTCCAGATTTGCTCCTGTGGATCACTATTGTTCTATATCTACTTAAGCTAAGTCCCCTACCTCAGACCCTAACACATCCCAAATGGCTCTAGTCACCTGCTCTTCAGTAAACAAATCCTCACCTCCAGTGCCTGTACTGAGCAGGGAATTGATTCAGCATCTAATAACTATAAAATAACTAGTGCATGCTATGATATAGAATGACCAAGATAATTGCACAGGGTTAGTACATCTGACACGATCTTCTGAAGAACCATGACCTCCTAGAGTTAGAGATCAGGTAGAACAGAAGGCATATTTGTAACCATGGACAAGAGTCATAAGAGCTATATTCATAAGGTTAGCTGTTTCACAAAAATCTGTTCTGATGTGAGTATCAGTTACTGTTTTGGAGACTGCTCTGCTGGTTACATGGTTTTTAATTAAGAAATCTCATGTTTAAACCTGTCCTGAATTTTGCACCAAATGTCTAATTTTGCACCTGGGTTGCAGCAGCCCCACCCCATCAACACAGTCTAGGGGATAAAAGTATAGAGCACAGCCTTACAGAAAAGAACTTGGGGATACTGGTGGATGACATGCTGGACATGACCCAGAAATATGACTTCCCAGCCCATAAAGCCAGCCACATCAAAAGAAGCACGGCCAGCAGGTCAAGGGAGGTGATCCTGCCCCTTTTCTCTATGTTGGTAAGACTTTACCTAGAGTATTGTGTCCAGGTATCGAGTCCTCAGTACAGGAGAAACATAGACCTGCTAGAATATGTCCATAGGAGGGAACAAAAAGGATCCAAGGAATGGAATATCCCCCCTATGTGGGCAGGCTGAGGAAGCTGGGGCTGTATAGACTGGAGAAGAGAAAGCTTCAGGGATACCTGACGCTAGCATTTTTGCTTTTAAAGGGAGGCTATAAGTCAGAAGAGTACAGAATCTTTCACAGGGGCTGCTGTGATAGGACAAGGAGAAATGGTTTCAGACTGGAAGAGGAGAGATTTAGAAAAATCAATAAAAGTAGCGACGCACTGGAACAGGTTGACCACAGATGTGGTGGATGACCTGTCTCTGGAGACATTCAAGGTCCAGCTGTACCAGGCTCTAAACAACCTGATCTAGTTGAGATGCTCCTGTTAAATGCAGTGGAATGGATTTGGTGACCTTTAAAGGTCCCTGCTAACTCAAAAAGCTGTGATTCTATATATGGCTAGTAATATTATGCTACTAACTAAATTCTCTTTCTTGAGGACTATCTAAAGTTAGACTTCAGGGCATTGGGTAACGTGGTTAGCTGATGAAGCAGGAGTAAAGGTGGTGTTTTTTTTCAGTCATCATCATCATCATAGTATCATAGTCTCGTGCGGGTTGGAAGGGACCTTCTACCACTTGCGCCACAGGGGGAATTCGAACTCCAGGCCTCAGTGTTGCAAGGTGGCGTCCTTAACCACTGCGCCACTGTCCCCTAAGTGTGAGTGAGGGATACTGAAAGGACCAGGAAAAACCATCTCATAAAAACAAAGCTGAGAGGTTGGTGCAAAAACTATAATATATATATTACCTTAGATAGGTTTACTTAGTGCTTGACCTCATAACTGTTGGTAGGTCCCACCTAAATTAAATTTAAAACCCCAATTATACCAAAATATCTTATGGGTACTTTAGGAACATCTAATATATATATCATATACATGTTTTTCATTTAAAACACACAGTAACAATTTGCAGCTTTCAAAAGGTACTGAAAGAATAATCTTGAATTCTTACAAGGTTTTATATTTTTATTATTAGGTTTAACGACATTTGCAAAATGCAGCACTTTAATTTATGGTACATTCAGTTCTGTTAGATAAATTATAATTAGTAGGCTATCTTGTTTACATTAGGTCAAAATCAGCATGTTGAGACTATTAATAGGCAATTTGTTCACACAATTATTATTATTATACACCTCAAAGGAAAATAAAATTTGGTTATTACGACTTGTCTATTTGTAGGTTTGTTTCTAAAATTAAATTTCAATAGCTGTTTTAGTACAACTCAGATAATACATAGATCAGCTACACTCAAATTAATTAGAATATTTATTGTAGTACCTAGTGCTGAATGACTCTAGTCAGTTCATGCCGGCTTTCAATTTGGACTAATACAGAAAAAAAAACCAAAAAAACCCAACAACTACAAATGTATTTCTTCACAATGACCACCCTACTACCTTAATTCCCTCTATTTGCTTTATTCCTTTTTCTTATAGACATTTCACTAGCATGATATTGCTAAAAGATTTTTTCATCTTATAGGTTTTTAATACTTCTACCTGTATGGTTTCTGGAATAGGACCTAAAAAAACTTTTTTAAGTTTTTAAAATGGTTTTCAAGAACAGTGACTGTCAAGGTTAGAAATGTACACAAAGTTTTAGTAGTGCCACCTACAGTTAATCCATCCAGCACCCTATAATTGCAATGCTCAAATACTTTGCTGACAGTCTTCATAAAGTTTCCTTGAGCTTTCAAATATTTCTGTGCAAAATAATAGAAAACTGCCATAATATCATGATCAGCAATTATAATATATATATGCAATTTTTCTTTCAATTATTTCACATTTTAATTAGTGTGATAAGCCAAGTATTTTTAAATAAAATAAAGTATATTTATAAAATATAAATACATAAAGTACATGTGAAGAAATAGAATTTACCAATGGATGAAAATTGAAGTCTGAGAAGAAAATAAGGGTACATTGGTAAATTAATAATAGCCTTTTTACTCAATTAAATTATTCACAATTTGATATAACCTGATTAAATCATTAAAAATTTGATACAACCGGATAAAGTTTATATATAATTTCGCTCAAAAATTTTTCTTTGTATCTTTTTTTACTAATTTTTATGTGTTCTGTGGGAAAAAGCTAAAGCATAAAGCCAAAGAACTGACTTCACAATAAATTGCTACATTAAGCTTAAAAAACGAAAAAAGGAATGATAAACTGCAACTGAGCAAAGTGCAGGTTTGTAGTGATTTAATCTATTGGTGTAGTATCAGTGATAAACAAAGTGATAATCAGGATACATAGTGAGAACACAGTGAACCAGGTATACGAAGCGGAGAGAGAACAAAAGAAAACATGTGTTTCAGATTTACTAAAAAAAAAAAAAAAAAAAAAATTGATTGCAAAAATGTATTAAGTGTATTAATTGCTTAGATCTTCTCCAGCAGTAAAAGATGTCAGTGAATAATTTAAACTTTTTAACTTCAATAATTAGGGGGGAAAAAAAGAGAAAAAAAAAAAAAAAGAAAAAAAGAAAAGAAAAAAAAAAAAGGATATATATTAAATTTTAACTAAGAACATTTGAACATTTTATCTGAGGTTTTATTGTCTTTGCCTTTCTCTTACATCTTTCTAAAGCATAGTGAGCTAGACTGGACACTCCTGCTACACAGGAGGCTCAAATCCCGGGGGTTGGACTCGGTGATCTCTAAGGTCCCTTCCAACCTGCACGAGACTGTGATATTGTGATAATAATGAACTAACCATTAAACTGGAATGGGACTTCTACCTTTCCAGATGTCTGATGCCTAAGAATACATTAGAAATTCCAGCATGTTCAGGTTGGTGATTGTTTCCCTCTACTTAACATTGGTCAGGCCTCATCTGGAATACTGGGTATGGTTCTGGGCTCCCCAGTACAAGGAAGGGAGGGGCATACTGGAGGGAACCTAGCACAGGGGACTTAAAGTGATGAAGGAACTGGAACATGTTTCCTGTGAGAAAAGGTTGGGGCTGTACAGCTGTCAGAAGAGATGGTTCAGAGAGAATCACAGAATGTCAGGACTTGGAAGGGACCTCAAAAGATCATCTAGTCCAATCTCCCTGATGGAGCAGGAACACCTAGATTAGGTCACACAGGAACACCTCCAGTTATGTTTTGAATGTCTCCAGAGAAGGAGACCCCACAACCTCTCTGGGCAGCATGTTCCAGTGTTCTGTTACCCTTATTGCAAAGAAGTTTCTTTCTCATATTTATGTGGAACTTCCTATGTTCCAGCTTGCAGTCATTGCCTCTTGTCCTACCATTGGATGCTACTGAGAAGAGCCTGGCTTCATTCTCACATGGAGAATCACATGAATGTTACATAAATACCTGAAGGGAGAGTGTGATAAAGACAGAGCCAAGCTCTTGTCAGTGGTTAGATTAATTATTTCTACATTCTCCACATTTTATTTGTATTTAATCCTGTAAAGAAGTCTTTGTGATGTGACACAACTTTGGAGGTAAAGCAGTTTTTATTACCTACCAGTGATTTCTGGTACTGAAATAAAGTTGTCACTTATATCATTTCTGTAGATTATTTTTTTTTCTTATTTTTTAATGCCAAACTCATCAGCTTGTGAGGTTAACTGAATTACTCTTTCCTACTAAGCAGTAATTAATTTGTTATTTCTCTTTTTTCTCATTCCATCATGATGCTATATTTATCCTCAGTGCTGGAAACATGCATGAGCTAGTAACAAAACCCAACCTCTAGACAAACCAGCAGATTTATTATTTTCACCTGCAAAGGGAACACATGGTATTTGTGTCTCCATTTTGAATGAGCTGCTTTGGTAGAATATATTTAGCTTTTGCTGTTTGCTACAATTTTGCTTTATTCACATAACAGTAAACTTTTCTTAACTTGCATCATGAAGCAGCTGACATGAGGAACATGGTCTGTGTCTGTGTATTTGTAGTGTATTTTTCATCAAAGTAGTATAAAGTTATGAGACAGCAAGAAAGGAACAGCAATCAATAGCTTAAATAAAGGGGAAGTTTTAAAACTTGAAGACAAAATTCTGAATCGTCAAGTTAAATGTGATGTTCATGTTAAAATAGAGATGTTAAAGTCTGACTTACCCCCTCAATATGCCTTCATTGGAATGACTTCAAAAGCAAATGCCCTAATAAAAATGTTATAATTTATGATAAATGGAAAAAATTAATCTGATTCAACAATTTTATTATTTCTGAATTTGTCCAGAAAAGGAGATGGAAACATTTGGGACATTTGAGAAGAGAAAAACAAGACCATCTGCTACAGTAGGCATGCCATTGTGCAGATCAATGAAAGGATAGCTTTAAGGAACATTCAAAAGAATTTCTAGACTGAACTGAGTAACAATTCACAAAGAAAAAAAACTCATGGGATTTAAACAATAAGGAATGTGTGCAAAGTTAGACCTAGGAGAGAAAGGAGTGGAAGTTATGTTTCTTCCCTGATGGTGGGCTAACTTAGAGATTCATTATATTGGATTCTAGTTCAGTTTTTATTTCTTTCACATGTTCCCTTAAGACATTTTCCATGAGTCAGTGGATGTTTTTGTGTTCGTATCAAATTAAAATTAAAAAGTAGCATCTCTTGGAGTTGTTATTTAAGTAGTATAAACTATACACAAAAAAAAAAAAAAATGTCACTGGTTTCCCATAGTTTCTGCCTATTTAAGTGAATTGATATAAATAGACCTTAAGTAGTAAACTGAGCACAGATTTTCATCTCTATGATTTCTATGTTACCTGATGCTACCAAGGGAAACGAGCAAATGAATGAACAGCAATAGCCTTTTCAGAATCCTTCTGACCAGTATGTCAAACTTCCTAACGTCCTTCCAAGCAGCATCACAACTGAAATGCACTGCAATCCTTCAATAAGCTTTCCAAAAATAAATAAATGTGTTCAATATTTCAGAATACCTTGGTGTTGTAGTATGAGACAGGAATTTTGTGGCATGGTAACTGCCTTCTCAAGAGCCATCAGGTCAGTCCAGGGCCCCAGTTTCTGTATTTTAGTGACAGAATCTATTAGCAAGAAGGAGAAGTGGCACTGACTTCTGTTGCTGTGGAAACCTATGTTGCCAAACAACAGACTGGGTATGTTCTAGTAGCTTAAACTTTCAGGCTGCTAAGAGACTGACTTCAGTGACAGCAGAAACAATACCTTTGCTGGATGTTTTCCTGATAGCAAAACAAGATAATATTTTGCATATTTTTCCACCACCATCAACACTCCCATTTGCTTTGTCTTATGCTTGTTGATAGCATTAGATATAACTAATCTGAACTCTAAATCCTGTTCTGAGTCTCTTCCTTCATCTGCTTAATATTTTCTTAAATCCCTTCCTGATAGCTATTTTTTTTTCTTCACACGGTATTCTGTATAGTGGTGAATTTTAGCAAGATGGATGAAAGGAACAAGGAACTAATTTGTTTGTTTATGTCTGTTGATTTAATATGTTTGTACTTCCTCTGTTGGCGGTTGCTATGCTTTTTAAACATTTGTAATAATAATAAAAATGGGTGGGATTAGGTAACTCTAGCTACAGGGCAAATTTGAGGATAAATGCAGCTATTCTTGTAACTGACATTCCTATAAAGGCTACCTCAGGTGTGCTGGTGCATTAGATGAGACTGCCTGGAGCAGATGGTGAAGTTCCTCTCTGATCTAAGACACACAGGTGGGAACCCTAAGATCAAATGTTCATACCTGAATTTAAACTAGTTGCACTAAGTTCTCTTTATTGCTAGTGAAGAGAAATAGACACCATTAGAAAAAAAATATATATATATTATTCTCATCTAATGTAAACTAATAAACTATGCCTTATGTGTTCCTGTTTTTCTCCATTGGCTATAAAAGAAGTTTAGTTCCTAGATCAGGAATTGCCTAAAAGTGAATGGGAAGAATACACTTCAAAGGTTTTTGGAATATCCAGTTTTCAATGTCCTGACCACTTATTTTTGGACTACCCAGGCTTCTGTTTGAGCTGCCTAGTTAGGAACTTCAATATCTAAGCATACAAGTTAATATTTTTTCAGTGCAAGTGTCTGGATGTGAGTTGTGTGTCTAAGCACTAACTCCAAATAATGGAGATAAAGGACTGAGTACAGTTGCCAACCCATAGGCTGTCACTCCCATTTCACCCTCCCTAACATAATGGAAACCTTTACACAACATTGGTAGAGATGTTGCCAGAGCAATGGAGAACCTTTACTAAAGTGATCCACCTGCATATTGATATATCTACTAGAAAACTGTAGAGCAAAAGAAGATGATATTAATGCTTTCTACTAGAACAGGAACATACTTACAAAGGTATTCATTAAGATTTAGTATAGAAAGCAAGACAAAAAACAGCTCAGCCTTTCCAAACTCTGGTCACATACTGAGAAAAGCACAACCTCTGAAGAAAAACATAGCTCCTATGGCTGCTAGCCTTTAAATGAGGATAAGGAGAGGTGAACCTCACATCCACCCCTTCCAGTAGCTCATGGCATTTGCTTGCACCTGAGCTCTCTGGGTTAACCACACCTTTGCAACTGGTGCTGAATCACTGTTTCAGGCCATGACCTAGCAATTCCCATACAGAAGATATCTAAAACGAAATGAAATTATGACATTGTGCAGTATAGTTTATGCTTATATTGTTTATGCTTAGATTACCAGTAGTAGATATGCACTTACAGGAAAACAATATATATCTCTTGACTTCCTCAGTGTCAGATGGCAGTCTTCTGACAACTGGCAAAAAGGATAAAACAATATAATTCAGGATAACCTATAAATAAAATAGAGTCTTAAGGGTTAAATTTATCATTATTTTTTGTTGGGAACAATCTTATCCAACTGCATTTAGTGACAGAGCTTAGACAGAAAATGAAGGAACCCTTTACAATAAATTACAAGTGCAGAATGTTAACGGTTTAGCTAGGAGTCTATATTCCAGAACAATGGTACAGTCCACTGCTGCTAAAATCAAGGAATGTGCAAGAACTGTATATGGTAGGATCAGACCCTAAAGAACTGTCATGTCCTGAATTTCTTCTGTTTGATTTATGGAAGACTTTATTTTGTTGGGAGTGAGTCATATTTGTTGTACATTTGTTGAAAGGAGTTTTGTTATTTCCTGTTAATTGGTAAACTGTATGAATTTGTCTTTCATGGTTGTACAACAGTTGCAGCAATGCACATTAAGTATACATTACTACAGAAACTGTTTTTGTCAGAAGACTGTGAGGAACAAGCTGGGTTAGTTCTGCGTATTCAGTATACCCCCAGGTGAATTTTATTTTCTTATTTAGTCTTTGTGCAATACCTGGGCTATCTCTTTTACTTCCAGCAACCTTGGAACCTCAGCTGATGTAAATTTACAGAGATCTGCTGATTTCATTGGCATTGTATTAATTTACATGAGCTTAAAGTAGCTCCAGAGTTGTAGGAAGTGACTGTATGGAACCAGATGCCCTCTGTGTATTCAGAATATCAAACTTTTATGTCAAAGATACGGCTGCAACTTTCTCCTCTGGGAGAAAGACTTACCAAATATTCACAGTGTAGCACACATATATTTTAAAAATGCCCTGTCAAAAGTGTTGTGTGTAGACTCCCTGGATTCAGAGTACCAACATTTATTTATTTAATTATTTCAGTCAATGATTATGTAGGGTTTTTAGAGTTAATTTCTTGTTTCTTTATTCTTCCTTTTTTTTTTCTCTCTCTCTTTCTTTCTTTCTTTTCTTTTTTTTTTTTTCCTCACCTAGATGAATTCCAGTTTATTTCTATTTATATCCTGATTTTACTTCTTTAATCTCATTTGTCTATTTGATTGTATATGACAAACACCTGCCTATAAACATCTTCACTGCTTCTGACAGGAGTTGAATCTAAAATCAAAAGTAAAATAAGTCATAGTTTCAGATTTCTTTTTAGAATGGCAAACAGAAAGGATTCTGTTTTATGAAAATGGAATCACAGATCACTGTGATCTCAAATTTTCTCATTCAGCTTCTACAGTTGCTAAAACAGACAGTTTGGAACTGTAAAGAATCTCATTAATCCTCTTCCCTAAAATTGCAGACAGAAAACTATTGCATTCACTTAAGAAATCAAAGTTGTTTTTTTTTTTTTTTATGTTTTGTTTTTGTTTTGTTGTTTTTTCCTTTTAAAATCATTTTTACTTACATAAAAATAAATAATAAAAAAATGGTTAAGGCTATAGATGTAGAAAGTAACCAAAATCATTCTTAATTTATATTTTTATATTCCTTTTACAAAGGATTACAATATTTCTGATTGTCAAAATCGTAAGTAAAATAATGGTAAAATTCAGTAAGGAGGTATTCTTTCTCTAATCCTTGATTGTCGATTGCAAGGAAATCAATGTGAATTACTGAAACTATTTAGAAATATAAAAAGGTAACTCACTAAGGTAACATAGAACAATGCACAATAAAAATAATTTACACTTAAAATATTTCCATGAGAATCGAATCAATTTGCTGGTACTTGTTGATTTTGTTTAATTTTTAAGCAAGGAAAGGTAGGAAGAAAGGCAGACAGGCGGGAAGTATTCTTTTGTCCCCTAACTTCAGAAGAATTAGATTGTTTTTATGTTCACAGAAAACATATTTTCGTTATTTTTTTAACCATCTTGACATTATGCTAGTCATGTTTTCAAATAAAGAGAAATTAATAGGTTATAGTTATTAATTTCAGAAAGCAGGACTGTAAACAAATCTGTTAAAGTGCACATTTTCTCTGTCACGCAAACTGGGAGTTTTGCACTTTTGATGAAAGAACAAAGTGCAAGGATTCTGTATTCTTCAGTATAGCATGAAAATGTTATGAATAGGTGTAATATGAAAAGCATAGTTACACCACATAGAAAAAAGACTATTGAACACTTATGTTTTTCTGTCACTTTTTATAACTCACTAAGGACAACATTAAAAAAAACAAAACAAAACATAACAAAAAAAAAAAAACAAAACAAAAACAAAACCAACCTGAAGGTGATTGAGATAAAATGAGAGAAAGCCTCTTAAATGACTTTTCTATTATGTGCCTATTCATGGATGAAGGCAGTAGAATTTTTATATATATTTTTTTTAATGAATGGTATTATTAAATAAACTCAATAATTATTTATTATTGATTTTAGTATTTATTAAATAAACATGTATATCTCTTTGTGAGCAATGAGCTTTGTGAGCTATTTTCACTTATAAACCAAAATAGGGAATTCATCATTTTGGATCCAGTTTTTTAATTGTCTGAATAGAAGGACAAAGAAGTAAATTCAATATTATTTTGAACTCGAAAATGTGGTGGGTATTAGGGATGAGAAGCAAAAAGAATTGAACCTCATTGGTTCCTGAAGACAAAAGAAAAAGAAATAATAGAATAAGAATTTGATAAAAAATTGATAAGAATTTGGTAAATTTGATAGAATATCCAACAGAAGAATGAAAGTAAATAGTAGTGTTGTATTAGAAAACAAATATGATATAAAGGAGTTCCTTCCTACTGCCTTAATTATATTTTTAAACAAAAAATCTCTGATGATCAATCAGACAGAACAAATTGAAATCTTTTCAGTTTTTTACTGCACTTGAAATGTATAACACTAAGGAGAAAAACGTTCTGTAAAATATGGTACAAAAATATGGCAAAAAATACAGAAGACACAGGGACTTGAAAAATGAAGACAGTTTCAGTCAAAGCAAGTATGGTTCTCAAGGATTTTGCATGGTAAGAACTAAGAAACCAGTTCTTTATTATTTACTGTTACAGCATATTTCTGTCAAAACATAAAGCTTTGCCATCCTTCTTTAAATCATTTCAACTGGATGTATTTATCTATTCACTAACAGGCCCTCCAGGCAGTATATATACAGATGAAATGATAAAGCAATTACTTACTGGAATACATCAAAAACATAGATAGGTTTAATCAGGTACTCAATAGGTTAAACATCAGTATGCTCACTGCCCCTGAGAAGGAACAAAAATGCTCCCTGCCCAAACAAGCATCAGTGTTGAGGGAAAGGATCAGACTATGCTGCTCCCCAGAATGTTGTTAAATTTTTCCTTGTTGCTGCTCTCTCACTCTTACTCAACTGCCCCCCACACTGATACCAGTAATAGCAGCAGCAGACATTAAAAACATCAACAATTTCCTTGTTGTTTTGAGTTTCTATTTTTTTGTTGTTGTTTTAATGGCAGCTAAAATTTTGTTTCTCATCTTGATCTTTTCAGCTACTAACACTCCCTATATCTATAACTGCAACCCTGACTATAATTTCACCTTTCATATCCTTCATGGCTTTACTGCCTCTGCTTTCTCAGAGGTTTTTCTCACAGCTTAACAATTTCCTCAAAAGTCTGAATGAAGCATGCTGAGATACGCTGGACCCAGGCCAGGGGTTATTACAACGTAGATGGCTGAGCTGGGGGAGGCAGGAGAGGAAACAACAGAGAGCTTGGTGAGAACAGCTTAGAAAGGGGAATTTCCATGGCTGTCCTGGACACATGCAGTTAAACTGATTACATGGCAAATTGGCTTCAGCCCACTTGGCTGCGGTGCATAAGTTAGGTGCCTAATTACTGGAAGCTTCTATCCTGCCAGGAGAGACAGAGAAGCTTCTCCAGGCAGAGAATTAGACCTTAATGGGATAAATAAATATCTGTAGATGCCATTCGCTCTTCTAACTATCTCTCCCCAGAGGGGAGCTTTTCAGCAATTGAAGTTTAGTAAGGAATTAAGTAAAGGAAATATCCATACCGTTGAAACCAGGTATTTACTCCCAATAATATCTTAATGAAATAAAGTATTTTTCCAACATTTACAGATGAATTATTGATCTTCATACTCTTATTCATGTTTTCTTTTTCTTTCTCCTGACTAGCTTAAAAACCATTTATAAATCTTACAGAAGAAGTACTTTATAAATAAATCCATATTATTTTTAACAAGGCTAAAACACACTGTGATTGCTCTGGGCTCAGAAACCAACACTACTGCTGGCATTTTGTAAGGCACAGAAATTACCCAAAGTTTCTGAGAAGCATGGGCATGGTTAAGAGAGGAGTAAAGGGCTAGAAACAGACTTAAGACTGTATTTAACATGTTTTAACCATGGCAGTCATCTCAGTACAACAGAGTTGATCACTCACTTACCACACAATGGGATGGGGATGGGAATCTTAAAGATAAAAAAGAAAAGTCACAGATCAAGACTAATGGGTGAAGGAAAAGGTATGTGAGCAAACAAAGTACAGTGTGGCATTCATTTGCTACTTCCCATCAACAGGCACATGTTCTGTCATTTCCAGGAAAGCAGAGCTCATCATATATAATGGTTGAGACGATAAATGTCACAACTCTGAACTTCCCCTCTTCCTCCTTCTTTCCCACTGCTTTTATTACTACTTGCAACACCATACAGTACGGGATCCTTCAGTCAATCCAGCTGAAGGGGTGAGTCCCCTCTTAGTTTCTCTTCCACCAGTGACCTCCTCATAGGCGATTTAATATGAGAAACAGAAAAGGCCTGGAGCATGCAAGCACTGCTCAACAAACATGTAATACCAACGCTGTTTCTCAAATTCAAAACACAGCACTATGCAAGCTGCTGAGAAGAAAACTACACCCCAAACCTGTACAGACTGAAAATTCTGTCCCAGACCAGAATTAGGGGCTTTGTAAAGTCAAACTTACAGTTTTGGTATTGCAAAAATCTCTCCACCCCACTAGTCATGGAACCAGGCCGAACTACCCCATAAACCATTGACAGATGTAATGGATACTGACAACATAGATGAACAATGTTGCTTTAAGAAGATATTGATAAGTAATCACAAACAAACAAACAAAAAGCAATTATAGTAGCAAGGGTTATTAACCATCAGCCTCAGATTTATTTTTGGAACTTTCCAAACTGCTTCTCTTCTACCTAGCAACTCACTGTGACTTAGAAGCACTTGGAATAAACCGTGTCTTTCACTCCAACAAAAGAAGAAACCCAGCCAAGCCCCATGTGCAAATTGTGAATCCCTGCCTGGTGGGACAATAATGGTTCTAGCAAGCATAAGGAGGTTGGCCCTGTGCTGCTTGCAGCCATGAGTCCATGGGTGGCCCATCTGCTGCATTTTTCACCAGCTACTGAAGGAATGAAGGATATACAGCATCCAGGAATTTCCTTCTGCTTTGTGCATGTCTTGAAGGAAGATGCATCACGCTTAATTCCTACTACTTCTTTGCTGGCCTCTAGTTGTGTCAAATACCGGGACAGAAGCTCCATGGGCAACAGCAGCTTGGGTATATTCAAGGAAGGATGGATATGTACCCAAGCCTGCTCTGCTGTGACCAGGCTTTTGGATCACGGAGCTGCCTTGTTTACCCTTGCCTGCCCCCATCTAGCTATGTTACAATCAGTTTTTGTTGTTTTTTTTTTTTTTAAAGCCTTTGCTGAGTATTTGTTTATAAGCTTCATTTACTGCTGAACAGGCACACTCTTTGTAAATCTTAGTCATGAAAAAGGTCTGAATTATTGTAATCAAAAGTAAGAATTATGCGAATGAATAAGGTTTGCATGATCAGACCATTAATTAATAAATGTCAGTAAATTACTTATGATGAAAGATGTTGTGGGAATACAGCATATTCTCATTTAAACATTAGATTTATTTCTGCAATTTAGGCATTAACTGTATAAAAAGTTAGTATTCCCAGAACCTTAGAATCTTGGTATACGTATATTTTTTTTCACATAAACTTTAAATTATATGGAATTTTTCCACTCCATATATTAAGCATATGTAAAGCAAAATTTCAAAAAAAAAGTGTTAACTAATGGATTAAGGTTGCCTGAAGGAGATATATTTGCATTCTATCATTTTATACTGCAATTTACTGTACACTGTGCCAAAACCCACTTATTTCTGACTCATATGAGATTCAAAGAAGTGATCAGTGCTGTAAAAGCCCTAAAAATTAGTAAAAGTAAAAAACTTTCTATCCAATGAAATATTTGTTAATGACAGATTTTTAGGGAAAATATATTTCGAAGATGAAGTGATCACATCTGATTTCTAATATGTGCACTTAGCTACTGAAACACAAGGAAGGGCAAAGAAACATCAAAAACTATTCTGGTGTGTTGGGTTTTTTTTGTTGTTGTTGTTGTTTTGGGTTTTTTTTGTTTGTTTTTTTTTTTCTCTTGTTCTTGGTAGCAATTACTGAGGTGTGATTTCTGCATGTGATGACATAAAAACTGAAAGTAAGAGGACCGTGGTTTAAGTGTTCCCCCTGGATAAAAAATAAAATGTTATTTTGTCACAAAATCACAGCATTTGCAAAATATTAGGCTTGGTGAAATATTCAGATTCCCAGAAGAGTACTTTAAGTGCTTTTGCAAAATGTACTTTCCTCTTCCCTCCTAGCATTAGGAAGAGACATTGTCAGATTAATAAAATAGAATGAGGAGGTGTACTGTATACATTTTTTCTGATGCTAAGAAATTACTACACTTTGGTTGGTTTTTTTTTTTTTGGTTACTGGAAAAGCAGTTTGTTTAAACAATATTTTAGAAACTTCCTTTATACCTGAAGCAGCACATGTATCTTTGTAGAGCAGTTCTCCAATTTATATATTTTTACTATTGTTTTCTATTTTTTCTTTCTTTTTCCTATTTTAAATAAATAATCATATCTCTGAAACTCACACTGAGTAGCACCTACTCCAAGAATAGTGACACCGCTATCAGCAGGTCTATTTTAAGAATGAACTACAAGTTTACCACTTAAGAATCTAAGTTGAAGAATGCTGTTGTTTTTACTATTTATTTATCTATAAAACAAAACAAACAAAAAACAAACAAAACAAAACACAAAACAAAAACAAACAAACAAAAAACAAACAAACAGAAACCAGAGAAACAGTATCTGCATGCCAGGTGGGGTTTTAGAATCTTTCATGGCCTTAGTCTCCATTTCTCATTATACAAGCATAGTTCCCATGGTAACTATGACATCACTTGGCACACATGCTACCTGAGAAAACCAGAACAATTCAATAAAGAAATACATATTCACCATTGAGCAGTGTGGATTGATTTACTTTTATCCTAATTATGTTTCCTAAAAACAGGTGACTACTTCAGTTTTAACTGTCAGCATGACCACTTGCCTGTCAGAATTAACATTTCTGCTTCCAGTTCATTGCAGCTTCAACTATTCTTTTCACCCACTTATAAATCTTGACACTGCACAACTTCTGTATAAAAAAGTAAACCTCCTACTCTATCTCTGCCATTTCTTCCTGCATGCTCAAGTTCTCTATTGGAGATTTTCTATTGAAATAAATAAGAAAAATAATTTATGCAATCATCTTAAGAGGTGATTTGCTTTGAGATGGTTTTGCTAAGAACATTTGCTTTAAAATTATTGTCATATATCTATTTATTATCTTGTAAGATAATTTATATCATATAATGCAAAGGGCAACCACTTTTGGTGTGCATGTCTTCTATATATGTTATACTCACAAATTCTATACATATAGTATCAAGAAATAAAATATTAAAGGTCTGTAAGCAAGGGCAGATGTTATCCAATGGTCAGCTTTTCCTATTGGTCTTTTTTCTTTCCCTCCTTCTTCTTGATTTTGAAGTTCAGTGTATTTTCATTTAATTTCTCCTTTTCAAACTGGAATCTCTCCTGAGTACCAGTCTCAGTTCTTTGGAATTTTAAAAACCTCTTTCTTCCTTTCCTAACAATTAATTATTATCACCTATTATCTATGCCTAACCTTGAAGCAATTCTCTTGACTCCTTTTTCTTAATTTTTTGTTGCTGTATGAGACTCTGCTTCTTGATAAAACAAGAAAGTTCTTCTGTCCTTTTGATTTATAATTTCTCTAGTGGTTATTTGAATTCTGACTTTATTTTACTAAATAAAGTTGGGACTATATTAGGATATGTTTGTACTTGCCAGTGTGGAACAAAAGTAGTGGGGCTATTTGACTGTATTAACCTTCATAACTCAAGCAAAAAATATATATTTTTCTTCAAGCTTAGACCAAGACACACAATTTCTAAAGATTTAAACCACAGTCTTGGATCATTAAAATGGACACACATTGTGCCTACAAACAATACAATCCTTAACAACGCTGCACCTATTCCACTACTGTCTCCTTAAGATAAATGCTATTTAAATTCATTTATTCCCCGGGAAATGATTTTCTGATCTATCAAGGTAAATAGGTACTGAGGGATGTAAAAATTAATCAAGAAAAAGGAAATGAGGTCTTTTTTGTGTTGCTTTCTATCAAAGAAGTCTCTCATTACTACAGCGGACTAAAATGAAGTCAAGTAACCACAGATAAGCAAAGGAACAGAACTTAGAAGCAATGAGAGAAGGACTTGGCTGGATAGCTCTTCAAGAAAATGGAGGAGTCTCTCTCTTGTGGAGGACTTAATTTCACAAATATAAATGATAAAACACTCTGCAGAATGCTCTTTTTCTGTTCATTCTACATATTGGAACTGATAGAGAAATTGACACAAAAACCAAAAACCATCAAACAAAAAAGCCCTGGGAAGGCAGCTCCTTAGCGTTTCAGATAGATCTTCAGGTACACTGAAATTCCTTCATCTTAGCACAGAGCAGTTTTCCAAAACTGTCACTTAATTAAATTTGCTTAAACCTCTGTGTGATGATGTACTAGTAAATGTCCAGTCAGATCCTGCTCCCTGATTATTGCAAATCCTTTACACTGTACTTAAGTTTTAGGTAAGGACTTCATTTTAAAAACTTTTATGTCTCTTGATATTTTAAGATATAATTGTTTGAGTAGGAAGAAACCATAAAAGGTCATATAGTCTGGCTTCCCTGCAATTAACAGGGACACCTACAGCTAGATCAGGTTGCTTAGAGCCTGGTCCATCCTGACCTTGAATGTCTCCAGGAATGGGGCATCCACAACCTCTCTGGGCAACCAATTCCAGTGCCTCACCACTCTTATTTAAAAAAAAAAAAAAAAAAAAAGCTTCTTCCTTTATTTCTTAGAGCCCCCCCTTTTGATATCGAAAGGCCTCTCTCAGGTCTTCCCAGCTCTTTCAACCTGTTTTCCATAGTTAAAAACCATTGGACATCTTTTTCAATTTCATAGGGAAGTTTACAGGAATACAGTCTGATAAAATACTCTTTGTTATGTTGTTTAATTTCTTGAATTTCACAATTCTTATTTGTGACTTTTCATTCTGGAGAGAAATCATACCTAAACAGCACCCCAATCTTCAGAGAAGCATTTCACCTCAGAATTGAGGTGAAAAGAAAGTTGATGTGGAGGTATCTTGAGACTTTCATTTCTTTCAAAGGTCATCAAATCTGTAGGGAATTCTTAAAGAAAAAGGATTTGCCTTGAAGAGGTTTCTCTGCTGAAAATCCTGGTCATGCTCTCATGTGCCTGCAGTAGCACTCTTTCTCTTCAAATAAAAGGATACATTTGTTATTTAGGAGCACTGTTTAACTTCGGTGTTATTAATCCTACTATGCATGCTGACACTTGACAGCATGACCGTCACAGGCACTGAATATTTTGATGTTTATTTTTTTCCTCTGGTTCTAGTACTGGGACCTGCAGATTCTTGCATCTCATGAGAGGATTTAAACAGGAAATATGCCTGTGATATCTACTCAGCCTGGTTAGCACTGACCCATAAATGAGCGTCTCTACAACGACCGTGTGTTGGACAAGTTAATAGAATGCTGACCTCATGACTATTCTGTCACTCTAATCCACCATAAATCTGTATTGCCATTGAAAGAAACAGTTTGATTCCCATATCCATGCAGAGCAGGAGCATTTGTCCAACCAGACAGCCAAACAAATATATTATGTTACCGATCTCCTGCAAAACTGCTTTTTTGTTTTGTCTTTCAGTTTTCTTTTCTGTATGTTTGCTTGCCTTTATCACATAAGGTAGAACAACTGCAATTGCTACATGAAAGCTTGTGCTTATAAATGGGAATGTGTAGCTGGGTGCAGGGAGGACAGTGTGGTCATCTTCATGCTGAGTGGAATGAATTTGTCAAATAAAAATGGCTAGATGCTTTTACTCTCTCTGTGACCTGGAAGGGCAAGAATTCTAATTGTCATCTCATTGACTGTATGAAGTCACATCTTTTTAACAGAAAACACTGTTTGTATTCAACCAAAGATTACTGACAGCAATTAAAAGAGTACTCAGTAACACTGTCCTCCTTCAGCTTCTATCATCCAAGATGCTGCTCTGAACGCTATGCTATTCAAAGAGTTAGTAAACTGAACTCATACTTCAATTTGAAAGAGTTAGCAAAAATCTAAAGTGAAATTCAATGTGCAAAACGTTCAATCAAAAACTAAATTGCAATCTCAATTGTGGAGCAATTCCAAGAAAATGCAAGTCAGTCTGATAACAAGAATGCAGAGTGATACAAGCACAACAATTTCTTTTTATTCTTGAGGGATAAATGAAAATTATGTTCTCAGTGCCAGGCATGCTCTATTACAAGCATAATTAAGGCATTGATTCTGACTGAAATTTGAAACACAAGGAAAAGTGGAGAATAGGAGATTTGCCTTTGACTTCACTATATTAATTAATCCTTATTTTTTAATTATTATTATTATTTTTAAATTATTATTATTTCCTTTGGTGGGACATGGAGTGATGTGGAGAGGGGTAGTGGTACAATAACCTTTCTCCCACAGTCTTAAAGTGCAAGAGTTGCAAGCATTTTAAGATGAATTCAAATGCAATCTCCCCCTTTTTAGTTTGAAACCATTTCTCTTGTCCTGTCACAGCAGACTCTCCCAAAGAATCTGTCTGTTTCTTATAGCCCTCTTTAGATACTGAAAGGGTAACTGGGTCTTCCCACAAGCTCTCCCAGCCTGTCCTCATAGCAGAGATGTTCCATACCTGGAATCAATGTTGTGGCTCTGTAAGAGATTATTCTTTTGTACCATTGACTCAAAACTTGCTGAAGGACACAGATGAACAAGTCCAAGCAAGTCCTGGTCGAGGGTTGAGAAATCCTTTATCTGAGGGACACAGATGGACATGGCCGAGGGCTACGAGAGACAGATAAGCTGCAGATGAGTGGCCAGGAAGCAGTCTTTTGTGTGGGCTTATCTTGAGGAAGATGGCCATCTCAGGGGGTGCTGCACATGACTCTTACCCAGCCACCCAGGAATGTCAAGTAGGCAGGAAAAGGAAGGATAAAAGAGGCATCAGCAACCATGAAGTTAAGTTTTCTGACATCAGATTTCTCACAACGTGGTGCCTGTGCTGAAGAAGAACAAGAAGGTGTCTCTTACTAGATTCCTCACTACAGACATCCTACTTGCTGAGGGACTCTCCTGGACCTGCTACCTGAATCCTGCTGCCAGCTTCTGGACTTACTCTGTGGCTCCTTCCTGATACCTGAATCCTGCTGCCCAAGGCTGGCCACACCGCTGCTGCTCTATCCCCCTGCACTTTGGCCTTGGAACACTGGAACGTCTTTCACGGGACCATTGCTGGATCCTGGTGGTCACTATCCCTGCTTTACACAATTCTTGCCTTTTTTTATTTTTTCTATCACCCACCTTCCCTTCACTATCTCCCTAAATTGTCCATCCCCCCATTCCCCATCTCCCTGATTAATATTTGTAATAAACTGGTTGGGCCAACATTTGAACCTTTGTTTCTTAATTTCAGGCTGGGTATATTTATACCAAAGAACCTCTTCTCCCACCTATAAATTGGAGCCAGACAGGCTCTCCTCTGCACATGCTCCAACAGGTCCATGTCTCTTGTACTGAGGACTCCACATCCGGATGCACTTCAACAGGTGAGGTCTGACTTGTGCAGAGCAGTGGGGCAGGATCACACTCCTCAAATCTGCTGACCACACTCCTTTTGATGCACCCCAAGATATGATTGTTTTCCTTGGCTGTGAAGGCACATAGCTGCCTCTTGTCCAGCTTGCCATCCACCAGTACCCCCAAGTCCTTTTCTAAAGGACTGTTCTCTATACTTTCATTCTCCAACTTGTACTGATAGCAGGGGTTTCCACAACCCAGGTGCAAGACCTTGCAATAGGTTTTGTTGAACTTCATGAGATTCACCTGGGCTCACTGCTCAAGACTGTCTAAATCTTACTGGATGGCATCCCATCCCATCCCTTGGGTGTGTTGTCCATACCAGTCAGCTTGGTGTCACCTGCAACTTACATAGAGTTCACTCTATCTCAGTCAGTATCACTGATGAAAATGTTAGCTGTCCCAGTACTGAGCCCTGAGAGACACCACTCATCACTGAAATCATTCTGAACTTTGAACCACTGACCACCCCTTGGTAGAATTTCACAACCAGTTCTTCATTCATTGGACAGCCTCAGAGCATACCATTCCATAGGTTTGCAGAGAAACATGGGGATCATGTGGACTCAATAAGTCTCCTTCACCTACCTTTAGTTACATCCTCTCTTAAATCCTCTCTTGTTACTGCAACCACAATCACTTTTATCTGCATTTCCCATTTTACTTACTATTCAAGCAAAATTAAGTGTCCACGAAATATAGTGTTGACATTAAAGCATAAAGAATAAAAGAAAACCCTGTGTAAACATTTATTTGCATTACTTAATGGACTTGCTTTGACCATGATCTCTGTTCTTTTGTATTTGCTTTATATGCACATTTGTACAACCACTGTTATTGGAACAAATACTCACAGAAAATGAAGTTATAAGTCACGAGTATTTGCAGAGACCAAGCATTTAATTCAGGCAAAAATTCTTATAGGAAAAGTACTTTCAGATTTATTGTGTGAGAGATCACAGTAAAACACATAAAAGAACCACAAAAATCAAAGTAATATTTGACTGTTTCAAAATCACAATATGTTCAAAATAGTAAGTACATTTAAAAGAATGTATGCTCAAAGATGCTATGATTTGCATTACTGAATATATAAAGGAATAGATTTAGCATTCAGTGATGTATGGAACTTCTTAAAAAGAAATGGGATTAGCCAAAATTTTCATTTGAAAATTATTTTTGAGGGCAAACTGCATATGGAACTTTGGTTTTGTTCTTTGGCTGGGCTTTGATTGTTTGTTTTGGTTAGTTGGTTGTTGTTGTTGTTTTGAGCAAATCTTGAAATGTTTCAAGATGTGAACTGTTTAAAAGCTGTGAATGCTTAAAAATTGAATGTTTCCAGATGTTAGCTGCCAGATTCATGACAAGATAATATATTTTGATTTTGGAATGAAAAATTCTAATAGAGTATTACTACTTAAGCCTGATATTTTCCTCAGTAAGGAAAAGTAATCAAGTAGTCCTAATTAGATATAATGAGAAGAAATTCCTTTACAACTGTTGCCTCACTATCTTCCTCAGTATTTTTTTTTATAAGCAGACCAAGCTTCTCTTAGCACCAAGCTCTTATTTCACCTGGGAGATCTGATGAGTATCGATTCACTTCATAAATACAGATTTGTGGTACTGAAAAATTAAGCTTTGTCATTTAGTACAATCCAATTATGTGATATATTTTAAAAAAATCTTTTATTCATAAAAAAGAGATTTGCTCTGAAGTAGTTCAGACAAAATCTAAATCTTTTATCTTAGCAAGAAAGGGATAATAATAAAAATATTGAAAAAAAAAAGTGGTTTTTTTGCTAGTTTTACATTATATTAGAAATATTTTTGTTTATATTTTTTTCAAGGCCTCCTAAACTTCAAGTTATCCTTCTGCAGGTTTTGTTGTTTGTTTGTTTGTTGTTTTTGTTTTTTAGAGAAACATACACAGAAAAATAATACACATGCAAAAACTGGAGGGAAAAAAAGCAAACAAACACCACCACAAAAACAGTAATTGATTAAATCTGATTCATGCAAACTCTCCTTTCCCCCTTTTTAGGAGCACTTGAAAACTCAACCTCATGAACTGGCAAGGTGATTGACATATAGAAAGACTAGCTAGCTGGGTAACTATGTGTCTGCAAAAAACCAACTATCTGTTATTCAAGCTTTTTCTTTGTTGCTATTTTCCTTTTTCTTTCTTTCTTTCTTTCTTTCTTTCTTTCTTTCTTTCTTTCTTTCTTTCTTTCTTTCTTTCTTTCTTTCTTTCTTTCTTTCTTTCTTTCTTTCTTTCTTTCTTTTTTCTTTCTTTCATCTATTATCTATCAATCAAAATATCTATCAAATTATTTATTTAGTCACATTGCTTTAGGCCTATAACAAATCATAAAATCATAGAATCACCAAGATTGGAAAAGACCTAAAAGATCATCCAGTCCAACCGTTCACCTGTTACTAATAGCTTCCACTAAAACATGTCCCTCAACACAACATCCAGTCTTTCCTTGAACACCCCTAGGGTTGGTGACTCCACCACCTTCCTGGGCAGTCCATTCCAGTGCCTGACCACCCTTTCTGAGAAGTAATACCTCCTAATGTTCAGCCTGAATCTCTCCTGCCGTAGCTTGAAACCATTCCCTCTGGTCCTATCACTAATGACATGAAAAAAGAGGCCGACTCTCAGCTCACTACAACCTCCATTCAGGAAGTTATAGAGAGCAATGAGGTCTCCCCTGAGCCTCCTCTTCTCCAGGCTGAACATTCCCAGCTCCTTCAGCCTCTCCTCACACGGTCTGTGCTCCAGACCCCTCACCAGCTTTGTTGCCCTGCTTTGAACACGTTCCAGGGCCTCAATGACTTTCTTGCAGGGAGGGGCCCAAAACTGGACACAGTACTTAAGGTGTGGCCTCACCAGAGCTGAGTACAGGGGAACAATCACCTCTGGAACAATCCTGCTGGCAACACTGTTTCTGATGCAAGACAGGATGCCACGGGCCTTCTTGGCCACCTGGACACACTATTAGCCTGAACACTGATGTTCAGCCAAACATCAATCAGTACCCCCAGGTCCATTTCCTCCACACAGTCTTCAAGCCACTCTGCCCCAAGCCTGTAGCATCGCCTGGAGTTGTTGTAGACGAAGTGCAGGACACGGCATTTGGTCTTGTTGAACCTCATCCCATTGGCTTCAGCCCAGCTCTTCAGCCTGTCCAGATCCCTCTGTAGTGCCTCGCTACCCCCAGGCAGATCCATGGTGCCAGACAATTTGGTGTCATCTGCAAACTTACTGAGGGTACACTCGATGCCCTCATCCAGGTCATCAATAAAGATATTGAAGAGCACAGGCCCCAATCTTATCTTATGCCAGCCAAAAAAAATAATAAATAAATAAATAAATAAAATTAAGGACAGTACAGTATATAGATACTATGTACATTACATAAATTAGCATTGTAAGCAGGCAGAATTTAGATTATTTTTGAACTTGCTGATTTAATTAGAGAGGTATCAGCAGGAGTTTAAATTCTGCACATCTCTGTCAGATATCATAAACAGCTTAATACAGGAGTTCAGTATTGAGATGTGATGGTGTTTATTTGAATTACAGTATTTGCTGCAGTGACGTAGGATTTGTTAAAACGTTCCAGTGATTTGATGTGTTTATTGCTCTTGTCTCTCATTGAGCACCTGCAGGTGATATTTAATTGGAATACACATTTTAAACTTTTTCTCTATCTTGGGATTGTATTATCTGATTATTTACTACTGATGTATTTGCTTTTTAAGGAGTTTATTTTTACTTTTGTTTTTGGTCATTTTCTATGGCCTCCTAAAGACTGTGTTACATTAGCAACCAATCTCCTGCAATTCAGATCCCAAGCATCTAAAACAGGGCACACTCACAGGATAGAAATCCACATCTTTAAAAAGTGGTGCCCTAGGAACAGTAATTAGATGTGCATGATTACCTCCTAACCTGCTAAATGGCTGGTTCAGATCTCCTGCTGTCAGTAAACAACCAGGGGCTGATTAAGAGTCTTGTTATCATTCCAAAACCCTTTGATGTATTCATGTGCTAGTTTTGACCTCTTTTTTTTTTTTTTTTTCATTTTATTTTATTTTATTTTATTTTTTTTTCTTCATCCTTCTTCTCAATTCCATGTGTGTTCCTTGAGTAGGTTACCAATTTCAACAGAGAGAATAGCAATTTGGTGCTTCTGACCTACAATGGAATACCCCAGTTGAATACAAAAGACACAATGTCTTATCAGACATTATTTCATAAACCCTCCTTCAACTCCCACAGTATACTTACTTTCATTATATCTCACTGTGAAAACCTAAAAGTTTTTTGTTTTGTTTCTTTAAAAAATACTAATATTTATAAGAAAGAATAAACAGTTACTATCAAAAGTAGAAATAGACACAAAGCATCCATAATACTGCCATGAGAATAATGCTTTTTATGTTCCCTACTTATTTAGCTCCACTCTTAGCTGAGTTACACTATGAAGTGCCTATTAGTCCAGTTTTACTCATGTTGTATCCAGGTGATTTTTATGTGAAGTATATTTTGTCCCTTATGAAGTAAACAGAGTTAATTCAGTTCACGTATCTCACCAAGAAGCAAATAGTTTGTAAAGTTTCTAGTTAATAATGGCATAGAGTAGATCTGAAACAATGACCTCCATGGATGATTTTTCAGGTTCAATATCAGTTTCCTCACTTGTTGGTCTGATAATAACCTTCGGTTTAGTGATAATCTGATGAAAAATACATCATCTCAGGGAATTGTTGTTCTTATTACTCTTATTCGATGTTGAGATAAGAAGTTAGCAGCAGAGAATAATAATACTTATTTAAAGTTTCACAAGAATCCTTTTTCTTAAGCCATAAAATGGCTTATATATGATAAATCCTATTGATCTTTTTGTGAAAGGCAGGTATTCTGGCAATTCTGCATCCAAAACGCATTGCACTTTTGGTAAGATTACACCTTTACTGTCATACTTAATTCAGGCCCTGTTCAGGTTAATCTAATGCTTAGAAATGTTCTTAAGGACATAAGAAATGTCCTGCTGGGTGAGACTATCTCGGGTTCATCCAGGAGATGTTCTTTAGGGAAAGCATGAAAGTATAGCCTTGTTTTTGAAGTCCAATATCCTCTTACCTCCTCAGCATGAAGAATGGTTATATTGAAGATGCCGTAGTACATCCCATGCCAAGTTTGTTTAACATCCATCTACCTATGAACTTATCTAATCCCTTCCTGAACATCCTGATGTTGTATGTTTCCCAGCTCCCCTTGGTAGACTATCCAGAAGTTCAATGCTGTGTACATGTTTTAAACTGACATCCTGCCACCTTTAGAGAATATCATCTAATTTGTTACTGTAAGTCTGTAGTAAATATATCAAAGTTAAAAATGGTTAAACTCAGGCATAAATCACATGATTTTCCATCTGGAAAAGGAATGTTGCCATTGCTGTTCACTGAACTGCCTAAGTTAAAATCTGCAGAACTGGGAAGCAGTGATAGCTGTAGGGAGGACTGTCCATATGCTTCTTCTATCAATCAAACAATTAAACCACAAACCATAATTCAAAATAGTAAAAAAAAAAAAAAAAAAGCAAAACAAAAGAAATCCTGACCAACTCCTTCCCCCTTACTCACACTTAAGAACTGGAATGCAGTATCTAGTTGCTGGTTGTTCTACCATCATGGTGAAAATCTTCATAATCAGAATAAAAATACATCTGCATGGGAAACAGAGTTCTTCAAGTTCTTTAGTGCTAAACACAGAGCAGCAAAAATTCTGACAGTGACAGATAATCTTTATGGTTTCGCATGCAAGGCATATTTATTCGACCTTGTCATCTTTAACATTAACACACAGCAGTATTTAAATGTTAAGGGAAAGAAAGAAAAAAGAAAGAAAAAAAAAAAAAAAGCAGGCAACATTTAAAAACAAAATACTTCATGGCACATACTATTCACACAGGAAAGACGGTGATATAACAAGCAGTGCTTGATAGATGTTAGTTAAGTGCTCGATGTTAGTCAAGATGCCCAGATAAGATGATATGTATGGTATAAGAATTCATTTAAAATCAAATAATCGAACATGTACTCCAGACTCTGAGTATTAGATGTAATGACATGTTTCTTTTCACCACAAACACAAAATAGATGAAAACTTGTGACACACCCGCAATTCAGAAACCCAGGGGCTCCTACAGCATAGCTTGATAGAAGACAAGAAAATTCCCCACAGAAAATACTCATGGGTATACATTCAAACAGTTTAATAGCTAAGTTCAGCTTAGAGCTAACACAGCTTTTTCAAGGCTGCTTTCTGCTTTATACCTCTCTCACTGATTCATTTCTCTTTACTGATTTCTCACATTCCAACTTTCTAATTTTCTCCATTTGCTCAGGAAAAGAAAAAAAAAAAAAAAAAAAAAGGAAAAAGAAAAAAAAAAGAGAGAGAGAGAGAGAGAGAAAGAGGGAGAGAGAGATACTTACATTACAAATTTATAGTAAACATATCTCTATTAATATATTGTTTCCTGTAATTAATTATCCCCTCCAGCCATTAGAAATTCTGTGAATAATCTTCTAAATGTAGTGTTTGGGGTTTTTTTCTTTGTTTGTTTTTAACTGCAATTCACTCTCTGTTTCAAACTGACAGTTGTCTCTTCAGAATTCCTGTTCTTTGGCTTGAAGGGGGAAATTACTTTCCACTGGACTGCAGTTTGTGTAGCTCTGTGCTTAGAGGGAAAAAGAAAGAAAACAGGGGGAAAAAAAAAAAGCACAATTGTGATTTAAAGGCTGTAGTAGTATATTCTGAGGTCCAAAGCACAATGTGGTGCCCATTAAATGAGTCAAATAGGAAACCCAGGAACAAAACAAATGGCAATTAGAAGATATTAATGAAATACCGGTGTTGGAAGGTAACTGTGTTCTCTGCTTTAAGTAGCATGCTGGGGGAAAAAAAAAACAAAACAAAACAACAAACAAACAACTTTATAGCCACATTGTGATAACAAAAAAACATGAATTCCTTTGCAGACAATTCCAATAACTATAAAATATTTCAGCATGATTCTTACTTAATCTAAATATTTAAAATTTAAATGAAATGGAATTTTGGATGAATACTGTTTCCTTGTACTGGAAGGGAGTGTTTGTAACATGAAGTTAGAACTACTACTCAAGAGCTCCAAGAACTCTGAGTCAACAGAAAACAAAGTCACTATCAGCTCTTCTGTGTTTATCACATCTGATATACTGATGGAATGGTCACCTGACATGAGGTGCACATTTATAATTAGAAAATTAATATTTGGGGAGATATATTGACATCTTGAAAAGGAACACTGAAAGTCAGCAAAGCTACTACTACAACAAACTTTTACTTCTGGCCCTGTGCATGCAGGAAAGAAGGATGATTTTTTTTTGTATTTATTTGTTGTCAGTGCCTAAGCAATGTTCAGTTTAAATTTGTGGAAAAAGGAAAGAGTATAAGAAGAAATTAAAGTAAATAAATTATTTAAAATAAAGTTTATTCATACCATCTAGAAATGTGAGGAATAGAAAATAAACAGGAACAAAGAAAATGAAAAGGAAAAATATTAAAAAAAATTAGGAACTTTTGAAGAAAGGAGGACAGAAAGTGAGGGATACAGACCAGCAGTTCTGATGTTAATTGTTCATGGCTCTCTTTTACGATGTCAAACTGTGTCCTGGAGGTGAAGCATCTGTCCCCAGATGCTTCATCAATGCAATTGAGCTAAGAATTGAGATGGATGTACAAATATTTTTTATATTCATATTCTGTTGCTGTTGATAACTCTTACAGAATTTTAGCCAGAAACAGCATATACGATGGCCCACTATAGTCCTAAATGTTAACTCACAGATTAAACAGCATTGAGCTGTTCATTTCTATGAATTTTTAAGAGTAAACAGTTCTCCTCGTTCAAAGTTTGGTTGTGTCTTGATTTTTTATTATTTTATAATTAGCTATGTAACTTAAATTATATCTGAGAACATGATTATGCTATACAGACACACTAATGTTCATATATTTAATATGGCTAACAAGAATGTAGGCACAAACTGGCTTCCTTGATGTGAACCTAACTGTAAAAACAGAACTTCACTATCGCAGTTTTAAACAGTAATCTCTGTGTTTTAGCAAATACCTAGGACAATGTATTATGTTTATTTTTCACTCTCTGAATATTCTGTTCCTTCTGAACTTAAAGTTCCTTACATTTTCTCAAGCTGCTTTCTCAGAATTGTCAGCTGCCTTTGAAAACCTTGGCCTCACACTCAGTAGATAGTCACTGAGATCAGGTTACCATTAATCTTTCTAGCTTCATATACACAAATTAAAATTGGTATGACCTCGTTCTTAAAAAGGTGACACTTAGGATTTTTATCCCTCTGCAGAATTACCTCTATACAAAAGAACAGCAGATCCAAGATGACTTACATATTTGCCTGGAAACTTTTCCAACTGCAAACCATTTGGGAAGGATTATTTCATTTCATTATTTTGTATTTTATTTTATATAATTGTATCCCTTTTTCTTATTATCTTCTAATGTCATTTAGAAATAAATCAGACCAATCACAAGTTTAAACACTACTTGACTCACTCATTCTCTGCAGTAATGTCGTTAGGAACTGAAATGCCTGCTGCAAATCTTTGTTGCCTCCTGACACTGAGCCACACTACACCTGCCAGTCTCCCAGTTGTCATTTTTCTAGATTTTTTTTTTTTTTAAACTAAGCTGAAGCATCTAATTAAGTTTAAAATAGAATAGCCCTGGGAAGAACTCTTCTGAAAGCTGCAGTAGAGATAGCAGCTCATCTTAACTGCAGGCTAAGACTAGCAATACTCTGTTCTTTCATGAAATCATGAGAGCTTGATGCAAACAAAAGTAATACTTCTGCAAATTCAGCTAGCACAAAGCAGCCAAGTAACTAATGGGAAAAAACAAACAAACAAACAAACAAAACCGCTAATCCATAGAGGAAAATTAACTGGGTCTGTTTGGCACTGATATGGTTAAAGGGAAAAAAAAAAAAAAAAGTTCTGAAAAATTCAGCTCAGCTTAATAGCAAAATCTCCATTGCAGTTATCACAGTCAATCTAAAACCCCAGGCCCTTGTTTCAAGGAAGTCTTCTGCATCACAAGCTGTTAGGTGCCTGAGAAATTAGCTAAGATGAGAAACCATGGTTTAATTTTTGAGTGTGCATGAACTACCAAAACCAGTCTCAAGTGCATCTAGAAGGCCTGATTCAGAATGACCCTGGTATCAGCTGAATTAACTAAATTCACTCAGTAAGTCACTGAGGGTAAAATTCTGATTCTGATGTACAGTCCAAAACAGTAAGCAGTGTTAAAACTACAGGAACTAAGAAAGCCAAAGCAATGCACATCTCTTTTCCCCAATACTTTCTCATAACTAGTGAAAGAAAAGCACAATCTACTTGTGCTTTATATTGTTGTCTTGATGCTTTCTCAGCTATGCTAGCTAGATACAGAAGTGGAGACGCCTAAAGTCACGACCCTAAATATCCCTCTAAGACATCTTTAAGAAGCTAAAAGACATAGTCTGTTCATATATATCTACATGAAAACTCGATGTTATTTTTACAGCAGTGCACAGGAGAACTTATTTTCTTTATGGTCCTGCACTGGAAATGGTTCAGCTAACAGTCTAACCCTGGAGATGACACATTCAGTCATTCACATTCATAATGTGTAAAAATTGAAGTTAAGTCTGCAAAAAATAATTTATAATGAATGATTAGATTCTACCTTCTACTCTGAAAATTATACCCTTATAACAACTTTTAAACATACAATTTATACTTAACATTTTAAAATTCATTCAAATTTCTTGACTTCTAAAAGTGTAGATTTAAATTTTCATAATACAAATATTCCGAAAGAGAAATATTACTTCCTGAGAATCATTCAGGAACAGTACCCTTGAACCCTTGCTTAGAAGACATCCACTAAAATGCTGACTTTCTTGAAACTACCAGGCTTTCTGGTGTTTTTACTTTGCTTTGTTTTCTTTCGGTCTGCTTTGTCTGCTTTGCTTTTCTTTGCCTTGCTTTCTTTTTATTTACAGGTGTTTGGGTTTTTATTTGGATGGTTGGATTTGTTAGCTTTTTTTTTTTTTTTTTTTTTTTTTTCCCCACTCTGTTTTGTTTTGCTTTCACAGCTAGAGATATTGAACTAAATCAGTAGGTGTTTACAGAAACCCTTGAAGGGTAAAACCAATTTATTTCTCTTTGCAATATTAACAAAAAAGAAATACTTCTCCCCCACCCCGCCCCCTCTGCCCCGCAAAAAAAATAAAAAAAAAATAAAAAAATTGAACCTGGTGTACTGAAAATTTACTTAGTAGTAAGCAAAGGAAATAGTATAAGATCAAATATCTACAATGATAGTTGATGAGTTCCTCTTTAAGTTTCAAAATTTATTAATATGATGTGCTGTTTTCTATTGTTTCATGCAGATAATATCTCTGAATATACTTATACCTAGTAGTATTGTGGTCAATTGGTTGTAGCAGAACACTGGAACTGTTCCAATCTCTTGCTTAGATTCCTGAGGCTGCTTCTTTAAAAATTTTAGTAATTTACTTTTTTAGTATTTTACATTTGTATTTCATAACTACATTAACAATCAAGGAGTATTCAGAGAACCTGGAGGAGACAACAAAAGAGGAAGCTGTTGAACTATAGGCTGCATGGGCAAACAGTGAAGAGGATAGAAAACTGGTTGAACAGCCAGGCCCAGTGACTAGGAAGTAGTCAGGTTTGTGCACAGAGTCCAGTAGGAGGCCAATAATGAGTTTATCTCAGAGTATCCCTGAGATAAGTACCGGTCCCAGGCCTGCTTAAAATCTTCCTTGATGTACTAGACTCTGGGTAGAGTTCACTATCAACAAAACCCCAGGTAACATGAAACTGGGTGGAGTGGCTAATTCACCAGTGGACTATGCAGCCATCTAGAGGAACCTGGACAGGCCAGAAAGGTGGATTTGAAAATAAAATAAAATAAAATAAAATAAAATAAAATAAAATAAAATAAAATAAAATAAAATAAATAATAATAATAATAATAATAATAATAGCATGATTTTCAACAAGGAGAAGTGCCAATAGTCTTGCATCTGGGGAGGAACATCCCCAGGATATGCCTGAGCAGGACTGGAGCAGATGACCTCTGGAGGTCCCTTCAAACCTCAACCATTTTGTAGTTATTTTTCCAAGATAAGCAAGATAATGAAAATTTACAAGAGGATGATCTACCAGCAAATGACATCCAGAACCAGTCTGTAAAACTTCTGTTAAAAAGATAGTTGTCTTACATATGCAGATATCAGATTTGCAGTAAATAATAATCTCATTTTTAAATGTTTTCAGATTAACATTAAAATTTCATAGGAAACGTATGAGGAATATGTAATAAAGTAAAATGTCTCCAGTATACTAACTATTTCATCTTTAACATTTAATGCTCAGATTGGAGTACTGAAGTACTTCACTTATATGAAGCTGTCGAATACAATTGGTAGTGTTTCTGAGGAAATAATGTGTGGAACTGTAAAGTTTCTGAGATGTGTCGCTTTAAATCTCAGACTGTATAGCTTTGACATTCACAATTCAAAAGGTTTAAAACTAGGAAATTATTACCCACATATAAAGAATTATTTGCTGTATGTCTTCCCCAAATATTCTTTCCTTACATTTCTTCCTCCCTAATGGCTAGAGAGTTGTGATTAGCTTTATCTCTTGTGTTGGTGATTGACAGTGGAAACAGCAATATTCCCATAGACAACTTATCAACATATTCTTCATTTTCTGTTCAAACTTCCTTTCCCTCCTCCCCCAAACCCCTCCCCCCAGATGGGAAGACTGGGAAGTGGGAGGAGGAAAGAAAAACATATATAACATAAAAATTGCACATTCTATTTTTTCTACAACTACTCATTTCTTACAGCAACATCATATATTTCTCAGCACTGGCAAAACCACAACATTTCTTTTTTATAATTCCACTCTCCAGAGTGAATGAGAGAGAGCGGGGCTCTTTCCCTGACCTTTATTTTTTTTCCCTAAAAATTCATATAAACTCCAGGGTTATTTTTAGCAAACATATTCCCATTACACTATTAGTAACCAGTGGGTCTTTTGAGAGAAAAAAATAATAATTGTATGGTAACCACTTCCAGAGGCAGCTGCTAAAGGTGTTACTTAAAAAAACTGTCTGATCTGGAGAGCTTCCAAATGAAATTTCTATATACATGCTTATACATATATAACTAATCAAGATTACACTCTCTTATAGGAAACGAAAATGTTATGTAATATTAGCATGGAAAATTTTTGTTTCTCATTTTCTGTTTTCTTCCCTTTTTATGTAGCTACAGATTCTTTAGAAATAACTTCCTATGTAGTAGATCATCTTTGCTATACTCCTGGAGCACTTCACTGCATGAAGATCTGGTTTGGATCAGCCAGGTGCTGCCCTACTTAGCAGTCTTTCCCTGTGGGCGCTCCCTTGTTTGCAATGTAGTCATGCAGCACTCTTTAGAAATTACCATCCACATGCACAAACAAACTCATACAGAGTTAGCCTTTTCTGCACTGGAAGCAGGACTTTAAAGAAATACCTTGTCTGAGGAATTCACATTTCAACTTCATAATTAATTTTGTAACAGGGGAGCCTGTAATTTGACTTATCTCTCATGATCAGTAATGTTTTCAAAAGAAAAGCCATGACCATTCTGAGATTTTTTCTCTAATAAGCAAACCTCCATTGAGCTATTTCTTATTCTGAACTGTCCAAGAGGTAACACAGCTCAGCTTTGTAGCGAAATTATATGAATATGAAAAGGAAAACATTTTAAAATCACATATGCAAAAGCGCAGAGAATTCTCCTTTATTTAGAAATATGAGTGGAGAGGGGAAAAGAAATACAACTGCATAAAGCTGAAGTGGAATTTGAGCCCAGATTGCAACGTGCACATAGTCAGCAATAGTTAAATAACAAAGTAAGCCTGATCCTTCATGTTACTATATGCTGTGAAACTCCTTACAGAAGTCATGAGGAATTACAGCAGCTCAGTGTCCTAACATTAGGTTTCAGAATAAAAGTCAGACTCAAGCTGTGCTGTCAGTCAGCAAAGGGCCTGCAAAAAGGCAGTAGCATAAGCAGTACATAGGTAGTGTACAGACCTTCAGTACTTCTGACCTTCCTACAAAGAAGCAGATTTCTTTTTACATCTTTAATCCCATGCAATCCAAATCTCTGTAACAATGTCAACTTTATTGTTTTGATCATTTTCTTGGCAGCATTGATAGAGCTAGTTAGCTGCAAATTATTCTGCCTGGGCCTCCAAACATGAATATGTTTGTGAATTATAAATTATGTTCAAAGACATGTTACTCCTGTCTTCCTAGCATTACACAAAGAAGTCCATTAAACTGTATATAATATGGGATTAATGCTGTTTCTTTTGATGTCAGTAGAGAAAAAGACTGACCATGAGCTTAATGCACTGATTAGGATTTTGATGAGTGTGCTCAATATGACCACTAATGCCTCTTGCTATGAAATCCAGGGAAAGCCTGTAAGCAAAATAGTATACAAACGTATAAATCCTGAATCCCCAAATATGCACATTTGGGGCAATTCTGTTAAATTTATAAGTTTATTCTAGAGAGGGTTCTGAGCCCATTCTCCCATGTTTTAAGAAATGCATATCATTATAGGGCCATTGCTTTTCTAGCTGTGCATAGGAGAGTTGCATACCACCATACTGCAAATGAATTAGCCACTTAAGGTTCTGATGTCTTATTGCAAGTCTCTGTTTCCCAATATCTCTGAAAGAGATGCCTGAACTCTGGAGAAATATGAGACAGAATGGGACCAGTGGGTGGAATTTACCTCAGCTAACTTAGTCTGATGTATTCATTACTGACTATACAAGCTATAGAGAAAAATAGACATTTTCAAATATGATTCATCTAATTCATTTTGCATGTGTTCTTCGAGACACTATGGCATTTAATGCAGATAAGGACACATATTTCCATACTAGGCTAGTTCAGATATAGCTAACTGCAGATATATACATTCAGTCACAAGGACAATACCCAGTATGATTCCTGGCACATCTGCTTATAAAGGTAGATCATTCTCCACTCATTGAACTCATGTGGCAGATTTCTGCTCCTAACTTTTAACTCATGAGTAGATAATTGTGCGACTCAGTGGTCTGAATTCTGACAAAAGATGTGGAAAGTGACCAGACACCTATGATGTTGAGTCTTCCACAATTATAGCCTCTAAAGCTACATGTATATTGCTGTCTTAAATCATTATTTAAGATCACACTTGATGTTTAACTCTGGTCATTAACAATTCCTGGAAATTAGGTCCAGACAGTTGGATCTCTTAGGTAGAAGTCTGGCCTTCAGAGCTTTTTTCAAACAAAATTATTTTACAGCTTGTAGCTTTTCAACAGAGACCATGGAATGCTGAAACCCTCCACAAATCAGTGATCTGTTCCAGTCTTGAAGCCTACCTGAGCTGTCTTGTCTTTCCACCTTTGCATTTTACTTTACTCAGTCTGCTAGAAGTATTTCATTATATCTGTAGCACTGGTTTCTACTTTACATGAATATTCTATTCCTAACATTTGCAAAGCATTTATGAATTCTAAAAACTCTATGATGGCAAAGAACTGCTATTTGTCTGATGTCTTTGTATGTCCTTCTAGATACCATCTGCCTGTGTATTGTTTAATTTCCAAAATAAAAGATAAACAGATGATATTGTTACTTCAGCAATGTTTGTTTACATAGGTAGAGCTTTCGTTATAAAACTGAATACTGTGAACATCCTGTAATGCACACACAGCTTGATGCTTGCTGCCAAGTCTGACTATGCATCTTCCTACAATACTTAAGGTAAATTAAAATAAAATATTTAGCAGATGATTTTAAATACCAGATTTCCTGAATGTCTTGAAGTTTCACAGCAGGATTCAGTGCTATTAAAAAGTGTGTAAATTGGTTATTTGCACACAAAAATATGCATAGTCAGCTGTTGACATTCTTAGCTGCAGGACCACAAAGGCATATTTAATACATATTTATGGCATGTTATCCAAAATTATACTGATGCATAAGTGTTTGATATTTAGATTCCAATCTAGCTATGCATAAATGTATCATTTGCTCAAGCAAGTTCTTTAGATCTTGGATATGAATGTACTTGGACAGTGTACTTCTTTGAATTGTATTTAGAATCGTTTGAGTTTGAAGGGAGTCTTTAAAGTCTTCTAGTCCAACACCCCTTAAAAGGGATATCCTTAGATAGATCAGGTCACTCAGAACCTGATTCAGCCTGACCTTGAATGTCTCCAGAGGTGGAGCATTCAACACTTTTCTGGGCAACTTTTTTTTAAAAACTATCTTCCTTATATCCAATCTAAATCTCCTCTCTTTTTGTTTGAAACTGTTCCCTTGTCCTACTAAAGTGTCTGTCCTCTTTCTTCTTATAGCCTCACTATAAGCCTTGCAGATACAGAAAGGCTGTTCCCAGGTCACCTCGGAGCCTTCTCTTCTCCAGGATGAACAGCCCCAGCTCTTAGCCTGTCCTCACTGGGAAAATGTTCCATTCCGTGGATCATTTTTGCAGCCCCCATCTGGACACTCTCCAACAGGTGTATGTCTCTCCTGTACTGTACACATCTGGATGCAGTATTTCAGATGAGGTTTTACCAGAGCAAAGTAAATGATAAAGATTACCTCCCTCTCCCTGCTGATAGCATTTCTTTTGATGCAGCCCAAAATTCATTTGGCTTTCTGGGCTGTGAAGGTACACTGCTAGCTCATGACCAGTGTGCAATCCACTGGTATCCCCAGGTCCTCTTTGGCAGGGCTGCACTCTCTTTCATCCACCTGCTTGTACTGATAATGGGGGTTGGTGTAACTATGCAATTCTGTATAGAAATTCACAGTCATAGCATTGTGTAGTTATAGATATCATGTAATCTAATTACTACAGATCCACAAATGGCATTTCAAAACAGTGAGTTTACCATGTTATAAAGCAATGTATGTAGGCAGACAATGTTTCTAAAGGCATGTGCCCTTACACTGGGAAATTTGTAGAGTCTGTGGAAGAACCACAGGCTGTACACAACCAGTACAGGCTGGGGGAAGACCTGCTGGAGAGGAGCTCTGCTGAGAGGGACCTGAGTGTCCTGGTGGACGACAGATTAACCATGAGCCAGCAGTGTGCCCTTGTAGCCAAAAAAGCCAATGGCATACTGGGGTGTATTAAAAAGAGCGTGTCCAGCAGGTCGAAGGAGGTGATCCTCCCCCTCTACTCTGCCCTGGTGAGGCCTCATCTGGAATACTGTGTCCAGTTCTGGGCTCCCCAGTACAAGAAAGACAGGGATCTCTTGGAAAAAGTCCAGCGGAGGGCCACTAAGATGGTGAAGGGCCTGGAGCATCTCCCCTATGAGGAGAGACTTAGGGAACTGGGTCTGTTTAGCCCTAAGAAAAGAAGGCTGAGAGGGGACTTGATCCAGGTTTATAAATACCTGAGGTGTGGGAGCCGTAGTGGTGAGTCTGGTCTCTTTTCAGTAGTGCGTGGGGATAGGACTAGGGGTAATGGGATGAAAGTACAGCATAGGAAGTTCTGCACAAATGTGTGGAAGAACTTCTTTACAGTGAGGGTGACGGAGCACTGGAACAGGCTGCCCAGGGAGGTGGTGGAGTCTCCTTCTCTGGAGATATTTAAGACCCGCCTGGACGCCTACCTGTGTGACATGGTGTAGGGAACCTGCTTTGGCAGGGGGGTTGGATTCGATGATCTCTAGAGGTCCCTTCCAACCCCTACAATTCTGTGACTCTGTGATTCTGTGAAAGCTGATAACTATTGTTTTAATTGGTAGCGTAAGTAAGTAACCTTTTTGGAGGAAAACTCAGTGTAAGATAAGAAGTGGTCACAGACACCTGATGGGGGACATCTGTGCAACCAGAAGATAAATAAATTGTTTTTACTACAGTATCCATTAAACTGTACACTATAATTAAAACTGCAATATTGAACATGATTTAAAAAATAATAAAAAATGGCACACAGTGAATATATGTTAGTTATATTTAAGATACAGAGTAGCTTTTATTAGTATTATTATTTGTCTTCAAATTAGTAAATAATGCTTTAATGGATACCCTGCAAAAATATTAGTTTCAACTGCAGCTCCTCAACAGCTTTTATAATCTCTATCCCAAATTTTAATTCCAAAAACATTTTGAAGCTGTTTACCTTCCCTTGTTTAGAAAACAGTCAGTCTATGTTGCTTACGCTACTTATACACACACACATTGTTTGTGCCAATGGCTTTTGATCTGGAAGCTAATAAAAAGATTTCTATGAAAATAGTAACCATTGCCACAGTATTCCTTCAGATGCAACCCATCAAATATTGTGGACTATTATTTCAATAGTTTGGTAACCATTTATGACTCTCAAGATCCTCTAGAATCACAGAGCTCTTCTCAGCTATTGTCTGGAAAATACAATAAAATACTGTGGCTGTAAAATGTCTCATCCTTGGTATTCCATTCTGAAGACATCACCTAACCTATATATTAACATTTTTATTATTTTTATTATTTATTTTAATTCATACTTGCTAAATAACATAATTGTTCACAGCTGCTATCTAGCCATAATGCACAGGTCTGCCAGCTGACAACTGTAAAAATCAATAAATTAGAAACAGTAGTCAGCCTTATCTTTTTAATACCAGAAGTGCATATTTACCCTTATCACACAAACACTAGGGAGGAATTGAAGCATGTTTTTGGTTTTTTTTTTTTATTTTTCCTGATATATTAATGGACAGTACATTCTCTACTCCTTCATGTGAAGTGCAGCAGCATACTGTTAAGTAGCAGTTGTCTCAGAGGTGGCCTTTTTTTCAACAACAGATGAAGTGAATCTAGCTTACGACTTCTATGAAAGCCTGTTAATAGTTAAAATTTAAGTTTTAACTCATCAAAATGAAAGACACATGCAAAATCAATAGCAATAACCTCATTGACATAAGTGATGTCAGGTTTTCCCCCACTATGAAATGCTAAATGGCTTTCATTAAAGAGACAATAATTATAAGGGTGTTGATTGCAAGTAAGTCCTAAATTCTTTTATTGAGTTAGTTTGAAATCTAAATAATGACTTTATAAGACTAAGTACTTCAGGATTTGGACTAATAATAAAAATAAAATATATTGACAAGTAGTATACTGCATTTGTGTCTATAATTTCATACTTTAGCCACAGGCTACTGTAAGTATAAGAAGAGACAAAAGTAGCAATTTAATATCTGATATCCTTGTTAGCTTAGTGAAAAAAAGAAACAGACAAAAGTCCAGATCAATTTTCCAGCCAACAGACATTTGTTAAGCACACATTCTTATTCCAGTGTTCAGAGCTTCAGAAAAGACCCCTGGAGGGCATTTTGAAAGTCACACAGACCTGGTGGAATGTCTGATAGAACTGTACAGAAACCAGCAGGAGAACAATATTTTGGAATAACTCCAGGACTTCTGCTCTGTGGGACAATAGAACTTAGAAACATGGCAATTAATACATTCTACCTGGAGGAATACGTGAAATGGATGAATACAAAACATTATTTTCCTCTTCTTTTGGTTATGACTTGGGTTATGTACCAGCACAGTAGTTACTGCTTTATCTTCAGTTTTGATTTCACTTATTTCCTACCACATGTAGACAACAGAACATTTCCTTCTTTCCGAATTAGGACTGTTTATATTCAGGTATGTAAATCTCTAGCTATGTTTATTTGAAGATGCTGACATTCTCACTTCTTTACGGACATAACTACAGTCTGCAATCACGTTCTCTGATGCATACATGCTACTTACTACACTACAGAATAAATTGGATAGTTAATGTACTGAGGAGTGATCAAAATGCCTTTTTTTTTTTTTTTTTTTCTTTTCCTCTGGACCTTCAAATTCCTCCTTAAAAGTGATTGCTATGGGAATGTGTGTAAAACCCCTACATTCCAATAATGGCTAAGCAGGTGGTGACTTGTAATTACTGTGATTACTGTTATTGACTAGCTACAAATTGTGCTCACAGCGTGTCTGTGCTAAAACATCCTATTATTCTTCTTATCCCTTCCTCTTGACATCCCACATTTGTTCTTTTTTTTTAATCCTCCTATAATGTCATGTCTTTAAATTTTTAATGTCTATAAAGTGAAGATTTTTCTTACATGTAAATCAGCAAGTATAATACTGTTCTGGTACCAAGTAATAACCTCTCCCACAAGATCAGATGCAGTGGAACCCCTTCTTAAATAATGGCTACTCAGCAAATTTGAAGACACTCCCTTCTGTTTTATACATGAATATGCTATATACATAACTGTTTATATGTGCATATGCACATATATATTGGAGTCAACAAAGCTGGTTCTTCCAAAACACTCTTGCAACAAAAGCTGAAAATGATAATTTCACATAAAGTCAGAACTGATTTAAATCCTAAGAATATTTTGAAAATATGTACTGAAAGAATGAATTCTCAGAACGAATTCCAACTTTTCCCAACCAGAAAACCTGACTAAAATCAAATGAGGTTATATATGTTTCTTGATAAAGAACTTTCTCTTCTCTTAAGTTGTAATCTCTTTATTTCCATTGACAAAAAGTCACAAATATGAGTATTTTCAGTGCAATCAGTAGGATTTGGCAGTTCATGGTATGGCTCAAACTATGCTATATTAATTTCTGTTCTCTCACATCTCCATACTGCAGTATGGCCAGTAGCAGTAAAGCACTGCATAATTAGTCATCACTTAATGAAACTGCATTGAAAACAGTAAAGTAGAATGAAGCATACTAGAAATAATTTTGTCTCTTAAGCTATTGCTAACATTTACTTGTGGTATACGGCTAGCAGAATTGGAGTAAAATTTTAATTTTCCCTCTGTATTTTTGTAGAATGAAAGAGCCTGCAATAATCTGTATTAAGTGAAGACAAAAGGATAAATTCTTTGCTTGTGTATCTCTGTGTATAAGAGTTAAATTTGAGTTAGAGCTGCAAGCACGGTAAGAAGTTGTGTCAAGGTATAAAAACTAGCACCTTTCAAATTTCCAGATACTCCTTTTTAGCAACTAACTTTATAATCATTATTTGATAAGTGCCATCTTTCTGTTTAGATTGCATCCTTTCCACTTCTCCTCTCTTCCTTTCCCTTTTTAGGAAACATTTGCAAAAGGTGATGGTTTTCTTCTGAAATGCACTACAAAGACATATCTTTAGTTCTGTTGCCCTCCTGATCTCCCAAACTTTAGTTCAAGTTTTTCAATTAAAGTACATTGATTCTGAGTTAAATTTACTTTAAGATGATTCATTTCATCTAATTTTATGACGAACATTGATTTATATTTGGTGTCTACTATGTAGTTTCAATAAAAATAGTAATAAATGTTGTTGATGCACGTTATTTACTATTTGATCTGATTTCTACAGCTTCAGGACTTCCTTGAAGGTGCATGCTGCTATGTTAACAAGAATCCTAACCTGCTCATTTATGTCAGCTGTCACATATCAAAATACACCCATTACTACCAGAGTAGTTTGAAGATTTTATCTTTAATCTGGAAAGTGCAGGTACTTTATGATAGAACATGTTTGATTATCTTCTGTTCTACCACCTCTGACTGATTTTTTCCTGTGGAAATCCTCTGCATTTATTTAGTTTGTTTTTGATTTAACATATGATTGAAAAAACAGAATATTTTGCAAGCCTTTTTTGCCATATCTATATTGTTAAACCATAAGACCAAGCCTGAAGGAAGATGTATATCTACAAGATCTACTTGCTCAATATCCTTCAGACTGAATTTTCAGCTATTCAGCTGCCAGGAGGAAAATGTGAAAAGGGGAGGAGGGTGGAGGATTGGGGAAAGTACCTTCTTGTTGAGTCTTTATGAGTCAGGTAGCAAAGCACCACACAACTATTTGCTAATTCCCGCCACCCCAAGACAGAGAGAACTGAGGGACAAAAAGTAAAACTTGTGAGTGGAGACAAACCCAGTTTAATAAGAAGGGGGTGGGGGGAAGGGAAAAAAAAAATTGAATATACAAAAACAAGTGAACAGTTGCTCACCACCAGATTGATGTCAAGCCATCTCCTGAACAATGGCAAATGGTAGCCCTCTGGATCACTCCCTGCAATTTTATTGCAGTGCATAATGACATATAGTACGGAATAACCTTTTATTCACTTGGGGTAAGCTGTCCTGGCTACGTCCTGTCCCAGCTTCTTGTGCAACCCCAGCCTCTTCATTGGAAGGACAATACAAGCAGCAAAGAAGTCCTGGAATCTGAATACCCTCTGCTCAGCAACAACTAAAATATCTATGTATTAACAATATTATTTTCCTTCTGATCAAAACATAGTATTATCCCAGCTACTAATTAACTCAGTCCCAGCTGAAAACAGGATACATCTGTAGTTTCTCCAAGATGCACACTCTGTCTTCCCATCTGCTGGCATTTTATGACTGACATCAAGCACACTAAAGGACCAGAGATCTTTCCTGGAAGACACTAACATTATCTGCTTCAGAGAGACAGGCAATCCAAAACAGAATGCTCCCAGGGGGAATAGATGTAATAACTTCTCAGGAGCTCCCTGGACTTTTGAATGCTACTGAAATTTGCAGCAGCCACTCTAGCAGAAGTTCACAAAATTTCATGTGAAACTAAATTCTGCTTTCTGCATTTTAGTGTGAATCATAGTTTCACTTTCATCAGTTAGTCCAGCTAATGGATGTGATTAACACATACTTTAAACTCAAAATCTGTTCATGAACTAATTTTTCTGGGGAAAAAAATAAAATAAAATACTGTTAATATGTTGTGATTAAGTATAATATAAGAAGTTTTGGTTCAGTATTTAAATCAGTTATTCACAATTATTATCTCTAATTATTTATTTGAGCCATGATTAGGTACAAATTATAGATCACAATGTACTGTCTCTCCAAATATATTATTTACTTTGTTAGACTAAATAGTACAGAACATCAAAAACTGAAAATATGGTTTTCTAAGTAAAAATATTTATAAGGATTCAAAATTTCCTATCGTTCTGAAAGTGTCATTGGGTTAAGATGAGGGAAGAATCAAAGTAAATCTTTTTGAAAATCTAATATAAGCCTATTGAAATATTTCTCCAACTTAGTTTAATGATTTAATCATCCTATTAATTTATGGCTGAATGCATGATTCCGTAACCTTTGTAAAACTGTATTGCTAAAATCTGCACATTACATTAGAAAAATTACAAGTTAAATAAAAACCTACCAATGTATATAAATGAATAAATTTGAAAGACAAAGGTGAAGTTAACCTTTCCAGACTACCACTAGTAAAACAAATGAAAAGAAGGAAAGATACAGTTTTTTGTTTGTTTGTTTGTTTTTTCTTCCTTTATTTCTTTTTAAAAATCATTGACCCTAATAGTTTTTTGTTTTGTTTTGTTTTATTTTAGTTACTATTTGTCTCAGCAAATACTTCCTCATTTTGAAGTCTCTTACTGTTTAGTATCCAGAGTCCCAGAGGTCAACAAATCATAGAAATATCTGAGTTGGAAGGGATCTTTATATGTCATCTTGTCCAACTTCCCTGCAATTTACATTTACATCTGGATCAGCCTACTAAGAGCCTGGGCCAGCCTGACCTTGAATGTCTTTGAGGATGGGGCATTCATCACATCTCTGAGCAACCTGTTCCAGTGCTTCACTACACTTATTCTTAAGAATTTCTTCTTTATATCCAGTCTAAATATCCCCTTCCTTCATTTCCCATTGCCCTGTCACAGAAGAGTCCTGGTGAAGTGCATATCCCCTTCTTTCTTCTAGCTCCACTTTAGATACTGAAAATTTGCTATTAGATCCCTCCATGAGCCTCCTCTTCTCCAGAGAGAACAGCCCCAGCTGTCATTTTTATGGATTATTTTATGGATGCACTCTAACTGGTCTGTATCTCTCCTTTACTGAGGACTCCACACCTGGACACATCTGGACAGTACTCCAAGTGAGGTCTGATCAGCAGAGTAGAGAGGCAGGATCACCTCCCTCGAACTGCTGACCATCTTCTAAACTCTCTGCTCAAGGCCATATGTAGAGTATTTGCAAGTGAAGACTGAGGCAAAAAAAAATAATTGTTAAGTACCTTAGCCTTCTTGCTCATTACATGGGGTACACCCTTCTGTACTTTCCTTTACCAGTTGATGTACCTATAGAAGCAATATGTACCTCTTGCCAAGTCCTGTTCCAGTTGGGCCTTGACCTTCCTGACCCCATCTCTACACAGCCTAGGTCACTTCTGATAAAAGACTCTTTGAGCATTTATTATCTACAGGCACTGAAAGATTACAGTTGTCATTTCCAGAAGTACATATTGACAGAAAAAATGCTATTTTTTAGTCTAATTTTGTTTTGAGAAACTTTAATACAGCTCTGTCCATCAAGTGAGCCTAGAAAGACTAAACATGACAAATAATTTGAAAGCATTCAGTGTCAGTTCAATGTCACCCACCAATTTCAGTCTATGAAGGCATTTTGAATGACATATGTTCATATTTTATAAAGAAAGATACAGTATGTAGCAGTACATATCTGATGAATAATTTTAGCCTCATTTTCTAAGAAAAGATTTGTGTAAAGATTTGTCTTTGTCTGCATACATGTGTTCAGAGGTTTGCATTTCTTATGTCATCTATAACAAAAATATTTTTGAACTTGCTGCTGGATATGAACAGATAATGAAGTTTCCTGAATTTTTGTGATAATAGGTAGGAGGGTAAAGAAAAGAAATTCAGTGAGTTAGTTCTTCAGCTTAATAAACACTGAATCAAACTGGATATTTACAATCTGGAATGGAATATCACCTTTTACAAATTGGTAGAATTCACTGCATTTTTAGGCTTCAGCACCACAACCTTAAAGAAATTGTATTAACTTTTACCATTATGCCACTTTTTTATTAAAAGCTAATATCATGTTAATATTTACCTCAGACTAGTTCACAAGTGTGCTGTGCTTCACTGCCCTGTTTTATGTCATAAAATTATAGATGTTTGATATGAGCTAATCACAGTAATGGCAAGAAGTACTTGAAAAATGCTATTCATCTAATGAAAAGCACTGTCTGTACTAAAGTGAAATGAACTGTGCCTTAAAGCAGTTCTCTTTGTATCAATGAACTTTATATAAGGTGTCCAACTCATCTGTAGGCATCTAAAGAATGTCCGATGGATACTACATAAAGCAATTTGTTACTCTTCAATGACTTGTATGTGACCCTATCCTAATCATTTTATGTTCAAAATGTGGGTGTCTAAGTCAACTGTAGCTCTCAGTGTTCAGATAATTAAAATAATGGATTTTAAAAGGAATTAGAGCCCTAGTTTGAAATTATGGGTGACTATGCAAAGTCACAAAATGGTTGCAGTTGGAAGGGACCTCTAGAGATCATTTAGTCCAATCACCTGCTCAAACACAGACATCTATAGCAGGTTACTTAGGCCTATGTCTCCCCTCCCAAATAGGGAGACTCCGCAGCTTGTCTGGGTGACCTATTCCCTTAATTCATCGCCCACACAATAAACAAATGTTTCCTGACATTTAAATGGTACCTTCTGTGTTTCAATTTGTGCATGCTGACTCATGCAAGGTATCACAAAGTGACTTAAAATGTTATAATGCTTAGGGACAGGCCTCTTTGGAACTGACCACTGACCAGAGAAAGGTATGGAATAAATTCAAGACCTTGATACCTCAGAGTACACAATATTTTTGTTATCTAATTTCATGGAAAAGTTGTGAATTCCTGCAGCACTCTCTTTGTATACAATCTCTGAAGGTCTAGACATTAGCTAGACAAGTGTGGATATAAACTACTTGATAACTACTTGGCTTCAAGGAGAGAGACTGGTCTTTGACTCCTTTATTAAGCAGTGTAGGCAACGAGCCATTTGTGAATTTAATCCATTGCTTTTTAATACAGGTTAGGACATTAGTACAACAGTGGCTTCTACCAATCTTTATGAGCTAAATGTCTCCAGGGAAAAAGATGGAAATAATCTTACAATTTTTTAACAGTTACAGAAGGTTATACTTACAAAATATTCATATAATAGAACAAAACATGAGATTCTAATTCTTCATTCTCTTTTACTGATGACTTTACTGGACAACATAGCTATCTTCTGGAGATTCTTAGCAAATTTTGCCAGCTTATTTGTGAGGGCTATGAAAAAGATGGAATGGTATATAGATTGAAAATAAATTAAAAGAAAAAACAATTATTTTCAAATTGGTTTAGTGTTTTATATTCAGTACATGCACACTAATTCTGTAGATGTATTTCAAAGTTGTTTTCTCAACACTGTGAGCTTTTAAAGTAGCAATTTTGCTATGACAGTTCTAAGTCACTTCTTCAGTTTTAACAAAATCTGATTCTGATTACTTACATTTTATGATTCTGAAGTTATGTTAGTATTCATGATCTATACTCTATAAATCAATCACCTCATGGAAACCACCACCACCCTCTGAAAAAATATTTTATTTATTAATACAACTATAAGAGGCATCAACTTTGTATGTAGGCTGCTCTGTAAGTAATGCTTCCTATTTATTTCCATGAAAACTACAACAGATACAAAGAGCACAATAACATGATTTGATACAGCAAACTGATACAGCAAAACACTGTTTCAACACTATTTTTCAAGATATTCACCATTATTATCTATGCATTTTCAGCAGCAAAATGGGAGCCTGTACTGTGCTCATAAAAATCTGCATAAGCAGAAACTTCAGGAAATCTGACCACAAATAAAATTCAAAAGAAAAGTGATAGATTATAATGGAAGTAGGAGGTGTGAAATGATTATTGGAAGCACCCTTTGCTTACTTGTACCCTAGGATTCTACTGATCAGGTAGTAGACATATTTAACAAGCACTGTCAAAACATTCAAAGCAGCTCCTAGTACACCAAGGTCCCACCTGCCTATTATTTGCAGCTGAATATCTCCAGGGTCTCTTGATATTTCTGTAGATATGAATAAAAACAAAATAAGGAAGTATCAGAAGGAAAATAGCATTTTGGCTTCTAGTTTCGCAGGAGAGAAAGAACTTCAAGGGGTTAAAAAAAAAAACAACAAAAAACAAAAAAGTATTTTATTACAAACACACTTTTTTCTAGGCAACTGGGGAGGAGAATTACCCCACAAGGTGTTGCATGTATGTCTTTTCTCATTTCTTGATTTAAATCCTTCCAGTGTTTAGACAGCTTCTATGCTATTTTATCGTTTGTGTCCAGATGTGGAGTCTGCAGTACTTAAGTCCATATATGGCATAAATATATTCTCCATATATGGAGAAGAGACATGGACCTGTTGGAACATGTCCAAAAGGAGGGCCACTAAAATGATCCAAGGGATAGAACAGCTTCCCTCAAGGTCTGGGTGAGAGAGCTGAGGCTGTTTAGACTGGAAAAGAGAAGACTCAAGGGAGACCTGAGAGCAGTATTTTGTATGTGAATCAGGGCTGTAAGAAAGAAGGAGGCAGAGTCTTTTGTAGGGTCTGTTACGATAGTTCAAGGGAAAATGTTTTCAAAGAAAAGAACGGAGATTTAGACTGGATGAAAGGGTTTATTTATTTATTTATTTCAAATAAAGGTGGTGAAGCACTGGAACAGGTTGACCAGAGAGGTGGTGGATGCCTTGTCCGTGGAGCCATTCTATGTCAGGCTGGATGATGCTCTGAGCAACCTGATCTAGCTGTAAATGTTCCTGTTAGTTGCAGGGAGTTGGGCTAGATGATGTCTAAATGTCCCTTCCAGCTCAAACAATTCTATGATTCCATCTGTGACAAGAATGGGCTGCTCTGTACAGCTCAGCTTTTCAAAAGTAACAGAGAGTTTAAGTCTCAGTTTACCAAGATTTTGTTCTTCAATTACCAATTCAGTTCCATTTCATCTCATTTTCATTCCACAGAAACATACACATTAATCTTAGTAATCATCTTTTAACTGATCCAGACAGAAATTTTCAGATTTGAGTTTATATAAAATACAGTTAGAATAGGTAGCATTCTTTCTTCTTGAAGAGGTCAAAACACTCCTTTTAAGGTCACGTAAGACAATGTAGAAGTCGTTCTATCTGTGTGCTTTTTAAAATATATTTTCTATAATGTCCACAAAGAAAATAAGAAAATGTTCTTAATATTGGACTGTGAAACAGTTACCTTCCTTCCTTCCTTCCTTCCTTCCTTCCTTCCTTCCTTCCTTCCTTCCTTCCTTCCTTCCTTCCTTCCTTCCTTCCTTCCTTCCTTCCTTCCTTCCTTCCTTCCTTCCTTCCTTCCTTCCTTCCTTCCTTCCTTCCTTCCTTCCTTCCTTCCTTCCTTCCTTCCTTCCTTCCTTCCTTCCTTCCTTCCTTCCTTCCTTCCTTCCTTCCTTCCTTCCTTCCTCCCTCCCTCCCTCCCTCCCTCCCTCCCTCCCTCCCTCCCTTTTTTTTTCCTTCCCCCCCCCTCCCCCCCCCCCCCTTCAATCAGTCTGCTTCAAGTAGAGCAATTATAAACAGAGAAAAAATAACTTTGCATTCCTCTGTAACTTTGAGGATTTTCTTTGGGAGATATGGTTTATCTAAACAAAGGAAGAATCACAATATGAATTACCAATATCAGTCCTGAATCTGCTCTATCTGCTAGACTATGAGTACAGAGGAAGATACTATATCCTCTTTCTGTCATGGTCTAGAAAATAAACTGTTATAAGTGCCAAATCCAAGGATAATAGCCAAGGTTATAAATGCAGTAGAACCCCTAATAAATTTAGAGAGTCTGAAGCTTAACTGTATTTTTATCAGCAATTCACATTTCTTATATTAGGTGACATGTATTGCTTTCAATTTTATTTTATGTCTCATTCTAAAGTATTCAGAATTTCTGGAGACCTTGAGTTTGGTGTAGTGAAATCAATGGACATATGCTGAAAGTTTGGCTTATTGTTCAAACACCCAGTCTGCTTAAATAATTATTCTAAGAAAATAATTATGCAGAAGGTGTAGATAAAGGAACTAATCAATTACAAGAGTAACAATCATTCATAAAGGTTTCTTCATACATACTACGAAATATCATATGTTTCAGCCTCACTGAGTAAATATCCACTCCACATTCATTTTCATGAACTTTCTTTACCATTCGTTTAGCAAAGTGTGAGTGTGTGATGCTTCTTTGTAATTACGGGTGTCTGTTTCATTTTTACTATACAAATTATAATTAATATCTAGATCTTTTTCTGCAGGAGAGAAGTGCTTTGGTATTTTAAAGAGTAATATTTTAAAGATCAGTTGGCAGTCACAGGATATATAAGGAGAGTTTGTGTATGCAGCGAAGAAAGTAAATTACAAACTTTACTGTCCCTTACTACTAATAAAATTATGCAAAATTATGCATCAGAAGGCAGATTCAGAAATAGGAGAAATTGTGGTGAAAAATATTATAGGACATGGGAATAAAGAAATAAATGGTTGTCCTGTAGACAGGACCAGTAGCAAAATCATATGAGGGGTCCTGGTGGACAGCAGGATGACAATGAGCCAGCAGAAGGCCAGTGGCATCCTAAGGTGCATTAGAAGGGTTCTGGTTAGTAGGTCAAGAGAGTTTCTCCTCCCCCTCTAATCTGCCCTAGTGAGACTGCATCTGGAATACTGTGTCCAGTTCTGGGCCCCTCATTTCAAGAAGGACAGGAAACTGCTTGAGAGTGTGTGTTGTGTCAGGAGGATGGGACCAGGCTCTTCTCAGTGTCATGCAATAAGACAAGGGTCAATGGATACAGGCTGGGACATAGGAGATTCCACCTAAATATGAGAAAGAAAAAAAACTTCACAGTAAGGCTAACAGAACACTGGAAGAGGCTGCCCAGAGAGATGGTGGGGTCTACTTCTCTGGAGACATTCAAAACCCACCTGGATGCATAACTGTGAGGCCTAATCTAGGTGCTCCTGCTCAGGTAGGGGGATTGGACTAGATGATCTTTCAAGGTCCCTGCCAATCCCTGATGTTCTGTGATTCTGTGATACAACAGAGGGGGAGGGGGCATTGGGAAGAAAGAAAAGAAAAAGAAAATATAAAAAGGAAAAAATACCCCCTTTTTACTGCTGAAACAAAAACAATAAGAGTTGGCAACTGCTACTTCTAATTTAATTTGGCATTTTAGTCCATTAATGAGACAAGATGATTTAAAAGCTAGTCTTTCCTGTTCTTGATGGCCTGTGTGGAGATCCAGTGGCTCCACTGGTGCTCTTCAGAGCTATGTGTCCACCACACTCAGAAAATTGAAGACTATCTTTCAGACTAGTAAAGGACATTAAATATTAAAAGAAAACTAAAATTTGAATTACATTCTCAACTTGGAGATTTGGGGTTTGAGGATATGTATGATTCTGCAAGTTATCAATTGGAATATTATTTTCCCTAATACTTTCTTTAATCCTTGCTCTCTTAACAATCTGAACATAGAACTACAGGAGTTTTTCTTAAGTATGCCAATTGAATGCGTTTTTAAAAAATACCTACTTCTGAGGATCACACAGCTGTTAGTTTTTGAGTCAAACCTGATACATGAATGCCGCACACTTCATTCTTCTATAAATTCCACTATGCTGAGACAGATGAAGTTTCATGCCTCTGGTCTGCAAAAAAGCTCCACTTAGTTGGGCTTCTGTGTCATCATAAAGCCACAGGTCTGATCTGAGACTTGGTTAGGGAAATTGCCCTGGAGCTAAGAAAGGGAAATTGAATAGTTCACACAAAAGAATTTGTTTATGAGAACTTTCTGTCAGCAACTTGAACCTGTCAGGGTTAGCTATCAGAGATACCAAGTCTGTTATGATTTCATGTGAAACAAGACCTATATATGACTGAAGCTTTCAGATTTATTTTTTTTTTTTTTCCAATGACATTCCTATTTATACAAATAGAACCATATTCTTCAGAATAAAAGGTTATATTCTAGTTGTGAAGCTTCATGTGGAGCTCAGAAGCACTGCTAAAGACCATCACAAAAACAACAAACAAACAAGAACAAGCAACAAAAAACCTCTAAACTATACTTCTGTCAATGGTTTATGGGCTGGTTCAGCCTGGTTCTGTGATGAGTGGGGCGGAGGGGTTTGGCAAAATCCAAGCCTCTGGAAAAGGGAAACAGGGGACCCCAAAATAATTTTAAAAAACAGTGGCAATGATATGAGGAGAAACAAACTAATTTACTAAATATGGTATCGGAATGCAAGATAATTAGAATTGAAACTAATAAATCAGATATAATGAGAGAGTATCTGAAAGCTGTAGGCCTTACAGTAATACTGAAATAGTGCATGCAGTAGGGATGGGCAGCAGCAAGGAGAGATGAAGGAGAAGACTGGAGAAGAGATAAGTCAAAGGAAAGCAGGAGAGAGTCAGATGAGTCGCCACTGCCTTATATGTGTTCCCTCCTGTGCAGGAATGAAATCAGCACAGCAAACAATCTTCTGGGGAATGTAGTTTCTTCTCTTTGCTTTGTGGAATTTGGGCATTAACACTTTAATTCCCAGTGTTCTGTATGATGTTATGATGTGGAATACCGATGATCATAAAACCATGACAACTTGTTACTACAAAACACTTATTTGACCACTTGTTTATCAACTTTTCTCTTGGAATGTGCATTTTCAATGGGTGCAAACACTGTTACTCTTCGAATACCTGAGACATATTTTAAGGAGCTGGACAGTTGTAAGGTCTTCCACTGCTCTCTCTGCTTATTTGTCAAATTCTCCAGGAGGATAACTTTGCTGTTATTGGTTACCCTGAGCAAATAAATACTCCAAAAGATTTCCTGATTTGGGAATTTAAACTGTCAAGAATATAGACTTACCTTGGTTCTAACAGGAACAAAAAGCGGATGAGTAGATATGAGTGCAAAGATTCAGACATCCAGCTATGATATTTTCACCATACATTTTCCTAGCTTTCACTGTTTGCAACACAGGTATTCCTTGAGAAAAAAAAAAATAAAATAAAAAAAAAATGGTTTTCATGTCTTCAATAATTCTCAGGGGATTTCTTAGATTTCTTATCTGTGAACTTGTTAAATCTCTCTTGAAATACATGAAAACTATTAACATCTTGTGGCAGGGAATTTTATACTTCAGGTGTATATGCAACTGTTAACAGAGATCAGGCTGAAGTAAGAGTAATGTTTAACAGGAAATTCCTTATTGTGACAGAAGCCTTTCTTGAGACAGAACTTTCAAAAATATTTTTCTTATGAACATGCACTAGAGAAACTTTACTTTTTAGTGTCTCCCAGGTGTCTGCACACATTTATCTTTTTCTCCCAAACAAGTTTATTTGTTAGTTCTCTGAGATCAAGTCTACTCATTCTCAATTAAAATAGGCACTAGCTCAATTCTCTTAGAAAGGTAGATGTCTCCTTAAATGTCATCTCCTCACTAGACAGACCAGTTAGCTTCAGATTATAAAGCAACTCCCTCTATGTTGTGACTTAATGTATGTTCCAGTACAACTCTCATTCTGAATCTTACTGATCTTCTAGAAGACAACATCACACATTTTATTAATGATCTTCATAGGACGTTAGAAAAAATGAGTATCTGTGTTAAATTCATCATTCTTCAAACTTGATATAGAATAATTTAAAATGGTTCTTTTGGGGGACTTTACTATTTACTATTGTGATGTCTTGCACCCCTTCTACCTCAGAAAATTCCAATAAAGAAAGGTATATCATCAGACCTTTCAGGATGTGTTGGTATTTGCTTAATTTTATGTCTTCTTTTCATATACGTTTCAATGTTTCTATAAATATTAATTTAATAACAACTTCAGTTTCCATGTATAAACACTACACTGTGCAGCTGGAATCTATGTAGACCTGGCTCACTGCTCCTGGAGCTGTATGCAAATCTTGAGTTCTATGTTAAGGATGAAATTACATGCATAATTTGTGGTCATTTTGAATCAATAAGGGTATAAGTGCTTTGCAGTCTGATTGCTATAGTTGAACATGTATAGATACGCATGTGTATTTCCAGTAGATTTATAAAACTACTTTATATCAGGTAAATATTTACATCAATTACATGAAATTTGGGAGTGTCTATTAGCAGAGAAATCCATAAATAATTTTTTGAAGAGCTGAAATATAATTTGGAATGTCTATTATAACATCAAAAAGCACACCAGGAAAGCATGCCAATTAAATTTGGAGGCTCTTAAGCTGATGTTCTATTGTGATTCATACGGATAACAAGAACAACAATAGTTGTTTTTATGCCTAGGGCATTCCAAAATAAATTTATTTCAAATGGAAAACCACGTATTCTAGAAGATGGAATAAATTCTTCCTCATGTAGTTTGGAAAATAAAATAAAATAAAATAAAATAAAATAAAATAAAATAAAATAAAATAAAATAAAATAAAATAAAATAAAATAAAATAAAATAAAATAATAAAATAAATAAAATAAGCCAAACAACAACAACAACAACAAAACAAAAATCAGCATGCCATCATTTCATTCCACAAAAAAAAGGACTACATTTTCAAAAACACAATTTAAGTAGTTGCAATTGTGGGTAATTTTTCCAAGATCCTTCTTTCTTCCTCTCTCTCTCATACATGCAGAACTGAATAACAAGATTTGCTGGTGTCTATGTTTGTATTTTTCTCTTAATGAGCATGTTAATGGAAGAGACCTAAGAGTACTTTGTATGCTCATTCACACTGTTAAACAGCCCCATTAAATGTTTTGCTGGATTAAGTGAAATTTAGCATATATATAGTTTAAATCAGAATCTGGATACACATTGATCAATATGAGAATTACAGAAATGTTAGAATAGAATTACATTAACTTTTATGAGAGCATAAATAATGGAGGTAGTGTAAAGCTCTCACACATATATAAGCTCAAAGTCTGTAAGACAAAATGCATCCTACCAAAAGAAGACGGGTTCCGTGGAAACAACAGATCCATTATCTTTCTCAATTATTTGTTCCATCATCATAAGATTGTACTTCCTTCTGATGGCTCATATATTTGGTAGAAATCAGTGAACATTCAAACTTGTTTTCAAAGCATAACAAAAGCATAACATGTACTCAGAGGCAACCCAAACAAATGAAGGAGCTAAAAAAGAAGATTCCTACCTTGCATACTACACAGTGGTCAAGTCCGTAAGAAATTTCTTTTGAAAGATAATAGAACTTACTTTTTCAAATAATAAAACTTCAGAAAAGTGATTTATCTTCAGTGTTACAATGTTTGCAATCATGATTATGTCCATAGATTCCTATTGACTTTTACCTTGATGTGTACTTGAAAATCCCAAGTCTGGGAAAATATAAACTAAAATATGAAAATGAAAACTTCAGCTGCTTCAGTTAATATCAATAAGTATATCATCATCATAGTATCATAGTCTCGTGCGGGTTGGAAGGGACCTTAGAGATCATCGAGTCCAACCCCCCAGGATTCAAGCCTCCTGTGTAGCAGAGCGGCACTTCTACCACTTGCGCCACGGGGGGGGGGGGGGGGGGGGGGAGAAGGGGGGTATTCAGTAGTATTCAGTATTCAGTAGCATTATTAGTAAAACTTATAATTGTAAGTGAGTACAGGAGGAAGTAAGTGTCATTTGAATAATGCATGTTTTCTAGTTATTTTGCTGGATCTGCCTTTTTTGTTCAGGGTGATTTAAATGTGCAGTTAAAAACTATCAAAGGCAATTGAAATTACTGACATCTAAAACAACCTGGTGTTTTCAAGACCCACATAAATATGTAATCCACTAAACACAAATAATACTAGTTTTCAGATCATCCATGTAATAGTTAAGTGATGTATCAAAGGAAAAAGGTAAAGACCAGAAGAAAAAACAAAAACAGTAACAACAACAATGACAATAAAGCAGAAATAAGGAAACTCTTTTTAATGCAAATGGCACGAGTATTTGAAATTCTGTATAAAACATAGTTTTCTGCATGTTTTAGGAAACTAAAATCAGAATATCTGAATCACTATTTGACACACTTTTTCTGTACCCTGAAAAGAGAAACTGGAAATAATAAATCATATGCAGATAAAATGTTCTCAGTGTTGTTACTAAAACTTTTTTTCTTATTAAAATAAATAAAATTCAATTGTTGTCAAATTTATTATACAATTATTCACAAATAATTCACCTAGTTGATAAGTTCTTTACTATTTCTCAATTTAATCTAATCTTGTTTATTTGAGTTAGATTTACAAAAGATGTAGACTCTCCAGACAGAAAATTTAAGATTAGGACAAACCCCAAGAATGAAACTTTTTTCTTACTGTATGGTCACTGATTTGAAATATCTTTTCATATCTACCTTTTCAAAACTCTCTTCCTAACATTTTCCAGGAAACAGTGACTCATTTTCTTCAGACTATTATTTATGTAAGGGTATGCAGAAGGAATGTCTGGTCTGTTACAGATAACTAATCAAGGAACTTTTCCAAGGCAGCAAGTGGTAGTAAGAAAGGGAGACAGCTATGGAAAGCAAGTCTGGTCATTCACAGTAATATATAACAGCATGTGAGAACATCAAAATGGTTATTCCAGAAGGGTTTTCTGTCTGGAAGCTTCTAAGTTTGGAGACAATGACATGAATTAACCTGTCAAGTCATACTGGCTGGTAGGCTATCAAACATGAGCCTGGACTTTTCGGTTGATAAGACTGTGAATGTGAAGGCACCTGGCCTGGTGCAGAAATTACAGAGCTTGGCAAACTTGTGAGGACATGAAAGTGGAAAAGGGAGGAGGAGGAATGAAGGGAGTTTAGGTAGAAAATAGTATAAAAGAGCCAGTCACGTGCAAAATGAGGACGGTCGGTAAGCTTGGCTGGCTAAGCCCCATTTGATCACCATAGTCTTTCTTATCATATCATACGTAATCATGAAATCTTTTCTTAGCTCTCTTCTATGTGTATGTGTGCTGTGAGAACTGTGTGTCAGCTGCTTACTGGAAAGACCTGTATAAGTGGAGGTTGGTGCAAGCTATCAGTCATGCTGAGCGAGTGAGCTTGTCCGGTTTGTAGTGCCAGAGACTGGAGCAAATGAGTGACCTGGTGTCAGTAGTTGAAGAGTTGTCTTTGAGCCTGAGTGGGCTCCATCTCCACATACTTTGAGTCCAGACTGCCAGCTACTGAAGGACTGATAGTGAGGTGTGTGCAGAGCTCCAAGTCAGCAGCTGGAGCAAGACCACAGTTCACAGCATATGTTCCTTCTGCCAGCTGCTGGGTGCAGTGTCTTTATCTTCTTCAGATTTCCTGTGTGTGGTCTGTTCATGTGCTTTCCTTTTCAAACTTTAAGCTGAACTATCTGTTTACTAGCAGGGCTCTGGGACCAGGACAATGTATTAGGAGGGAACTGGGACTGCTTAGGTATGCCTAGCAAGGACTTGCAAATGTGGTGTGCATGAGCAACCAGTGTGTGAGTGCTGACTGTTTGCAGTGACCTTCCAACTGGACCAGCTGGCAAGCAGGTGATCTGTAAAGCAGATTAGGGGACCAGAATCATCTTCACTTATCTTTTCTAAGTTTTATACACTTGGTTATTATAACCTTAAAAAAAAAAAAAAAAAAAGTATTAGTTTTGTCAAAGGTACATGTTTATTTAGTCATTTAAATGCTCTTCTCAAATGTGGGCTTAACCTCTTCATTACTGACAGAAACATAGAAATCTATGTTCTAATTCCCAGAAATCAGAAATCGTTTACATAAAAAAATAAATTGCTGTGTTCCCAGACTAGGTTACTAGAGTTCAAATAGTAAAGCATCACACATAGCTTACTAGTTTACTCTATTAAAAGTAAATAATTAGTGATTCTGTAACAAAAGACTACATGGCATGATGGTTATGACACTCTATAGATGAGTAAAGACAAGTTTTTCATCTGTGGCAAATTAAAAACCCTAAAACAACCTTTTTCTACTATTACTCATAACTCATTTCCAGAGAAGCACCACTTGATCTGCTGCGCTAGTGAAACTGTCAGAGGAGAATCACAGATCAAACAGGATTGGGAAGTGAATCACATGAGGAGTAATGAATCTGTCTCCATGGCTGAAGAAGCAATGCTGGAAGAAGGAAGACTTAAGCTAGCACTGAGACACTGTCATATATATGTATGTTGCATATATCATATGAATAATGCATATATAATTGTATCATAATACATAACATATAATATTATATAAATAATATAATTAATATTACATACATCTATTATATATATTAATATAATATCCAGTAGCTGGATGGTAGTTGGATGGTAGTTTAGCTACTGACAAAAACTAACCCACAGTGGTTCCTTACACTTGTATTTTTTTTCATAGGGGTGTACAAAGGGAGTATTTTTGTGCCTTATTTTTTTTAAAATTTTCTGTTATTTTAATTTATTTTAATTCATGTGAAATTGTTCAGGTATTCTGGTATTTCATTTTATGTTACTGATGTTCATTTTCAAGTTATTCTTTTGGAAGATCAGAGGGATGATCAGAGGGCTGGAGCACATATCCTATAAATACAGGCTGAGATCCAGTCTGGGGAAGACTCCAGAGAGACCTCATTGTGATCTTCCAATACTTAAATATTTACCTGATATAAATATCAGATATTTACTAGGTATAAATATCTGTTTTCATCGGTAGACAGTGACAGGACAAGGCAAAATGGTTTTAAACTAGAGGAGAGGAGATTTAGCTTAGATGTTGAGGAAGATTTGACAGAATTGGTGGTGAGGTGCTGGAACAGGCTGCCCAGAGAACTTAGGATGCCCCATCTTTGGAGGTATTAATGTTGAGGTTGGATGGGACCCTAGGCTTGATCTAGTGCTTGGCACTCCTGCCTGTGGAAGGGAGTTATAATCAGATGATCTTCAAGATTCTTTCCAACCAAGCCATTCTATGATACTATGATTTTATCATAAGAGTAGCTCTAGCCGTCACAGTAGTGAGGTTCTGGAGCTGCTTTCCACCACAACTGAAGCTGTCACAGTAGTGAGGTTCTGGAGCTGCTTTCCACCACAACTGAGTAAATAGCTAAATAAATATAAATTAGAATTATATACATCTGTTTTGTAAAAAATATATGCATGGAATATATATATATATGAAAGAAGAAGATGAGTTATCAATACGCAAAAAAAAAAAAAAAAAAAAAAAAAAAGGAGGGTGGAAAAAGTACAGAGCCAGGTTCATTTCAGTGATTTTCAGTGACAGAAGAGGCAGTTGGGCACAGAATAGAACACATCTAAACATGTCTAAACATCAGTAAACACACCTTTCCTGTGGGTGAGACTGAGCACTGGAACAGATTGAGCAGAGTGTTTGTGGAGTTTCCCTCCTGGGAGATATTCAAAGACCACCTGGACAAGGTGCTCAGTGAGCAGCTATGTCTGTACTTGAACAGGGGCCTCAATCAGATGACTTCCTTAGATCTCATTCAGCCTTAAGCATTCTGGATTTTGTACTTTGGTGATATCTGAGAAAGACAGCAAAACATAGAATCAGTGGCCCTTTCTTTTCAATTCCTGTTTGGCTTATAAGTTATTCTGAAAATCTGTAGTTTTTCAGGTACACTGACCATCTAGTAAGCATGATTCCCAAGAGAAAGGGTTCACAATCTGTCCTTAGTTCAGGTTTGAAGCAGATTATTACTTCACTGGAAAAGGTTGTGTCCATTCTATCTACCTCAGATTAGTATGCAAGCTGTATTACACTTTTTTTTTTTATTTTTAATTTTTTTTTTTTCCTTCTTTAAATCACAATGGCTTAATTTAGCTAAACTTCAAGACAATAGATTTATTCTCTGGGAAGGAAGATGGATAATTAAATCTTCCTTGAAAATGATTAAATCTTGTTGAAAAATAAATCTAGTGAGAAACATTTAATTGTAATTGACTGAAAAGCTGCTTCCTTGAGAGCAAATAGATCAAAATGTTTGGCACTAAGATGAAAAAAAAAAAAAAAAAAAAGGAAAAAAAAAAAGAAAAAAGAAAAAAAAGGAAAAAAAAATGAAAAGAAAAAATCTAGTACTTAAGAGGCAGACACCTGTTCTATTAGGCGTGCACGAACACTCGGGATGTAATGCGATAGGCCCTCCCCTGCTCGGTTATGTAGAAGGAGTTATGCATATGTACAAGGGGTGTAGATGAAGTAGATAGCGGCTTATTTAAACCGCTAACACGCATAATAAAACGCCATTTAGCTATTCACCATATTGGTGTCAACGTGTAGTTAATTGGGCCCCGGCTGGACCAGGTCGGATTCGTGGAGGCTTAACGCTAGAATCCTGACGTGAAATGAACCACAGGTAACAGGCACCCATACAGAAAAAAGTTACCTCTACTCTGTTTTTATGTCTTCAAGCATATGACAGCAAATGTTAGTCAGAATGACACTGCAAAATCACAATGCTCCTATAATTGCATAAAGTGGAATGGTTTTAAACTGAGAAGGGGGAGGTTTAGGTTAGATATTAGAAGGAAGTTTTTCACTCAGAGGGTGGTGACACACTGGAAGAGGTTGCACACAGAGATTGTGGATGTCCCACCCCTGGATGCATTCAAGGGCAGGCTGGATGTGACTCTGGGCAACCTGGTCTAGAGGTTGGTGATCCTGCCTGTGGCAGGGGGGTTGAAATTAGATTATCTTTGAAGTCCTTTCCAACCCAGACCATTCTATGATTCTATGATTCTATGATAAGGCATGGCTTCTATTAGCATTTAACATCTAAAATAGGAGAAGAAAAACCATTATCATTGTAACTCTATAAAAATGCCCCTCATTTTCTACAGTAATAATATACTGAGTTTGTTATGCACATTTTTATCCTCTTCTTTGCCTGTGTTGTTGCTCAGTGTCAGGCTACTGGTCTTTGGGGAATTAGCTTACAGAGGTTGTTCACTGGGCATCTTTCCACTGGAACCCTAAGTGTCACCTCACTAATGCAACTATATGCATCAAGTCCATTGCCTAAAAATCAACATTTGTTTTTATCTTTGATTTGATTTCATTCTTTTGTTATGTCAAATAATATTTGCAAAATCTCCAGTTGAATTCTAATTTTATAATTTTGCATATTCTGACACGCATTAATTAAAGTTTTGGTGATGGGGAAGAAGCAAGAGACTCTCTGAGAAAAAAAAAATATATATATACTTAGATTCCATTATGTTTACTATAAATTCACATTTATTTACTAAAAGTAATAGTGTGCAGATCTGTTGTAAATAAAGCAACAATTAAAAGTTGCAATGCTCAAGGCAAAAAGCATATCACTTTCCTGACTATTGCACATTTCTGAGAGGGAAACAGAGCTAAGTAAGGGATGAATAGAAGGTTCCATTTCAATTTAATTTTGAGTACAATCTGTATCACTTTTAAGGTACTGAATTTCAACAATTTTCAGCCTGGGAACTCAGCATTGGATTAAAATAAGTTATTTATTCCACAGTAGAATAGGGATGTGTATTCTTATACAAGCTTTTGTATCAATTGCAATTAGTATCTTGATCGTGTCAGAAAGGAGATATTTGATTTGACTTTCATTTGGATACTGACATTTAAACAGATCTACATCTGAATTAAAGATGACAAAATACTTCCATTTATTATGCATGCTATTAATTTGTGGTTCACAAATAGAAGATGCTTCACTGTACAGAGAATCTAGATCACTCATTGAAAGACAAATTAATCAAGTGACATAAAGGTTTTTGACCTTACAATATTGTTATTTTTGTTTGCTTGCTGTTTTTTTTTTAAATTTGTTTTTAATTTTTATTTGTTTTTATTATTATTGTTGTTGTTATTATTATTATTATTTGTTTTATTATTACTTCTTGTATTCCTTAAAGTAGGATTAGTCTCAGTTAACTTTAAACATCTATTGTATGGAGGCTGTGTGATCTTCATATGGAGCCCCCTCTTGTATTTAAGGAAAAGGAACAGGCACTTCTAGGGTGCAGCTGATCTCACTCAAAAATAAAAGCAAGAGAGACAACTCATGCCTTGTGTCGTGTCACCTGCTTCTCCATTTCTTTACTTTTGACCATAAAGAGGTTTAACTGACTCTTATATGAGAACTTTTACATCTAAAAATTCCAGGTGTAGAGCAGACATACTTTTCTCGACTGACGCCAGAAATAACTTGTCATAATTCAAATATATACAAACATTTCATTTTCACTTTTTTTTTTTTTTTTTTTGTTTCAGTGATGTACACAGGCATTTCTGTAGTGAAATGATACTTATACAGTAATGGGGTTTTGCTGAGCGTGTAGCTATTGACCAATGAGATGTTTGACTGAAACAAAAATAATGTACTTATCCTCTTTACCTGTTTGCAAACACCATTACAGTTTAACCTAATACTGAAAATCTGTTTTTGAATTTTTTATTCCATTTGTGGTAGCAAGAGTCAAACAGTCTACAGAAATATTTATTATTCTGTTTTAGTACAGACAAAAATACTCATCTTTTATATTTAAACTGAGATGTCTTGCTGTGAAATTATATCAATGTATATATAGAGTCAGAGAGAGATAGAGAGAGAGAATAGAGAATAACCTACAGATGTTTTTTGTTCCTGTGTGGTAAAGAACACATTACTTTAGCCTCTGTTATCTGAGGGTCTAAAAGGTCACTTCTTTCCTTATACATGCAGGTTCTTCATAAAGCTCACTATTTTATTTTATTTTTTTGAATTCCATTAACTTTTTTTTTTATCAGAGACCTGCAGGTGTTCTGATGCATTCAACAAAGGATCTATTTAGCAGGGATAGTGGCTGCAAATATTAGGAGGGATTGAGAACAAAATTACTGAAGATGTGCCTCAGTGCATCTCTTTACTTCAACATATTCAGAGTTTAACTGTGTATATGTTGCTGTTTCAATCCACAGAAATCTGGATCTTTCATGTTATGTGGAAACCTCATGTATGCTTGTTGTACAATTGCTTTGTATAAATTCAGTATATAAATTCATTTTACATTAATCTCAGCAATAACCAAAATGTGATTTTTCATTTCCATTATCTCAAACCACATATTTACTAAAGAGAAAAAACAAACAAACAAACAAACAAACTTAATGTTATTTGTTAATTTATTTATTGCACTAGGGACAGCTCTTCGTAAAAGATTTCCCCATCATATGAAAGCTAGGACAGCCTAATACCAATGTCATGTTTGTGATTTACCCTACAAACAAACTAATGTTTCTAAACAGCATCATCAAGTAACATCTTCATGCAAAATTTCAACACATCTAAACTTATTGTTTTTTTCCTTTTATTGTTTTCCTGAACACATCAAATAAATTATGTTTTATATACTTAAGAAAACATTTTATTTAAGTTCCCCTTAAAGATCAGCACTTGAGACATACCTGTTTAGAAACATCTTCTCAAGCTCCCATAAGCCTACTTATTAGAGTGGAGTTCTTTCTAATTAACTTTTGAGAAGAATCAAAACCTTAACATGCACATTAAAAACTAATGTGCTTGTAATGAATAACATGAAATCTGGTTCAGGTCTGGCACTTAATTTCACTGTAAAATTATGGGATCTATTCACATGTGTTAGGAACACACACAGAAATATAATAGTACAGATTTACAGTATATGATGCTATGAAAATAATGTAAAAATTTAAATTTCTTTAAAAAAGAATTCAGGTCATTATAAAGTTTTGTCTGTTTGTTTGTTTGTTTTAATGAACGCAGTTGATGTGTGTTAGGATGTATTACTACATTCTACTGTGTTTCTTATATACAACATTTTCAAAACACGGTATTTAAATGGTATGGCATCATACTTTTTGTAGCTGAAAACACCGAGTAATGAAAAAGTTAATTTGATATTTTAAAAGATCTTTAAATTTCACCAAGTACTTTCAGTTACAGGCTTTTGTTTGCAATAGAGAATACCTACTGGAAATTGATCTTACACCATATTTCCTCACAGTCTGCAGTTATGGCAACTTATCCATTTTCAAAAACTGCAACTACTATAGTTCAATTTATTTTATTTAATTTCCTTCTGTTTCAACATATAGCACTGACTCAAGTTACGCCAACGCTGCTGTGTTAAAAGCCTTCTTGTATCAGGTATCGTTGTCCTCAAATAATATGATTAGGACATACATTCATATGCTTTTTGATTTCATATATTTTTATGAGATATTTTTTGTAGTTTCATAAACTTTTACAAATTCTCTAAATTAACTTAAAAGTTGAATAGGGATATTTGAGATTTGCTCATCAGGTGGATTGGGGAGAGAACTGAGATGATAAAAGTGCAGGAACTTGTGGTTAGACATAAAGAGTTTATTCAGTAAAGCAAAAGCTATTCACACAATTCCCATCAATAGTATGTTGGTCAGCCACTTCCAGGAAGGCAGGGGTTACCACATGTAATGTTTTTTTTTGGGAAGCCACACGTCATCACTCCTAAGATTCCTCTCCTTCCTCCTTTAGCCTAGATTTATTGCTGATCATGACTTCATACAGTATGAGATATACTGGCTGTGCCACCTATCAGCTTATTGTGCATCCCCAGCTTCCTTGATGGCAAACCAGCAATATAAGTAGAAAAGCAGAGAAACTCCTTGGTTCTATGCAAGATCTTCTCTGCAAGAACTAAAAACATAAATGTGTTATCACTACCATACCTAAAAATAAATAAATAAACAAATAAATATTAAAAAAAAAAAAAGCAAATACACAACATCATATGAGCCGTTGTAAAGAAAATTAATTCTATCTCAGTGAGAAACATAACACATGGATGATTTTACATAAAGAATAGAGAAGAGCACTGCGTGTGCTTGACCCTTGTCCAAGTAAAATATGGTTCATCCCTTGTAATGGGCAAAAGATAGCAATAAGTAAGAATAGTCCTTGGCTGATTACTTAACTCCTCTTTAACAGTGACAAATAAGTTCATGCAATATTTTAAAAACATTTTCCCAAGAATACCATTCTAAATGCTTGCTTTCAATAGATTATTTCTCAGAAAAGTAGCACGGTTTTAAACTGCCTAGTCTTTATGTTGTGTTTTATACACATTTATTTATATAAATGACTAAAAAATGATAAATACATTACACATTATTTCTGTATATTAATTTATGAATAAAAATATGTAATATATAATTTTAAATTAAGATATCTAACAGTTCTTCCAAATGCATAAAAAGCATAGTTTGCATATAAAAATGACTGCATAAGCATTCAGAAGCAGTTATATTGCCCAAATAATTTTGCAGGGGCGAACAGTAACTTAGTTAAATCTGTGTTTCACAAGGACCAATCCATTGAGAATTTGCTATACACTGTTATAAATCCTGGCAAATAAGGATAGATAATGAAAATAAAGTAAGACATTAAACATCAAAATTTTTATTTAAGCCAATATGCACTTCCAAATGTGCAGCTCAACTCCATTATAAAGTAGGTGACATGTTTATCTTACCTTGTACCTTCCTGTTCCCCAATAGTCTTTAACTTACCATATTGTGACCTTTATAATAGCTTTATAGAGGATCAATCAGGCCAAGACAGAACTGTAATGCAAAGAGGTATTCATTATTTTATATTGGCTTAAACGAATAGGCATGACAAGTAAAACATGGATGATTGATTTCCTGACCTTTTAAGTGTTTTATATGTAAAGTGCATAAGTTCTAGCCATACAAGATATTTAATGTTAAAAATGAATTTTAATGTTTAACAATATTTGTTATAAGTTGCCAATGAAACTTATGTTTGGTGGCAGCAAAACCTACTGATTCATCTATTTTTCTTCTGTTGAATTTCTCTGATAAGTTTTCTTTTTAAAATATGGCTTAAATATTGAAAGTAAAATGTCTTTGAATAAATATTCATTCTATATCACTAGGCCAGTCAGTCTCACCTCTGTGCCTGGCAAGATCATGGAGCATATTTTTCTGAAGGTCCTACATGGTACATGGTCCTTCCATGGTACATGGGAAATAAAGATGAGGTGATTAGTGAAAACCAATATGGCTTCACCAAGGGCAAGTCATGCCGGTCAAACTTGATGGCCTTTTATAAAGGATTTACAGAGTCGGTGGGTAAAGAAAGAGCAACCGATGCCATCTACCTGGATTTGTGCAATGTGTTTGATGATGTCCTACATGGCATCCTGGACTCCTCTCTGGAGAAGGAACTGGCTGGATGATTGTACTCAGAGTGTTGCAGTCAGTGTCTCAGTGTCCAAGTCAAGACTGATGAGTGGCATTCCTCGGGGATTGGTGTTGGGACCAGTGATCAAATGCACCCTCAGCAAAATTTTCAGATGACACCAAGCTGAGTGATGCAGCTGGCACAGTAGAAGGAAGGATGCTATCCAGAGGGACCTGGACAGGCTTTAGAGGAGGGCCCATGCCAACCTCAAGAAATTCAACAAGGTTGAGACCAAGGTCCTGCACCTGGGTTGGGGCAATCTCAAGTACAGATACAAACTAGGCAGAGAATAGCTTGGGAGCAGATTGTAGGAGAATTTGGGAGTGTTGGTTGATGAAAGATTCAGCATGAGTTGGACATGTGGGCATGCAGCCCAGAAAGCCAGCTGTATCCTGATTTGCATCAAGAGAAGTATGACCAGCAGGTGGAGGGAGGTGATTCTGCCCCTCTGCTCTGCTCTTGTGAGACCCCACAAGGTGTATTGCATCCAGTTCTGGGTCCCCAACACAAGAGGGACATGGAGTTGATGGAGCAGGTCCAGAGGAGGGCCACAAAGATGATGTGAAGGCTGGAGCACCTCCCCTATGTTGACAGGCTGAGATCTGGGGCTTTTCAGCCTAGAGAAGGCTCCAGGGGAAATTTATACTTGCCTTCTAGCTCCTGAAGGGGGCCTATAGGAAAGCTGAGGAAGGACTTTTTATAAGGACATGTGACAGGACAAGGGGAACTGGCTTTAAACTGGAAGAGGGTAGATTTAGATTAGATATTAGGAAGAAATTCTTTACTGCGAGGGTGGTGAGACACTGGAACAGGTTTCCCAGTGAATACCCCCTGCCTGGAAGCATTCAAGGCCAGGCTGGATGGGGCTCTGAGCAACCTGGCATAGAGGGAAGTGTCCCCGCCGGTAGCAGATAAGTTGGAACTAGATGATCTTAAAGGTCCCTTCCAAACCAAACCATTCTGTGATTCTATGATCCTCTGTACTGAATTGGAATCAAGTCAAAATTGCCTTCTGGAATTTTTCAGACTAACTTTCCAAGCAACTATATAAGCTACTTATGGTCCAAAGTTATTCACTTCAGGAATTAATATAAAATAGTAACACTAGAAGCTATGTGGGAGTTGGGAAAAATAAATAAATAAATAAATAATTGCATATATGTTCTTCTTCTACAGAAAAACAAATCTTTTCCAGAAAGAAATTCATGATCTAGCCAGCAGTGAATGTTTCTTTAATGCTTATGTATTTGCTCACTACAAAAGGTAAGTTCTCAGCATCCCCCCATAAATCCATTATAGAAGACTTAGATAATACTTCTAAAGCCCATTGTGGTTTGTAGTACGTAAAATACTGGAGATCAATTTTAGGAAAGGAATTGAGGAATATTATTTTCAATTACAGTTTGAAGATGCTGAGTTTGTTAAATTCAAATGTATTTATAGGTTCTGCTGTCAGTTTCTGTCAAGTTCATGTGTCTCCTTCATAAGTAACTTCTGTTTGAAAATATGAATTCTAATAGTATCATCCAAAAATCACACTTAACAGTGTGGATAGATTGTTAAACAACTGTTTAATCCCTTTATTTCATGTCTCTATATCAGGGATCTTTACATATATTTTCCTCACTTCTGCATCCTATGAATGTTAATTTTTATGACAAATGATTTGAGAAATCTGTAATTGGTCCAATACATAGCTACCTTGATTCTGCCTAAAGACTGGAATATAAGTCTCAGTAGGTAGTACAGCAAATTAAAAACTACTCATTTGCTCCCCGGGGTCTTCATGGTTACAGAAATAATTTTCAGATACTTTCTACTACCTCTGTAAATATGAATGAGATCATATGCAATTTTATTATTATTATTATTACTATTACTATTGGTCTTGTTTTCTGAAAGTAGAGATAGTTTTAGTATTGCACTAGTGGGTCACTTCAACATTTGTTTTATAAATATTAGATAACATATAAATTAAGTCACATGTCTGTAGGTTAAATTGGATTCTTCTAACCATGGTTCTTCTGGCTCTAAAATACAAGTTTCTTATTCCCACGAGGCAAGCTATTATCTATGCAAATAAACAAAACAAAACAAAATGGTATTTATTCAAAATCACTATCTATATTTGGGAGACAGGATTTTAGTTAATTACCTGAACTTTCTTGCCATTAGTTTGTGCCAAACGTTCTTATTTATAATAAAGATATATTACCATGTCAAGCGATAGGAGGTTGCTCTGTTGCTTAATTATACAAAATAAACATACAGTTAGCAGTTCTGATATTTAATTGATGACTAATTATTAAATCATAAATGTTATAGCTTGTGTGAAATTTGTTGGTTAAGTGCTCATTCCTAACAGTAATTGGCATGTTCGCCTCCTACACAGTGCTGAAAGAACAGTTTGATTAAACACACATTAACAAAGTACTGAAGGAAATGTGTGGAATTAGCATAATTTTCTTCTTTTTTCATCTCCTGCAATTTTCTTTGTCCCCTGCTTTCTCTGTTTTCCTCTATATTTCTTACTCTAGGTGTGTTTTATTAAAAATAAATAAAATCAATAACTCTTTTCTCTAAGTTTGGGAAAATTTGATTAAAGGAATGACTTATAAAGTTACTATTTCCTTATAAGTAGATGCATTTCTTTAGATGCATTTCCCAGTTGGAAAATTAAGACATCCTGGATTTCTCTGATAAAAGTATTAAGTTTTCCTGTCCAAATTATCTTGTCTTCCAGAAGAACTTCATCTCTCAAGATACAGTCTTGATCCTTATGGTAGCTGCACTGTGTTTTTAAAGAAAACTTGTAGATGATATTGACACATCTTCTAAGATGTTCCTGAATTATGTATTCTTCACCATTTTTAACTGAGTATTATTTACTTTCTATAACTTTCATATCCTACAAATGAGAGTAGTTACACAACTGTTATTTCCAGAAGAGTTCATTTGAAAGATGATAGTTCTGGAAATAATGTACTTAGAGGTGGTCTTAATTCCAGATCAGAATGCACAACTGTAAGCATGTGAACAATACAAGATTTACAGTAATCCATATTTGTCTAGCATTAGTCTTCATTAAATTAAATTCTCTAGTCAGTTCACACTTAACCATAGGCTACAGGGTATGATTCTTTGATTTTGCTTCCTTCAAAGAAATACCATGAAAAGCACATTATAAACTGATGCCATTTAATCACACAGTGAATGACTGGGCAGAGCAAAAGACCCTGACTGTGATAGTAGGTGATAGTTAAATACAGATAAGAGAACTGACATGTAAGAAAAATAAAAAAATAATTAAAAAAAAAGCAAACAAACAAAGAAAACAATAATAATAATAATTATAGGGTAATATCTGCTGTTAAAAGTTTGAAATCTTTTAGAAAGGTATGAAATCTTGCTCAAATTCTGACGCTGAAGATTACTATAATGTAATTGATTCTCCTCCACAAGTGAAAGTGTTTCAATCAAAAATAACGATAAAGACTTTTGATGCTTCCTTCACTTCCCCTAGGATTCAAAAACCAAAATCAACATGACACTATAGATCACTGTCCTACACAAATGTGATTTAAATATTTTAGAATATATAATGATTTAATCTGTTTTTCTGTGACTTGTAACAGACCACAGTTTTGGCACTTGGTTTGTAAGGCCTCAGGACAGAAGACTGTTGGGCTTGCTCTGTCAGAGATTTTCTTGTCTTGCCTACAGATTTGTTTAACTTGGTTTAGTTGGCAGTAATTTTTTCAAATTGATCATATATGATCAATTTGTCACAATATAGTCAATATGACTATAGCTAACTTAGTTTGCCTTTGTTTCTCTCTCAATTATATCACCGTTTTTTTGCAACTCTAAGCATAGCAATGTGGGTAGTGAAGCAGAAAAATGGATTTCTTGTACCACTGCAGAAGTCTTGAGAGGTGAGAACTCATTATATGGTGTAGAAGAGCAGAGGCATGGAACACTAACAAACAGGGCACAGGCTGTCACTGGAGACCCCATGGCTATTAAGAATTTACTCATGGACAGGTCAGTACCTAAATACAAACCTAGAGCAGTGTAAAACTGAGTTCAAGATGACGAAGAGAACAAAGAAACACTATCTAACTAATATGAAAATCATTATGTAACATTTGCAGATATAGTGTGAAGAAGGAGCAAAGATGTAAAAATATGTGTTTAATCAACTTATAAAAATGATCCTAAGTGTATTCTCAGATGAGACAGAAGAAAGTCTTGACATGAATACCTAGTTCCTCATTGGAACTGACAACTCCCTGTGCCATTATATCCCCCACTATATCCCAGAATGGCACAACTGATTTTTAAGATCTCAGGGAGAAGAGTAGTATGAGCACACCGCTGGGAAAATGGGTAGAAAGTAGCGAATATGTGTATAGGAACTCTATCATTGTTATTGTGACTTCTTCTGACCAGAATTGTTTTTCCATTTTCTGTAATAATCAGCTCTGGACTAATAAAGTCCTGTTCAGATTAAGATTCAAGTAATAATACTACTAATAAAAACAACAATAAAACTGAGAAATATTCATTGGCTTATATGTATTCAAATAAATATATGTACTTTCTCTTCACGCATAATGCATGGTTTTGAGCATAAAGACTCAAATGAATTATTTTACTATTGTACACTGATCTGTTTTTTTCTGAAATGCTTGCAGATATGTGCCACAAAAGAAGCCCAGTTTCAATCACCTATGTGGTACTACTTATTTGCTGTATAGTGTTACCTTATTTTCTTAAACGTAGGAACTGACTTAGATGATTGCTCTGCCACCTCATCACAAGCAATCTGAACAAAACTCATGTGGCCTTTAAAGGAAATGCTGAATGGTTATGACATATAGACACATCATATGTAATATGTGACATGAAGTATGTAATGTACGTAAACTTATTGTCCACACATATGTATACATAAAAGTATATACATACATGTGTATGTTTATGTCTATAGACGTGTGAGCAAACTGATGTTATACATTTACTACATATACTTTTTGTAGACTACTTAAATTCCTATTTTTATCTATTTCCAAAGCCAATGGGGCACAAAGATCACACAGGAAAATATTCTCTCAAATTTTTTGGCAGCTCATCTTCAAATTGTAGTGACTTAAGACACAAAATTTGTATTCTCTATAATATTTGTTTTTAGTTGCAGTTCCACACATTCTAACATCAGCTTTCTATCTTCATGGGACCTATCAGTATTTTTACTTTAATTTTTAAAACCCAAAAATATTCACCTATAGTTTATTAAAAATATTGCATCTTTTAGAGAGTAATAATGTTGAGGAAATCTTGGAGAATAACTTAAGCCAGGGATTTTTTTACATAATGTTCTAAAACATATAATGTCAATAATGCCTCTTCACTTATTTGAAATGTAAGATTTATGGCAGCAAATTTGAAAACAAAGTAAAATTTAAGACAAAATTTTAAGAAGAAATTGTATTTGAAGTGCAGCTTATTTCATATCTTTAAAAGTTACTGAGTGCCTTTCATCTCCCTTTTTTCTAAAACAAGAACTACTATAAATAATTAAGCAAAGCAACTGTAAGTGATCACAGGTGAAGCTAAAATCAAAGATCATCTTTGTGCTAACACAATATTTTGGTTGAGAAAAAGATTTAAAATGAATTGGTTACTGTTTCAAGAAAGAGATGTGTACAAAGTAATGCAGTATTAAAAGAGAATGATCCACCCAAATTCACATTAGAGAGTGACACTGATCTTATTTAAAATAATAACATTAAGCACAAGAAGTGGTTCTTGTTTGACCCTTGAATGTTTGAGTGGCTGACTTCACCTGATCTTTTGAACTGTAGGTAATGTAGAGAAATAGATACTTGTAGGTATGTTTTATTTCACCTCAAATTAAATGTCTAATCTTTGTCAGATTAACTGTACACTATTAAAAAAAAAAAAAAAAAAAAACATACAAAGAAAAATAACACCTTTATTTTCTCCACTAATTACAAATGCATGTGCAGGGAGCTCACTTAGCAGTCATTGTCTACATTGTGAGTGGAGAAATATAACTAACAAGATAGAATAATTCAGATGAAGTTAAGTGGAGAACATAAGATATACAAAACCTACGAAAGATTGGGAAACTGGGAGCCTGTCTCCTTAGAATATCCTAACTTGAAAATTAAAAAAAAAAAATAAAAAAAATAAAAAGAAAAAAAAAGAAAAAAGAAAAAAGAGAGAGAGAGATTGAGAGCCACAGTAATTATTAGTATTTGAATAAAAAATCAGAATCATAGAAGCATAGAATCATAGAATCACTCCATCATTGAATCATTGGATCATTGAATCACAAGGTTGGAAAGGACATGTAAGATCATCTAGTCCAACCGTCCTCCCATTACCATTGCTATCACAAGCTACTAAACCATATCTGGAAGCTCCTCATCCAGATGCCTCTTGAACACTGCCAGGGACAGCCACTCCACCACCTCCCTGGGCAGCCATTCTAGTGCCTGACCAGTCTCTGAGAGAAAAAGTTCTTTCTTATATCTAATCTAAACCTCCTCTGGTACAACTTGCAACCATTTCCTTGGGTCCTGTTTGTTGCCTGGCAGAAGAGGCCAAACCTCCTCATCACAATGTCCCTTCAGGAGTTTGTAGAGTGTAATGAGGTCTCCCCTGAGCCTCCTGTTCTCAAGAATGAACAATCTCAGCTCCCTCAGCTGCTCCTCATAAGACTTGTGCTCCTGACTCCTCGCCAGTTCTGTTGCCCTTCTCTGGACACGTTCCAGGGTCTCAATGTCTTTCTTGTAGTGAGGTGACCAAAACTGAACACAATACTCAAGGTGCGGCCTCAACAGTGTTGAGTCCAGGGGGATGTTTACCTCCCTGATCCTGATGGCCACACTATTTCTAATGCAGGCCAGAATGCCACTGGTCTTCTTGGCCACCTGGGCACACTGTCAGCTCATGTTCAGCCAAGCATCAACCAAGACTGCCAGGTCGCGTTCCTCTTCACAGTAATCCAGCCCATCCAGATACAAATTGCAGTACTTCTAAAAAGATACGGAGAGCAGTAGGAGATTTAAGCAACAGTACACTAATTTAACACTGAATAAATCTCTCAGAGTGAGTAAAATGTCATTTTAAATTTACGAAGTTGTACTCAAAACAGTAGATTAAGAATATTCCATACACTGATTCACATAACATAATTGATGTTTGCAGAAAGTATACTTACATTGATTTCAGCAAATGCATTTGTAAACTGCATGTAAGAACACTCAGTGGGACACAGTTTGCTAGAGAACTGAGTTCTTTCATTAATTACCTGTTTTCTTTTGTTTTCCTTTCCTGTTAGAAAGATACTATCTTTCTCAGTGTCTCTATTTCTATCTGGAAGTTATCTCCATGATAGCTGCATAGCCCAGGATAATAAAGAAGCACTGATTTACAGCATAGTGCTGGTATTTAAAAAAAAAAAAAAAAAAAAAAAAAATTAAAAAAATCATATTCAAAACTGCAATTCTCTTCAACATACCTCACGTTGTTGAAACTGTATGTATACAGAAGTTATTCAACAGTAATTCGGGACACAAAGGATAATTGGACTAGCTGTAGAAAATGCTATTTTAATTTATGAAGTCTGACTCTAGATACTTGAGAATTTAAATATATAAAAAAATGCTGGAATGAAATTCCTTGCTTAGACATTAAGTATTTGCTGATTTGTTCATCTTTAAATTTGGTCAGTCATTATTGACTAGCCTGATTACCATAATGAACAATAAGTGGGCTGGGTTCATTCATACATGTGACTGTATGGTTTTAGGTCCATTAAAGATTGCTTAGAAACTCTTGTGGCTTCCTGGTGCTGATCATGCAGTCTGTGGGCTTTCATAACAGTTTTCACATTAGTTAGCCCCATACCTTACCTTGTTCTAAACATTATCAGTGAACCAAGCTGCTCAGAAATAATGTGTTTTACCTAAGACTCGGTGTTTAAAGATAGATATTTATTGTTAACATAATTGAAATCTTAGCAGTCTAATCAAAGAAGCATTATTAGTTAGATCAATTACAGAAAAAGGAAGAACACTACCATAGATAAAAAAGCCTGAATAAATGATCATGCTTTATAGTTGAGAGGTCTACAGTGTTAGTCTGCATCCATCTCTCACCATCTAATAACCGTTCTCTTTATGTCATGTCCGTGGTCCCCACTTCTCAAAATCTCTGCTATTGCATCAGGTCTCTATATGATCTATGATCATTATGTTGGATTATAAAATATTGCTGTTACTGTTTAAAAATAAACAAAAGCAAACCAAATCAGCTATAGCTCAACCACAATTCCAACACTCTAAAGTAAGATATTCTTCAGTTTCTGAAGACACATACCCATGTTAAATTAGCAAGACCTGCTAACACAGAACAGTGCCAGTCTAATAAGTCTACAAGTCTTCCATTTGTTAGGCTTTTTACATTGTTGAGTTCTTTCTGTACAAATATACCCTCTTTATAAAATTAACTTGATTACATTTTTCTTTTAAGCATAAAAGTGTGAAATGTAAAATTTAACTGTCACACCTGTTAATTTTCCTTTTTTATGCTTTGTGAAACAGTTGTTTCAGTTTTGTCTCTCTCCTGTTCCTCACGTCAAAGAGTTTCCCTCCTTAGAAATACTACAAATAATTCTTAGATAGGTGGGCTAGTTAAACTCAAGCATACTGTATGGGTTGCAGATAATGACATTCAGAGAATAACTTTATAATCATGCCTAAATGACTGATCAGGGAATATATGCAGAAGGAACTGATTAAATAATGAAAGCTATCCTTCAGCTAGTATAGTTAGCAAAACTGAATTAGTTTTAAGTCATTCTTTTGAGTTCAGCAAAAATGTTGGTCTAGAGACCTTGCATCAAAAACCACCATGCTTTTTGGGTTCTCTGAAGTCCATTTATTTTGTTATGGTTTTGAGTTGCTTGCAAACTTTTAACTATAACGAGGATAAATTCTTATTGCTCTAAATAAGGGCTTGAGTAGACTTTTTAATTGGTATAATGATTGAATTTCCATCCTCAGATACACAAACAAGTTTAAAAAATAAAAAATAAAAAAATAAAAAATAAAAATGAAAATAAAAAACAGACATCTGATGTCTGTAAGACATATTTTGAGTACTTGATTCTCCACATAATAATTAATTGATTTTTATATAATGGCCAAGTGACTAGTTTCTATCTTGCATTCCTCTTTGTTTATTTGGTTGGTTTGTTTTGTTGTTGTTGTTATTTTTTCTAACCTAAAAGGAGCCTGAGTTATTGGAAGTCAGTTAAAAAACAAAGCTATTATCAGGTGTTGTCAACATAGGTTTACTGAGGAATAGCCCTGCCTTAGTCATTTAATCTTCTTCTATAATAATGTCATCTGCTTGATGGATAAAGGGAAGGTGCCACACATGCTCTTCCTGAATTTCATAAAAATTTTGAAACTGTACCTCCCATTATCCTTCCAGACAAATAGTCCAGCTGTGAGATAAACAGATTCATGCTACGCTGGGTGATGAACTGGCTTGACCATAGATCTCAAAACATTGTAGTAAATGGGGCTACATCTGGATAGTTGCCAGTCAGTATTGGCAATCCACATGTCTCAGTTCTAGGGGTAATCTTTTTCAATATTTTTGTCAATTATCGGAATGTAGGAATGGAGTGTTTCCTTAGAAATTTCAGTGATGAAACTCAACTAAGAGGTTCTTTAGATTCCTTGGAATGATGAGAAGCCTTATAGAGAGATTTAAATAGATTGAAACACTTGGTGATTAGCCACAGGGCAATAAAAAGTTCAAGAAAGTAATATGCCAGATTCTGCACCTGGGATGGAGTAATGCTGGACAGAGGTACAGACTGAAAGAAGAGGGGCTGGAAAGCAGTTCAGCAGAAAGGTATCTGAGGTAGCAGACTCAACATGAGCCATCAGTGTGCCCTGGCAGCCAAGTGGGCAAATCATATTTTATAATTCATTAAGCATAGCATAACGAGGAGGTAAAAAAATTAAAAAAAAAATTAAAAAAAAATCCTGCTATATTTAGCATTGAAGTGTCCTTTCTGTGAGTATTGTGTGCAGTTCTGGTCTCCATGTTGCAATTTCAAATTAATGTCCTTGAAAGCAGCCAGAGAATATTAGGTAACATTTCTTCACAGTGAGGATGGTCAGACATTGGAATGGGCTTCCTAGAGAGATGTTCGATTCCCTGTGCCTGTTACAGTTCAAGAGATGCTTGGACAATGCTCTTAATAATATGCTTTTACTTCTGTTTATCTCTGAAGAGATTAAGTTGTTAACTATGACTTTCAAAGGTCCCATCTGCCTGAATTATTCTATGCTATGCTATGCTATGCTATGCTATGCTATGCTATGCTATGCTATGCTATGCTATGCTATGCTATGCTATGCTATGCTATGCTATGCTATACTAAATAGGGGCTTCAAACCCATGAGGAATTTGTCAATGGAAAATTAGAAAAGGGCTAATCTTTGCAAGACAGTAACTGAATTCTGAAGTCCTTGCAGATTAAAAATATATATATATATATGCCTTAGAGAGAAGCAATTGGTAATGCTCAACTTTGGTTCTGAAGAAAAGTCTACTCCAGAATATGAGAGTTAGTGTATCTTACAATTAGTTATACAGAAAGTATAAAACAGTGTAAATGGAGCATGCAGCTTTTCTTGTTTTTTAAACACATTTTAACATATTTATTTATTCTTTATTTTATTTTATTTTATTTTATTTTATTTTATTTTATTTTATTTTATTTTATTTTATTTTATTTTATTTTATTTTATTTTATTTTATTTAAAGAAAGTTATTACATAAAGTTTGAAGAAAAGAGGAGAAGCTATTCAGGAGACTGAAGAAAGCCAGCTTCATTTCCTTATCATTTTCTTCATTTCCTTTCCTTTCATCTTCCATGCCTTCTTTCTCTGTGAATTTGCATTCCATGTAATACAACAGACAATCTGTCTTATTTCAGAATAGGATAAAGATATTCCAAACTGTACAAGTCTCAAAATCATATCTACTTTTTTTTCTTTTTTTTTTTTTGTGTGTGTGTGTGTGTGAAAGTAATATATTATACATTTCAATTTATTTATTTAAAGTATGATGCCTTCCAAAGCATGATTCTCTCTCTCTCTCTTTTTTTTTAAACTCTATATTATTCTCTAAATGGAAAGTGTTCAGAACAAAACTAATATATTTGAGAATGTTGCAAATTATTTTCTTATATATTACAAAACAGCATGTTAAGTCTGATTCTTGTGAGAATGAATTTTCAGAAGAAAATCTTCTGGATTTTTTGTTGTTGCTTCTCATATTTATCATTAGATAGAACAAAGAATGACTCACACTTACCAGAATACCTAAAAAGAAGAAGAAAAAAAGTATAAAATAAAAATCTGATGGTTTTCTGAAATCTGTAAAATATTTTCAAAACTGAAACAGAAAGAATCTTTAGAGATTTTGTTCAGTTCAGAGAGAGAAATACAACTGAAAGTGAGTCAAATACTTTATCAACAAAAAGTATTGTTTGCACGAAAGACCAGTCTAAAAATAGTATGTGCCCTATTTCAGAAGCAAAGGTTAAACTCACAAAGTAAATCAAACATCAAAAGGCCAAAATGCTAGAGACGGATATTCATTGCTTATGGTGATATCTGTAAGAGGCAGAGAGAAAGAAATCCTCACCTCTAAGAGAGCTATGAATTTTATTTCTGTCCACCACTACAGTGAATCTTGGTTTTTATATGGATGGACTTCCCTCTGCACCAGAAATGTAAATATTGATAAAGGTGAAGCACAATGAGAAAAGAATGACTTGGAAGGCATAAAATCAATTTGAGTTTTGAAACATGATTCAGAGCTTTGTCTTCAGCATGAGAGCACCTGCTTGCTATCCAAACTGATAATCATTTTCACGGTGTCCAGCTGAACTGTAGAAGCATATGCTTAGAATATGGCAGAACTGAATAGTCAACAAAGAACTGTGAAATTATTTTCCTGTATTTTAGAAATGTCTTTAGATATTGATTTTAGAACTAAAGTAAAACAAAATATACAATCGTAGAATCAAAGAATCATAGAATCATAGAATTGTTCAGGTTGTAAAATACCTTCAAGACCATCAAGTCCAGCCACAACCTAACCATACTATCCTAACTCTAGCAACTCATCACTAAATCATGATATTATAAGAAAGCAATAGGGTTTCTCCTCAGCCTCCTCTTTCCTAAACAGCCCCAGTTCCTGTAGTTGCTTCTTATAGGCCTAGGGGGAGGATTACTTCCCTGGTCTTGCTCACCACGCAGTTCCTGATACAAGGCAGAATAAACACTGCAAAATACTGTATTGTTCTTGGTGGACTAACAGCTTTCCTAATTTTTCTCTTTCTTTCTACTTTTCCTTTTCTTCTTCTTTTATATTCTTAAAGTTTCTCACAATCTCAGAGAAATCACAGTGTGTCCATAAATATGCATAGGAGTCCTTTGATAACAAAAATAATTTAATCTAGAGACATAGTTACAAAAAATTATCTGTGTCTTTTTAAAATTGATTAGACTTGCTTGTCAGGTTAAATTCTGAGGTATTGTACACACAATTCTACAGACACTTGATTGTTAGTATTACAGGTTTCAGTGCTTGAATGTAGTCAAAAATCCAAAGTGGATTCATGACTTCCTGTCAGCTAAGACCAGTATATTAACAAATTTATATTACCTATGTGTGGTTCAAATGAATTGGGGTCTTCTGCTGAGGTAGCTTTGAAAGTTTATATCATTTATTGAGTCACGATTGTCCACATTGAGATAATTATAGAAATTCCTGAAAATAGTTTTTGAAAATTTAGACAACTTAAAATGAAACATCTGCATCTAAGCTGCTTTGATCTAACTCCTCAAATGCAAGTGCTAATACTTCTGTAAGCAAGGCAGTTGAATTATGTGAGTCCAGGTTTGTGGAGAAAGATATGATATTTTATTAGACAGCTGTCAGGAGAGGAAACAGACATTTGAATATAGCATTTCTTATTCATTCTTGGTGTTTGTCTTTCTGTCATGTAGATCTTCTCTCAGTCTGAACAAAGAAGTGGAAGAACATTTGTTATTCTGTCATACAGAGGCACCTGGACAGGCTAGAGAAATGGGCTGACGGCAAACTCATGGCAGCTCAACACATAGAAGAACAAGTGTATTGGAGAGAAAAAGCCACTGTGCACCATGACAGGATTCACCTGTATGGAAAGAAGCTTGGCAGAAAAGGAACTGGTGATCATCAGCTGAAAATAAGCCAGCAACATGCCCTTGTTGTAAAGAAAGCTAAAGATATTTTTGAGTGCGCTAGGCAAAGTACTACCAGCAAGTCAATAAAAATGATCCTTCCTCTTTATTCAGTGTTGCTGAAGCCATGCCTGGAGTTCTGTCTGCTTCTGGGCTTCCCAGTACAAAAGATCCTGGACACAATGATAAGAGTCCATGTGCAGACAGGACAGCTAAGGGCCAAGAAGGTATCAAGGAACTGAAGCACCTCACCTGTGAGGAGAGGCTGGGAGAGTTGGGAGTGTTCAGCCCCAAGAAGAGGTTTACGGGGGATTTTGTCAATGTGTGCCGGTACCTTGAGTAAAAGTGTAAAGAACAGGCTTACTTCAAGGATGTCAAGTGACAAAACAGGAGGAAATGGGTGTAAACTGAAACACAAGAGGTTCTGTCCAGAAATCAGGAAAAACTTCTTTGCTTTATGAGTAGCTGATCACACATTACCCAGAAAAGTTGTGGAATCTTCTCCTTGAAAATCTTGAAACTTGGTCTCAGGCAGCCTGCTCTGGGTGTCCCTGCTTGAGCAGGGATTGAACCAGATGACCTCCAAAGCCCCCTTCTAGCCTCATGTATTCTGTGATTCTCTGAATTAAGATCAAAATAAATGGAGAACACTGTCATCCACTTTCAGACAGCACATGAGTTTATGTAAATTTGCTATAAAATATTGCTGTGGGTAGCACAAAATGGATTTAGGGTTTGAATGTAGTCATAAAGAAAAACAAGTGTCATTTCATTATTAAAATTTCACCCTTGAAATATATCTGTTCATCACCTCATCTCAAAATTCTGTCATCTGTGTTCATTGAAATGGACAGTAATTAAATTCTCTGTAAATTCTTCCTCTCATCTTTATTTATTTATTTATTTGTTTGTTTCATTTTTAACTTTAATGTGCAGAATAAATATATATATGTATATATATATTCATGTAAATTTCTGGAAGACAAAATGCTGATATAATTCACGTAGTTCCAGAAGAAAACCATAATGATATTGCTGGATTTTAATTAAAACTTATTATTTCAGAGTTCAACATAGGAAGATTATAACTGTAATGCTATCTGTTCTCATTAGGAGCCTTTCATATGAAGCAGATATCATAAGTTTCACTTTTGTATTATATATATATTAAGTTAATGTGATCCACGACTATACACAGAACAGAAACTGGAACAACATCAATCAGTATAACACAATTTCTTAAGAAAATTGTAAGAAAAAACAGAATAGAAGTATTAGAATCTCAAGACATTCTTATTATTCTAAAGTGGGGGGGGGAAAAAAAAAAAAAAAAAAAGATTGTATTGGGTCAAATATATATATCGTCCAATCCTAAAGTGAATAACTCTCTCAGTATGTCAAGCACTTTCAATAATAAAATACTCTTTTGCAGTGAAATGTATATATATATATATTTTACGATACTTGGGCATGATGTAAACATCCATTCTCTCATTTTACAAAATCATAGAATCATTTGAGTTGGAAGGGTCATGTAGTCCAAGTACCGTGAAGTGAAGAGGGACACCTACAGATAGACTGTGTTGCTCAGAGCCCTTTTCAGCTTGACCTTGAATGTATTCAAGGCTGGGGCATCCGCCACATCTCTGGGCAACTTGCTCCAGTGCCTTAATTGAGAAAACATCAGTATTTCCACTGCCTTGATTTGGAAAGAGATCTGCATGCTAAAGGGATACACTTAGGTCCTCTGAGAAATTCATGGGCTAAGTTAACTTCTTCATGATTCCATATTAGCTGCTAATATTTTATTTATTTTAATATTCTCAACGAAATACAGCAAGAAGATTCTACACTTGTTAATACATTGGTATTAGTAATAAATCATAAGAGACTTTAGCATACTTCATTTTTAATAAATGCAGAATTGTCTTCCGGAGTTCTGAAAATAAGTTATTCTAAAATATTTTACTAAATTTAGTAATTCACTAAATTAATAAAATTCAATAACTAATACTGCATTATGCTTATAAAAGGCATATACCTAGTTTTGTTACATGCAGTTGTACTCATCACTGGTGTGAATTATATCAGCATGGATTTAATAATGACAGACATAGAGCTTTGATGGTGATTTTTCATTCTTTAATACCTTAGTGGAATAAAATGTAATGGAAATTTCTGTAATTTTTAAATGCATGTAATTGTTATGATCCATATTTGATGATTTCAAGTAAATATTATGTAATGGTATTGGAACTTTTTGTAGTCATTTTGTTCATCTTGCATTGCTGAAGTGATAACATGAACTCTCGCTAACATTACTTGGTGTTTCTGACCACTAGAATACCTTTTGAAGGTATTTTACCTTTTGAAACAGAATTGTTTATATTTCCTAGACAAGATGGCTCCATGCTGATTTTGTTTGTTTGTTTTTTTGTTTGTTTGTAGCTGTAGTTTTTCTTATAAACATTAAGCCAGGTATCATGTCATGTCTGGAGGGAATATGCTCTGCGTGCATTGTTTATTAATTATAAATATCTCCATTGACAACAGAGAAAGCCTGACATGGTAACACTACTCAAATTAGAAGCAACATAAAAATTTGTAAAACTAGATTGGATTAAGTCAAATGTAAAGTGTCAAAGAAATACAATTATTATTTTTTATATAGTGGATGCATATTAGATGAAGAATCAAAGCCATTAGAATTTCCTGAGACTGTGACAGAAGTGCTAAACTGAATTAATTTAGTTAGAATTAGAACTGAGGACAAATAGTTACTATATTTCAGTACTTATTTGAGGCTTATTTGAGTGTTAAACTGTTAAAGTTACTATTTTAAAGTTCAGACTGACTCTGAATTATTTAGGAAGATAAATTTTCTTGGAAGTGTTATTTACACCTTTGTATTCTGTATTAATATTACACTTCAGAACAACCAACTGGTACTTAGAAGTAATAAGTAAACAAATCAAACTTCAAAAATGAAAATAATAATAAAAAATAGTAACCTTAAATTTCAACTAAACATTCTTAAAATTTGATAGCTTATAAAATATCAGTATTAATTATCAATATTAATTATCAGTATTTGTAAAGGAAGCTTATACGTATTTATTTTGGTAATTTGACATCTTGAACAAGAAAATCTATCTTGTAGAAAAAGAACCTCAAAGAGACACTATCTTTCATGTTATTTATCCTTATCAGTTCTTCTTAAGATCTTTCAGTTCTGTAAAATCATCTTTAGTATCAATTTCTTGATTTTCTTTTGTTCCATTTGCAGATATAGCTTGTACATCTATAATCAAGAGCAGATATTTCTACATTGTCAAAAGAGAGATTGTGAGAGTTGGCCTTCTTTATTCTGATGATGAGAAGAAATGGATAGCCTTTTACAACTGCTTCAAGAAAAGTTTAAAAGATGAGTAAGTGTTCTCACTTCCTCAATGACCAAAAACAATGGTCACTGATTGTGGATTGAGAGTTTCAAGCTGGACTTTTGAAGTCTTTTGTAAGTTGAATAGTGCAGAACTGGAGATATGTGCCTGATCCACAGATGACCACTCAAAATTCATATCCTATGTCTGACACCACTGTCTAAGCAGTTCTTACCTCCTGCAGGTTTATCTTCATGGCCACCACTATGGGGGTCCTGTTCCAGCGCCAAGTCACTTTCTTTGTGAAGAACCTTTTTCTAACACCCAAAATGACCATCCTCTAATGCAGTTTCATGTTGTTTCTTTGTATTCTACGTCTGTCGCCAGAGAAATCAGAACCTGCCCCTCTGTTCTATTCATGAGGAAATTAAGCTGTCATGTAAGCTGCCTCCCCTCAGTCTCCTCTTTTCTTGGCTGAACAATCCAAGTGACTCATACATCTTCCTCTCTAGAAACTTCACCATCTTTGTTGCCATATGTTTATGGAATCCTCATCCTTGGAGACTTCTAGGTTTTACCACCAATGATATGGAGTGACATACAGGCAGAAGAAAGTAAGATGTAGGTGAGAATGATCTATGTTCTTTCAGTAACTCTAAACAGATCACATTATCTGGACCAAGCTGAGCTGCATGAAGTATAATTCTTTTTGTTCTATAAAGCATGATCACACTATCTTGTCAGCTTTTGAACCCTCAAGATGTTATGTTGCAGCATCATAATGCATCTCTTCAAGATAAGTAACTCATATGCTGGTCATCATGTAGCAGAGACATTGTAATTGTACCTTCTGCACCTCCCACACATTACATCAAGAACTTCAACTGGAACACAAACTAGATATCATCAAAATCTATCAACATAAGAACAACAGATGCGCCCCATTATACTTTTAGTTCGAGTGATTTAAAGTGATTGTATTTCAGTTACTTTAGACGGGATCAGTTTTCATTTGAGTAGATGGAAGATGTAGTGAAAGAACAAGGGGTAAAGGCTCAAAATTAAAAGTGGAGTCACTAAAACAGGTTGCCCAGAGAAGCTGTGGATGCACCATCCTTGGAAATGTTCAAGGCCAGATTGGATGGGGATTTGAGCAACCCGGTCTAGTGGGAGGTTTCCCTGTCCCTGGTTGGAACTAGCTAAACTTTATTGTATGTTGCCCAGAGAGGTGGTGAATGTCCCTGGAGACATTCAAAGTCAGACTGGATAGAGCTCTAAGCAACATGATCTAGCATGTTCATACTTGTTCATTGCAGAGGAGTTGAACAAGACTTCATATAAGAGCAGGAACCAACAGACCTTGGGAAATGGTTTGAAACTGGAAGAGAGTAGATTTAGACTAGATATTGGGAAGAAGTGATTTGCAGTGACGGTGGTGACACAGTGAAACAAGTTGCCTAGTGAGATGCTCCTCCCTGGAGGCATGCAAGTCAAGGCTGGGTGGAACTTGGAGTGACTTCCTCTGGAGGGAGGTGTCCCTGCCTGTAGCAGAGAGGTTGGAACTAGATGATCTTAAAGGTCCCTTCCAACACAAACCAGTCTATGAATCTATGATTCTATGATATTGAAAGAATATAAAAAAGACTTTGATGCCTACACCCTGAATATAATAGGCAACTCAGCGGTCAAATTCATTTATTTATTTATTTAATTTTGGAAGCAAAATTGCAGATGGCAGTCTGACTAGACTGAATTTGATTCATGTAAGCTGTAAAAAGCATTTAAGGCTGCACACAGAAAGCAAATACTTACCTATTAGCAGAATAAATTAACTAAAGAGAAGTGTGAGGCAGAGTTATAAACTAATGAGAATGGCCCTAAAAATATAAATTTCAATTAACTTGATGGCTTGGCAAGTGAAATCTACTGGGAAAGATTTCTGAGTTCAGAAGAAGCCTCAGAAACTCCTAAAAGAGATTTCTTCTTCTTCTTCTTCTTCTTCTTCTTCTTCTTCTTCTTCTTCTTCTTCTTCTTCTTCTTCTTCTTCTTCTTCTTCTACTTCTTCTTCTTCTTCTTCTTCTACTTCTTCTTCCTCTTCTTCTTCTTCTTCTTCTTCTTCTTCTTCTTCTTATTCTTATTCTTATTCTTATTCTTATTCTTATTCTTATTCTTATTCTTATTCTTATTCTTATTCTTATTCTTATTCTTATTCTTATTATTTAAGTTTTGGACACAGGTTGTCCTTACATTTTCCATACAGAAGTAAGTAAAAATAAAAGAAACTATTATGACTATACTGGGAGATCTTTATTACTAATGTAAGAACTTGAATAGGAATAATTCAAAAGTGGATCCTGGATACACTGGTAAGTAATACAGAAATCCTAGATATAAGAATGCCAAGGTAATGGCATGAATTAAGGTGCAACTATCAAACAGCATAACTGGAAATATAATGCCTCTATAAGTATACTGAAGAGGAGATATTTAGAAGTCTAAATTTATTATTGCATGGGAACTCCGCATCTTAATACTCTACATCTTTTTTTAGATTAAAAGTGTTAATTTTGAAAGGTATTAAAGAAATTACATTTGCAGTGAACTGTAAGGAAAGAACAGCCTAGAGTATGTGTGTGTACGTCAATAGAAACATCAGGTGGGAATTTCTTAGAAGAAAAATCATTTGAAATTTACTGTAGAAGTTATGAGAGATTTTCATCATTGTAGTAATTAAGAAACTAGTAGAAGTAAGAAGTGATTATTGCGTTCTTGAGAACTGAAGAGGTATTAGAATAATAAAGAGCACGATATGTATCCATGGAAAGGGTGAAGAAAGGTTTTAGAGATCTATGACGCAAGACTTGCTTTGATTTGGAGAGAGATAGTAGGAGAAAATATTAAACAATTAACTTACAAGCACCTAGGTAATCATAAAGAGATAAAAGCCATCTGTTATGGTTTTGTGAAGAATAGATTGTATCAAAATAGATTTCTGTATTTGACAGGGTAACTGGTATATTGGGTACATGGAACAAGTAAATCTGACACATTAACTATTAAGATTTTTAATACATGTTCTCAGATTTTCATAAGTAAACTAGAAAATATAGTTTGGGTAGAATTATAGAAATATTATTAAAAAACTAGTAGGGCACAAAATTAAATTATCACTCAGAAAAAAAATAAAAAACTGTCTCTCAATTTCAAAAGTTAATTTAACTACAATATATCCTTGTTTTACTAATATATATTGTGCCTTAGTCAACTCAATGCTGGTCTCTCATGTAAATGTACACATACTATAAAATGCACAGTGGACCCTTTAGCCAGTATGTCATGGTTATTTACCTGACCTTAGGTTAGTTTGCTTTCTTCCTGTTTTTATTTTATTTTATTTTATTTTACTTTATTTTACCTTTTAATTTAATTTAATTTAATTTTATTTTATTTTATTTTACTCGTTTTTTTGTTTGTTTTTGTTTTGCTTTGTTTTGTTTCTTTTCTTTTTGTCCACTAATATGCAATACCAGAAACAATCTTTCCTTCAAGGAGAAAACAAACGAATGAATAAACAAGCCAGGTACATACCTAATGAATTTCACTTATTTGAGACTTCAAGTTTTAATGATTAATTTTAAATAAAATATCTGTATGTTCTAATAGTAAAATAAATGAGCTATTCTACATTCATTGGCAACATATAAGGCACTGGTTCAGGATGATGTGCAGATATTTCCTTGTTTTTCATTTAAAGGATAATCCATTTCTATCAGTGATATATTGATGTTTTCTCTGTTCCATACCAGGTACATTACTGACTGTTCTCATAGATGTAGAACTCATGTTCATTCATTCCATGAACTTTTCAGCTATTTTACAGTTATTTGTACTGCGACAAGAATACCTGTCAGAAATGTTTTGTTCTTTTATTTATCTTAGATCTAGTTGGTATTATGGCATTATTTAGGTTTTTTGCTGTTTTGCCTTTTCTTCCTGACAGTCATCAAAGAGTTCAACTCCCCAGTTCCAGCATGTTCCAGGTGTCTTTAAAAAGTTTGATAGAGTCAAAACAGATAGATGATGTGACTCTAGTCTTGGCTCACCACCTCTTTTGCTTCTCTGCACACCTGGAAATATCAGCTTCTCACCGAGCTTTTGTTTTGAGTGGGGGAAGGAAGGATGCTGCAACTTCTTTTCCTCTGAATTTCCCTCCTGATAAAAAGTTTTTCCCCTGAAAAAAGTAGCCGGTACCATTCAGGTTGCTTTCATGACTAGAGACATTCCTTAGTTAACTGATGTGACAGGAGACCTACAGAAAAGTACAGTTCTTGACCAGGAGCAGAGCACAGATGTGCTCCATAAGCAGGGTGGGTGCCTTCAGATGACCACTGTGAGGTGATCAGACCAAGGCTCTTGCACTCACTGAAACCAAAGAAAGAATTTATACTGCAGAGCATTTTACAAATATGACAGACCACCGCTGAACTCTCTTTTTTATCTGCATGTTCACCCTTCAATTCAAGTCAATTGCCTGAGCCAGTTGAACCTGCAATACATCTAGGGAAAAAGAACTGTAACTGATTTTTCTCTGCCTTTTTTTCTCCCTTTCTTTCCTCTAAGCTTTAAATATATAACAATACATACAGTGGGATAAAAGTAGAGGAGTTTGGAACTCTAGAACTAAATCAGTTTACGATGGAGATAAGTACAAATGGGATACTTCAGGGGAAATGTATTCTGATTTCTTTCTTTGTCTCTGTCTCTCTCATGTATTTATTATTGTTATTTTATAAATTAATTAATTTATTTTCAAATTGGTAAACAAACAAAGGAAAGCTGCCTATGTGGATTGCCCATTTGGACTGGAGAAGAAAACTGGAGACAGTTGAGTCACCTACTTTAACACTGTGCAAACTTCAAAACCAGTTAACAAAAAAACTACTTTGCTGTTACTCTGTATGTTATTGTAGCTGTTCTTGAAGGAATAGGAATAAAAAGAGATATATATTTTCAGCACTGTCATCTCCTGCTTGCAATGAGTAATTTAAATTGACTTTTTTTTTTTTTTTTTTTTTTTTTCCCTATGGGAAACCTAACTGGAAGATAATTTGGTTTATACATTTGTGCTTCTTTGGTTTATACATTTGTGCTTCTTTGGCTTATACATTTGTGCTTCTTTAACTTCAGCCTGGATGGGTGTATATAATACTTAGCAGGAATATTTTCTGTTTTTACCAGCAGGCAGAAGTTGTTTATGAAATTTCATTTTCAAGTCTGATTAGAAGTTAAACTTTTTAGAATTAAGGAAAAAACAAACAAACAAACAAACAGTTAAGAGTGAACTGCAGGTAATATTAATGTTCTCATTTTGGAATCACAGCTCTTCACCAAATGCTACTGTTCCTGCTCACAGCAGGCTGACAGACCAGATACAGAGAGAATAATAAAGTTGTTGTGTATGTTTATGACCAGTACATAAGGCAGGTGAACTGAATAGAAAGAGAAAATTATACGCCACTAATCCCCAAGAGAAATGCCAGTAAAGATATAAGCTGTGAGAAAATTGGTTCTTTACTATAGAAAATTTAGGCATATAATGTACCTGTTCTCAGTGCAGTACTTCGGCAAGAATCACATATACTGTATCTATAGTATTTTGTAATACCTAAAGCAGTGGATCTATTCTCTCTCTCTTTTGCTCTCTCCATATATATTGACACATTAATTTTTATTTCTGCAGTGTATCTTAAGTTTTCCTTGTGACATTCTGTTGTTTAAAATTTCTTAAGTAGCATGCTAAGCAACCAGAAACTAGAAAAGGGGAATAAATCAGTCATAACCTCTAGACAAAATTTCCTCTCTATTTACCGTGATTCATATTGAAAGCAACCTAGACTACATCTCAAGTCTTGAACAATGATAAATATTGTGTCTTTTGATTTCTAGTTGAGAAACTCTCAACTACAGAGCCACATATCTGCAAATATCTGTATCTATAAACCTACTTATCTGTAAATGTATAGATAAATAATTTGTGTTTATGTACATATATGCATGATGTATTTATATGTTTGACTCACAAATTATGTTGTAAGAGACACAGTCTTCTTTCCTGAGATGCATTCTTTTCCAGATTGGTGCTCTCTAGCTAAGCAGGAATGGAAGAATGATTTTCTAGAAGAGTTACTGGAAATATATTTATATTTACATTAGATTCATTTAATTTAAGTTTATTCAATGCTCAAAGCTGAGATATTTACAGATCTGTCATTTTCCAGGAAGTCATAATATCAGTGCTGATCTTCAGTTCAGTTTTATTTAACAGTGAACTATGTGCTATGAGAACTATGAGCTCTCTCCTGCTTGTCACGCTACTGAATGTAGCCCTATAATAAAGCAATTATTTATCATTATCTGAATTAAGATGTGCTTATGATATGCATATATTTTATTGTAACTGGTCTTTTGTCTTATTTAACTGGATTGTGGATACATAGCTAGCAGACTGGAATTCATTTTTCCCAATATCATGATATGTTGATTTGGGTTCTGGAACTTTCTCATGGGGAAAACATCTGAATTCATTTCCATAATTTAATAATGTATTAAAATATGTGAATAAAATATTACAACCCCTCTGTGAACTTAGCTCATATTTGTGAAATAAATAGTTTCCCTGCTGTATGTCAGATTTCCCAGTGCTGTAAGGCCTGTAATAGAAAACAACAGTGTTTATGTTCAATAATGGTTATAGAGGAGGCATTAGAATTAGAAATGTAACGTTTAAGGTTAGTTTAATGAGTTTATGTCTTTCACAATGAAGTCAGGTGGAATTTAATAGCAAAGTACTGAACCAATGGCTGTATAAGTAAGAAGTGTTCAGTTCTCCAGATACCATATTAACTCGCTGGAAATTTTGCTGCCATGTTAGGCTGTCTCTCAGAAGGCATGTATATGGGTATGCTGCCAAATGCTTAGTTTTGTAAGAGTTACTTTAATTGTGCATACCTTTTTTATAAATTTCTTGAGCACTTTAAAAAAAATAAATAAATCTAGAGGATACAACCAGAATTAAATATTTTAAAATATTTTAAAAATTTTCAAACAGAAAAGCATCATCTTTATTGTTAAGTAGTTTATCTTCTGGCAGGCCTACAGTATATGCAATCTTTATTCAGTATGTTTTTCCCTGTACAATGTTCTAGTGTTACACTAGAATCTCCTTTATAATGATATAAAGGTATGTTATATGTTGAATGTATTAAGTTGCAATGGGTTTTATTCTGCCACCAAAGGCTTAAACAAAGTGAATTAAAAAGGTCCACTTTTGTACAACTTATACAGATTTAAGAGGCTTGATCCAGGAGCTCAATATTACCTGACAAAATAAGAAATATAATTACATTTTTCTAGTTATATATATATACATACATATTGGAAAATAACAATTTCCTAAATGTATATAATGCAAAAGTATCGCAAATTTAATCTCACAAGTTTTACAGTGTTGCTGTAATAAAGTTACTCATTTTTAGAGTAGTTAAGCTAACTGCCCTACTAATCTAATAAGTCAAAGTGACCTTATATCAGACAGTAGGTGAAGTATAGTCATTTATAATTTTGTGTATAAATATAAACTCTTTACAGTTTTAATAAACCACGTAAATCACATACTTGTAGAAATAAACTTAGTTTTTCATGATTTCAACTAAAAGATCATCCAACTTCTGATCTGCACCATGTAAAATATGTAGTCATGAAGTACTTTATTAAAAAAAAAAAAAAATCAAAAATACAATACTGATAATATAGCGTCCTTCTCTTGTTTTGAGATACATTTTTTTCAGTAATAAAATATCCAAGTCGTATTGTAAGAGTACATGGAAGGTCTGAGCACCTGCTTTAGTTATCAGATGGAGAACATTTTCTAAAAACAAAACAAAACAAAACAAAACAAACAAAAAAAAACAACCAACCAACCAAACAAAAAAAAAAAACAAACCCTGAATAATAGGTAAAGGAGGAGTGTCACGGGTTACTTAGATTTACCTATGCCCGTGACAGGGGAAGCCACCCCGTGGGCCCCCCTCCCGGGGCCCGGAAAGGAGGGGGAAAAAAGGAGTGGGATAAAACAGCGACAATCTAAGGAGGAAAAACTTATTTTACTAAATATGATGCCGAAATACAAGATAACACAATATAATATAATTGAGGCTAACAAATTGAACGAAACAGAGAGAGAGAGTCCCCGAAAACCGAGAGGCCTACTGTGAGCTCTAGGCGACACGGCTGGAACGCTTCCCACTCTCCGAGAAGTTCGAGAGAAGAAGGAGGGCACTCCAGCCTGGGAACGAGATTATACAGCGTCCTGGTCCCGTGACTTATCATTAACCCTGTTGTTCTCTGGGATATGTAGTCTTCTTCTGTGGACTGCACATTCAATAGAAGTATCCATACTTTACATGATGTTATGATGTGGAATACTGATACTGATAGCAAAATTACAAAACCATGACATTCCACCCCTTATTCTACATTATTACATCATGGTAAAAATATATATACATATATATACACGTATGTAAAATTATGATAGCTAAACAGTAGAATTACATGTAACATAACTAAATGTACAACTATAATACTATAATAACTAAAATACACTACACATGCAAACATATATACATATAAATACATAAAATTATTGACTGCACTCCCTCAGCATCAAATTCCCTTGTGGTACACACTGAACATCCCCATCCTTCTGCATTACCCACCAAGTGCACCCAGGTCCCTGGGCAAAGACAGTTCCACGGATAGGTTTGCCCTTTCCAGAAGCTGGAAGGACCCAAACAGCTTTTCCCAACATGTTCTTTACATGTACAACAGGGACCTTATCTCCTTCTACAGTGTGTAGGGGGCTAGATTGACTAGGACCATCACGATTGACAGATCCTCTAGTATTCACCAACCAAGTGGCTTCTGCTAGATTCTTCTCCCAGTGCTTAAATGTTCCGCCACCCATTGCTTTCAACATAGTTTTCAACAACCCATTATATCGTTCAATTTTACCAGAAGCTGGTGCATGGTAGGGAATATGATAAATCCACTCAATGCCATGATCTTTGGCCCAAGTATTTATAAGGGAATTTTTAAAATGTGTCCCATTATCAGATTCAATTCTTTCTGGGGTGCCATGTCGCCACAGGACTTGTTTCTCAAGACCTAATATGGTGTTTCGAGCAGTTGCATGGGGTACTGCGTATGTTTCAAGCCACCCAGTGGTTGCCTCTACCATGGTGAGTACATAACACTTACCACTGCGAGATCGTGGCAAGGTGATATAATCAACCTGCCACGCCTCCCCATATTTATACTTTTGCCACCGCCCTTCCTCCCAGAGAGGTTTCATCCTTTTGGCTTGTTTAATTATGGCACATGTTTCACAATCATGAATAATCTGCGCAATAGCGTCCATGGTTAAGTCCACCCCTCGGTCTCTGGCCCACTTATATGTCGCGTCTCTTCCTTGATGACCTGAGGTCTCATGAGCCCATCGAGCTAGAAATAATTCACCCTTATTCTGCCAGTCCAAGTCAATTTGAGCCACTTCAATTTTGGCAGCTTTATCTACCTGATGGTTGTTTTGTTGTTCTTCAGTAGCCCGACTTTTGGGCACATGTGCATCCACATGACGCACCTTTACAACCATATTCTTTGTTCGGGCAGCAATGTCCTTCCATAATTCAGCGGCCCAAACAGATTTACCCTTCCGTTGCCAGTTGTTTTGTTCCCACCTCTGTAACCACCCCCATAAGGCATTTGCCACCATCCATGAGTCAGTATAAAGATACAGCATTGGCCACCTCTCCCGTTCAGCAACATCTAAGGCCAGCTGGACAGCTTTTACCTCTGCAAACTGACTTGATTCTCCCTTACCTTCGGTGGCCTCTGCAACCTGTCGTGTGGGGCTCCACACAGCAGCTTTCCATTTGCGATGCTTCCCTACAATGCGACATGATCCGTCTGTGAATAGGGCATATTTCTTTTCATTTTCTGGTAATTCGTTGTATGGTGGGGCCTCTTTAGCACGTGATACCTCTTCTGCTGGTGATGTTCCAAACCTTTTATCTTCAGGCCAGTCCATGATTACCTCTAGGATTCCTGGACGATTGAGGTTTCCCATTCGCGCTCGCTGTGTAATCAGCGTAATCCACTTGCTCCAGGTGACATCGGTAGCATGATGAGTGGAGGGAACCTGTCCTTTGAACATCCAGTTCAGCACTGGCAGTCGAGGTGCCAAAAGGAGCTGTGTTTCAGTCCCGACTACTTCGGAAGCAGCCCGAACCCCCTCATACGCGGCTAAGATCTCCTTCTCAGTTGGAGTGTAGCACTCTTCAGACCCCTTATATGATCGACTCCAGAATCCCAGGGGTCGGCCTCGGGTCTCTCCTGAGGCTCTTTGCCACAAACTCCAAGTGGGGCCTTTCTCTCCAGCAGCAGTATAGAGGATGTTCTTTACATCCTGTCCAGTCCGTACTGGCCCCAGTGCTACAGCTCGGGCTATCTCTTGTTTAATCTGTTCAAAAGCCTGCTGCTGCTCAGGGCCCCATGCAAAATCGTTCTTCTTCCGCGTCACCTGATAAAGGGGGCTTACAATGAGGCTGTAGTTTGGAATGTGCATCCTCCAAAAGCCTACTGCACCCAGGAAAGATTGTGTCTCTTTCTTGCTAGTTGGTGGAGACATGGCAGTGATTTTGTCGATCACATCTGTTGGGATGTGACGACGTCCATCCTGCCACTTTATACCTAAGAACTGAATTTCCTGGGCAGGTCCTTTTACTTTGCTTCGCTTAATAGCAAAGCCGGCTTGTAGAAGAATTTGGATGATCTGCTCTCCTTTTGTGAAAACTTCTTCTGCTGTATCACCCCACACAACAATGTCATCAATGTACTGCAGGTGTTCAGGAGCACCACCTTGTTCCAGTACAGTTTGGACCAACCCATGGCAAATGGTTGGGCTGTGTTTCCACCCCTGGGGCAAACGGTTCCAAGTATACTGAATGCCCCTCCAGGTGAAGGCAAACTGTGGCTTACATTCTGCAGCCAAAGGAATAGAGAAGAAGGCATTGGCAATGTCAATGGTGGCATACCATTTGGCTGCTTTTGACTCCAGCTCGTACTGGAGTTCCAACATGTCCGGCACAGCAGCGCTCAATGGGGGTGTGACCTCATTCAGGCCACGGTAGTCTACTGTCAGCCTCCATTCTCCACTGGCTTTACGCACTGGCCATATGGGACTGTTAAAAGGTGAGTGAGTTTTACTGATCACTCCCTGATTCTCCAACTGGCGAATCAAATCATGAATGGGGAGCAAGGAATCCCTGTTGGTGCGATACTGCCGTCTGTGCACTGTCTTTGTAGCAATCGGTACCTGCTGCTCTTTTACTCGTAGCAGCCCCACAACAGACGGGTCCTCTGACAGGCCAGGCAAAACAGACAGCTGCTTAATGTTGTCCATATCTACAGCAGCTATCCCAAAGGCCCATCGATACCCCTTAGGATCCTTGAAATGCCCCCTTCTGAGGTAATCAATACCCAGTATACATGGAGCCCCTGGGCCAGTCACAATAGGATGTTTTTGCCAGTCTTTGCCAGTGAGGCTTATTTCAGCCTCCAGCACAGTCAATTCTTGAGAGCCCCCAGTCACTCCAGAAATATGGATTGATTCTGTCCCTTCATGACTGGAGGGCATTAGGGTGCACTGTGCACCGGTATCCACCAGCGCCTTATATTCCTGTGGTTCTGATGTGCCAGGCCATCGAATCCACACAGTCCAATAAACTCTATTATCCCTTTCCCTCCCCTGACTGAGGGCAGGGCCCCTCTATTGGTTACCTGTGATGACTGGAGCAACTCCACTGGTGGTTGGTATGTCTAGTAGTTCTTTCACCCGTGCTCGTAGTGCAGAAGTGGGCTGATCATGCCACTTCCTCATGTCTTCTCCACGGTCACGTAGGTAGCGCCACATGGAAACACGCGGTGCAATCGTACTGTTGTTCTTTGCTCGAGCTGGGAAGCGTGTGCGTTTAACAGCTGAGACTTTTGATGATGCAGGTGAGGAGTAGGACTGGAATACTTTGATCAGATCCTTCATTAGACCTGGTGGCCCGTACGAGGATTGACCTTCATCAGTTGTTTCTGATACTATTACGGGATCATCATTATGATTAGTTGATGGAAACAATTTCTTGCACATTTCATCTACTCGGTTTTCTAGCCGTGAGATGGCAGAAACTGCGGCATGCAGTTGAGGGAGCTGCTGATCAGTGGTTTGAAGCATTATAATCAGCTCAACAACTCGGGGCCATCTGTCCACGAACCCTTTAGAACCTGTTACCAATGACTGTGCCATTCTCTCTGGTGCTGTACTTGTGATTTTCTGCCACATGTCAGGATCGGCCCTCACTCTCTCAGGGTCAAGTTCACTTGGATCAGGGCTGTACAACATTTTCGCCATGGCCAATTCCCTCAGGCGCTGAATACCTTTTTGGACGGTATTCCAACTATCAAATTTAGGCTTCAAAGCATCCTTATAGGGGTACCTTTCTCTCACGGCTTCTAACAGCCGCAACCAGAGAGTGGCAGCTCCATCCGAACATCTGCTAATCCCTCTGTCGATACCTGCATCTTGGGCAATGTTTCCTAGTTGGCGAGCTTCATTACCATCTAGAGACAAGCTGTTGGCCCCGTTGTCCCAGCAGCGAAGCAACCAAGCAAGGATACCTTCATCTTGACGCCGTGTGAACTCCTTTCTTGAGCCTTGGATTTCAGTCAGCTTCAGAGGTCGACAATAGGTGATTTCCTCCTCATCATCAGTCTCTTCTTCATGCCTCTTGGTTTTTGCCTTTGCTTTTTTCGGTACTGCTCCATGCCCGGCACCTGGGTCTTCTGCAGCCCCCCCCTGTGCTTCTCCTTCTTTTCGTTCTAGACGCGTGGACACCCGTTTCCATTTCTTGCCTTCCACAGGGGCAACTGATATTGCTACTGATGCCTCCTGTGACTGATCAGAATTAACTTGGGCTTGAATCTCAGATCGGAAACTCTCTCTCTCCAGAATAGTATGATACAAAGCACGGTATGCATAAGCCAAACCCCACATAAGGTTTACCTCCTTAGATCTCTGACCCAAATACTCACTTAATTTCTTAGGGTCCCTTAGGTGTTCAAGAGTGAAATCCCATGACACTGCGGGTCCCCATGCTTCTAAGACTTTTCCTAAACCTTTCCATATTCCCTGCCAGTCATCATTCTCTGGTTCTGGAGGAGACTTCCGCATAGAACGAATGCATAGGAACATATATGCATTCATTAATAGTGATAACATGGATGCAAGTATGAACCCTATCTCAGTTATTGAAAGGTGTGTGGAAATCTGAGAGTACAACCTAAATAAAAAGGGTTTTTTTAGCCTGTACAATGAATTAAACATGGTGGTGTTTGTAAAATTGCCTGTTCCATCTGGGATGCAAGTACTTGTAAGATTCGCAATTCCATCTGGGATGCAAGTGTTTGTAAGATTCACAATTCCATCTGGGATGTAGGTGCCAAAATTCTGACCATACCACATCTCATAAAAGTACCAGGCAGGTGTCTCCATCAGTATCCACCTTATTAGGCTATATACCTGCACAATTCCACAACACCAAATTATGGTGTTAATAGTTGACCAATACTTTAAGAAGATCATAATTGCTTTCAATCCCTTAAACAGAGCAACTGGGATGAAGAGTGGATTCATAGCTGGCAGGCTCTGTAAAAGTCAGAGCTAGCTAGCTTTGCTCTAAGGGAGAAAGAAATCCCTTTGTTTTCTACACAAAAGTTAGATAGCAGTGCTGAGAATGTACAGCAGCCCTTAATGTTGACAATTTGTCTGGTATTTCAAGGTCACGTTCTCAGTGAGCAGCTACGAAAAGATAACACTCCCCTAACGAAGCTCTTTAAGAGTAAAGAGAGAGTTGTTCTAAAAGCTAAAAAGCTCTATGCCCGCATTCTCCACCAAAAAATCTGTCACGGGTTACTTAGATTTACCTATGCCCGTGACAGGGGAAGCCACCCCGTGGGCCCCCCTCCCGGGGCCCGGAAAGGAGGGGGAAAAAAGGAGTGGGATAAAACAGCGACAATCTAAGGAGGAAAAACTTATTTTACTAAATATGATGCCGAAATACAAGATAACACAATATAATATAATTGAGGCTAACAAATTGAACGAAACAGAGAGAGAGAGTCCCCGAAAACCGAGAGGCCTACTGTGAGCTCTAGGCGACACGGCTGGAACGCTTCCCACTCTCCGAGAAGTTCGAGAGAAGAAGGAGGGCACTCCAGCCTGGGAACGAGATTATACAGCGTCCTGGTCCCGTGACTTATCATTAACCCTGTTGTTCTCTGGGATATGTAGTCTTCTTCTGTGGACTGCACATTCAATAGAAGTATCCATACTTTACATGATGTTATGATGTGGAATACTGATACTGATAGCAAAATTACAAAACCATGACAGAGGAGGAAGAAAACAGAATCAAAAGACAGAGACATAAACCATTTAGAAACAGAGGCAACACCAAAAGCCAAAAATTTCAAGTCACCTAATGGATAAGTGTTTAAGAAACTTCAAGTATGGTGTGGTGAGCAGGACTAGGGAAGTCATCCTGCCCTGTACTTGGCATTGCTGAGGCCTCACCTTGAGTACTGCATTCACTTTAGGGCACATCAGTACAGAAAGGACACTGAGGTGATGGAGCAGGTTCAAAGGACAGGGCTTGTGAAGGGTTTGGAGAATATGCCCTGTAAGAAGAGACTGAAGGAACTGGGGCTGTTAATTCTGGGGAAAAGGAGGCTGAGGGGAGACTTTATTGCTCTCTTCCAATATCTGAAAGGTTATTACACTGAGAGTGGGGTTGGTGTTTTTCACTGGTGAGACCTCACCAGAAATACTGCATCCAGATGTGGAGTTTTCTGTACAGAAGAGACATGGAGCTGCTGGAAAGTTTCCAGAGGAGGGCCACAAAAAAGATCCAAGAAATGGAATATCTCCCCTATGATGACAAGATGAGAGAGCTGGGGTTGTTCAGCCTTGAAAAGACTCCAGGGAGACCTGATGGGATCTGATGGGTCTTCCTGGAAGGGGTGTCTAAGAAAGGAGATATACTCTTTAGCATGGTCTGTTGTGATAGGACTAGAGAAAAATTAAAGAGAGCAGACTTGAGATTAGATATATTAAAAAAAAAAAAAAAAAGTTTTCTCTGAGCAATCTGATTTAGCCATTGTTGTTCCTGTTCACTGCAAGGGAATTGGATTCAATGGCCTCTAAGGATTCTTTCAAACACAAACTATTCTATGATTCTGTGATTCTAAGATCATTCATAGTAGTTTCTGTAATCACTTAGGGGCATTATAACATGATTCTGAGCATTTTCAGTCAGTATAAACAAACAAACAGAAAACAACTTTATTTTTTCTTTTTGAATCTTAAAAAAATAAAATAAAATAAAATAAATAAAAATTTGCTTTGTTTTTGTCCTCACAGCTCACACAATTGCTAAAATTCATACATCTTTGCAGGGTTGAGTCTTTTTGCCTAGCTACATGCAGGTCTTTGCATTGAGAGCTACATAAAAGTAATGTGTAATTCTGGCATATTATGGATTTTACACTACTGGCAAGGGAGACAGTATACATTAGCTGCAGAGCAATCTGAGGTATCCAGTTATTCTGTTTTTGGCTACAGTATCCTTAACTTTTTATTGTGGCCCATTAGCCATGAGGTAAACATAAGTAACAAAACCTGTGCAAAAAGTGATTGCAACATAATAAATGTGAGGCAATTCCTGGTGGATTTTTTCTTAAAGAAAGATATACATCTGGGTTAGATTAATTGCCCATTATGGTTGGCTGTCTCCTTTCACTGATGATAAAGGGAACCACAACACTTGATTTAGATTAGTTGTTTACTTTTTCCCCTGAAAGATGAAAACAATTTCAAACAACAAGGGAAAAAATATTATTTAAGACTCAAGTAAAATCAATCATATAGGCACTTCAGGATACATTTATACGTATTCCAGAGCAAGCATAGATAGCTTTTCAAGTAGCAAATGAAGACTGAAAAATAATTTGCTAGTTATTATATGTTTTTTAAAATTTCTTACATAAGACCAATTGCAAATTTACTAGTAGTATAACATAAATAACATCTAATGAAGTTTATTAGGATAAATGTCAGGTCTGGTTGAAAGTCTTGAAAATTAAAGATGAAAGAGCTGTGTTGGAAAAGAAACACGTGCCGTATTACACTAGTATGGATGCAGATCAGGAAAGTTCCTATTAGGAGAAGGGCACACTGGCTTCTATGTGCAAACTGGGGCTAGTAATTGGCTGTAGATTCCATGATGACAAGAATTATTATTTAATACCAAAATATAGCAAATATTTGTCATCTCAGGATGTGAAATGCTCTTTATAAGTACCCAGCCCTGATGTCTGGGCATCTTTCCACAAGGCCAGTGGACATGGCTGCAGCTTTCCTGTTGACAAGTTCAACCGTGTTGTACCTTGTAGACACCCATGTCAGTAACATGGCTGGCCCAGGCAAGAGTACCTGCAAGCTTCCTGCAAGAGTACCTGTGTATTCTATCTGGCTTTATGTGAAATTTAAGAACAGGCATTGAAGTAGCCTTTCTTCTTGTTCCATTGACAGGATAAAAAGTCACTGGTGGAGTCCAGTCCAATATCCTGGGAACCCTGGGTGTACACTTAAGGACACTGCATTTGTCTGCTTCTTTCCCCTTTGCAGATTCAACAAGTTGTGAGTCTGAATGTGTATCCCACAGACAGACGCTGACAGGACTGGACACAAAGACTGCTTTCAGCAGCATCCGCATGCAGGCCACACCATCATAGCTCAATTCCCTGCTCCTCTCAGGCTGGCAGAGCAGAAGGTCCTTGATATAGGTGCGCACACACCTCCAGGCTCACCATCACACATACATGTATGAGTGCCTCAAGCACTGGTACAATCTCTGCCCACCAGCATACTGAATGGACCCCAAGACTTTCATCCATTCCATGGGTCCCCAGTTCACTGGTTGCTCTAGAATGGTGTTTGCCAAGCAACGTACACACACATGTCTGGCACAGACACTGACTCAGTAGCCAGCTCCAGATCCTTGGCTGTGAGCCATGTCCCTGTTCTAGCTGCTTTCTCACCCCATCCCCTAGCAAATGCTTTGGGAACACACATTGTTCCTGTCCCAGGGGCTGGCAGTTGAAGATCCCCACTGAAGCTCTAGGAGCTGACACTGAGACCCCACTGGTTCCAGCAGCGGCCACCATAGGTTTGGACACCCACATCCAGTTTGGCTCCAGAAGCTGACACCCAGTCCTCATACACATACAGGTCCCACCAGGAGCTGGCATGAAGCCCTTGTAGCACTGAACTTGAGATAGGGAGTGAGATTACACATAGAAGAGAATAGGACAGAACGTTATGACCAAGTACAGTGCTCAGCCAGACACTGATAAGCCCTGTTCTACAATCCACTGGTCACTTTTATACCCCTCTGCATGCTAACCTCTGTTTCTCCCTGATCAGTTTCCAATTAACTTTCTTTATTAAGTTTCACTGTCCCTGAGATGCTCCTGGAATATCCCAAAACCTTACTTTCTTCTTATTTTCCTTTGCTAATCAGTTATCAAGTCCAGATTGGCTCCCTTCAAAGCTGTGAATGAATGAATCAGAAACAAATTTGAAAAAAAAAAATAATCAAACAGACTGACAACATTTAAACCTTTTGCAGCCACATGAAAACACAAAAAGATTCAAGTTTTCTTAGAAGAGACACTAAAATTTTGCTAAATTTCATCATATGCTTTTGTTACTGGAAGTCTGCCTTCTGAGTTATTGCTAACACACACACACACACACAAAAAAAAAAAAAAAGTTGAACAAAAACATATCAATAAAAACAACATGGATAACAAGGTTCTTCCAAACAGCATGGATAAAGATGTTCTTCCCACATATAAATATACTGAATACTCTTGAATGACATATTTTTTAATTTTATATTTAATTTTATTTATTTTTTAAAAAAAGTTAATCTGTCAGAGGATGAGTTTTGTACCTTCATGTTGTAAGGGAGATGGGATGTTTTCATCAGTTTGGTGGAGGAGGTGGATCATCATCTGATACTAATTGTCCAGGGACAGACCCAGGATCTTTTTCACATCTCTGTTAAGATTAAATGCAGACACTTGACAGCTGCACCCTAATAAATCAGGATCATGGCAGGAGGCAGGATAGAGCAAGTTCATCTGTAGACTAAACAATAGCAAATGAGTTATAAGGTATTTCCTGGGGCTCATTGATCACAAGGAAGGAAATAAATGCAGGTAGTCATTATTCCCAGGAAACTGTTCTGATGATTTTATTCTTTTCTACACATTTCTAAATGTTTCTTGACAAGGTCAGATAACAAGTACATGCACATCAGGATGATAAGCATCTCAGTGATGCTTATGGTAGATGCTCTGAAGGTTGCTATTACTATTATAAGGTGAGACTGAGAAGATAATCTGTGAGGTATTTATTTTTGCAACAGTTATTACTATTTCATTGGTATGTATAAGGCCTTTCAGGAAAATTAATGTACCATTTACTAACAAACCATTTCCTGTAAACTATCTCCCTGCATCCTATTCAGCATGTAATTAATATTTAAACACCTTTTTTTCCCCTTCTTTATTTCTGTATTGTTTCTGAATGACAAATATTTTTACAGCTTGAATAAATATAAGCTAGGGTCCTTAAATTAATGTTTGCGTATATTTTCTGAATATCTGACTTTATCTGTTTTTTACCCTTAGGTGTACATTGTTGTTGTGTTTTTTTTTTTCCTGCTTGCATAAGCATGATTTATTAATTGAATGATGCATAACCTGAAATTATCAGTATTAGCAGATAAGAACTGAGAGATCATTTTAAGATACTCGGACTCTGAAGAAGGAAAAAAAAACAACAAAAAAAAAGTCTTAGCAAGTTCATGATTCAAAACCACTGAATGGAATAGAAAATCTGTATCACTGTTAATAGGAAGAAAAGAAAAAATTGAAATGCTTTGCAGGCAGAACTGTACAAAGCAGAGGGAAAAAATATAAAAGAACAATAAAAGAAAAAAAAAAGTCAAGATGGACTCTCAGTTTAAAACCTAGAGACAGTGAAATCAGAAAATGAAATTGATTATGAAGTTTTATATATCAGTCTTTATTTTGGATCCTAGAGTGGATCGATCCTTTTTTAAATCTAAGTTATACTATATTATGTTTAGCTGAAAAACTAATAGAAATAGATTGCTCATATATAGGAAACAGTAGAGAACATATTTAGGCTGATCCCCTGGAGCCTTCTCTTCCTCAAGTCAATCTTCCTCAGCCTTTATTCATGAGAGAGGGTCTCCACTCTTTTGATCATCTTTGCAGCCCTCCTGTGGACCTGCTGCAACAGCTTTGTGTCCTTCTTGTGTTGGAGCCTCCAGGCCTGGATACCGTACTACATATAGGGCCTTAGTAGGGGCTATATACTCTTGCTATGGTCACACAAGTAATACATGACTAGGTCAAAAAAAAAAAAAACAACAAAAAAACTGGTCAACTGGAGCAGGGCCTACAGCCAGCCTTACAACTTTAGGTCCAGTCTTAAAAGCTTTATTGTTCATTTGTTTTGCTAGATTTTAAGTCACTTAACAGCACTATCTGTAAGTTGCATTAAGTTAGCAGATAAAACTGCTGTAGTCCTAATTGTGGAGATTACTCCCAATCAGACCTTTTGTCCTAGAGACAGAAAAATCTATTTTATCTCAAAAAAAAAAAAAAAAAAAAGAACTAGGCAGTCCAGTAGTCCAGTTGGGTTGGCATATATGATGGCTCGTTTTTAAGATACAGAAACCTGAAGAGAAAAAAGCATTCAGATATCAACCACCTAAAGCATAACCACTGCCAAGTGGGATGGAAGGAAAATCGCTTCAAAGTTAGAAAAAAAGCTCACTTGTTCAACATTAAAATCACATTTGTAATGAAGAAATGTTAACGTATTTTACGTCAGATTTTGTTTGTTTGTTTGCTCTGTGGTATTTTAACAGATAGGATGGTTCATTAGAGATGTGATGCCTCCCATGCTAGCAAGTGGCCTTAGAATTGCCACAGAGGCAAATTTCTCTAGCATGGAAGCAAATTTATGAAACCTCAGGCTCATCATAACTTTCTGAAGATTTCCTGCCATTAGATGAAACAACTGTAAAGGGAGGGATTTAGTCCTGCTCTTATTTTTGGTTTTATACTTTGAATAAGGAAAAGTAATCCTAGAGAGCTAGAGGAAGACTTAATTAACAACAGGGTGTTCTAAAGCATGCGAGAAATTAAACCAAAAGAATAGTTTTTCACGTGGGGAAAACTTCCTGTGCAATCCAGTAGTGCAATGCATTATGTATTATTGTTATTAAGCAAAACTATTATTTATAATTATCCTTGTATAAAGTACATAGTATTATATATAATCATTTATAATTATAATCATGATTATATTTAATTGTTGCATCCATTACTATAAAAAGTCAGAATATTTACAACACTGATCATTATTCAAATACTTCTTTTTTTTTTTTTTTTTAAACTGGTCTTTGATCCTGTGGACTGAGCTAAACACAACTTGAAAATTCTAAGCAAAAATGAGTACCGAATAGTTGGAATGCAATACCAGTTCTGTCACAGTATGGATAGCAGTCACAGTATGGATAGCAGAATATTGTTTTTACTGAATGTACTGCAAAAAGCTCTTCTTGGACTTGCCTAATGTATACTGCCAATTTTTTTTGCTGAAGATGTAATGGCTCTGTGTGGCATGTAAGGTATTTTTCCATCAAATTCTTGATATATAGTGTTCATTCTGTATACTGCACACTCAGTGGTTGAGATTATTGGAGACATTATTTTACATGTTTTCAAAATATTTTGGTTCCTTCTTCCTTTGTATGAGAAATATGTATATATTCAACATTTATTCTTTCCTCAAGTCCTACCATGGGGTTTGACACTACTAGCTGAACAGGATCTTTTGTAAGGGCATCCAAGCCATGCAATTAAGATGATGTGTCAGTGACGATGTGAGGAATATATAATCTCTGGAGTCACTCATTCTTACTACAGGGAATAAATCACCTGCTAAACTATTAAAATTGAGACAATACATTGATGTGGAATGTTGATTACTAATATATCTCAATGTGAATGTTGGTATATTAGTCCACAGCAGCAATTTCTGCAAAGTTACGTACCTTTCTGAAGGAAATCCAAACATTAAACTTCCCATCACATCTTTAGTGATTATAATATTCAATTTATGTTCAGTATCTTCTTAAAAATGAAAAAGCTTGTTAGTTTCCCATTTTTCTTTTTCTAAAATAGTAAAAGCAATTACAGTAGTTGTCATTCTTATAGAATAATTGACTGTCAAATTTAATTTGAAAAGCAAGTCTTTTTTAACTCATTTAGTTCTTACATAGATTAAAATTCTAACAGTTCCTTTAAAGCTTTTGTATCAAAGATAAAGGGATTTATGTATATATATATTACATGTGAATACAGGACATTCATTTGCAAAATTAATAGATTTTAAATTGAAAAAATATTAAAAATGATACAGCCTTTTAAACAATATAATTTGCCATTTTTCTGTAGACCTACCTTTTTTGTGGACATGTTTGAAATTCTTTTCCCAAGATTGGAAGAATGAAACATGTAACTATGTAATGTAAATGTATGATATTGTCACTCTGAGACAGCTGATGGGACGAAACCAAAATCTGTGCAACAGAGACCTACCCAAACACTTTGCTCTTACAGAAAAACAAGGGGTTTATGCTTGTAGGCTGCTTAAAGTGCAAGAAGAATACTATCAATCTGCCATATGGCTGTGCTGCAGAATGCTACTACACCAATATGTTTTCCATACCCTTTATTCTTTTAAGAATTGCCACCTGTTATGAAATTTTGTTTATAATTGGATGTTCTTTATGCTCTTCCCGTAGAAATAAATAAATAAATAAATAAATAAAAATCATCAAAACAGATTTTCAGTGATTAATGATGGTGAAATTTACCTTCCCTGTTTTCTTTTTGAGTGAGAATCTGTATTATTAACCTAGAAGCATATAAGAATAGAAGCAGCATTGCCTAGGGAATCGTTCAGGCTGTTACCTGTATCCTGAAACAAGTGGAAAAATTTGTTCTGCACTTTATAAAAAAAAATTATTTACTCTCACACTGTCTTTCTTTTTGTAAGTATTATTCAATGTAGCATGCATTTTTGTTTAAATGGTGCTCCTTGCAGCTACCTCAGCAGTCTCTCTCCAAGTGTAACTTCTCACAAATTCTTTAGAATCACACATTAGGAGCTTTATGAAACATTATTATAAATTAATTGCTCTAACATCTCCCTAATGATTTTCAATTTGTTGATAGATTGTGTCCTGAAGCATATAATTCCTTGGAGCAAATAATTTCCAAACTGATGTTTTCATTCTCTCTCTGTATGCATTTTTACTATCTGTGTGTGATGTGCTGAGCTCAGCCAGAGCAAAGCATCCACCCCATTGCTTATACACTCCCTTGTACCACAGTGTGCAGAGAGAGAGAACTGGAAAACCAAAAGCTGAATACTCAGGTCAACATTACAACAGCTGGTCTGGGTTAAGCCTGCCAGGCTGCTAAGCACCACACAGACATTCACTCACTCCCCTACAGTGGGATATAAGTGGAAAAACTCATGGGTTAGTGTAAAGATAATTTAACAGGAAAAAAAGAAAACAGGGAGAGGGTTTCATTCATTGCTTCCCTTTGTCTTGCAAATATTTGCCAGTTCCAGGAAAGCATGGTTCATTACATCGAACTTGGGTAAAAAAATGCTTAAAAAACAGACATAACATTCCCCCTTTCCTCTTTTTGTTTAGTGGGTATTGCTGAGCACAGAATCAAGTAGAATGGAGCATCAAGTTTCCCTTCAGACAGCTTTGGTCAGCTGTCTTGGCTGTTACTCTTTCAAGTTTCTAGCCCATCCCCATTCTCCTTGCTTCATTGGAGAGTCACTCAGAAAAAGAAGCCTTGACACTGCTAAGAAATAACCAAAGCACTGATGTGCTATCAACACTGTTTTGGTCATAACTCCATAACATGGCACAGCACAGACTGCTGTGAAGGTTGCAAATTCAGCCCCTTTTGGAGCCAGTACACTGTGTTAACAGCTTGGATATCCTGGAAAGTTGCTTTCTTAAATATATATTCATGCACATTCAGACAAATGTGAATACATACACACATATGTATAAATGTACATGTATGTTCTCATTTAATGTCATCTATATATTAAAAAAAAAAAAAATATTGTTATTAGTTGGGGTTTGATGTACATTCTTTTATTCACGTCTTTGTTTAATCATTACTGTTGGTAAAATTATAGAAGGACAGGGACAGAGTTATTAAGGACAAAAATATTAAGTAACATAAGAGAAAAGAATAAGAATTTATATGAATTGGACAGCTTTGAAGTCTGCGGATTCTGCCAGCTATAATTACATCTCAACATACAGATATATATATATATATTTCTGTATATAAAAGCATTAAATGTACTGAGATTTTATTGTGCATGTGTGTGTGCATTAGGTGATGTAAATAAATTTTCCAAAGTCACCTTACCTTAATCTTTCACAGCATAATTATTTAACTGCCCCTTCCAGTGTTTGGAAATGCACCTATTTCAGTTAGAAGCTGTAGTCCACTCATTATTTTACAAGGTGACAGACTGAATTTCTCTGGTAAACTCAGCAGAATATGAGGTAATATGCAGATGCATGGTTCTCTAGTAAAACCTGAATTAACTTCGTAAAAGTGTATATTCTTTGAGTCAGTTTCAATGATAAACTGCAACAATTTAAATCTTTATTATTCTCTATGTTAAAGTCTTTGTGTAATTGTTTTTTTTTTGTTGTTGGTTGGTTGGTTGGTTGGTTTTTTTTTGTTTGTTTTTTTCTTGACACTGATTCTGATCCAGAATACATATGTACTATGCACAGGCAGCAAAAGTGATCTGTACTGATCAAAATACAGCCAAACATATTTACATATTTTTAGTCACAAGAGAAGAGACACACCAATACACATAGAACACACTAGTAACTTTTTGAGTTGAAAGGGTCCCGGTTTTTATGTAAAATGGGAATTAACAAATTCATTAATGTTCTCTTTCGGTCTGACTCAATCCCACTGACAGTAGAAGATGGTTGCATTTTTGGATCTGTTTTGACCACAATGAGGCTACATGAGGTATTTGGAAAGAGGTTATCCTTGATGCTCACAGAATTCAGAGTTTTTTTTCTTGCTTTCTAATTTTATTTTATTTTTTTTTTCATTGCTTTCTGTGTTTCTTCTTCTCTCTCTCTTTTATTTATTTATTTATTTATTGTTTTAAATAGGTTACTTAAAGAAAGAGGGCAAAACAACATATTGTGAAAATCTGCATAATCTAAAATCGCAAAAAAAAAAAATCATCTAGAAGCATAAATAAAATGTTAATTGTTAGTAAGTTATTTCAAACAAACAAGCAAGATTCATTAAACCATTTTGCATTAATCTTACAAGCTTATATCAGTAGCTGGACTACAACCATCCTGTGAATCATACTTTGTCTATTAAAAAATTTAGAGTTTCCATTATATCAGCTTAAATTAGCATAAAAGTACAAGAAAATAAGTTTATGAGAATATGGGAGTATGAAAAGTCTCTCCCAGGCATGAAATACAGGCATAAGTACAAGTATTTTATATTGTCTTCATTACTTTATAGCTTTTTTGCTGGGAACCTATTCTTCTATGTTGTCCCATAAAAGCTGTCTTTCTCAAAAGCCTGTCTTTATTGATGTCTTATAGTGAGTAATGTTTCAGTGCCATTAATTTTCTCTTACTGTTTGGAATCAAGGTTCATGCTATTAAGTTCACTCAAATATGTAAGCTGATAGACCTAGACAGAAACCTTCCCTTAGTCAGAGATATAAGCATTTGTATAAATACAATCACATAGTTGTATTTATAGTAAATTGAAACAGCTCCTCATAATAAATTTGATTGCACTATATGAAATTATATACTTAAAAATAACAGAGAAACAAGTAAAATTTTGCAGAAGTCACCAAATTAATTGTATGTTTAGGCTCTGACTTTATAATGAACTGCTTATAAAGGTACATGCTTAACTTTCTTTTTTTTTCAAGTAAGATGGCCTTACTTGATTATTGGAAATGGCATTTTTTACATCTCACATTTGTTCATAATTAATATAATTAGAGTCAGACACTGAAAGAACTTCTGTAGCTCATAATTGATTCCCTGCTCATTCCAGTTGCATTTGTAATTTTTTTGTTTTTAATTTTACCACAGACATCTGTGAGATAATAGCTGTGAGTTCAGTCTAAGGCAGTCTGTCCTAAAGTACAAATCTAAGCTGACTCACAGAGATCACCATGTGAACTTATTGAATTATCTTCTTAGAATGTAACATTACAAAATGTCATAGCAAAGTACCTCACTCACATGTTAAGTACATGTATTTATTAAAGATAGCTAAGAAGGTAGTGCTTAGATCTAAGTGGGGTTTGTATTAGATTTGGAGTTCTTGATGCCAAATCTTTGAGCTTCTCTAGACAGATTTCAACACCATATGGTAGATATCCGTTTTATCTTATTGTAATCATCTTCTTGCACCAAATCTCCAGTGAATACAAATAGAAACTAGAAAACCATCATTTACTTCTGAATCCAAAGTAGAACCGAGCCAGACTGAATTCTTCTAATCTATATAAAAATACTGACTGAGAATCTAAAGTCACAGTATAATTAGAATGAAAATGATTTCAGAGGTAATAATGACTTTGTTCTACAGATTGACAGTAGAAGAATGATAAAATATTTAGGATTGGAAAGGACTTTAAAGTTCATCCAGTTCCAAACTTCCTGCTGTGAGCTAGTTGCCTAGATGAGGCTCTGCAGGGCCCCATCCTACTTGGTCTTGAACACCTCCAGGGATGAGGCATATACAACTTCTTGGGGCAACCTGTTCCAATGTCTCACCACCCTCTGAATAAATAATTTACTCCTAACATCTTACCTAAATAAATCTTTCCTCTTTTACTTAAAAAGCATCCCTTCTTGTTCATTTACTAGATGACTATGTAAGCAGTTTTACAAGTTCTCTTTTAATCCTATATTTAGATATACCTAAATCTTTCCCTTCTTTAGGCTTAACAAGACCATCTCCTTCGTAGGAGAGGTGTTCCAGCCCTTTGTTCATCTCTACACCCGCTCCATCTTCTCCATATCTTTTTATGTGATGCCGGCTCCAGGTCTGGATACAGTAATCCAGATGGGGCCTTAGAAAGGCAGGGCAGAGGAGGACAGTTACCTTCTTTTCTCTTCTAGCAGCATCAGAAAAGAGGAAGAATAGTAAAGACAATAGCATTTAGAAAATTCAGCACAAGCAGCTCAGGGAAGTAAAAGAGAAAAAGCTCTGGAGAGAGATATTAAGGGCTTGAGGATTGTGGGAGAAGTGGCAGTAACTGAAAAGGCAAGATTATGTAATTAGAATAGTAGATTATCCTATTAGACAGGAAAGATAGGAAGCATATTAAAAAAAAAAAAAAATACACAATCCCAAACTTTTAAAGACGTGAGGATATATGTTATAAACAAAGAAAGAGTGGAAATGAAGACAGATAACTATGGATGCACTTAAAGGAGAAAAAATATATATTGGGAGGAAATCAAAGAGATTCAATTGTAAAATTAGTTTCCATTATCAAGGAACAGAAAAATAGTATGACAGGATTCCATAAATATATTAGAAATACACAGAAGAGAAAGAAAGAGTATAGAGCAAACATAAGATTGAGCAAAGACAGAAACAATCAGTGCTCTCTGCTAAAAAAAAAAAAAAAAAAAAAAAAAAAAGCCCCCAGAAATTTAATTTTTACTACATATTTAGAGAAAGAAAGCAATATGGAGAGTTATGAAGTACAGAACAGAATACAGAAAGTGTTCTACTATAATATTTTTCAAGTAGAACTTGCAAATTCAAATTGCATAGCTAAATTCATTTTTTTACATAAAGAATTAATTTTATGTGATATCTTGACCTCTGGCAAATTAATTTTAGGAATTTATGAGATTCACAGTTCTAACAGCACTAAGATTAATATATAAGATTTAAAAAAAAAAAAAAAAAGAATCTAAAGCATTATAGCCCTATTATTGTAACTTTACTTACTGACAATATTTGTAAAAAAATTAAGAAATCAATTTATAAGTACCTAAAAGATAATGAGGTGATGAAAATGAACAGTATGAATTTGTCAAAAACTGATCATGTCAAACTAATCTAATTTACTTCTCTGACAAGCTAACTCACTGAGTGTATAAAGGAGAAGCAGTAATCTTGACATTATTAGGTTTCTTGTCATGTGTAACATTCTTATAAGCAAGCTAAGAAAATACAGTTAGAGTACAGTCATCCATTGAAAACTTAAGCTGAATAAGTAGTTATTATGGTTTTATCTATATCCTGTGAAAGCGTTTCAAGTTTCATTCATCATGTGTCTAACCTGGGTTTTGTTTTCTTCAATATCTTCATTAATATTTAGAATAAGTACAACACATAAATATATGACAATACAGTAGGAAAGATGATAAGCATTTTCAAGCACAGGATAAGAATGTAGAACAACTTATGAAAAGTTCCTACAAAAATCAGCATGACTAAATTAAATGCAGATAAATGCAATTTGACAATATGATCTTTAATTAAGCAATGTACTTAAAATCGAGTTCCATCTTTGTTTGGAATTTACTGTCTTTTAATTTTTCATACAGTGAACTCTAGGTCCTATGCTTAGAGTGAAATAAACAACAAAAACAACAATAACACACAATAACACAGACACATAAAATAAATAAAAGCAAAAAAAGAAAAAAAAAAGAAAAAAAAAAAGAAAAAATAAAATAGCCTTTATTCACTTAATATAATTTATAAATGAATTATTCTTATATGAAGTGAGATTTAGAGAAGGATTTAGTTTTGTATCATGATGTAAAATTGGAAGAGTATACAAGCAGAAGTAAATACAATCAAATATGTGAGATATCAATAAAATAGGTTTCTAAACACAGTGGAGTTCTATGTCTCAATATAACTGAATATAAACAGGTATTTAGCTTCTCTTGAAATGCCTTTGGCTTCCTGTTTAGTTTCCAGATAGCATTCCAGCATGAGTTTCCTAGATGTGTCTTGTCATATTTTCTAACTATATGGTTGGGTCAAACACCTTGAAGAGCCTAGAATGACACCAAACAGGTATATTAAGTTCAAAGAAAGGTAAAGGGAAGGGAAGGGAAGGGAAGGGAAGGGAAGGGAAGGGAAGGGAAGGGAAGGGAAGGGAAGGGAAGGGAAGGGAAGGGAAGGGAAGGGAAGGGAAGGGAAGGGAAGGGAAGGGAAGGGAAGGGAAGGGAAGGGAAGGGAAGGGAAGGGAAGGGAAGGGAAGGGAAGGGAAGGGAAGGGAAGGGAAGGGAAGGGAAGGGAAGGGAAGGGAAGGGAAGGGAAGGGAAGGGAAGGGAAGGAGCAAGAAAATTTATTTGCTATAAAACTCCTAATTTATAAAATACCTATTCTGCAATTATGCTAAGCTAAGAAATTTCAGGCAAACTGAACATAAAAGTAATTCAGTATTTAATTAGTAATATGATATATGTTTACTTGTTCAAATAGGGTAGTCAAAATTTGTGCCTATATGAAACTAAACTGTTTTTTTACTTTTTTAAAATGATACTTACTTCTGTATAGCAACCTCCGGCTGGCATAGGGCAGTTTTGTCAGGATGATTACCATTAGCCAGAGTGTTATGAGTCTGTAATTTCTCTGCAATCATTGTACAGCAAACATCATGAGCCATATGCAATGCAGTGTAAATAAACACCACTGATGCTGCTGAACATGACTTATATTGTCAGCAATGGACAGTTGCCAGTAAAATAGACATTAATGTTTTAGAAAACCCCATCAAAAAATATCGCTCAATGTTTTTAACTAGGAATATTTTGTGTCTGTAAGTACATATTTTCTGATGAAATAAAAGCCATATATGATATGAAAAATAAATTTTCTTGCAATGTAACAAGGAAAAGTGCACAAAACTAATCACTGTTTTGTTCTTGTCACTAAAGGAGAGCAAATGAGTTCAAAGCATAATTTCATGAAAACTTTTAGATACATAAAAACATTTTAAAAAGTTTTAATTACAAGTGTTATGCCAGATGTAATTAACATCATCATATGAATCATAAAATGCTGAATAGAAGAATTTAAGATATAATTTCAGTATTTTTTTAATGATAAAGCTTCCTAATTTTTGTTCCGTTATTGATTCAGTATTCAGTATGTATACTAATTTATAGGTCTACTTTTCAGTTGAGATTAATGGTTGAGAAAGGAATTTTCATTTCAAATACAGTATTTTACATTATTTTTATGACATTTTACAATTTTTACAATACACTTTTTCTTTTTTTTTCTTTTTTTTTTTCTTTCTTTTTTTTTAAATTTTAGATTATAGATGAAATATATTCACTAAATGGAATGTGACTAAATAAAAAGATGTAATACATTGGGCTGGTTTCTTATCTGACCACTCAAGTAAGAATGAATAAGGCCCACAGTTAAATGTTAGTGCTGTTTAAATCAGTGGAAATTAAATTGATCTGTTTGGCCCAGTGACCATGCTTACAAGAGATTAATGTTCTTACTACATGCTATCCTTTAAAACAGTAATGAAAGGGGGAAAAAAAAACAAAAAACAAAAAACAAAAAAACAAAAAAACACAACAACAAACAAGAAACAACAACAACAAAAAAAAAACTACAAAAGTAAGGACAAAGATGCATAGCATGCAAGAAAAAGAAAATAAATGATTTTAAAAACCAGAGAAAATTAAAAAATCATTGTTTGAAACCTTCATCTTTTACGCTTAGTCCACACATGTAATGTTTCTTTTCTTTTTTCTTTTTTTTTTTTTTACCCTTACCTGAATTACGTGAATTTCCTGGCAGTCCTTTCTGGTAGCCCAAAATGTTGTCATATAATAGTAAGTTCATATACGGTTCATACATTGGTTCTCAGTGAGATAATATATATCTCCCTTCCCTCCTCCCCCAAGAACCAATCATAAACCATATACTGATGTTGATTTTGCTATTTTAGAAATACTTTTACTTGTGGGTATTTTTCATCCTGTATGGTCTCCTTATACAGCTGAAAGTGATGAGAAAAGTCCTAAACCTGTTACATATCTAGCACACGGTATTTTCTTGTCATTTACTTGTATCTATGGTTTCATCAAGAACACATAATAAATTTTTAGTTTTTTTTTTTTCCTTCCCTATGTCCAGAAGTTATTGAGAAGCAGACAAAAAGATGAAGAAACATATGGAAACTGGACACAATCTGGAACACAAGAGATCCATTTGCTGCAGAGACTAGCCTCAGGACTGGTGAGACTACATTGCGTAAGAGATCTGGAGAAAAAAAGGCCAACAAAAAAGCTCTTTTTAAAGTTTTTTTGAAGCCAGAAACAGTGCTGCACTTGTGCAGTGGGGCTGGTATCTTGTGGGCAGGCTGCTGAGCAAGTAGGGATAGAGCTGGCACAGTCACAGTGCAGTTTAAGAGCCCTATGAACAAGTAATCACCCACCCTTGACTTTGGCACGTGGTGATAAGCTTTAAATAGCCTCAGGGAGCACACCAGGTGATTGAGGACCTGGGTTGTGTCCAGAGAAGGTCAACAAAACTGGTGAGTAGACTGGAGCACAAGACTTATGAGGAGTACCTGAGGAAGCTGGCATTGTTTAGTCTGGAGAAGAGGAGGCTCAGGGGAGACTTGATTGCGCTCTACAACTTTCTGAAGGGACATTGTGATGAGGAGGGGCTTGGCCTCTTCTCCCAGGCAACAAACAGGACCCGAGGAAATGGTTGCAAGTTGTACCAGAGGAGGTTTAGTTTGGAAAGAAGGAAAAACGTTTTCTCTCAGAGAATGGTCAGGCACTGGAATTGCCTGCCCAGGGAGGTGGTGGAGTGGCTGTCTCTGACAGTGTTCAAGAGGATGAGGAGCTATGAGATATGGTTTAGTGGCTTGTGGTATTAATGGTGATGGGAGGATGGTTGGACTAGATGATCTTGTAGGTCCTTTCCAACCTTGTGATTCTATGATTCTATACATGGAGGGCCATTTCATTACTGTGAAAATGATGAACTGTAGCACAGGTTACCTAGGGAGGCCTCCCTCCTTGACATGTTTGAAAGCTGCCTATCCTGGAAAACCTGGTTTAGGTATTGCTGCTTGAGTAGAGGTTTGGAACTGAGCTTGGGAAAACCCTCCCAACCTCAGTAGCTCTTGTGATTCTGTGACTTTTGAGAAAAAATGATACTTGGTTTTCCTCGGAAACACTGTTAATAAAATCTTCATAGAAGCCCTAAGAAAAGCTCCCACATTTAAGGTTAAAATGTTTTACAGAGTTGGAGTTTGGAAGGAATTTTCTTCCATGTGAAATTGTCAGAGATTATTATAAATTTGCTACAGGATATGATATTTTCTACATTTCATGGCTTATATTTTTTTCTCAAATTAAGTGCAAGAACTGCAAACCTTAACAATTGGCCTTCTCTCTCTTTCCTCCTCAACATCCTCTATCCCTTATCCTCTCCTATTTTATAGATATTTGTTGTTTTCCATTTTTACTTTGTGGTTAATGGAAGTATGTTGTGAGCTGATGAATAGAAATGCATTTGAAATATTATTTACTTTGAAAGTACATTCACTTCTAGTTATGAATGGTCTTAAAAATGCGTGATTGTTCATTTTTGAGAGAGGCAGAGATTCAAAATTTATTGATGAATGTGAGATGAACTTTCCCTGTTAATTAGACACTTGAACTCTTTTTCTAATTAATTCATTAATAAAATCCCCCTCTGGAATTACTTGGTTCAGTTTCTAGCCATCACCATAGCTTAATGCTTTTTTTCTCTCTATATTAAACAATAAAGAAAGAAAGATATAAGAGAATAGTTTGAAGACTAGACTGATATAATTCACAAACAAAATAAATAATAAAATACATATGAAAAAGTACATAGGAAATCTGAATAAAAAGCAATAAAATATAAGATAATTAAAAACAACAAGAAAAAATAATAGAACAGATTTTTATGTTATAAAGTATATCAATGTCTTGCACTCTCTCTCCTGTTAGTTAAATCTGTTCTTATATTTTGTTTAAGAGTCTCTCCTTTTCTTTCCCAATTCTGTCTTAGCTTGTATCTTCAGAGCTGGAGGCCTGTGACTATTTTGTTTTTTTCAGTTCAAAGTTATAGGCTTTTTTTCAGAAATAAATAAAGGATAACATAAACATAAACATGATTAGAAGGGGAAGAGTTTAAAGCAATGTCTTCTATTTACTTTCATGAGGGGGAAAAAAACACAGACATTTATGACAACTTTGCATTTTATTGCATTGTAAAGATTTTGTTCCAGAATTCACTGATTTGAGAGTAATATTACTGTGAACTTCTTGAAATTACCTTATCTGTGGTATCAGGATGTTGCATGTGTGAAAATAGTAACTCATCTGATTTTTTTTATTTGTCTAGATTTGCAGAGTACGAAAAAGCAATGAAAAGACATGTTGCACTTTTCAGATGTTCTTGCCGTGTCCTATTTTCAGCTGAAGTATGGTTCATTTTCTTCACAGTGGCTAGTATCTTATTGAGTTTTGGATTTAGGATAAAAATACTGTTGGTAACACATTAAAGTTTTAGTTGCGGAGCAATGCATACACTAATCCAAGAATTTTTCAGCTTCTCATGCTGCCTTGCCATTGAGGAGGCCAGGAGTTCTCAGAAAGCTGAGAGGGGACAGAGGCAGAATGCAAATTGTCTAGATGGGTATACATATATTTATTTTTTATAATATTTTCCCCCCTTCCTTTTCTTCCCTATTTACTTGTCTTCATTTCAACACAATATTTTTATATTTTTCCCTTTCTCTCCCCCATTCCACTGCAGCAAGTGGTTGTGTGGTGCTTAGCTGCCTACTAGGCTAAAAAAAATAAAGAACATACTCCTATTGTGAGCTTGTCTTGCTCCAATTTATAGGCGGGATAAGAGGTTATTTGATATCCGTATACCCAACATTTTATTAAGAAACTGTTCAACTGTTTAGTACAGTTTATTACAAATCTTAATCAGGGAAATGGGGAAGGGAGGACAGGCACTATTACGAATTAGGGTGATGGGGGAGCAAAGGTGGGCAAAAGAAAAAGTTGGAAAGAAGCAAGAATTATGTTAAGCGGGGATAGTCACCACCAGGATTCAGCAGTGGTCCTGTTGCATGCATTCTGATGGTCCAAGGCAAAAGCTCAGGGGGAGAGCAGCAGCAGCAGTGTGGCCAGCCTTAGGCAGCAAGCAGGTAGCAGGAAGAAGCGGCAGGGTAAGACCAGGAGGAAGCAGCAGGTCTCAGGTAGCCGGACCAGGAGAGTCTGTCAGCATGCAGGCATTCCGTAGTGAGGAATCTGATGACAGATGCCTTTTCTTCAGCATGCAGGCAACACGTTGTGGGAGAGCAGCAGAAGAGTGGCAGGCCTTAGGCAGCAAGCAGGTGGAGCACAGAGCAAGTCCAAGAGGCACGTCGTGAGGCTTCTCATGTCAGAAACATTTTTCTTCTTTAGCATGCAGGTCTAAGGTTGTGAGGAATCTGATGTCAGAAAACCTCAAAAAACATGGTTGATGGTCCCTTTTTTAATCATTCTTCTGCCAACATGGCATTCCTGGGTGCTTGAGTAAGAGTCATGTGCAGTACCCCCTGTGATGGCCATCTTCCTCAAGATAAGCCCACACAAAAGCCTGCTTCCCAGCTGTTAATCTACATCATATCTCTCACTTTTTGCCCCTGGCCTTGTCCATCTCTATCCCTCAGACACAGGATTTCTCAAACTTTGCCCAGGACTTGTCTGGACTTGTCCATCTGTGTCCTCATCAAGCTTTGAGACAATGGTATAAAATAATAATCACTTTCAGAGCTAAATGGAAATGTATTTTCTGTACTGTGACAACTGAGATTTTGCAGTAATAGTAAGGTAGTGATCAAGCACAAACTATATTTCTGCGCTGTTACTTGTTTATTTGGAGTACATTTGTATCAGAGAAATTAGGAAAATGGCTTTATTAAAAATCTTGTGCCATTTTAAAACTCCAGTAATAGGAAGAACTCTAAAGAACATTTTATGCAGTATGTCAGGGAGAGGCAGTGACAAGAAAAGGAAAGTATTTGATAGGTTACATTAATCATATTTTTTATTACAGTCACAGAAAAATGTTGATTCAGTATGTGTTTTTCAGTTCTTTTAAAATGAATCTACAATAAGAGAATTCACTAAGAAATAGAGGGAGAAAGATGCTATGGAGGGCAATTATAACTTCCCAAGTAGGAACGTTAACCCATTCAATTCCAAAATGTGCTCTAGCTTTAATAAAATTAATTTGAACTCAGAGAGAAAGCAACATAAGACAGTCAAGCAAGAAAAGTTCACCAAAAAGAAAAAAAATAAATAAATAAATAAGAAATGACAGATAATGATGTGATCGTGACCACCTAAATCAGACTCATAGAATCACAGAATTACTCAGGTTGGAAAAGACCTTGAAGATCATCAAGTCCAACCGCAGCCTAACCATAGTATCCTAACACTAACAACACTCTGCTAAATCATATTCCTGAGCATCACATCCAAATGGCTCTTAAACGCATCCAGGGATGGTGATTTAACCACCTCTCTGGGGAACGTATTCCAGTACTTAACTACCCTTTCTGTAAAGAAGTGTTTCTTAACATCCAACCTAAACTTACCTTGGCGTAACTTGAGGCCATTTCCCCTCGTCCTGCCACTTGTCACCAGTGAGAAAAACTTGCCCCACTCTCACTGTAAGCACCTTTCAGGTACTGGAAGAGGGCGATAAGGTCTCCCCTCAGCCTCTTTTTCCCAGACTAAACAGCCCCAGCTTCCTTAGCTTCTCCTCATAGGGTTGATTCTCCAAGCCTTTCACAAGCCTTTCTCTGGACCTGCTCCAGGACCTCCATGTCTTTCCTGTGCTGAGGTGCCCAAAACTGAGCACAGTACTCGAGGTGAGGCCTCACCAATGCTGAGTACAGGGGCAGGATGACTTCCCTAGTCCTGCTCACCACACTATTATTAAATATTATATATTTTATATATATATATATAAAATAAATTGATCATTTAGCAATCAGAGTAGGTTGATGCTCTGCTTCTGATGCAGGTAGGGTATCAGAGAAGTATGTTTTTTCCAGATGAAGGGCAGCAGGAAAGGTCCACGTTAGGCTGTTAGTGGAATGAGAGCAGTTGCCCAGTATGGGGCCTGGCTTAGCCCTGGCTGTCATTTTTCAGTTCTTGAGCATGCTTGTGTGAAGTGTAGCCTCCTGCTGCAGAGCAGATGTTGCATATGGGGCACCGTGTGCCCTGTCATTTACCTCTTTGTGCCCTCTTGCAGAGAGGCCTTGTGGACTGCTATCAGGTTGGTGCACCCTAACAACATAATGGAAAGCCATCTCCATCCCATCTGAAAACTCAGTTCTCAGGAGGTTGGTTGAGTACTAGAAAAAAATTCTTATCAGAAAGAGAGATGAGGCATTGGAATAGGCTGCCCAGGGAGAAGGTTGAGTCACCATCCCTGCAGATGTAGAAGATACATGTGGATGTGTCATTTAATGAGACATGAACATTCAGTTGGCATGGTGGTGATGGGTTGAAAGTTGAATTAAATGATCTTAGAGGTCTTTTCCAAACAAAAAGATTCAGGGATTCTATGATTCTATGATTAGATGATTTGAAACAATTACAAAGACTAACAACCTCATAGCATTGTTAGCATCGCAATTATCTTAAAGGAACTTTTTATTAGAACTAAGACAACGTTACAGGCAGAAGAATTTGCTACTCACAAGAAAGTAAATCAAGCATTTTTGCTTTTAGGGTGGAAGGGCAAGGGGAAAATCGGAACTACCAATGATAAAGTGTGGGGAAAAAAATTTAAAAGAAAAATAAAAAATTACAATAATGAATTTGTTTTCATTAAAGAAATTTATGATATCATACATAAAGGCAAATATACAACTTATAAAATGCTGTTATTGGATAACTTTTGGTATTGAAAAGAAATGTATTGAAATGCAAATGTTTCATACCCTGTACCTCATCAAGAGTATATTAGCTAAAAAGAATCAGATACCATCACCCTTCAAGATGAAAACAGGTCTTCTGAAGATAAAGTATTTTGGCATTCTAGAAGAGCACTGAAGACGGGTCAATGCCTCACATTCCATAACCTTGCCACAGTTCCTTTCTGTGAGATTAGAATAAGAATATTTCTCTGGAAATCACTGTGCATTAAATTATGTTTTTGTCCAGTGTAGGAAAAAAGTATCAGAAATCTCTGCTTGTAAACACAAGTTAAAAGAATTGAGTGTGTTTAAGATTTTCTGCAGCTTTCAAAGAAGAGATGTTCAGGAAGTGATGTGTGATGCCAAATATATATTTCTTTATGCTTCATATATCAGCAGGACTATGCTAGATGCCTTTAGAAAAATAGAAAATATATTTGTGTATATTCAATGGCCCCTATGGGAAACACTATTTTCTCAAATTGCCATTTGGGCTCCGCTCAGTACATGAGGTGTTTTACAAAAAGCAAAACAAAACAAAACAAACAAACAAATATATATATATTATTATGTAATATTATATATTATTATTATAATATATAATATTGTTATAATATATAATATATATTATAATGTATTGATGGCATACAGGTTACTGATGTCAGCGCAGATAACATTTTGATCTGGGGAAAAGCAGAAGACCATAGCCAGAGACTCTAAGTAGCATTTGAATGAAAAAGAAATAATGATAATTTAAAAAAAAAATTTAAAAAAAATAATGAAAAAAAATAAATATCATAAATAAAAAAGTAAACTATGTGAAACTGAAATAATACTAAAATAATAATAGTAATTATCTTTACATTAAAAAAAATGAATAAATATATATAGAGAGAAATTAACAGAGAAAAATATGTATATATATTGCAAATATGTAAAAGTATGTTTTGGGTTGTGAACTACTCAGTTAAATTTACATCAAGTCCAGCTGTCCTAGTCAGAAAAACAAGAGAACTAAGGTATCAGAGGGAATGATTTAATGAGAATTTTGGAAACAAAAGATATTTAAAAGGCCCTAATAGTGATGTGCTGTGACTGTATTTTCCACTGTTACATCCAAGAAAAGAAATATTGTAATCAGAACTCGTTGTGTTTCTGTCAAAAGCTGAAAATAACATTACCCTTTTACACAACCCATCTAATAGTATAAGAAACTCTGGAATAAATTTAACATTGCTGTTTACTTCAGATGACAGACTGACAATAAATTTAATCAGTGAATTTAATTTATATTTGAATTTAATCAAATTCTGTATAAAGCAGTATTTATTGTTAACTTATTATGGGTAGCTTCACTGAGAATTAATGTGTTGGGACTGATACTCTGCAACAAAGTGCTCTAAAGAGCTTTTAAAATCCAACCAACCAAGATAGGTTTAAGTACGTTTTACACAATGGCAGGGAGTTGGAACGGAAGCACACAGTGTGGCTGACTTTCATCTACCTCTTCAACACTATGAATCCAACATCCAGTTTCAACCACCCCATAGCAAGGGGTTTGAAAATAGATGGTGTTTAAAGTCCCTTCTAATCTTTTCTATGATTAGCAAACAAGGGGATGTCCATGCTTAGTGCGTTTCTTACTTTTAACACAGAATCATTTTTTGTTAATTTCACTGCTTTGGAAAAGAGCTGATATTCAGTCTGGCTGAGAGAACTAAAATACTACTGAACTGATTCTGACAATTTTTGTTATTGACTACTCATGTCTGAAATAGGAGCTGTACACCTCAAACACATCTTGAACTTGTATTTCAGACACATTTGAAGCTATAAGTACATTAATATTTTGAATAATGTTACAGACACTTCTCACATCTTGATTAAATGCTGAACTTCATAACATAAATCAATTACTTGGAAGGAGATATATTTATACCATTTTCTTACTACAACTAGGAGCTGTTTAACTGTTTTCATTTGCATTTTTCTGGGAACATCTCTTCCTTTGGAGCTCATACACTTCTGCATTACCTTCCTTGTGGTCAATTTACAGCAAGAGTTTAGGCTGCGTGATTCTGAAGTAATTGAAATGAACGTCAGTTCTTTGAGAGTGTTTATATTTACGAAACACCTAAATATTGTGTTACCAATTACTCTAGTTATTTCTGCAGAGTATGGACTTTTGACTGCTTCTATGGAGTCAAAAACTATAATTATTATTTTTAAGCAATTCCATTTTCTATAGACTTTTATTAACTTAGAGTGAACTATGTCTGGCAGTACAAAAACATGTTCTGTCTGCAGGTAGAAAAAATTTGAAAATCATAGAATCATAGAATCAGAAGGTTGGAAAGGACCTACAAGACCATCTAGTCCAACTGTCCTCCCATTACTGTAGCTACAGCAAACCACTAAACCATATGGGGAACACAGCTACTTGCAGGCCTCCAACTAGACTCTGTGCTGCCAATGACAACCCTCTGAGCTCTGCCAGTCAGCCAGATTTCAGTTAATCTCATTGCCCTTTTTGAAGACCAGAGTGGCTTCAACCACCTCTCCCATTCTCCATGGTCTTTCAAAGATGATAGGGAGTGACAAGATCAACAAGGAAAATGATATATCTGCTTTTAAAAAATTAAATTTACTATGTGGATTCTATAAATATTACTTAAAAAATTGACAAGAACTAAAGATGTCTGGTTGTTTCTTTGTCCTTACAGATTCCCTCTGGATAGTGGGTAATGTAAGAAGAGAGCAGGAAAGTTACCTCCCTCAATAACATCTGTGTGTTCAGTGAGGATGTGGTTCTGGATTTTAGGGCAGGACAAATACAGAGGTGGAAAGATGTTCCAAATTAGAAATTTCATTGAAAAACAGAGGAAAGAGTTTCATCTAAAGAAGCACAGACATATGTGATACAAAGATAGTCATCAATACTCCCTAAAAAAGGAAATAAATTAAGCAGAGTCCTTAGGTAAACATCAAAATTATTTCCTGAACCACACTGTAAGTATCTGTTCCTTTTGACTGGCTGATTATAGAGCTTAGAGTGACTAATAGATATTCAAGCAGGACTGTATCACTATATATTATAATATTGTATGACTACCACTTAGTAAAAGTATAGGAAGAAAAGGAAGCAGAGACAAAGAGAAACTGTCACATCTGAGGTGGTAAAACAGTTTTATCAGAAACCAATGGAAGAGAGTTTGCAGTTTGGTATTATTATTATTATTATTATTATTAAATACTGAGAACTTATTATGTTATTCCACTCTCAGGAGGAAAGTTGACAGCATTTGGCTTTATATGTAGGCTTTTGCAATTTGTGAAACCATATCAAGTATATGCTTCATCTGTGTGCTTTGTCTAAAGTAGTTTGGCATGAATGTCTCCAGAGAGATAGAAATAAAGAATTCCCTCACTGGTTTCAAAATAATGATAAATAATGATATTCTACTGAACATCAGACTAGAGCCGTGTTTCAATAATGACCTCTGATGAAAAAGAGAACACGATTATTATAGTAGATGACATGAAGCGGGGATGAACAGTTAGAACACTGAAAGACAGAATTAGAACTTCATGACAAATTGGAGAAGTGGCCTGGAAAAGAGAGATAAAATTAAATAGGGACATGTGCATTTTCATAAGCTTAGACAGAGTATTGATTAGGTACTTAGCAGTGAGAGGCAGACTTTCTAGGGCATCTTTTAAGATATATGAATAAGGTTTTAACATTTAAAAAAACAAGGAATAATGCTTTCAATATTCTGAGCCTGGAATTGCAAGAAACACATGAGCTGCGGACACTCCCAAGAAATGATCTAACAAGCTGATATAGAAAAGAAGAGAATCATATGTATTTGAAGCACAAGATTTAAGAAAAGGAGATAAAGGCAATTACAGCAAGGAATAATTTGGTGAGACACAAACTTTTTAAGGTCCAAAATAGTGATACACTTTTCTCACACAGGTGGAACAGCTTAAAAATATAGGAATAGACTTGATTGATTGGTGTCACTTTGAATTACACATGCTTTATAATTAAGAATTAGAGTCTTCACTGAGTGGATTAACTTTTCCAACAGACAAAGTTGTGCAATCAACCACCACTTTATTCTAGAAAGTTTCTTTTGTTTGTTAACTGAGGGATGCATTTTCACTGTTGTCAAACTTAATAATTCAGAGGGATCAGCATTTTTGAAAGTTTCAGCTCTGCGTTCTAAAATTCATTTTTGTTTTATGAGATTCTCAGTTTTTAAATGTGCTCTACCTGTATTTCGTAAAACATTGAAACCATTAAGGTTTTCAAAAATGCCATTGAAAAGTTTACATAAAAAATTATTATAGCAACATGTAGTAGAGTTCTCTGAAACTATGGAGGGTAGATCCCCAAATCCCAAAATGAAATTCTTCAACCAACTTGCTTTCATATTCACATGCTAAATTTAGTCTGACTGTACCTATGGAAGTTGTGGGTTTTCCTCAGTGGAAGTATTTAAAAACAGTTTAAGAAACTTCTGTCATGAGTGATGAATGTTCTTGCTTTTAAGAGTTATTTTCAGTCTTTTGATTTGCTCTAATTATTCTATTTATTATGAAAAGAAGAGGGAATGATGAAACAGAGGATCCTGTATGTGAGATATGTGGTACACAGGAAATCTTTCCCATTTAGTAAGGTGCAGAATGACAAGCAAAGATTATAGAATCTTCTTCTATGAAGAAAGGGCAAAGATAATGGATGAATAGGCAATTCAAAAGATGTTGTAGGATGTCAGAAAAAAGATGTTGTAAGATGCTTGGGAAAACAAAACAAAACAAAACCAACAACATCAAAAAAACAAAAACAAAAACAAAAACAAAAAAACCAAAAACAAAAACAAAAAAAACAAAAACAAAAACAAAAAAACTTTGATGACCCATTATTTGATTGCTTATTAGTTTGTTTATGGAGTGCCCAATGAGTCTTTACTTGTGGGTAAAAACACAGTCCTGTGAGAAGAAGCTGCTTGAGGGGCCTGCTGGCCAGCCAGCCCTGCTTCCAGACACCAAATCTGCCATTCTTCTTGAAGCCGCCAGACTGTGGTGGCCCATGGCTAGCATCCTGTGGCTGCTCCTCCAGATCAGGCATGTCTTTGGTCATTGCCAGCTACCAGAGCCAGGCATCCTGCCACTGGTAGCTCACTCAGCTCATCAACGGAGATGTTGAAGCATGTTTCCATTTTCTGCTTAAGGAAATGCATCACAAATATCTTGCCACTTACTTCCTCACCATGCTTCTCCTTCAGCCCTCTCCAGGCTTAGCTCATGGAATGCATTTCTATAGAGCACTGTAACAGCATGGTCACAAAGCCCACAATTGAGTAAGGCACAATGAAGTATGGAATATGCCCCAGAAATATGATTAGAGCTGCCGCCAGGGCATTATCTCACCCTTTCTCCTCTATGAGCTGTCAGCCTGACTGCCTAAAGTAGTCTACTGCAGACAGACGTGGCTGACAAGCCAGAAGGCTGTGCTGCCATCCAGTGAGACCTAGAAAGGCTAGAGAGCTGGACAGGGAGAAATTTAATGAAATATAACAAGGACAAGTATAGAGTCTTGAATCTGGGCAGGAATGACCCCACGTACCTGTATAGATTGGGGACTGTCTTGTTGAAAAGTTGTGTAGGGGAAAGCAGCTTGGGGTTCCTGGTGGAAAGTAGGATGACCATGAGTAAGTACTGTATCTGTATCCTGGAATGTATTAGAAAGGATATGGTTAGTAGGTAGAGAGAGGTTCTCCTCTCTACTCTGCCCCAGTGAGACTGCATCTGGAATATTGTGTCCGTCTCTAAGTCCCTGCATTCAAGAAGGACAGAGAACTGTGAGATGGAGTCCAGTGCAAAGCCACAAAGATGGTTAAGACAGTGGAACATCTTCCTTATGAGGAAAAGCTGAGAGAGCTGGATCTCTTTAGCTTGGAGAAGAGGCAAATGAGGGGTGATCTCATTCATTTTTTGTTGTATTAGGTGAAATACGGGGATCTTATCGAGATGTGACGTGACAGGCCCTTCCCCATATTCTGGAAGAATCCTACTGACGTGTAATACAGTGGGAGTAGATGAAATGGACGTAGGTTATATAAGGTCGTGTATGCTTCAATAAATAGCCATTTTACCACCCTACCACCTTGGTGTCACTTGGTAATTGGTCTAACTACTGCTTCAGTTGGAGGCAAGAGATCGTAAAGCCATTAACAATCATAAAGCCTTCAATTTTTATAAATATGTAAAGGGTGTATGTCAAGAGGATGGAGCCAGGCTCTTCTCAGTTACATCCAATGATATGACAAGGGTACAAGCTGGAATACAGGACATTCCACATAAGTATGAGAAAAAAACTTTTTTCACAGAAAGGGTAACAGAACACTGGAACAGGCTGCCCAGAGAAGCTGTGCAATCTCATTCTCTGGAAACATTCAGAACCCTCCTGGACTCATTCTTTTATGACCTAATCTAGGTGTTTCTGCTCTGGCAGGACGATCCTTCCAGGTCCCTTCCAATCCCTGACATTCTGTGGCTCTGTTAATGTTTTCATCAATAGAAGTGGAAAAGAGCCAATCTAGTTGAAGAAAGAGAAAATGAGAATCTCATATAGTAGTGACAAACTTCATTTTACAGTTTAGTTCAATCAGTTTGTTGAGAAAGACATAACAGAAATCAAAGAGAAAATATCTTCACCAAATCTGACAATCAAGTAATCTGATGCCATTGGGGTACGAGACTTTAAAGAAAAAAAAAAAAAAAAAAGACCATCATAGAATTTTCATCTGGGTTTAAATATGAATATACTAAATGCAACAGTAGATGATGTAAAGGTTATATTCAACAATTCTGTATTTTATTTATCTATTTTGTTGAAAGGAGATTTATTTTATTTTCACATTCATTTCCATACCAGGTTCTTATTCCTTTTTGTTTCTGTATTTCACAGTTTTCTCTCCTGAACTTTTCACTTTAATGTGCTTCACTTTTTTTTTTTTTTTCTTACTCACATTCAGACTTTTAATTTTAGTGTTCTAACTTGCTAGCTCTTGCCTTTGCTTTTAATATTTTCTTTAGCATTTCTCTAAATACTATTTTTCTCCTCTCTCGTCATCCTTTAGTTCTCAGACTGAGATCAATGCAATGGCTCTTATAGGCACTCCATAGCACTATTTTCCTTCTTTCCACTTACCAATCTGTTTCACTATATCTTTTTACTATGTACTGCATTTGTCCTTATTTCATTATTTCTGCCATTGTCATTTTACATGTTGCTTGTATTTCAGGATTTTATTTTCATTGCAAATTTAGCTACTTTTCCCATCATCTTTGAGGTGTTTTCCAAAACAGTCTTTCACAGCTGGAATACTCTCTTGCTTTATTCTGAGACTCTTTTTCATATTCTTCCTTTAGACTCATTTTACTTAACTTATATAAAAGAACAGATTTTTAATAGTAAGTTAACTCAACAGAACTTCGTATTCACTTAAAAAGAAACATCAGGACTTTTCAATACAATCCATCTACTTCCCACAGGTAAGTGTGAACATTTTTGTCACTTTCCAACATCTCTGATCTCTTTTTTTTATTATACAAATTGATGTATTGATTGAAATGAGATTACACATTCTTTGGTAGATGGATCATAGACTATCATAATCTGTCCGGAATTTGCTAAACTGCTATTTTTGCTCCAGCCTAGATAGGCATCACAGAAAGACAGAAACTAATTCAAGTGGAGGCATGAGCACCTCCTAGTTAGACTAGTGCAGCTGCTTCGAACCGAGTCCCTCAAATGCTTTAATTATATATATATATATATATATATAAGAAAAAACTACAAACAGAAGTGACTTAGAAAATCACTGAAGCTTACTTGGTATGCCTGATTCAGAAAATTCTTGGCAGAGAAAATGTGCTTTAATTTTGGAATGCAATTTGGGTTCAGATGAGAAAAGTCCACTTCAAAAATCATGCACAGGGTGAATACTACTGTGATTCCTTCACAACTACTTCCAACTTGCAAATAAAGGAATATAGATAGAGTATTTTTTTAGATTACTGAACTTTAATTTTTCACACCTCCTTCACATACAGCTAGGGTGGCTTAAGAGTTAGTAATAGGCATGATTAATTGCTTGACTTTTTGATGTGTGCAGGCATTCATACTGTATAATTAGAGTTTTCACTGAAGTGGTTACATCATCTCAAATCTTACGTAGATGGGAGAGGCTTTTACTTCAAAGATTTCTCACCAACAGCAACTTCTTTGTGGAAGATATTTTTCATTGGGGTAGACATTTCCTAATTCAATGATGTGAAATTTAACAGTTCAAAGGGACAAGTGGTTTTTGATGCTTCACTTTTATGTACCCAACTTGAGGTTAGGTACATAAACCTGTGGCAGTCATGATTTCCTAGTGTGCTAAGCCTTTATTCCTGAAAAGATTTCCTAGGCTGTAAACAAAATATTGAACACTAAAATCATACCTGTGAAAATAGTAAATTTATTTAGTACTGTCACTAGGGATCAAGAGACACTTAATGGCTTCACACAGTCACAGAGTTTTTGAGGTAGGAAGTGATTTCTGAAGGTCATTTAGTCCAACATCTCTTCTCAAAGCAGGCATATCTAGAACTGCTGTAAAGGTTCAGATGGCCTTTGAGTAATTTTGAGGATGGAAACTCCATAACCTCCCTGGGCAACTAATGTCAGTGCTCAGTAAGCTTCATTGTAAAGACACATTTCCTGATATACAAGCAAAGCCACCTGTACTTCAGTCTTTGCCCTTTGCTTCTGGTCTTGTCACTGGATAAGAAGTTACACTTAGCACCACTGTACAAGATAAGTATGTTAAACAGGACTGGACCCTGCATTAATCCCTGTGGTTCACTGTTAGTTACTAGCCTCCAGCTAGACTTCATACCACTGATGAGTGCCCTCAGCGCTCAGCCATTCTGTTCATTCTGTTTGTCCATCCATCAACATCTTGTCTACACAGATCTCCTGAGGAACAGTATCAAAAGACCTAGGCAGGAAATAACCATCATCAGTCTGAGTTGTCAATTAATTATAGAAGCTTATCTAGTTGTTTAAGCATTATATTCTCTCAGTGAATCCATGATGACTATTACTGATGATTTTCTTGTCCTTTTCACGTGCCTGGAAATGATTTTCAGGATTAGCTATTTCACCCACTTCCCAGGGATCAAGGTGAGGCTTATCATATATAGTTCTAGTATATGAAACTGTGTATATGAAATATGTATATTTTATAATTCCAGTCTCAAACAGTCATGATCTCACAGAACACCCACATGTTGCCAACACCTTGCCACTGACAACCAATACAGTTTGTAACTGTAACATGTATGAATGAATATATTTTTTTCTTGTCTGCCTCAGGGAGCACAGAAGCAGAATTAGATGCTACTTGCCTTCCGTTGGCTGCACTGACATGGCTGATTTATGAACCATGTGTATCTATGAAGGGAAAGATACAAGAATATCCTGTGTAGGAATACCACTGCTTGAGAAAGACAAGGAAGAGAAGGAGGAAAGAGTGAAGGAAGGAGGAAAACAAACAAACAAACAACCAAAAAAACCTTGATGCACTGATGCACTGTTCCTTTTAAGTTTTTGAGTCCACAGATGGAAAGTCACTTTTCTCATGGTCATCCAGCTCTGAGGTCTGGGAAGCCCAAATTCCTTATCATTAAAAAAAAGCCCAAAGTCCTTATCATTAAAAAATGAGAAAATAAATAAATAAAAAGATAGATACAGTAAGTGCCTCTGCTTTTTCTTTATCCATCCTTGTCCGTACTTGTTAAGTAACTACCTACACCAAATATCTGTCCGGTGTTTTCCTTTGACCTGTTCTTGCTGTTGGTGTAATTTAAAAAGACATTTTAAAGGCTTTTTAAAGTCATCTGACACCATGCTAGCCAGTGTCAGTTGAAACTATGATTTAGATTTTCTTGTTTTCTCTCTGCAAATGTGAAGCACGGCTCCATAATTTATCTGTGAAGCCAGACTTTGTGTCTAGACTTTGCATATTTTCTTCTTTCTGCCCTGGTTCCAAGAGGAGTTCTCTGTTCATGCATGTTGATCTTCTGTCTTGCTTGCTTGCAGCACAATGGAATTGCCTGCTCTTGGTCTTTTTAAAAGGTGATTCTTGAAGAGTGACCGGTTTGCATGGATCCCTACATCCTCTTGAGCTATTTCCAATTCAATCCCCCTTACCATCTTCCTCAGAAACTTAAAGTTTAGTCTCAAAGACTCGCTGGGAATTCTGCTGACCTTTCTTCCCATTACACCAAAAATTAAGAACTCAGTAGTCATGATCACTGAAAAGGGGGAATAATTTTAAACTACAAGTGAGGATAATTTATTTTTCTTTTTTAAACTCATAGCAGTTTGAGGCACTGGAACGGGCAGTCCAGAGAAGTTGTGGATTCCCCATCCTTGGTGGTGTTCAAGGCCAGAATGGATGGGACCCTGTGCAACCTGGTCTAGTGGTTGGTAACTCTGCCTATGGCAAGACGGATGGTCGTAGATTTTTTTAAGGTCTTTCCTAACCCAAGCTGTTCTATGATTCTAAGAAACTATTCCACTATTCTCCCACTTGGGGTAAGCAAGTGGCTATGTGGTGCTTAGCTGTCTGTGGGATTTATACCATAGCACTTTCTCACTGTCTACATTTTAATTTGCAGTAAATTACTTTCCTCAATTGGAGTCTTTTATTATTATTATTATTATTTATTTTTTTATTCTTTCCTCATTATAGTAATTGTATTGGGTTTACATGGTAGTGTTATAGCAGTTTGAGGGCTGCAGAGATGGCCTTTGTGAGATGAATTAATAAGTTCCCCCATTTTAGCTGAGACAGTTTCAGACATTTTGAAAAGGGACCTGATGCTGTCTGAAGTAAACCGTTGCACACCACTTGTGCTTTGCTGATAGTAGATATAAGAGAGTGGGAAAAACTTTGAAATGGCAGATGAGAAAGGAGAATGAGAAAAGGTAGAGGGAAACAACTCTGTAGATAAAAAGGTCAGTGAAGAAGGAGAAGGAGATGATTCAAGCAGTGACAATAAATTCCCCAGCAGCCAAGGTGAGGGGGGACCTCTTAGAGCAGATCTCCTCGTGTAGCCAAGGAGGAGCTCATAGTGCAGCAGTGGATGAGGCGTGAAGGAGGTATAGCCCATGGATACCCCTGAAGGTGCAGAATCAGGCTAGAGCTTCCACCTGTGGGAATATATTATATATATTTCATATTAAGAAAGATAAAAGGTGTACTATGTTAATAAGTAGCAAGCAGGTGAGAAGCAATCATTCTCAATATGATACAAGTCAATTAGTAATAGCAAAGCCAAATTCTCATCTTCCCTGAAGTAAAAAAGAAATTCATGCTTCTTGGTTCTTCCTGTTGATTATATTAAATCAGTTAACAGATCAGGCTAAGGAAAAAAAAACCTAACAAATAAACAAACAAAAACAAAAATGTCACCAGGATTAATTAGTGAGAAGAGAAAGAGACTTCTACTGGGATGCAGTCTAGAAGAGACCTCTTTTCTGATTTTAGTGTTGTCTTTAGTAGCTCAAACTCGAAATCTCCAAACCTCAAATCCTCCCTTCAGACAGGTGTATTCATGATTTTATATGTTTAATGGTTCCTTGGTGTCAAAAAACAGTACTTCTCAAGTTCATGTTCTCTAAGGTGTGCAGACAAGTTAGTGCTTTTTGAATTCAGCCAATAAGATGGGCTGTATAATCTCACATTCATTTATTCCATGAAGAAACAAAGCTCTAACAAAAGAATGGCACAAAACCTAGGAGTGATTTTGGCAGATTGACAAATCCTGATGAAATCCTGCTCACAGTCTTATCCTTAAGTAACAGGAATGAAGAACACATTTGTTTTTCTTTTATAATTTCTTGCAACAGTTTATAGTGCTTAATTTGGCTTCTACTTTGATATTATCTTATTGGTTAAGCAGGTGTTTTATTTGAACAACAGTGTTTCCATGGAGACTGCAGAGCAGAAAGGCGTATTTTTGAGATGCCACCCATCAGATATAAATTACATGATATTTCTAGGTGGATGGAACATTTTGTGCTATGCCACAAGGAACAGATTGGTGATCAGTGGTCTAACTAGTATACTTACGCTGATTTAACTCTTTTCTCTAGTTACTGTTAACTTTTTGCAAACTAGAAAGGAAAAAAAAAAAAAAAAAAAAAAAAAAGAAGTCTAATTTCAAAACTGTATCTTTGAAGCAAATTTTGCTTTTGTCTGTCTTGAAGTATTTCTTGCCTCAAACTACACTAGTATTAGTATTTGCTTCCATCTGCCAATCATGAAATTAGAAATCATATTTGTACTTACTAAGTACTCTTGGAAGATATTGATAAATACTGTAATTTATGTTTCCTTGCATCCTACTGAACTCAGTTTAAAACAGTATTTATTTTGTTTCTAGGGACTTTGAATCTTGTTCAGCGGTATTACCTGTAGCACTTACTAGATAGCTGTAAACATCCAATTCTGTCACGATTCAACCAAGCAAAAATAGCTTAACAATATTTGGGTTTTTTGTTTGTTTGTTTTTTCCCATAAACCTAGTTCTTAAAAAAATCCCCATAGGACAAGAGAGGAAAGGTAGAGGAACATATGGGAATATTGAACTTCTTACATTTTTACTTTTGGCATCATTTTTATGATTTAAATAATAATAATTTAAAAAAAAAAAAGCATAAAGGCTTTAAGAACAGTATTAATATGCCATCTGTAGAATTTACTTGAACAAGAAATCATAGAATGATGAAATAATTTGTCTTGAAACGACCCTCAAAGATCATGGCCTTTGACATGGTCTTGTGTCACATCCTTGTCTCTAAATTGGAGAGAGATGGATTTGAAGGCCAGGCTATCAGCTGAATGGCTTCAATGAGGTCTCCCTGGAGCCCTCTCTTCTCCAGGATGAGCATCCTCAACACCTTCAGCCTGTCTTCATAGGAGAGGTGCTCCACCCTTCTGATAATCTCCTTTAAAGGAGAAAAGTCCTATCTTCTACAGAAAGCTGAAGTAAATATAAATCCGTTCATAGGGAAATGTCATTAGAAAACTACCCACTGAAATTTAAACTTGTTTGATCCATCCACTGTTGAATGCTTTTAAGTTAGCTAGAAACATAGAATTAAAATTATTAGGATTGGAAAAGACCTCTAATTTAACCTAGTACAAATGTCATCCCATCAGCACCTAGCCCACTAAACTGTCTCCCTAAGAGTCTCAGAGACAGTGACTCCACCACCACACTGAGAGTCCTATTCCTGCACCTCACCACTCTTTCTTAGAAGAATTTTTTCCTAATATTCCCTGCCACAATTTAAGAATATTATCTCTTTCTGTTTCTAGTTGCTTGGAATAAGATGCTGAGAACAGTCACAGCACACTGCAAGAAACTGAACCTTAACAGTTTCACTGTCTCTCAGGACTTCCAGAATAACACAGAGAATTTTTGTTGTTGCAATTCTTAATTGATCTTTTTTTTTTTTTTTTAATGATGAACAGAAATATGAATGAGGAAAATGTGTTCCACTGGGTTGTGTAAAGAACATGCAAATTTAGAGACTTACGCTAGAGAGTTCTGTAAGAAAGCTTTTCTGATCCTACAGTGTGAACTGACCTACAAATATATACATATATATGTATACACAGATGATAGTGAATTGTGAAAGTAAAACCTAACTTCAAGTCTTGGAAGAAGCCTCTTAGCACTTACAGTGGATGGATATTTCATAACTGAGCAATTGAGCAGGAAAAATACAGGGCTGAACAAAGGAAACAAAGAAGATAATTGAAAGCACTATTTCTGTTTGCTGTTCTTTTGGGATTTGTTGTGGGTTTTTTTGTTTTTTGGTTTTTTTTTTGTTTTTTTTTTTGTGGAGGTTTTTTTGTTCTTGTTTTTTATTTTTATTTTATTTTCTGAGTGACGAGAAGGTGGAATACATAGCTACTTCAGAAAGAAATCGCTTCAAATTAGAAGAGAGAAAAATACAGATTTCAGAAACTTAAAGGTTTCTTCTTCCTCAGCACAGCTCTCTGCATCTTTTAGAAAGTTTTAAATAAAGTCCTTTCCTAAAATCAAAAATGATCTCATTTTTATCAGGTTGCCAATACTGTATTTTGCTTCAGTTAGAAAAACATCACTATATTGGATTTCTGCTGGAAGTCAGGTTTTTCCCAAATGCAAGAGTCCTAATACCTTTAGATTTGAATTTATGAAACAAAAACAAATCCATGAAAGAGTAAACAATTCTGCTTACTGTAACCCCCTATTTCAATCAAATTGTTTTATATATTTTTATATTGTTGAGATTTCTAGCTTCTGTAGGTAAACAGATCTTTTTTTTTTTTTTTTTTTTTTGAGTTATTTACTTACTACTGAGAGTCAGTGTGTAGATATCACTTTATCTCACAGTTATTCTATGGTAAAGCTCCACTGAAGGTAATCTTATTTTATTGGAAGCTATATGTATACCTGAATTACAATATCACACGCTTAAGAACAGTTTTTTATGCTTTTTACTGTTTGGGAAAAAAAAAAAGTCATGCTGATGCCCCTTTACTTAACTTCACATCCTTAGACACATGCAATCCCTGTTTTCTCTCCTCTTCTGTCTTCCTCAAATGCACTGAATTTGACCAAATACTGTGAGATGGATATACCCATGTACTGCCAGGAACAATCATTATTTCATGCCTTTCTCTGAAGATGTACTGTTCCTCATAATGAAAGGGAAAATAGGAACTGACGACTAATAAGCCATTATGAAAAGATATATTTTTAAAAAAACTTTTAAGACAGGTGGACTGACTAAACCTTATGAAATACTATGCTTTTTGCTTGCTGTGCTTTTATCTAATTTTATAATAAAATATATTTTTATCACTTTGATGGATATAAGGTACTGTGCTTAGTGACTAGAGATACTACGCAATGACACTTGGAGTACATTGTAATCAACAAAATAATCCTTCTGCTTTGCAGCCTTCCTTTGAAGGCCTGTCACAACAGAATGACATTTTGTATATTCTGTATTAAAACTATTTTCCCCTGGCTTTCATCTCTCCTGTAAACCATATAACATAATGGCAAATGGCTTAACCAAATGGACATAAATGTTAGTGCCATTATTTTCCCTTTGAGGGCCAAACTAGCACAGCAGGGCTGCTGAATGAAGCACAGTGATGTAATAACATGCATAGGTGCTTTTTTTAGGAGACTGTGAAAAGGATATGGGAGAAATATGATGGCAACTATCAGAATAATAAGAAGTACAGAATTTGAAGGATTGGCTGGTAATCTGTTCTGATCAGAGCTGAACCATGTTTTAACTGTCAGAAGCAAATCTGGAACTGAATAGACTTCAAAGGAAATGAAACCCCACAAAGGACATAAAGAATTATCCAAAGGTTGCAATTTTATCTGCTTTCTGGGACAGTCTGTGATGAGCAAACATTCTCTTTCTTCCCTTTTTTCTTATTTTATTTTTTTTCCCCTTGATTAAAGCAAAATGCAGCCATACAAGAAAAATAAAATGTGTTTATGTTATACAGCAAGAAAACAAATATTCATTTTGAAGAGATAAACTAATACACAGTAAACTGTGAATTCACCTTTGAATTATGAACACTTGGATAATTCCCTTAGAAACTAATCTAATGCTTGTGAAGTGAAAGAGCTATTGTTTGCAGTTTTGTTTAACAAAAACATTAATTTAAACTTTTTCAATACTGATATTTTGGGTAACTGCATGTACTTGTGTCTCGGTCCAATTTTTAGGAGGAAGAAGAGGTTCTATAAAAGAATAATCTCTTCCAACTTGTACTGTATAATGATGGCTAGAGTATGTGCAATAAAGTTATTGTATTATATGGTTTTGTACTGAAGTAATAAAAGAAAGATATATATGATGTTTTGGTGTTATATTTTCTAACTGAAAGTTCCTCATTTCTGTTTTATTATAACTTTAACAAATCCTTAGTATGCCATTTTTGTGGAAAGACAAAGCCTAAGAACTATTTAATTACATGCCGTGCTGCATAATGTCAAGGAACAGGAAAAAAAATATTTACATCTGAAAATGCAAACGAAATACACTTTAATTTGTGAATTTACTTTCACAAGCACGCTTAAGTCATAGGCCTTTCATAAAGCTGACTTTGACATTTCAACCAAAATAAGCAAAATTGTGAAGGGCAGACAAGGTTCCAGACACCAAATATAGTGTGTACAGTTTCTAATTCTTGCTTTCTAATTCCAGTTGAATTCAGTCTATTCAGTTTTTTTAAGCTAGGTTTGCCCAATCTTTTTAAAAAAAATTGAATTCAGAGAGATGGAAGAAGAAAACATTCTGTTTCTGTTGTTCATTAGCTCATGCTATACCTAGGATGCACTTCAAGGTAATAGTCAAAGAGCTTTTCCAGGGATATGAGACAATATAAACCAAATCTTATTCAGACCCTTATTCAGCTACAGAGTGCAATTAAGTGTTGGGATTCTCAACTTGCAAGAAAGTTCCCTCACTACCATAGTAAAGTAGTGTCACTACTTCAGAACAGAGCAGCTTCAGTTTATGTATTATGAATGCTGAAATAGTAATTTATCCAGACCGAATGCTCATATGAACTATTTGCTATCTTGGAGGCACAGACTTTCACCTGAAAGGGGAATTAAATGCTGATTTGCTCTACAAGTTGTATTTGTCTATTCACAAAAAAGTGAAAGACTGACAACAGAAATGATCCAAGTGTCTTGATTTTCTGTATTCACAACAAAAGTGCTTATGCTCCATGAAAACATATGGTTTTGATGGAAATAATCTCAAAACAGGAGTATGACTTGATCCAAATTTGTCTGCATATAAGTCCATATTCTAAATATATGACTAAATCAGATTTTTTTGAGAAAATATGTGTTTTCTTATTTCCTTCTTCCCTATAATTGACCCTATATAAACAATGCAATTTATATGTAAAATTTCATAACAAGCTTTATTTTCTACTTGTCAAAAGAACAATGAAATTATACATTTATTTGGGATTCAGAGAATTTTTTTCTACATCTTTCAGCTATTTGACTGAAGAATCAGCTATTCTTTCATCCATAGCCTCCAGATAATAGTTTAAAAACAACAGTATTTACCGTATTATTTTAATGTGCATAGTAATAAGATGGTACCTTAATGTAGATAATCATACACAGTGCTTCAAATGGAGCAAGCTAGTCCAGTGAAAACAGGTAACTTTAAAAATGGTATAATTTTGGTTTACAGTGTACAGAATTCCCATTCATAACTAACTCTTTAAAATTTCAGATTTAAATTACATACTCATACACATTTGCCTCTTATTGTGCTTATTATCAAGTATATCTAAGAACTTATACAAGATAAATGTCTTAGATTTCCAGTCTAACTCAAAGACTGAGCACACTCAGGTATAGTTGATTTACATCTCTATGTATCCATTTTAAATATGTGTAATACTTTGAATATCTCATAATGTTTGACAGTTTTTGTAAATTTAGAACTATGATTATGATGGTCCTAATGCACATGTGCACTTGTAATTTTCTGTTCTTATGCATGAAATATACATAACCCAAACCACCCCAAATTATTAAAATACAAAACATACATTGAATTACTTTTATCCGTACATTTATTCTTTCTCTTGCTGACTCTTAATTGTCACATATATCATTTTAAATTGCACTCTGTATGGTATATAATTGTAATATTTTAATATTATACCATAATTTTGTAGTTTAGGAGACTTTGTTTTAAAGTTTCACATATTCATTCTGAATTTTTGGAGTGTAAAAAGACAAGCTGTCAATAAAGGGTTGGTTAAAAAGATTTCTCAGTTGAGTTTGGAATTTGAAAAAAAATGCTATTGTTTGTAGCTAAATTACAGTCATTTCTTTTTGTGTCCTTACACAGACCTTATGTAACAAATGCTGCGACTTCTCTTACTCTTTGTGAACAGTAGCAATAGCAGAAGACATGACACATAGAGAGAAAATTGAGAACTGAAAATTGAGAATGTTGAGAATAACAGAATAGAGAAAAAAGTATAGGAATACATGGCCATATATGTAACGTCCTCTGAAAACATATAATTTTTTTTTTTTTTTTTTTTTTTTTTTTTTTCAGTATCTCTTCTACGATGGATCTAGGAAATGGCCACAGTAATTACACTTATTGAGCTGATGATGAACTTTTGCTATATAAATTCTTGGTTTTAAACAATTGAGCAGATTTTCTTGTGCAGGGCTACCTGTTCTCTCTGGTCTGATTGCAGCTGAATTGACTTTGCTCTTTTTCATTAAGCTTGTCTCTTGATCCACTGAATTTAGTGGGTGTCATTCACTTTGTTATCTTTGAGATCCAGCTCCTCAGATCCATAGACAGGTAATGATGATCATGAACATTATGGTCTGCATAACCTCAGCTTCTGATCCTCAGTTCCATTTCCCATATGAACCCAGCATTTAGTGCCTTTAGTTAATTGTGCATTATCACGCACTGTAATGCCCCTCCTTTACAACTCTTTGTAACCCCCTACATAAAAATTTACATGATCTATTCTTTCTCTCTGTGTATAAACAGAATTTATCCACACATTCTCTGTGTTTATGAAGGTCTATGTGTTCATGAAAACAAGGGTAATAAACAGGAAATTGGATTTTTTTTCAGCAATCTTATATTCTGCATCTACAAGTGTTCACAGATGATTATGGTAACAGATATCCTAGACTCAATTAAAAGTAATCTATTAAAAACATTTGTCCTGGTTATAGATGTAATAATATATTTATGTGTATTATTTGAAGAACTGTGAGCTACTTACCACTCCTAATAGTTACATTTATTGTGAGAGTTAAGACTGTAAGTGTAGGATATATTGCAAATGAAAAGTACTGAAAATAACACAAGGTAGGAAACGCTGACAATACAATTTAATGTCTATTATTGTAACTGAATTAAAAATGATTATAGGTCAAAACAAAACATTTCCTTCTACTCATCCAGCTATTCAATACAGATAACTCCCGCTGAAGTCGCATTGAAAATTTTGAATTCTGAAAATTGCAAGATGATCTCTTTGAATTTGCCTTTACATTTTTATATTTTTCCATAAGATGATCCCATTGGCTTTAAATGCATTTATAATATTTAAAAGATTCAAATTGCCCTTGCCATAAAAAGAAGAATAATAGCATCGTAGACTGCATTAATCAAACTATTTCCAGTTGGTCTATGGAAATGATACTTTCTCTCTATTGAGCGTTGTGGTCATACCTGGAGTGCTGTGTCTACAACAGTTCTCCTTAGTACAAGATAGATGCAGACATATTGCAGAAATCCAGAGTGAGGAAAGGCTGAGAGAGCTAAGGCTGTTACACCTGGAAAAGAAAAGGCTCATGAGGGATCTCATCAATGTATGTAAGTACATGAAAGCAAGAACAAAGATACAGGCTGTGATGGTCACTGATGGCCAGTGCCAGGATAAGAGGGAATAGTCACAAACACAGGAGGTTCCATCTAAATATAAGGAAGAACTGATTAAGTGACAGAACACTGGAACAGGTGTCTTTGAGAGGGTATGGTATCCTTCCTCAGTACGGAGACTATTTTAAAATCTGTCTGGATATGGTCCTGGGCAAATGGGTCTAAGTGTCCTTGACTCAGAATGGTGTTGAAACAGATGACCTTCAGAGATCCGTTCCAGCTTAAGTCTCCTTATAGAATCTCATTGCTTTTTGATATGTTTCAAATCCTGAGCTAAATGAATCTACATTGAAAGAACAATATTGACAGATAATCATATAGATGAACCATTGTTATTGCACTGCAACAAGCAATTTATCATTTGTAGTATTTACGGGATGGTATTTTGGATGAAATACTGTTTCTATTAATCTTTGAAGAGCTCATATCTGCAAATGTAGTATCTATACATACATGTACGTACAAACACGCATATGAACATAATTATTTATCACTTGTATTAAAAAATCCAAAGACATTCTGAAGATTTACTCATATAAATTAACTTAGGGAAAATTTGAAATGTTGGAAGTTCTCTGAGACCTAACTTTATAATAAATATTACCATTTTCATAAAGTGCATATGGCAAGCATTTTAAGATGAAACCATAATTATTTAGATATGAAAAGATCTTTTATATGATCTTCATCAATAAAATTCAGAACTGCTTATTTGTATAATTCACATCTGTGGAATGGAGTTCTACCTAATCAACTACAATGTCTCTGAAGAAGTAAATATTCTTTTCCATTTACTTTTCAAATAGATATAAATATCTGTGGTAGGCAAATAAAGAAAAGTTTACTTGTCCATTGATTCTCATTTTACACTGACAATACTTTCTTTCATAATATATAAAGGTGAAAAAGTATATTAGTTTGATATAAATTTTTGGACCACCAAAATCAAAGCAGATGAATCACTCAGAGGTAACTATTTTTATAGCATTTATATATTTACATCTTTGTACACTATATAAAGCTTATAGAAATAAAATTATCATAAATAAACAGATGAACATTATAGACTAATCAAAAGATGGGATGATCTCTAGTATTCATTGAAGCTGTTTCTACTATTCTGATTTATGTTAATTAAATATTTACTCATATACTGAATAAAATTCTATGATCACTGTTTTACTGAATTTGGAATTGGTGCTATTCTTTCCTGTCTTTCAACATCTGTTAGCCTTATTTTGTTTTCCTTAGAATGAGTTTGAACATATTACTTACAAGGTAATTGGCAAAATGTTTAGCTAAGAAAAGATCATAAATAATGTTTCAAATATTCTAATAGTTCATCTTTTTTTCACAGAGATTATTTACATAACAGAGGCTGATAGTGTTCCTGTCTCAACAGTACCACAGACAAGACAAAGTTATTTCCCCATTCTGTCAATATAACTCACAAAAGTTTGTTCAGCTGCATCTAATGAAATTGTTAATGTAAGCAACATGGATAGAAAATAAAACAAGAATGAAAGTAGAACAGTACATTATGATGGATAGTTTTATCATTTAGTATACTGAAATAATTTCTATCTGAACACTGAAGAGCTCTCTTGTGCTATTTATAAGTCCTGGGAATATAGTGCAACCCTTGTTAACTTAGAACACTAAGACGTTCTCAGGCTGGTAAATCATCTACTTCAAGTATGTGTTTGCCACTAAATTTGAACAGAAAACCATTTATTTCATCATTTAGAAGTGTGTCAACCAATCAGCAACAATGCAAATTATTTCTGGCTTTTATAAACTGACGCTACAGGTGAAAACTGACAAAGCTTTGGTAGCTCTTGACAGCTCCCATTTGAGATCCTAAGTAGTTGATTTTTTCTAGATAACAAAATTGTAAATGAATTTTTTTTCTTGTTTTGTTTTTTTGTTGTCATCGCCAATTACAGTGACACAGACATATAGAGAATGACTTCTACAGACCTCCAGGCTTTTGTCATTTGTAGAGGATTCTGCTGAACCACTGTACACAGTTAAAGTTGTATGGTGAATGCAAGTATATTTGTAAAATTGTATCTGAAAATCATTTTAAGGTTTCAAATAATCTTTACTCATGCTTTCATTGGCACCAGTGAGTACGAAAAAAACACCACAAAACAAACGTGTGATCATAAGTACATTGCATAATACAACACAGTATGGAACATCCCCAGACTAGCTCTCAGAAAGCTTGAACCTCTATTTAAAGTGACGCAGTGTCAAGCAGAGGCTTGCCAACTTAGATCCTGCAACAGCAGTGAAGATTCTGCCTCATACAGCATCATAAGAAATTGTCTCAAAGGTATGAGGAATTATTTTGATGCAGCTCTGTTGAAATGATTATACCGATTACAAGTCTACAACTAATTCTTTCTGTGATAAACTGGGAAATCTCTGCACTAATCTTACATTACAGTCATAAGTACTTATAGGTCAGCACACAGTAGAAAACCAAATAAAGCAGTAGTGTTGTCAAAATTAAACACATTCTTTCTAATCCAACAAAATTTATAATTAGTAATAATATAGCAAAAGGTAATGTTACCCCATAACCTGCAATTTTTGATATCTTGATAATGCTTAAGCTTCTAATGGATAAACTAATCACATAATTGCTCTCACATTATACAGTTGTTCCCACATAAAGTAGTTGGCACTCAACTAACTAATGAGATGTGATTATAAATGCAGTATTCCTGACTACTTTAAAAAAAAAAAAAAAAAAAGAAAGAAAAAAGAAAAAAAAAAAAGAAAAAGACATGAGATCTTCCCAGATGTCTTAGGAAATGAAAGGCAATATGACAGGAGCAAGGAAAATAGCATGTAATAAACAATCATGACAAAAAACAAGTCTGAAAGATAATGCCTGGATTCCAGGACAGAGCTATGTAAATAATGGATTATTATAAAATGCAATGGTGATATGGAATCAAAAACATGTAAAATAAAGAAACAAAAGAAACAGAGTTGGAGAAATAAAGTTGAAACATATCAGCTTTTTGACAATAAATAAAAGCAAAGAATAATTAAGAATATATATATCAGAGATTTCCTCCTAATCAATATGAAATTGCATTTAACTTTTTACTTCTATTAAGTTTTTGATTTTATGGATGGATATGGAAATAAAAAATAAACAATACAAAAGTAAAATTTTGTGAGGTAAATGAATATTTTTTGTTACAAACTGTGGAAGTGAAATGCCAGCATGCTTTGAATTCCTTGTCTCCAATATCTTCAATATTTTGACTGAAATCTTTCATTGTATTCTACCCAAGTACAGCAATAGTTACCATCCCTAACTCATTCCATCTACTGAGTTTAAGAAAAAAAACAAGTTTCCCAGTGGTAAAGACCAAAGACCAAAACACTATTGATTGTTCTAATATATATTTTTGGAGACTTTATCAGGACATATTAACACTTGATTTTTCTATTCATTTCGTGTTTTCATCCACAAAAGTAGTATGCTACTTTAGCAAAATCTGTTTTATAAGAACATCTTGAATAACGTTTGTGGAAGTTTACACCAGACTCTTATCCCTGAAGACCCTCACAGCTTTGTTGCATTTCCTCTTGCACTATTTGTCTTCAAGATTTTCTAAATGGTGTTATGATGTGATTTATTTTAATGTGCAATTTCTGGTACATTTCCAAATATTTCTATTATTTCAATATTTCTAAAGATGTTCTTTCAGAAGTACTGATTGTAATCAACAGCACTTAAATATGTGTGTGAGGCACACACTTATTTAGCTTAAATATTTGTGTAGATTGTAGCAAGACATGGTTTTGTTTCACAAAGAGCTCATAAGCGCATTTATGTAATGGAATACCTAACAGCTATACAAAAGATCTCTGTTATGACTCGTTATGAATCAAAATGTCAGAATATTCCTTATATGTATCTAGTCATTTGTAAGCATTCCAAAATCCAGAAAATTCAATTAAAAATAACCGAGGAAAAGATGACGTGAAAAGGTAAAACCTCAACATTTTTCACTCTTATTTTCTATTTCTAAGTATTATGCTGGATAAGATAGGCATTCACTAGCATGCTGAATATTTCAAGCAAAGGAGAATAACAAATTCATAGATATTATTGTGTAATTTTAATGTGAACAGTATTCCATGTACACCATAGCAAGTCATATGTTATTAAAATAAATAAAAAATCTTATTTACAGTATTTATTTCTTTTGATCCCAAAAAATAATTAGGAACTTTATGAAATGCGTAAAAATAGGCAAAAGACCAAAATCCTACCCAGTAAAATCCAATTCAACACTATTAAACTCTATGGAGATTTAATAGTATATGGAACTGAAAATCAAGCTCAAAATTATGTAAATAATACATGTAGTATTTCAATTTTACACTATCTTCAGCAGCAGACAGTCATAGTCTATCATAGTCTTGTGCGGGTTGGAAGGGACCTTAGAGGTCATTGAGTCCAGCCCCCGGGACTTGAGCCTCCTGTGTAGCAGAGCGGCACTTCTACCACTTGCGCCACAGGGGGATTTGAACCCGGGCCCTGGTGTTGCAAAGTGGCATTCCTACCACTGCGCCACCGGGGCACATATATCCATATATATTTATTAAAATTTACAGTGTGTAACATAATTGATGTTACATCAACAACAATAAGATTTCACTCTGATCACAAATATTTAACCACTGTCGTATTACTGAATCAACCTAAGTCCTGATTAGGTGAAAGGAGATCTAATATAATTTGTGATAATAAAAGGGAGTAGTTTAAATGCCATGCTTCTGTGTTGATCTACAACAGGAAAGTGTATTATGTTTATCTTTACTTCAGTGCATCCAGATGTAACCAACCACTCTAAAATCATATTGATTATTTTTTTTCTTTTTCAGAAAGAAAAAAAGAAACAAACAAACAAAAAAAAAAAAAAAAAAAAAAAAAGGGCATATAAATAGTAATCTGATCTTCATGAACCATTTTCATGATCTTCATGAACCTTCAGAGGGACCTTGACAGGCTGGAAAGCTGGGCTCGGGTGAACCTAATGAGGTTCAACACAGCAAAGTGCAAGGTTTTGCACTTGGGCCGGAAGAACCCCAGGCATCTGTACAGCCTGGGAGGAGTGGTCCTTTAGAGCAGCTCGGCAGAGAAAGACCTAGGGGTCCTGATAGATGAGAAACTTAACATGAGCCAGCAGTGCGCTCTGGCAGCCCGGAAAGCAAATGGGATCCTGGGCTCCATCAGGAGAGGGGTGGTCAGCAGGGATAGGGAGGTGATTGTCCCTCTCTACTCTGCTCTTGTGAGGCCCCATCTGGAGTACTGTGTCCAGGTGTGGAGCCCTCAGTACAAGAAAGACATGGAAATTTTGGAAAGGGTCCAGAGGAGGGCCACAAAGATGATCAGGGGGCTTGAGCACCTCCCCTATGAGGACAGGCTGAGAGAGTTGGGTTTGTTCAGCCTAGAGAAGAGAAGGTTGCGGGGTGACCTCATTGCAGCCTTTCAATACCTGAAGGGAACTTACTCCCAGGAGGGGAGTAAACTCTTCAAAAAGGCTGATAATAGCAGGACTAGGGGAAATGGTTTTAAGTTGAAGGAGGGAAGATTTAGGTTGGACGTTAGGGGGAAGTTCTTTACTAAGAGAGTGGTTAGGCCCTGGAACAGGCTGCCCAGGGAGGTTGTGGATGCCCCGTCCTTGGAGGTGTTCAAGACCAGGTTGGACAGGGCCAATAATACCTCTAGTAAAGGTGTATGTTTGGTGGCCCTGCCAGGCAGGGGGGTTGGAACTACATGATCCTTGAGGTCCCTTCCAACCCGGGTCATTCTGTGATTCTGTGATTCTGTGATTCTGTGAACCGAAAATACTGACTGCCAAAATATATGATCTTTTTACATCTAGAGTCACAACCCTGTCTACTAATGATATTGTCTAAATTCTCTTGTCTTCAAACAGTTTCAAACTTTTAATTTTACTACCAGTCAGTATGAATTTCTTTTGTTCAATATAGTTATCCTACTTTAGGTTCCAATCACCCATATGAAAACATAATAAAGAGTAAAGATCATAAAGTCATAGAATCATAGAATGGCCTGGGTTGAAAAGGATCACAAGGATTATCTAGTTTCAACCCCTCTGCTGAGTGAAACCAACCACTAGACCAGGCTGCCCAGAACCACATCCAGCCTGTCCCTGAATGCATCCAGGGATGGGGCATCCACAATCTCCTTGGGCAACCTGTTCCAGTGCTTCACCACTCTCTGTGAGAAAAAGACTTCCTTCTAATTTTTAACCTAAATTTCTCGTGTCTTAGTTTAAAAACATTCCCCCTTGTCCTATCACTATCCACTCTCTTAAACAGCTGTTCCCCCTCCTGTTTATATATGTTCCCTTCAAGTATTGGAAAGTCACAATGAGGTCCCCCTGGAGCCTCCTCTTCACCAAGCTAAACAAGCCCAGTTCTTTTTTTCATAAGTCCTCCAGTCTTCTGATCATCTTAGTGGCCCTCCTCTGGGCTAATTCCAAGAGCTCTGCATCTTTCTTGTACTGGGACCTCCAGGCCTGAACACAGTACTCCAGGTGGATACATACAAGAGGTAAGTAAAGGGTGCACAGCCATATCCCTCTCCCCGCTGGCCACTCCTCTTTTAATGCAGCCAAGGGTATAGTTAGCCTTCCAGGATGCATGAAATATGTCTGCTGGAATTCAGTCAGAAGTTTGAATTGGAGACCAATTGCCAAACTCTTCAAATCATTTCCTATAAAATTCTTACCTGTGTTGTTCATTTTCTACTACTTTTAAATGTCTTCCATGTCAGATAGATTATATGCAGTTTGCAAGGCCGTGAACTGAATAACAGGAATGCAAAACAAAGCTAGAAAGTTCTTCTCCAAACTTTCCCCTGTTCAGATTGCTCGTGCTCAGTCAGGTTTTGAATATATCTCTGGACAACTCTAGTATATTCTAGTGGACTCACCACTACAGATAATAACTTGATGGTGATGGAGATTGCCTCCACCAACCCACTGGCAATGCTTTTCCTCATGCAGTCGAGGATGCTGCTAACTGGCTTTACCATTCTATTCGCTGCCCAACAAGCTCCGTGCTGCTCCTTGAAATGTTGATCTCTAGTTAGTTGCCCACAAGTATATGCAGATTCATGACTTTATGCTTTCCAAAGTGCAGTACTTGGACTTCCCCTTTGTAGAATTTAATGAGTTTCCTCTCTGCTCCATTCCCTAGTCTCTGTAGGTCCCTGTGAATGGCAGCACGTTCATCTAGTATATCAACTGCTTTTTACAGTTCTGCACACAAGAAACATTTTGAGGGTGCTCTCAAATTCACCATCCTGATATTTAATGACTGAGTTAAACAGCATTACAGCCAGTATCGAACCGTGGAGGACACTGTCAGTGGTTGGCCTGTATCTGGCCTTTTGGATGCTGTTCACAGCACTTTTAGTGCAGCAGTACAATTACTTTTCAGTACACCTTACTGTCAACTTCTAAAGCACATATTTAATCAGTTTTACTTGTGGGAGAGTTTCACAAGCCTTGTTAAAGTGAAGATATGAAATGGCTGCTGGTCTCCTATCAATTAGAGAGACAGTAATCTTACCATAGCAGATTATAACATTGGTCAGGCTCTCATAAGTTTCTGCTCTCATAAATTTATGTTGACTTCTCATAATCACTTCCTTGTCCCTCATGCATCTGTAACAGGTTTCTAAGAATATGTGTTTTTACTGTTTGATCAAAGTACATACCCTCAGACTCCATACACTAGTCCAGCTTTTTAAAATGTTCCCAAACCTGTCTTATTCTGTAATTTTCTTTTGGTCTTAGGGACATAAGACTATTTAAGACTTGTTTTATAATTGACACTGAAGTAAAGAAGGCATTGAACATCTTGGCACCCTTACCAAATTATTTGTGATGAGAGTCTTTGCTGCATTCATCAGTTGCTTTAGGTTTACACAGTAAGATTTTGGTTGCAGAGGAGTTGCAGGAGTGGCCTCTGTGAGCAGAGCCCAGCACCTCTCCTTGTCAGAACAGAGTCATCTCCAGCTGCTCCAAAATGGACCTGCCGCTGAACAGAGCTGAGCCGTGTACTATGTTGTCTGTGCCTCTGTTAAATTTAAGAAAGGGAAAAAATACTGCAAACTGGCAGAAGGGAATGAGAAAATATGAAACAGACCTACAGACACCAGTGTCAGTGCAGGAGGGCAGAAGTTTCTCCAGACATGGAGCAGAAGTTCCCTGAAGTCCACAGCTCACAATTTGGCCCAACCCTTGGCCTGTGACATCACGACAGTGGCTCTGAACAACCCAGCCCCTGTAGAGATTCAGTCTAAAGCAAAAATTGCAAAGGTGTGGCTGCTTCACTTCCACATCAGATATTATTTTGTCAGATCACCCCTATTCTGCTATCTGTTGCATGGTAGCAAAATGTCATAGAATACTGGTGAGAAGATTCAGTTTCTACTACCCCATCAACAATGTCTGCTTGTGATACTGTGGACCAACATCATAAAACAAGGGGCATCACTTTATTAGCAAACCTCATCTTGTGAATAATCAATAATCTAAATTAAATTACTGAAAAAATAAATTATCCCCCAAAAATGTAAACATCCCTTTTTAAAAATATTGCTATATACTTGCAGTTCTTCAAATGGTCTATTAATTCAACTTTTCAAAGTTTGTGTTTATTTTAAAGTAGAAGGCAAAGAATATGTGGAAAGGAAAGAAAAAATAAGGCAGAATTTTGAAATATGAATTTTAGTTGTTGAAGAATTAAGTATGTCAGTTTGGGGTTTACTTTGTTTTGAAAATGAAAACACATTGAATTTGAGTTAAGACATTTTGAACAATGATGTTTTATAGTTCATCTCTGTTATTCACGTTGTCACCCTGGAAAAGAGAATTTAGAAATCTCAAGTGCTTCTTTCTTCAACAGCAAAAAAGAAAAAGAAAAATTATGTATCCTATTACAACAAAATCAAACTGAACCATAAGGTAGAGAAAAGCTTACTTTCACTTTAGTAAACCAGATACTGTACATATAAAGCATAGTTCCTCATACCAAAAATGTGAATTCATATGTAGGCAGCTAACCTTTAAAAATAAACAACAACAATAATAATAATCTACAGCATAATTAGTGTGCCCCGGTGGCTCAGTGGTAGGAATGCCACTTTGCAACACTGGGGCCCAGGTTCCAATCCCCCCTGTGGCACAAGTGGTAGAAGTGCCACTCTGCTACACAGGAGGCTCGAATCCCCGGGGTTGGACTCGATGATCTCTAAGGTCCCTTCCAACCCGCACAAGATTATGATACTATGATAATAATATTTTATTTAAATAATACTTTATGTCATAACTATATCACTTGATTATTTCTAGTGATCAAAATGAATATTAATAGACATTAGAAGGTAGATTTACATATAAACCAAAGAAATTCTATTCATCCTTTTCACATTTTTGCACTATGCATTTCTTTTAAATGCTGTAAAATGCTCTGTATTTTAGTACTTTAGCTACTTCATCCCAAATGCTATTGTCAGCCTTTAGATGGAAGAAAAACTCTCCTTAAAGTTCTTAACTATTCTTCACCTTCTTTGCAGCATCACACTTTCAGTTTTACAACTAAGTTAAAGATAAAGAAGAATATTATCCCTATCTAAAATTAAGAAATAATTAGATTTCCTTGACTTAATTTGTGTCAAATTAATTCCTACCAACTACAGTAGGTAATGCACAAGCAAGAAGTAAAAGAGCTCTCTGTTTCACGTAATTATTCATCACTTCTGTCAGTAAAACTCTATTGTCTAAATTCTGCAAATTTAAAAGTAGTTTAGGTGTCATGTAAGTCTTGGGATTGTCATCACTTTTTCGTGGCATTATATATAAATGATTTTGTTAAAATAGTTCTTTGACAAAGCATGCACTTTTTTTTCTGTCTCACTTTCTACCCAGTTATGTTTGGGGCCACATTTAGTCACCTGAATTTGGCAAAGAAAATACACATTGATGAATGTCCTAATTTAGAGAAGTCCTTACATTTAATTTAGTTATCTGTCCTCAATAACTCCCAAGGGAAGTTATCAGCTTTTTCACCAGCACATGTACATAACCAAAAATAGTTCTTCATTTCATGATGATGAATGCATAATACTTGACCTTTCCTCTTATATAAGCATTAAACTCTTGAACAACCAGAATGTTATATGCTAGGGTCTATAGCTGCTAATCACAGTTCAGCCAATACTTGCTCTTGTAATATTCTGTCTCCTGGAGAACATCAAATTCTGTAGCAATTATTTGTAAAGATAAAATGTCATTCAACACCAATCCATATAATTTTAAACAGATGGAATTATACAAGTTAAAATACTTCTAAAATACTATGATGGCTGGTTAAGAAAAAATGTTACTTTCCCAAAACACTGATTTCATTGGGATGTATCAACAGACATACAGTAGATCTGATAAGTCTCAATTTAGGTACACACTTAAATGTTTCCAAAGGCTAGAAACAATGGCTTCTCTAATTTCCTCTCCAGGCTGCCTAATCAGCAGGTATGGAAATCCACAAATGCAAGCAAATCTAGAATACTTATGCTAAAATGTTATAATCATGTTATTACATGGACAAGTAATAGATTTTGAGAGTAGCCTCTATAATGACTCAGTCTCCAAATTAGGGCATGAAAACAACAAACGTTATGCAATATTCAATAACACCTGTTGTAAAGAAATTTTCCATATCATCTGAAGATGCATTCAGGGATTCTTCTGTATAGAATTATAGAATCATTTAGATTAGAAAAGACCTGCAAGACTATCGGTTCCTACCATCAGCCTGGCATACCAAGCCCTATCACTAAACCATGTCTCTTGGTGACACATCTACATTTCTTAAATACCTTCAGGGAAGGGGGGACTCATTACTTCCCTGAGCAATCTGTTGCAATGTTTCACCACTCTTAATGTGAAAAATAAATAAATAAATAAATAAATAATAATAAAAAAATCCTAATTTTCAATCTGAACCTTCTCTGGTGCAACTTGTGACAGATTCCTTGTGACTTATCACTTGTCCTGTGAGAAATGAGACTGACACCTTTCTTGCCACAGCCTCTTCTCAGGTAGATGTAATTTAGTCTCTCCTCAGTATCCTCTTCTCCCGACTAAAGAACACCAACTCTGTCAGTTGCTTCTCATTTCTCTAGTTTTCTGGTCTCCTCATCAGCATTGTTGCTCTTTGCACATTCCTGAGCAACTCAATTACCTTAACATAGTGAGGGGCCCAAAATTGATCACAGTACTCAATATGTGGTCTCATAATTTCCAAGTACAGATGAACAATCAATTCCTTTGTCCTGCTGGCCCCACTATTTCTCAGATCTAAGACTTGAATATTTAATTAAAGTTGGAGTGGTATCATGTTTGAGACTGAAGGTTGTAATTGATCTCTAATACTTCAAGCTGTATCCCTTGCATATGCGTTATAAATGTTAAATGTGATGATGGTACCAGCAGTACTGAAAGTTGAAGAGAAACATTACACATAAAATTGAAAAGAGACCAAAACATAGACATTATATGTCCCCAAAGGACTGTTAAAAGAAATGGAGTTAACTTCCAAACTAAATGCATTGAAGAAATTATTTAAAAATTACAGAGAATAGGGCAGACTCCATTAGAACCCAATTAAATACACTACATTGCATTAAGATAGTAATTTCTTGGAGTGGAAGGGAAGTGTTAGTGGAGCAAGTAACTTGTTTAATTTTTGGTGGCAGTCGAGACCTTGGCTTTTTTCAATTGAACAATTTTTTACCTTTCTTTTCTTATAAGTACAATCAATGTAAAACTAATAGATTTATGAACTTAAAGTAACAAATGTTCCCTCTCCCCCAAAAATAAATTCTACTGAATAGTGATAAATATATTTTAAATTAGATAGTAGTTGATACTAGCTTAGCCTATATAATACAACTATGAAAGGACTGGGTTAACACTTGGGGGAAAAAAAAAAAAAAAAAAAAGAGAGAGAGAGAGAAAAAAAAAGAAAATTACAAGCAATTTCTGTCATTTATGACCAAAACTTCTGAAGGCTCTGCAGCATAAAAACTGAAGAATGTTTCCCTGTGCATATTTGTTTTAGGAGACAGAGAAGCATATTCTGTGTGTTAGTCCTCTTTTCACATTGCTGTTGACCTCTGTTTACAAGCTATGGTGATGGCTTACATTAATTATGTGTTTGGTTTCCTGTGTGATTCTCAGCCCCTAAGCACAGTCTCTCACTCATTCTAGATTAGATCTCTAGTTGTCCATTGGATCATTTTCCATGGATCTGTCTGGTATGCAAGTTGAGTCGGCAAATTCTAGGCCTTTTCTTTCCCTGTGGAATCTTTATGACTTACTTCTGCATTTTTCACACCTTTATTCTAATCATCCCATAAAACCATGTCTCTATTGTTCTGGATAGTAGATTCTCTGCATGCCTCTGATAGCTCATTTCAACAGATGATGTCATAATAAAGGGTGGCATTTCTATATTACTCTGAGCTATCATGGGAATTTTTAAATCTGCATTTGTTATACACTTCCATTATGTTACTGTCAATTGTATCTACAATATCTAAAATAATACGTAAAAGGTAAAATGGATGATTTTGACTTGGTGAGACTATGTACCATGTGTGTTAAATTTAAGACTGTTGCAATTTGATGTACCAGTTATAAGTCCCCTAAAGCATGATTTATGACGAAAACTTTGCAAATTGAACTACAACTGCATGCACATGCTAATAGCATGAGAAAACTCAGTGCTTTTCTAGTAGCAAAATGTGCTATTGCATTTGTAAATTTATAAATGCAGAGATAAAGTTCTATGAAGGCAATACATTTTCAAAATGAATGACTTTTTTTTTTTTAAAAATAATTAATTGAATCAGAAAGAGTTAACCATTAGTAAAAATAAATAATATACTAACAGTGGTGAAAATAATACACTGACACTGAAGAAATAACAACTCTGTAGAACTGAGTATCCCTAATGGATTTTAAGGCTTTAAATTACTGTCTTTGTTAAGAATAAAGTTTCTTCTTCTTAAAGTCAAACTTAAAAGCATGTACTTGGCATTCCATTCTTTTCCTTCTTAATATTTCAGTACATTAACTTAGAGACTTTAGATTCAGTATGTAAAACTATTCTTCCCTGCAGCAAAACTATGCCTTCTCCAGCACTGTTTGCTGAGGTAATTTCCTGAAAGAGGAACAGATTTGTATATGAGCTAAGGATGTACATTTGGAAAGCTGTTTCTCTGTTTTCCCATTTGAGGGTTGCTTCATCCAAGTTAAAGCAAGTGCTGTATTTGTAACCTGAAATTCCCATTACCAATTATATCTATATATATATACACACATATATATTTCTTTTTTTCCTATTTAGAATATGCGACTTGTATACAGATTCTCCAGCCTGAAGGCAGCTTCTTGAAGCACATTTACATTGAAATGCTTAAGCCTGCAGAAGATAGGCAAGCAGGTTCAGGTATCCACTCTGGTTAAAATTAGTCACTGTTTCTGCAAATTTTCTTGTAAATAAGAACAGAATGAAGCCATGTTTGGTTTGCACTCTAAGTTTGGCTTCTTGTCTTCTTTGGTGAGGTTACCTATCCTTTACCTTAAATTTTGCATTAATGGGAAGTGGGGGAATTTCAGGATTGGGTGTTCTTCACCAAAACTGCATGCAAAAGCTTGCCCTCAGTCACATCAGAGGCTACTCTGCAGATGAATGAGCTCTGTTCCCTAGCTATGTAACCAATAACCTGCAAGGTCTTTCATACTGCATTTGTGATGCCAGACATCCACTCTCAGATCTCTAAAGCTGGTGGTGCTCAAAAAATTTCAGAGACATTTTTTCAGAGACCATTTCTCTGCCTACAAATGGCTGCTCCCAACCCCCTCCAAAAAAGCAGCAACATCAAGACAAGCAAGCAGCTTTCCTTCTTCTTACCCAGCCTTAAATCTTTTAACAACATATACTGGGCTTAGAAAGCAAACTGGAAACAGGCATACTAAATATGTCTACCATCTGTCACAAAGCAGTCACAGCAGATTTGCATATCTTGTGCTGCCCTAGCAGTGGGGATGAATGCATTTGCTCTTAGTAGTAAATAAAGAAAATGTATCAATATACTGTGGACTGTGGCACCTTTTTCTTCATGGTTGTTGTTGTTGATTGTTTGTTTGTTTTTTAACTTTTTTGCAGACACAAGGAAGTATTTGCATTAAATTGTACAGTGCTAGGAAAAACATCCAACCAAACAAACAGACAAAAAAAGTGAGACAAATATACCAGTTCATTAGCCTCTTATGTTTCAGATACTTACCTTATCAAACTTGGAAACATTTTGCTTAATTCAATGAATTGGAGTTAATTCATGATCATTTTCATAGCTAAAACAAAAAGAAAGAATAGAAACAGAGCTCAAACTATGGCATGGGTAAAAAGTATCATAATTAATAGGATATGACTTGCTATTGCAGTAACTACTTGAAATGATGACCTTGTTCAGAATTTTATTTTTACGGACAGGAAGTGCGGCTTATAAGGCTGTCCTTCCCAGAGACAACAACACAGAAACAAAAAGGGAACTGATGGATTTCTACACTAGGGATTTCATACAGACGGTTTAGTTTTTCCATTGACTATCTTAACACGCTGATACACAATCAGTGAGATATCCTTTCTGTCACTAGCTAAGTAACTTCTGCATAGTTCATTTTATCTCCAGCTACAATCTTTTCAGCAGACACTGGATCATGTTGTTGAAATGAATGAAATATATTGCTCAATCAATACAGAATTTTCCACAGTTTGCTGGAACATTATGAAATGTTCATCATAATATATGCACATGTGATTGTTTCTACATTTTCTACATTTTATTTAGCAAGTACAAATGTTATGATTGTTCAAGAGTGTAAAATGCCTGTCAACAGAGCCACATTTTGAAATTAAAACTTACCTCAACTGTTTACGATAAATAAGAGATATTGTTCACCTCTTGACAAATACTTTCCCATGTCTTAGTGGCTTGCTTAGATCATGTTATCACTTCTGTCATAAAGAAATGTGTAACAGTATTGTATCTCTCAAGAGTGAATCATTCCTTTTCTGAGGGGAATAACCCCCATCTGCTTTCTGAAATCTTGAAAAGTTCATTTAAAAAAACATTTTTATTTATATCCTTATATGGTACACCATTAACAGAGTAGCCATCTTTATTCAATAAGATAATGTTTAACTTTGCAGATTGATTTCTTTCATCCAGAAATCTCCAAGTAATAAGAATAAATGCAAGAAAATCTTGATAAAGTGTTATAGAGACATATCAGTCTTCTGAAAAGAAATTAGAATAAAACATGAATTTTATTCTTTTTCAGAACAAGCAGAAAATTTAAGTTACTTTGCTATCATATACTTTTGGTTTTTGGAGACTAATTCATCATTCCTGTCTTTTGTGTGTATTGCTAAACACTGAAAAAGGAATAAAACTGAAAGGGAGGAGAAGAATACACCAAAAAAATTACATTGTCTCGTAGAACAGTCTAGAAATGTGAGCTGTTTGGCATGTTGTAACAAACAGCATTGGTTCACCAGGAACTTTACTTGTAGAATAAAAATATACCCTGCCTCCAGTTCTCCAGTTGCCAGATTTTATGTAGACAGTACACACACAGAGATACCCTTTGTAAACTATAGTCTCCATTCTTTTAAATCATATTTTAAGGTATCTATTTTTAATGGAATGGGAGAAAGAGGAAGAAATGAAGAAAGACCTTTTTTTTTTATTATTATTATTATTATTTTTTTAATATTTAAGTATGTTTAATATGATTTTATGAACACCTGTTTGAGGAAGTACCACACATAGTAGCCATACTTTCTTTTGCTTCATAGCTGTTTTTGTTGTTGTTGTTGTTGTTTGATTGTTTTTGTTTTGGTGCTGTTTATTTAGTTTGTTCTCATTTCAACAACATGAATGAGACAGGACAAGCTTATTAAATAAGGCTTTACTTGGGCCTCTACAAAAATTTTCTGCATGCTTCCTTTTGTCTGCATGCTTTCCTGCTCCTAATTTCTATGGATTCTTTTAGAAAATTAGTTGTGTGTTACACATTTACCACACTTCTCAATTTAAGTACTCTATGACAAGTTTATTAGTCTCTTAGCAGATCTGAGGAATTTGAATTACTGCCAGCTTGAGGAATTTGAATTAATGAGTTACAATATTTATCAGACAAGATCTAATATTAAATCCATATTTTGTTTCAATTCACATAGGATATATTTCTGTTACCAGACACTGTCTATGGTGCACTATTTATGAAAACAATATATTTATATGTAAAGATTTCATTGATTCAATATTTTGCATTTATCCTCTTATAAAATAAACAGAAGATAATACTAAATACATTTTCCCCCTGCAAAGCTTTTCAAAGCAAATTTGTTCCAACACAACAGTTATTATGATACATGATCCTTTTATATTGCATGATTTTTAATTTCTTCTAGTTATTATTTTTTTATATTTTTATATATTTATATTTATTTTATATTTATATTTTATGTTTATTATTTATATTTATATTTATATTAGTTTTTATATTTATATTTTTTATATATTTTTTTTTGTAGTATATCTTACATATAATGCCTCCATTTTGTTTTATTGATCTATCATTTCTTCAAAGGGAAAATATACTAAGGAAGACTTGAAGCCAGAAGTGGAAATTATATGAAGCTCAAGTGTTTCTGAAATAACTTTGTGAGATGTGGACATCTACAGGAATGGCACTCAAGCCAATTCACTGAGTCAATCATAGTGATAAAAGTCTATTTCAAGTATATTTTGCCTTACACATTCAAAACTTAGGAAATTATTTTAGAAACATGAAAATCTTTCCTATTCTTTAATTTTAACATCTTATTTACTTTATTTTTTCTGAGTCTGTAGAGACCATGTTTCTAAGTTTTTCAACTTTTTCTTCTCTGACAGCAAAAACATATGAAAATTACTTTTCAAATTAAGTAAAAGAAAATATAAATGACTTGAGATGTCTTTCACAAAATTAACAAATAACTTGTATATCATAATAAAACTTTAATGAACTGTCAATTTTTTTCTATTCAAATCTATTTTCCCCTTCTGCCCTGCTGGAAAGCTGGATGAGTGTCTAGCAGCTGGGCAAGGTCAATGCACCACAACAGTACAATAATTTATCTTTTCATTACAAGTATTCATTCAAAGTTATTTAACAACATTTAAAATAGAAACAAGTGATGTGCCAGTACACTTTGCTGATGAGAAGAAAACAAGAGAAGGATGAGGAAGGATGTGAGGAGCGAGGATGGTTTAGTTTCAGTTCACCAGCAATTTAGAGCTAATTGAAACGCTTCTCAGCTTAAAACATATAGTTTTCCCATTGAATAGTTTCATATTTTAATACCTTGTTCCCCCTCATTTTTCTCTAGAAGGGCTAGTTATATAATACTGTCTGCATATAATAAAACATTACAGTTGTATTATTTGTTCCTCTCAACAGTATTGTTATGTGTTATTGTAGAGTGAGCTTGTACTATCAGTATAATGCCTAAAAAGGAAGACTGAAAAAAATCCTGCTCTACTCTTTTCACGAGGCAGAACTCTTGTGCATATCAATAAGCAGAGGCAGAACAGTCCCTTACCTATGTAATGAGCATAACCTTGCAATGTTACAGAGCCAAGTGGAGAAGAAGGAAGAGGGAGCAGTGCTGCTTGAGAAACCCCATTCTGAATGGATGATTGCTTGGTTTCTCCTCTGATGTAGCCTTCCACAACTCGATTGTCATGGAACCTCAATGAAATGGGGAAGAGAGACATAAACGTGGACACTGTGGGCTTAACTCTCTCTTCCAATTTACTGCTGTGTCACATTCCTTATCATCCTAAATTCCCGTGCAGACATGTACAACTGCCACTCACCCAATGCACATGAGAAGACCTACACACACACACCTACCCAAACTCCCCACCCACTAGCTCCCTAATCTACAGGCTGTAGCTCAACTATTCCATATCACTCATCCTACTCAGAACTACATTCTATACATTCGTTAACCCTTACACAGGAAACTCAGTCTCCCAACACTCCTTGCAGTATTCCATGTAAAGGCAGGCTTGACTCATTGGGAAATAGGAGGAGATTCTCAACAAGGCTAGGCAATTCTCCTGCAGAGCTGTTCAGTTTATGAGTGAGTCAATATGGAAATGTGACTAGGGCACTTGATGAGGGTACTAATATAGATGTTTGCAGTCACTGTAAGATTCCCATCATTATCTAATCTCAAAGAAATCCTTCTGCTGTAGTTGGAAACCCAGAGAGTGCAGCTTTGGTTGTGTTTCTTTTAATGAAAGTTCCATGTTTCATGTTTTACAGTGAAGTTGCATGCTTCTGGAAATTAAGGAATGCCTAAAGGACAGAGTAGTCTTTCCTAAAAGACAGAGGAAGGAAAATAGTGAGTGGATTGAGGAAATAATCAGTTATGTAAGGCAAGAATAATATGAGGAAAAAATGTAAAATTTCCTCTTCTGTTACCTGGGCATATAAATATGGTACAAGAAAGTTACATTTATTGTTATTAGTATTATAACTATTTCATAAATTTGTGATGGGTTACGTGCATGGAAGTGCAATAAACATTTGTAGCAAAATGATTCAAAATAAATATACTTCTTCATGTCTGTACCCATCATACACACATAGTTCAAAGATCATTATAAATCCTGCTGGATTCTGTAATGTCCCCTATAGTGCATTCTACCGCCTGGGCCACACTGGAATAGTAGATTTGCAGAATATTTAACAGTCGAAGATTAGTTAATTGAAAAGTAATTCCAGAATATGGGGCAAATGTGCTGGTTAACCTAAATTGCTGGCATGGGGATTTTATTTAAAAAATAAAAAACAAACAAACAAACAAAACTAAAAACAAAAAACAAAAACAAAAACAAAACAATCAAACAAAAAAAAGACCACTAAAAGAGGATCTATTAACAGGATAGGCAGCTGAATGGAGCTGAAGGAAACACAAAAGGATCATGTCTTCACAATATGTTATGCTGTCATACAAATTATATTAGTAATGCGCCTGACATATTGATATTTTACAGCTGAATGCTTTTTTTAACTAAAGCTGGCTAAACAGATGCCCCGTGAAATCTATCTTTTCCTTTTGAAGCATTCTATGTGTTTCTTCTCTTTTATGTATTTTATTTTACTTTATTTTGAAAGTCCTGTAATTCATACTAATGGTTCTAACATTATTTCCTTCTAAACTTCAAGAGGTTTTTTGGGTTAGTTTGTTTAGTTTCAATTTTTTTTGTTTGATTGTTTTTGTTTTATTTTTATTTTTGTCACTTGCATATTCAGAAACAGTCAAAATTCCTAAACAAGGAAGAAACAGAGAATAAAACTTGGCAATGGTGTATAATCTTTACATAGTGGTATTGTCAAGAAAATAGATGTCTATTTTAGTGTCATTTCTGCAGTAATTCACACTATTATTTTAAAAGACTTTCAAAAGACTTATCGTGAAAATATTAGTTTTGGCTTCTGCTTATAAGACAATCTTTATTTTTATACTAAACCTATTTGAAACAATATTTCTTTCTTAAAAACATTTTTTTTTCCAACCTCTCTGAGAATTACTTTAACAAGAGCTATATTATCATTCTAGTTAATCCTTGTTCTGAGTTTTCTATCAGCAGTCTCACCAAAAATGTGGTGAGTACATCATATCTGGTGAACAGATGCTATAATCAAGTGCACTACAATTTTACTTCTCTGTGAAAGATCCAGTGCAAAGAATAAAACTTTATAAAACTAAAATATTTCTTCATAGATTTGTTTAAAACCTTGCTGATATATAAACTTTCATGTTTCAGTACTGTTGATACTTTTAACTTGAAACTTTGGTATTTTTTAATACCAAAAATCCACCTTCAAAAGTCTAAAAATAATCTGAAATAGGCATTCTCTGTTAATAAATAACTCTATCTTATCACATTTTTATATTAAAATGGCATGGCCTATTTGAGATTAGGAATATGTAAAAAGACAAGCCTTTTTGTTTCTTAACACTGATGTAAACCTTATCTACTTAATTAAAATGGTTAAAAGTATTCTTAAGCTCAGCAATTATATGTACAAAAAGTTGAACAAACCCATTCATTTGAATCAATGCTTTGACATTTTGCCTTTAATAGATAGATAGATAGATAGATAGATAGATAGATAGATAGATAGATGATAGATAGATAGATAGATAGATAGATAGATAGATAGATAGATAGATAGATAGATAGATAGATAGATAGATAATATTCAAAATAAAGAAATGTAAAGACATGTAAAGCACACAGATTTCCTTCTTGGTAGTGTAACAACAGTACAGATCTTGGACTCTGCCAAATGGTCTCTGTGTCATCCAAATAGCCAACAAATAGTCTACAAATAGCTACAAATAGTCAACAAAGACTTTCCAAGTGTTAGGAGTTCCTCTGTCAGCACTGCTGAGCCCAGTTCAGCCTAGCTCAATCAGGAAGCCTACATCAGCCTCCTTCCATGGCTTCCATAATTTTCGTTTAAGGACTGTGTACACACAGGCATGATACTGTAGGGTCTCTACTTCAGGAGGCTGGATCAGACCCTTCTGTCTTCCTCTCATCACTCTGTCACGTTCCGCTAGGAAAAAATGTCATTTATGATGTATGTCATACACTAAATATTCTCCTATAGATAGAACTAGACAACATAGTTTCAAAAATATTGTCTTAGCTACTAACTAATAAAACATCTGAGTGTTGTATTAACTAGGTATATGAAAAGCCCAGTTACTTTGTAATACTGAATCTTTAAATTTCTTTTTTTTTTTTTTTTTTTTTTTTTTTTTTTACTCACCTCGGAAGATGGGTAAAGAAATGGTTTTAAAACATGATTGCACAAGACTGATCCTTGTATTAGGAGTGAATAAAAAGATGCTAATAGAAAAACTAACAAATAGGAATAATACCATGTTTCATCCTTTGGAAGAGCCTGAAGTTCTGCGTACTGAACAAAAAAATATTTTCATGATAAAAGTGATTTATTTCTGAAAACAAATCACAATCCTGGTAGCTGTTACCTAATGTAGGAAAATGTTATATTTGTAAAAACTACTTGCATATTAGAATTTTTGCTTTGACTGTTTCTACTTGCTTCTTTATAGCAGCATCTTTTCCTTCTTTCCCTTCACTCCCTGCACAGTACTGTTTCTCTGCTGTGTATTTTTGTTGTTCCTTGTCTATTTACATTTGTTTCTATTTCCTTTACTTTTTCTTCTCATTCCTGTCTTTTTCTTCTACTACTTTATCTAATGAACATTAATACAGTTTTTAATTAGTTAGCATTACTGTTAATCCTATAAAGCTTGTAGTTTTCATTTATTTCATTTTACGGATTATCCTTCCCACATGAAGGCCATAGTACAATTAAGGAACAGTGTTTTCCTTTTTCTAGTTTAACATTATTGTTCTTTCAAGCTACAATAGTGCTGAATACTAATGAAGCAAGAGCTAGTCCAGCAAAAGACATTGGAGGGTCATTAAGTACCACGCACTTAATTTAGTAATTCAAGTTCCAGATGAATGAGGTTGCTCATTAATATTTGGGCTATCCCCAGGTATCAAGTTTTCCATCTCCAGACCATGAATCTGGGTATGGCTTTTTGTTGGGTTTTATTTTTTGTTTTCTTTGTTTACTTTTTGCATACGTAGGGAGCAGTGAGTGGGGGGATGGAAGAAAGGATACTTGGCTTTGGCTTGTTTCCTAACAAAATTTATATGCAGAAGGTGTTTTGTATAACTTTCCAGTGGAACTTACACAGAAATTGAGCACAAATGGAGCATAAGTTATTCATGAATAGAAATTGTAAGATTGTTGACAAAAGGGGATCTATTCTTTTTATAGTTGTTGTCATCCATATGGATGCATTTCAGCCTAAATGCAAGCATATAATACTTTATTTCTTAAAATATTTTCATAAGAATGAGGTATCTGAATTGTTTGGTATTGACACAGACTTGGAACATAGGAAAATATAGACTAAATTACAAATTTATTTCTAAATTGTCAATTATCATACTCAAAATGCAAGGATAGAAGGGAAATAAATCTTGCTATCTTGCTCTCACAGTTTTTATGACTTTTTCCAAAGACACTTATTTTTTTCATGTTTTTCTGAGAAATTCTTAATTGCCATGCAACAAATATTCAGATATCTCATTAAATACATGGGCACTGCATTGCATATGAGGATGCTATTTTGCCTGTTTATTTTTAAAACTGGAAAATGCGTTTGTTACCTAACTGGGACAAAAACAAACAAAGGTCCAAATCTTGTATCAGAGCTAATAATAAAAAAGCTTGGAAGGTGGGTTCCAGGTTTTATTCTGAAATAACTTAAAGAAAGAAGGAAAGAAAGAAAGAAAGAAGAAGGAAAGAAGGAAAGAAGGAAAGAAGGAAAGAAGGAAAGAAGGAAAGAAAGAAAGAAAGAAAGAAAGAAAGAAAGAAAGAAAGAAAGAAAGAAAGAAAGAAAGAAAGAAAGAAAGAAAGAAAGAAAGAAAGAAAGAAAGAAAGAAAGAAAGAAAGAAAGAAAGAAAGAAAGAAAGAAAGAAAGAAAGAAAGAGAAAGGAAGGAAGGAAGGAAGAAAGAAAGAGAAAGGAAGGAAGGAAGGAAGGAAGGAAGGAAGGAAGGAAGGAAGGAAGGAAGGAAGGAAGGAAGGAAGGAAGGAAGGAAGGAAGGAAGGAAGGAAGGAAGGAAGGAAGGAAGGAAGGAAGGAAGGAAGGAAGGAAGGAAGGAAGGAAGGAAGGAAGGAAGGAAGGAAGGAAGGAAGGAAGGAAGGAAGGAAGGAAGGAAGGAAGGAAGGAAGGAAGGAAGGAAGGAAGGAAGGAAGGAAGGCTTAGTCGTAATAATATTGCATATTATTTGTTTCATCAAACTTATTTAAGAAATAGCACTATTTTTAACAATATTATAGGATGCTTAAGTATATAAATACAATAAATAAAATTTTATTCACAGAGATATATTAAGTATGAGGACAGATGGATCTTTCTGTATTGAACTTGCTATAATTATTGAGCACATGTAAAATATGACAATGTTTTAAAGCACCACCCAGCTAATATTTCTCCAGTTTGAAATAATTTCTTAAATTCCAAAAGAGAGGGTGTGGTAAATTTATATATGATATATTTTGACTGATATGGTATCATACGTGTGACGTACGATTTTATGAAGATTTTGAAGTACATTAGATATGTGAAAATCAACAACAACATCCTTATATTAAGAGATACACTGAGAGCTCTCTGCTGTAAATCATCTGGCAGTCTGAAGTAGGTGAGAGGAGGATGCAGATCAAAAGGCAGGCTGGACAACTATTGATTTCAAGATACATGATTAAATATAAAATAGTGCGTGGGGATAGGACTAGGGGTAATGGGATGAAAGTACAGCATAGGAAGTTCCGCACAAATGTGCGGAAGAACTTCTTTACAGTGAGGGTGACGGAGCACTGGAACAGGCTGCCCAGGGAGGTGGTGGAGTCTCCTTCTCTGGAGATATTTAAGTCCCGCCTGGACGCCTACCTGTGTGACATGGTGTAGGGAGCCTGCTTTGGCAGGGGGGTTGGACTCAATGATCTCTAGAGGTTCTTTCCAACCCCTACAATTCTGTGATTCTGTGATTCTGTGATTCTGTGATTCTGTGATTCTGTGATTCTGTGATTCTGTAATTAAAGAGTTTACTTAATGCTAAAATGAAACTAAATCACAGCAACTAAGATGAGGATGATGATGATAATGATAATGATTGGGATATCTGTCACTGACATTTTTTTGTTTTCTTTTTTAAATATGTCAATAAATTGTTTGACATCATAAAACCAAACAGATTAAAACCTTTTCACAAGAAACTTACATTTCTCTTAAAATCAAATTTTGGGCAAGCTGTTTGAGACTGATTATGTGCATAGATCAGTACATTTGTCACCTCATTATAAAATATCTTGAATTTATCATGAAGCATATTTCCTTGAGTTAGAATGTGCTAAAGTTTATGACAGGAGACAAAGTCCTTGAACTAATCTATCTAAGCTTAGGCATCTAACCAACAACTTAATTAAGCCTTGTCATTTTAGTTTCTCCCTTGCCAATGAGCACAGATATTTCTGAGATGTGACTCAGCATGCACAAGATCTAGACACAAGCTGCTTATATCCTTTCATAAGATCCTACCTCATTTCATGAGACACACAAAAACTTAACAGCATGGTGCTCAACTTATTTGCTTACTGCACACTTTTTAAGTAGGACAAAACTACAATGTAACTGAACTTTAACCTGTGATTTAGGGCCAAAATGGCATAACTGGGGCCCAGACTGAAAGTCTTACTACTTACAATATTAGTTTGTATTAGTATTTAAATATAAAACAATAAAGTTTTTACATTCAGATCAGAATTGAAATCTAGAAAATCATCAAGAAATTTATACCTGCTGTTCTTACCCTGAGTTCTTTAATTCAGAACTTGAAATTATTTCAGTACACTTCAGGAATAAACATTGTCAAAAAAAAAAAAAAGGGAGGTGGGATGAATTAAAAAGAGAAATTAAAATTAAATTTAAATTAAATTTAAATTAAATTTAAATTAAATTAAATTAAATTAAAATTAAATTAAATGAATTAAATTAATTCATTAAAATGAATTAAAATGAGAAAATACACGATTATATCTAAAATGAATAAAATTTAAACTTTAGAGGATCATTTAAATTTAAATTTTAGAGGATCAGGCCCAACAAGCATGGGTTCACAAAAGACAGGTCCTGCTTGACTAACCTCATCTCCTTCTATAAATGGGTGACCCAACTGGATGAGGGGCAGAGTGCTGACATAGTCTACCTAGACTTCTGCAAAGCCTTTGACACTCTTTCCCACAGCATTCTGGTTATGGTCGCACCCCATGGATTGGATGGGCTCACTGTTTGCTAGGTAAAGAACTGGATGGAGGGCCAGGCCGAAAGAGTGATGTGAATGGAGATAAATCCAGCTGGCAAATGATCACAAATGGTCTTAGGAGAAGTGGCAGAGCGAACTCAAACTGTTCAGTCTCAAGAAGTGGAAACTCAGGGGAGACCTTATAGCTCTCTTCTACCTGAATGGAGGTTGTGGTGAGGTGGGTGCTGGCTTCTTTTCCCATGTAACAGCAATAGCTGTTGAGGGAATGACCTCAAGTTATTCAAGGGGAGGTTCAGGTTGGATATTAAGAAGAATTTCTTCTCAGAAAAAGGTGGTTAGGCATTGGAATATGCTGCCTTGGGAAGTTGGGAAGATACTGTCCTAGGAGGTGTTTAAGGAAAGGGCAGATGTAGTACTTAGGGACGTGGTTTAGTGGACAATGTTTGTGGTAGGCAGATGGTTGGACTAGACAGTCTTAGAAGTCTTTTCCAACCTCACTGATTCTATGACTCTGTGATTCTTCTAAAACACCTATGGTCCAATAGATGTGGTACATGTCACTCTGTGCACAAAGTCAACTGTTACATTGATATGTTGTGATTCTATGTATAAGTAAATATATACATTTTACAGGTTTCTTGCTTTTGCAATCAGCAATACAGCAAACAAAAAATATATAACCTCTAAGTATTGCTACAAATGCAGGTATGTGGAAAATAATACACTTGTTTTGATAAGTCTGTGCCTGAAGGTATCTGATTCCTATTATTGTTGTTGCTACCCTTGTAATTATTAAAGACCTTACAGAAATAACTTTTAAGCTTCAGGACCAAGAACACCTGAACCAAGGCACTTATACATGTGTAAATTTTAGGCAAAATTTGCCTGACAGAATTTACTCGACAAAAATTGAAAGCTCAAAATTAAGGAATTTGACAAGTGGCCAGCTATCAAATACATTGAAATATTCTGTCATGGGTGACATTTTTGTGAGGATGAAATGGAGGAAAACATTGAATAACAAGGATTTATGCTGACTAAGTAATGACAGTTGGGCACGTATACTTCCATGATCTGCTGTGGCACTGAGCTTGTGATCTTCAGTGAGACTGTGAATCCCACAGGTTGTTAAGAACTCTTCATTAAAGCTATTATCTTTGTAGAGATTTTATATAACATACAGAAGTTAATTTATTTTTCCTTTGCAAATAATTTTTGAATTAGCCATGCAGCATACACCCTTGTGCATAGTTCACCTTCAGGCTTAGTTAATATAATAAACTTGAAGTTTCTAGACCAAGCTACTTTTGAGATAAGCTGTGGAATGAGAGGTAGAAAAGAGACTGTAACTTTTCTTACACAGATTTTCTGTAATTAAGTACAACTTTCTGGGCAGCAGACAGGAAATAGATCTGTTTGCTATCCTAGAATATTATCTTTCCAGAGATACTTGAAACTTGTATCTGAACTGCTTACCACATGTTAAAGTGTTAAGGTAATGAGTTCAAATGTTATGAGGGATTCTGTATTCTGTATTTCCTTATATATATGTGTGTATGTGTGTGTGTATAATATAAGTACATGTAGAGAACATGTACTTTTTTTCTTCTTGGACTACAGCTACCATAAGAACTTTTCCTACATTGTACCAGCTTCTAGCTAATCAAAATCAGGTAACATATAGCACAATAAAAATATAAAAGACGTATCACTGAAAATAATACCTTAATTATATTACTACTGTATAATTCCTCAGCATCTTTATCAATATTTGGGGTGCCATATAAATAACTATATTTTTTGTTTGTTTGTTTTGTTTTTCAGAAAGATTATCTGATATTGATGATGATGGAGTTACTAAGTATATTTGTCTTCGGAGGTTGAGATATGTTAGCTATTCTGCTGCTTTCCTGGAGGAGGCTGTCAGTGGAAGTGATGGTGACAATGGTCAATTCACCAATCTGCTGAAAGCAGACATGTTGAGATGGTAACTGAGACATTCCACCCCCCAACATGAAAGAAACCACCAGGTCCCAGGCTGCAGGAAGATCATGCCTAAAAGTGTGCTTTTTGGAGGCAATGTCTTTTCCAGACCACATACCAGCACCCATGTCCAGAACAGACATCTGCTTTTAAGTCAGATTTCTTTATGAAGAACGTTTTGTACATAAGATGTTTTTAAAATAAGAACACTGAATGGTTTTACAGCTGAGGCTGGATTTACACTGACAGTAGCTAAGAGATTATATGAGCTTAGTAGGTGTGCTCCCTCATCTTTGCTATCAAGATTCACATCACCAGAGCATCAGTAAGCGATGTGTGATTAATCAATATTTATTCTTCCACCTGACCTATTGAGAAACTGTAGAAGTCTTGTTCATATAGTCTAAAATTGCATCCAAAATTTTTTACTTGGTGAAATAAGTTTTGTTTTGTATTATTTTAATATAAGAACAATAGGTAATCCAGGAGAAAACAAGTAAAATTTTCCCCTCTGGCCTAACTTATCTCTTTAATTTAACTTTAAAGATAAATTCTCTGGTAGACCATTTTGGTGAAAATAAAGGCTAATTGTCATTTCATTTTTTATTTTTTATTTTTTTTCCCAAGCTGTAAGTGCCCCAGACTTTATTATGTTATTTTTATTATTTTTTTTAATTGTAATTGTTATTATATAAATATAGCTGTTTACCTGGAGAAACAAATAGAATGTAGTTTTTGCAACTTAGAAATTATTTGTAGGTACTGTTATTCTGCTACTGACTCAGCACAAAGCTTTGTGTTTTGCCTTGTGACATCTCTAAAAGAAATAATATGCAGTACACATAATAGTTTCATTCACAAAATATAGTCTCCAAGGGAAGGAGATCAACTACTCAGCTAGCCAAATGCTGCCAGAGAATTATTTGTAATTGTAGGAAAGATATTTTGTGGCTACCATCTTCAAGTATCATTCTTAAAGAGTGACAATTTTTGTTCTGTTTTGTAGTTTATTTTGTACAGTGTACATTTACAGAGAAAGTTCCTTCTTTACATTCTTCACCTAATCCCACTCTTTCAAATGCTGTCACAGAACTAACCTTTTGTTATGAATAAGAGTGAATCACTTCTTCAAAATTGAATTCAAGTTCTCAGATTCACAGTCTGGCTGAGGAGATATAGATGTCACGCCTCCATTATACATTCAGTCTCACAGAAAGAGAAATAAACCACTCTGTAACCACTTCTCCATTTTCATATTAGGTTTGACTATTCTGTTGTGTGTCTGGAAGTCTATGGGGGTATTTTCATCATTGACTTCAAATTAATCCAGGCAAATCAATGAAGGGAATTCTGGACTTTGCGGCATAAGACATCCAGGGAATCCCAAAGCTTATCCTACTAATTCTTGACTGTTGATCTGACAAGATCAGAGTTGTATAAAACACCAAATCAGTTCACTTAGATTTTCAACATTTGGCCTTATTACTGTATCTTAATAGGACAGTGGTCTAATTCCCAGTAGATTTATTTGTATTGATTAATAAATTAAAATTGGTTTAATGTTTGCAGAAGAGTCAGTGGAACTACATTATTCCAGTTTCCAATTCCAAAAGCAACCAATGGAACCTTAATGAAGTGGAGGCTTTAAACTGTTATTAATCTCTGTCTAAAGAGATTAATTCTTTAACAAGATTATTAGTCAGAAAAATAAATAATTAAAAGTAAATCTCAGGTCTTTTTTTAAAAAAAAAAAATAAAATCTGGAAAGATATGAAGCATCTCTACTCTTGTAAAGAGATTCTGAATGACCTTTTAAATCCTACGGGAAAATCCCTTTAACAGAGAATAAATAAGCATATCCATAGTGAGTGAATACCACTTGGCAGGAAAACCTGTTTTCTATGGTTTATGTAGATGTATAAATAGCAGTGCCAATTAGCAATTGCACTGCAAAACTGACATTTTCATCATGTATTTCTGCAGCAATATGTGCAGTGACAATAAAAATTCCAAGATAAAAAAGCTTGAACTACTTTGTAGAATTTGATGAAAGTCTGGTGTCGAGCTGGGCAAACCAGAAAGATGGATGAAGAACACTGCTATGCATTCTAAGTTTACAAGAGAGAACATTCCCCTACTGCATTTTCTGTGCTGTGATGAATTGTTCTAAATAATTTGCATGATATATGTTCTGTTTCTTTTGGTTGCATAATACACAGCAGACGCTATTTTTAAACTTGCCTATAATGAACTTGCTACAGAGTTGAATTTATTTATTCGCCTTATTTATTTACTGTTTTCAGTGAAAACTAACACCATAAGCTGATTGCTTCCAGTTGGTATGTTTATAAAATATTACTTGTACGGATACTCTCTTCCGTGAATAAGAGTTAAAATTTAAAGCAAGATTTTGAATGAAAAAGCTGTAACTATGAAAATATATAAGTTGCTGCATTAAAAAAAAAAAAAACAAAAAAGAACCCAACACTTAAAAATAAACACAACAAAAGCGTTTCTTTATAAATGCACACATCTATTAACAAAAGTTTCCTAATGTAGGTTTCTATTGAGGCACTGAGGATCTTATTAATTTACTTGCTTCTGTTTCTGAAAGGTGAACATTTGTCTGTGAGAACTTTAAAAATTAATACAGCCATACATAAGGAAAAATCAATGCTACATGTCTGCATGCATATATTATGCCTGAGCTTACTGTAGAATGAAAGATATCCTGTATGAATTGGTGTGCTGTTTGAAATGTGAAGTCTTTCAAATACTTTGTAATCCATTCTGCATGAAATATTTATGCTGAATTTAAATATATGTTTTAGCTTTTGTTTTGTTTTGTTTTTGTTGTTGTTGTTTTAGCTGGGATGCATGACCTTCTATTCAAAACTTAGACCACATTGACTCTACTTGAGCATGTGAGCACATGTGGATACATGTGGAAAGCTCACTTTGCTTTCTAGTCAAAATTGAGCAGCCATAGACATTCTGTTCTATATAAAGTTAACAAGTCCAATTTAAAAAAATTGGACTTTTATATATATATTTTATATATATATATATATTTCATCCACATAACATTAAACTTAGTATTTGAGTGCCAGTAATAGCATGTAACTAATTGTTCAAAGGCCAGGTTTTGGCTACAAATAGGGGTTATGTATGCAAAAAACTTTTGTATTATCTAATGAAGGATGGGATGGTTTGTGTGAAGATTATGACCTTTAAACCCCATGTTTAGTTGTAGTAGCATCAGTAGAATATCCTGAAAATTCTAAGAACCCATTTTACTTTCACATGTATTTTTAATCTTCCTTCCTTGTATCTTCTTCCCTTTACTTCCATAAGAGTCATTCAATTTAAATTCATGATGCTTCAAGTGTACTCAGATCCTATCTGAAAAATAGAATGCAAATGAGCTAAACTAAACCACCACAGTTTACTATTCTATCATCACAGAATGTTTAAAATCAGAAGGGACTTCTGTATGTTATCTTGGTCAGAACCATTTCTAGGTGGTTTTTTGAGACCTCCAGGGAGACTCCACAACTTCTCTGGGGAATCTGCCTTATTATTTGCACAGTAAGGTATTTCCTGATTGTTAAATGTAACCCCTCATGTTCCAGATTTTGTCCACAGCCTCTTGTCCTAGCCCCGGGCACCACTGACAAGGGCCTGGCTCCATCCCCTTTGTACTCCCCCTTCAGCTATTTATATTGGTAAGTTTCTTCTTAAGCCTCAGCTTCTTTAGACTGAATAGCCCTCCATCTCTCTGCCTTTCTGCATAGGAGCAGTTCTCCAGTTTCATGATGATCTTTATATATATAATAGGGGCCCAGAACTGAACACAGTACTCCAGATGCAGCCTCACCAGTGTTAAGTAGAGGGGTTGGATCATCTTTTTTAACTGTTGGTGATAAATTGCTTACAGAAGTCAGGAGTACCATTAGTTTTCCCAGCAGCAAGGGCATATTGCTTACCTGTGTTCAGCTTGGAATCAAACAGGACCAACAGGGCTTTCTCTGCAGTTAATTTCCAGCTGAGTGACTACAAATGTATAGTGGTGTCCATGTTTTTATTGCTAACAGGAGCAAGAGTTTGCACTTCTGGTTGAACTTTTTTTTTTTTTGTGTGTGTGTGTGTGTGTGTGCTTCTGTTTTTGTTTATGTTTGTTTGTTTGTTTTCTCAGCCTATCACTCCAGTTTGACAGGAACTCTCTGGATGGCTGCATGGCCAACTCCCCTCAGTTTTGTGTCATCTGTAAATTTTACAGGAGTTGCACTCTAGCCATTGTCCAGATTCTTAGTGAAGTTAAGGTAGACTGAGCCCAGTATTGACCCTAGGGGACTCTGATCATTACTGGTGCCCAGTTGTGCTTTGCAGCACTAACCATTATCCTGGGTCCAGCTGTACATCCAGTTTTTGATCCAAGTGCTCTCCTACCTGTATCATTACTAAAGAACATGAAAAGTCACACACCATCTCAGTTCAAGAAAATGCTACATAATTTAGCCAAAACCAGAAATAAAAATGGAAAATTGGAGATTTTAACACTAGTGCAATCTTTAGTCTGATCAATTTCCTTCAACTGTCAAAAGATATGCCTTAGATGTGGGTCTGCATGTACAGTTGAATAATGATTGGCAGAACTCAAATTGAAAAAGCCAATAATGCAATCTCTCACAATCAAAAACTAGGATCTTGGATTTATTTTTTTCTTCTCATCACAGATGCCACAAATCTTTGTGTTTTTGGCGTCTGAAAGATTATTCTCCCAGTCTGACAAAAGCTTTTATTTTGACAAGTAATTGGATTAGTTTGTCAACACAGTGCACATAACTTCTACTCCCAATGTACAAAGTATGATGACATTTTGTTTATGTAATAAATATGCCACTGAGCCCAAAGATTGCTGATCAAGGAAATTATTAATGCTAAAATGCTTATATTAAAAAAAAAACACAACACTTTCAGATTTCCTTGTTAAAGATGTTTGACTTCAAATCCTCAAACATAAGAACATCACCTAATAGCTTGATAAATATATAAATTATGAACTAGCATAAAGGCATGACAAACAAAAATTTCTGATTAACAAGCATTCTCTTGGATGGTCTTGGAGTTAGGCTGGCTTGCAGAAAAAGGGAAAGAGAGGAAAAATGGAAAACTCAGGAACCAGTTCTAAAAGTGTGCAAAACTGAGACATTCTGAAACATCAGGAAGCTGCAAAAAGCCCAAAGGTTTTAAAACTTCGGCACTTTGAGGTTGGACTGTGAATATCCAGTGGAGCTAATCAGTAGAGCAAACCAACCGTATCACTGGAACCTTTGTCTTATCTACTCAGCAGGATGGGATGAGCTACAGAGGAAGAACCAGTGCAGTGTTACTGCACTCTGTATTTTCAGCAGAAGGTCTTTCTTAAGAGACATGATAAAAAGCACCAGTATCTCACGAGGCATAGAATACTGCTAGTGTTTTAATGATATGTGGTTAAAATGATGAAAAACTAAGTAGGCAAGAACAACCGCAAACTTTTCTGAAGTTTCAGGAAAATTTATTTTCACAAAAAAGACAAAACTGCACCTCACTGTATCACTGGCCTCAGGAACTATCCTATTCCTCCCCTCTTGTAAAGGTCCTCTCTTTGTCCTTAATAAACTGAAACATGATCACTTCACTGAGTCTTAGTAAGTTCTTCATCTTTATGAGAAGATGTTATGTGTCTGGTCTGCTGACTTACCTCTCACCTTCTGACACAGAAAATGAATTTAGCTGAAGAATTACTAAAGAATATTTTGAATCTGACACCTGGGGATTGGAGATTCATAATCCTTGAGGTGCCTTCCAACACACGCCATTCTGTGTGATTCTGTAATGCTCAGGCTACTGTCTGATCCAAACCCCACAAGATAACATACAATTCTTAGTTCCTCATGGTTGAACAAAACCTTCCATATTTCACTGTGAACAGCTAATTTAATACATTAGAAGGTATCTCCTCACTTCTGGGGGGGGGGGGATAAAATAAAATAAAATTTAAAAATTGAGACATTGCTATGATTTAAAGATGTTGTATGTGTATTGGAGAAGCCAGTTGAGCTACTCTGATAAGAAAGAGAAAAGCATTCCAGATACTGTTGACAGGGAAGGAAAAAAAAAAAAAAAAAAAAACAACACTGAGGACACCTTTATCTTCTTCTAAACAGTAAGGAAAAAAAGTTCTTTTTTAGAGCTCAAAGCATACTCTTGAAGCTATTGCCATGAGTTAGAGCTTGGAAATAGTGAGGGTAGACTCTGTGACAGGCTTCCCCACTGATCTTCATTCACCTCCATTCAGAAAGTTTGGATGCCCAGAGATCTGGGGGAACTGGCTGATGCAGTTGCCAAGCCACTATTCATCATATTTGAAAAGTCATAGCTGTCAGATGAAGTCCCCAGTGACAGGAAAATAGAAAAAAAAATGCTCCCATTCTTAAGAAGGGGAGAAAGAAAGACTCAGGGAATTACGGGCTGGTGAGTTTCACTTCTGTGCTTGTGAAGATCACAATACAAATCCTCCTGAAAGACACATTAAGGCATGTGCATGATGAGAAGATGATGCAAGAGAGCCTCATGGCTTCACCGAGGGCAGATCATACCTGACCAGTCCGCTGGCCTTCTACTGATGGAGTGACAACATTGGTAGATAAAGGAAGGGCAACTGATCTTGCCTACCTGGGCTTCTGCAAGGCCTCTGACATGGTCTCACACAACATCCTTATCTCTGAATTGAAGAGAAATGGATCTGATGTCTGGAATCTTCTGTGGATTAAAAGTTGGATGGATGGTCACAGCAAAAAAAAAAAAAAAAACAAACAAAAAAACCCACACACACACAAACCATGGACAATCAGAGAGGTGCATGGTGGATCAGGTTGTCCTATGGCAGCATACTGGTTCCACACAGAGCTGATATCCACATGCAGACATGGAGGATTCCATTTGGCAGCAGTGGATCAGACCTGAACAATACAACAGCCCAAGGGGATGAGACTGCAGTGGAGCAGGAAGGCTGTGTGAGCTGCCTCCCATGGAGAACCATGATGGTGCAGACCACTCCTGAAGGATGGTGTCTGTAGTACAGACCCATGTTGGAGAAGTTTTTAGAGATTTGCTATCTGTAGGAAGCCTGAACTGAAGTATTTTGTCAAGGATGCCATTCCATGAGAAGATGCCCCCTGGAGCAAACTGGATCCCTACTGGAGCAAATAAAAAGTTTAAGGAAGGAGTGGAAGAGACAAAGCATTGTAAACTGACTGAAAACCTCCATCCCTGTTTCCAAGTGCCTCTCAAGTAGTAAGAGGCAGTAGAGGGCAGATGTGTGTGTTGTTAGTTTGCTTTTAGTTTCTTACTCTTCTAGTCTGTTTTTAGTAGGCAATGAATTATATTATTCTTTCTGTGCTGAGTCTGTATCACTTGTGATAGTAATTGGTGAGCAATCTCCTTGTACTCACCTAAACCCTTGAGCCCTTTTTTCATTGTTTTCTCCCTTCCTTCCTTAAGATGACTTTAAGAAGTACTTTGTCTGTTTTAATCAAAAGAAATATCCTAAATTTTGAAAAATAGTTACAAAACATGTTACATCTTAGAAACAATTTACGAGTTTGTGATGTAAAGTCTAATGTCTGATTAAATTATACTTTTATATTCATATATCTACATTTTTTTCCCTTTTCCATTCTTTCTGTATTGTTTCTATTTTTCTGCACCTACAGTTTTTCTTCCAATTCAGACTGCTAAAGCTCATTCAGTCACAACTGTATGAGCTGTTTCCTTAATGAAATAAGGTGCCTTGAAAATCTTAAGGTCAGAAAGGAATTATTAAAGTAGAATTAAAAGAAGGATTTTGTGCACTGTTTGCAAGAGAGAAGATTCATCTACCAGGCTTTTCTCTGCAGACGCTTGTCTTTTAATCATTCAAAAATATTATTTGATCAGAATTATATTAAAAAACTGTAAGCATTTATTCTAACAACATACTTGTATCCACAATTGGAAAATGTATTAGGGCTGCTGTCAAGCTAGCTAGCTGATGTGAAAAAACCTTCTCCGATCCAATGAGGGATTAGTGATCAGTTTCATCACAGTTTAGCTTTATGATGGAGGCTAAAGAAAGTATATAAAAGTTAACTGGGGGCCAAACGAGATAGATAAATAAATAAATAAATAAATAAATAAATAAATAAATAGATCAGATTACTGGTTTGGGAAAAGAAAAAAAAAAAAGAAGAAGAAGAAGAAGAAGTAAAGCAAATTTGTAAATTTGTACTTTGCTATATAATAAAAGTTTTAAAGCTTAAAATTGATAGGTTAATGATGCTCAGGTTTTATAAAAGTAGAGAATTTTAAACAAGCATTAGCAAAAAACATTTGCAATATAGAGTTTAAATAAGATTTAAAAAAATCAGCAGAGTTGTGATGAAGATACTTATAGCATTAGAGGGGGGGGGGGAAAGTCTAATAAGAAGGAAAACTAGAGTTAGGTTGGAAAAATATCAGAGTTTCCAGCATCAGAAAGCTTAAATCAGTAGTACAAGATGACAAAAGAAATTTCATTATATACCTGAAAGCACATAAAAGTACAAAAAATCACAACTATAGAAAAATAAATCATTACTTCCTAGAAACTGTTTATTCTACACTTCTGATCACTTCTGATTCTTTTTTTTTTTTTTTTTTTTTTTAAGAAATTCAGGCAGTAAGTCAACATCAGTCTAGGCTTAAGACAAGTTTCTAGAGATATAAATGTAAGCAATGACCAGAATAAGATTTTAGGATCAGAACTTTACATCCCTAGATGACTTATTCCAAAGTTCTGCATGGAGAAGAGCATAATATGAACAGAGAAAAAACTAACAAACAAACAAACAAACAAAAACATAAAGATTCACACCATCAAATGTGAGGAAAATGAGAATATGAAACTTTGGGACCATAGAAATAAATACTACACCTAGTAGACTGGAGAAAGAATCATCTTTTTAACAACGTCAAGAATAACATCTGCATAAGCGATTTGCTGTATTATTGTCTCTCTTTATTGGGAGTTTACTCAGCTTTGTATTGATGAGTTGATTTGCTGTAATCACTGCCAGATTGTTCTCTTTCTCTTCACTCCGCTTGGGGCTTAATCAACCCCAGAAAGTGCTATCTAATTTTGCCATTCACATACAAGTAATGGCCCTTGATTGAAATTTGTTTGGTATTAAGGAATGAGCTGAAGAATGCAAGGTATTTATCAATAACATTATTTCTTATTTATGGTTTTTGGATCTAGAATTTTATTTCACTGCCACATTGGTCAGCTATCACTGTAAAGCAGTTCCTTTCATATATTAATTACATATTTTCTTGTCTAGAAATTAAGTGTGGGGCAATGGAATAAAAGCACTGACCTGAAAACATGAACCAAAAACATGAAACAAAAGTGTTCAATTTATTATTAATATTATTTATTTATTTCACCCACTGCAGCTCACATGGAGAATAATGTGATAGAGAAGACACTCTGAATTGTATTTCAAAATTAAGTTTTGATTTAGAACTGGCACTTCTGAGTTAATGGCTTGTGGTATTCATCTTAGAAATTATGTCATGTCCCTGCAACACTAACATCACATGAATGAAATATACTGTTAAGCTGATCTTTATCCAGCTTATATGCAAATTTGCAATCAGAGTAAGAATTTTAATGTTTAAAAATTAAAGACATTGTTTAAAAATTAAAACAGTTAAAGTCTTTCTTCTGATTATTTTTTAAAAAAGCATAAAAAGAGAAAGAAAACTGATTAGCAATCATTTCTTTCTGAATACTAAAGATGTTAGCATCACAAATGGTGTCACCTTTAGCAAGGTGTTTCTGACCAGAAATTGCCTGAGAAATATCAATTGCAATATGAATTATATTTTAAATGTTTCAGTTTCTCTGTTGCCATGTGAATTATACTGTAAAGATTTCCATTTCTTAATTATAAACAGTATTTCTTATACAAGAACTTATGTAACACCAAGTAAGAGAGAGATGAAAAAATACCTTTGAATCTGTAGATTTGAGATACAAATTTGGAAGTAATTTAGTCTATTCTTTAAATCATAGTCCTGTGAGCAAGTTCATACATTGAAATTTTCAAAAATCACTATTACAGGCAAATAACATAATTTAAATTAAACTGTGTTCCAAGACCACAATTAATCAGTGATACTTTCCAATTATATTTTGTCTGAATTCAAAGCAGTCTTATAATATAGTATTTCTAACTTGACATGGAGCCAAAATAAAATGGGGTCAAACATTATCTGAAAATAGGTCAGAATTCAGAGGGTTTAAATTTCATGGGCATTGTCTCAGTGGCCTCCCCTGAGTCAGATCTAGTAGCATTTTTTAGGAATTAGTTCCCTGAACAGAGACCTCTAATGCCATTTGAGATTCCCTAGATTACTCTAACTAGCATTCTGCTGACAGTCCAGAAGGGAATACTGGTCACTCATAGGTGTTATTTCATACTTGCCAACTCCTTGGATACCCTAGAGCTTCTCAGATGCCATTAAGTTTAATGCCATTTAAGTTTAACTAATCTGACCATCATTACTTTTTCATTCATGATCAGTTTTGAAGGAGCATTAAAAAAAAAAAAAAAAAAAAAAAAAAAAAGGAAAGAAAGGAAAGAAAGGAAAGAAAGGAAAGAAAGGAAAGAAAGGAAGAAAGGAAGAAAGGAAGAAAGAAAGGAAGAAAGGAAGAAAGGAAGAAAGGAAGAAAGAAAGAAAAAGAAAGACTACGGCATGTGACAGTCAGATTTTACATATATATCAGACTGCAAGACTGAGCACCTGAGTACACATTAGTTACTTAGAGAGTTAGCTGAGAATCTGTCTCCTAAAAGAGATTAGAGCTCAACCCCATGTCCTAAATGGAGCACAAGCATACAGAGAAACAGTACAGAAAGTAGTCAGGCTTTAGTCTCACACTTCACTGACAGCACAACAAGCTTTCTGTGTTTAATCTTTGTTTGACAAAGAAAAGTTTTTGACGATGTGATTATAACTTAACATGAAACCATGAGCAGAATACTCATTTATTTCAGATGGATGACTGATGATCCAGTTGTGGACTTACCTCTTTCATGGAAGTTTGTCTGCATCATAAAGGCACCTTGTGGGTTTTTTGGACATCTCGTACCGGCTGATTGTATTCAGGACAAGAGCAGCAGGACTTCTGTTTGGCCAGATTGTAATCACAGTACTAAAACAGCAGTGAAGAATCTTGCATTTTACTTGATTCTATCGACTATTATCAGCCTCCTCCTTTCAGAAGCATTCGAGTATTAAATGAAAACCAGGGCCCATTTATGAATACATTGTTCCAGTTCTATGTGTGGTGTACAATTAAAGAGCTATTACGCTAGTAAGTGAATGCCCTAAATGACTGCAGCCAACTGTACATGGAAAACTGTATTCAACATTTGTTTACTAATTTAAAAAATAATACAAAGACAATAAAAAGTCTTACCAAGTCTAAGGGTGAAGAGAAGGTCAAATTTCAGTGGATTTTATTGATTAGATTTTGTTTACTGTTAAGGGGCACACTCTTTTAAAACAAGTTACAAAGGAAAGGAATTAAACCAAGCTAAAATGGCTCTGGAGGCTCTCAGAGCTTTTAAAGCAACAATTTAAAATTATGTCTGGAAAGGGTAGGAAGGGATTCACCACGCACCTGTAGGCTGTGGTAAATTTAGGCATAATAGGTCTAAAAAATTGTAAGCAAGCCAGTACAGATAATGCATCTGCCTTCTGAACATGTGCTAGCAACAGATTTTCTTATGTATCGATAATGCAAATGTATGTAAAGTTAATAAAATGAATAAAATTAAGAAGCTAAATATCATTATTAACAGCATATCAGATGACATTAAGCATCATCTGTCTCTTCAAGAGCAGAATATTTTCTTGTTCTATTGAAGAATTAGGGCTAAATGTCAGCATTTAAAGAGATAAAATGCCATTTTTTCACTGTCAAATATATTTAACAATACACTGGGGCTCAGCAAACACTTTAAAATGCTCTGGTTTATTGACCAGTCCTAAAAAAAAATAAAATAAAAATAAAAATAAAAATAAAAATAAAAATAAAAATAAAAATAAAAATAAAAATAAAAATAAAAATAAAAATAAAAATAAAAATAAAAATAAAAATAAAAATAAAAATAAAAATAAAAATCATTTACTTCTACCTATTTGAGTACTAAACACAAAAATGATGCTTCCAGTATGGAGTTAGTATAGACTGGAAAAGTAGTTTGGTTTTTTTTTGTTGTAGTTGTTGTTTGTTTGTTTTGTTTTTGTTTAGAAAATCACAAGGCCAAATTTCAAAGGGTAAATGTCTTCACTAAGTACTAAACCTCATTTTTGTAGAAATTTGAGTCACTCTCAGAATTGTCTGAACTGTAACTTTGGAAATTAATCCCCTCAGAATCAAGGAGGCTCAAACAGTTCTAACTATTTCCCATTAGTGCTGAGAATTCTGCTGGGTCTGGTGTTACCTCGATCTGGTAACCTGGAAAGTCAAGTCCCTTTGTGAATGTGTATCGACGGCCCCGACCAAGTCACAGCTGTTTGTTACACCATTATGGTGAGCGGTAAAATGGCCTTTATTGGAATGTGAGGGTCCCTTATATAGGTATCCAGTTTCATCCTTATCTTTTTTACATATGCATGACCCAGCAGGGGAGGGCCTATCACGTTACATCCCGAGGGTCCGATTTCGCCTAATACAACATCTCCCTCTCCCCATGCTTAACAAAACCATGCCCCGTTACAATGCAAGCGCCAATCCTAATCCTAGTATATAAAAGTGTTAGTACTTATATAAATTTTTGTGGTGAGTTATTTAAAATATGACGTAAACATGCAGAGGTATGTGGTGCAGTGTGTAATAATGTTAGTGCTTCTTTAGTTAGTATTTTCAAGGCATCTTGGGCTATATTATACAGTTCATCCTTCTGCTCAAAGCTTCTCATATATCTACTGGAACTCCATTTTCTCATTCAAAGTCCTTGCACCTGTGCCTCTTGAGCCAGCAGCAGGAAATCTATTGCAGCTCTATTCTCTGTGACCTTCCTGCTCCCCAAGGACACGTATCTTGTCATTCAGGAGACGGTTGGCCCTTTCCACAATGCTTGTCCCTGGGAATTCCCAGGGATGCCTGTCGAGTGAGATATTCCCCAATGCTCCTTGAGTAGATCTCGAGATGAAGCACGAGCCATTGTCTGTCTTGATGTGTCGCAGCACACCAAGGACCATGATGGCAGTGGCCCAGTGTCGCTGAGCTGCAGGGGACTTAAATGTTAACATAACCATCACTCAATCAAAACCTTCACTGATAATACACTAAACAGAAGATTACATGTAACGTCATAATTTTTTGAATTGACATATACACACTCATTCAAGCATTCATTTTTACACATTCCTATAACATTAACAGTTCCATATACCATTTGCATTTATACTTTCATATACCATAAACATTTAACAATCACAAAGACAGTGACAATAATCAATACAGTTTATCCTAAGCATTCTTCCTCTCCTCCAAGTTGTCAGCAGGAGTTTAACCGACTCCAACTCGGGCTGCCGTGGCTCGCTCGTCAGCTGGACTTGTTCCAGCTTCAGAGACTCCACTCGAGCCCGGGGCCCCCTGACCGGGCCCCCAATTAACGATAAAAAGGAATGCCTCCCTTATCTTTGACCAATCCGAGACTTGGTCGCTCTTGTTCTCCCCTCTCCCTCCCCCCAGGTAGAGCTGGACCAGTAGCCCACCCTCTTGAGGAAGGGTTATGATTAGGAACGCCTCTGCCTCCGCCCCCGCTGATGCGGATTGGCTTCCATCTTGGTTAGTCTTATCCACCCCGCCCCCCGGGGCGGAACCACACCCACAACCCATCCCATCTCGAGGAAAGGACCCATCCTCCCGCCCCTGCTCACTCCCCTTCCCCACCCACAAGGATGGGCGAAGGAGTGCAGAAGATACCGGTTGCTTTGGATACCGATATGGGGCCTCAGAGGAAGGCTTCTGCGGGTCAAGAGATAAGGATGTGGAATGTGTGGAATGCTGCTGGACGGGGCCATCTGATCGTTGTTCAGCCGGAGTGATGGGTGCGGTCGGGATGGCTCGCGCCACCTTGTCTTTGTCTTTCAAATCTTCACATCTGCAAGAGAAAAAGCCTCCCGACCCAATTCCCAAAGCAGCCCCAAGCTGAGTCTTCCCTTTCCGAGCCGCTTTCAGCGCCCCAAGCACCAATGCCCACGTTTTGAGCTCAGAAGCTTTTTGCTCATTCATTGCGCGCTCAAAGAGCGAAAAAGTTAAAGAGTCCCACTTATTGTGATCCAAAATCACCCGAGGAGAGGAAAGCTCCCTCTCCTTTTCAAGACAACTAATGACGACTGCAATGTCCTTCTTAGAAGGCGTAGCTTTCCTACCATAGTAGGTTTTACAAAGTTGCAATACTACTCTAATGACGGAATACATTTACCCAGAGACCTGAAGTCTTCCTGGTCTTCTACGAACTATCGGCCGTAGGATAGGCGCAGCGCTGCATTCCCCTTTGCACCCCACCGAGAGTGCTTCCACGGGCTCGAACCGTGGATACCGCGTCCGTCAGCGCGGTTTTAGCCGTCGCACACTCACCTCCAGGACTTCTCCTCACACGGGGCACCATTTGTTACCTCGATCTGGTAACCTGGAAAGTCAAGTCCCTTTGTGAATGTGTATCGACGGCCCCGACCAAGTCACAGCTGTTTGTTACACCATTATGGTGAGCGGTAAAATGGCCTTTATTGGAATGTGATTTTTTTTTTTTTTTTTTTTTTTTTTTTTTTTTTTTTTTGGGGTTTTTAGGGTTTATTAATGTTTTTTATGTTTTCTAGGTTTTTTTAGGGGGTTTTAGGGTTTATTAGGGCTTTTTAGGGGTTTTTAGGTGTTTTTAGGGGTTGCCGTGGATTTCCAATTGGTACACACAGGTGTATTCCGCGTTCCCCCAGTTGCTGCATACATCCATTTTAATCCTTTGGTAGGATTGAAGGGGCTTCTCCTGAACGTGGAAGGTCTGTGCAATCTCTCCGTCCACATCATAAACAAATGATCCCAGGAGAGTTTCCACTTCGTCCTCATCCACTCCCTCAAAGACAAGAGATGATGGCGGTCACACTTAGGCAGGCTGTGCTATAAAGAACACACTGAGGCCAAAGGTGGGAGCCCTTCCAACCCTCCCTGTGCTCTGGTAGGATTGGAGCACAACGGAGGGCGAACCTGAGTCAGGGCACGTGGAGCAATTGCTCCCAGCTGCTCGGCCACAAAGAGCAGCAGAGGCCTTTGGAGACATGGAACCAGCCGAGGGATTCGGTGCCCTCAGGCAGGATGCCGTGCTCTGCAGCAGCCCACCACTGAAATTTGGGAGCTCCCAACTGTATGGGGTCGTATGGGGCTCTGTTGAGTGTCTACTGTGTGGCTCCATGGTGCTCTATGAGCTCCTGTGTGGCTCTATGGGGTCTTACAGGGCTCTATGTGGCAGTTATGGGGCTCTGTTGGGTGTCTGTAAGGCCCTTATGGGGCACTGTTGCGTGTCTGTGGGGCACCATGAGGCTCTTTGGTTCTCTATGAGCTTCTTGTGCAGCTCTATGGGGTTTTACGGAGCACTATGGGGCTCTATGGGGTGTCTGTGGGGGCTCTATAGGGCTCTTCGGGGTGTCTGTGGGGTTCTATAGGGTCTTATGTTGCGGTCATGGTGTTCTGTTGGTTATCTCTGGGGCTCTATAGGGGTTCAATGGGCTCTTATGGGGCTCTATGGCAAAGCTTTTTCCTCGGGGGCCTCCAGAAGCAGCAGCAGGCAGAGACTTAACAAGATGGCAAAGTCTCTGGGGGCACTGCTGACATCCCCAGAGGGAGACACCGCCTTGGAGACATGCCACATGGTGAAAGCTGTGGGCCAGATGTTCTCCAGGAGCTGGATGACGGCGTGGCCCTGCGAACCTCGGAAAGCCCAGCAGTTGCCAACAGAAATATCAGGCTGCAAGAGGGTCTCAGGGGACTTTGCGGAGGAAAAGAGGGGAGAAAGCCGGCCTTTCCCACCGTAACTCTTGGTGGTCCTCTCCGCATCAACAGTGGCACCCAGGTATTTCAGAGCCCAGTTGGGCATCAAGTAGCTGTTTTCCACGATGCTGTCAATTTCAATCCGTGTCAACAGAAAAATTTCCTCCGGCGCCGCCGTCCTCAGCACCGCTCCCGTCGTGCCGCGGTTCCGTCTCGGTGCTGCCCGGACAGCTCCGGCACTCAGCGGCTGCAGCGGCGCTGCCGTCCGATTTCGCCTAATACAACAGTCTGGATGTTATTTTTTCTTTTCTTTTTTTTCTGTTTTCTTTTCATTTTTCTTTCTTTTTTCTTTTTTTTCTTTTTCTTTTTCTTTTTCTTTTTCTTTTTCTTTTTCTTTTTCTTTTTCTTTTTCTTTTTCTTTTTCTTTTTCTTTTTCTTTTTCTTTTTTTTCTTTTTCTTTTTCTTTTTCTTTATTAATATATGGTAGTGTGGGATTGGAGATGTTATTGTATTTAGCAATAGTAATTAAAATACAGTCTTGGCATTTCAATTTGGGCACCAGATCTGAAAGGTACTGTTCTGGTTCACTGCATCCTTTAGATTCCCTTACATGACTTCAGATAAAATTTACATCTGCCTACAACCAGAGGTTACATGTAGAACACTGAGAGCAGAAATAAATATATATTAAATAAAATAATATAAAAGACATTGATGAAATAAAATTATTACTATTTCTGGTATTTTCAGTTAATAGAAGATAATATTGGCTTCCTTATGCTATCAAAGTTCCCCTTTTGTCCTCTGTAGCTGTGTGAAGTTGCTTTTGGTGTTCATGGGAAAACTGAAACTTATTGAAAACCCTGAACTGTGTATTTCAAAACTGGACTAAAACAGCTCCCTGTTGTACAATACCATTCTCTTTTAACTGTAATGAACTAAGAACATAGGCAGGACATAGTCTGTAAGTAGCTTTACCATCTTCTGATAGTCACCTGGAATTGCCAGAAAAATTAAACAAGTTTTTTGGGGCATGTAACTGTACTTACAAACCTTGACCTGCCCTTGTTACAAAGAATAATGCATTCTGGGCTCCAAGAAGTACTACAAAGAGGTGAAGATATTCACCAAACTCTTCACTCACTTTAATGTATTTTTATCCTTTAAAAACTCCAGTTTTCTTGATTGTCTGTTTGTTTTCTCATGTTACATACCCCATTTCAAATGATGTAGTATAATATTTTCAAGTACATGGTTACATGGTACTTGATTTTCCTTGGTTCCTTGGTTCCTTGTTTTTAGTTTCTTGAGCTAAATAAGAGGCGGGAGGTTGGGGGGTGGGGGAGAAAGTAAGGTTACTTCATTTTCAAATAATTAATTTTCCAGTTTTGATCATTTTGTTGCCTTTGAAAGTATCAGTACCTGAGACCAGGTTTTTCTTTTAAACAGTCAGTAGAAACATGGGACTAGAGAGAAACAGAGTAATGTAATGAAGTGACTGACCTGAGTTCGTGCCATCAAAACAGCTCTGACAGTGTGTTTGATACTGAATTGCAGTGTATTGGTATTTCCTTCTAGTATAGTAACAGAACCATTAAATAGTTGCTACCTTACTCTCACCTGAGAGTTGTGCTTATAATATGAATTTATAAATGGAAATATGAGAAATACATTTAGACGGACAAACAACACATGATTGTGTTAAAACTTATCTTGAATTTGGGATTAGGTACACAAAAATAAATGCTATAAAATATGCTATATTTTTGAATGTTTCTTGCAAACACGTGAATACCTATTTAAAGACTATTTTAGAGATCATAAATATTATAGTGGAACAGTTTTCTATTTATTTCTACCTCTTAAGCCAAGTGCCACAGTCTCTGTGAAACCAGACATCCACAGCTCAGAAGAAGCTCTAAAGTTTCTGGCAATGTGCTAACATAGAGCCTATGTGTATTAAGAAGCCAACCCTTCCATATAAGAATTGCTGTATTTTTTCATGAGTATATAGATATACATTGATAGTATAAATACTGTTGGTTTTGATTGGTTGGTTGGTTTTGAGTTTTGTTTTCTTTAAGTGTAATATTTAAAGAAATAAGTTAATAGGCATCATTTCATTAAGTCAAGAGAACTATTGTGGGTTTTTTTTGGTGGTAAATTGATTGCACTTTGTTTCAAGAAGTTCTTCCTTAAGGGCTTTGACTATATAGAGGTGTACATATATCAAACTCATATATCATTGCACATCGATGCATTTAGATGTGTGTGTAGGTGTATTGAAGTATTTAAAAACTCTGTACACACATCCAACATGTGTATATATATATATATATATATGCATATGTATATGTAATACAATGCAAATATTTACATACTCTAGATGTTCTATGAACATTATATTTCACAATGTTTAAGATTGGTCCATGGCTCATGTAAAATGTGTTGTTTGTCTTAACCTGTTGTGTATTGAAGCAATTGCTATAATTTAAACATTCCTAGCCACTGCTATTAAAACCCTTGTTAGTAGTCTCAGGAAAGGAATAGTTGTTTTAAAAAATGCAACTTGAATCCAGTCTGTGTAACCTGAGGCCACTGAGATATCAGCCTTAGCTTAGCTGTCATGTATCCCTTTACACCTCCAAATCCCTACAGTAACAGACCATCTGCACCCATAATCTGATGGCCAGACTTTAGAGCAATGTACCTTTTTTATAAAGGGCAATTCTAATTTACAACCAGCTCTATTTTGGGAAGTACTCTGGGAGCAAACCTCTGATGCTTTCAGATCAGCCATCTGTCCCCACTCCTGCCAAGTTACCCTTTAGGTTATGCTCTTTCCCCTCTTCAGTGTATTATCTCTCTGTTGCACTCTCACATAAAATGTTGATCAGGTAAAAGTGTATTTTAGCGGGCAAGACATAAAAGAATAGCCATGCAGTGTATGTTTGCATACTCTTCAAAGCATACATGGTTTCAATGGGATGAGACAGCCTTAGACACTTTCTGCTGCAGAATTTCCTGTTTGTGGTCCCAATATTTCCTCAAGAGGACAGGCAGAGTGAGACATTTTTTCTTTACAGAAAAAGCTCTACCTCCTATGTCTGTTCTGAAGGACTCCTGGGAGACTGCATGGCTGTGAGCTGCCCCCAAATCCTCTCTTCAAACCCACAATTTCAGCCATGAGCAGCTCTCCAGAAATTTATCTTCCCTTGCTAATTGCAGCTGTGTTCACCCCCAAAGGAACGGTCTACCAGACAAGTTTGATGCAAGTTTAAATAACCTGCAAAATGGCTTACCCTGAAGATAAACTCAGCTTATATCAAGCTAACTGGTACATAGAAGTTTAATCATTAGATATATCCAACACTTTGTCCGCACTTGTGCTGCTTTAAAGGCGTTCACCTGCAAAAAGCCCAAGTCATGGCAGGCTGCTATCTATACCTACTGCCTTTATGTGTGCTGATGTATTGCAGAAGTGCAGCAAGTTTTGAACAGATAACACAGACTAAATTGCTTCCCTGAAAAGATGAAGTGGGACCAAGATTTCAGCAAATCTACAAACAGCATATGCCATTTCACTGCTCTAAGCAAATATCTCATTCATCAGTGAGAGCAGGCACAAGCACCAAAATCTTTGCAGTGCTAGCATGAACAGCTAGGATGTTAGCACTCATGTTTCTGGGAAGAAAAAGAGGAAGGGAGGAGGTTTAAGGAAAAGATAGCAAGATCAAGTGTTCTCTGTTACTTGTGAGGAGGCATGAACAAGTTTTTGCTGCCTTCCATCAGCAGATTGATAGACCGTGACCAGTCTAAAACTAGCTTCAGTATAATCCACACACCTATGCTGAAAATCTGTTAGTCTCCAGAGTAGCACAGCTAGCAAATTTTATGTTGCAAAATTGACATTTGTATCAGCTGCATACTATAAAAATCATCAGGAAAAGAAATGAAAAATACCTTTAAGAGCAGCTATAGTGAGTGGATTTAGCAGCCTGAATACTGTTGATAGAACACTGTAAAACTAGAATTCAGCATAAGCACACCCGCTCTGGGAGTACTTATCTTTGTCTAAATAGCCACTAAATCTCTATGGAGAAATTTATTTAAAAGGTACTTAGGTAACATAAAATTTTGCTTTGAATAAAATATTGCAAGTCTTTTTTGAGGAAATTCCTATATATTTATAGCTGTTATTATTCACTAAATGCTCAAAATACTAAGATGCAGTTGTGCTTTACTTCATGTAACTTATACATTGTCCAGTTCCTGCATCATTTTCAAACACCATCTTCTTAATCACTGACTGATTCTACACAAAAAAGTACTAACAGAACTCCCTTTCAGAATCAGTCTTACCTCCTTTTCTTGAGCAACCTGCCTAGGCCTTGTGTAACTGAGATCTGATGAAGGCATACCCTTTGTTATCAATATTGCTATTTTGATTACAATGTGGCTTTCAAATTATGTTATTATAGAAATATAACTCATAATGAAGTGACATTTATATAGTTTATATACACATAACACTTAGATATTTCCAGGACTGGGTACTCCACTACTTCCCTGGGCACCTCACACATTCTTACCAAAACCATTCATGGGTCATTATTGCTCTGGCCTACCTCTATCTAAACAAACTGATTTAGAAAATACCTACATTCTAAATGGTTCAAGCCTACTGACAAATATCCTGGACTTACATCCACTGTTGAGATCAGTCATAATATGGCATAGCTTGCTATTTATTGTCATCTCTCAATCACATATGATTTAGCAATAGTAAGACATTCCTAAATTAATACAGCAAAAATGAGCCAACTGAAGCCAGACCCTTCCCTTAAAATGCTTAAATGAATCTAACCATTCCTTATTATGTTTTGATATCTAAATCTCAGACATCTAATTTTTTACCACACTATTTTACTTAAACAAAAATAAGGTTGTTTTTTTTCCCCTCTAAAAAAAAATTCAAAAGAACAATAGATATTTATTTACTAGCAATTTATCAATTCACTATCTATTATTTTATTCTTTTTTGTTTTTTAATATGAAATTTTGATGCAAGGATACTTCAGAAAAGTTAGAAATTAGACTGATAAATACTTCTTAAAGAATTAAAAGATTATGAGTGACATTTAATTATAATTAAATGAGAAGAACACAAATGGTCAACTCACGTTCAGTCTGCTAAGAGCTTAAATAGAGTTCATTGGCTATTGAAGGGGATATATTTTCAGAATTACAGTAAATCAAGGCAGTATTTTGGTGAAATACTGATACAAATCCAAAATGTTTCTGAATGCTACTATACAGTTCTCAGAAGTGTCTGCCTGGGAGAATGAGACAAGTTAGAAATGAGACTTCTCTACTCCTTGTCTACTTTAACTGTTTAGTTTAAGTCTTCCTGAGTTTATTAAACAGTTAGATATGTATGACTTCTCTTTCAGTTTCCTGAATATTGAATTCTAAGTGCCAAGATATTGTTAAGTTGTTCCGTAGGGACTTTGCTGTAAAAGTGTTATTGACAAAGTAGAAAATATCTGAACACCTGTTAATACATAATTTCCTCTCATTTCAGTGGTTAGGAATTCAGGAATTTGAATAACAAATAAAAGAAGAAAACCAACAAACCAACCGACCAACCAAAAATCCCACACTTCATTCTGAAAGTCAATCAGAGCAGGATTTGAAACAAATAGAGCTCACCTTCACCATCTCTCCCTTTGCTTCCTAAACATAAGCAACAGAAATCATCTATGTGTTACATGAAAGGTATGAAAAGTCAGGTGCTGGTAGCCTTACAGACTGAGCTCCTCCTTAACATGTAGCTTTCAGTTTTCAGAAGTTCACAGCTTAGTTGAATTCCACAGATCTTCCTTAAAGATGACAAAAGAGAGTCACGATGATGCTAAATGATGCTAAATTTAAAACTGTTTCTCCAAGGCATGAACAAGATACAGCTTTCTATAAAATGACTGCAAGGCAAGGCAAGGCAAGGCAAGGCAAGGCAAGGCAAGGCAAGGCAAGGCAAGGCAAGGCAAGGCAAGGCAAGGCAAGGCAAGGCAAGGCAAGGAAAGGAAAGGAAAGGAAAGGAAAGGAAAGGAAAGGAAAGGAAAGGAAAGGAAAGGAAAGGAAAGGAAAGGAAAGGAAAGGAAAGGAAAGGAAAGGAAAGGAAAGGAAAGGAAAGGAAAGGAAAGGAAAGGAAAGGAAAGGAAAGGAAAGGAAAGGAAAGGAAAGGAAAGGAAAGGAAAGGAAAGGAAAGGAAAGGAAAGGAAAGGAAAGGAAAAGAAAGGAAAGGAAAGGAAAGGAAAGGTTCTGTTTTCAAGCAGTTGAGAAAAATAACAGTCTGCTTGTATTTGGCATTTGCAAAAGATATGCTTTTTTCAATTCTTATTTGTTTTCTAAAAACTCTTTTTAATGTACAATACATTTTTAAAATTATTTCAATGAATCAAAAGTATCAGTTCATAAAACTCTAATAAAAACTCTCAGATCTTTCAGTCTTGAATCCAATCGCTGTGTTCCTAAATACAAAATAAATTGAACAAGAATACAGATTTAAATACTCTGATCATTTTCTTCATTGTTTAATAGGCATCTCTCATCTCTGGCATGGTCTTGGCTTTTGTGAACTAACACTTTTCCAGGCAATGTTTAGGCTGTTGACGGTTATCAGCAGGCAGGATGGAAAAAGCCACCATATTCTGGTAAGACAGTAAGCTGTGTGCTGCCGGTAATCCTTAATGCCAGATGAAGAGCTTTTTCTGTTTAATGATACAGACGTGTCTAGTGAAAATAACTTTGTCTTCAGCACCTTGTCATCTTAAACATAAATACAGGAGCAAAGTTGCTTTTATTTCTAGCCCTATCAGGAATATTATTTCTATGGGGGTCATAAGTTTTACTTATGGGTGCTTATCTTTCCAATATGCAGTTTTCTTGGGACTTACGGAACCCAAGAGCCAAGAAGGAGCCATAAACATAGCATTTCCCCTAATCCTCTCACGTATTTTCCTCACAGAAGCCTCAGGCATTTGGTGTTCATGAGTGCCTTGTGGTATATGCTCAACTAATTATACATCAGTGAGTTATTGTATCTCTAGAGCTTCCATAGTAACCATCTAAAATGGAGTAGTTATGGCCTAGGTTATTGTCATTAATATTTTAGTTTGAGTTAAAAGCAGATTTCAGAACTCAGAGGTGAATGAATATTCCCTTAGAAGAACCAACTGGATATACCCATAGCTTTCAGATATTTAATATAAACAAATATATTTAAACAGAATAATGACGTAACCGCCAATTAACCTGACTTATCCCAGGACCTCGACCGTCCAGGGGAGAGAGAAATAAACATGGATGCCAAAAAGTCTTCTCTCAATTTATTGCTGCATCCTAAATCCTGTGCAGGCATGTACACCCACTATGCAAAACCCGATGCACGCAAGAGAACCTATACACACACCTACCTAAAACCCCCACCCAATAGTTCTTAACCTACAGGCTGTAACTCAGCTATTCTAGAACACTCTATCAACTCAGAACTACAGTATGCACTCATAAATCCTTACAAAGACAACTTAGTACCCCAACAAATAATTAAAGATTATCAAAATAGTTAAGGACATTAGTATTGTTGTAACTCTCTTATGAATAAAAAAAAAATAAAACATAAAAGCAATAACAACATCAAATGAACCTAAATTGGGGTATGATCCATCTGAAAAGTTATAATCAATGGAAATTAAAAATAATAACAGTAATAATAAGTATCATGGGATCACAGAATGACATGTATTGGAAGGAACTTTAAATATCATCTAGTTCCAGTCATACTGCTGTGATAAAAGTGTAATAAGTAATTACTTAAAAAAATAATAACCTTATTGTTTCCGATTAATTTTCAGTCAGGGTGTTAAAGCATAGAATTACAGAATTGTTTAGGATGGAAAACACTCTAAAGATCATCAAGTTCTGCCATCAATCTGATTTACCAAGTCCCATCACTATACCATGTTGCTTAGTGTCACATCCACACATCTTAAATTATTCCAGGGTGGAGCATTCCACTGCTTCCCTCACCAGCCTGTTCCACTGTTTGATTCTGTTCTTTGTGAAGAAATTCTTCTTAAAATAAAGAGGGGAGGGAAAGGGAGGGAAAGGATGAAAAGAGGAGGGATGGGAGGGGGAAAGGTGGAACTGGGGAAGGAAGGAAGGGAGAGTGGAAGGGTGGGAGGAAGGAAGGAGAGAGGGAGGCAGGAAGGCAGGGAGGGAAGGCAGGAAGGAAGGCATGAAGGAAGGCAGGGAGGAAGGCAGGGAGGAAGAAAGGGAGGAAAGAAGGGAGGAAGGCAGGGAGGAAGGCAGGGAGGAAGGAAGGGAGGAAGGAAGGGAGGAAGGAAGGGAAGAAAGAAGGGAGGAAGGAAGGGAGGAAGGAAGACAGGAAGGAAGGAAGGATTATATGATTCTATGATATGTTCAGTAAATTTAAATAAATAAATAAATAATAAAAAAGAGATCAAATTTAAAACATTTTCTTCCCTATTAAATTCTACTAAAAACTAAAACTGGATATAACTGACAAACTTTTCGTATAAACCTTCAAGCAGTGATTTCTTTTCTGTGATTCTGGGTATTTGAAGATAGCCAGCTAGAAGGAGATACTAGATGTTACAGTGTAATTGGGTATTAGATGAGTTTCATATCACTCTGCAACTTTTAATCTTGAATTTCATATATAAAAAATACATTATTATAACTGATTTTCAAAAAAGCTAAATTTCACGAAGTTCCTAATGAATTTGATAAGTATTGCTTGATAATATTTAAGCAACTTCAAAAACAATCAACTATGTTATTAATGTTTTAACATAATGAAGAAAAACTGTCCTTGGATTTAAAATAAACAAAGAAACAAACAAACAAACAAATAAATAAATAAATAATCTGTGACATTGAAAACTGTGACATTGGTGCTAAGCACTAAAGAAACAGTCTGTTCTGATTTCTCAAATCTCTGTCCATCATTGCTGAAATATGTCCACATCTGTTTAAATGCATTAAGTTGATCTTCAAAAGCAACTTCATAAACTTTTAAGAATCTAGGTATTTAATCATCATTTTGGCTTACAAGATTTTGTGAAACCTTGAGATAAAAAATATTCAGCCTGTCAGCACACAGGTAAAAACTTATTTCCTGCCTATTTAAAATTACTTCAGAAAGTAATGATCAGCTGAACACCAAAATGTGAGAATTCACTGTTGTCTAGTAGAAATATAGTGCTCAGTCTATAAGATGATAGTAATGCTGTCGACATTAGCCTGGAGTTGATATTTATATGCAAAACAAAATTTGTCCCTAGACCAAAAGCAATGTATAAAGTTTAGTGCACTAATTGTCTTTGCCCATTCCTGTTTGTTGTATTGTATTAACTGGGTCACACCAGGTTTGCCATTCCAATGAATAAAGGAGAATAATAAAGCAAGAGCTGGAATACTTAGGTCAACACTATTCAGTTGTTAGCTAATTGCATAAGTCTATTTAGGACTGCTCCAAAATGCATTCATAAAGACACTGTTTGGGCACTATTCAGGAAATAATTTACTTTGTGGACATCTCCAAAAAGGCAGTGGGATGGACACTGTACCAGCTCCTGAAATGACACAGTGATTCTTCAGAAGGCTGACTTTGCAAATTCAGTATTCCCACATGTTTTTATGTACATGCCGAGACAGTTAGCACCTATTCCTCAGTGTATTTTGTAAAGATCACCACTGCTGGGAACTACAACAAGGCACAAACTTTTTATTTCAGACATAAAAGACCAGCTTGCATACAGGGGGAATCTGAAAGACTCAAAATACTTTGGACAAGAGAGAAAACAGTTCATATAGAGTGAAATCATTTTAGGAAGGGCTTATTCCATGTGTCAGTGATTGATCCATGGTCTTTTCCTTTATGTAACACAATATACTTAGAGAAAGACTCATATACCTCAATGACTGATCATGGAAGCACACATGAAGACACAAGGTAGGAGTAGGTAGTGTCCAGCTTTGCTGTCAAGGAAAGCTTTTAACTGTCCATACATTTATTTATTTATATATATTGCCTTCAGATTAGAATACACTTTGTCAATAATAGGTGCAAGAATATATTTTTATTACAGACAATGAATTAAGTCAAACAGTTAAAGCAAACTTTATAATTGAGACACGTAAGGTGACTGACAATGATAAACTCTTATTCCCATGTAAGCAAGAATCAGTTAAGGATTTCCTGCCTTCCAATGATATACCACACAATTTTACTGACTATTACATATTCCACATCAGCTTACTAAGTCATAAAACATTTGACAAGAGGTAGTTCCCATCTTTTACATCTCTTTATTTTTCTTTTTCCAACCTTTCTGCAGCATAGCATTAATGAAGCTTCTTTGTGTATATATATTTTTCCAATTTGCAGTATGAATTAATAGTTTTTGCCATTTATTTTTTCTTATTACTTTTTAAAAATATTTGTCCTTATAGATCTTTTTATTCCCCATATTCTCCTGTTGCATTTGAAGTGTAAAAGACTGAAAATTCTTTAAAAATACAAAACATCCAGAAAGAGTTGTAAAAAGTTAAAGTTTTGTAACTACTACTCTTAGTGACAGAGGAGAAAATAGGTCTAAGTTTGTTATTTCTCCCTATCCTAAAATACTTGTAATATTATCAAGCTTTTTTTCCAATCCCTATCCATATTAATTATTATTATTATTTTTCTTGGAAAATTGGGAAGCCAAACAAGTAAACAGATTTGACATTGTTTTATTATCTGAAAGTCCAATGTGAATTGTGGATTCATCTGCATTCTCAGACTATTTTTAAGTGCATCTGAGAATAAAGAAGTCAAACAAGTCAAGTCAAATAAAGAATTTAAATACTTTCCTGTTGATCAGACAGTTATATTTTTATCATCTGGATAAAAAAATTAAGACAAGCGGATGACAGTGTTGGACAAGTTTCATCCAATAGATTAGTGGCTCTTTTCATTAATCAGGTGCCTGAAGAGTTATATAAAACCTATTAAGCATGTATGAAAATGTCTAAATTGTTGATTTTTTTTTAAGGTTTGTTTCCCTAAAAATTTAAACCTGCATTTAATTTAGCTCACTAATCTGCACATAAAGAAATAAAACAACAAACAAAATGTGGGCTACATTCATTAGCAGAGTCAAAATTATTTTCACTCACGCTTGTCATTCTGTATGACAGAAACAAGATGAATGGTAGTTCTTCTGTCAGTGCCTTGAAGAAGCCAGATGAGTTATTCTTAAATGTGTTTTTTTAATCCCCAAATTCATCATAGTATCATAGTCTCATGCAGGTTGGAAGGGACCTTAGAGATCATCGAGTCCAACCCTCCGGGATTCGAGCCTCCTGTGTAGCAGAGCGGCACTTCTACCACTTGTGCCACAGGGAGGATTCGAACCCAGGGCCTCCAGTGTTGCAAAGCGCCATTCCTAGCAATTAAGCCACTGGGGCACACTTAATTAAATTCTTTAATTTGCATACTTATTAATTAAATATATTTGGTGCCTATCTTCCACAATAAACTCATTCCATTAGCTTAAGGCAGTTTTATTGGCATTTATACCAAAGTGCCAATATATCATAACAATATCAAAGAAACGTTTAAAAAATTGTGAAGTCTAAGCAACTATCATTATAAAATGTCTTATCCAGTCCAAGTATTAAAACAAGATTTGCCTCTACTCACTCAAAGCACATTCCAGTCCTAGCAAATACATACATCACAATTTTGCCCTGCTACTTAATTAGCAAAGAACTCAAACACTTTCCACACCAAGATCACTTCCCCTTATGATTGTTACAGTTTTAAAAGTATTTCTCTCAATTATCAATCAAAACACTTGCCCAGTTTTATTAAGTTAATAATACAAAGAAAATGATGTTATGGTATTTCCTTTACCCTTAAATATTATATTTTCAAGCTGCACCATTATTGCTACTGAAGTGAGACACAATATGAAGAAAAAGAAAACTGACACCTTCTAAATTACTGATGCTGTTATTATTATACAAATTATTCCCAGAGATTCCCTAATTTGGAACAGCATGTGTTTTGTTGATGGAACACAGAGCACAAACTTACACTATGGCTGAAGATGCAGAAATAAGGTCATTAGTATACAGAAGCAATACATTTCACATCAAGGGCAAAACAGTTTTCAGATGACTTTTCTACACTCTTAAAACATTCTCCCCAGGATTTAGATTACTCAATATTCTTGACACTTAATCAAGGTTGGCAAGCATACTGAGAGCAAGCTCAAGTAAAATATTCATCCCAGCAATATTTTAGCTTAACACTATCTTTTGCTACTTTCAGCTTTTCAGTCGCTCAACTTTTTCAGGTTTCAGATGGCATTTGATCACTTTCAGCTTATTTCCATTTCATATTCTATTTTCAAATAGTTACATAGTACATATGGTATGTACTATGCTGTATGTACTGGCATTAGATCCAACCAGAATATCAAAGAAGCAAGCATAACCTGTAAGTAAATGGTAATTAAAACAAAACAAAGACAAACAAAAAACAAACAAAAAAAAAACCCAAATAAAAAAACCCAAAGTTTAAAGAAGATTTCAAACCAAACATTGTGTGGGAATATTTAAATTATTATTATTAATATTATTTTTTAAGAGAGGGAGAAGAAAAGGCAGACAATAATGCAAGGCAAAAGACAATCTGACTTATCATGTAGAAAATTACTGAATCCAACTCAAAAACTAAAAGTCCAGCTGCTAGTTCATTGAGCTTTCTTGAATTTTGTCCCAATTTATTACTGAACAGAAACATTATTCATGTTTTTTTCATCACAATGTGAATAAGACCATAAACAACACTCCTGAGATTTCAGAGGTGGTGTTATAACTGTGCTTACACTGTACATCATGGTGTGAAGATGAAAAATTGTTGCTTACATCAATACAGTATTAAGAGTGATTTATTTACTTTGAGATTAGATAGCTCAGACTATTATGTTTTTAATTGCAATTCTGGTGAAACTGCCTTTAGAATTTCTGTATTATGTTTATGATGGAGGAACACAAAAGTTGGGGGGAAAAATGTGATCTCAATGCATTCAGGTATGCTTTTTTATAATTACTATTCAGTCAATATCTCCCCCAAGAAAGCAATAATTTTATGCTTTTTGTCTATCATTCTGCTGGGATTGCACTCATGTCAGTATGAGAATCATGCTACTCTAATTGTATTTTTTTCCACAGATACTTTGTGCACCGTGGCTGTACCCTGCTCACTTTCAGCTTTGGCCTATTCTCACTCTGTTTCCTTTCTTCACTTCAGAAATTAACTCAAATAATTTAATTTTGTCTTAAATGTACCTCGATTAAAAGAATAATACATAATGCTTTTTGTAAATATTTAAAATGTGTTCATAATCTTAGTTCTGATTTCAACATACTAATTCTTCCTAATACAGAGACATACTATAAATCCCCCATTTTTCAGCCAAGACAACAATAAATAAATAAATACATGCATACATACATAAATAAGTGTAGATTTAAGACAAAAAGAGGTGCAGAAATGTTTGTACTGAAGCTTAACCCCCAGTGCTTCCTAAATATATTTTTGTGATAAAAAGGATATGTGTTCATATTCTAAGATAATTCCTGTGTAAAATCTTATGATTTCACTTTCATCTTTGAATTATTTCTGAACATTAAGATTACATATTCTTTCATTTCCATATGTGCTTTTACCTGTTCAACATGATAAGATAGTCTTGCAAAGAATAACTTAGTGCACAAAACATGATTTCTGTATAAAGTTGTAATGAAAAGTGAAAAGACTATACCATACAGTGATAGTCAAATCTTTCTAGACAGAAATGACAGTACTTTGCTATTAGGAGACATTATTGTGGCTGAAGATAGGAAGTAATACCTTCAGATTTGGTTGTGTAGTATCTTCACTACATGTCATGTAGGAAAGGTTTGAATATGACTATGTATAACTCATTGTTTAATTCTGGTAGGTAGAGTATAAAAAAAACATAACACCTCTGCTCATAAACAGTATTCCAGATGTTATCCCACTGTTGTTTCAAGAATTTTCATGTAAATTTAAGTTTTGAATGTCAGCAAAAAGCTTCACATATGGCATAAATCTTTTACTTCCTTCACCTTGTTTAAGATAAGGCCTTATTTCTATACATAAAACAACTTAATTACTCTAGAAATAAGATTCAGATTTGCATGTGATTTAAAACATGTTAGTACGCATTGGAGAACAGAACTGCAGACTACTGTATTTCTCAAAAATCATCCATATCTCTGTTGACATAGGACCAAAGATTTATCTTTTACAGTTTTTATCGTTTAATGGAATCTGTAACTCACAGTTAGAATTTAGAATAGTTCTGTTGGAAGCTACCTTTGAAGGTTGTTTAGTCCAAAAGCCTGGCCATTGCAGGGCTAATAAAAAATAAAGCATATTAATAAAGGAAATATCCAAATATCTTTTGAGCACCAACAGACATGGAGCTTCAACCACATTGCGAGGAAGCCTGTTCCAGTGCTACAACACCCTTATGGAATATAAATTTTTCCAAATGTCTGAACATGACCTGGCACAGATTTGTGCTGTTCCTGCACATACTGTCATTGGTTGCCAAGCAGCAGAAATCAGCACTTTCCACTCTCGTTTTCCTCAGGAAGTTCTAGAGAGCAGTGTAGACACCTCTCAGCCTTTTCTCCTTCATGGACAACTCAAATGTCCTCAGTCTTTCCTCATATGACGTGTTCCAGCAATTTTACTTTCCCAGTTGTCCACCTCTGTAGGCTTTCAAGGACCTTAACATCATTTTTGTACTCTGGAGCCAAACTTATGCAATATTCAAGCTCATGCAGCACCAAAACATAAACATTACTGAATTATCTCTTTTGATCACTGAGCCATCCTCTGTTCAGTGTATCCCAAAACACAATTTGGCCTCATGGCTGCCAGGACACACTGCTGACTCAAGTTTTGTACTGCTAACTATCAGCACCTCCGGATAACTTTCTGCTGAGCTGGTCTCCAATCACTCATCTCCTAGTGTGTACCCCTGTCTGTCATTACTCTGACCCAGGTGCACAACCTAGTGTTTTGTTTTGTTCCTCATGCCTCTGTTAATCACTCAGTGCTACAAACTATCTAAATCACTTTTCAAAGCCTATTGCTCCTCTGGAGAGTCAGTAGCAATTTCCAAATAGTATCACTAGCAAACCTGCTGGAGAGGCACTCCACTCCTTCATCCAGATCATCGATAAAACTGTTGAAGAGGGCTAGCTCTAGAATTGAGCCACAGCAAATGCTTAGATCTCAACAGGAAACCTCTTGAACTTAGAAAATCATGTCTTATCGTCCAAAATCATAGATGAGTAACTACTTGCGCTCAACAGGTTTTCATAGATATTTGCTAAGTACAACCAGAATAAATAAAAAAATATAAGAATAGGCATGGGGAGTCATCATATAATGGCTTAAGATAGTCATTTCCTTTTGGAGAGATGCTTCCTCATAGTTTTCCTCATCCTTTTTTTACTAACACATAAAATCTAATCTATCAATTATTTGTATAATAGCTACATTCCCAATATTATTTCATTCACTGGAATATCACTCTCTCCTTTTATGAGGACTGTGACAAGTTGTAACTGTCTCATGGTTTAGTTGCTTACCTGAGAAATAGCTTTAACTCCAGGCAAGTTTCTGGACTGTTACATAGCGACAACTTAATAGACACACTTTTCGGAAGGGACTTCTAGTGGTCATCTGGTCCAAACCCCCCACCCCACTGCTCAAGCACAGCCACCCGCAGCAGGGTGCCCAGGACCATGTCCGGACTTTTGAAGATCTCCGAAAACAGAATGCACAGCCTCTCTGGGCAACCTGTTCTATGCTAAGTCAATGCAGCAGGTACTGCATTAATTAAGAGGAGACCCAGCATCAGTCCAAAGATCCTTAATACCAAAATGTTGTAGTTCAGAAATTAAAACTCCTACTTCTGCTCTTAGTATAGCACAATAGGAATGATGCCATAACTAACAGTGGAATTTTATCATCCCAGAAAATCTGTGAGAGCAGAGTTTGTTTCTCAAAAGATCTCTGAAGTAAAAAAAAAAAATAACTGACTGAAAGATTCACATATAAGAAATGTGCAACTTGGTTATAGTAACCTGCTATTAGGTCATACTAATCTCTCACATATTTTCCCTCTCCATGGGACAGAAAAAAAATAATGAAAACAAAGTCCTTTCAGCTTTCAAGATCTTCACATTAAGCAAAATGTAGATTTCAATAATGAAGTATTTGAAACAGAACTTTTGTAGCTGACCCAAACATAAAAACTATAGAGTCCCCAGGATACTATCATAATCCTGGGAATTTTGTTGTCATGTGTATGGGTTATTTTTCTGTTTGCTTTGTTGCTGATATTTTATTTTCTTCTTCTTCTTCTTTTTTTTTTTTTTTCTTTGTTTTTCCATGGAATGGGAAATATGGCTAGCTTTCTTCAGGAATTTAATATTGAAAATCACAGAAAGCTTCATATAAGTAATCCATATTTTTAGGTCAATAGTTCATTATGTGACCAGTGCAAAAGACTGTGGTAAAAGGCACTCTACAGTATGATTTTGTAATTTATATTTAGACATCAATATTTTCTACAACACTTTAAAAATTACTGCTTATTTTTCCTCTTTAATCATTTAAATTAATCAATGAAATTATTTCCTGTAAATAAACTTTTTATTATTTGTTTTTTTGTTTTTTTTTGTTTTGCTCTTAAGTGCTAAAAGATATAATTATGACTTTTGGATTGTGTCTTTGCATGGGATTCTATATTAGACATCTGTGTTTCAGACATTTTCCTGTCACCTCTTTTTCTGATTATTAGTATGTTGAATTACCACAGTAATTACATACTGAGGTTATTGATCAATTAACTTCATTAGATAAAGCACTCTCTTCACAAATCTTTGCAAAGGCTTTTTCCACAGAGCATACTTTCTGCATCTTCTTTTGGACTTCTTAAATTTCTTCCCCTCTCCCGCTATCCCCAGCTTCTAAGATGCAGAAAGATTTGAAGACAGAAACTAGATTTGAATGTTATATTCAAACTTGTATATTAAATGAATTAGTATAGAAATAGTACCTAGAATTTGCTAGGTAGTATTTTTCTTCTGAGAGCACTGATAATAATGGATAAAATCTAGAATATTGTTCTTCTTTTTTAAGAATAATATATAATAAATCACATAAATAAAGAGAATCTTAGAACTGTAGCATCGTTTGAGTTGGAAAGAACCTTTAAGGACATATAGTTCCAGGCCCCCTGCTGTGTCCAAGGACAACTACCTCTAGACTAGGCTGCGCAAAGCCCCATCCAGTCCAACCACCTACCAATTCACCAATAGTTCTCACTAAACTGTATCCCTCCACGCAGTGTCTAAATATTCCTTGAAAACCTTGAGGGTCGGTGACTCCACTAAACAGCCCATTCCAGTGCCTGACCACTCTTTCAGAAAAGTAGGATTTCCTAATGTACAGCCTGAATCTCTGCTGGTGCAAAGTGAGGCCATTCCCTCTAGTCCTATCACTAGTTATCCAGGAAAAGAGCCTGATCCCCATCTCACTGCAACCTCCCTTCAGCTAGTTATAATGAGCATGGACACCTCATCAGTTTTTTGCCCTTCTCTGGACACACTCCAGGGTCTTGGTGACTTTCTTTCAGTGAGAGGCCCAAAACTGAACACAGTACTCAAGGTGCAGCCTTGATGCTGAGTGCAGATATATAATTGGAATGGAATGGAATGGAATGGAATGGAATGGAATGGAATGGAATGGAATGGAATGGAATGGAATGGAATGGAATGGAATAGATCATCTTGAGTGAGACAGATTGCGTGGGACAACCTGGGGATCAGGATCAGACAGCATAGGTTCACAAAAGGCAAATACTGCTTGTACAACCTGATCTTCTATGAATGAGTGGCCACCTGGTAGATGAGGGAGAGGCTGTTGGAGTAGTCTAGACTTTAGTAAAGCCTTCAGTACTGCCTACCACTGTATTCTCCTGAGGAAGCAGGCAGCTCCTGTCTTGGGCAGGGTACACTTTGCTGGGTAATGAACTGACTGGACAAATGGGCCCAGAGAGTGGTGGTGAATAGAGCCATATCTAGCTGTAACAAGTGGTGTTCCCCAGGGGCTAGTACTGGGGTCTGTTTTGTTTACCATCTTTATTGATGATTTGGATGAGGGAATTAAATGCACCCTCAGTAAGTTTGCAGATGACACCAGGCTATGAGAAAGTGTTGATCTGCCTGAGGATAGGAGGGCCTTTCAAAGGGATCTGGGCAGGCTGGATTGTTGAATGGAAGCCAATGGGATGAAATTCCATTTGATCAAGTGCCAGGTCCTGCAATCTGATCACAACAATCCCATGAAAAGTTACGGGCTTGGGACAGTGGCTGGAAGAATGTGCAGCAAAACGGAACTTTGGGTGTTGGTTGACACTTGGCTAAAGATGAGACAGCAGTGTGCCCAGGTGCCCAAGAAGAACAATGGCATCCTGTCTTGTTTCAAAAATACTGTTGACGGCAGGAGCAGAGAAGTGATTGTCCCTATGATCAACTCTGGTGAGGTTGCATCTTGTGTACAGTGTTCAGTTTTGGGTTTCTCACTACAAGAAAGACACTGAGAGATTGTCCAGAGAAGGGCAGTGCAGCTGGTGAGGTGTCTGGAGCACAAGCCTTATGAGGGGAGGCTGAGGTTACTGGGCTTGTTTAGTCTGGAGTAGAGGAGGCTCAGGTGAGACCTTATCACTCTCTTCAACTACCTGAAAGGAGATTGTGGTAAGGTGGGTGTCAGCCTCTTCTTCCAAGTAACTGGTGATAGGACTAGATGGAATGGCGTTAAGTTGTGCAAGGGGATATTCAGGTTGGATACTAGCAAAAACTTCTCCAAAAGAGTGGTAAGGTGATGGAATGGGTTGCCCAAGGAGGTGGTGAAGTTACAGTACCTGAAGGTAATAAAGAAATATGTAGGTGTGGTACTTAGGAACATTTGTGGTAAGGGGACAGTTGGGCTAGATAATCTTAGAGAACTTTTCCAATCTTAATAATTCTATGATTCTAAGATGAGAAAGGTCCCAGTGCCTGAAATAAATCAACCTGTCTCCCTTTTTTGTATATGTCACAAGGTAAAATATAATACATTTAGAGTTCCTAAAGGAGCATGCAATCAAGATATTTAAAATCATTTATTCAAAAACTAATCAAGTAGAGCTGCAGAAATTATTTTCATGACTCACTTCTACTGAAAAAAAAAAAAAAAAAGAAAGAAAGAAAAAAAAAAAGGAAATCATTTTATTTCAATTGATTGACCTTGTCCCAGAATGCCACAAACAACAGATCTTCATTGCTAGATCATGGTAAAGAACACTCTTATGAACAATCAAGAAAGCAGAAGAAAACAATGAAAAGACAATGAGGGAAAGGATTGATAGATTACAGTGATGCTTGAGAAATTTAAACACTACGTGTGCATAAATGAATAATAAGGATCAAGTATCACAGAGTATTTTCAGTAAGAATAATAGCACTTACAAATTAGGAGGGAAAAGAAGATGAATCTGTCAAGAGCAGATGGCAATTTTATGTCTAAAGAAAGGAATAAAACATAATCCAACCACTTTTCTTTTACTCTAACAAAACAGAAGTGCATATGAGTTTAATTCAGAGTTCCTTTGTGTAAGAGTAGAATGAAAATATCTGTATGATTTTCATGGTTTAGTTAATAATAATAATAATTGATTTACATTGGAGGAAAAATAACACAGCATTTGAATATCAATGCAAAAAATATCAAAATAAATGGAAAAAGAAAAAAAAAAGTAAAATTTTTGGTAAGAAAAAATGCATCTGAAAGCTACAGGTTGTATTATGTCTCCTGATAATGATCCTACAGTATGTATTTTTGATATAAGACTGTATATTTTGGGTAACCTCTGTGTTTAGATAGTTTGCTGGGTAGTTTCTGATTCTAGTAGAGCTTTGTTTCAGCTGCAGTCTCCAACGCATTCTGTTGTTCAGTACTACTTGTCAAACTGAAGCTACAGAATTACACAGTTTCCAGATGACTTTCTAGATTTGTAGTTTTAGCTAATGTGGTTTGAACTTTGAGGATGGTTCAGTTTTGTTTTAAAAGGAAGATGATTTAGAATGCCATAGATTAGCTTGTACCCAGTAAAACTTTGGAACACAAGAAGAGTGGTGAGTCTACTTATCCAGGAGAAACAACAACAAAAAAAAAAGAAGTGAAATTTAAATTTAGAGACAAAAATATCTCAAAAGATAAGGTGCATGGTGTACAAGAAGGACATAAAATGAACCCAGAGGAGGGCTGAGGGCTATTAAGTCATACCAGGGCTGGAGCACTTCCCTTATGAAAACAGGCTGAGAGAGTGGGGCATGTACAGGCTGGAGAAGTCTCCAGAGATACCTCAGTGCTTACTGGTATTTAAAGAGATCTTATAAGCAGGAGGAAGAATGACTTCTTATGTCATCTGATAGTGATAGGACAAGGAGGAATGGTTTTAAACTAAAAGAGAGAGATTTAGATTAGATATTATGAGAAAATTCTTTACTCTGAAGGTGGTGAAGGCATTGGAATAGATTGCCCAGAAAATCTGGGCAGCCTGATCTAGCAGTTGTCAACTCTTCCCATGGCAAAGGGGTGGATATTTGAGATTTCCTCCAACACAAGCCATTCTACAATTCTATAATATTATAAATTTCATTACTAAATATTACTGCTACTAGAATATCATTCAAAGAAACTTCTAAAATTCTCATAATTAAATGAGGAATCCTAAAGTCTTAAAATCTAAATAGAGAGATTAAAATAATGGAACTCCAAAATTGAAATTCTAATGCCCCTTATAACAGCGTAAACCAAATATATTCAGAAGAAAAATTTGAATAATGTTCATAGTCCTTCATTATGCTCTTTTTAGTATGTCCATGTAACTCTTGAACTAGGGAGTCCAGAACTGAACACAACACTTCAACTGTGGCTTCACTAGCCCTGAGGAGAAGGGAATGATCAGTCTCGTAACTTTGCAGGCAATACCACTTCTAAAGCTGCCTAGGACACCACTAGACTTCTCTACAGCAAGGGTACATTTCTGGCTGATGCTCAACTTGGTGTCTGCTAAGTTTTACTTGGGTCTTCCTCTTAGAAGATGTTGTTGTAAAGTGATTGTTTATTCTAGGATATCCTGGTTCATTTATGAAGGCCTTCTCACATTTTTGCCCGTAGTCCTATTTGATGTGATGGACCACTGTTGAACTTGGAGGAGGTGATCTTCAAATTCTAACCAGCTTTCTTGGACCCCTTTTCCCTTGAAGGCCATATCTTGTGGGACTTTTTCAGACAGATTTTTTAAGACACTAGTTTGCAATCTTGAAGTCCAGGGTTGTGAGTACGCTTTCTTACACTGATTTCCTGGACTATAGCACCTCGTGGTCACTGTAGGCAGGGAGGGCTGCCTTTGCCTTCAATTGACATACCCAAAACAAATCATTTTTTAAATTATTTTTATTTTTATTTTTATTTTATTATATATATATATATATATATATATATAGTTTTGGTGACTATGAAGAACAGCAGAGCACCTCTACCAGTTGGTTGAGAAAATTATAAGTGTTTTCCAGGAACTTCTTGGGTCACTTAAAGTCTACTGTGTTGTCTTTCCAGATGATACTAGAGTGGTTAAACTCCCCTGAAGACATGGGCCCATGAACACGTAGCTTCTTCTATATTTGTCTGCAGCAGGCCTCATCCACTTTTTCTTCCTAGTAAGATATCCAATAGCAGAAAAGAAATACATAAGTCACTCTAAAACTAATGCATTCTATTTATTTCTATGGGAACTACAACAGATAGTACAGTAATGCTTTTTGATAGAGCAAATTCTCAGCTACAAAAAATTAGCTTTCAACATGGTCTCCAGCACCACCTCTGTGTTTTGACCAGCAATGAACAAGCGCCTGCATGCTATGCTCTTTAAAATCTCAATGGCCTTCTGGAAAGAGACTTGTCATTCATGTCCCTGTCACCACTGCTGAAATGAATTACCTACCACATCACTGTGTTAATATTCACTGTCTGGTCTCTGGAAATGTTCAGCAAGCATTGATGAATGTCAGTGACTACAGTATTTTCTGCATGGAGACATTCAATGACACACCTTTACTTCATACACACCTGTATGTCAGACACCATTTTGTCAGACTGCCCCTTTGCTGCTGTCTGTCACATGGCAGCAAAATGCAATAGAATATTGGCAGCTAGATTCAGTTTTTACTGACATTCCACAGAAGTCCACTTCTGACATCATAGGCCAGTAAAATAAAATAGGAGGCAATACTTTTGGAGCATCCCTCAAACAGTGTTCAAGATATTGATCTGTTGAGTTCTACTATAATACCTGGAACCTCATTAGCAGATGTAACCTGAATTGCAGCTCTCTTCATTAACAGTTACAGAGACTGAACTCAGTGATCTCTGAAAATAGTCCATTTGTTTGTAAAAGCATATGCTGAGTAAGAGAAGAAAAGGGTGATCTAAGACCTGCTGAGCAGCATGATAAGCAGAACAGAAAACTAATAATGTATATTATTCTTCTTTTAGTGGAATGTTAGTAACCAAATTATTTAGTTGTTTGGGTGGATTCATTGGGGAAACATGAAATTAAAATCTGTAGATCTATAGACAATTTTCAGAGGCAGAAATAGAACAGCTTTCAACTCTCAGTCATTACAAATTACCAGTTTCTAAAATATAAAAACTGTAGGTGAATTTGAATGGCTACACAGACAGTTTAGACATTAACGCCTGCCTTTAAACTCTCTTGATTCCTCATCAGATACCTTGGAGTAAATGTTAAGTAACCCTATAATAAGTCAAGAGGACTCTATGCTGTCATCTTGCAATTAAAGTCATTAAAAGGTACAGTATAAGACAAACAAAAAGTACTTTCTGCATTTCTGGGGTGAGTTGGTATGTCTCAAACACTTGCAGTGCAAGGCTGTTGCCACGACAACCAGTCAAAGGCTGAAATCAGACAAACTGGCTTGCACTTCCCGCAAGAAAGTTTTGGCTGCAAGCTTATTTTTGACAAACTTGTTATTGCATACTTGCTACTTTGTAACTTATCAGGCATAAAAAGATGCCTGATTGAGACTCTGAGTGAGCTGTCTTTAACATCTTCTCCTACTTCTTGGTGGTCATCATTGCTGTTTCAAGACTATCACCTCTGAACAAGTGTGCTTATCATCCCATCCTGTGTCCATCAGTGTGGGCTGATGATGGAACACCTTGAAATGGACTTTCAGAATAGACTAAAGATCAGTCATTTCCCTGTCCTTTTCTCTGACTGACACTCTTTCTATTTTCCTCATTTTTCTGTTTTCACTCTTTTTCTCTCACAAAATTGTTAAGTAATTGCAAGATCTATTTCAGCTTCTTAAAAGCATCATCTCTTATATACCTATTAAGTAACAAAGTTTAAAAGTAGTTGTGATGCTTATTTTGGCTCCCTAAGGTTGTATAGTTTAGATACTCAGATAGATTCTGAGTATTAGAATGCCAATATTTTGTATTCCAGAGTGTTTCTGAGACAACTGCAGTACAAATCATCACTCATTACAAATGATGATTGTGTGCAGATCTCTGTGTATCGTTTTACCTTTATCTAACTGGGGGTATTTGCAAATCTGGTCACTCCTTGCCTCCTCTTAAAAATGAGACATAGCAGATTCTTATCTACATATGGCAGTAGGTACCTGAAATCATATTTAACTAGTCTGCTATATTAGAATGTAATGAAGATTTTTTTTTTTTTAAAGATCCTTTAATATATTTCTGAAAGAATTTATTTATTTATTTATTTTCACTGTTACAATTGCTTTTATGATGAAAAAAAAAAAGGACCTTCCACTTATATAGAATCATAGTATGGTTTGGGTTGGAAGGGACCTGTAAGATCATCTAGTTCCAGCTCCCCTGCTAAAGGCAGGGACATCTCCCTCTAGACCAGGGCATCACCAACCTCACAGTAATTTCTTCCTAGTATCTAGTCTAAATCTTCCAGTTTAAAACCATTTCATTTTGTCCTGTCACAACATGCTCCCATCTTTCCTGTTGGTCTCCTACATGTACTGGAAGGTCACTATCCAGTTCCCCAGAGCTTTCATTTCTCTAGGTTGAAGAGCCCCAACTCTCTCAGCCTGTCCTCATTGGGGAGGTGTTCCAGAACTCTAATAATCTTTTTGGCCCTCCTCTGGACCAGCTCCAACAATTCAGTATCCTTGTGTTGGTGTCCCCAAAAATTGACACAGTACTCCAGGTGGAGTCTCATGAAAGCAGAGTAAAGGGGCAGAATCATCCCACTGGTCATGCTTCTCTTGTTGAATGAAACCCAGGATACTATAGTTGGCTTTCTGGGTTGCAAGTGCACATTGCCAGCTCACGTTGAATCTTTCATCAGTTAACACTCCCAAATACTTCTCAGAGCTGCCCTCAAGCCATTTGCAACCCATCTTGTATCTGTGCTTGGTATTGCCCTGATCCAGGCACAGGACTTTGTGCTTGGCCTTGTTGAATGCCATGAACTTGTCATAGGCTCAAATCTCAATCCTGTTCAGGTCCCTCTGGATGGCATCCTTTCCCTCTATAACATCCTTTTCCTAGATCCATACCTCTATCCACTTACAGTCTGTTTTCACGTGTCAATTTTTTTTTCTCTTTATTGCCTAAGCTACAAATATCTTTTAGTATAAAAAAAAGGCTTTCAGTAGAAAGATGCTTTGCCAGAAGGTATATCAGTAGATATGACTGTAATGTCTATACTTTAAGACTTATTATTACAATAAATTTCTACCCAGCTTCCCAAGTGGGTACTTTGTTCCTGAATATTCCTCCCAGTTCTCTTTTATTCATAGAACAACAGAAGTGAATGAGTAAGTCAACAGAAGATCCTAAACTGACAGGCATAGTCGTTGATGTTAACCTTTAAGAACCCTATAGACTCCTGTTTAAATAACAGCTCCTTAAGGAGATATGAGCCAAAGTTATGATTCCTTATAGAAGGGACTATTTACTGCTGATATTAGAACAGAATAGTATTTTTCTTCAGTATTTGAGAATGTCTCTAGCATTGCCATTAGCTAAGGCTGATAGATAAACAAGCACATTCATTAATTTTATTATTGAATATGTCAATCTGTATTACTAATGATAGCTTTTGGAAATATGTATATTAAAAGGGAATTAATTACCACAATTCCTTACTTTATTTGTTTGTTTGTTTATTTAATGGTTACAACTTCTACATTTCTATGTTCAGACTGATATGCTCATCTACAGTTAGCGTGGTTTTAGATTACAGTCCCTTCACTATCTTCCATTAACTTTATATATACTTGCAGTTTTTTAAATGTATTTTTTCTTGTCAAATCTAATTGCAAGTACCTTGTTGTTTTTTGTTGTTGTTGTTGTTGTTGTGTTGTTTTTTTTTAAAGTGTCTGACTCAGAGAATCACATTTATAGTCTGAAACTATCTTTAAATGCATGAAGACAATGAAGACAATAAAGTCAATAAAAGGAATTTCATTCTTGTGAGTACTCACCTCTAGAGTGGTAAACTACTGCTATTTCTCTGTGGTTCACTAGAGGGATCTTTATTTCTCGGTGTGTGATACTAGTTTCTTCACATACGAACTTTGCACATTTGCCATTAACTTAGATTTAATGGGACAGTTGAAGTCAGTTCATCCAAATTTACTCAGGAGTTTGAAACATAAATCTCTGAAACTATATATTGAGTTCAAAATCTTTGCCCTCGAGAATCCATGGCAATCCATAGTTGATGTTCCTCCCACACAAATTAACTGAACTCTTAAGTTATTTGTTCTAGTCAGTTATAACAGATTTTTGGTTCAATAACATTGAGCCAGTGCTATTTTCATCATAGGCCTTCCTTTATATATAGAAGAAAAGATGATTTCTTCATTCCTCAGTTAGGGTAAAGAGACAATGATTTAGGCATGTCCAATCTGTGGCCTACAGGGCACATAGAGCCTGTCCCACCCTGTTCTGACACTGCTGCAGTGGTGGAACATCCTCTCTGAGCAGCCGAGCCCAGCCCCAGGCATGCACATATCATTCAGCAGAAACAAAACACTGGTATGCGATTGACAAAGTCTGGGCTGAAATTGAATGCATTGAGCTACAATCAGACATTCAACTTGAAAATTTCATTAAGTATCTTTATCACACTTTTATCAGACCTGCTTTAACAGAAAAATATATCCTTTGCTTCGCAAGCACGCCTTACGTGTCATCACTTTTTGGCAATAGATACATTTGTAAACAACTGTTTTCGTGGATGAAGATCATGAAGAATAATAGAATTCTTAGAGTTGGAACAGACCTTTAAAGGTCACCTAGTCTAATTCCCTTGCAATGAACAGGGACATCCACTGCTAGATCATGTTGGCCAGAGTCTGATCCAGCCTCTCCTTGAAAGTCTCCAAGAACTGGGCATCCGCCACATCTTTGGGCAACCTGTTTCAGTGCCTCATCACCCTCACTGTAAAAGACTTCTTCCTTGCATCCAGTCTAAATCAAACCTCTTTAAGCTTGAAATCATTTTCCCTTGTTCTGTCATCACAGACTCTGATAAAATGTTTCCCCTTCTTCCCTGTAGTTCCCCTGTAGATACTGAAGGGCCACCTTGGAGCCTTCTCTTCTCCAGACTGAACAGCTCCAACTCTTCTCATCCTGTACTTGTAGGGCAGGTGTTCCATCTCTTGGATCGTTTTGGGCCCATGTGAACCTAAGGCTAAGAGCAAGGTGTTGCACTTGTGCCAAGGCAATCCCAGATATTTATACGGGCTGGAGGAAGAACTCCTTGAGAGTAGCCCTGTGGAGAAGGACTTGTGGGTCCTGGTGCACAAGAGGCTGGACGCAAGCCAGCAGTGCACTGTTGCAGCCTGGAAGGCCAGCTATATCCTGTGCTGTGTTACAAGAAGAGTGGCCAGCAGAGAGAGGGAGGTGATTTTCCCTCTCTACTCGGCTCTTGTAAGGCCCTATCTGGAGTATTGTGACCAGGCCTGGAAGCCCTAGTACAAGAAAGACACAGAGCTCTTGGTATCAGTCCAGAGGGTGGCCACTAAGAAGACCAGAGGTCAGGAGCACCTTTCCTATGAAGAAAGGTTGAGGGAACTGGGCTTATTTAGCTTGGAGAAGAGAAGGCTCAGGGGAGACCTCATTGTGGCCTTCCAGTACTTGAAGGGAGTGTATAAACAGGAGGGGGAATGGCTGTTTACATGGGTTGATAGTGGCAGAACAAGGGGGCTGGTTCTAAACTTAGACAAGGTAAGTTTAGATTACACATTATGAGGAAGTTTTTTACTCAGAGGGTGGTGACACACTGGAACAGGTTTCCCAAGGAAGTTGTGGATGCCTGGCCCTGAAGGCATTCAAGGCCAGGCTGGATGTTGCTCTGGGCATCCTGGTCTAGTGGTTGGTGATGCTGCCTGTGGCAGTGGGGTTGAAACTAGATGATCTTTTACATTATTTTCAACCCAGGCCTTTCTATGATTCTATGATGATTCTGTGATTCTATGATTTTTCTGTCCCTACTCTGGACGTTCTGTCTGTCTGTCCTGTATTGAGGATCCACGTCTGAATACAGTACTCCACATGAGGTCTCACCAGTGGAGAGTAGAGGAGCAAGATCACCTTCCTCATCCTGCGGGCCATTTTCTCTTGATGCTTTCCAGGATATGGTTTGTTTCTGACCTACCAGTCTCCCAGGTCCTTTTTGTCTCTGGACTGTGCTCAATCCTTTCATCCCCCTCTAATCTCAAATATCATGATATTTTGTAGTGTAGGAATAGGAAGAATACAGAAATAAACCAGGGACAATTATTTGCAGTTTTGTTTGATGAGATAATACGGTTAGATATTTGCAAAAAGAGAAATAATCAGATTAAGATGTGCTACACATTAGTGGCTTAAGAAGAAAGATAAATAAACATATAGTAATGATTTTAGTGTTAATAAACTAATGATTGCAAATTGTGATTTTTATAGTACACAATTCAAAGAAAACTTTCACTTTTGAAATTTTTGAATGTATTTACTGACATAAATCCTAAAATTAAAGACAATAATCAAGTAACTCAGCTAAACTCAGAACATTTCAATATAGTGAAGTTCATAGTCCAACCATAATTCTAAAGAATAATTAATCACAGATTCAGCTCTTGAGCAACATTCTTGAATGTTGCAAGCTGGTTGATTAATGCTGAAATATTTTCATGATTTCACTTTCTATATAAATTTTAAAAATTTCTTGTAAATGCATAAAAAACCTTAAATAAAAAATAATTTTTAGATGTATTCTCTGAACACAGTGCCTTATGCACAGCATCCCTCTTCAAGGGTGACTTTCTGTTTTTGGTTGAAGACTAAAATGGTACTGATTTTTTTTTATTATTATTATTTTTTATTTTTTTTTAGCCACAGATCTTTGTAATGTAAAAAACAAACAAACAAAGCAGAAGAAAAAAAGTCACCGAGTTTTCCTCCCTACCACATCCTTTCTTATCTGTTTTTCTTCATGGAACTCAAATTAATATACAAAATAGTATGTGGAGAAGGCAGAGTCAACACATCTTTGATAACTGTTATTTTTCTATTAAAATTAGAGGACAAAAATGAAGTTTCAAGTGATCTGCTTTTATATTTGAAAATATTTCTTGCAGAGAGTTTTACTCTTCACACCCAGGCTGAGAACCCACTGAGAATTCAGACTGAATAAAATGTATATTTAGTGGAACAGAGACTGAAGCATCTGCCCTCCCAGATTTTCCCATTGGTACTGCAAGGAGGAGAATTTCATAAGACTGTGCACTAAGCTTCAAGTAAAAATCCTAGAGAACCTAGATATATAAGAAAACATTGTGATGACAGTAAAACATACAAGTTTACATAGAACAGGAACTGGTAGGGCACATTGGCCTCTACATGAATTGTTAGCAAAAAAATATTTGTGTGTAAGTTACCAGTAGTCTCTTGGGTAGAGGAGAAAAAGAAATAACAAATAAAATAACAAATAAAATAATGAAATAAAATAAAATAAAATAAATAAAATAAAATAAAGGAAGGAATTTTGAAAGGAATAAATACTGGAGATATGAATGTTCACAGTATCACAGTATCACAGTCTCGTGCGGGTTGGAAGGAACCTTAGAGATCATCGAGTCCAATCCCCAGGATTCAAGCCTCCTGTGTAGCAGAGCTGCACTTCTACCAATTGTGCCACAGGGGATTAGAACCCGGGCCCCCGGTGTTGCAAAGTGGCATTCCCACCACTGTGCCACCGGGGCACACTATATGTGTGTAATGTTGTTCAGTTAACTATAAATAAGTGGCTAAAAGTCTGGATAAAATAATCTGAACAATCAACATGATGTCTGCCAAGAATCTATGGAAGGAAATGAATTATAATTGCAACCATAGATGTTTCCTGAGCAAAGAAGTTCTTACCTTTACATTGTGGATCCCAATATGTATTATTACCTATTATTTATCATTATTTTCACAGCATCACAGAATGGCCCTGGTTGGAAGGGACCTCAAGGATCATGAAGCTCCAACCCCACTGCCTGGCAGGGCCACCAAACTTCCACGTTTAGTAGATCAGGTTGCCCAGGACTGCATCCAACCTGGCCTTGAACACCTCCAGGGATGGGGCATCACAACATCCCTGGGCAGCCTGTTCCAGGACCTCACCACAGTTTTGTTAATTCAAAGTCCATTTACTTTCCCCCGAACATTTATTTATTTATTTATTTATTTATTTATTTATTTATTTATTTATTTATTTTCTATGCAACAGTTGGCTGCAGAGGAGCAGTCTGACAAAATGGTACGTGTCATGGAAATGCATACAAAACAAAGGTATGTTACTGAATTCCTCCATCTGGAAAATACTGAACTCTTTTGACACTGATGACTGCTTAATGAACATTTCTGGACACCAAAGAGTGGACATAGAACAATGAAGTAGTGGATGGTGTTTTTCAGCAGTACTGACAGAGACATGAAAAAAAAGATCTGTTCTGGAGAGCCATGCAGACTTTAATGAGCATGGCTGATGAAAATTCATAGCTAATGTTTGTGACTAGGTTGAAAAATAGTGCTTTGCAGCTGACTACCTCCACTATCAAATAGTGTTATTCTTCCTATTTGTTGTAGTTTCCAATGAAATAAATAGGAGACATTATTTTTGGAGTGATCTCTATAATATGTTATATATGTAGGATTATAGACGTGAAATTTATTTGATTCAAAGAGTATTTCATCGACACTGGAAATCCTTGGATAGCCATGACAATAGCCATGAACCTGGCATCATTTACAACAGTCTACTTTTCTTCAATGCTCGTGCCATGCAGAAAACTGCAGGTATTCTACAAGAGTGCTTGGGAAGGCAATAAGTTTCCCATACAAATTCTATTAAGAGTCCGAAAATAATTTTAGATTTTTTAAAATTATTATTATTTATTTTTATTTTTTATTTTTTGTATTTTCAATAAGATCATACTCTCACAACTCACAAATGCATTGTAAATAGATTCAGGATAACCGGCCTTCTGAAAACTGAAAAATTCATGTGCAGTGCCAAAAAAGCTGATTGAACATTAATTGGGAAGGATATTCATAAGATGGGTGCTTCTGTTACAGTCTTTTTATTTCTAAGATTTAAGCTGGCGATTCAGTAGATCAACTTGCTCCTCACAGGAACAGTTGTGGTACTTGCTATCTAACAGTTTGGGAAAGTGTCATAGCACCAGATGGTAAATGGGTAAATACCACATGTGAGGGAGAGTCCTACAGGTCAATATGACATACAGCAATTCTCGGCAAGCCGTCAGCATGAAAAGTATTGCTATATAAGCATAGCAAACACAGCAGTGAAGCTGAACACCACATAAACTGCTAGATGCTGCAGTAAGTCTTGAAAATGCTTCTGTAAGCATATAAACTGGCAGTTCATTGAGAAAGGCTTGTTGCAAGATAGTGAAAGTATATATTGAATGAGACTATGGGTCTGAAATATTAAATAACATTAGTTTCTCAGAACAGTAGATACAGGTATTCTTATCATTACTAAGATCAATAAAGAGAATGAAGATGTAAAACATTAAAATTATGTTACTATGTAATTAGTGTTAGTTGGAATATTTCTGAAATAATTTGGTCGCAGACTTGTGCATTTTGTGTTTCATGAAGCAGGAATAGAAAATTGTTTTGGATATTATCAGTGTCACTGATTGCTGTAAATAAATCCATTTGTATTATTAGCAGACAAAACATTTGTGAGACTTTTCAAAATAATTAGTTACAACAGAAAAAAATAATCTGTTCACATTATATATCCTAATTGACCTTAAAAAAAAACAAAACAAAACAAAACATTGATTACTGCTTATTTTGTGCTACAGACCATTCAGAATATTTATGCTCCTAGGAGATGTTCTTATTTTAAAAATTCCAGTTTATTTCATATGTGTCTCAGAAATGTATATCATTTCTTCCATTTCACATTCTCACAAACCTCTTAAGAGAAATCTTTTTCAAAAGATGTGCAGATAGCCCATTAATAAACAAAGGCATGGTATGAAGTTTGCTTTTGGTTCTTTCTGAAAATTATTGGAATTCTAAAGCATCCTGAAAGCTGATGAAGTCAGAAAATTAAAACTGTTTAATGAGAATCCAGGCCAAAGATTTTATGGAACATACGACACAAAAGATTGCAGCATTTCTGCCTGCTCATATGCACTGCAAGTAAAATTGAAGAGAAAGTTTTATAATTAACATTTTCCTCAAGGTCTAATTTAAAGATGAAACTTAAAGACAAACAAACAACAAATAAAAGTCACTTATTAATACGTTCATTTCTTCTGAATTTAAGCTGATCCCATCCCCAATAAACTAGATCAGTAAAGATAAATATATGAGGGCTATTCCAAAAGTAATGCCTCCTATTTTATTGTATTGGTTCATAATGTTAGAAGTGGATGCTGGTACTGTGGCAGTAGGAGGTGAAACTTCCCACTAATATTCCACTACATTTTGATGCCATGCAACAGATGGCAGCAGAGGGGCAGTCTGACAAAATGGCATCTACCATGAAGGGCATATGAAGGAAAGATGTGTCACATCACTGAATTCCTCCATATAAAAAAATATTGCACCTATTTCTATTCACTGATGTTTGCTGACTGTTTACGGAGACCAAACAGTGGATGTGAGCACAGTGAGGCAGTAAGTGGTGCATTCCAGCAGTGGAAACAGCAGTGTAAAAGAGAGGCCATATTTCAGATGGCCATGCAAATTTTTGAGTGTGGCATGCAGTCTCTTGTTCATCCTGTGAAAATGCATAGCTAATGGTGGTAGCTATGCTGAAAAATAATGCTTTGTAGCTGAGTCTGTGCTTTATCAAATTGTTATTGTGCTCTTTGCATCTGTTGTAGTTTCTGTGGGAATAATGGGAGACATTGCTTTCAAGTGTCCTGTGTAGTTCAAGGAATTACAAATGGGGTTTCCATCCATCAAGTCTTTTCACTGGAAAAATACAGCTGCAATGTTAGATGATCTGATATTATCTACTATGAAATGTAATTAACATTTAATTATAATCAGGTGCATATGTCAGTAGTAATGATTAACTTTGATTTCTTTTTTTGAAGAGTTGTGATTACATATTGGTACTGTTATTTTCTTATGTGGTAAATGAGAAATGTTCAAATGAGAGTGTTAAATATAAGCATACTGTTACCTGCTCTGTAAACTGGATGTGAGGAAAAACTCTATACATGGTGACTGCATACACAAGGAACTAGCAGTGTATGATACTGCAGTACGTTGAAGCTATCTTATTGTAAACGAACTATTCCTTCTAACACTACCCACTGATTAACTTTTTTTTTCTTTTTTTCTCTTTTTTTCTCAGAGTTCCAATAGTCTTCAAACAAAAAGATCATCCAAGCTCATTATTTTCATGGGCAAGTACCAACAGCAATAACAGTAAAAATAAATAAATAGATAGATGATAGATAGATAGATAGATAGATAGATAGATAGATAGATAGATAGATAGATAAATAAATAAATGAAAATCTGCAAATGTTTATTCTTTTTATTTAATGCATGCTTCAGATTTTATTCTTAATTACTCAAAAATCAAAGTAACTTAGCTTGAAACATTTAAATGCTTTCATTAAGGTGAATCACATGCTCTATTGGATTAGATCACAAATATATATATTGACTTCAACAGGTTTCCAGGAAAGGAAAGTTGCTATCCAAGCCAGGTGGTACAGTCTTAAACTATCTGAGTATCAGGGTTTTTTTTTTTGTTTTGGTTTGGTTTTTTTTGTGGCAGTGTATATAAACCTGAACAGAAAGTAAACAAATCTAGCATGTTTCAGGTAGATAGTGACAGAAGAAGAAAACAGAAGGTGACAGAGTGTGAGCGTAGTTCCATAGTCAAAAATACATACATCTCTTCTTAGTCACACATAAATTTCTTTTTTGTTTTCCTAAGTGCAGGCAGATCTGAACAACAATGCAATGATCCTCTGAACAACAGAGAATCGTTAAGAAAACATTTAAATGGGGTTAACAGAAGATTTTTATTTGAAGTCCCTGAATGCCAGTGATTTTCTCTTTTTAGATCCACTGTTATTTAAATGGATTTATTTTTTTTTAATTTTTTTTTTTTTTTTTTTTTTTACTTTTGGTTGTGGAATTTCATATCAAACCTTAATACACCAGTTCCATAAGTAAATAGCAATAACAGCAATAACTCCTTTTATGTCAGACTTGCGGTTAGAAGGTATTTAAGAACTTATAATTTTCTCCTGTCTTGTTCTTAAAAATATATACAACTTTCTGACCTCCATGGTCTAATTTATAGTGATATCATCAAAACAATATCTTTATCTTATTTATACGCAGCGAAGAGAAAATGCTTTCTCTATTAGAAAAATCCATTTACATTTATATAAAAATAAAAGGTGGTGGTTTTTTTTCACATTTTATCTGCTCATTTTCTTGTCACTCTGAAATTTCTCAAGCAATTTATCTAAATTTTCCTGTAGTAGAAGTCATCTTCTGTGCTGTTAACAAGAAATGTGTATTTCAGCACTAATATCTGCAGGTTTAACAGTTGATAATATGCCAGTAGAGCTGTGGAAGGGAATCTTTTGGCCTTGAAGACCAAATCCATGATGTGGATTTAATTGGTTCCTAGAAGACAGTACTTATTTCTCATCTCATGTACAGTAAATTGCCACTTATAAAAGAGACAAAACAACAAAGGACAGGTTGGATTTTTGAACATGGTATCTGTCTGTACTAGCTGTAGTGATGAAACAAAAGAAGAAAAAAAGGGCAAATAAGTAAATAAATAAAGCAAATGTATGCAAGTTTTTGTTCCAGCTGAGGAAGAAGGAGGAAAGTATTTTTTTGCTAAACTGTTTAAGCAAACAAGCAAATAGCTAAGAAGAAAGTTTGTTTGTTTGCTTGTTTTTAACAGTTTTGACACAGTTTCTATGTTTTTATTTTGTTCTAGAAGGGAGCAGAGGCCTTTATGCATGCTCCTTCTTTATGTCATCATGAGGGAACTGACAGACAAAAGACTCAACATTAGATTTGAAGTTATATGTAACTTCTGCTTTTTGAATAAATATATAAATAACTAAAAAAAAAAAAAAAAAATTATGTTTATATCCATAGACATAAGCAGGATTTCACTGATCAGTGCAACATTGTTAGGGACAGCAGGAAGCTTTGCTAAGATAAACACTGCGTGTATTTGTTGAGGGATACAAAAAACATAAGGGAGCCCAGAAGATAAAGAATAAATTCAATATCTTTAAAAAGAGAAAAGTAAACAAGAAGCAATCAATTTGTAAATTGCACTGTACTGTTCTTTCATGTTTCCCTCTGCCTAAAAACAATTCCAGTCACTTATGTACAACAACTTCCAGCCACTGTTAAAATAGACATTGCAGACTTTCCTCTTAGTCTGCCCTTTTGACAGTCCTTTGAAACACTGTTGAGGTTAGCAGAGTAAAAATTCAAACACTAGCTATATCAATGGCCTAAACATAAAGCCAATGAGTATTACTATCTTGTGGCATGTAACCAGCACAGATAACTATGGATTCATTTGAAGAAAACAGTATGAATGCTTACACAATCTATCTTTCCCCAGTAAATATAAATGAACTGAATAGAAAACAATTGCCTTCATATGGATTTATCTTTTCATCAAATCATCCTGTAAAATTTATCATCAACTGCTTACAAAATTTAAATAAACTTTTGGGAAGATGTTTACTCCTTATAAACTTTGGTTAATTCTAAATTGATTCCATATAAAAGTTATTAACCTGTTATTAAATGGTGTTTGATTGTTCTGTGAATATGCTCCAGAATACAAAAATTTCTAGCCAATCTATATGGACAGTCCTAGAAAATGGACAGTCTAGGTGAAGAAATGACATGAGAGGTAAAAAATGCAACAGCATAGAAATTTCATCAGCTTTAATAACTCTACTATTTGTCATCAGATGATTAATAATTACCACCTGAAACGTTACACAAAGAGACTTACTCTGGTGTCTAACTCCAATACTCCTCCAATCAAGGGATGATACAAGGAATTTCTAGAACAGAGAGTTGACTAAACACAACTTGAAAGTCTGCAGGAGACTGTGCTAACTTCTCTCCTACTGACACATTCTCTAGCAATTCTAGAGAGTGGAATGACTAAGCTAGTAGCAACTGATCAGAGTGACTTTATGCCACACCTGAAAATGTGTTCTGTAGATCTGTGGAAGAACTCCTATGAAAAGTTAGTGGTCAGCTTTCAGACACCAGAATGGAGTCCTATTTGGTTTAAAATATATAGTGTAATATATATTTCTGATATATATTTTAATAATATATTTAATGGGTCTGCTGCCTATATTTCATTGACTAACATTTAACTGTTATTGTTTTCATGATTTTTCTTTTTTTAGCTTTTGTTTTTTCAGTGCATGACACCTTGTCTACACACTTTGCTGAAAGTCTTTCAAAAAATTAGTCAGCAAGAAATTATGTTCTTTCACAGGAAAGGGGGTTTAGTGACACATTTAACAAACACAAGCTTTGTATTTCCAAATGTTAGGATGTTTTGTTTATTTCTTGTATAAATCCATTAACTATGTTGACTTTATCCTATGGAGTGTTAAGAAATAAAGTGATAAAAGAGAGGGGGAAAAAAAAAAAGATGAAGTTTGAATATTGTTGATGAATCATTCAGTCTGTTCAGCACTTTGTCTCATCATGAGTGCACCATGTTTTTTTTAGTGTATTATCTCTCAATATCTCTTTAATGTTTGGTGCAGTCATTTATTTAACAGCACTTTTCATACTGGAAATCATACTAGAGTTTCATTTCATATGGCTGACTCATACAGTGTGTACAGCACATGACTAAAAATATTGTTGAATATTTTAGATTCAGAGAAGATATTACATGTCTGTTCTTTTGCATGTTACTTTGAGTTCCTCTTAAAAGGTCTCTTTAGTTCTCTAGTATCAGATTTTCAACAATGGTTTCAGTTTCTAATGGTGCTGTTTTGCACTTGCAAATATGGACTTGAAAATATACCTGTAGACTCAGTATTTAAACTATTCTGAAGACACTGGGGAGTTCTACAATACAAAAACAAAGTAATTAAGTCAAAGATGTGGAATAGAAGAGGAAAAGGTAGTTTGGAGTGATGAAAGCCTTCACTTCAACTGAAATCTGTAAAGTGGTTGTTCCCCTAACATTCTAGTCCCTGAGACAATAATGGATCTTCAGCAAAGATCATAATGATAGAGTACAGTACCTACATACTCTGTCCTTCTTTTCTTAACACTCAGGGAAGCAGAATCACAGAATTGTAGGGATTGGAAGGGACCTTCAGAGATCACTGAGTCTAACCCCCCTGCCAAAGCAGGTTCCCTACACCAGGTTGTACAGGTAGGCGTCCAGGTGGGTCTTGAATATCTCCAGAGAAAGAGACTCCACAGCCCCCTTGGGCATCCTATTCCAGTACTCCATCACCTTCCCTGTAAAGGAGTTCTTGTGCACATTCATATGGAACTTCCTATGCTTCAGTTTCTGGCCATTTCCCCTTGTCCTATCTCTACACACTGCTCAAAAGAGTCTGGCCTCGCCACTTTGCCCTCCGCAGCTTAGATATTTATAGACCTGGATCAGGTCCCTTCTCATTCCTCTTTTCTCAAGGCTAAACAGAACCAATTCACTTACTTAGCCTTTCTTTCTTTACAGGGGTGATGCTCCAGGCCCTTCACCATCTTTGTGGCACTCCACTGGACTCTTTCCAAGAGATACCTGTCATTTTTGTATTGGGGAGCCTAAAAGTGGATACAGTACTCCAGATGAGGCCTTACCAGGGTAGAGTAGACGGGGAGGATCACCTCCCTCAACCTGCTGGCCATGCTCTTTTTAATGCACCCCAGAATGCCATTGGCCTTCTTGGCAATGAGGGCACACTGCTGGCTCATGGCCAACCTGTCATCCACCAGGAAACCCAGGTCCCTCTCTGCAGAGCTCCAACCTATACTGGTGCATGCAATTATTCCTCCCTAGGTGCAAGACTACACTTGCTTTTATTAAACCTCATCTGGTTTCTTACTGCCCAGCTCTCCAGCCTGTCCAGGTCTCGCTGAATGGCATCACAGCTTCAGGTATGTCAGCTAATCTTCCCAACTTCATATCATCAGCAGACTTGTTGAGGGTGGCCACTATCCCCTCGTCAAGGTAATTGATGAAGATGTTGAACAAGATCGGACACAGCACTGACCTCTGGAGGACACCGCTAGTTACAGGTCTCCAACTGGACTCTGCACCTCCAATGATGACCCTTTGTGCTCTGCCAGTCAGCCAGTTCTCAACCTACCTCATTGTCCACTCATCTATCCCATACTTCATCAGGTTTGTTATAAGGATGTCGTGGGAGACAGTATCAAATGCCTTGCTGAAATCAAGGTAGATTACATCCACCGCTCTTCCCCCATCCACCCAGCCAGTGACAACATCATAGAAGGCTACCATTTTGGTCAAGCATGACCTCCCCCTGGTGAACCCATGCTGAGTACTCCTGATAAACAATTTTTCTTCCAATTGTCTGGAGATGGCATCCAGCACAAGTTGTTCCATCACCTTTCCAGGGACAGAGGTGAGGCTGACTGGCTGTAATTACCTGAATCTTCCTTTTTGCCCTTTTTGAAGACTGAAGTGACGTTGGCTATCCTCCAGTCTTCAGGCAGCTCCCCCATTCTCCTAGACCTCTCAAAGATAGAGAGAGGTTCAGCAATCACCTCCACCAGCTTCCTCAGCACCCGTGGATGCACCCCATTGGGTGCCATGGATTTATGCATATTGGTGCTGCCTAGGTACTCACGGACCACATCTTCCCTTAGTGAAGGGAAGTCTTCCATTTCCCAGATGCTCACAATCTCCAGGGTCTGGGATGACCCTGATGGAGAGCATGGAGAGAGTGGAAACTGAAGACAGAAACAAAGAAGGCATTCAGTATCTTTGTCTTCTCGGCATCCCCTGTTACCAGAACACCCCCCTCACTTAGTAGGAGGCCCACATTCTCCCTAGTCTTCCTCTTAATGTTAAAATACTGTAAAAAGCCTTTTTTACTATCCTTTATCACTTTTGCCAGATTCAATTCCAGGTGGGCTTTAGCCTTCCTCGTTGCATCCCTGCAGGTCCTGACATTTCTATACATTTCCCAAGTGGTCAGACCTTTTTCCACATTTCATAGACCTTCTTCCCTTTGAGTTTGTGCATGATCTCCTTGCTTATCCACACAGGCCTCTTGCCACCCCTTTCCAATTTCTTGCTCACAGAGACGCACTGATCCTGAGCTTGGAAGAAGAGCTGTTTAAATGCTGACCAGCTCTCACAGACCCCCTTACCTTCTAAAACCCTAGCCCACGGGATAGCTCCAAGTAGGACCCAGAAGAGATCAAAGTTGGCTCTCCTAAAGTCCAGGGTAGTAATCCTACTTTTTGCTTTGTTCTTCCACTCAGATCTTGAACTCCACCATCTCGTGGTCACTACAACCCAAGCTGCCTCCGACCTTTACTTCCTTAGCAAGTCCTTCCTTGTTAGTTAGAATGAGGTCCGGTAACACTCCTCCCCTAGTTGGTTCCTCCACCATCTGCATCAGAAAGTTGTCTTCAACACACTGCAAGAATCATCTGAACCATGTGTGCCTGGCCATGTTGCTCATTCAGCAAATATCTGGATAATTGAAGTCCTCCATAAGCACCAGCGCCTGGGATCATGACACTACTTCCAGTTGCTTACAGAAGGCCGCATCAACTTCCTCTTCCTGATTAGGGGTCTGTAGTACACACCCACAGCAGTGTCACCCTTAACAGCCTGCCCCTCCATTTTCACCCACAAGCTCTTCACAGCTACATCACTCTCCCCCAGGTGGAGTTGAATACATTCTAGCTTCTCTCACATAAAGAACAACTCCACCACCCCGTCCTGCCAGCCAGTATTTCCTAATAAGCACATAGCCCTCCATGACAACATTCCAGTCATGCAAGCTGTCCCACCACATCTCCACGATCACAATGAGATTATGGCCTTGTGACCACATGCAGATCTCCAGCTCTTCCTGTTTATTTTCCATGCTGCACGCGTTAGAGTACAGACACTTTAGAGAAGCAGCATCCCCCACCTTTCTCCATCCCTTGGAACTCCACCCTCTTAACCCATCAAGCTTGGTTTTGAGCCTTGAACTACATTCAATCCCATGGGCCCTCATTTTGCCTCCTTCCCCCTTCATACCTAGTTTAAAGACCTTCCAATAAGTCCCGCCCATTCCTCGGCTTCCTCTTATCCATTGGAGAAAGGATACTTTCATCTGCAGCCATCATGCCAGGTGCCAAGTATGTTGTCCCATGGTAAAAAAACAAAAAAAAATAAAATAAAAATTAAAATTAAAAAAATCCTGCGTTTGCACTAACTTCTAAGCCATTTATTTATGAGGTGGGTTTTTTGGATCCTCTCAGGAACCTGCCACTGAAGGTATAGAAGAAAAAAACACATCTGTTCTTTTAACTACCCACTCCAGTCTTCTGAAGTCTTCCTGATAGTCTTCAGGCTTTTCTCAGCGACTTCATCACTACCAGCCTGAACTACCAGTGCCTCAAAGGCACTGTAACTTTGCATTTGTTTTTGTAATTATAAAATGGTATTCAATAACATAATAGTCTGACAAATACAGTCACTTGAGAATCAATTATAGTACGCATGAAGAAAAAAACAAAAAGCACTTTGCTCTCCTCCTCTCTAGAATAATTAGTCTGGGTGGCAAAAGGAAGCCTGCCACATACAGTGTAGAGTGACAGATGATTAACAGTGCTTAGAACCAACAACATATTTTTAAACTGATCACATTAAGCACTAAAGGAAAGCAAGGTATTTTTTTCTTTATTTTTCTTCTATTCCTCACCTGCAGAGTTCTTTAGAGGTAATGTTTGAGGCTTTCAGTAAAATCTACCAACAGAAATTTTTGTTCAAGCTGTGGCTGCTTATAAGCTTTTCTGAATAGTAGAGCAGTTAGCATGGTTTCAATGGCAAATTAAAAGAGAAAGCAAAAGAATAGCAGCTGCTAACTGAGAAATGTGCAAGAAACTGGAACTGGCACTTAGTTATCTTTGAGACTTCTACTACTCTGTCAAATCTGGCTAAAATCAGTAGATCCAAAAGCTACAGAAACAGAGAAGAGACATACACATGCACAGACAAGTGCACACATGGACCTTTCTCCATAACATTTCTATGAAGCCAATTTAGCCATCCACTGGATCAGGCAGCCCAGGGCCTCCTTGAGTGCCTACAGAGATGAGGCATCCATAGCTTCTCTGGGTAACCTGTGCCAGTGTCTCACCACCTTCTGAGTGAAAATCTTCCTCCTCACACCTAATCTAAATTTTCCCTCTTCTGGTTTAAAACCTTTTCCCTTTTTCTATCACTGTCAGATTGCATAAAGAGTCAGTATACACTCCTTTTAAGTACTGAAAGATTTTTATTTTTCTTTTAGATTGAAAAGTGACAACATGAGAAAAAATGCTTGAAAGTTTCTCCTTTGTAGAGATGAGACTTAAAAATAAATATTCAGGACAATTCGTATCTATCATTATCATGATACTGTTGGAAAGGTAAAGTGGTAGAGGAACAGGGAAGAAGGGAAAAAGGATATCCTCTGCATTTGTTTTTTGTTTGTTTGTTTGTTTTTCCTTTTTTTTCTTTTTTTTATAATTTACTTGCAATCCTCTGCAAGCACTGAGCCAAAATAAATCTTTTAAGTAGCAAAGACATATTTAATAATATATTAGCTTGACAGTGTTGCCTTCTTTTGCATTAGAGACTTTTGTCTGACGTAAAATTATCAGTACACATTCCTAGAAAAAGAGCTGATTTTTATTCTCCTTTACCTGCCATCCTTATAGTGGTATTTCTGGTATTGCCTGTCTTCAAGCTCAGACATCCCAGTGTAATGAGATAAGTTATCACAGTCCTAGAAATACTACCACTAGAGATATCAAACTTTGGTGCACTGTAATTGCATGTGTGATAGCGAGAAACAAGGACCAATAAAAGACAGTCTCTAAAGCAAGAAAACTAGTGCTGAAAAGGTAATACATAATGCAAAGACAAGATTTTGTTTTGTTGCTTTATTTTTGTATTTAGTTTAGTGCGTGTAAGTTTTTGTTGTTGTTTGTTTGTTTGTTTATTTGTTTGTTCGGGGCACTTTTTCTTGAATTGAACTTCTAAGCAAGGGTTATGGGAGCAAAATCTCTCCCAGTGTAAGAGCAGAGCAAGTTCAAGACTTCATAAATCTGAATGTGTACCAGTCTATACGGCCAGAACATATGCATTCCAGAGCTCTGAAAGAACTGGCTGATGTGGTTGCTAAGCCACTATCCATCATATTTGTCAGGTAAAGGAAATTACAAGCCGGTGAACCTTGTATCTGTGTCTAGTAAGATCATGGAGTAGATCCTTCTGGAAGAGAAGTTAAGACACATGTGAGATGAGAAGGAAGTACAGGCCAGTGAGCCTTGCATATGTTTCTGGGAAAATAATGGATCAGATCTTTCTAGAAGAGATGTTAAGGAACATGCAAGACGAGGAGGTCACCCAAGACAACCAACTTGGCTTCACTAATGGCAGATCATGCCTGACCAGACCAGTGGTCTTCTGGGAGTGACACCATCAGAGGACAAAGGAAGAGTAACTGCCAAGATGAATGGGATCCTGGGCAGCCTGACCCAGTGAATGGCAACCCTAGATGATTTTTAAGGTCCTTTCCAACCTCCATTACACTATTATATGATTCTTCACTAAAAACTTTTTTCAGACTTTTCTGTGCAACAGTGTCCTTCTGCATCTGTAAAGTATTGAGTGTGTCCCTGAAGGATGTTCTCCAACTGAGTTTCTTCTTAAAGAAATCCAAATATCTTCTTCAACACTTTCCTGATATGAACCAAATCTGTCTGAGTGGAAACCACAGAGAAATTAAATGAAAAGCAGACTTACGATCCAAATTAAAACAGTAATGCAAGTTCAGCCTCCGCCTCTCTGAAAAATGTTCTGCTTGCTTGCATTAATAGAAGAAAGTCATTTACTCACCAATATGCGTAATCATGTTATGGTGACTTAAATATTAAAAGAAAGGCAAAGACAAGGAAAAAAAAAAAAAAAAAAAGGAAGAAGAGGAAAGAAAGTTTGTTTTATAGCATTTTATTTACTTATGAATTCTATTTCTTTTCAAATTCTGATTTTATTTCTAATTGTATAAACAGTTCTTCATTGGTACTAACACCGTTCATATGTTTTAACATTGGGACATTCCTGAAGCCCACTCATATGTGCAATTGTATCTGGGGTACATTCCAAAATTTCTAACCTAATTATTTTAATTGTGAAGGAAAAGAAAAAAAAGAGAGAGAGAGAAATGGAAGATAGAAAAGAGAGAATAATAATACTCTTTTTACCCACCTCCCTTTGTCTTTTTAGATTGCTAGTCTTTCAGAGGCTGTCACTTTTTGTATCTATGAACTGTAATTACCAGAACTGAGCTGTGATCTCAGGTCTCTACTTCCACAGCATCATCATGAGAAGGCAAGCAAAAGACTTCTGTGGCTCTACTACTTAAAGTTATGCACGTACTTAAGTGCTTTGCTGATTTTGACCTAGATGGGGGTCCAGAAGGGAACTTGCTTCTTCAGTCATGTACAGAAGTTGTTGAATGTCTGTAAATTACTCCTCACTGATCTGCATTTTTCAAGTAGCCTTATTATTTCACAACTTACTAATTGATATTCATCCTCCAGTGATGGAGAAAAAGCTTCAGATGCAGTTTTGTTGTTGCTGTCATTAATTTTCTCCAGTTCTGCTAATTATTCTTCACATTGCATTCTAATGCAATAGCTATATTAAAATAAATGTTGGCAAACCCACACATTTGGCTGATAAATTCTTTTGTTTCTTCCAGCAAGTGAATTTTCTTGAAATTTAGTAAATTGGATGTATATTTAAGATGGCCAACATTCAAACACTTCACTAATAGAGCTGCATGCTTTACTGATCTTAACGGTTGGACGGTATATTTCATTTGTGCTCATTTACATAATTTGCTGCTTAAACTAGGTATTTAATCTGTTGACCTTTACTCTGTACTTATCCCACATTTAAAGAGATGTAATCAATGTGCAGACTTTATTGAATGCAGCTGACATCTCAAAGTTTACCTACTCCTTGGAATTTTATTTAAAGTTGTCATCAGTGTCTCATTGCTGTTTGTTGGTTATCTTTCTCTTTCTCCCAAGGGTTCACTGATTGAAAAAAAATACAAATCAGTCCATGTATACAATAGAGAAATACTACTAATTTTTTCCCACAGAATATATCTATTGCTGGAGTTCTCATAGAGGAAAAAGAACTTCACTTAAGGGTGATGTACTGACTCTTTACTGTTCATTATAATATAGATTCAAACACATACTACACTGCACAGATAGGAAGATGTTTGGAAGTACTTTGCCCTTTTTCCCTCTGAACTCTGTTATGGTACCCATTTATGTACAGAAATAGCTTCTGCCTTTGACAAATAGTTTAATTTTGGCTCCCAATTCCTTTGCAATGGTATATATAGAGCACAGGATCTTCGCAACATCTTCCCCAGCTTTTCCAGAAACTCTCAAGCTTTGTTCGCTCTGAATAAAAGTGAAACATAAAAGACAAAGTAATAGCCAGACAAACATACAGCTGATGTATTTAAGGATTACAGATTTAAAATACTAATCTGACTGTAGTCAATTTAAATGAAACATCAAATAAAGTTTTTATTAAATGATGCTCAGCCCTTAACTGATATTAATCGAAGTGGCTAATATTGATATAACCTTTTGGACAATAGGGGTGAATAGAAGGGGAGGAGTTGTTTACTAGCTCTTTTTTGGGCCTTATGAAGCAAACAGTATTGGGGTAAACTTTCAGAAACTGGAAAAATAAAAAAAAATTAAAAAATTAAAAATAAATAAATAAAAATAGGAATGCCACTTTGGTAAAAGAGGGAAAAATCTTACTAGAATAATAAATTGCTAAATAATGTTCCAAAATAATCAAAAGTAGATCCAATGAGAAAAGTGTAAACAAGCACTGATTTTTGTCTTCAGAGGGGGAAGGGGAATGTAAAATAAAAGTAACCGTGTGATCAGGACTTTTGGAGGAGTTATTGAGCAGACCTGTATCTGATCAAATCAATCTGGATCAAGAAAATAAACTTGCTACTCTCACCACACCATGCATGTCTCAGTTGTTTCAAAGTCCTAGAGTGCTTCTGCCAGCACTAAGAAAGCAACATCTGGAAGTGTCTTGGAGAGGCATTGACTGAATGAAGCACCACTTACAATGTTTTGGCTGAGAAAGAACTAACTATACAGAGAACACCTGAAAATTGAGTCTTGACAGAAAACCTGGCATCAGCTGTCTTCCCATCTCTGTCTCTTTCTCTTTTTGGTCTCCATTTGGGGATAAAATACAAGAGTGAGGAGGAAATTTTTTGCAAGAGGTATATGAAAACCACTGACAGATTTATGTATATTTTTTTGCTTGTTTTGATTTTTTTTTTTTAATTTGTCCTTTATTAGCTTAGAAGTCATTTCTTAATGCTGAAGACCTGATTTATTCAAAGAGGAAACAATGAGCATGTTGGAACTGGATGGTGTTTAAGAAGAGAATGAATTAATCACATTCTTGGTACATCTGAGGGCAAGAAGTCACATTCTACACATCTCAGAGCAAGTCCAGCTGCAGTTGCAAAAGCTTTTTAGGGATTTCACTGGCTGCCTGAAGACTGAGTCATAGAACTGGGTCCAAGACAACCTTGTTGTGTCATCTTCAGAATGCCATCTGCCAGCCTCATGGTTGACACTATTCTCATGCAAGTTATATAATGTGTTCTGGTGTGGGAATTCAACATTCTAATTGGCTGCCTGAAAACCACAGACATTCTACCACTGAGAAAAAATGAACACTTTCATAAGGTATGGTAAGCATAAGGACATTGTTGATGATATGAATCCATCTTATTAGTCAAACTGAATCACTTATCATTTGCATTGGTGAGAATTTGTTCGTCTATCCAAGTAGCAACTGCTAGTACAAAACTAGCTCATGAAGTAGAACTTTTCAGAAGAAAGCCATGGGAAGTTTATCAGTTTGTTTAAATGGAGAATCCAGATTGGTTTTGTACATCTGTATTTAATGTGAGAATAAAATTGTGTAGGTAATACTACAAATCAGTAAGAAGATACTGTAAGGCCATCTGAATAAGACAAGACTAGCCTTTGGTGAGCTTTTTGAAAACTTAGTGAAAAAAATAATATGAAGAGGTTTGAGAGAAGAGCACGCAATGTACTGGGAAAAAAAATATCTGAAGGCTAGCCCACTCAGTAGTAGTGTGGATACCCAAGGGCTGTTAGCACAGATCACAGTGTAACAGAGACTGTAATTAAAGCTAAAGAAACAGAATCAGGACATTATTCTGATTAAATGGAAACAATGGAAATTACTGCTATGGATCTAAGGCACTAAACAAGATCTTTGGAATTTTTACCAACTGCACTGATCATCTTTGACAGATTACCCACTTTTTGAAGAAGTTTCTTAGTAGAAGAGTACCTATTGAAAATCTACAGAAATTGCATGAGGCTGTAGAAGACTTCAGGTATCCTTTAAACCTTCCAGGGAATGAGGCCTGTCTATTTTCATTGCCTTATATCTACATGAACTTCTAATTTTACTGTTTGCTTAGAGAAGCTTTGTTTAGCAACCTCAGTATCAGAATAGTATCGTAACACCAATAATCATGAAACTATCAGGAAATGAGCTTGAGGAAGGTGCCTATTAATTATATATTTTAATACAATAAATGGGAAGAACCAGTTGTCAACAACATGTCACTGAATCTTTTGGCCACTCTGGTACTCCTGTGCTGTGACAAAAATGAAAGAGACTAGTTTACAGAACTCATAGAAGTTAAAATAAATAATAGTAAGTACAGTAATTAATAATAATGTTTATTAGCATTTATAGTAATTAATAAATAGCATAAATAATAATAAATACAAACTTACATTACCATAAAGAAAAAGATGAAAACTAAAACCTAACTGACACAAATGCATGTCTTAGTGTTTCTGTGACTCAGCAAAACTCCTGTAGCCATAATGCTTTATGACAGTAAAGAAGTGAATCTCAACTTCTGATTATCCAGTCAAATCCACAACAGAAATAAGAGTAAGTTGTAAGACTGTTTATGGTAGAAGGAGCTAGATATTTCTTATCTTAAAAGACATAATCCCAAGTGAAGCAGTAAGTCATTGCTTTAAAAGAAACTTCTGTACTGACAGCAATATAGTAAGAAGGTATAAAATGCCCCCTCAAAGTAAGAAAGATGACTGTCAACTATGTGATATGGTAAATTATTGTGATAAGTGTGTGAATTTCATAAGCTACAGTGGCAGAAATATTCAGTTAAAACTTTGTCACTAAGGATAAGGAGAAAGGTGATTTTAAGAAATTTGAAAGAAAATTTAAAAAGGTCTACGAATGTTATCCATTTAAGAGGATCATGAGATAAGTGACTGTTGAATTTCACTTCAGAATATTACCATTAATCATTTTGTTAATCTTTGTCAGAAGTATCTTAAAGGAACTTTTCTTTAAAAACAGGAGTCTCCAGAGGATATCCACATGAGGACAGCAGGATTGCCAGGTGAGAAACATGAGCTGCATGTGATAAGTACTGAGATGAACTAAAGCAGATTCAGCTTTAGCTACCTTCTATAGGATCTACAGGGCTATAGTAAGTCTATGATTAGCTTTTGAAACATTTCACTAGCTTTACAGGCAAAATAAAGGACTTGTGTGCTATGATATATTTCAGAAGCAGAGGAGGACTGTAAAGCTTTGCTTCTTGTTATTAAGGAACTGTTCTCTGGAGCTGAAATGGATATTCCCAATCCATTCTTAACTGTAATCAAAGCAGGGATCATGTCTGTCTTAACTGACTTTGCTGTTCAGTATCCAAAAGAAGTTACACTATGTAAGCTATGGAATAAAGCAATAGCAGAAGCCTCATTGCCACTTCAGATGGGTAGGCTTCCTAAGAGAAATAATGTCAGTGAGTAGGACATGCTGCACTAACGCACCTATAATCTGCTTCTTACTTAATTTACAGTCATGTAAAAATACATGACTGAGATACTGTCAGAACTTTTATTTGGTTTATACTTAGGTATCACAGCACTGTTTTGCTTTCTTTTACTTTTTGTGTGATTGAAAAAGCATAAATTTAGTTACTTTCTGATGTTAAAAACAACTTGCATTCTATATTCCATTTCTAAGTTTTGTGGATTCTTAAGATGAAATCTTAGGTCACTCTTGTAGTGCACAACATCATAATGTAACAGAAATCTTAAGTACAAAAAGGAACTTTTTCCATTAGTGGAATATTTAAGAAAAATGTTAAGGTACTTTGGATATGTTGAATGGATCATGCAAGTTCTGTGCTTAAGAGAGAACAGAAGCTCTTCTGGTAGCTGGAATTATCTAGAACACATTTGGCAAAGAGTAGAACAATAGAGAGACTGCACAGATCTAGGTGACTCAATAAATTCGTGAAAGAGCAGCACTCTGTTGTCATATTTTCATTGTAGTTAAGAAAATTTACTTAAAAATCTTTGGGTTTAGTATTCTATGCTATGATAACAAATGGAAGTTTATTTGGGGGGATTGGTTGGTTGGTTGTTTTTTGTTTCTTTTCTGTGTTTCTCTCTTCAAACTGATATCAAACTTTTGTAATTGCTTTAATTAACATAGAACACAGTGTGATTTCCAGTTTTATTGAAAATCTAGAATCCAACCGGATCAACAAAATGTGCAGCTGGATCTGTAAAATGTCTAATTGAAACATCAAACTATGTACTTCAGCACATAGGTTGTAGTTGTACATTTTGAGACACTAAAATCTGCAGCTGAATCAATAAAATATTGTTTATCAGGAGGTGATAAAAAAAAATACAAAACACCACGCAACTGAATCAAGAAGATGTTAAATGTGAGCCATAAAAAAGGTCAGACAGTACATAAACACTGTAAGTACTGTGTAAGCTGAACAATGAAGTACATGAAAACAAAACTAACAGCATTTGCAAAATAGTCTTCCAGAACACTATGCCTAGTCAAAAGTAGTCTAGTAGGAACTGAACTTTAAATGGTATTACTTTGCTGGATGTCTATGAAGTGTGGTTGCAATTATGTTTATATGGCTATTTCAGCTATTTCAGGAAAAAAAAAAATATAAATATATATATATATATATATATCAAAACAGAAAGATGAAGAATATAATGCCATTTATTTTATTTTATTTTATTTTATTTTATTTTATTTTATTTTATTTTATTTTATTTTATTTTATTTTATTTTATTTTATTTTATTTTATTTTATTTTATTTTATTTTATTTTATTTTATTTTATAGAAACTTCAGTGGTGCCACGTATTATGATTCCTTTCTATGGCATCCTTCAGCTTATCTTGGCAGCTCACGAGAATAGCCATTATTCAGTGAAATAATGACTAGAAGTGACAAGTGGCTTTGAGTTATTTTCCTACTAGATACTACTGTTGTCTGTCATCGCTATAGTGTCTCCATTCATAATTTCACAAACTAGGATCTGAGGCTAGATCTGAAATTGATATAAGCCATATGTAATTTAGGCCAGATTCAATGCACTCGTGATTTACACTAGCAGAGGATTTGGTGGACTTGGTCTTCCCAGTTTAAGTCGGAGATTTTCCTATGAAATTTTGTTTCCTGCTTCAGTTTACAACAGATAAGATGCTGGATGTGCAAGAGAGTTCCAAATCCTGTGATGGGATGCAAAACAGTTAAAAACCCAGCTCTGACTGCCAGGTTTATAGATACTTCTGCATGCTGGACAAGTGTAAAGCAAGACGAGTGTATGCATGACTCATGGCTCCCACAGCTAAGTCATTTTGATTTACAGCTGATTACCCATTCATGACTTCAAATTTGCTATGTAAGTATAGTATGATTTTCTTCTGTTCCCACAAATCCTTTTTTCCTGAACATGTGAATGAATATAGAGATATATTTAACTTATAGATGAAGAGAAATCTTACAGGCTTTGCAGAATAGATTTGTGTAGGAATACTCTATAAAGTCATAACTCCATTAAAGTCAATGGATTACAGCAATGAAAGTACAATACAGTTACAGAACAGGTATGTAAACATCAGCAGGAAAATAAAAACATCTATACACAAATCAGGAACTGCACAGATGGAAAAGAAAAGGTACTGAATCTTTTAGAGAGAGATTTACTGCAAATTGACTGCTTCTGTATGGTGGACCAGAATGCATATTGAAAAATATTTTCTGTTCCCTCTTAGATCCAGGTGACTTCTAAGATCTCCTGTGACATCTTTAATTTAGTGAGAAGAGGGCATTGTGCCTATATTATACAGGTGTAGGCTAAGGTTTGTATACTGAGGACTTCAATAAGAACACTGTATTCAAAGTTCAGCAATTTCTGATGGATTTTGCAAGCCACTCAGTTCTTTACATTCATGATAAAGAAAAATGAAAGCTTCAGTGCACCAGGAAATAATATATATAAACTGGAATGACTGCAACACAACAGTTTTAGTATTTGGGGAGGGAAGAAAATCTTCTCTTCAGTCTAGATTTTAAGATTTGCAGATAATGGGAAACAAAAAGGTGCTTGTTTTACATTAGAAACAAAACAAAACAAACAACAACAACAACAGTACTTATGAAAACAAAATTTTAAAAAACCTCTTTATTAGCAAGTGAGTAAAGGAAATTAATGAATCATGGTAAAGAAGCTAATTGCTTTACTTTTCTAAAATCTCAGAATAAGAGGTTAAAAAAAAAAACAAACAACAAACATAATAAATAGAATGTCAATATCAGCAGAAAAATCTGCACAAATACTAATGAGCTTTCTAAGGTGAGACTAGAAAATGTCTCTCTGGTCTCTTGCAGTGACTAGAACTAGGGATCATCCCTGATACATTCAATACTGAAGCTGGTGGCAATATGATGAACAATTCCAGTGATATAAGTGTTTAAAGACTGCATGTGCCAACTCTAGAGAAATGTTAGACGACTCTGTTATATTACTCGCTTTTGTGTTACTTTCCTGACTTAGCTCTGTAATATTTACTGAGCAATCTCATATCTTTACTGCATCAACAGTTTACTTTTCAGTGCATTGACTTTTTCTGTGAGAAAATAAGTATATAGCTCGCATTATGCTATAGCAGGAAGCTAAGAGGTATGGTAGGATAATAGTCAAACAGTTGATGTTGCATAAAAAGAGTGTTTTACAGCAAAAATCTCACAGCATATAAGCATTTGTCTAGACATGCAATAAAGCGATTTTCCACTTTTTTGAGGCACAGTGCCTGTTGTCCATTAGCACTCAGCAAACAACACTAAGCAACAAAGTTTATTTGGTAAAGAGGACACAATAAAAGGTGTAGTAGTGGTGGTAGTTATTGCTATTACTAATTTATTACTAATATTTTTTTTCCTTGTTAAAAGAATGAATGGATATGGTGTGTGAAGAAGTTTGTCTGAATCAAAAATATTGTCTGTGTACTAGCAAGAATAGAATGCTAGCTATACCTTTCTTGGAGTATAAAGTAGAAACTGGTGTAGGACAATATTAATGTAGAGTATAAAAGATGAATGCAATATCTGAAAGATATAAGTGAGAAAAGAAAAAGACTAAAATATATTCAAAGAATAGAGTAGGAGGAAGAAAAAAAGCTTAGGAGGTTTTATTTAACCAATTAGGCTCACTCTCAGGCAGTTGCAGTCACTAACTTGACATCACTGTGAAGACTAGTGATGAGTGACTTTCATCAGTGATGAGAAGATCAACATGAGACAGCGCTGTACACATTCAGATCCAAAGCCAGCCACATTGTGTGGTGCATTAAAAGAAGCGTGACCAGCAGGTTTAGGCACATGATTGTCTTCTTCTACTCCACTGGTTGTCTAAGGAATCTCCATCCCTGGAGGTGCTCGAGGGCAGACTGGATGGGTCCCTGATCTAAGGCATGGCAGTCTTGACTATTGTAAGGGGGAGGGAGCTAGAGGAACTTTGAAGTCTATTGCAGTCCAAACTATTCTATGATTCTATGACTCTATGAATTGCCTAGACTAGAATGAGTTCTTAAATTAGTCTTTAGTATAAATGCATGTCTTGCCTTTACACAGTGATTTTATATGTTTTTGCTTCCTATTTTTAAACCTTTATTCTTTGTTTTTGATATCAAAATTATTTCTACAGATTCTAATGGTTATGTCACAAATGTTATATCAAGTAGTGAATAAATAAAATGGCATCTGTTAGCTTTGGGAACCATCTGTTAGGCTGGGGAATATGGATGTGATGTTAAATTTAAATTATATTAATTATAAGCACAATGAGATGGTGTATTGGCCATTATAAGATACCAGTAGCTTTCTGATTTCTCTTGTGAAAAGCAGGAAGTATGGCTGTGGCCAAGGGAGCTGCAATGACAAACCTTAATGAAGAGGTTACATTGAGAAATACAGAAAATAAAACAAAAACAGCTTTTGCATGTCCAGGAATATTGGGTTATGTATATATTAGCAGATGTTCATTTATAAGGGCACTTAAGCACACACTGAACTAGAACTACGCACTAAAATGTCTGGTAAGTTACAGAAATTTCAAGGAATTAAAACCTAGTAACACAAGTCTTTCCCTCTGAGACTCTGCTTTATTAATTTAGCACTTTCACTCATTAAGTGTTTTTTGTTTGTTTTTTTTTATGCCAGCATAATAACTTTAGAAATTTCATCATAGATAAAAACAGTGGAAATACTTATGCAGAATGTAATTACAGTGACCAAACCTGTTGGCGACAAAATTTTCACTGCTACAAAGTCAGTTTATATGTGAATCTGCAATTATATTTATTAGTGTGTACATTATATATACTTAGACACAATATATTTGAGTTTGAAGTTTATCTTTCCAGTGTATCATAAACAAATTCAAAGTGCTTAACTTGACTTGAGACTTTTCTGTGTTCTTTAATTAATAAAAGTTTATCCAGATAGATAATTTCAAATGCTGAACAATCAGTTCTACTTAGTTACCTGAAACATGGTAAAGTATTCCTCCTATTTCTTTCTGCTCCCCTTAAAGTCATCAAGTGACTTTGATGTGATGTATGTTAAGTAAGTGTTTTACTTGCTTTGACTTAAGCTTTGTAAGAAATGTAAGCACCTCTGCGATTTTTGCAATCCATGTTTTTGACAGTCTCTCTCCTAACGCATCTATCTCTCATATTTTTCCTCAGATTTCTTTGCTGCTTCAGTAAATTAACTCAGTTAATTCCATTTTTGTTCTTTCCATTTACATTCTTTTCTATGTAGAATATGTAGAATATAGAGTATCAGGGTTTAAAGTAGCTAATAAAATATAATCTATTTCACTCCATTCACAGGTTCGTCATAAAGTCTCTGTCAAATCCTTCTTTAAATTCCTCTGAATAACACTGTTTCTCTCTCTTTTTAAAAACATTTTAAGAGCACTTGAAGTACCTTGTGAACAATTATAACAGATATTCAGAACGTAATGGTTTTATATGGTTTTATATTACTGATTAATCAAATCAGAAGCTGGGGTAAAATGCAATTCAATTGTATCCTCTCTTACTGAGACTCAGACTGGTGATTTCATTTAATTTGTTTTATATTGAGCTGAATCAGAGAGTTGAATCTCAGCTTCTCCTTTTTGTTTTTTGTTTGTTTTTTTTTGTTTTTTTTTTCCTTCCCCCCCCCACCCCCCTTTTTTTTTTTCCCAGACATTTTAATGTAAAACATTCATAAAAGAAAAAAGCAGTTGGCAAGAAAGAAACTTGAATAGCTCCTCTGCAAATAAATTTTGTATCTGTTTAATGGAAAGCAGATCAAACACAAGTTTTTGTTTGAACATATGAGCAAAATTTCGAGGAAAATCTGTAAGTACAATACTTTATATTTTGTCCCAGAAATTTTAATTATCCCTATTTCCTATCTGTAATTTTTGCATATCTTTCATTACTTTTTCACAGTCTGATGTTGTTTATTGTATGTACAAGTTGAACAGACACTGTATTTAAAAGTTGTGTGAGATAAATTTCAGTTGTAACTTCTAAGGAAATTTTACATAGATATGAACAGTAAAGCAACAGAAAATCTTCCTTTCTTTGCATTTTCTTTTGAATCTTAACACAAAATGAAGGATGGTCTTAAGTTCTGTGTATTCTGAGTCTTCATTTTCAAAATATCTTTCATACTGCAGCAACAGCTTGTTCTTAGGAGTCCTGGCTGAACCTAAACCTATCACAAAATATATCCAAGATATAGAAAGTGACACCATTATACAAGGATGTGGTATTAATTAATATGTGCCTAATAGTAATAATAACCTAGCTGAAAAATGTACATACTATTATCTTCCAGGGGGTCTTTGCAACTTTTACAATCAAATCATCTGGAGACAAAAAAATCTTTATCCATCAGTATTATATGAACCACACAGAGAAGTCTCCAGGCTAGGAGAAAAGAACTTGCCAAAGATTAAAAAAAAAACAAAAAACAAACCAAGTAATATACTTAATTATGTAGGAATTAATTAGAAATAATTCTAAATATAAATTATATCTCTTATGTGAATATACATTAAATTTTAAACCAGTATGAGATTTTTAATTCCTAAGCAATATAGAAGGTGAGAGCAATCACTGCCACAGTTTTTAAGAATATTATGTGTTATTAGGAGTCTATTTCTGGTGGGACTTTTTGTTTAGCATCACAATAAATATTAAACTGCATTGTCACTGTCAAACATATGTTTATAGACAAAATAAAGCTCCAGAAGTGAGAAAATAACATGCTGATATAATAAAGAAGGTACTTCTCAGCAAGCCTGCTGCATCCACATCACTATTGTTTCTTGATCCTGTAACTTTTCTTTGCTCACTGTGGCGCTATGTAAAACTATCACATGTTCCTGCTCCCCCATTATTGTTTCCTCTTCTCCATATGAAAAAATCAATTCACCAACTTTTCTACTAAAAAATTTCATTTCCTATTATATTGCATAAAATAACTACATGAAGATATTATGGGCTTCACAGAATTAGTAATTGCTCTGCTGATAATGAAGCTGTTTAGAGTTTGAATATCACTTGGTATTAAGCAAAGAAAATCAAAGAATGGTGCTTTTTGAAAGCAACCTATTTTTGTTTGTTTCTTTGAATGCTCTGATACGGTTGACAATCATACATGATTCCTTCCTTATCAAATATGAAAAGAAAATGTACTCTCGTTCTGGAAATCAGTTTTCCCACACCAAGCGACTTCTGCCTGCATTCAGCCAAAAAATATATATTTTTTGTTGACTGCTTTCAGTTCTTCATTGTAAAAAAGGATTTTTAAATTCCCTTAGGCCTGGTTTAGGCTTACAACTTCTGTAAGATTATCTTTCCACAAAAGGGATCAATACGATTTGTTTTGATGTGAGTTAAATAATTTTAAAATAAATAAGACCGTACTTAAGCATGACTATGCAAAAGCTGAAAATATATACAAATGTGGAACAAAGAGAGAAAATACTAACTAAAAACAAAACAAAACAAAAACCACGCAACTACACTTAATGGCATGCTTTACAGAGAGCTTCTTTTTATAAGGGTAGGTACATCAACATTGAATGGTGAAATTGCTAGAAGGTCATTAACCATAGAAACTTTAAAACCAAGTAAATGATTTCCACAAAAATCATTAAATCAGATAATTTGGGATTGGTGCAATATGAATGGTTCTAGCATTCACCCTAAAATAAATAAATAAATAGATAAATAAATAAATAATTTTTTCCAAAATGTATGTAATATATTTTTTATGGTTCAGTTTTTCTTCAACATGTTTTTTTAGAATACTATGATATATGATTCTGCCATAAAAGGAAATAAAATTAGAATATTCTATACTCAGTTCATTTTAAAGAATTTATAATCATATAAAATTATTTTCTTCCTAGCTGGTTAAATTGGATTAATAACTCCAGAAAAGCAGATTTTTCCTGTAAGTCTGCATGGCAAAAGTAATTGATGAGATCCATGAATCAGGAATGGATTCAACAGTCTTAAATTGTTGTGACTGAAATGTGTCAATAAGAAATGTAGGCATGAAAAGAAGAAAGTGTCATCATGAAAAGCCATCACATTTTAATTTTTTCTGTAACACTGTTTGCAATAACCATTAATTTCAAGAGCTCCCATTCTCATACAATATTCTCTGAGACAAGTGTACAAAAATAGTTTGAAAGGAAAAATGTTCAATCTAATTTTTTTTTTCCCCTGGGGTTTCTCTACTGTTTGATTAGAGAATGGCTGCATTCAAACATATTATCATTCTGTCAGCAGCACTCACAGACTTGTACTTTCACTGCATGATAAATGAAGCTTATACAGTTTATGTTGTGTGAGGACAGAGTCTAGTGATTCACTGATGTGAACGTGATTTGTAAGTGTCTGATCTGATTAATCATTAAGCGCCATGTAGTCTGAAGTTTTCAAGAATTTTGGTCAAAACTGAAATGGCAAAATACTTGCATGGTACAAAGCAGTGTAATTCCAAGGAAGTAAGGGAAAACTTACCAGCTTCTACTACTAAATGAACTATTTGATAGGTATTTTTTACACTTGTTAAAGTACAGATTCCTATTTAAAATGAACAAATAAGTGTTTAAATAAGCTTATTAAATCAGTCAGAAATACTTCCCCTTGCAGTGTTGCTTGGCATGCAGTACAGATGCAGGATAAGTGTACAAAGTAGGTAATTAGATCATATTACATACAGTTTACATATATGAATTTTATCTATCTATCTATCTATCTATCTATCTATCTATCTATCTATCTATCTATCTGTTTATTTATTTATTTGACCAAGCCATTCATCTATTCCACAAGCTGTTGGGTCAGTTTAGTGATAGTAATAGAAGGTTTGCACCAGAGTTAAGAAAGACAGAATTCGGACCTTCTCAGGTACTTAATGGGATATTGAGATACTGCTTGTTCATTGTCTGAAAATATCTTAAAATATATTCTTAAGAAGACTTCTTTTTTATCAGATAAGGAATATCACCAGCCAGCAACAGAACATTGGCATTAAAAACATTTACATTAGAAACATCAAGGAGTTAAAAGCTAGGTAAGACTCTCCATTCTACATTTCATCTAACCTATATCAAAATTGAATGCTCTGTGTATTTTTGTGCGACTGAAATAATCATGCCTGGACTTCCTCCTTTGTCTTTAAAAAAAATTAAAAAAATAAAAAAAATCCAGACTAGTTGATCCAAGTAGTGTCTCCTAGTGCTAAATGCAAAAACACAAACAGTACTTGGGAGAGGAAAGAGAGATGCAAAGTCCTAATGATTCAGGACATGAGCTAGACTTAACTACTATACTAAACAGAAATACTGTTGAAATAACAGTAGATTAGCTATTTTTCACTAGATAATCTGTTACACTTCTCCACAGTATTTGGCAAAGACAGAATCTAGGCACTTGACAACAGAAAGATCACTGTTTATCCATAATTGTTTGGTATCAGCACCCATCCTCTGATCTGACCATGACCACAAGCCCAGTGTCCCAGTGCCATTAACTTTGCGGGAACACACATTTATTGACTGAAGGAATAAAACATGTAGTTTGTTCTATCTGTATGTTTATCTTAATATGAAATCTACCCTCAGGCAAACATACAAAGTTTCCAAATACCATTTTCAGCTGTATAAATGTCTCTTACACAGAAAAACAATCTGTGTATTCACACAGTTAATGTCATAGAGAAGTGCAAAATGTCACCCTGACACAAATCTTATTCAAGAAAGTATACTTTTATCCTTGAGTAGAAGACTTGTTTTTATATCAGTGAGCACATGCTATGAAGAATCTACTGTGGATAATATTTGCACATTTTTAAACCTTTTTCACATTAAAAGCTTAGTAGTACTGAAAAAGTTTAAAAAGTAAACAAAGAAAATATGCCATGAATATTACTCCACCATTTCATGCCATGACTATTATCCTTATTTCTGGACATACTGATGTTTCTTTTGCTTGTATGTTTGTCTGATTTTTTTTTTTTTTTTTCCACTCCCATATTAAGCAAACAGTTTGTGGTTAAAAGCAGGATGGATATTTTCTCTTCAAAACGCCCTTAAATGTAGGAATGGTGTATGTATCCACAAGGTATTTTCTTTTGCATTCTATTTTTATTGTTCTGGAATAATTTTCACATTATTGTTTTAAAATGTCCAGGAATTAAGTTTTCAGCAGTCAATCTCATGCCTGTTAACCTTCTCTCACTCACACTTAACCTTCTCTCAGGCTCTCAGCAGACATAAATGAATGAAGTTTAAGCACTGCAGCTATTCTGTAGACATTCCTTTTGTACTTTCTACTACTTTAAAAATGTGTTTAGATGCTGAGATTAGAGTTTGCACCTTGCTTAAGACATAGTGATTACACAGAACAAAGAAGAACTTTCTGATAAATACAGATTCAAATGGATATCATGGAATCATAGAATCATAGAATTACCCAGGTTGGAAAAGACCTCAAAGATCATCAAGTCCAACCACAGCCTATCCATACTACCCTAACTCTAACAACCCTCTGCTAAATCATATCCCTGAGCACCACATCCAAACAGCTTTTAAACACATCCAGGGATGGCGATTCAACGACCTCCCTGGGGAGCCTATTCCAGTACTTAACTACTCTTTCTCTAAAGAAGTGTTTCTTAACATCCAACCTAAACTTACCCTGATGCAACTTGAGGCCATTTCCCCTCGTTGTGTCACTTGTCACCAGTGAGAAGATACTTGCCCTACTCTCACTGTAAGCACCTTTCAGATACTGGAAGAGGGCGATAAGGTCTCCCCTCAGCCTCCTTTTCCCAAGACTAAACAGCCCCAGCTTCCTTAACCTCTCCTTGTAGGGTTGATTCTCCAAGCCCTTCATGAGCCTCACTGCCCTTCTCTGGACCTGCTCCAGGATCTCCAAGTCTTTCCTGTGCTGAGGTGCCCAAAACTGAACACAGTACTCAAGGTGAGGCCTCACCAATGGAACAGGGGCAGGATGACTTCCCTAGTCCTGCTCACCACACCATTCCTGATACAAGCCAGGATGCCATTGGCCCTCTTGGCTGCCTGGGCACACTGCTGGCTCATATTCAGCCGACTGTCCATCAGCACACCAAGGTCCCTTTCCGTCAGGCAGCTTTCCAACCACACCTCCCCAAGCCTGTAGGGTTGCCTGAGGTTGTTGTGACCAAAATGCAGGACCTGACACTTGGTCCTATTGAATATATAAACATCTCAAATGGCACCAGCCCAGTAAGATTGTACTGAATGGAATGAAATATGTTAAAATGAAATGAAAGTTATTCATGCAGATGTGCCACAGTAGAGTTTACTTATTTGAGTCATTGTGTAAATCTTGTTTCCCCAAAATTATTTTTTTTCTCATCCTTCACGAGACCTTCCCTGCTTTCTATCAGTTTTTCTACTCATCTTTATAGACAGTTCTACCTTTCCTTCCCTTCCTCCCTTACACCCTCCTTCGTGCCTTTGTTGGAACAAGTTCAAAATTTATAATGAAGAACCTTGGAAAAATAGTGAAGAGCTAATCTCTGTTTACCCACCTTGCAGAATCATGATTTTTTCTACTCATTGTAATTGTTCCCTATATTCTTACCTTATGTCTGCCCTGGATATTTAGGAACTTAGCTAGAAAACATTTCATTTCATTACTCTTTCAGTAAAAGCTGTGGGCCTAAACACTAAAAACAAAATGACTTTAAAGCTTTAAAATGCACTGTTGCCTTGCTGAAAGGATGAAGAAGCAAGCATATACTTAAATAAATTGCTGACTCTAGTTTTCTAGATCTCTAGTTTCCTAATCAACTGATTTCCTAGAGCCATAAATAGTAGAAAGAGAAGATTATAATGCTTAAAGAAGTATGTGTTCTCCCATAGTGTATATCAGCAACAAGAAGTAACCTCAGTGTTTTGGAATAAGAAGAGGCAGCATGTGCAGAATATTTTATTTAAGTGTAATGATCTTTATACATGGGAAAGGAAGGAAGGAGAAGGGAAAGGGAGGGAGAAGTTCAATTGGAAGAGACATTCAAAGATCATCTAGTCCAAATTCCTGACCACTTCAGGGCAAAAGCATATTAAGGAGGGACTTCTCCATGTGCCTTCTCACCCTTCTTTTCTCCATATTAGGCAATCCACATGCCCTCCGGCTTTCCTCATTGGATATGCCTTTTGGCCCTTCCACCATCTTTAAACTTGTTCATACTGAACTGAAACTCCTTGAACAAACTAGCAGATCACTATCAAGTTGAAAAATTGAAGTCACGTTGAATTCTAAATAAATTTTTCATGAGATTTCACGGCCTAATTAAAGACATGATTCTACCTGACAGGAAACGTCTTCCACCTCTGCCTGGAAAAGGATTCCCATATTTTTTTGTATACATCTATGCCGCCTTCTCAAATACTTTTGTTTAAAGTTTCAAGTTGTCATGCTTATTCTCTGCAGAGCTGTGATCCTCTTATCTAGGATTTGTGCACAATTGCTTTTGCAGTTTTGAGCATGAGAATAATAAAACACTAATGCCTCTTTTCTCATGAAGCAGCAAATAACATTTACACTTATGAATCATAACTTCAAGAAAACTGAACAAGGAAGAAAGAATAAACAATCAAAGGCAAGTATTCTTACCAGAACTGTCTAATATCTAAATTCGGGAGCTGGAGTTTCTTCTGCTCCCCTAACATTCTCTTTTGCTGTCTACCTGCTCCACAGCATGGACACCATTTCTCCTTTCTGCAGCAGACAACTGCATAGCAGGGGTTGTAAGAACTGTGAACAGAAAGGGCAAAGTGTGAAATGACAGCTTGGCTTTTTTGTACATGGCTGCACTAATTAATAATAAGCTTTTTTTTTTTTTTCTCTTTTTTTTCCTTTTTTTTCCTTTTTTTTTCTTTTTAATTAATAACAGCAGGTATGTAGACTAGTCCTATTTTGTGGGACTTAACTAACGTAATAGCTATGGTTGAAATGATAAGTAAAGAGAAAAAATAGCAACTGATTTCACAACTGCAGCTCTAATGTCTAATAACTTTGGATATCTGAACACTGTTATGGAATTCAGTCCTAAAGGAAAATTACAGAAGAGTTCTGAGAAGAACTTCTCAGGTATTTATTAACTTTCCTATTTGATGTTCCCATATATTCTTATTTGTTGGGTAAAATTCATGACTGATGCATGTAGCATACCAATGGTGTATTTATATATATATTTTTTTCTAATGGCTCATAATAATGGATTTTTATTTATTTTTTAAATTAAAAAATCAAGCAAACAATTACTTCAGGGATAAGAATGAAAAGGAGAGAAAATTTGTTTTTCATAAAATTTTTAAATAATGCTTTGTGTTTATGTTAATTGTTTGTTTGTTTTTTTCCCCTCCCTATAACTATACCATTTTTTCCAGCCAGACCAAGTCAAGCAATTACATAACAAAAAATAATACATTGCTTCACAGTTCATATATTGCCTTAAAATACCTTAAAATAAAAACATGTACAACAGCCTGTTTATCCTTAACTGACCTACAAACTTATCAGGGGGAAAAGAAAAATAATAATAATAATAAAAATTCTGATTTTAGGAGTGCAGAGGTGATTGAGTTTAGTCGAGAAACATCTGAACATAGAATCATAGAATCACAGGTTTGGAAAGGACCTACAAGATCATCTAGTCCAACCATCCTCCCTTTACCATGCCTACAGAAAAAAACTAAACCATATCTCCTAGCACCCTATCCAGACGCCTCTTGAACACTGCCAGGGATGGCGACTCCACCACCTCCCTGGGCAGGCCATTCCAGTGCCTGACCACCCTTTCTGAGAAAAAAGTTCCTTCTTATGTCCAGTCTAAACGTCATCTGATACAACTTGTGGCCATTTCCTCAAGTCCTGTTTGTTGCCTGAGAGAAGAGGCCAATCCCCTCCTCATCACAATCTCCCTTCAGTAAGTTGTAAAGTGCAATGAGGTCTCCCCTGAGCCTCCTCTTCTCCAGGCTAAACAATCCCAGCTCCCTGAGACGTTCCTCATAAGACTTGTGCTCCAGACCCCTCACAACTTTCATTGCCCTTCTCTGGACACGTTCCAGGGCCTCAATGTCTTTCTTGTAGTGAGGAGCCCAAAACTGAACACAGTACTTGAGATGCGGCCTCTCCAGAGCTAAGTACAGAGGGATGATCACCTCTCTGCTCCTGCTGGCCACAGTGTTTCTTATACAGGCCAGGATGCTGTTGACGTTCTTGGCCAACTGGGCACACTGCCAGATCATATTCAGCTGAGCATCAGCCAACACCCCCAGGTCCCTTTCCTCTTCACAGTCATCCAGCCATTCAGCTTCATGGGTTCAGCAATGGGGTTATTGTGGCCAATGTGCAGGACCTGGCACTTGGCCTTGTTGAACCTCATCTCATTCACCTCAGCCCAGCAATTCAGCCTATCCAGATCGCTCTGGAGGGCCTCCCTACTCTCGGGCAGATCAACACCACCTCCCAACTTGGTGTCATCTGCAGACTTACCGAGGGCACACTCCATCCCCTCATCCAGGTCATCAATGAAGATGTTTGTCATGTTTTTGTAATTTTGCTATCAGTATTCCACATCATAATATCATGTAAAGCATAGATAATTTTACTGAATGTGCAGCTCACAGATGAAGAGAACATCACGGTCGGGGATAAGTCATGGGACCAGGACACTATATAATCTCACTTCGGGGCTGGACTTGTTCTCTTGAATCCTTGGAGCCAGGGGGGAGCGTGTGGGAGCCTTCCAGCCGTTTTGCCTATAGCTACAGTAGGCTTCTCGGCTTTGGGACTCACTCTCCTATTTTGCTTGATTCGTTAGCCTTAATTTCAATTATATTGTATTATATTGTGTTATCCTGTATTTCTATATAGTATTTAGTAAATAAGTGTGCCTCCTTAGATCGTTGCCACTGTTTTCTTTTCTAATTTCCCTTTTTCCCTTTCCTTTTGGGCCAGCGGCCCTGTGGGCCAGCTGCCCCACTGTCATGGGCGCAGGTAGATTTTCGGTTAACCCGTGACAATGTTAAACAAGATAGACCCTAGAACCAGCCCCTGGGGAACACCACTTGTAACAGGTTGCCAGCCAGACTTAACTCCATTAACCACTACCCTCTGGGCACGACCCTCCAGCCAGTTCCTTACCCAAAGAAAGGTATACCTGTCTAGACCACAGGTAGCCAGTTTCCTCAGGAGAATACTGTGAGAGACCAAGTCAAAGGTTTTGCTGAATTCTAGGTAGACTACATCAACTGCCTTACCCTCATCTACTAGCCTGGTCACTGAGTTGTAGGAGGAGATGAGGTTGGTTAAGCATGACCTGCCTTTCATGAATCTGTGCTGGCTGGACCTGATCCCCTGGATGCCACACACATGCCGTGTGATCTCACCCAAGAAAATTTGCTCCATAACTTTCCCCGGTACCGAGGTCAGGCTGACAGGCCTATAGTTCCCCAGATCCTCTTTACGACCCTTCTTGTAGATGGGAATCACACTGGCAAGCCTCCAGTCCTCTGGGACCTCTCCAGTTAACCAGGAGCGATGGTAGATGGCAGAGAGCAATTACCCCCACCAGCTCCCTCAGCACCCAAGGTTGGAGCCCATGCGGTCCCATGGACCTGTGGCAGTCCAGGTGGAGGAGGCACTCTTTAACTGCCTCCACCTGAATCACTGGGGGTGTATTCTGCATTCCATCCCAGACTTTCAGATTGGGGCATAAGGTGCCCTGAGGATAACTGATCTGCCCATTAAAGGCAGATGAGGCGTTGAGGACCTCAGCCTTCCCCTTATCCTCAGTGGTCACATTCCCCGCTGCATCAAGTAAGGGGTGAATATTTTCCTTGTTTCTTCTCTTACCACTGATATATTTGTAAAAAGATTTCTTATTCTCTTTTACTGTCTTGGCCTATCTAAATTTGAGCTGGGCTTTAGCCTTCCTAACTTCCTCCCTGCATACCTTAGCAACCTCCTTGTAATCTCCCCAGGTAGCCTGTCCCTGCTTCCAGAGAACATAGACTCTCTTTTTCTTTCGGAGTCTCAACAATGGATCTTGGTTCATCCACACTGGTCTTCTTCCCCTACAGCCTGCCTTGTGGCATTCAGAGACAGCCTGTTCTTGTGCCATTAAGATTTCCATCTTGAGGAGAATCCAGGCTTCCTGGGCCCCTTTACCCTTAAGGAGGGACTCCCAAGAAGCCACTGCAACAAGTGTCCTGAAAAGGTCAAAGTCCGCCCTCTGGAAGTTCAAGAGAGCAGTTTTACTAGTCACCCTTCTGACATCTCCAAGAACAGAGAATTCTAGTATTTTGTGGTCACCCTGCCCAAGACAGTCCCCTGCCTTCACATCACCCACTAGTCCTTCACTGTTAGTGAAGAGCAAGTCTAGCAGGGCACTACCCCTAGGAGACTCAAGTACCAGCTGCGTTAAGGAAGCTATCTTTCACACATTCCAGAAACCTCTTTGACTGCTTCCTCTGTGCCATATTATATTCCCAACATATATCAGGGAAGTTGAAGTCTCCCATGAGAATGAGTGCTGGCGAACGTGCAGCTTCCTCCAGCTGCTCATAGAATGCCTCATACATCTTTAACTCTCAATTTTAGAATATTTTTTTCTGAACAAAGTTCAAATAGTTGCCTTTGAGTTCCCAAGAATATTAAGTTATTGTGTCAACTTGATAACAAATTTCCTACAATTTTGCCTTTAAAGAACTATTAAAACATTACTCAATATTAATGAAAATATATGACAGGATTACACATACACCCCATGGTATAATATCTGCCTTTTGTAGTGCCTTTCAGAAAAACTCTGCCCTGTGGACAGATGTGAATATCAGATTCAATGCCTGCAGCACATTTGCTGACCTTCAGCAAGCTCTGACTATTTTATGTTGCAACATTGTTTTATTATTTTACACAGAGAGAGCAGACAGTGATCAGCAAAGAGGTGCTTTTATCTTAATCATTGATCCCATATTCATAAATATTCATATTTTCAGCCTCCTAGGAACATTGTTCACTATTTCTTGGTATTGAAAATAAGCAGTGAAATCATTTCAACCAAAACTCAATAGACCAAAGCTGATAGTCCCATTCCATTAGCAACATAAGATCTTTTTTGTTTGTGCTTGTTTAATGTTTGTCCAATTCTAAGCTTAAAATCTGCAAAGCTTTCACATTAAATGTAACTCCATTTAATTCAGGAGGAATACTTAAAAAATATCAGACCTTGAATTTGCAGTATTTGGAGGGAAGCATTTTGTTTATCCTTACTACCACATTCTGGTAGCGTTGGCCAGTGATTAAACATGTCAGGGTCCAAGAAACAAGTCAATACATTAAAAAAGATCAGGCTAACACTATTTATTAGTGTCAGTGAGGCCTGACAATAATATAAATCTGGAATAATGTCATTAAATTTAATGGATTAAAACTAGTACTTAGAAACAATTTGCCCACAGTGTCTTAGGAGTGAAAAGAGGAAATTAAAGCACTTTTCAAATTGTCTCTATAGTAGACATGAGCATGGATATGACCTTCTTTATGATTCAGCAAATATAGCAAGCAATATTAAATCCTTCATGTCTTGGGACTTCAATTTATCATACTCATTGATGAAGCTATGTTCTGCTGTTGTTTTGGTGTTTCTTGTTTGTTTGTTTGTTTTGTTTTGTTTTGTTGTTGTTGTTGTTGGTTGGTTGGCTTTTTGTTTTGCTTTGTTTGTTTGTTTGTTTGTTATAAATGATTATGCACTACAATACCTGAAGCATAATGAAGGCTGTGACTTCGATAATTTTTTATAAAGAAATTGAATTATACATTTGTAAATTTCTTCATTCTTTGCACATGTGTTCTACAAGGAAATCTACTAACACCATGAAGTACAGAGCGCTAAAAAAGTCTGACACACACTTACACACAAAATAAAATAAAATAAAATAAAATAAAATAAAATAAAATAAAATAAAATAAAATAAAATAAAATAAAATAAAATAAAATAAAATAAAATAAAATAAAACAAAATAAAATAAAATAAAAATCTTCAGTTTGAGATAATGATTCACATTTCAAATAATTATTGGTCTATCTCAATCCAAATCTGGATTAAATATAAGGAAAGTCTAATATCACTAAATATTTATATTTAAGTATTCTTGAAGAAAGAGACAAAGCTCTCAGTTTAACCATCATTCAATTAATGTGTTTCAGAGACATGTGCTCAATTTGAAAAACAGAATTTTCAGTTCTCTTCGTAGTTCATTCCAAAACTAAATAAATATTACCATTAAAAATAAATTTATTATTTACATCCTTTTAATTTAATTAAAAACTTTTCTTCAGTGTGTCCAGGATTTTGCCATACACTGGAGTTTTCTCATATCTTTAAAGAAGTTACTATGTTTTCTTGGATCAAATGTAGCAATAATTCATAAAATTTCCTCATTCACCACTAACCTTTGCACTTAAATGCTTCCAGCTTGTTCATTCTCATATTTTTGAGGCAATAGCTTACAAACTGCTTCGGATATTGCTTCTACTATCTGGGAATTCAGAGATCAGCAAAAGGAGAAGATTACCTGTTAAGAGACCAACTGAGGCAAACACTGTGCAAATCTGTATGAGATAAAGTAAGATTGCTTAGTTTAAATTTTTTGGTACTATAAAAGTTACCTAAACTGATGTTAGAATGATGCTGTCTGAACAGAGGAGTGACAATTCTGGGACTGGATTAAGGCCAGAAAAAAGCTAAAAAAATCTGACAGCTTGCTTTTGTGTTTTATTTCCTTCATTACTTGTTTTCACCATGACTTTGTAGACCTAATATGGAAGATAAGACAACAAGTGAAAAGGAAGAGGGACAAAATATCTTTTCAGTGCCATTCTGATGACTAGAACAATCCAAAAAACTTGAGTTTTCACTCTATGAAGAAGTTTTATTTCCATATGTAATTCAGCAAAACAATTATAACAATCAAAAGATAGCAGCAAATCAATTTGATTCCAGTTCCCTTATTTCTCACAACCAGCTGTCCAGACACCAAATGTGGAGTTTGTTTTTCATATATATTGGTTTGTATTTCTTCAATATATCTTTAAATGCCTTTAAAATACAGAATATTTCACTAGATAAAAAACATTTTAACTTGAAAAAATAAGATATGTGAAACTGTACTTCACCTATCTAATCTGACAGCATATATCATAATCAGCATAGTCATATAACCATTCTGATATGTTTTTTTTATTATTATCATAAAGTCTACTGAATGCAATACTCATGAAGAGAAGTAAAAACCCCATTTTACAGAAGAAAATAAAGGAGCACAGAGATGATCACTTGCCTAAGCTGACACAGCTGATCTGTGGTTACACTAGGAAGTATAAAAATCTTAACTGCATGCTCCTTTTTATGGATAAAAACTTCTGTAGATTGCTTTTTCTAATTCATATATATGGCATATGAAAATAAATTATGATATTGCAAACAGATCTAAATAAACACAGCAAGAAAGCAAGCAAATATAAATGCTTAATTTGTGCATAGTGCAGATTTTATACAATTTCATTATCATATAAATAGCTCACATATATAATCTTTCGTGTGTTAATTCTGATAAATGTTACACTAAAAATTAAGATTAATTGAGCCTGTTTTGAAAGATTTCCTAGGAGCTATATCCTCAGTACTTTTTAGCCTAGTTACATTATGTTCTGAAAAGTTTCAGTATTCTATTAGTGATTTACAATATCTGCTTACTTGTATATTTATAGACTACTAAAATGTATTTTTTTTTTCAGTCAACTTCTGATGCTTAGAAATCTTTATGTTGGTTTTTTTTTTTTTTTTGCTTTCTCTTGTTTTGTTGTTTTGTTTTTTTTTTTTGTTTGTTTGTTTTTAGCTTGAGTCTTGAAAATATGCAGTGAACTGCTAGAAGAATGAATTGTTAAGTGTTTTGGAAATTAATACGATAGTTGAGAAGAAGAAATAGATCTGCATAAACCTACAAAGGTTCTCAGCAAAAATGAGTTACAAAAAGAATTTGAAGGGCAAGCATTTGTCGTCGTTGAAGGACACTATGTTTTCTCATAGTCACAAAGGTATCTAGGGATATATTAATTCTTCCCTTGGATCTTACACTAGTTGATGTACTGCATACCTTTCTATGTAGGTATAGATTCAAATAAGGCAGCTGAGAGCAGAAAAGAACTATATGTAGCATATCTAATGAAATGTGCAATGATACACTAGGAGACTGATATTTTACTGACTGACACCCGGTGTAGACATATTTGTCTTTGAAAAATGTGTGAAAATTGGGTTTATAATATTACCACAACAGAATGTTATCATTTTATTTTCACTTTGCAAGATTTACAAAACTACCCAGTATATATGATAAACTGTGAAAAGCTTATTTTAGTACAAGAACTTCTCATTTCACAGCTGTACCAAACATAACCTTCCATTTCATATGCCCTAAAAAGCTTTGTGTCATGCTACTAAATCCTGAAAGCATACAACCCATACTGAGGTTCTGGTATCTCCATTGCCATCAGTGGACTGTATTGGAATCTTATTGTATCCTATTGTTTTCCAGCTGCAGTTCTAAATTTGCAGATTTCCATAACAGGAATTAAGTTAATCAAATGTACTCACTCCTACATTCACATTTTCTTCTCCTACATACTGCTAATTTCATTTTAAATATAATTCATATTAGAGTAATACAAGCAAATCAGATTTACTTCTACAGTATTAACTGCTCTGCTGTTTTGGTGCCATGTCCAAAATAAATGGGCACAGTGAAACTTCAGCGAATTGTACAAGTCTCAACAATGCTCAGCAATGAAATTCCCCAGGAAACTTAATAAAATATGAAAAGCGTTTATCCCATTTTCAGTGAATAAATGCCACGTCCCAAAGTTACTGTCACACTTTAAAATCACACAGAAGCATATTAATGAATAGGGCTATTCTTTGTTGGTACTTTGTGCTTTTTAGAATTCTATAATACATTTCATGCAAGCATTCCTTTGGGATGAAACAGCAATAAATCTTTAATAAACCATGAACAACATTTCAGTCTGGGTGACAAACACTTTGCTGCAAAATAATACTGGATAAATTATATTAAAAATAAACAAACGAGGAGATATTATTAAAAGTTTGCCTCTTTTACCAGATGTGTCTCATATTTGAGTTTGCTTAGAATTAAACACCAGTAAATCTTTAATGAGGTGTGAATGAATATACCAATCACTTGAGAGTTATTGACACATCAATATCCATAGAATAGTATCTTATTAAACTGTTGCAGTTCTTTCCTTGATAGGCATTAAATATTCAGTATTAATAATGCATGAGCATTTTTAATTCATTTCTGTTGTTACACCCTGTCCTTATTCCTGCAGCAACATTATTAAAACTGATTTTATAAATATCATTTTCTCAAGATACATATGTTAAATGTGACTGGTACTGAAGAGTTGTAAGTGAAGCTGAGCTTAAAATTCCTAATTTATTACTGTTAAATAATACATAGCTTAACAAACAGAAGCATGTTACACTTAAACTGTTAGTTCTGCCAGACTGACCCGGGAGGAAGGAGAAATCTGTCTTTTACAAGCTTGAACCTTACTTGTACATTACTCATTTGCAAAAATCAGAGAGTTATTCAGGTATGTATGGTAACCTTTTTTACTTTGGCTTTTGGCTTCTGAGAGTTATCATGGTAGTAGCATCCATATCTTTCTTATGCCTGTACAAGTCAGTTGCTGTTACATGAAAGTCATGTTTGTAATCTGATTCAGAGTATTAGATTTCTCTAAAGACAGTGAAAACTGTTCCCTTTGGCTCCTGTCTTAAATGCCTGACACAGTGCCACTTAACAACTGTTTTCAAGCAGATCAAAACGCTGAAAGATACTGCAGTGACATTGCCCTGCTGTCCTCCCTAGTCAACTGGACAAGCACAGAAAGCAGCACTGGTTAGAAACAAGATACTAGGAGAACTGTATTTTTGTAAGCAGAGATTTAAACTACTTAGCAGAATTTAAAGTTCTCAACAAGAGGGATGAACAGCATATAGGCTGCACTTTTTCACTTCACAGACATCCAAACATTTGTTTCTTAATCACTTGATGATTTTAGATCATGAATGTCAAATCCTTTTAGTGAATGATTTCTTGTGATATCTGTGCCTAAGTAAAAGGTAACATAATTTCCTGAAATCACTTATAAGGACGGTGAAACTTGGTGACATGATGTGATTAGCTTGTATAACCCTTGTAGTCTCTGATAAGCCTGGCTCATTTGGAAGATACTGCTATGTTTTTTTCCAGAACATACATTGTATAAAATACAATGCATTGTATTTTATGTTTCTGTAGATGACTTAGCACTCTTTTACAGATGTACTTAAAATGGAGGATCACTATTCAATAAGACTGTATTATAGTTAATTAGGGTTTTGATAACAGTGATACTTAAGTATTCATCTGGAATCCTGGTAGTAGACAGATTTCTACACTGACCTCCAAACTTTGAACATACAACAGGAAGACATTATTAGGTACACATAAGATCAGATGCAACAGGAAGGATTGTGAACAATGGCTCAAAGTCCAGCCAGCCTCAGTATACTCCAGTTGGTAATACTGAGGCAATTGCTGCTTAATGTCTTCACCAATGGATGATGAAACCAATTGAACCCTAAATATGTTTGCAAAAAATAAAAAAATTGGGAGAAATAGTTTATATAACTAGAAATAGTTTATATAGTTTATGCTGGAATTCAGAGATCTCAGAGGATAAGAAACTGAAATAATAGGAACCTCATGAAGATCAGCAATGGGAAATACCTCTGGAGAAATAACATAAACCTGCAGCACAGTGTGGAAGCTGAATAGTAATTTTGCTGGGAGACAGCAAGCTGACTGTGAGTTAGCAATGTATTTTTTGCAGAAAAGAAGGCCAACAACAATCTAGGCTACATTAGGGAGGTTTCTTACCAACAGATCAAGTGAGGTGATCCTTCATTTCTCCTCAGAAGTGGTGAGGCAAATCTGGAGTTAGGGTTCCAGTTCTGAGGTCTACAGTACAAAAGAGACATGGATACACTGGTGCAAATACACCACAAAGAATGATGAACGTGATGACAGGAATGGAGACTGAGGATTGCTCAGCCTGGAAAATAGAATGCTCAAGGGGATCTGATCTATCTCAATAAATATCTGACGGGAGGGAACAAGAAGGATACAGACACATGCTTCTCAGTGGTGTCCAAAGAGAGGGCAAGAGGCAGTTGTCACAAACAGGAATAAAGGAATTTCATTTAAACATCAGAAAAAAAAAATATATATGTATATGTGTGTGTGTGTGTGTGTGTATGTATATCATTTATATATATATATATGTCATCTCTCTCTATATATATGTCATTTGGTTTTGTGTTGTAGTTGTTTTTTGCTATATTTTTGTTTTGCTGTGAGGTTGCTCAAGCATTGGACCAAATTGTCAGAAGTAATGGAGTCACCATTGTTAAGATATTCAAAGACAATCTGGGATGTTTTAAGCAACCTGTTGTAGCTGACCCTGCTACAGCAAGGGTTATGACTACATGTTCAAAGGATCATAGAATAATTAAGGTTGGAAAAGATCACTGAATCACCTAGTCCAACAATCAACCCATTACCACCATGCCCACTAAAACATTCCACTCTGAATGACATCTGTGCTTTTCCTGAAAAAGAGGTGATAACACTACCACCCATCTGGGAAGCCCGTTCTCTTGAGATGCCATCCAAATTCGATCATTTTGTGATTTTGTGAAATAGCAAGCAAGTATGAAATTGCTTTTAATGATATGATACATCACATACTCAGTATACTTTTTTCTTGACTATTAAAACATAGAGAGTGAGAAAAACATTTATTATGTTTACAGTAAAAAACATATAATTAGAACAAGCAACCTAGATCCATCAGCAAAGAGGTTAGCAAAGATACCTCTTCTAAGAAGAGCAAGAGAAATGAAGATACTCCACTTTTCTATTTCTCTTCTGCAATAGTTGAGATCTTATATTGATGCTTCAAACATTTAATTCAGTTATTTATTTATTTATTTATTTAAATCAAAGAGCACTGTAAAGTTACTAAAAGCTGTTTGGCACTTCTATTGCTATTCCTCAGCTGTCTAAATATGCCTTATGCTTTCACTATTTTATAATGCTTATGCTCTGCAAATCCTGGTGTATTAAAATAAACAAATAAATAAATAAAAGGGAAATGAGAAAGAAGGTAAGAGAACCAGAGGAACTTCAATTTTCACCCTTTTTAGCTATAATGATCTCTAGCTATGGAATATGAGGAGATATGGGGAAAATAAACTATGATTTTAAAATAATTATGTATAGCTAATACCTGATCAAATGCAGGTGACAACATCTGAAATAGAGTTCCCAGATTTGTCTATTCAATGAAGAGGAATGGGAAGCTATTAGAAGGTCAAAATGGTAAGGATCATCATGGTAGAATAGAGTTTGCCATAGCTCCACATCCTCAGGTCAAGACAGAATTGAAGCTGAAGATGTACTCCCGGAGGGCATACATGGACAAGAATACAAACACACACATACTTCTCTCTCTCTAATTGCCAAGCTTCCAGGCAACTTCATCTGTATTGCTAATCCAAGTTGATATTCACTAATGCTCTGTGTTCGTGCTCTCTCCAGTGGCCCAAGAGCCACTGACTTCTGTTCCCACCCTATACACAGAATAGTTTCTCATGCAAAAAAAAAAAAAAAAAAAAAAAGGAAGTGAAATTTAATGAGAGATAGAACAGAGTGTGCTGATCAGGCACAGGACATGAACAGACAGTTCTTTCTACCAACTGCCTGTTTACACATTATTAGTATTTTCTATTCCCTTATCCCTCTATTTTGTCATGCCTGTTCCTCTCCAGATCACTTATGTACTTCCCTTTCTCTTTTTCCTTCCTTAAACATCCTATTAAGTCTTTTGTAATCCTGAAATACTTCCCTACAACCCCCAGGTCTCAACCCGACATCTCTTAACATTCAATACACCCGGGGAAAGAAAAACCCCTCTGAAAAAGTGCTACTTGAGAGCTGCTTCTGCTAGCTTGACACTAGGAGACCTTGTTAGGACAGGCTGGAAAGGTTGCTCTTTCCCCTGCATCCATCATTTTGGTTTCCTCCACTACCATTGTGATTCTGCTTGCCTCTGGATTTGTGGAGATGGGCTTTAGATGGGTTGGTGGCTACTGTAAATGAAACCTAGAGAAAACACTGATCATAAACCTGTTGCAGACATCATAGTTACTCTGTGTTTCAGACATGGCTAAACTTTCAGGAAGTCAATTGTCCTGATATATTAGACGGTTTTGCCTTTCTCACATATTATTTCTGCCATTTGTCCCCATAATTTCAAATACTACAGTGATTCATGAAGTTATCAAAAGATTTGGTTTCATTGTCAGAATAGCTTTTTTAGCATGCATAGTTAGATCTAAGAACTTTCAGGTCAAATGTCTTTTTACACTGTGAAGTGTATCTTCTTCACTATCTTGTTTCAAGTTATGGTCTGTACTGAAGTAGTGAAATAGTGTAAGAGGATACTTCAGTGAATTTTCTGCATTCTTACTTTCAAGCATATTCGTAAGAGTAGCTACAGTTCCAAATGAGAAACTCCCTACATTATATATTTTTAGCAATTTTATTATATAGGAATAATTATAATATTTATTTATTTCTGTTAGGGGTACAGATGTGTCCGTTTGCTTTCTAGTTCTGTCTCTGTCTGATAAAGTCCTTCAAATAAATATGTTAACAGATTTCACTGGATCGGTTCCATGTGCTGAGTAGTTACATTTGCATGAATTTCAGTGCTAGGCAAAGTCATTTTATGTGCTTGTGCACAGCATAATTTGTTTAGAAGAAATAAGTATTTAAGTGTAATGCAATATTTAACAGTAAATTGCCCTTTTTACTGCGAAAATATAACATTTCATTAAGATTTCCAGCACACATGTGACATTAAAAATTTCCATACTGCTTTGGTTTTCTGAAGAGAAGAAAATTTCATGGGGGGGAGGATAAAAGGGAAAATAACACCTAATTAATTCACCACCTATTTTGTACACTCAAGAACATAAAATGGAATCACAAATATAAAATGGAATACTTTTGTTACAGTTCATAGTGAGAAACTGGACAATCACCATTTGTCTAAGTAATGAAAGCAGATAATGAAGTTCACCAAAATATTTGCAGTTTATAAAAATGTTACTTTAATTATGTTGATTCATTTTTATTTTTTAATTCAATACAGAGCAAATGATATTGTTATCTTAATAATAGCAGTGTCTATAACAAATTTACTATCTCAAAACATAGGAGAATGGTTTCTCATTGTGTTAATTATGGGCCACAGCCAACCTAGTCCTTAGTTAGAAAAGCATTCAGTGCTATTGATGCTACTGTGACAGAGTTTATGAACATCCACAACATTCATTTAAACTTCATATTTAAACCAAGAAAATATATAAACAACAGCCTCCTGACAGGATATTTAGAAAGTGGCTCCCATGAAATTCATGTCCTGAACCAACAGGACACTGGACTTTAGTAGTTTCCGTGAAAGACAGAACAATATTTTAGTAGAACAGAAATCCTGATTATTAGTTTCCATTCCTTTCTCCTGCTAACATCACATAAAAATTTTTCTAAATTCTTCAACCTCACTTTTCAGACTAGGATTTTTCCTTCATCCTGTCACAATTCAAATAATAATCATTCCTATTTTATAGTCTAAATGTACATTCAAGCTAATACTGCCTATTCTTAGTGTTCTCTTTCCCTAACAACTATATTTAAAATGTTTATTTTTCTCTTGGTGATTTCATATATTGTTATTCTTATAATACTGCTTTACCATTTTTTCATTATGTTCTGTTTTAGGAAAGAAGTTTGTAGGAAAAATGTCTGTTTTACATTATGATCTGAATATAAGAGAAACAATTTTTTCTCCAGTGTCTTTTGGGATCGGCTTTTATGGTTTGGGACGGGCTAGTACAAATCTTTATTTTTATATTATTTTATTTTATTTTATTTTATTTTATTTTATTTTATTTTATTTTATTTTATTTTATTTTATTTTATTTTAATGCAGCAAATATTACATTCTGCTTCATGTCTGCAGCTTATTTATGTCCAGCCTGTTCAAGCACTCTCAAGAACACATTGACAGGCATCGTAATAGTATATTTTAAGTAAATAAAAGGTGATTTCTCTTATTAGCAGTAGCATTCATCACTGTTTATTATATTTAATATTTCATAATTAATATATATGGAATAATTTTTTTAATATAATTTGCCAATCAGATTAATTAACTACAGGCTAAGTCTGCATCCATTTGCATATTCATTAAGGCCAGTGAATCACTAGTGTTAGTTAAGTTCAAGATGTTGTATACCTTCAAGTGCTCAGGCACTGAAAATATAACGTACACAAATAGAGTGAAGTGTAGCAGATACTTCATAAGGTTTTACTTGAAGGCATTAATATGTGTCTTATATGTAACATTATTAACTAACATTCTATCTTTAAAGCAGTTTATTCATGGGACATACATACAAGATGAGTTCTACAGATGGACAGAAGATGCAAGAAAAAGGCTCAGAGCTGTGATGGATGTTAGGGAGGTCTGTTAAAAATTATTACTGTGAAACACAGAAAAATTTTACAGTGATTAAAAGGTTGGAAATGTGACACTGAACAGACTGATGGGCATGGAAGACAATCCTAGTAGATATGCCTTTTACAGGCTGGAGTAGGGCCATGAGGATGTCATGGATGGCAGAGCAGAAGAAGTTGCAATAGTGAACACAAGAGTCAGGACTCAAGAAGTGAGGAAAAAAAAAAAAAGGAAAAAAGGAAAAAAAAAAAGAAAGAAAAGGTCAGGCACCAGAAATGTTACACAAGGAAAGTCAGTGGATTAGGAAAGGGCTATGGTCTGTGAACTGTGAAAGATGAACAAGCTAAAGATGAATACTAGGTTATGACTCTGAGTGCCACAGAGGGGGATGGAATTGTCAACACTGATGGGAAATGGGGAGGAAGTGTGGCTTGAAAAGAGAAGTGAAGAGCTGTGTTTTATTATATGTGTAAAGCCTAGCTTGCAGGCAAGATGTCATCCAGGAACAGTCATTGGAAAGCCTGAAAAACAGCTTGGGGTGGGGAAAAAAAGAAAAAAGAAAAAAGGGGAGAAAAAAAAAAAAAGAAAAAAAAAAAGAAAAAAAAAAGAGGCCCAGAAAAATAAGAACAATACAGGCCATTCAAGAAAAATACAGGCCATTCAGTCAGTCTTACCTCCTAACCCTTCAAGATCATGGAGCATTTTCTTCTAGAAAATATGCTAAACTATATGGAAAACAGAGAGGTGACAGTTAACATGGCTTCACAAAGGACTAACTGTGCATAACAAATCTGCTGTCTTCCTACAATGGGGTTTACAGTGTTGTTGGATAAAGAAAAAGCCACTGATACCTTGCCTCTCTGCTTGTGCAAAGTGAGTACAATGACCTGCATGACATTTCTAAATTGGACAGACAAGGATTTGATGGATCACTTGGTGGATAAGGAATCGGATAGGTGGTTGCACTCAGAGTTGTAGTCATCTGCTTGATGTCTATTAGGAAAAGAATGATAAGTGGTATTCCTCAGGGTTTGCTGCTGGGACCAGTGCTATTTAACATTTTTCTCAGCAAGATGGACAGTGGGATTAGAGTGCATGACACTAGGCTGAGTGGTGCAGTTGACATACTGGGGAGAAGGGATACTATCCAGAGGGACCTTGACTGGCACAAAGAGGTGGGCCAGTTCAAACCTTCTAAAGTTCAACAAGTCCAAGTGCAGGATCCTGCATGTCAGTTGGGACAATCCCAATTACAGGTTGCAAGAACCTTGTTTTGGTTTACTCCAATTTGATGCAGAGAAGTGCTAGGGACAAGCTGCATAAAATGGTACATGCATTTAAAGAAAACAAGGTATACTGTGTTACACTCTGTGTTGCTCCTGAACCACTCTACATCAAAGCTGGCTTGGGACTGCCTTTCTTGAGCTGGAAGAATGAGCCAAGAGCAGCCCTGAAATGCAGCTTCTGCAGTTTTTGGCCTGCAGGCTGGATCTCAGCTGGTTGAGCAGCAACAATATGAAACAACGTGTTGTAACAGAGGCAAACAGCTTCTGCGGTGTTTTTCAAAGCCCTTTTAAATGAATTACATACTGAAATTGGGAAGCACTCTTGTCATGAAAATATCCCTGGATAAAAACAAAGCAGATTTGAGATCTCCTAGGAGTTTTCTCAGAGCCAGTTCCCACCCAAGCACTTACTCAGCATTACATTCCACCCCGTTATGTGATGACAACATAAAACAAGTTTAAATTCATTATTGAACCGATTAAGACAAATAAGACAGAAAAATCAATGAACCAGTGAATTTTATTGAATTTATTGGTTGCAAGCACAATTGTCAGGCAGCCTGTCGTACAATTATATTTGGTAGCACATAAGGGAGAAAGGGGAGGAAGAATTAACTCAAGCTTTGATCTTATCCTCCTGTGTAACCAGAAGCCTCTAACTGTGAAAGGCTTTCCTGCTAGTTCTGATACTTTGGAGGATTTTGTCCTTTTCTTTTGTCACTTTTCAAAACTGAATTTCTCCTGGAAGGTTTGGATGAAGATTAATTCTTACTAGGAGAAAGACTGTATATGCTTTGGGCAAGCCACTTGACTCCAGAAGAGATCTTGGTCTTGTTTTTTTCTCCTGATTGGAAAGGATCAGTCTCAGCTGGGCGATCTCCAAGAGCTCTGTTTTGACTGCTGTGGGTGCTTGGAATAGATCATCTGTGGCCATTTCCATTTGTTATATCCCTACCAACATCAAGGGATTTTAAATTCCCCTAAAATAGACCAAAACAGAGCATGGATTTCAGGAGTCTTGGCACCACTAAACTGTTCAAATGCTGTTTTAGATGACATGCATTCTTACTCTGTTTATACACTTTTCCTAGTTTATTAAGCTACTTCACAGATGGCTTGAATGCCTAGCCTGTCTTCCGTTGCATTTAGGACCGCATTCACTACCCACACATTCAGAAGCCTGCAAATAGTCTGTAGAGAGCAACAAGTGCTCTGCCCTTACAGTTGCCTTTGGACATTTGCATAATGTAAATAATCCACTGCAACAGCAGGGTAAGTATTTATGAGTCCTGTGTGGGAGTTACACTCAGCACAGAGAACAGTATTTCAGTGAAACACTTCAGATCACACATACTTTGTTTTATTTCCTTCTTAATCTTACAAATAAGCAAATTCTTTTCTGTTATGTTCACAGTATATCACAGTTTGAAAAACACTGAGATAACTTGAGAAAAGCTCAAGCTGCTTTTGAAACATTTCTTTCAGTAAATTTTGGATATTCTCTCACTTGTATAATCAAATGTCTATCAGTCAAACCTTACACAGCTTCACTTATATAAAATATATCTCTGCTTTAGTTTTCACTTCGCCTGCATTAAGCCTCATGTAGTGGTCTGATGGCTACATTTGCAATATACATGTTCATTTCAAGTCTCCTTTTCCTGTAGTTTCATAGTTTCCCCTTTCTTTTAGAGTAATATTTATCTTACTTTAGTGAGTTGTTTTATTATATTCAGTTGGTGTACCTATATTTTATTATTTTCCTATTCCCTCACTGCTTTCTTTGTTATTTTACCTTCTTCTCCCCAATATTTACCTTATTCACTTAATATCTTTCTTCTGCTAATATATTCTTCCACCAGAATTTCTCTTCTTTTTATTTCCTTATGTTTTTCTCCTCTAGGATCTACCTTATTACTCTTTTCAGGTATTTATATCACACTCACTGTTTGTCTATTTTATGTGTTTCCTTTAATATTTATTTTTACTTGTCTTTTCTCTTTGTGATAAATCCAATAAAGTCTTTCTCTGCTTCTCAGACTGAAACGTATCCCACCAGATTGTACAGGATGTTTATAGTGATGAAATGGCTACTAGTTACTCAAAAACATTGCTCTTTTCAATTCAGTGACAAAGTTAAAAGTTTAAGAGCAAAAAGAGCAAATGTCCATACCAAACCTTGTTATCTTTCGTTATTACTGTATTGCTAGAACCTGAGCTCATTGCTATACTCACCTCCATCTATATCAGTACATGGGGAAATGGCATAGGGTAAGTTTATTTAGTAAAGAGAATAGCTATATCCATTCGGAACTTGGAGGATCTCCTTTTGATAATAGATAATCCTACATTCTTCCTCATCCTGATTTCCTTAGAGCCTCAAAAGAAGGGGGAGAGAACATGCCCTTCTCAATGAACAACATAGAGTTGTTGAAGCCTTGCTCTGATAGGGGAAAATAATCTTATGCTTTCTCTTGAGTACTTCAGTACTTGATGATCTTAAAGGTCTTTTCCAATCTGAGCAGCTCTGTGATTCTATGATTCTATTCTATCCCCAGTTAAACTAAACCAATAATTAACTATCAAAGCTTAGTCATTGATACACTTGTAGAGATGTGTAGCTAATCTTTAAGGTGCAGTATTTCTCCAACTTGAAGATGTGGGATTATTTTTATTTTATTTTATTTTATTTTATTTTATTTTATTTTATTTTATTTTATTTTATTTTATTTTATTTTATTTTATTTTATTTTATTTTATTTTATTTTATTTTATTTTATTTTATAGATGAGTTCTCTATGCTTACTGTCCTCAAACTAAAACAGCAGTTATCCCTCTTTACATTCCTTGATATAGCTAGCCAAAGAATAATTTTACAGAGAAAAGAGCTTTTATTTATTTCCCTTGGTATTTCCTTTTTATTTATTTAAATTATTCTTAATTTTTGTTTGCATTTGTTTTTTTCATCATCTTTCTCTATTTCCAGAATACTAATAGATGGAAGGACTGTCAGAGTACTAATGGGTTTAGAACTGTATTTTGGTCAGGCATAATGCTCTGCCTTTTCATGGTGACTTAGGAGGTTACAGGCAACACCAGTTCCAGGAAATTTACAGATGAAGAACCACCCATTTGAGAAAAAGAACTACTAGGAGATTATTACAAGCTGAAGAAGTATGAGAATTCATGTTATAATGGAGTTTGCAATTGTATTTAGGTAGAAATCTGAGATGAGAGCCTCTTCTATAATAACATTTTATTTACTGCCAGTGGAAAACAAAGCAAAACACAACCAAAAAAAATAAAATAAAAATCCACAACTGTGCATTATCCAAAATCTATTGTGAAATCATCTTTTGAAATGATAGTTTTATCTTCATTTTGCAGTTGTCATAAGGAAGTGTTCCTGAACAATTTTAGTAACATTTCACAGAATTTTATCCTATTTCTCAAGTATGTATTTACCATACCTTGCCACACCTCTGCCTTAGATTGTATTATTCTGTGGCAGCTGATATCCAAATCAAGGACCTTAATGCTAGTTCAAGTCAAATCAAAGTAGCTTCCCCTCCCCCCTTTTCTCTGACACCTCAAGAGGACAGAATAGTGGAACAAAAGCAACTTGCAGTTCCTGTACTTTGAGTCTGAAGAGGAAGGCAGTGCCAAGATTAACAGAATGTGGAGCAGGATTCTGCAATCCATCACTACCTTTCTCTCAGCTGGAGGTGGGGTTGATGAACAGATGTGTTGGGATTTCTGCAGAAAAAGGAAAAAGAATCTGGACAAACACAAAAGGAAAGCACACTTCAGTGAAGGGTGTCTTGAGAGAGGATGTGTTGAGAAGGACTCTGTTATGCCACTGAAGCTTTCCTCAGTCAGTCAATCCCTTGATGCTACCTACTCATGTTTTTCACTTTGGCACAAGGTACAAAGTATCTGAGGGATGCACTAGAACAGAAGGGTTTTTATCCTTCTGTGTATCAACTCTATTTACAAAACAGAATGAAGTCTTTCCTTATTCCTACTATTTTAATAAGTTTTCTCCTATGATTTAAATGTGTGACACACAGCCTTCACACTGATGGTGGATTTCTGCTTAGTCCTGTGAACATAGGAAATCAGGAAGCTCCTATGAAATTATGTTCAGAAAGGGCCTGTGTTTGTGGAATGTACTGAACAAGTTCATAGAACAAACTCTGGGCTTCCTCTACCAAGATCAAGAACAGATTTATTTTTTTTTAATTGAAAGCAACATGTCTTCAGAACTGAGGAACTTAATAAAAAGTAGCAGGTCAAGAATAAAGCTGCAAGACACTGCTAAAGGATTAAAAGACCAAATTCCTATGTATTGGACAAAATAGTATGGTAGGATTCATATATTGATTACATACATTTTTATGTCTGGAGTCAAAGATTATTCAGGAATTTGATTAGAAAATGTACCTTTCAGCCATATTGCTTTCAGCTTATCTAAACCTGACAATTCAAGCTATGCCTATGCATAATGAGGCAGAAAGGTATTTCTTGTGAATTTTATAAATTTGCTTCAGGTAGATAAGTTTGACTAAAAAGTGAAATATTCAAATATATATCATCTTGTTCATTGCTGTTTGCACTTTTCAGGCACTTTATTTGCCTTTTATTTCAGAGTTCTTGCATTTCTGGGCATGAAAGTAATATGAGCATTAAAAAAAATGAGGAAAAAAAAATATGAATAATTGTTAGTAGGGAAATTTGGGATGGGGGAATTTAGCATGACCTCTGTATTTTCTCTCAGAATATGAAAGAAAGAAACAAACAATAGCAAATGAAAGCTGAGTTTCTTGCTGGAGTACGAGTAATTATCCGAGGAAGACTTAAGCTCAGCAACTTAAAAATTAAAACACAACTTAGAGTACATAAATTAAAATATTTTGGTTTAGGTTATTAATTTCCTGCCTGAAAGTCAGGACTACTTTCTGGTTCCTTGATGTGAGTACTTTCCAAACACTATCCATCTGATTAAAGACAGGTATTTTTCCAACAATGTTGGAAATAATCATGCAATTTGCAAAAGTAGGATCATTGTTACTTTCAGGTAGGAGTGAGATTGGATATGTTACTATTTGTACATCTCTAGAACCAATCTCATTATGTATAAATTGGAATTTGATTTAAGTGTCTAATTTATAAACAGGAGAGCTTAAAATAAGACTATGGTTTAAATTTCCAAGGCAAGATTAATGAATCTGCCTAGTAAATCAGTCTTTTTTTTTAACAAATAAACTGGGTTTCATAAAATAGATCTTAATGCTCACAATACATGAAGTCCTGACTTATAAATCATAGATATGACTTACAAGTCAGTCATATTGCTTATAAATCAGCAAAGCTACTTTAAGAATTTCAAAGCTTCTGGGGGAAAAAAAAAAAAGAAAAAGAAAAAGAAAAAGGTATGAGACAAATGCTCCTTTTTTTATATATGTATATTTAATTTAGGTATTAAAAATGAAAGAAATTATAAAGCTGCTCTTAAAATGGTTATTTGAAAAACAGAACCTCAAAGAGATGATAGAGCAGAAGGGGAACTTTATTGGTATTCATAAATGTGCACCTTGCCATTTGTAACTGTCTTTGTACTCTCCCCTCTGCACAGGCTGCCTATCAGAGTTGTAGTATGCTGTCAAGATTGTTGCAGGTCTGATGCTTGTTTTTCTCCTGTTTGCCTTTTTCAAATATGCCCTTGCCAGTTTCAGTAGCAAGAGATGGACTGCTTTAGCTTATTCATTCCCAGATGCTATTTCAGAGGTTTGGGCTAAACCACAGTAACCATTTATAACTTGAAGTAGGAAATAGATTAGAAGAAGATTAGGAGATTCATAGAAATACTGGAAGCAAGAAAATTTTTAATACTCTTTGTTGGATTTTAACTTTTCTTATATATTGTGATAGTATTTGTTAATAATCCCATAGCCTCCAATCAGCTATTCAAAGAAGCAAAATGCCAGAAAAGTTTAGCATATTTAGAAAAGCTGTTTTTTTCTTTTCTTTTCTTTTCTTTTTTTTTCTTTTCTTTTTTTTTTTTTTTTTTCTTTCCCTAAAGCTCCTAAGTAGTTTTGTTTGTCTTGATTTGGCTTTTCATTCTGAGTGCTGTCTTATTTTGTGTTTTTGTTTAATTGTTTGCTTGTTTTTTCTTTTGCTTTTGAATAAGTTTTTGTTTTCTTTTGTTTTGTTTTTTACTAGTATCAGAGAAATGACTGTATAAAGTATAAAACTGTAATTACTTCCAGTAAAATTTGTGTAAGCCAAGTGTCCATTCAGATGACTTTATTACTGTGTCTGACAGACTTACAGTTGTCTGCCAGTTTTCAGCTCTCATACATTACAAAACTCTTTTCATCTACAGAAACAGAGACGTTATTTCACCCCACATATAAACTCAGAATATTCCCTGCACAGATCAAAACAGATGAATTCTGGTGGGTGAGAACTCAACAAATATGGGAAGAAATCCAATTGTTATCACTTCCATGATGGACAAGCCCCCTGCCCAAAAAGCTACTAGTGCAACAGACAAATGCTTTTTAGTTTCCCTTTCCTTACTATGTGCAAATATTATATCTGAATCAATGCAGGGAACAAAACACATCTGATGAATGTAGGTGATTAGGACAATCATATGGCTTTTTTCTGTCTCTCATTTCAGTAAGGCTTTCTAAGTACCATTTCTTCTTTGCTGTTAACAATGATACAAGAATTTACAATTAGTCAAGAATTTCTGCCAAAATTTCTGTCAAAAAAGACACTCTATCAAGCTTTAGTTTAAAGTGATTTTCTGGGAAAAAAAAAAAAAAAAGTATATTTTCCTGCAACTAAAATAAATTACAAGATTCTAATATTTTTGTAGGTTATTGTTATAGAGTATTTAATAGTCCAGACAACTGTTAATGTCTTTTGTTTCTTCTATTTTTTTCTTTTTTTTTCTTTGTAGGAATACTGGGAGTATTCCTACAAAGTGAGGAGTCATAAAAGCCAAATTCTTGGTTCACCCTTGTTAGTCATAATTTTTAAAATATTATTTTATTTTTATTATTTATTTATCTACTTTGTGGGCAAATATGTTTGTACTGTATTGAAAGTAGGAATCAGATAAATAGGGGCCTTTCATGAAGATTAAGTATGCTAGGCTTTGGAGAATGTCAGAAGAAAAGGACCAGTGGGACATGTCGACATTGCTACAGTTACAATACAGCTGGGTCTATAGTTAAGACAATACAGCTGGGTATACATAAGGGAAAGGTAGCCAAAGAAACTGGTTTTGACTAGACTGAGTGAAGGAGCTGAGTCAAAGAAGGAAGGTCAACCTGAGAAAGACTTCTGGCTTCATCCCAACGACCACCAGAGCAAGACCCCCGCTACAGACTGCACATACGTCAGTAGGAGGGACAGCATGTAAATAAGTTCCCAGAAAAACGATGAATATGTTAATGATTTATTGGAAATTTGATGAATATGTATACGCTTGCTCTATAACTTTCTAATGCTTCTGTCCATTGATGCGCATTTTAGGAGGAGTGATCCCCCATGTGCCCAGTGCTGAATAAATATGTACCTGCTTTATAACCTTATTCTGACTATAGAGTCTGTTTCCACACATCAGTATTTTTCCTGTAATTAGTATCTAGGAAACCCAATCACAATCTGATATTGCTATCAGCTTGGAACAAAATAAATGGAACTTAATATTCAAAGTTTAACCAACCAAATTTGACCCTTTGGTGCAGTGGTATAGTACAATCATCCTAATAGCATAAAACTGTCACTTACTGTGATAGTGCACTGATAAAGTCAAAGCAAATATTTTAAGAGAACTCATTAACCCAGTAGGTATCAATACTAACAGAACTATCATCTTTCTTCTTTTCTGTAGAGATTAAAAAAAAAAAAAAAAAAAAAAAGGAGAGAGATCCTGTCACTGGAACACACGCTAAAAAAGATACAAAACTGCTCTTATTTTGTGTGTATGTGTACAAGAATGATCTATATTGTTCTGGATATTGCATTTATACTATTGCATTTATACTCCCTGTGCCTCAGAATTCCTTCTGTAAAATGAAGAGACCAGAGTGAAATTCTGTAGCCTTTTTTTTCTTTTTTTTTTTTTTTTCCCCCCATTTTTTGACTTGAGATTTTATTTTATCCACCTTGGTTTTTTATGCTCTGATTCTAGAAATATCCTAATCATGAGTAATTGGCTTACTTGAAGGTCCCACTGGACACATTGTACTTTAAAGGCAATTCCTGTTTATAGATACATCTCTAGATTCTAAGGGAGATCCAATAAATAGTAATAATCCTAACATTTTTCTTTTTCCTTTTTTTTTTTTTTTTTTTCTTTACATCAATTCTGTGTTATTGTGGTGAGAAATCATTTTCTGTATCAATACAGAAATAAGCACTAAGAACTTGGAAAGTGAGAGAGAGGAATGAATGCACAGGCAGTAAAAAGCAAGATTTCTAAAATACACCACAGTTATGCTCATGTTACTGTGGCACTGCTGGACAGAACATGAAGTTAGGGAAGGAGCTGCTGGGAAGAACACAACTTTAATGTTGTTCATATTGATGGTGTTTTACATGAGAGGAAGCTCCATGATCTGAGTGCACAGCATAAGGTAGACAGGGTCTGTTGGATGCACTCCTGCCATACAATTTCCTAGGTAGTTTCAGAAGACAAGGTAACCCTTGGTGTTTTCTGAGATTAAGCTTCTGATGTCAACCAAAGCAAAATACATAGAGGACATGAGAGATTCATTTTCAAAAGCAAATTTAGTAAAAAACAAATACTATTTACAGTGATGTATTCAGGCATATTTTTCTCTAAATCTTGCTGACTACATTACGCTACTTATAACATAGGTAGATATTTCATTTTCTCATCACTATCAAGCAATTGAGCCCAACTTTAATGTATTAAAATCACAGATATTGTAAAAAGGCATATATCATTGAAAATATTCCTGATTTATATGATTTCCAGTAATAGTAGGATAATTTTTATTTGAATTTCTTGGGCACGCACTCAGTACAAAAGCTGAAATGCAGAACCTTGAAACTAAAGTCCTTTCAATCAGTAAAATACAGTTTCTTCATTCCTCTAGATATCTAAGAGTACCTTTGAAGACATAAATGCTGTAAAAAACATGGGAATATTGTAGACACAACAGCCTCTCAGTAGGGCAGGACACTTGCTGGCTTCTACTCCATACCCACTGTTCTTTCACTTTTTCATATATATTTTCTGGCCATTCTGTCACAGAGAATGTGTTGCTCATACAGGTGGCTATGACTGTATTTGGTTTCTGTTTTTCCTTCCCCCCTAGATTTTTTTTTTTTTTTTCTACTGTGTATTTTTGATACTCAGGGAAAAAAAAAAAAAAGAAAAAAAAAGAAAAAAAAAGAAAAAAAAAATGGTCCTGTTTTAAACATTATATGGCCATCTTAATTGTATTTTGTCTTTGAAGACAGATTGCAGTCAAAACTGCTCCACAGATTTAGGTGATTAATGAAAAGTGTTTTAGTACTTGCCTAATTTCTACTAGTATTCTAGAGATAAAAACAGTGGATTTGAAATAGATCTGGAATGTTTCTTTGCCTATCTACTAATTTTGGTAATATAAGAATAATTGCTTCTTTCTGTTTAATGAAACAGAAAGTATTCACTATAGAAAGATGACTTAAATAACAGCCTAAGACATTGTCATGATGATTTATGAGACAGGTAGGTTCTGTTTTCTCTCTTTCTTTTAAGAATTGCTCATCTACATGCACAGGTGGAGAAACAAAACAAAACAAAAACTTAATGGAAGTTACGTGTTGGAAATCTTATTTCAAACCTGTTTTACTCACTGATTTTGGAAATATTGCATTCTTAGTGTCTTCGTTCCTGCACTTTTATGTAAAAAGGAGAAACTTAAATGACAGTGGATAGTGGATCTGGGTACAGGAATTTATTTCAAAACTAATGTACAACTAATGTTACAAAACTAATGTAATTTACCCTACTTAATTACCTCAGATAGTTACTTGCTTGTTAGCTCAAAGCACTGTGTTCATCATCTTTAAGAATTCTCACTTGAGCTCTCTCACTATCCCTCTCCATGCATCTCTGACTCTGGTATCTTTCTGCAGTTTCACAGTCTTTCTTCCAGACAGAAAAAGCCAAGATCTTCAACACCATTGTTCCAAGCCTACTCTTTCTTCCTCAGATCACAACTTCTTTTTGTGAACCCCTTTTCCTTTTAGTACAAGTTCTTGTTTGGCATTCTAAACCTTTAATTTTCATGAACTAGATAGTCTACTTGCAGAAATATGATATGTGACCAGCCTCCTAAATGATGATTCTCTCTCTTATCTATTAACTGAAGGATTCAAGACCTGCCAAATCTGTTTAGTCCAGATGTTAGGAAAATATACAACCAGTCAATACTTGTTCCAGCTAGCAGTATTAGACTTCTTGTTTGGAAGTTCAAAAGTTCAATTCTCTGTATTCACACTCATGTATATATATCCAATTATATGCTTCCTGTTAGCACTCACAAGTTAACACTTATAACACAGGTATACCACCACACAGAACTCTCGCATCACTTCAAGGAATGATACAAGTAAATATCATCTAACAACAGGAGTTCAGTTCCGAAGTGGGTAAAGAAAAAGATACTGAAGGTCAAATTGCTGATTCCACTAGTGAAGCAAGATTACTGTCAGAAGAAAAAAAAGAAGAAAAAAAAAAAAAAAAGAAAAAAAAAGGAAAAAAGTACTGTGGCATGAAAATGATAACAGTCATAAATCAGAAGATGAGCTATGGATAAACGTTTGAAATGTGTGTATTTATACTGTGAGAACGGCACAGAAGATAACACTTATGAATGAGACTGAAGAAGAGTGTTTCAAGGTAAGTCATAAAAAAATAATTCTGAAAATGTAAAGCCTGAGAAAGTTTTAAGAAGAAGAAAGGATAGATAAAATGTAATTAGCACTGTTCTTTAGAGCTTTTTGTGTCAAATCTCATTTCACATTGGTCTTAAGATTGCTGAGACAATGAGTGCTTGTTTCTGGAAAATTGATTGCTGTCAAGAATATAAATTTGCCGTGTGTAGAAAGAAAAAGATCCTATACCTAATCACTGTATGTCTTCATATCACAAATGGAGAAATATCTACAAGATTGTTCTTTTGATTTGATACTGCTCATGAATTCCCCATAAGAACTTTTTTCAAAATATGTTATTAATTTAGTTATCAATCATAGCTGTTTTCAATCTATCAGTGAGAAAGGAGATAGATCTTTTAAAATAGTGAAGATTTCTTGTATTTAATTTTAGACTCAATACTGCTCTAATTTTTCACCAAACAAATTTTGTTTGTTTGGTTGGTTGGTTTTGTTTTTTAATGCAATCTCATTGAATCAAAGGTCACATACTGACTCAGAAACTGCTGGTCCTCTTGAAATCTGCTGGAGTTTTCCAGGGAGTAAGGACTACTAATCTTACTCCCAACAATTATGCGCACAAAGGGATCTTAGTCATCTATTATTATGATTCTGTGATTTTGTCCCTGTTCTCTCCACGGGATCCTATTATCTTCAGTGGGACTCTTCTCCTTTCAAATCCAACATAATTCAATGTAAATGGAAAATTTATCAGAATTAAAATTACCAAATACAATTACAAATTTACAGTATTATGTCTTGCTCTATAACAGTGATGAAAAGTTCAGTTCCAAGCATGTTTATAAATATGCCTCACTTAGATGACGGATTCAAAAAGGACAAATCAAAATCCCAACAATGACTGAAAACAATAATCAACCTAAATAATAAATGATAATATAAGCAGATGGAGGAACATATGCTAACTAAAAAGTAGATGTATATGACTATGTGAAGAGAAATCAGTAATACCCAGAATTTCAGGGTTTGTTTTTGTTTGTTTGTTTTGGTTTGGTTTTTTTGTTTAGTTACCTCAAATAAAATGAAAAATACTGAACTACAAATATTAATTCATCTACATCAACAACAGTGAAATAAAGGCATATCTTTAGGCATATAATATTATTTGCTTATGCTACTTACACTGAAACTGTCTTACCTATAAATCTTCTTTCAACAAAATATGGTGAGCCTCACCTCGGAGCAGATGCTCTTGGTTACCATTTCAAGGCACATATGAGATGAAGAGGTGATCTAAGGCAGCCAGCATGGTTTCACTAAGATCGGATCTTGACTGACCAATCTGGTGGCCTATGATGGAGTGACATCATCAGTGGACAGGGGAAGGGTGATGCAAGTCTTCTACCTAGGCTTATGCAAAGCCTTTGACATGGTCCCTCACCTCATCCTTCTCTCTAAATTAGAGAGGTATGGGTTTGAAGGACGGACTGTTCAACAGATTAAGAACTGCTTGTCTGGTCACAGCTAAAGGGTTGTGATCAATGGTTCCATGTTCTGGTGGAGGCTGGTCGTGAATGGTGTCTCCCAAGGGTCAGTCTTGGGATTGGTGCTCTTCAACATCTTTATCAATTTGACATAGACTGTGGCATCAAGTGCACCCTCAGCAACCCTGCATGTAAAGAGGGATCTGGACAGGCTGGAGAAGTGGACCCATGTGAACCTAATGAGGTTTGACAAGGCCAACTGCAAAATGTTGCACTTGGACTATGACAACCACAGGTGTTTATACAGACTGGGGAAAGACCTCCATGAGAGTAGCCCTGTGGAGATGGAATGGACATGAGCCAACACTGTGCACTTGCAGCCTGGAAGGCCAGCTATATCCTGCATTACAAAAGGGGTGGCCAGCAGGGAGAGGGAGGTGATTGCCCCCCTCTACTTGGCTTTTGTGAGGCCCCATCTGGAGTACTGTGTCCAGGCCTGGGGCTCCCAGTACAAGAAAGACACATAGCCCTTGGAATGGGTCCAGAAGAGGGCCACTGAGATGATCAGAGCACTGGAGCACCTCTCATATGAGGAAAGGCTGAGGGAACTGGGCTTGTTCAGCTAGGAGAAGAGAAGGCTCTGGGGAGACCTCATTGTAACCTTCCATTACTTGAAGGAAGAGTACAAACTCTTCCTTCACGGGAAGGAAGAGGGGGAACAATTGACTATGTGGGTTGATAGTGGCAGGACAAGGGGAATGGTTTTAAAATGAGACAAGGGAGATTTAAGTTAGATATTAGAAGGTTTTTTTCATTATGAGAGTGGTGACACACTGGAACAGGTTGGCCAGAGAAGCTGTGAATGCCCCATCCCCTGAGGCATTCAAGGCCAGACTGGATGTGGCTCTGGGCAGCCTGGTCTAATGGTTAGCAACCATGGTCACAGCATGGGGGTTGATACTAGATGATCTTTGACATTCTTTTCAACCTAGGCCATTCCATGATTCTATGATTCTATGATTCTATGAAAATGTCAGTTTAAACACATTCACTATTATTTTGAGCAATTAAGTGTTACTTCTAGAGTATTCTAAAATATATTTTTTCTAAGCTTGACCAATTTTGCAGCCAAGCAAAACAGTGTTAAAATAAATAAATAAATAAATGTCTGCTTTCTACTCAGTATGACCAAGTATTTTTTTTTATTAATTATTGTCCTGAGGACTGGAATTACATGTTGTAGGGGTTTTTTTTTTATTAGTGAAAGACATAGTATTCAAGTTTTTTTCCACTAAGATGAATAGAAAGAGGTTCACTTATATTGTCTGTCTTTTTGAATTTGTTTTTTAAAATACTGGTTCTGTTGAGACATAGAGAGGAGACCTGAACAAACAAAGGAACAGTCACTCAAAATGTTAACCCTATCTTGGCAAAAAGCTTTGAAGTGGATCATTCTGTGAGAAGGAAGGAATCATAAATAACTTTCACTAGTTGAAAACTCTTATTATTGCCTGCAAAAGCTTAGAAGAGCAGGAAATACTGGATATGTTAATTCTTGTAATTTAATTAACACTACTGATTTCCATTGCCATCCTCATCACACTTAGCAGCTATGCATTCATCTTTTACCAACAGTGAGAAATGGATACCTTCAGGAAAAAGATTAAAAAGTCAAGAGTGAGCACTGCAGCCAATAGTTTCATGCTCATACCAATTTCAGTGAACAACTACAAACAATCTCTCTTACGTTACCATGTGTATACATTTTTGCGAATTTCATAAATCTGGATTCAAAAGATTCACAGTGAAATTCTTTGTGTGGAGTATTTCCTCTACAAAGTTAGCTTCAGAGTTCTAGTAAATAAGTATTGAACCTTTCTTTGTAAATAGTTGTAAAACCTTAGCATGACTTAGCATGACTTAGCATGAGAGTTATAAACAAAAGTATTAGATTGTGTTGTTCTGAAACTATCTGAAATCAAAGAAATTCAGTATTTATCAAAAAATTTAAGAGCTGAATGAGAGAGTTTAAAATACACTTGTTCTATGTGAAGCAGCAAAGTTAACATCATATCATATATAAGGGTAATTTTATCTCTCTGAAGAAGCAAAGGCAACATATGTTTTTCCTTTTTCTTGTTCCTCAAACATTATGAACTGAAGCCTAAAGCCAGTCTCCGATATAATACTGTCATCTCCCTCTAACTGATATTTTACTTTATGGAATAAGCACAGGGAATTGGAAGGGAATTCCTGGCTTATTAAATTCAAATATTTGACAACACAAATAACTTTATTAAACAGTTCTTTCATAAAATAATCCCAAATAATTTCAAGGATAAAAAGGCATTTGCTTGTTTCCCAATGCTACTGCTATATATCTGTTTGAAAGCCCATTCCCCTATTTGTTAGGAATTGGTGCAGCCTAAATACTAGGACATTATTTAGAAGAGCTTCAAAAAAATCTATCTATCAATCAATAAATAGTAAGCAAATTAGTAACTTTGTCTTCCTGAAGTAATGCATTTTAGCTCCCTTTTAGAATTATGTAATCATATAATTGTTTGAGTTAGGATGGACAATTAAAAGTCATTTAGTCCAGCTCCCTTTACAATGAACAAGAATACCTTCAGCTAGACCAGGCTGCTCAGAACCTGATGCAGTGTGATCTTGAATATCTTCAGGGACAGGACACCTACCAAGTTTCTGAGCAACCTGCTCTGGTGCCTCACTACCATCATTGTAAAAAACTTTTTCCTTATATCAAATAAAATTCTCCACTCTTTTAGTGTGAAACCGTTTCCCTTTGTCCTAACACAACAGACTCTGCAAATGTGTCTGCCTCCTTCTTTCTTACAGCAACCCTCTAGATACTGCAATGCCACTAGCAAGTCTCCTCAGAGCCATCTCTTCTCCACACTTATCAGCCCCAAATCTCTCAGCATGTCCTCATAGGAGAGATATTCCATCCTTATGGAATCTCATGGATGGAGTGTACCATCACTCCTCTGGACACACCCCAACAGGCCCATGTCTCTCCCATACTCAGGACTCCACATCCGGATGCAGTACTCCAGGTGAGGCCTCAGTAGTACTGATCTGAGAGGAAGGATCACCTCTCTTGTCCTGGTGGCCACGTCTCTTTTGATGTGGGCCAGGATGTGATTGACTTTCTGGGCTGTGATGGTACATTACTGGCTCATGTCCAGCTTAACATCTACCAGTGCCCCGAGGTCACTTTTGGCAGGGCTGTGCTCAGTCCTTTTCCCTCAGCTTGTACTGAAAGTGGATGTTGCCTTGACCCAGGTACAACACCTTCTACTTAGGTTTATTAAACCTCGTGTGGTTCTCCTTGGCCTACTGCTCTGTTGTTTTTTTGTGTTGTTGTTATTGATGTTACTTTGTTTTGTTTGATCTGGCTTTCAAATTATTATTTCTTTCAGTTTTAAGACCTTCTGCAATCCAATTGTTATTCTGTCATTTGATATCATTTTTAACTCAATAACATTGCTAAAAAAAAATACTGAAGCCAGAAATCGTGCGACTCATATATGCTGGAGATTGTGACATTGTGTCTGATTTGAGCTCTGCTTGTTTCATTTTCATTTTTCATGGTTTCTATATTTCCTTATCGTTAGAAATATTGATCACTACGCCCTTTCCCCACCTTTGACCTCCTAACTGCAGAATGGTGCAAAAGATGTAATTTGTTAATCAGTCCTTTTAATTGAAAAATAGAAACTAGTAAGCCTGTTTTTGCACTGATCCAGTAGCCCCATTCAAAGCTTAAATTTTATCTTAAATGAGAACTGGCTAATTAAAAATCCATTACAACCTGTGAGTAATATTCCTTACATTAGTTGTATAGATAGATATGAAAAAGAATCTTCCAGATTTTTTTTAATATATTTGATGCTTTGCTGACAGTGTATTTAAAAGTCTCCATGTACTAAAACTTCTATATTATCTTATTTAACTGTCAACAGGGACTTGCAAGTGTTTCAGAACTAGGAAAGGTTTAAAAAACTAATACTGTAACTTCTTACTGAGAATTCTGTAAAGAATTCTTATTGTAATGTTTTTCTAGTGTTTAATTTCCGTCTTCTTTTTCAAAATATGTATTGTTAGCATCTCATTTGAAATTTTCTAGCTACACTTTTTGTAATTAATATTTGTTTCTCTTTTACTGAGCAGATAAAAGAGCTTTCTGGCAACTTCCAGCCTTTATTTTATTTTATTTTATTTTATTTTATTTTATTTTATTTTATTTTATTTTATTTTATTTTATTTGCTAGTATATTTTTAGTATTAAAATTCTCCAATTTTTCAGCCACTCTGAAGACTTTTCATATCACAAGTCTATGCAGAAATCCTTTATTGATTTCATTTATTCTATATGTGGAGTTAAAAGACTTTTATTACTCCCTAAGTTATGTTTTTAATGCACAGCATTATCCTGACAATTCATTTTTAATTCCTTGCATGATACTTCTATTAGAAGCTTTTCAGGATGCCACTTTCAAAGATACAACCCCTACCCACTGAATTTCTTGGCATATATTGGGCCTTAAGTGTTTGACGGTACTGGAAGTTAATTTTTCTGCACAGATCTCTGTATAGTAATATACTGAGTTATTTCCAAAGATAATCTTAGCTGCCATCCTGAAAAGAGTTTGCTCTAGAAACTAGGTTCAATAGGTGGTAAGAATGAAGTTCTTTGCACTATGTAGTTCCATATTATCCATTATCTCACATCCATGATTTCATACGCATATGCCATCAGTCTTATGTATGAAAAATATAATCTTAGAAGTATGCAGTACAGTTTTTATGTTGATTAAAACTGAAGGATACATATACAAAACAATAAAAACTGCAAGCCTAAGTGGACAACTTCTAAATAACTCAGGGGCCACCAACTGGAGAAAGCATAGATAGATAATATCTGAGTATTTGGTGGTTATTTATTTGTTTGTTTGTTTGTTTCCTACAGATAAAGATATTAAGAGTGTTTTCTAGAGAACACTATTGGCAAGAGAGGAAACAACAAAGATGTTTCCTCCATTGAAATTACATTTTTTCGAAAAGTGATTTTCATTCATAGAATCATAGAATCATAGAATCATAGAATCATAGAATCATAGAATCAATCATAGAATCATAGAATCATAGAATGGTTTGGGTTGGAAGGGGTCTTTAAGATCATCTAGTCCCAACCTGCTACTATAGGCAGGGAAACCTCCCTGTAGAGCAGGTGGCTCAAAGTCCCATCCAGCCTGGCCTTAAATGCTTACAGGGAGGGAGCATCTACTTCCCTGGGCAACCCATTCCAGTGTCTCTCCACCCCCACAGTAAATAATTTCTCCCTAATATCTAGTTTAAATCTACCCTCTTCCAGTTTAAAGGCATCACTTATCCCATCGCTACCTGCCCTTGCAAAAAGTCCCTCCCCATCTTTCCCGTAGGCCCCCTTCAAGTACTGGCAGATCACTATAAGGTCTCCTTGGAGCTGAAGAGTCCCATCTCCCTCAGCTTGTCCTCATTAGGGAGGTGCTCCAGTCCTCTGATCATCTTTGTGGCCCTCCTCTGGACCTGCTACAAAACCTCAGTGTCCTTCCTGTGTTTGGAGCTCCAGACTGGATACAGTACTTCAGGTGGTGTCTTATGAGAGTGTAGTACAAGGGCAGAATTACCTCCCTCAACTTGCTTGTCACATTTCTCTTGATGTTGCCCAGGATACAGTTGGTGTTCTGTGCTACAAGCAAACATTGCCAGCTCATGCTAAATCTTTTAACAATTGACACCCTCATTCATTCATTAATTCATATATTGTATGCTACATTGCTGTTGTATAGCATTAATTTTTAAATCAGAATTTCATGTCATGCTGTCAAAAATCTGATAAAATTCTAAGATTATTATATATGTTACTAATTTTATCAGCAACTTTTTTGCTAGCATCAAGGAATGAAATAGGTTATGAGAAAAACTATTTTTTTTCATTAAAAATGTGTTAGTGCATAATTATATCCATGTATTTTATTCCTCAATCAATTGAACTCTGTTGAATTTTTTTTTTCATAGCTTTCTGTTGGATTCCTCTCAAACTTTGTTCCAATTACTTGGTTTAAAATAATCATTACTCTTATTCAAAGTTTGCCAGCTTAGTTGTTATTTTTTTTTTCTTTATTCTTTTAAGGTTTTCAAACTTTCCACACACACCCTCCCATCCACCCCCCACCCCTCATATATTTATATAATTCAGAAGCTGCTAGCCATTCTTACCTACTTTGGTTTATATAATATTTCAAAGTTATAATTTGCCATAATCTGACCTTTGCCAGAAAGGTATATTTCAATCAACATTGGTTATTGCCGAGGAAGTAGCTTAAATTGCCTATTCAGTATATTTCTTTTAAATATTGTATCTTTTTTGTTCATATTTTTTCTGATTTTATTTTTAATTCTTTAATTAGAATTTTGATTAGTTCTGATTAATGTTAGCAATTATTGCTTTAATTGTCTTCTGTATTGCACAGTGTCAGGTATTGATCTTGTTCCCATACGTAAACTGATGACTTTTATTTGTTTCTTCATCCTCTCAGTCTTTGTTGAATAAGTTACTTGCTATAATTTCAACACTACAATTGCACAGACTACCTCTCCAGTTTCCAGCAATATCAATCACATTCATCTCTCTGGAGAATAAGTATTCTAGTTCCTCATATATATTTTTTTCAGATCTCAAAAACTCAGAAATAAGCAAAAGAAATCTTAGTATTCTTGGTCAAATTACTTCGATTTGCTCATAATTGACTAAGTTTGCATTTGCCCTTTGTATTTAAATTTAAGTCAAAATAATGGGTAGATTTTATTTCCATTTAGGATCAAATAAGTTATTGTAACCTGGTGATACAGTATTTGATTTCTACATATTTCTTCTATACCCACAGGTATGCATATGTAGATAGGCCAGCTGGCTGTGACATGATCTGAAAACTTAAAATTACACTTTAAGCACAAACCCCATGAATTCAATATAAGCCATCAAACCAAACTAACCACATTCATCTCTTTATATCTCCTATTCCAACGGATAGCAAGCATAAGACAGGCTTTAGAACATATACTTTCATCGTCATCCACAATTCTCATAGTTTTTCTTTGAAATTATGCCACATTTCGAATATGCGCAAGCTACTTCCCAGTCTGAGACTCTGGCAAACCAGGGGCATACTAACAACAAAAGCTACATTTCACTGAAGCAAATCTTTCTATCTTTAAGGAAGAGAAAAAATAAAAGTTGGGTAATGATGAATACTTGCCATTAAAATTGCATAGAAACACCAGAACTTTGAAACATCATTCCTTCAAGGTTTCGCACAGTGCTCTGGAGCACTGCAGATGGCAGATGATGGAAGATAAAGCAGTCTCTGTGTAATCCACTAAGCCTTTGTGCTATGATCTTTTCCTAAAGGCAGTCCAAAGAGAATGTGAGAAATTCTCACTCCCAACCACAGAGCATGTCTACCTAAATTAAGCTACAGAGAAGAGTACTTTCAGCTCTCAGTCCTCCATGTATCCATCATGGAAAAAGTAAGGGACTGTAAAACATTCTTATAATTTGAGATATGGGCAGGCAATGGTGAATCACACAGCTGACAAGGAGCTTACGCACAGACGCTACAGGAGTCTCTGCCAGAGAAGAATTTCAGCTGCAGTTCCAACTTAAATGGGCAGGAAAAAAACCCACAAAGATAAAAGTAGAAGAAGGATTTGAAAGCACCAGCTAGGTGGGAATCTTGTGTGCAGAAATGAAGTGCACCAGGCAGAAATGAAAGTACAGCCTTGATGGGGAAAATGAGGACCTTAAACATGACTAAAGGGATGGTAAGCAGGGAAAGAATTTTAATTGGGGAGTTTCATGGCTTGAGTTTCAGGAGATAAAACTGACTTTCACAGCAGCATTCTGGAGGGATTGAAGGGGAAAAAAGCAAATAGCTTATCTTTTATCATAACCCGTGCAATGGTTAAATGCAGTTTTATGTCTGTTATCCTTGTCTTTTTAATGATTTTTGGAAAAACTTGGGGAGTGGTCAAAAGGCAGTTTCTTCTGTGTGGTATAAAGGATATATTCTGGGAGTTAACTACACTGGCTTTCTAAACTGATCATTAGAGTAACAAATATTCAGTTTTGAATACTTAGTCCAACAAACAAATGAGGGCTCAGGTAAACAAAGAAAACTAAACATGGAGGATAATAAACTTTTCCCAGACTGCATACTGTTTACAGTAAATAATAATGTTGTCTTACAAATTTAGTTCCTCAAAGCATATGTATATGATGTGAACTTGCACTGTTATAGTAACTGTATTAGTGGCATCTGATATCTTAAACAAAATGTCAGATTATTCCCCAAAAGCCTTTATATAGTTCATTTGTATTTAAAAATATGAATTAACTTTTATACTCTAATACTAATATACGCTATACTACTCAAGAAAAAACTACTCTGCTTACGACAATACACAAATGTAACAGCCTAAAATGACTATGAAACAAAAGCAACATAGGAATTTCAACTTAATTAATATTCTTGAGGTAATTCACTGACTGGATCTGAATTATTATATTAACAAATCCTATACTTAAGGACCTCTACTGTAACATATTTGACTTCCTAATTCATAGGTTCAACTAAACATGCTCATATTTTAGTCCAGAAGAATTTTCCTATGAATGATTTTTTTTTTTTCAAAACCAAAGGGAGTATGAAAAACAAATTCCAGCATTAGGTTGATCCTGACTGTGTGATACAGCAAAAATAAAGCATATATATTTTTTAATTAATTGCTACATCATCAATATATTAAGGGCTGAATGTAAGGTTCATTTGTTGGGGTTATGCTGGTACCTGATAAAAAGAATCAAGAGTTTGTAAATATAAATTCTAGTGTTTATTATCTGTAAAGATGATAAAAGTGTCTAGTAGGTATAGCTCAGGACTACAAACAATACAAAGAAAAAAAAAAAAAAAAGCAAAAAAAAAAATAGCAACAACAAAAACAAGAGAAACAAAACAAGCCTCTGCTATTCCTAGAATCATAGAATTACCCAGGTTGGAAAAGACCTTGAAGATCATCAAGTCCAACCGCAGCCTAACCATAGTACCCTAACTCTAACAACCCTCTTCTAAATCGTATCCCTGAGCACTACATTCAAACGGCTCTTAAACACATCCAGGGACGGTTAAACACATCCAGGGGCGATTCAACCACCTCCCTGGGGAGCCTACTCCAGTACTTAACTACCCTTGAGTACAACTTGTGGCCATTTCCCCTCGTCCTGTCACTTGTCACCAGTGAGAAGAGATTCTGCTGTCTTTCTAGGAGAAGTAATTATTTCTAGCCTCATTCAAAAATTCTGAAATGTAAAACAAGAGGTGAGGAATGCACAGTTATGACCA